>NC_135618.1:58261632-59527882 GCF_053574225.1 Canis aureus | reverse complement strand
TGACCTATATACTTTTAATTGTAATCAGTAAAGACTTTATCTGCCCTCCTCCCCACATCTGTACTACCTAAAATTTTCCTCTATCGTAATTTGTGACAAGTCCGTATTTTCAGTTGCCTGGGCCAGAAACTTTAGAGTCAAATTCAATTCTTATTTTACTCTCAGATCCCTCATCTGATTCCCCAGCCATTTCTGTTCAGAGTCCATTTATCCCTTCCACTGCTACCCTCTGATCTGAGCCACCCTCACCTTTCTGGTCTCTGCTTCTGGCCTTCTCTCCTTTCAGGCTGTCCTAATACAGCAGCCAGGGTTAACCCTTTAACTCAGGTTATATCTCATTTTCTCAGAACCTTCCTGTGGTTTCCCCATCTTAAAAGCATTAATGCTTTTGGCTTACAAGGCTGTGTGCTTGCCTATCCAGTTTACGCTTACATCTTTACAGTTCTAGACTGATTCCTTGAGTATACCTGGTATAGCTCCTCCACGAGGCCTTTTTGCATTGACTTTTCCTTTTCTCGAGAATACTCTTCTTCTAGATACCTGCACGACTTGTTCCCCTTTTTCTGTCAGGTTTTTATTTAAACATTCCCTTCAAAATGAGGCCTTCCCTAGTTATCCTGTATAAAATTGTGAGTTCCCACCACCACCACCACTCCCTTCTTAACTCCCTTCTCTGTTTTATTTTTCTCCTTGGCATGAGTCTCTATCTGCATATTGTGGTCATTTTGCTCTTCATCCCCTTATCCCTAGAATGTAAGCTCCATGAGAGGATGGGGACTCATCTGGTTTGTTCTCTGTCCCAGCCGATAGCCTAGTGCTCAGCATCTCATAGGTGCTCAGTGTATATTTGTTGATTGGATGAGTAGCCCGCCTTATAGTTACCACTTCTGAGTACATTGTCCTTCATTCCCAGATCCTGTACAATCGCACCATGGTGCAGCTGGGCATATGTGCTTTCCGCCAAGGCCTGACCAAGGACGCTCACAATGCCCTACTGGACATTCAGTCAAGCGGCCGGGCCAAGGAGCTTCTGGGCCAGGGGCTGCTGTTGCGGAGCCTGCAGGAGCGCAACCAGGAGCAGGAGAAGGTGGAGCGGCGCCGACAGGTGCCCTTCCACCTACATATCAACCTGGAGCTGCTGGAGTGTGTTTATCTGGTGTCTGCCATGCTCCTGGAGATCCCTTACATGGCTGCCCATGAGAGTGACGCCCGCCGACGCATGATCAGCAAGCAGTTCCATCACCAGCTGCGGGTGGGCGAGCGGCAGCCCTTGTTGGGTGAGTATGGGGCTCTGCAATGCAGCAGACTTTGCTCATTTGTCCCTTGATGCTTTTTTAAAAAAAATTTGAGAGAGAGCACGTGCAAGTGGTGAGAGAGAGCACAAGCAGGGGTGGGGGAAGGGAGAAGTAGACTGCCCGTCGAGCAGAGAGCCCCACTCAGTCCCAGAACCCTGAGATCATGACCTAAACCAAAGGCAGATGCTTAACCAGCTGAGCCCAGGTGCCCATCTTTGATGCCTTTTTATTCAGAGGATTAAGAGAAGCTGAAGGGAATTTCACACAAGAGGATTCTGTTTGATGCAGTGACCTCTCTGTGTAGAACCTAGAAGTGTCCTTTTTACTTAGTAGGCTATGGGATACATTGTCTTAGCTTACAGATTAAGCTCCTTACTCTCTCATTCTCTCCTTTAGTCTCTTATTTCTCAGCATTATCTTTCTACCGAATATATGGTGTTATATGTCCCTAGCATCTTTCAAAGTTCTTTGCAAAGTCCAACCTCCTCAGTCTCTAAGTTAAACTCTCCATGACCTGATTCCAGTGATGTTTTATTTAGCATAAACTCACATAGTACTTCTTTTCTGCCTGGCACTGTTTTAAATGTTTTATAGATAACAATGCATTTAATTGTCATTCACAATACCCTATGATATGGGTATCATTATTACCTCCTTTTTTCCTGATTAAGAAACTGAGGCATGACATTCTGGAAAACAGTATGGAGATTTCTCAAAAAGTTGAAAATAGAGCTACCCAATGACCCAGTAATTGCACTATTATGTATTTATCCAAAGGATACAAATGGTAGTGATTTGAAGGGGCAACCTGCACCCCAGTGTTTATAACAGCACTGTCCACAATAGCCAGACGATGGAAAGAGCCCAGATGTCTATCAATGGACAAATGGATAAAGATATGTATGTGTGTATACATATATATATATAAATATATCTATTCACACACACACACACACACACACACACACACACACTGGAGTATTACTCAGCCATCAAAAAGTGAAATCTTGGGATCCCTGGATGGCGCAGCGGTTTGGCGCCTGCCTTTGGCCCAGGGCGCGATCCTGGAGATCCGGGATCGAATCCCACGTCGGGCTCCCGGTGCATGGAGCCTGCTTCTCCCTCTGCCTGTGTCTCTGCCTCTCTCTCTCTCACTGTGTGCCTATCATGAATAAATAAAAATTAAAAAAAAAAAAAAGTGAAATCTTTACATTTGCAACAACATGGATGGAAGTGGAGGGTACTGTGCTAAGTGGAATAAGTCAGTCAGAGAAAGACAATTATCATATGATCTCACTCATATGTGGAATTTAAGGAACAAACCAGAGGATCATAGGTGAAGAGGAAAAGATAAAGATGAAATCAGAGGGAGACAAACCATAAAAGACTCTTAATCATAAGGAAAAAATTGAGGGTTGCTAGAGGGGAGGGGAGGTGGGGGTGACAGGGTAACTGGGTGATGGACATTAAGGAGGGCATGTGATGTAATGAACACTGGGTGTTACATAAGACTGATGAATCACAGACATCTACCTCTGAAACTAATAACACGTTATGTTAATTAAATTTAAATAAGTTTTTTTTTTTTTTTTTTTAAAGAAACTGGCATGGGAGTTAAGTGACTTACCCAAGTTTAATACAGCTGATATGTATCTCTCTAACCTCTTTTCCTGTTTTTCCCTTCATAGACATTTTTCTGCCAACCAGCAAGACCCTTGGCATTTGAGAATTTACCATTGGCTCCTTTGATCACTTGTTGAAAACTGATTGATCAGTCCAAGGGTTGGGTGGGTTGTGATTTCACTAGGAAAGGAATTTGTTGAATTGTACTTTTCCTGTGGGGTTGATGCCTGGAAACACTTGGCAAGTGACCACACTTAACTGTCCACAGCCATGTTCCCTCAGATCTGTCCTCTACTGGTTGTGTGCGTGGTTTTGTGAAGTGCAGGTACCCTTTTCACAAATTTGGTCTGCCTTAGGTAGTGAAGCTTTGTTTTATTTTAACTGGAAAATTTACAGTGAAAGGCTCTGTCTCCATCATTTAGGGCTCTCTGGCTCACTACAGTCCCTGCCTCTCTAATACTGCCTGGGATCAAAAGGCAGTTTCTGGGTAAGCTCTGTGCTACCCTTGGTTTTGTAGAGAGATATAATCTTTGTATAACTAATTCTTCCTTCTTTAAAAGTGGCAAAGTAGAAGCCAATCACAAGGGTGATTCTCTTCCTTTTACTTATCTTATTCATACATTTCTCTTTGGGGCTGATCTCTTATACCTTTGAGCTTGCTCCCTGTTCTAGGGTCTGCCGTGTTCATGTTTCTTTACACATACCGTCCATTCTAGTGGTAGAGTTTTGGCACTTTTGTTGTCTACTCTGAATTTCTTTTACTTTTGTTTGCCATGTTTTCTTTCCCTGCTTTGTCTTTAAAGAAAAGTAAGCTGATATACAGACAGAGTCAAAATCAAGAAGGTGGAATAAAGTTTGATAAATACAGTTCCAGTTGAGACACTAGAAATTTTTTTGGGTCAGGGCGCCTGAGTGGCTCAGTTGGTTAGGTGTCCAGCTCTTGATCTTAGCTCAGGTCTTGATCTCAGGGTCCTGACTTCAGTCCCCATGTTGGGCTCCATGCTGGGTGTAGAGCCTATTTAAAAAAAAAAGAAAAAAAATTTAGGTCAGAAAATCTAAGAATCTAATGAAAGCTTTTAACTTAGGAAAAGGGGATCCCTGGGTGGCGCAGCGGTTTGGCGCCTGCCTTTGGCCCAGGGCGCGATCCTGGAGACCCGGGATCGAATCCCACATCGGGCTCCCGGTGCATGGAGCCTGCTTCTCCCTCTGCCTGTGCCTCTGCCTCTCTCTCTCTCTGTGAGACTATCATAAATAAATAAAAATTAAAAAAAAAAATAACTTAGGAAAAGGTACATAAGGATAGACAACGATTTTCCAGTATTTTCAAGGAGGGCTCACTAATCCCCCTGAAGCATGTCAGAGACCAATTTAGTCTAAATATTTTTGATATTAAGTGACTTATACAATCACATGGCTATTTAGTAGAGTGCCGAGAGAGTCCCAGTCTGGTTGTTTGCTCTCCTGTCCCATGTTCCTCCTTGAGCAGTGCTTGAGGCAGGAGCTGTGGTCCGAAGTTTCCCCTGGGCCCTGCCTCATTCTCAACCTTCCAGGTCCCCCTGAGTCCATGAGAGAACACGTGGTTGCTGCCTCCAAGGCTATGAAGATGGGCGACTGGAAGACCTGTCACAGTTTTATCATCAATGAAAAGATGAATGGCAAAGTGTGGGACCTTTTCCCTGAGGCTGACAAAGTCCGAACCATGCTGGTTAGGTGAGCAAAGAGAAAGGCCATGGTGGGTAGGAAAAAGACTGGTTGGTCTCCTTTCCTGAAGATTTCTACCCTCTACTCCCTTCTCCCCACAGGAAGATCCAGGAAGAATCACTGCGAACCTACCTCTTCACCTATAGCAGTGTCTATGACTCCATCAGGTAGGATGGGCCCCGAGGCAGTGGAGGTGCCCCAGGTTTGTGGTCAAAGCTCCTAATTGTTCCCTGCTCTCTACCTTCTTTCTCCCCAGCATGGAGACTCTATCTGACATGTTTGAACTGGACCTGCCCACTGTACACTCCATCATCAGCAAGATGATCATTAATGAGGAGTTGATGGTAAGGGCCAGGATGGTAAATGGGCAGATGACATCATGGGGAGTTTGGAGTGGAGATCTGTGTCACATCCATTCTCTACCTCACTCATATTAGGCCTCTCTGGACCAGCCAACGCAGACTGTGGTGATGCACCGCACCGAGCCCACTGCCCAACAGAACCTGGCCCTGCAGCTGGCTGAGAAGCTGGGCAGCTTGGTGGAAAATAATGAGAGGGTGTTTGACCACAAGCAGGGTACCTATGGTGGCTACTTCCGAGGTCAGTTATTCTGTCCCTCTGCTCTCCCAGGGTTCTGGTCCCCCTCCTGCCTCTTCACTGTCATTCACGTCCTCCTCCCCTCTCCTCTCCCCTACAGACCAGAAGGACGGCTACCGCAAGAACGAGGGCTACATGCGTCGGGGCGGGTACCGCCAGCAGCAGTCTCAGACAGCCTACTAATGGCCTTGCTTCTGTGCCTCTGGCCCAGACCATTCAGCCTTTAAGTCGTAGACCACATCCTGAGTTATTAAAGTTCTGTTTAAAGTTGTTACAGTGCCTGCTTGTCTGCATGTCGCCATGGAGGTGGGTTGGACATGTTAGTTTGCTAATTATATTTCTGAACTTCTACCACATGATAGGCACAAGGCTTAGGATGCAGAGATGACTTATGTATCCCAGACATCAGAGAGCCTGCAGCTCTTTGACATTTGACAAGAAATTGTAATAACACATGATAAGTTCTACCAGGTGTATGGAAGGCAGTGGATGTGTTGAACAGGATGTGACTATGAAGCATAAATATCAGGAAAGTGTAATGGAGGCAGTAGTGATGGTTGGACTTTGAGGGGGTTTGGGTGGTGGTTCCCCAGGCAGGGGGAAGGGAGAGTTAGTTTAGGCCAGTGGGAAGTATGGTACTTGGACCAGCGCAGATCTGTAGTTAACCCTGATAAAGACAGGCGTCCTAATTAAGAGCCAGCATGGAGAGACATGCCACCACTGTGACATCTAAACATATGACCATATTTCTAATTTGTATGGTGTCTCTAAAAGTATTGGTCCACAGGAAATTGGAGAATTTTTTTAAATGGTCCTCCACCACATTTGAGAAGTATAGATGTGGGCAAAGGAGAAAGAGTGAGTGCAAAGGATTGGAGGAGATAAGTAATAATGTGGTTGGTATAAAGTGTATTTGGAGTATGTACAGGAAGTAGGCTGGGACCATAGTGATGAAATGCTTTGGACTTTTGGAAACAAAATACAAAGTATACGAATGGATCGTTTTAGGAAGTGTAATGGAGCAGCATTGTAGACTTGGAATTGGAGACCAGAGAGCCAACCAGAAAGTAAAAAGCATCTACAGCCAGGATCATTAGGATCTGAGCTGAGGAAGGGGTTAAAGAGGGATGTATGCAATAAGCTGGGATTTTTCTGAGCTGTTGAATGTGGGAGTAGTAGGAGTCAAGAACATAAGGTTCTCCTGATTGGGAATAAATTGATACAATAAGCTTATTAACAAGAAATACTTGGGATAGTGTTTATGTTTAGGAATATACAAGGTGGACCGAGAATGCAGTTAGATTTTAAAATGTGGAGTTTGAGGGATCCCTGGGTGGTGCAGCGGTTTGGCGCCTGCCTTTGGTCCAGGGCGTGATCCTGGAGACCCGGGATCGAATCCCACGTCGGGCTCCCGGTGCATGGAGCCTGCTTCTCCCTCTGCCTGTGTCTCTGCCTCTCTCTCTCTCTCTCTCTCTCTGTGTGACTATCATAAATAAATAAGAAAATTTAAATCTTTTTTTTTTTTTTTTTTTAATTTGTATTTATTTATGATAGTCACAGAGTGAGAGAGAGGCAGAGACACAGGCAGAGGGAGAAGCAGGCTCCATGCACCAGGAGCCTGATGTGGGATTCGATCCCGGGTCTCCAGGATCGCGCCCTGGGCCAAAGGCAGGCGCCAAACCACTGCGCCACCCAGGGATCCCTAAATAAGAAAATTTAAAAAAAATTTTTTAAATAAAAAAAATGTGGAGTTTGAGACATGTTTGGGACATAAGTGAGGTAGCTGGAGATTAAGAGTTTGGATTGCAATTTTTTTAAAGATTGATTGATTGATTGATTGATTTATGCATGCATGCATGCTAAACAGAGAGAGAGAGGCGCAGAGACACAGGAGGAGGGAGAAGCAGGCTCCATGCCGGGAGCCCAACATGGGACTCAATCCCGGGACTCCAGGATCACGTCCTAGGTCAAAGGCAGGCGCTAACCCGCTGAGCCACCCTGGGATCCCCTATTTATTTATTCATGAGAGACATATGTAGAGAGAGGCAGAGACATAGGCAGAGGGAGAAGCAGGCTCCCCGCAGGGAGCCCAATGTGGGACTTGATCCCGGATCCTGGGATCATGCCATGAGCTGAAGGCAGACCCTCAACAACTGAGCCACCCAGGCATCCCTGGATTGCAAATTAATTACACTGTAGGCTAAACTATTTCAACAAGGGAATTCCAAAACAGTGATTCAAACAAAGTAGTTTACTTTTCATGTGACAGTACAGAGGTAGGGGAGAGGTCCAGGCTTGGGGTTAAACCCATCTGTGTTCTAGAAGATCATTGAGGGACTCAAGGCCCCACTGTCTTACTGCTCCACTACCCCCTGGGTTATTGGTCTCATCTACATGGTTAAAGCTGGTGCACCAACACCCTATCCTTGCGCAAGCCAATAGGAGGGGGGAGAGGAAGTAGAGGGCCTGGAAACTGCACTGATCCCATTGGCTAGAACTTAAGTCTCTTTTTCCTATACTTTGGGGGAATACCTACACCTAGATGGTTGTGTGTTCATTCAAACCTGGAAAGTTTTTCTTTTTTTAAGATTTTATTTATTTGAGAGAGAGCACACAAGTAGGGGGAATGGGAGAGGGAGAAACAGGCCTTCTGATGAGCAGGAGCACAATGTGGAGCTCAATCCCAGGACTCTGGGATCATAACCTGAGCTGAAGGCAGACATTTAACTGAGCCTTCCAGGCTCCCCAAACCTGGGGAGTTCTGTTACTAAAAGAAGGGCGAGTGGACACTGGAGGACAATTATTTGTCTATCACAGAAAGAAAAGAACAAAGTTTTGAAGTGAGGTTTGTAAATGCTCGTTGGAAGTATAGTAGTGGGGAACATGACCTGGGCGAAGGCAGACATTTAACGCCCTAGATGCCCCTCAGAGTGTTTTTTAAAAATATCTAAAATAATAGCTTTTGTAAGCAAAACAAAAAATCTCACATTTACAGATAATTTTCAAAAAATTATATGAATTGGGATGCCTGGGTGGCTCAGCGATTGAACATCTGTCTTCAGCTCAGGTCATGATTCTGGAGTCCTGGGATCAAGTCCCACATCCTAGAACTGGATGAATCCAGGAGGATTCCTGGAGGAATCCCACATTCCTGCATGGAGCCTGCTTGTCCCTCTGCCTGTGTCTTTGCCTCTGTGTGTCTCTCATTAATAAATAAATAAATAAATAAAATATTTTAAAAATTTTTATGTGAATTGGAGCACTTTAGATGAAATGTAGCAGTTTTTGTAAAAACAAATCTCAGATCTTAAAAGTATCTTCCCAACTAATCTGATACACCAAATTTAGGAACAGAAAAAATAAAGTGTTTTGAAAACAGATTCTGAAGTAAATTCCCAGCATGAGTTTGAGCATATCTAACTGAAACCTGATAATTGTACAAATGAGCTCAGATTATAAAGTCCACAAAATGAACTTCTCAAGGTCAGTTAGCTGTACAAATCTAGCTGAAACAATGTTTTTTTATGAAAACAAGATCACATTCAGGGGTTTTCAAAGCTTCCCAGGAGGAGTTTGAGCAACTTCAGAGGATAAGAAAATTTTGTTAAACTCCAAAAAGATAATCTCAAAAATATATTGAAGCAAATCTGGATGAAATAAGAATGAAGCAGCTTTTGAAAATTAAGCTCAGGGACGCCTGGGTGTCTCAGCAGTTGAGTGTCTTGCCTTTAGCTCGGCAGGATCCCAGAGTCCTGGGATTGGGTCCTACATCAGGCTCCGTGCACGGAGCCTGCTTCTCCCCCTGCCTATGTGTCTGCCAACCCCCCGCTCCTCTCTCTCTCTATCTCTTTCTGTCTCTTATGAATGAATAGATAAAATCTTTAAAAAAAAAAAAAAAAAAGCTCAAATTCAGGGGCGTCTAGGTGGCTCAGTCAGTTAAGAGCCTGCGTTTGGCTCAGGTCATGATCCCAGTGTCCTGGGATCAAGCCCTGCATCAGGTTCCCTTCTCAGTAGGGAGTCTACTTCTCCCTCTCCTTCTGCCCCTCCCCATTGCTCATGCTCCTCAAAATCTTTTAAAAAGAAAATAACAAAAGTTCAGATTCATAAATTCTCAAAACTATCATGAATTTGAGCAAATGGAGCTTGAGACAGCTGTTATTGTGAAAGGAAGCTTAAGTTCACAAATTCTCAAATGTAACTTCCAAGCATTAGTTTGAGCAAAGTTAGATGGGAAACAACAGTACTGGCTCTGGTGAAAGTGTGTGAAAGCACAGTTCAGGGACGCCTGGGTGGCTCAGTGGTTGAGTGCCTGCCTTTGGCCCAGGGCATGATCCTGGAGTTTGAGGATCGAGTCCTGCATTGGGCTCCCAGCATGGAGCCTGCTTCTCCCTATGCCTGTGTCTCTGCCTCTGTGTGTGTGTGTCTCTCATAAATAAATAAAATCATAAAAAAAAAAGGTTCATGAGTTCTCAAAAGTTGCTTCCCAATTTCTGATACTGGTCGAGTTAAGCGCAGTAGATCCTACCTCCTCCCATTGTTTACAGTTAAAAATGGGAAGATACAAAAAATTATTTAAGGAATTTGAAAAATAAAAGTGGAGTCCAAACTTATGTATATAGGAGTGGGTTTCCTGTTGGGTTTTTTTGTTCTTTTTTTTTTTCATGCCTTTTATCTCTGAGGTCAGGCTACAAAAACCCCAAAGGGACCTGTCTTAGCTGTGGTAACAGGACCAGGAAAAGGGAATCTGTGACTGGAAAACAATCTGAAATACCATTACTTTTTTCTTTCCCCATCTGGGCTTCCCACAAGAACAAGCAAAAGTTACAAGACTGCAGTATTTTGGCTCTGGTATCTAAAATTCTTGTCATTTAGGTAGAGCAACCAGGAAAAGGGGACAGTTATCTGAAGAAGGGAATCACCTTTTTATTTTTCTCTTCCTATTTTGGCCCAAGAATGCCCCTGTTATATAGAGCTCTATCTGTAATAGCTGCACAGGAGGTTAAAACTTCTAAAGAACCCTGTCTTTCTAACCAGAGATAAAATTACCTGCTGAAACAAAAATATTCATGAGGTGATTTTTACCAGAATCTAGACTCTCACAACATAATAAAAAAATGTTCAGGATAGAGTCTAGAATTATTCTCCATGTGAGCAGTCCTGAAGGGAAAAGTCCATTGACATGCCAACTGACACCAAAACCTGTAAAGCACCTATTATAATAGTATTGCATGAAACCTAAACACTTCAAGTGAACAAAAATATAGTTTTTAAGTGTATCCTCAACAAAATACAAGCAAACAAAATCCAATAGCATATTAAAAGAATTCTACAACACGACCAAATGAATTTACTACAGAAATGCAAGGGTGATTCAACATAACAGTTTAATACACCACATTAATAGAACAGAGGAAAAACTCATAGGATCAGCTCAATTGATGCAGAAAAGGCATTAGACAAAATCCAATGTCCTTTCATGATAAAATACTAGAAAACTAGGAACAGAAGGAACTTCTTTAATGTGATAAAGGACATTTGTGCCCCCACTCCTGTGCACATGCTCTGTCTAAAATAAATACATAAAATATTTTTTAAAAAATAATAAAAATTAAAAAGAGGAAAGATTTTAAGTAAAAAAACTGACAACTATCATACTTAGTGGTAAAAACCAAAGCTTTTCCCCCAAGAACAGGAACAACAGAAGGAAGTTCTCTTTCAACATTGTACTAAAGTCTGAGCCAAAGTAATTAGACAAGAAAAAGAGGTGAGGTGAATGAATAGACTGGTATATCCAGAGAGTGGAGTAGTACTAACATGATCAAGCCTTGAATAGGCATGGAATAATTTAAATGCATGTTCCTAAGTGGAAGAAGTCAATCTGAAAAGACTACATATTATTTGATTCTAACTTTGATGATTTGTAAAAGGCAAAATTATGGAGATAGTAGATCAGTAGTTGCCAAGGGTTAGGTGGGGAGGGATGAGCAAGTAGAACACAAAGGATTTTAGTGAAATTATTACATGATACTATAATGGTGTACATGCCTTTTTTTTTTTTTTTGGTGTACATGCCTTTAAGCATTTGTTCAAACACATAGAATAGATAATACCAAAAGTGAATCCCAATGTAAATTATGGACTTTGGGTGATGATATATCAGTGTAGGTTCATCAGTTGTAACAAACGTACCATTCTGGTGGGAGTTATGGGTAATGAGGGAGGCTGTACATGTGTGGAATCGGGGTACATGGGACATCCCTACCTTATGCACAGTTTGTGAATTTTAAAAAATAGTCTTTTTTTTAAGTAAATTTTATTTTATGTATATTATACTAGAGTAAAATAGAAACAGATCAAAAGCCTAAACCTAAAACTTAAAACTATAAAACTATTAGAAGAGAACCCTGGAGGAAATCTTTGTGACCATGAATTAAGCAAATATTTATTAGAATACCAAGAGCATGGGGAAAAAGATAAATTGGATCTCATCAGAATTGAGAACTTCTGTTCTTCAAAAGTCACTATTAAGAGAATGAAAAGACAAGCTACAGACTAGGAGAATTTTGCAAATCATGTACCTGATAAAAGACTTGCATCCTGAATGTTCATAGAACTTCCAAGACTCAGTAAGAAATGGCTAAGAGACACAGAGAGAGGCAGAGACACAGGCTCCCCGCAGGGAGTCCAATGCAGGACTCGATCCCAGGACCCCAGGATTACAACCTGGGCCGAAGGCAGATGCTCAACCACTGAGCCACCCAGGCGACCTGGGTAAAAGATTTAAACAGATACTTGTATTATATATTAATGGTCAATAAGCACATTAGGAGGAGACTCCATACAATTAGTTTTAGGGAAATGAAAAATTAAAGCCACAAGATACCACTACACACCTATTAGAATGTGTGAAATTAAACAGATTTGACCAACCGTAGGTGTTGGAGAGGATGTGCCCATACACTCTGGGCAGGAATGTAACACAGCATGACCACTCTGGAAAGCAGTTCAGCACTTTTCTTACAAACCTAAACATACAGCTACCATACGGACAGAGGTCCTCAGAGATTTAGAACATTTTTTAAAATTTTTATTTATTTATGATAGTAACAGAGAGAGAGAGAGAGGCAGAGACATAGGCAGAGGGAGAAGCAGGCTCCATGCACCGGGAGCCCGACGTGGGATTCGATCCCGGGTCTCCAGGATCATGCCCTGGGCCAAAGGCCCACACCAAACTGCTGCGCCACCCAGGGATCCCAAGATTTAGAACATTGAAGGTGGGATCCCTGGGTGGCGCAGCAGTTTAGCGCCTGCCTTCAGCCCAGGGCATGATCCTAGAGAACCGAGATCGAGTTCCACATTGGGCTCCCTACCATGGAGCCTGCTTCTCCCTCTGCCATTCTCTCTCTCTCTCTCTCTCTCTCTCTCTCTCTCATAAATAAATAAATAAATAAATAAATAAATAATAAAATCTTAAAAAAAATAAAACATTGAAGACACTCCAATGTAATACTCTCCATGCCTTAGTTTGCCCTCCTACGTGTGGCAGGGTCAGAACCTAGTCTGGGTTCCTCTTCCACCGCTTCTTTGCACGTGTGATCTGGCGCAGATTTTTCTTAACCTCTGAGCTTCAGTTTCGTCAGTACCACAGCCACATCACTGGCACACTGCAAGAGTTAACAGAATCTGTGATACAGTTTGTAAAAAGCTGATTAAGCATAGAATGTTATGCTATGTTGTCACAAACATCAGGAACTTTTCGTTGCTGGAGGTCACACAGCTAATAAAAGACATGTTAGAAATTGAAGGGACTTTTTTTTTTTTTTTTGAAGGGACTTTTAAGGTGCAAATCAGCTTCCCACATTTTGCCAGAGGCGGACATTAAAACACAGTAAGAGAAAGTAATTTTCCCCAAGGTATTTTGCCTCCCAATGTGACTCCTACCAGTGTTTGCTCCATGATGTCTCCTGTCTAGTGTAGGAAAGAAACAGTCCCATGGGGCACCTGGGTGGCTCACTTGGCTAAGCGTCTGTCTTCCACTTAGGTCATGATCTCAAGGTACTGAGATCAAGCCCCACATCGGGCTCTTTGCTCAGCAGCAAATCTGCTGCTTCCTCTGCCTCTCCTCTGTGATCTCTCTGGCTCTCACTCTCTCTCAAATAAATAAGTTAATTGAAAAAAAGAAAGAAAAGGTCCCAAGATCTTCATGTTGTAAGTTATGGGTGCCTCTCCTGGAAACTGGCACGATTCTTGGACATGGGTTGGCATCTCCCAGAAAACAAAAGTGACAAGGTTTCCTAGGCCTGGTCTTGACACATCTTAATCTAAGAAACAAATTCTGGAGCCTGAACACAAATGGCAGCCTTATTTGGTGTAGGAAGTCCAAACCTTTGGTCCACATGGTGTGTCTAAGGTCAGACAGAGAGACTATGACCAGTTAAAAGCTAAGAGTTTGGGGGCACCTGGGTGGCTTATTCAGTTCAACATCCAACTCTTGGTTTCAGTTCAGGTCATGATGTCATGGTCATGAGATCAGAGCCCTGTGTCGGGCTCTGTGCTCCACAAGGAATCTGCTTGAGATTCTTTCCCTCTCCTGCTCTCTCTGCTCCTGCCTCCACTCCTGTGCACGTGCTCTGTCTAAAATAAATAAATACATAAAATATTTTTTAAAAAATAATAAAAATTAAAAAGAGGAAAGATTTTAAGTCAATAACCTGAACTTCTACCTTAAAAAACTAGAAAAACAAGAGCAAACTAAACCCAGGGAAGAAAATAAGATCAGAGCAGAAATAAATGAAATGGAGAATAGAAAAACACTGGAGAAAGTCCATGAAACTGAAAGTTGATTTTTTGAAATATCCACAAAGTTGACAAACCTTTAAAAGGATTGACCAAAAAAAATTTTTTTTGACCAAGAAAAAAGAAGAGACATCGCTCCCAGCAGAAGAGAAATAAAAGGATTATAAGAGGCTATTATGAAAACAGTTGTATACCAACAAATTAGGTGACCTCGATGAAAGCAACACATTCTTAGAAGAACACAAACTACTGAAACTAACTCAAGAAGAAATCTAAAATCTGAATAGCTCTATAACAATTAAAGACATTGAACTAGTAATTTAAAAAACCTTCACACAAGGAAAAGTCCAGGCCACATGACTTCAGTATGAATTCTACCAAACATTTAAAGAAGAATTAACATGAATCTTTCATAAGCTCTTCCAGAAATTGAAAGAGGAAGGAAGATGATGGAATAGGAAGCACTAGGAGTCCGTCTTCCCACTAGACAGCAGTTGTACTAGCAGAATCTGTCTGATGTGACTATTTTGGAACTATAGTCTATTGAAGGCTTGCAATTCCAGGGGAATTCTTGAATGGCAAATTGCATTTCATTTTCATTTCGGCTCCTAGCTTGATAGCAGCTGCCCATCCCACAACCCCCAACCCGGTGGCAGGCAGCAATGCATGTGCTCTTGGAGAAACTCACATGCAACCTGTGGGAGCCAGGTTGGGCAGTAAGGATCTTGTCCTTCAAATACGGGGTAATCTGTGTTCTTATCACTGACTGCTGCTTCTTATCATAGCGATGTACATACAGAGGCAAGCAGCGTTGGTGGCATGTGTGCATACAGACACATGCACCATTGTTGCCAGTCCCTCTTCTACTGGCTGAAGTGACTTCCAAGAGATTTAAAGAAAGAGTACATTTTTTTCCCTTTTATTTTTCTCTTCTTTCTCTTGTGGGAGCCAGGCATTAAAGACTAGAACATTCAAAAGCAATCACATAAATGGGAAATTACAGAGTCTTCATACATGCCCAGGGAAAGGTCTAGGCTCAGGAAAAAGAACTGAGGATAAAATAACAGATCACAAGAGAAACAGGAATATGATCATTAGAGCTGAATGAAAATTAGAACACAACATACCAAAATTTATGCAACACAGTGAAAGCAGGGCAAAGGAGGAATTTATTTTTTTTTAAGATTTTATTTATTTATTCATGAGAATACACAGAAGAGAGAGAGAGGGGGGCAGAGACACAGGCAGAGGGAGAAGCAGGCTCCACGCAGGGAGCCCGACGTGGGTCTCGATCCTGGGTCTCCAGGATCACACCCTGGGCTGAAGGCAGCGCTAAACCGCTGAGCCACCCGGGCTGCCCAAAGGAAGAATTTATAACTATAAATGTGTATATTGAAAAAGAGATCTCAAATCAACAACCTAACTTTACAACTTAAGGAACAAGAAAAAGAACAAACTGAACCAAGTCAAAGCTGGCAGAAGAAATAATAAAAATTAGAGCAGAGATAGATGACACAGGGAGTAGACATACAATAGAGAAAATCAACAAAACTGAAACTTAGTTCTTCAAAAAGATCAACAAAATTAACAAACCATTAGCTAGATTGGCTAAGAAAGCCAAATTACTAAATTCAGAAATGAAACTAGGGACATTACAACCAATTCTATGAAATAAAAAAGATAAGACATTACTACAATGTATGCCAACAATTTGAAAGGGCTAGATGAAATGGACAAATTTCTAAAAAGTATAACCTACCAAGACCAAATCATAAAGAAATAGAAAATATGAATAGACCTGTAACTAGTGAAGAGATTGAATCAGCAAAGTCTTTCAACATAAAAAAGCCCTGGACCTGATAGTTCCATTGAGCATTTACAGAAAAACTAACACTAATCCTTCTCAAACTTTCCCCAAAAACTGAAAAGAAAGGAGCCCCTTTAACCGATTCTATGAGGTCAGCATTGCCCTGATGAAAACACTACAAAAACACTAAAGACCAATATCCTTTATGAACGCTGATGCAAAAATCCTCAACAAAATACTAACAAACCAAACTCAGTGATGTATTAAAAGGATTATATGCTATGACCAAGTGGGACTTGTTCTCAAAATGCCAGAATGGTTCAACATTTAAAACTTGATCATTGTGGGGATCCCTGGGTGGCTCAGCGGTTTGGCACCTGCCTTCGGCCCAGGGCATGATCCTGGGGTCCCGGGATCGAGTCCCCCATCGGGCTCCTTGCATGGAGACTGCTTCTCTGCCTGTGTTTCTGCCTCTCTCTCTCTCTCTCTCTCTGTCTCTCTCATGAATAAATGAATAAAATCTAAAAAAAAATTGATCATTGTAGTACACCACATTACCAGAATCAAGAAAAAATCCACATGATCATCTCAATTGATGCAGAGTAAGCATCTGATAAAATTCAACACTCATGATAAAAACACTTCACAAACTAGGAATAAAAGGAAACTACTTAATAAAAGTCATATATGAAAAATCCACAGAGAACAGCATGATCAATGGTGAAAGATGGAAAGATTTTCTTCTAAGATCAGGAACAAGGCAAGAAATGGCATAACTAACATAGTATTGAAAATTCTAGCCAGAGCAATCAGTCAAGAAAAATACATAAAATGTCTCCAAACTGGAGAAGTAAATTTATCTCTATAGATGACATGATCTCATATGTAAAAAACCCTAAAGATCACACACACACACAGTTTAAACTAATAAACACAGCTAATAAAAAATTAAGCAAAGTTGAAGGACATAAACTCAACAAATAAAAATCAATTGTGTTTCTATACACCTAACAACAATTCAGAAAAGAAATTAAAACAATTCCATTTATAATAGCATAAAAAAGAATAAAATACTTAGAATAAACTTAACCAAAAAAAGAATAAACTTAACCAAGGAGATGAAAAAAATTGTACACTGAAAAGTACAAAATATTGCTGAAAGAAATTAAAGACATAAAATAAATAAATAGAAATACATCTCATTTTCATGGGTTGGAAGAGATAATATTATTAAGATGTCAATACTACCTAAAGCAAATTATAGATTCATTGCAACTCCTATCAAAATTCCAACAACTTTTAATTGCAAAAATTGAAAAATCCATCTAAAATTCACATAGAATTTCAAGGTACCCCAAATATCCAAAACAATTTTTTTAAGGATTTTGTTTATCTATTCATGAGAGACACAGAGACATAGGCAGAGGGAGAAGCAGGCTCCCCAGGAGGAGCCCAATGTGAGACTCGATCTGAGATTCCGGGATCATGCCCTGAGCCAAAGGCACTCAACCACTGAGCCACCCAGGCGTCCCTATCCAAAACAATTTTGAAAAAGAATGAAGTTGGAGGACTCACACCTCCTGATTTCACAATTTACCATAAAGGTGCAATAATTAAAAGTGTGGTCTTAACATAAAGACAGGTATATAGGCCACTGGAATAGAATGGAGAGGCCAGAAACAAACCCTTGCAAATATGGCTAAATGATCTGACAAGTGTTCCAAAACCATTCAAAAGGGCAGTCTTTGGGATCCCTGGGTGGCGCAGCGGTTTGGCGCCTGCCTTTGGCCCAGGGCGCGATCCTGGAGACCCCGGATCGAATCCCACATCGGGCTCCTGGTGCATGGAGCCTGCTTCTCCCTCTGCCTGTGTCTCTGCCTCTCTTTCTCTCTGTGTGACTATCATAAATAAATAAAAATTTAAAAAAAAATTAAAAAAAAAAGGGCAGTCTTTTCAACAAATGTTACTGGGAAAACTGGATATCAACATGCTAAAATAATGAAATTGGACCCTTACCTCACACCGTCCACAAAAATTAATTCAAAATAATTCCAAAACTTAAAACAGAAGAGCTAAACCTATAAAATTCTTAGAAGAAAACATAGGGAAAATATTCATGACACTGGGTTTGGCAATGATTTATTGGGTGTAATACCAAAAGAACAGGCAACAAAAGAAAAACTACATAGAAAAAAAAAAGAAAAACTACATAGATTAGACTTCATCAAAATTTAAAGCTGTGGAACGCCTGGGTGGCTCAGCGGTTGAGTGTCTTCCTTTGGCTCCGGGCATGATCCCAGAGTCCCAGGATCGAGTCCCATGTCAGGCTTCCTGCATGGAGCCTGCTTTTCCCCCTTCCTGTATTTCTGCCTCTCTCTTTCTCTCTCTCTGTCTCTGTGTTTCTCATAAATAAATAAATGAATAAATAAATAAATAAGCAAACAAATAAATAAATATCTTTTAAAAAATTTAAAACTTTGTGCACCAAAGGTCACTATCAAGAGAGTAAAAAGGCGGGGATCCCTGGGTGGCTCAGTGGTTTACCACCTGCCTCCTGCCCAGGGTGTGATCCTGGAGTCTCAGGGTCCAGTCCCACATCGGGCTCCCTGCATGGAGCCTGCTTCTCCCTCTGCCTGTGTCTCAGCCTCTCTCTCTCTCTCTGTGTGTGTGTGACTATCATAAAAATAAAAATAAAAAACAAATAAAAAAAAAAAGTTAAAAATTCCAGGGACACCTGGGTGGCTCAGTGGTTGTGTCTGCCTTTGGCTCAGGACATGATCCAGGGGTCCGGGATCGAGTCTCACATTGGGCTCCTTGTGAGGAGCCTGCTTCTCCCTCTGCCTATGTCTCTGCCTCTCTCTGTGTCTCTCATGAATAAGTAAAAATCTTTAAAAAAAAAAAAAAAAAAGAATGCTTCCCCTCCCCACCATTCCTTGCCACCATATCAAGACTAAGACTCCCATATAATAACAGAGGATTATAGCTGAAAGAACTGTAAGGGCTAGACTCTAATAAGGAGTTTCTAGGAGGGCACCTAGCTGGCTCAGTCAGTAGAGCATGTGACTCTTAATCTCAGGGTCATGAGTTCAAGCCCCACATTGGGCAGGGAACCTATTTTTTTTTGGGGGGGGGGAACCTACTTTTAAAAAAGGATGGGGGGAGTTCTTAGAGAAACCCAAAGATAAGAGGAGAGACAAAAACAAGGAGTCTAGAGGAAACTGAAGCCGCTGACACCTACAACTACAGCACACAGTAAACACAGCGTAACTACTAACCAGATGAACATAAATCCTCACACTAAAGGTCTCTTTACCTGATACATCATGTCTGGCTTTAAACATAAGATTTCAAGGCATGTTAAAAGGCAACAAAAATCTTGTTTGAGGGCCACCTGGGTGGCTCAGTTGGTTAAGCATCTACCTTGGGTTTGGATCATGATTCTAGGATTCTGGGATTGAGTCCTGCTCAGTTTTCCCTCTCCAAATCCCCCTACTTGTGCTCGAGCTCTCTCTACCTCTCTCTCTCTCTCTCTCTCTTTGTTTATCAAAACAAACAAACAAATAAATAAATACCTTTTAAAAACTAGTTTGAAGAGACAAAATAAGAACTGGATTTGTATATAGCAGAGATTTGGGAATTAGCTATAATATGCTAAGGGCTCTAATGGAAAAAGTAGTCAACATGCAAGAAAGATAACGTAAGCAGAAAGATTGGAACTCTAAGAAAAAAATCAAAAGAAATACTAGAAACCAAAAACACTTAACAACAATGAAGAATGTCTTTGATGGACTCATTGATAAACAGGACACAAGTGAGGAAAGAATCTATGTTAGTAGAAACCTCCCAAACAAATGTGAACAGAAAAAATAATGGAAAAAAAAAAAAAGAATAGGATAATCCTATTATCCTAGAACTCTGGGATAATCTCAAAAGGCATAACATACATGTAATAGGAATACCAGAAGGAGGAGAAAGAAAGGAGCAGAAGAAATATTTGATGAATGGCAGAACTTTTCAAAATTAACGAAACACCAAACCATAGATCTAGGAAGCTCAGAGAATAAAAACCAGGATTAATATCAACAATTCTAGGGGATCCCTGGGTGGCTCAGCGGTTTAGCACCTGCCTTTGGCCGAGGGCGTGATCCTGAGTCCCGGGATCGGTCCCGTGTCCCGGGATCGGGTCCCGCGTCTCTGCCTCTGTCTCTCTCTCTCTGTCTATCATGAATATATAAATTTAAAAATCTTAAAAAAAATAAACAATTCTAGATCTAGGCATATCATATTCAAACTGTGAAAGACAAAGATGAAGAGAATATCTTGCAAAAAGCCAGAGGAAATAAAACACCTTGCATATAGCAGAACAAGTATAAATATTACATCAGATTTTTCTTTCATAAACATACAAGGAAACAAAGTGGAGTAATATATTTAAAGCATTGAAAGACAAAGGAAAGCCTCTACAATTCTCTATCCAATAAAATCATCTTTCAAAATGAAGGAGAAACAAAGATTTTTCAGGGCATGTGGGTGGCTCAGTGGTTGAGCGTCTGCCTTTGGCTCAGATTGTGATCCTGGGGTCTTGGGATAGAGTTCCACATCAAGCTCCCTGCAGGGAGGCTGCTTCTCCCTCTGCCTGTGTCTCAGCCTCTCTCTGTGTGTCTCTCATGAATAAATAAATAAAATCTTAAAACAACAAAGATTTTTCTAAAAAAAGAAAAAGAATCAATCTGCTTGCAAGACATTTTAAAAGAAATTCTTTAAAGAAAAGAAAATGATACAGGCTAGGAACCCAGATCTACATTAAAAAAGAAAGAGTGTCAGAGAAAGAATAAATGAAAGTAAAATAAAACCTTTATATTTCTTATTTTTAATTGATCCAATAGATGACTTCTTGCTCAAAATAATAGCAATAAGGTATTGGGTGATGACAGCTATGGAAAATGGATGTTACAAAGGATGGAAAGGAAAAATTGGGAATATTGTAAGATACCTGCACTATCCATGTAGTTTGAAATATCTTTGAAAATGAACCTAGATTAGTTGTAAATGTATACTGCAAACTCTAGGGAAATCTTAATACCAAAATCAGATAAAGACAATACAAAAGAGGAAAACTACACACTAATATCTCCACAAGGAAAATTTTTAAAAGATTTTATTTATTTTTTCATGAGAGACACACAGAGAGAGGCAGAGACACAGGCAGAGGGAGAAGCAGGCTCCTTGCAGGGAGCCTATCCACCAACATAGATGCAGATATCCTCATTCA
This sequence comes from Canis aureus, assembly GCF_053574225.1. Lineage (NCBI taxonomy): Eukaryota > Metazoa > Chordata > Mammalia > Carnivora > Canidae > Canis > Canis aureus. The sequence continues at coordinate 59,506,791 of NC_135618.1, read as the reverse complement.
AATACTAGCAAACTGACTCCATCAGAGTTTAAAAATAATTGTACATCATGACCAAGGAGGATTTAGTCTAGAGATTCAAATCAGATTCAACATTCAAAAAATGATTAATAGGGATGCCTGGGTGCCTCAGTGGTTCGGCGTCTGCCTTTGGCTCAGAGCGTGATCCCAGGGTCCCGGGATGGAGTCCCACATAGGGCTCCCTGCAAGGAGCCTGCTTCTCCTTCTGCCTTTGTCTCTGCCTCTCTCTGTGTGTCTCTCATGAATAAATAAATAAAATCTTTTAAAATTTTGATTAATATAATCCATCACATCAAAAGGATAAAGAATAAAAGTCATATGATTATATCAATGCTACAGAAAAAGAATTCAACAAAATACAACACTTATTCATGTTTAAAAAAAAAAACTTCCCAGCAAACCAGGGATACAGGGTAACAAAATCTATAACTAACATAATACTTAATGATGATAAGCTAGGTGCTTTCCCCTTAAGACTTGGAATAAGAGGGCAGCCTGGGTGGCTCAGCTGTTTAGCACCCAGGGCGTGATCCTGGAGACCTGGGATCGGTCAAAGAGCCTGCTTCTCCCTCTGCCTCAGTCTCTGCCTGTCTCTCCGTGTCTCTCATGAATAAATAAATAAAATCTTAAAAAAAAAAGACTTGGAATAAGGCAAGGATGTCCCTTCTCACCACCAGTATTCAACATTCTTTCTTACTTCTAGTACATTAAGACAAGAAAAAAAAATAAAGGTACAAAGATTGGTAAGGAGAAAAGAAACTATCTTGGTTGCAGGTGACATGATTGTCTATATAGAAAATCCTCGCCAAATCAACTATAAACTCCTGGATAAGACAAGGATCTCTACTTTTACCATTTCTATTCAAACTAGAGTTTCTAGCCAGGACAATTAGGTGAGTTTGAGAAGGATTAGTATTAGTTCTTTTATAAATATTTGGTAAAATTCACCACTAAGGCCATCTGGCCCAGGGCTTTTCTTTATTGTGAGGTTTTAGATTACTGATTCAATCTCATTATTTATAAGTGTATTCAGATGTTCTATTCCTTCATGATTTAGTTTTGGTAGATTGTATATTTCTAGGAATCTGCCCATTTCATCTAGCTCATCCCGTGTGTTGGCATGCAGTTGTTCATAGCATATTCTCTTCTCCATGAAGACTTTGAAATTGGAACACTGAGCTGATTCTAACTTGTGCTGTCTCTTTCTCCCTCTTTTCTTCTTCATAGTGCTATGTCTCCTTCCCCTCTTATTCTCTTCCTTTCATTTTTTAGCCCTTCTCACTCTTTGCTCATCTTCAACGTCTTTTTTTCCTCTTACTCTCCCCATTATCCTTCCCTCCCTTTCAGGTTCCTACTTACAGAACTCCACTCATGAGTCCACGGGGGCTTCTCTGTGCTACTTACATGTCCCTTCAGTATAAGGAATACCATTGGTCTGGTATATTCCACATACACTGTTATGCCCCAAGTGGACCCATTTTGGCCCACTTTCTGGAGGAGGAGATGGAGGAGGAGAATAGTTCTAATGAGGCCTTCCCTTCAGGTTCTATTATCAAGGCAATGCTTTGCTATTGATAACTAGAATGCAGAAAGCCTGTGGGTGTTTCTCTTCATTGCCCTCAACTTCCACAGAACCCTTTCTCTCCCTTAGTTGTCTGCATCTGAGATGGAAGATTCCAGAAAAATGGATGGAAATGGGGAAAGAAAGCACCTTTGACCTGGAGCTGACTCTATAGCCCTAAGATCAAGGGACAGAGTTTACTTGTCACATGGTCCACCCAGCCTTGGGGCATCCCCTGCAGTAGATACTATGGTTAAAAAGTTCAGAGAAAGTGCAAAGCAGTTCACGGAGATTGCAGAGGAGGTCAAGAAAGATATGGAATGGTCAATAAAGAGTTCACAAAAGGTACAGAGCAGGGAAAAGGGAGACGGAAGATGGTCTAGATTAGGTATTTGCAAAATAACTTCTCTACTTAGAATTTCTCATTCTCGGGACATCTGGGTAGTTCAGCAGTTGAGCATCTGCCTTTGCTTCAGGGCGTAATCCTGGAGTTCTGGGATCAAGTCCTACATCAGGCTTCCTGCATGGAGCCTGATTCTAGCCTCTGCCTACATCTCTGCCTCTGTGTGTGTGTGTGTGTCTCATGAATGAATAAATAAATAAATAAATAAATAAATAAATAAATAAACAAACAAATAAATAAATAAAATCTTTAAAAAAATTTCTCATTCTCCAGGGCCTGTAAACATGAGCAGTCATGATTTTAAATTATAAAATGTATCTTCTCAGCTCTGATGCTGGCTCTAGCTTTTATCATCTCACCTTCCTTTGCTTTATTGCCAAATGTACAGAGAACACACACTTAATTCACATCATACACTTTCCTCATAGCAGTGGTTCTCAAATTTTTCGGTGTCAGGACACCTTGGTACTCTCAATTAAGGAACCTCAACAAGCTTCAGGTTATGTGGTTTATAGCTATGATGTTCATCCCACTGCAGATTAAAACAAAGAAATTATTTAAATGTTAGCTTCTCACTTAAAAATATCAATAACAAACTATGTTAACATAAATAACATGGTGTTAGATGAAGAAACAACAATATTTTCCAAAACAAAGAATCAAATTTACTAAAAATGGCAGCTTATTCTACATTTTTGTAAATCTCTTTAATGTATGGCCTAATAGAAGAAAGCCAGCTTCTCATATCTGGTTCTGCATTCAATATACTTTGATGGGGGGAATGCCTGGGTGGCTCAGTGGTTGAGCACCTGCCTTTGGCCCAGGGTGTAATCCTGGAGTCCCGGGATCGAGTCCCACATCAGGTTACCTGCATGGAGCCTGCTTCTCCCTCTGCCTATGTCTCTGCCTCTCTCTTTCTCTGTGTCTCTCATGAATAAATAAATAAAATCTTAAAAAAAAAAACTTGATGGGTTGTTTTGGTTGAAATATAGAAAGAAAACCCAACCTTACAAAGATAATATAGTTGGAAAAAGAAAGAGTATTTTTCAGGTAATTATTGATATACTTTTTTGATACTATGCCAAAATTTGACAGAGTTTTTTCAAGATTAGTTAAAAGTTTGGAATGTAAAATCATATCAATGAATGTATCACACTCTGTTATATGAAATTCCAGAAATTGGAAATTTTTTACCACCAATTTCATTGGGAAAAAAATCTCAATGTATTGAAAAGCTGTCAGGATCTTGATAACAGATATAAGTTTTCAAAAATTATAATTTTCACTTAAAAGTTAGAATTTTGTCATTGGAAACAAACATTATCAGTTTTTTCCCTTGGTGTGACAGGCTTACTTAATTCATTTTTGTAAAAAAATATCTGCCAGGGTTGAGATAATGCTATATATAGAAAACACTAAAGTCTCCACCAAAAAAACTTCCAAAACTGATAAATTAATTCAATACAATTGCAAGATAAAAAATCAATATACATGGGATCCCTGGATGGCGCAGCGGTTTGGCGCCTGCCTTTGGCCCAGGGCGCGATCCTGGAGACCCGGGATCGAATCCCACATCGGGCTCCCGGTGCATGGAGCCTGCTTCTCCCTCTGCCTGTGTCTCTGCCTCTCTCTCTGTGACTATCATAAATAAATAAATACCTTAAAAAAATTTTTTTAAAAAATCAATATACAGAAATCTGTTGCATTTCTATACACTAATAATGAAGTAGCAGAAACAGAAATTAAGAAAACAATCCCATTTATAATTGCACCAAAAATAATAAAATACCTAGGAATAAACTTAAAGAGGTGAAAGACCTGTACTCTGGAAACTATAAAACATTGATGAATGAAACTGAAGATGATACAAAGAAATGGAAAGATATCCCATGCTCATAGATTAGGAGAACAAATACTGTGAAAATGTCTCAAATCAACTCACAGATTTAAGGCAATCCCTATCAAAATACCAACAGCATTTTTTCACAAAACAAATAATTCTAAAATTTGTATGGAACCACAAAAGATCCTGAATAACAAAAGCAATCTTGAAAAAAACAAATCTGGAGGTATCACAATCCCAGATATTGGGACCTACTACAAAGCTATAGTAATCAAAACAATATGGTACAGCACATAAATAGACATATAGGTCAATGAAACAAAATAGAGAGCCCAGAAATAAACCCATGATTATATGATCAATTAATCTATGACAAGTAGGCAAGAATATGCAATGGGTCAGTCTCTTCAACAAAGGGTATTGGGAAAACTAGACAGCTATATACAAAAGAATGAAACTGGACCACTTTTACCATACACAAAAATAAACTCAAGGTGGATTAAAGACCTAAATGCAAGACCTGAAAACCATAAAAATCCTAGAAGAGAGCATAAGCAATAATTTCTCTGACATCAACCATAGTAACATATTTCTAGATATGTGTCCTCAGACAAGGTAACAAAAGAAAGAATAAACTATTGGGACTACATCTTCTGCACAGTGAAGGGAACAATCAACAAAACAAAAAGAGAATTTACTTAATGGGAGAAGATATCTGCAAATGATAATCTCTTCTAAGAGTTTAACACCCAAAATATGTAAACAACTGGTAGAACTCAACACCCAAGGGTGCCTGGATGGCTCAGTGGTTGAGCATCTGCCTTTGGCTCAAGTCGTGATCCCAGGGTCCTGCAATTGAGTCCTGCATTGGGTCCTCGCAGGGAGCCTGCTTCTCCCTCTGCCTATGTTTCTGCCTCTCTCTGTCTCTCGTGAATAAATAAATAAAATATTTTTAAAAAAGAACTCAACACCCAAAAACGAACCCATTTAAAAATGGGAAGAAGAATGAACAGATATTTCTCCAAAGGAGACATATGGATGTCCAACAGACACATTAAAAGATGCTCAGCATCCTTCAATGCTCAGCATCCTGAGAAATGAAATAAAAAACCACAATGGGATATCACCTCACACATGTCAGAATGGCTAAAATAAAAAACACAAGAAACAAGTGTTGTCAAGGACGTGAGGTTGGCTGAAAATGCAAACTGGTGCAGCCACTGTGAAAAACAGTATGAAGTTTCTTCAAAAAGTTAAAAACAGAACCACCCTACAGTCCAGTAATCACACCACTGGATATTTATCCAAAGAATACAAAAACATTAATTCAAAAAAATAGATGTACTCCTGTGTATATTGCAGCATTATTTATTATAGCCAAGATATGGAAGTAACCCAAGTATACATCAATAGATTAATGGATAAAGAAGATGTGGTATTTACTCAGCCTTTAAAAAGAATGAAATCTTGACATTTGCAACAACATCAGTGGATCTAGAAGGTATAATACTAAGTTAAATAAGTCAATTAGAGAAAGATAAATATCGTATGATTTCACTCATATGTGGAATTTAAGAAACAAATGAACAAAGAGAAAAAAGAGACAACCCAAAAGCAGACTCTTTTTAAAATTTATTATTATTTTTTATTTTTTCAAAAGCAGACTTTTAAATACAGAGAACAAACTGGTGGTTACCAGAGAGAAGGTAGGTGGGAGGATGAGTGGAATAAGTAAAGGGAATTAAGAGTACACTTATTGTGATGAGCACTGAGTAATGTATAGAATTGCTGAGTCACTTACACTGGAATCTAATATAATACTATATGTTAACTATATTGAAATTAAAAGAAAATAAGTCTGCCAGATACCCAACTCTGAATAATAATTTATTCTTCATTTTTATGAGTAAAAATGATACTCCATAAAAAAAGGTTAGTGTAACTTACAACTCCATCTCACAGTATCTTTTCCTTGAGACAATCATTCTTCATTATACAACGTAAGTGCTTTATCTGTACTCCCCATTTTGACATGCAGAATATTTAAAAAATATGTATTCAAGTGTTGAGATTTAACAAAATTGATCATTTTGATTGCTTCAACAAGAACATTCTGTGTTTTTTTTTTAAGATTGTGTTTATTTATTAATGAGACACAGAGAAAGAGGCAGAGACATAAGCAGAGGGAAAAGCAGGCTCCATGCAGGGAGCCCAGTGCAGGACTCTATCCTGGGATCCTGGGATCCCCAGGATCAGGACCTGAGCCAAAGGCAGATCCTCAACCACTGAGCCACCCAGGTGCCTCTTACAGGAACATTCTTAAGTGAAAGTGTCTTTTCTTCTTTTTTTCTTTTTCACTCTAAGTCCATACTGGTGAAAAGTATGATGACTATCAGTACAGTGTGCCAGTTACCAATTTATTGCCTCTGGGCTCCAAATCCATTCATTGCTTTGCTTGCTACTGGAGTTCGAACTGGTAAACATTTCTTGTTGCCAGTAGAGGGCGTTAGAGGAACACTGTGGAAGAAGGGACTTTTCTTGTGTCCTCCCTGTGGGTGGTGGGTTTTTTGTTTGTTTTTTTCTCTGCTGAACACCCATTCAACTTCCAGCTTGCCAGTCCCAGTTGGTGGTTCCTTGTCTGTTGACAGCCTTAGCCTCCCAGCACTGCAGTAGATGGGTTCCCTGGCAACCAGCCTCCACCCACTGACTGTGGACCACTCTGCCCTGGGGCAACCCAGCAAACACTCTCCACCATCCTTTGGCCTGCATTTCACATCTCTCCAGTAAAGTCTGAATCCCAGTTCTGGAGAGGGCACTCACCTTTTAAGTTTGTTACTTTCTTGGGAACTCTTCTTCAGCCATTGGTATTTAATTTTTTAGAGTTCTATTTTATTCATACTTAGTAGTAATGCCATGTAAATAGTTCATCATTTATTATTTAAACCTTCCCCATTTAAATGACTGTTTCTGCCTCATGATTGAATCTTGATTGATATAGAATTAGTATCAAGAGAGGTGCCAGGAGATAGATCCACAAGGATGGGATTTGGGGATTTGTTTGGTTATACCCTTGGGTTTGAGTTCCTTGAAAATGGGAAATGGGGGGAAGAGGGAGGCACCTGAATGGATTAGTAGGTTGAGCCTCCAAATCTTGGTTTCAGCTCAGGTCATGATCTCAGGATCGTGAGATCAGGCCCCGTGTAGGGCTCTGCACCCAGTGAGGAGTCTACTTGAGATTCTCTTCCTCTCCCTCTGCCCCTCCCTCTCCCAACTCATGCTCCCTCTCTCCTCAAATAAATAAAATCTTAAAAAAAAAAAAAAAGAGAAGAAAATAGGAAATGAGATGTTAGTAATCCATGATGTACAGTGGTGTCACAGTTCATCAAAATGTTACCTGTGGCTTATTTGATGAGTACATATTAACTAAAAAACTAAAACATGTGTTTTGGGAGCCCAAGTGGCTGTTGCATTTGACTGTTGTATCAGTAATGATAACTATGATGACTATAGTGTGGGATGAATTCTTCTATGTGCACTGGATGTTTACAGAGGGAAACTGACAAACTCGGATCCTTTAACTCTCGGGTCCCTGTCGTGTTCTCAGGACCAGAGAGCTTCTATAACAACTCTAAAATTATCGATTATTTCTTGTAGCCACATTATTTTAAGCTGATTTTGCTTAAAATAAAAAATAAAAACTGTGTGGAGGATTTCTGCTTCCAGCCAAGATGGAGTAACAAGGACCAGATTTATCCTCTCTAGAAGAAATGAAATTCTTTTTTCACAGAACATGTGAAATCATCTATGTAAGAAGTCCAATGAAGTCTGCAAAAGTGCTAGTAGAACCAATAAGTGAGTTTAGCAAGGCTATAGAACACAATATAACATGCAAAAATCAATTGTACTTCTATATTCTAGCAACAAATAATTAAAAATTTAAAACACTTACAAAAGTACCCAAAAAATGAAATGCTTGGGGATAAACCTAACAAAAGGTGTGAAAGACATGTGCTCTCAGAACTACAAAGTATGAAAAATGAATAATCTCAACAAATAAAGAGCTATAATTTGCTTATTGATTGAAACACTCTATTGTTAAGATAGCAATTCTTCTCAAAATGGTCTATGCAATCTAAACTAAATCCCAACAGACTTCTTTGTAGAACAAGCTATTTCTAAAATGTATATGGGGAATCCCTGGGTGGCGCAGTGGTTTAGCGCCTGCCTTTGGCCCAGGGCGTGATCCTGGAGATCCGGGATCGAATCCCATGTTGGGCTCCCGGTGCATGGAGCCTGCTTCTCTCTCTGCCTCTCTCTGCCTCTCTCTCTGTGTGTGTTTGTGTGTGTGTGTGACTATCATAAATAAATAAAAATTTAAAAATAAATAAAATGTATATGGAAATGAAAGGACCTAGAATAGTAAAACAAACAAACAAACAAAAAAAAAACTGTAAAAGAATGAAAAAGAAGAACAAAGTAGAGGGCTACCACTACAGTAATCTCAAGTTTCATTGTAAAGCTACAGTTATCAAAAACAATGTAGTCTTGTTGTAAAGACACACAAACTGATCAGTTAAACAGCATAGGAAATGCGGAAATAAACACACACAAATATGGACTGACTTTTGACAAAGGCAATAAAGTAATGCAATGGAGCAAGGGTACCCATTCAACAAATTATGCTAGAATAATTTTTTATTCACATCCTCCACCAAAATACTTTGATCTATATCTCACTCCATATAAAAAAGTAACTCAAAATGGATCATAGACTTTAATGTAAAACATAAAACTATAAATCTTCCAGGAGAAAACACAGTAGGTAATCTTTGTGAGGGACACCTGGGTGGCTCAGAGGTTGGGCATCTGTCTTCGGCTCAGGGCGTGATCCCGGGATCCGAGTTCAGGTCCCACATCGGGCTCCTTGCGGGGAGCCTGCTTCTTCCTCTGCCTGTGTCTCTGTCTCTCTCTGTGTCTCTCTCATGAATAAATAAATAAAATATTTTTTAAAAAAGCAAATCTTTGTGACTTTCTGTGAGGGCAAACACTTCTTAGATTCAACATCAAAAATCTTTTAAAAAATAAAGACTATTAGCCATTAAGTGAGAACAGTTGCTCAAAGAGTTGAGAAAATTTAGGGCAACATAAAAACAATCAGAAAACAAGAGGAATGATTTCAAATGGTTCTTCTTGGCTCTTAATGATTTAACAGATATAACCAATACTGGCTAGTTAGTGTTTAGTTGAGGAAATCAGTGATGAGTTTGAAGTGATTCAAGAATCAGCCTCTTTTTGGGGTGCCTGTGGCACAGTCCGTTGGGCATCTGCCTTTGGCTCAGGTCATGATTCCAGAGTCCTGGATGGAGCCCCACATTGGCCTCCCTGCTGGGTGGGGAGTCTGCTTCTCCCTCTTCCTCTGTCCCTTGCCCCAGCTTGTGCTCTCTGGCTCTATCTCTTCTAGATAAATAGATAAATAGCTAAATAAGGGCAGCCCTGGCGGCTCAGCGGTTTAGTGCCGCCTTCGGGCCTTCGGGCCGAGGCTTGGTCCTGGAGGTCCGGGATCCAGTCCGGCGTCCAGCTCCCTACATGGAGCCTGCTTCTCCCTCTGTCTGTGTCTCTGTCTCTGTGTGTGTGTGTGTCTCTCATGAATAAATAGATAAAGTCTTTTAAAAAATAGCTAAATAAATATTTTTTTTAAGAATTAGCTTCTTTTTTTAAGATTATTTATTTATTTATTTGAGAGAGAAAAATAGAGCAAGCATCAGTGGGAGGAGGAGCAGTGGGAGAGGGAGAAAGAGGGAGAAAGAATCCCAAGCAGATTCCCTGCTAAGTGCAGAGCCTGACTTGGGGCTTGACCTCGGGACCTTGAGATAAGGACCCTCACCAAAACCAAGAGCTGGATGCTCAAGTGACTAAGCCACCCCGATGCCCCTAAAGAATTAGCTTCTGTGAATAGTCTGGGTGGAACAAGGACAGGCAAAAAATATTTTTTTAAAGATTTATTTATTTATTTATTTATTTATTTATTTATTTATTTATTTATTCAGAGAGAGCGAAAGAGAGGCAGAGACACAGGCAGAGGGAGAAGCAGGCTCCATGCAGGGAGCCCAATGTGGGACTCGATTCCAGGTCTCCAGGGTCAAACCCCGGGCTGCAGGCGGCGCTGAACTGCGCCACCGGGGCTGCCCCAAAAGATATTTTTAAAGAAATTGAGGAAATACTAATTTACAAACTAAAGTTACAAACTAAAGTGGAATCTGCTAAAATGTGTTACAACTGATGTTGGTAAAAACATGTGAAGTAGAAAAAGCCTTGGTTGGACAAATTTACAAAGCTTGTGAAAATGTAAAGTGTTTAAAGCTTGTAATTATTAATGTATTATTCTTCAGCAGGTACTTTGCAGAAATTTTTGAATCTATTATATGAACTTCATTTACTCTTGTGGACTCTACCATCATAAATTTTTGTAAGAAATAGAAGCTGAATATTCTGACTTACCCTACTACATAACAATTTGATGTCTTAACAATACTAATGTTCTGTTGGGGTTTTTTAAATTCAAGTTTTAAATTGAAATTTTTCTGGATGAGAAGAACCACACTCAGCCAGCCACTGTTGTCAAACACTGAATGCCTTTAGTAACTAGCTTTTGTTGCAGACTTGACAATGTTTCTTAATGAATTCAACCTAAAATCATAAGGCAAAAATAGTACTTATATACATAACTTATAGTGCTGTAAAGTAATTCTGGTAACAATTGTTTGAATTACAACTTTATACACATGATGCAAAAAGTTAAAACAAAAAGATATCCATCCCCACATAAATTTGAGATGTCTGTTTTCCAAACTTGAGCTACAATTCCAGGAGCAATTTTAGGACTTCAATACAAGTATAAAGGAAGTTTCCATATTTCAAAATCCATTTGTGTGATTGAGGCAATTTCACTTAACCTTCAATTGGAAGTGGTCAAACTGCAATGTGGTGACATGCTGAAAAGCAAATATCAAGTGAAAAATATAATAGAAGACTATAAGTGTTTTTCAAGTGACAAATATGATTATGTAAAATCATATACTTATGGACTGACATCTGCATTTAACAGTACCTATCTGCATGAAAGACATTTTTAAATATCATGTTACAAATCTGAATTAATAAAGATTTGTGACAGATTTTGATGAGAGGGAACACTAACTTTGAACATCAATTAGACAAAATGTTATAGAAACTTCATTAGTAGACTTATATTACAAAAATTGTACTCAATTATTATTCTACTTTTAAACTCACCAATAAAAATTGTTTTCTCTCTTGTTATACAAGTACTTTATCATACAATACAAATTATACAAGTAATATCTTCATTTTTGCCTGTTGTCCACACCTAAAATATTTACTATTTGGCTCTTTACATAAAATATTTGCCAACTGCAGCTCTAGAAAATGCAAATAATCTATAGTGACAGAAAGCAGATCAATGGTTGCTTGGGGATAAAGAGGCTCAGAGAGGGGCAGGTGGGAGAGATTACAAAGGGTGACAAGGAAAATTGGGGGGCAACAAATATGCTATTTCTACTATGGTGATGGTTTTTTTCTCTTTTTTTAAGATTTTATTTATTTATTCATGAAAGATACAAAGAGAGGCAGAGACATAGGCAGAGGGAGAAGCAGGCTCTATGCAGGAAACCTGATGAGGGACTTGATCCTGGGACTCCAGGATCATTCCCTGAGCTGAAGGCAGATGCTCAACCACTGAGCCACCCAGGTGTCCCTGGTGATGGTTTTACAGGTATATGAATATGTCAAAATACATCAAGATTTGCACTTCATGTATGTTCAATTTATTGTATTTTAGTTATATCTTAATTAAGCTGGTTTCAGAAATGAATTCCATGAGTCAATGAATTACAATAACAGTCTCATAAGTTTCTTATGTGCAGTTCTGGGCACTGATTGAGAAAGAATGGGATCCTGAAACTTGGAACAAGAATGTCTTATTGAACCACGATGAAATTGAAAATTGTGAAAATACCTGTTTTCTGAGTGCTTGCCCGTAGAAGTATCTTGCCTTCCAGTGTCTGGGAATGTTTCTTCCTTGAAAACTCTGTGATAACCTCACCTGGGACAGATTCCTTGGAAGAGGATGTTCATCCTCCTTAAAATAATCACAATTCCCTGTTGCCATTAAACTCATAATAAGGATCAAATATCACTGAGCCCAAAGGATTTAGGTGCACACTGTAACCCAGGAGGAAACAATTTATACAGCAAAAGGACTACAAGATTGATAATATCTATCAGCAAATACCTGGAGAATATGTATGAAAAGGGATCCTATGGGTATTAGGCCAAGCTGAGCAAAATATAGTCCTAGGTTGGGTCAAATTCTTTGATGTGGGTGTACTTATTAGGCAGTATGGGCTTAACGTATTAGCTCATGCAGATGGAGGTGGCATTAACAGTTTACTTATTACACTGACTGAAACTCATACTCAACAGTGGCCTACCATAATGAAGCTGCCAGAACTTCCCCCATGTTGTGGAAAAAAGAACCCAAAGGCTTAGACTGATAGGAATATTGGAGTAGACTTATCATGTGCAATCAACATACTTACCTCCTAACTGCATTCTACAAGAAGTCCTAGAAGACATTTCCTCCACTAAGGCATTGAGAAATGCGTTGGTGAAGAAAGCACCTGCGTTACTGAAAAGCTCTGCTGTTGCTCTGTGTTTGTGTAAGCCAACTGGTATTCTATGGAGGATTCACCCTGCAATAGGTTCATCAGATGGGCTCCCTGATTTCAGTGAGGATAATGGGAATCTGAAGTAGCAGAGGCCAAATGACATTATATTTCCACCAAAGATATGATCAGTACATCTGCTGTAAAGGGCAGCAGAGACATACCAGTAATCAGAATACCTTGGCCAAGAGCAATCTTTGGTGGTGGCTAATTGGTCACCATGTTCCTAAGGAAAAAAACAAATGAGCTGAGCCGCCTACTAAGAAGTCACTTGATGTATATAATAAGAAAAAAAAATCTTGCTCTGGTAGCCGAAATATCTAACTTGAGTCATTACAGTGGAAAGCCACAGACTCTCTCCCAGTTTCTAGACCTAAATCAGTACAGATTCAGAGCACCTTGATTAAAAGGAAGATGGGGTTGGGGGCGCCCGGTTGGCATAGCCGGCTGGGTGCCAACTTTTAGTTTCATTCAGTTCAGGTTGTGATCACAGGGTCTTGGGAATGAGCCCTGCCTTAGGCTCTGTGCTCAGCATGGAGTCGGCTTGAGATTCTCCCATCCCTCCGTCCCTGTCCACCACATTCTCTCCCTCTCTCTCTCTCTCTCTCTCTCTCATAAATCTTTTTTTAAAAGAGAGAGATTGGAGTGCCATCTGAGTGGCTTAGTCAAGTAAGCATCTGACTCTTGATTTCTGTTCAGGTCATGATCTCAGGGTCGTGGGCTCAGTGGGAAGTCTGCTTCTCTCCCTCTCCTGCTGCCCCTCACCCTGCTCTTGGGCTGTCTTTCTTAAATAAATAAATAAATAAATAAATAAATAAATAAATAAACAAACAAACAAACAAACAAACTACACACACACACACCCTTTTTTTTTTTTTACCTCCCCCCCCCCCTTTTAAAGGAGATTGGGTCTCCTTGAGAAAAGAACTGTGGACTATTTACTAGAACATGCATTAGGGAAAAGAAAATACCCATATCTTTTGAGAATTACTAGATACTGGCTCTGAATTGATGCTAATTCCTGGAGGATCCAATTGCATTATGGCCCACCAATCAAGGTGAGGGCTTAGGGTGGCCACGTAATAGATTCTTTTCTCAAGTCCAACTCACAGAGGGTCTCAGCTGATTCACAGTCCCAACCTGTGGTTATTTACCTTTTTTTTTTTAAGATTTATTTATTTATTCATTAGAGACACAGAGAGGAAGAGGCAGAGACATAGGCAGAGGGAGAAGCAGGCCCCATGCAGGGAGCCCAATGGGGGACTCTATCCTGGGACTCTAAGATCACACCCTGAGGCAAAGGCAGACGCTCAACTGCTGAGCCAGTCAGATGTCCTGTGGTTATTTCCAAATTCCTGAGAGTATAATTAGCATAGACATCTGTGGCAACTACCAGGATTCCCTCATTGGCTCTCTGACCCTTGGAGTGAGAACATTATGACAAGTAGGTCTAGGTAAAAGCCCCTGGAACTTCTATATCCTATTAAGAGTTAACCAAAAGAAATATCACATCCCTCAGGGAACTGCAGAGATTAATGCCAACCTTGAAGACTTAAATGAACAGGAGTTTGACCTGTGCAGAAATCAGATGGATCTTGGGGGGTGACTGTGAACTATCATAAACTTTATTAGTCGGGGACTCCAATTGTAGCTGCTGTCTCAGATGTAGTATCCTTTTTAGAGCAAATGAACACAGCCTCTATGTGGTGGAATGGCTTACTAAAGACTCAATCATGGTATCACTTGGGAGACCATACCCTAGAAATATGAGGTTATGTGGTGCTGTCTCCCCTACAGCCAGAATACATGGGTTTGAGAATCAAGGGATAGAAATGGATCTTGCTTTATTTCAGTATCACACTTAGTAAACTACTTGTAGAATTTTTGCTTCCTATCATGGCAACTTTGAACTCTGCTAATTTGGAGGTCCTAATCTTTAAGAGGGGAATTCTTCAACGAGGTGACACCAGGATGGTTCCATTGAATTGGAAGATGAGACTGCCACTGGGCTGTATTGGACTTTTTATGCCACTGAAACACCTGGCAGAAAAAGGGATGACTTCTCCGGCTGCTGTGATTGATCCTATGACCAGGGAAACTGTGTTGCTGCTACACAATGGGAGGAGAATGGGTGTTTGGAACCTAGGGGTTTTCTGGGGTGCCTCTTACTGCTTCCATGCCCAATAATAAATGTTAACAGAAAGCTAAAGCAGGGCAGCCCGGGTGGCTCAGCAGTTTAGTGCCGCCTTCAGCCCAGGGTATGATCCTGGGGACCCAGAATCGAGTCCCATGTTGGGCTCCCTGCATGGAGCCTGCTTCTTCCTCTGCCTGTGTCTCTGCCTCTCTCTGTGTGTGTCTCTCGTGAATAAATAAAAAAAAATCTTAAAAAAAAAAGAAAGCTAGAGCAACTACAAGAAGGCAGGACAATTGAGGACCCTTCGGAGATGAAGCTTTGTATCACTCCACTGGGTAAAAACTGAGATTCTGACTGAGTGCAGAGGAAATATGGCTTGGATTCTTGAAGAAGGAACCATAGTTATTAACTATGACCAATTACAGAAACAAGAATCATCATAGAAGCTTGGTATAGTTTCTCTTTGCTTAATCTTTCGTGTATTTATTTGTATATGACGGCCATTTTCTTTTTTTAAATTTTAAAAGATTGATTGATTGATTTATAGCACGCACACATGATCAGGGGAGGAAGAGGGAGAAGGTGAGGGAGAGAATCTCAAGCAGACTACATGCTGAGCAAAGAGCCCAGTGTGGGGCTTGGGCTTGATCTCATGACCCTGAGATCATGACCTGAGCCAAAATCAAGAGTCAGAAGGTCAACCCACTGAGCCACCCAGGTGCCCCTCCTTTTAAATTTTTTATACACATTGTTGCAAGTTAACATTACAATTCACCTTTAGGTAGTAGAATATTCAGGATTGTGACTGAATTTGAGTAGTGATTAACATAACTAGCGATTTATACAATGGTAGTTCCCTCATTTTAGGGAAAAATAAGAACTTCACTTGTATGAAGGATAGCTATGTCTTATTTGATGGAAACATATTTGTTTCATTGTGGTATGGCTGTTCTAATGGATAAAGAAGGGTACATCCTTGAAAGCTGAGCAGCCAAAGATACTATGACAATTGTCAATTTATTGCCTCTCAGCTCCAAATTCACTCTCATTGCTCTGCTTGTGTCTAGCACATAATGGATGCTGATAGGTGAATGAATGACTGAATTTCTTTTTTATTTTTAAGATTTTTTATTCATTTGTTCATGAGAGACACAGAGAAAGAGAGAGAGGCAGAGGGAGAAGCAGGCTTCCTGCGGGGAGCCCAATGCGGGACTCCATCCCAGGACTCTGGGATCACGCCCTGAGTCAAAGGCAGATGCCAACCGCTGAGCCACCGAGGCGTCCCAAGAGACTGAATTTCAACCCTGAGTTTAGAGAATGGGATGGATTAGAAGGTAACTGCCGGAAATATGATATAGTTCTGGGAAACAGAAATTAACAGATAGAACATGGGTACAAAATGAGTCCAGCTGAAAGAGAATTGGATAGGTTGAAGGAGAGGAGAAGGTAGAATTTGGGAGGGAACCAGAAAGAGGAATCAGACAGAAAAAAAGAGGACAGAAGGCACCTGGAAAAATGAATGAAAAGGTGAACTCTAAGTCAGTGAGTGGCATTTTAGACATGAGAAATGGGAGGGGCACTGGGGAAATGAGTACAGGTCTAAGAGGGAGAAGAGAGTTTGTAGAGCGAAGTCTGAGGTTTATGTGGAATTAGACAAAGAAAGTTCCTGAATATGGACTCACCTTCCCCACATCAAGAAAAGGCTGGAAATTCAGGGATTTGGGGAATACTTGGGTGGTGGGGGGATCATTTCTAAAGGATTTGAATATCGAGTTATGGAAAGACCTTTCTTCTTGGTATAAAGGGGAAAGTCTCAAGAAGAGCTGGCTCCAGAGGTTTTAGGAAACTGATTCCCATTTCTTCTTTCCTCTATGGTCAAGAGACTGGCAGTGATGGCAGGGTTTTCAGAGTGATGATGAATCATCTTGGCTATTTGGATGAGTATCACTTCCCTGGCCATGCTATTTTCTACATCTAAAGAAGCATAGAGGTATCCAGGGTGGAGAAGGAGCAAGGTGAATGAGGGGCCCAGATCAAGAAAGATATGAAAGATGGGTTCATGGTGACATGGACTGGGAGGGACAGGACAGCTTGAGAAAGGCAAGAACCTTGCTGCCTTCTAGGTCAATGTGGAAATTCTAGGATTTGGGACATAGAAAGGAGGAAATTAGGCAGTTGTTTCTTTTGAAGGAAATACTTCTCTACTCTGGCTGCCTTGTGCATTCCCAGTCTCCAAGATCTAAAGAGAAGCAGATGGAGAGGACAGGAAAGAAGTGCCACAGAAAACTGAGTTCCTGGCCTTGAGGGAAACTTGGAAGCATAGTCTCTATTAAGATATAGGCTGGAGCTTCCAGGAGACAGGGATGCTGGACCCCCCTGTTCTGCGGAACAGTGGCTGCACCAGTTTGCATTTCCAGGCAACAGTTCAGGAAGGTTCCCATTTCCCCCACATCCTTGACAACACTTGTTTCTTGTGTTTTTTATTTTAGCTATTCTGACATGTGTGAGGTGATATCTCATTGTGGTTTTGATTTGCATTTCCCTGATGATGAGGGCTGAGCATCTTTTCATATATCTGTTGGTCATCCATATGTCTTCTTTGGAGAAATATCTGTTCATGTCTTCTGCTCATTTTTTAATTGGGTTGTTTTCTGGGTGTTGAGTTCTATCAGTTGTTTATATATTTTGGATGTTAACCTTTATCAGAGATATGTGCAGATATCTTCTCTCATTCAGTAGGCTGTCTTTTTGTTTTGTTGTTTCCTTCACTGTGCAGAAACTTTAACCTGATATCCCAACAGTTTATTTTTTAAATTTTATTTATTTATTCATGAGAGACACAGAGAAAGAGAGAGGCAGAGACATAGGCAGAGGGAGAAGCAGGCCCCCTACAGGGAGCCTGATGTGGGACTCAATCCCAGGACTCTAGGACCACACCCTGAGCCAAAGGCAGGCGCCCAACCACGGAGCTACCCAGGCGTCCCCTGACAGTTTATTTTTACTTTTATTTCCCTTACCTCAAGGGACTTATCTAGGAAAATGTTACTATAGCAACATCAGACAAATTACTGCCTATGCTCTCTTCCAGGATGTTTATGATTTTAGGTCTCACATTTAAGTCTTTAATCCATTTTTTAAATTTTTATTTATTTATGATAGTCACACACACAGAGAGAGAGAGAGAGAGAGAGAGAGAGAGAGAGGCAGAGACACAGGCAGAGGGAGAGCAGGCTCCATGCACCGGGAGCCCGACGTGGGATTCGATCCCGGGTCTCCAGGATCGCGCTCTGGGCCAAAGGCAGGCGCTAAATCGCTGCCACCCAGGGATCCCATCTTTAATCCATTTTGAGTTTATTTTTGTGTGTGGTGAAAGTGATCCAGTTTCATTTTTTTATGTATTAGTGTCCAGCTTTCCCAAAACCATTTGTTGAAGAGATTTTTTTTCCTATTGAATATTCTTTCCTGCTTTGTCAAAGATTAATTGACCATATAATTGTGGGTTTATTTCTGGGCTCTCTATTCTATTTCATTGATCTGTGTTTATTTTGGTGCCAGTACCATACTGTTTTGATTTATACAACTTTGTAATATAAGTTGAAGTCTGAAATTATGATACTTCGAGTTTTGTTTTTCTTCTTCAAGATTGCTTGGGCTATTCAGGGTCTTTTGTGATTTCACACAAATTTTAGGATTGTTTATTCTAGTTCTGTGAAAAATGCTGTTGGTATTTTGATAGGATTGCATTAAATCTGTAGATTGCTTTGGGGAGTATAGACATTTTAATAATATTTGTTCTTATAATCCATGAGCATGGAATATCTTTCCATTTGTGTCATCTTCAAATTCTTTCATCAGTGTTTTACAGTTTTCAGAATACAAGTCTTTCACTTCTTTGGTTAAACTTGTTCCTGGGTATTTTATTACTTTTGGTGCAATTGTAAATGTCGTTGTTTTCTTAATTTCTCCTTTCTCCTATACTGTTTCATTATTAGTGTGTAGAAATGCAACAGATTCCTGTACATGAGTTTTGTATCCTGTGACTTTACTGAATTCATTTACCAGTTCTAGTAATTTTTTGGTGGAATCTTTAGGGTTTTATACATATAGCATCATATCATCTTCAAATAATGAAAGTTTTACTTCTTTCTTATAATTTGGATGTACTTTTTTTTTAAGTTTTAAGTATTTTATTTATTCATGAGAGACACACAGAGAGAGGCAGAAACACAGGCAGAGGGAGAAGTATCCAGGGTGGAGAAGAGGGAGGGAGAAGCAGGACTGGTACTCCAGGATCATACCCTGAGCCAAAGGCAGATGCTCAACAGCCGTCCCTGGATGTACTTTATTTCTTTTGTTGTCTGATTGCTGTCACTAGGACTTCCAGTACCATGCAGAATAAAAGTGATGAGAGTGGACATCCTTGTCTTATTCCTGACCTGGGTTTGATGTTCACTGTGGGTTTTTCATATATGGCCTTTATTATGTTGAGGTATGTTCCCTCTAGATCTACGTAGTTGAGGGTTTTTATCATGAATGAATGTTGTACTTTGTCAAATGCTTTTTCTGCATTTATTGAAATAATCACATTGTTTTTATTCTTTCTTTTACTGATGTGATGTATCACATTAATTGATTTGTGAATTTTTTTTTTTTGATTTGTGAATATTGAACCACTCTTGCATCTTGGGAATAAATCCTACCCAATTGTGGTGTATATTTTTTTTAATGTATTGTTGGATTCAGTTTTCTAGTATTTTGTTGAGGATTTTTGCATCCAAGTTCATCAAAGATATTGGCCTGCAGCATTCTCTCTCTCTCTCTGTGGTGTCTTTGTCTGGTTTTGGTATCATGGTAATACTGGCCTCACAGAATGAATTTGGAAGTTTTCCTTCCTTTTCTATTTTTTGGAATAGTATGAGAAAAATAGGTATTTTAAAAAGATTTTATTTATTTACTCATGAGAGACACAGAGAGAGGTGCAGAGGGAGAAGCAGGCTCCCTGCGGGCAGCCCTATGTGGGACTAGGATCCCAGGACCCCGGGATCACTCCCTGAGCCAAAGGCAGATGCTCAACTGCTGAGCCACCCAGGTGCCCCGAGAATAGGTATTAACTCTTCTTTAAAAATATTTTATAGAAGGGGATCCCTGGGTGGCTTAGCGGTTTGGCGCCTGCCTTCGGTCCAGGACACAATCTTGGAGTCCTGGGATAGAGTCCCACATCGGGCTCCCTGCATGGAGCTGCTTCTTACTCTGCCTCTCTCTCTCTCTGTGTGTCTCTCATGAATAAATGAATAAAATCTAAATTAAAAAAAAAAAGAATTCACCCATGAAGCCATCTAGTCCTGGACTTTTTTTTTTGTTGGGAATTTATTGATTGCTGATTCAATTTCATCATTGGTAATCCATCTGTTCAAATTTTCCATTTCTTCCTGCTTCAGTTTTGGTAGTTTATATCTTTCTTTCTAAGATTTTATTTATTTATTTGAGAGAGAGCGAGAGAGCACAAACAGGGGAGGAGCAGAGGGAGAGGGAGAAGCAGACTTTCTGCTGAGCAGGCAGCCCACCAAGGGGTTGATCCCAGGACCTTGGAATCACCGACTCAACCGAAGGTAGACACTTAACGTAACCAACTGAGCCACTCATGCACCCCTTGGTAGTTTTTATGTTTTCTAGGAATTTATCCATTTCTTCTAGGTGGCAGTTTGTTGGCATATTTTTCATAGTATTTTCTTATCATTGTATTTCCGTGGTGTTGGTTGTTATTTCTTCTCTTTCTTTTGTGAAAGAAGACGTTTCTAGCTAGACATTTATTTATTTTGCTCTTTTCAAAGACCTGAACAGATCATTTATCTATTTTTTTAGTTCTTATATCACTATTTGTGTTCTAATCTTTTTTTCTTCCTTCTGCTAGGTTTGGGTTTTGTTGTTGGTGGTGTTCTCACTCCTTTAGGTGTAAGGTTAGGTTGTTTGAGATTTTTCTTGCTTCTTGAGGTAGGCCTGTATCGCCATAAACTTCTCTCTTAAAATCGCTTTTGCTGCATCCCAAAGATTTTGGACCATTGTGTTTTCATTTTTATTTGTTTCCATGTAATTTTTTAAATTTCTTCTTCAATTTCTTGGTTGACCCATTCGCTGTTTAGTAGCATGTTATTTAACCTCCATGTCTTTGTGCTCTTTCCAGATTTTTTTCTTGTGGTTGATTTCTAGTTTCATTGCGCTATGGTCAGAAAATATGCATGGTATGACTTTCATCCTTTTGAATTTGTTGAGACTTGTTTTGTGGCCTAACAATGTGATCTATTCTGGAGAATGTTCTGTGTCAAGATCTCTGGCAATCCTGGGACACAACCCTACCTGGCAGAAGTTGATTGGAACTGAAAAGCAGAAACCTCTTTTAGACAGAGTACATGCTCTCCAGCTGTCATGGGTGCCTCCTTGCTTCACTCCTTTTGATTACCAGTCCTTTTCATGTAGGTATTTGAGTTAGGGAACCCTCCTCTATTCTGGCCTCTCCTTTTAGATTGAGACTTGGGCCCCAGAGATCCAATTGCTTGCTCTAGTTGGTAGCACTAGTAAGAGACAAAGGCAGAGCTAGAATTCTTGTCTCCTGGGACATATCCTCTTTTCTTTCTGCTACCAGGTGCTGCCTCTTCTTGAAATATGTTTTGGCATTTATGAAGGAAAACTGTCCTTAGAGGATGGGTGTTGGGGAGATGTAATTGGGTTAAAGTTCTTCCTCAGGAATGTCTCATCTTGTTGCCCCAGCCACTCTCTGACATGTCTTGAGTGAGGAATATGGCTTTATTGTTTTGTATGAATAAGGGTTCTACTATCATTTGAGCCTCAAATGGGATTACTCAGATACACTTGGATAAAACACAGTGAACACTGGAATACTGCCTAAGGGTACTCTGGAGAGCTAAAAACTGCTCACCTAATTTATCAACGAGTTTGTGAGTGTTCAGTATATAAAATTAGGTGGTTTACTCTTCTCCTTTCCCTTACTTTAGGGGTACCAAATGATTCTTACTTATATGTAAATTCCTTATTTTGAAAATCATTTCAAACAGAGAAATTGAAAGGCTCCTAACAAAGAACTTAGTATGTTTACCCAGAATGGGGTGCCTTTCTGGCTCAGTCAATTGATCTCTGGGTTGTGAGTTCGAGCCCCATGTTGGGTGCAGAGATATTTAAAAATAAAATTAAAAAAAATAAAGTTTACCCTAGTAAACTTTTCACTAGTTAACATTTTGCCATACCTACTATTTTCTTTGTGTGTACATAAAGAAAATACATATAGGGGCACCTGGGTGGCTCAGTGGTTGAGTGCCTTCGGCTCAGGTCATGGTTACAGGGTCCTGGGATAGAGTCCTGAATCGGGCTACCTGCAGGGAGCCTGTTTCTCCCTCTACCTACGTCTGTCTCTATCTCTCTCTGTGTCTCTCATGAATGGATAAATAAAATCTTTTTAAAAAAGAAAATACGTATAATTTGAACTATTTGAGAGTAGGTTGGCTATTATCTGTATCTTTATTAAGAATATACTTTTACATAGGGATCCCTGGGTGGCGCAGCGGTTTAGCGCCTGCCTTTGGCCCAGGGCAAGATCCTGGAGACCCGGGATCAAATCCCACGTCGGGCTCCCGGTGCATGGAGCCTGCTTCTCCCTCTGCCTGTGTCTCTGTCTCTCCCTCTCTCTCTGTGTGACTATCATAAAAAAAAAAAAAAAGAATATACTTTTACTTATCTTTTTTTTTTAATTTTTATTTATTTATGATAGTTACAGAGAGAGAAAGCGAGAGAGGCAGAGACATAGGCAGAGGGAGAAGCAGGCTCCATGCACCGGGAGCCCGATGTGGGATTCGATCCCGGGTCTCCAGGATCGCGCCCTGGGCCAAAGGCAGGCGCCAAACCGCTGCGCCACCCAGGGATCCCCCTACTTTTACATATCTAAAGTAGTTATCACATTCAGGAAATTATCATGGTTGTATTATAGTCTATATTACAAATTCATTGATTTCCCCCCCATGCCTCTTTTTTTTTTTTAAGATATGTATTTATTTTAGAGAGACAGAGTGTGCAAGCAGGGGGAGGGGCAGAGAGGAGAGAGCCAGAGAGGGGAACCAGACTTTCCCACTGAGCATGGAATCCCACATGGGGCTCCATAGCATGACCCTGAAATTATGACCTGAGCTGAAAACAAGAGTCAGTCAGCCAACTGAGCCACCCAGGTGCACCCCATTATGTCTTTTATAGCATTTTTTTTTTTCTTGATCTAGGCCAGGATCAAGTTCATTTATTGTTAGTCACTTTAGCCTTCTTTAACCTGGAACAGTTCCTCAACCTTTTGTCTTTTTTTTTTTAAGGTTTTCTTTATTTATTCATGAGAGACAGAGAGAGGCAGAGACACAGGCAAAGGGAGAAGCAGGCCTCATGCATGGAGCCTCACGCGGGACTCAATCCTGGGTCTCCCAGGATCAGGCCCTGGACCGAAGGCGGCGCTAAACCGCTGAGCCACCCAGGCTGCCCCCCAACCTTTTGTCTTTTATGCCATGGGGCAGTTTTGAAGAATATGATCTTGTTATTTCTCCTATATGTTTTTCTTTTTATGTGTGTATGCATGTGTATTTATACCTATTAACAGTATGGATTCTTCTTTTATTCAATGGATTATAATCTATTGTTATACTTGCATACTGTGGTACTCAAATTGTATCAGATTTGGCCTCTTCAAGCTAGCTCCTATGCCCTAATACTTTTTTTTAGTACTTATTTCCTGGCACAACAAAATATTCCAAACTCCCCTGGTATCTTCCTTGTTCTTGCCCAAGCTGGACTTAGGAAGGAGCCCTCAAGAGGCCCTGGGCCCTGGGCTTTTTTTTGTGGGATATTTAGAAACCAAGAACTGAGAACTAGGTATGTGTAAATCAATCTATCATCTTTTTTTTTTCCCATAAATTTTACACTGATATGTCCTGTTCCTGCTCAGCCCCACAAAGTTTTTGCTCACTTCTTTCATTCCATAATTGCTCTTCCCTACTTCTCCAGTGAGAACCCTGGTTCCTAGCAATGTCTATGTTTACTTGCATGTTCAATCCCCATACCCAAAATAATTTCAAATTGCCATGCCACTATCACTATTGCAAACCTACTAAGAACTCAAGGTTTCCAGTTTTTTCTTTAGGCAGAGGGTGCCTGAAAGTTACTTGAATTAGTTCTATATTTCCCCTTTCAGTGGATTACTTTTATTCATCTGAAATAGAGTTGTGTTCATTTATAAATGTCTGTATTCCATTGTTTCCTTCCATAAGAATGTGAACAACTAAGCAACCCTCATTTACCCCTAACTGTCATAGGTAACCAATTTTATTGGGGTTTACACGTCTCCTGATTCTCCTCTTCTTTTTTTTTTTTTTTTTTTTTAAGATTTTCTTTATTTATTAGAGAGAGAGACCACAAGCAGGGTTGGGGGAGGGGGGGCTAGAAGGAGAGGAAGAAGCAGGCTCCCTCTGAGTGGGGAGCCCCCCATGGAGCAAGGAGCCCGATGTGGGGCTTGATCCCAACACCCTGGGATCACAACCTGAGCGGAAGGGAGCCGCTTAGCCAACTGAGCCACCCAGGCACCCTTTTTTTTGCAAAAACTTGCAGATACATTTGTTTTCTTTTCTTCCCCTCTTCCTTAAACAAGAGGTAGCATGGTTTAGACTATAAACTTTGCTCTCTTCAGATAATAATATATCATGGAAATCAGTCCATATCAAATCACAGCAATATATAATTTCTAAATTGCATTCAGTAAGATAACATTCCATTCACTTACCAAACAATTTGAGTGACTGCGTGCCAGTCACTGATCTAAACATGAAGGATAGGAAAATGAGTAAATATAGTCCCTGCCCTTTATAACCTCAACTGCATGTAACCAAAACATCCCAGTGCTCTGGGAGCCCAGAGGAGCAGGTCAGTAACAGGATGTTCAAAAGGACTAGGGAGGGCAGCCTGGGTGGCTCAGCAGTTTAAGCACCTGCCTTTGGCCCAGGGAGTGATCCTGGAGACCCGGGATCAAGCCCCACGTCGGGCTCCCTGCATGGAGCCTGCTCTCCCTCTGCCTCTGTCTCTCTCTCTCTCATGAAAAAAAAAAAAAAAAAAAAAAGGACAAGAGATGCCTGGATGCCTGGGTGGCTCAGTGGTGGTTGAGCATCTACCTTTGGCTCAGGTCATTATCTTGGGGTGTTGAGATTGAGTCACGCCATTAGGCTCCCCGCAGGGAGCCTGCTTCTCTCTCTGCCTATGTCTCTGCCTCTCTGTGTCTCTCATGAATAAATAAAATCTTAAAAAAAAAAAAAAAAAAGACTGATGCCTGAGGTTGAAGAATGAGATGGTGAGTGAAAAAACAGCACTTGTAAAGGAAGAGTTGAAAAAGGGCAAGGTGAGGGATGCCTGGGTGGCTCAGCGGTTGAGGCCCTTTGGCTCAGGGCCTGATCCCAGGATCTGGGATTGAGTCCCACATCAGGCTCCATTCAGGGAGCCTGCTTCTCCCTCTGCCTATGTCTCTGCCTCTCTCTGTCTCTCATGAATAAATAAATAAATAAATAAATAAATAAATAAATAAATAAATAAAATCTAAAAAAATAAAAAGAAAAAGGGCAAAGTGTGCCATGGGAATGGGAGTTTCATGAGGCTAAAAGTTAGAATTTGAGGGTAGGAGCAGGATGTACCTGGGGGGAGACAGAAGTGGCATAGAGAGGCTGGAGTGAGGCGCGGCAGTCTATGCCAGGAATGCCAGGAGACAGAGTCTTAAAGACACCACTCAGATCCATTCACTTCACAAGTATTTAATCAACTACCTGCATTGTGCTAGACACTGCAGGAACGGTATCAGTAAGGTCCCATAGGGAGTGGACAGAAAAAGAATTAAACTTCTTAGAATGAAACGGGGAAATCTGCCAGCTAAGCACGGGAGGAGAACGTAACACACTTGAAGCCTGGAGGTAGATGGGAGAGAAGGAATACTTCCCCCAAAAGTAAGGCTGGCTTTTAGCTAGGTATGTGCCTGTTGGTGGTAGAGGGCTTGGGAAGGGTTCCAATGCTAATGTCTGGAGCAAAGGGAGATTTGAGATCCAGGGAGACTGAGATATCCAAAGTTTCATTGGGATTAAGACCACAGACTCATCACTGCTCTACTCCACTCTCCACACTGCAAGGAGTAATCCTCTAGAAATGCAAATCTGACCTCCTGAAAGGAGGTGAAAGGCTCCCTGCTCCTTTGAAGACGATGTCCCAGTCTCCTTAAAAATCTAGTCCCAGGTTCCTTACCTCTCCAGCCTCATTTTTTTTTTTTTAATCTCTTTCATTTTATACTTCTGCCACGCTTTTTCTTAACTTGGCCACATTCCCCTGCCTAGAAATCCATCACCCAACGCCGGATTCAGTGTCACTCCTCTCTGCTCTCATGGCGCCCTATGCTTCACCTAGTGGATGTCCTCTACCGCCAGCTTTACCTCGGGGAGGACAGGACGTGCTTACATCACGGTTGTATCCGACGCATTCAGCCCCGTGTTCTAACGCCCAACTAATTTTGAGGCCATGAAGCCTGGTTTCATTATAGAGTTGAATGAGGATTTTTGAATTACACCTATAGGTGCTCTGGCCTTCTGTCTCTGTTACTACGGTGTAAGGGTTCGTTCTAGGGCACGGAGAAACCATTTAGGTATTAAACCGTCGACACTTGGGATCCCTGGGTGGCGCAGCGGTTTGGCGCCTGCCTTTGGCCCAGGGCGCGATCCTGGAGACCCGGGATCGAGTCCCACGTCGGGCTCCCGGTGCATGGAGCCTGCTTCTCCCTCTGCCTGTGTCTCTGCCTCTCTCTCTCTCTCTGTGACTATCATAAATAAATAAAAATTAAAAATAAAATAAAAAAAAAAAAAAAATAAACCGTCGACACTTAAAACGATTTCGGATCTAGCGCAGACTTCTCTGTAACAGGCGGCGTTTCAAGCCGGTACCTCCTAAGGTCCGCCCGCCTTCTCCTTAAAGCAGACAAGGTCCCGAGTAACCGCTCACGACGCCTCGGACCGGCCTAAGAGGGGCGCACGCGGGTTTAGACGTGGGATTTCTTTGCACTAGACTCCGCCCACGGGCCCCAAACGGCGGAAGAACCGCGCGCCCCGCCGTGACACCTCACTCTGCGGCGGAGGCATCCCGACGCTACGCCGCCGGCGTAGGCGGGGCGGCCGGCTCTTCCTTCCTCACGGCTACTTGGGCTCCTCCCCCCGCGCTTCACACGCTCATTGTGAAGCGACAGCGGCAGCCAACCTCTAGGGCTGTCTGAGACCTAGAGACCCTAACCCCTTGGCGCGCGTGAGCGCCCGCGCCGCTCCTTCCGCACCCCAGGGGCCGGGGGCGCGCGCGAGACTCGCCTTTTTATTCCCCGCTCCGGCCCGGAGCCAACCGCCCCGGCGCGCGCGGACCTCTCGCGCCGCCGCTCCCTCCTCCCCGCCCCTCCCCCGTCGGGAGCTCCCGCCCGCGCGCTCCTCCTCCTCCCCTTTCCCCGGCGACGCGCACGCGCGCCAGGCCGGCTCGCGCCCTCTCGCTTTCCTCCGGCCCGCGAGACCCCCCTCCCCTTCCGCCTCGCGGCGCTTCCTCGCGCCGCGGTCTTCTCTATCCACCCCCGACATCGCGGGGCTCCCCCCGCGCCCGCCAACGGCGGGTCCCCGGCTTCCCGAGCCCCCTTGCTTCCCGCGCTCTCCGGCGGGGGCCTAGCCCCGGCCTCCTCTCTCCCTCCCTTCCCCCTAATTCCCCTTCCGGACGCTGCCATCATGTTGAAGCCTCAGCCGCCACAACAGACCTCCCAGCCCCAGCAGCCGCCCCCCACGCAACAGGCCGTGGCCCGCCGGCCTCCCGGGGGTACCAGCCCTCCCAACGGCGGCCTCCCGGGGCCCTTGGCCTCCGCCTCGGCTCCCCCAGGGCCTCCCGCGGCCGCTTCTCCCTGCCTGGGGCCTGCAGCCGCCGCCGGGAGCGGGCTCCGCCGGGGAGCCGAGGGCATCTTGGCGCCGCAGCCGCCGCCGCCGCAGCAGCAACATCAGGAGAGGCCAGGGGCAGCGGCTATCGGCAGCGCCAGGTGAGGAGGGGTGGGCTTCCGGGCGCTGGTGCCGAGGCTGCGGGGCGGCGGCGGCGGCGGCGGCGGCTCCGGCCCAGCGGCCGGGACCCGAGGACCCTGCGCGAGGCGGGCACCCAGTCCGGCCACCTTGGCGGGGCGCCGGGGGGGAGTGGGGAACTCCCGCGAGGCTAGGGGCGGGCCCCCTCCGGTCCTAACAGGTCGGAGGGAAAGGGTCCCCGCGCGGCCACCGGGACATTTGGGGGCCGTGCTCAGCTCTCAGAGCCTCGTTGGGCCTCGGGGCTCGGGCCCTAAGGGCAGGCGGGGCGCATCCCCCCAGCGCCGTCAGAACGAGGCTTTGGGGGGGCGAAGAGGTGATCGGGGTCCCCGGCTCCATTACCACGAAGGGTCTCGCGGTCCCCGGCTTCAGCCAATAGGGAGTCAGCTGCGGGAAGGGGTCCCCGGCCGTAGCCAATGGAGGGGGGCGCGCGGCCCACAGTTTGGCCAATGGGGAGGGAGGGACTTGGGAGCGGGTTGCTACCTCCCGGTTCCCGGTCTGGCCAGTAGGAGGGGAGCGGGGTGGGCGGGGGGACGGAAGGAGGGACGCCTGGGAGGACTGCGGGCTGGGAACCTCCAGCGCGCGCGCGCTCTCCCCGTACGTGCGCGCGGATGCTCTGTCTCATGACCCGGGCGTTCGTGAGCCGAGGGTAACCTATAGGGCAGCGTTCGGAAGTGTGCGTGGACGGGTTCGCCTGGTGTTTGTGGATGAGTCGTGGACACCGCACTCGGTTTCTTCTGTGTGTGGGTTAATGGAATTGAGAGTGGCGGTACACGCAGGCGCAGTGGGTTCTGGTCGCGGGAGGGGGGATTTTGGAGGCCCGTGGGCTTTACTGCGCAGGCGCGAACCGGGCGAGGCCTCCCCGTGGATGGCTTTTGCGGCTGCGCTGTCCCCCAGCCCCGCCAACGGCCCCCTCATCGCCCTCCTCAACCGCCGGTTACATCAGCCAGCGAGGAGCAGGGTAACCAGGCGATCGGTGACCCCTCCTAGAGGGGTGGTATTGAGTAAAAGAGGTCGAGAAGGGTGGGTTGTAAAGGGAGTACCCTCCTCCCAGACTTTGGGGCGTAGGGCTGGTGAAAATGATTGTCTTTTCTGTTTGAGAGGTAACGTACCTGAGCTAGGTGGTTCTGAATCTGCATTCCCTGAGCTTTCACCTCTATGTCTAGGGTGGATTGTTGGTTAACGACTACTGTAGCATTGCTTTCTTGGAAGCATGAGGCCCTGGTCTCTTGGAGAAAGTGAGAAGGTTGTGAATTGACAACCGTTGTTGATCAAGGTCTTATTTTTAGTGGCATTTGGTGGAACGTGTTTCCTGACTTTTACTGTCTATGCCTTTCTTCCTCTGAGAGGTGAGAACTTGAAAATCTTGTTGGTTAATTGGTTGGTAGTCTAAATTATTTTCTCAGGGTATGTGGTTCTAGGAAACCGAGTTCTTTGAAATTAATTCTATAAGACGGATTGAATGTGGTTAAGTAACTAGTTTCTCGTTTCCTTTCTCACAGGGGACAAAGCACAGGAAAGGGACCCCCACCGTCACCGGTGAGTGCCACCCCTCACCCCCAAAGTACAGAGGAACGTGTGGGGATATAGGACAGATCATGTGCACAAATAGTTGGGCTCAGAAGAGCTGGGGCCCAGCACATACAAAGTGGGTGTGAGTGGAGTGTGGGTATTCAGAAGGAAGGTGAAGTGCTGACTAGCTCTTTTATGTTATTGATAGGTGTTCGAGGGTGTCTACAACAATTCCAGAATGCTGCATTTTCTTACAGCTGTTGTGGTAAGTTGGTAGCTAAACCCTAGGTTGTTTGAGACGAGTAAAGCACCAGTTTGCTGGAGACACTTTTTTTTCTCCACTCTTCCAGGGCTCCACTTGTGATGTAAAGGTGAAGAATGGTACCATATATGAAGGTATCTTCAAGACTCTGAGCTCAAAGGTTAGTGTACTCAAAATAGTTTATTTTTGGAATTTCATGGGAGGAGGAGGATGAAATAAGCTCACTGGAGATGTGAGTTGAATAGCATTGGACAGCATTGTGTTACTCATTTCTGTAGCTCTGTGCCAGAGTGGTGCTGGAAGCAATAAGAAATGTGGGTTGGAAGTTTGAGGACTGGGTACTTTAATGTTAAAATACTTAGTCCTGGGCTGATGTTGAGAAGGCTGTTTGTGATAGATAGTGTGGTGTTGGGACAAGGTTGGAAAGAGTAAAAGAAAAGTAGTCATATTTTTACCATCACATTTCCTGATATTGACCCTTTACTATTCGGGAATGGGACTTTTATAGTTTGAACTAGCAGTAGACGCTGTACACCGGAAAGCATCTGAGCCAGCAGGTGGCCCTCGTCGGGAAGACATTGTAGACACAATGGTGTTTAAGCCAAGCGATGTCATGCTTGTCCACTTCCGGAATGTTGACTTCAATTATGCTACTAAAGGTATTGGGTTTTTATGTCAGACTAGAGGGCAGAGAGCAATTACATAATGACTTTTTTTTTTTTTTTCCTTTCCCCTTTACCATCTTTTTGTCTGAGGAGATGGGCTGGATTTTTCTTCTTGAAAATATGTCTTGATGTCTAAGTTACAGTGGGATGAATTTCTGGCCTGTGTTGCTATTCTTCATGTTTTCCTTGCTTTGTTTTCAACTCCTTCCTCTTGATCTCTTAAGATGAGTCTTGTGCTGCACCCGCCACATTCTCCCCTCCCCCAACCCTGACACACTTTTCTCTGCTCCCCAACTACTTACTGGGGGTGGGAGTGTTGGAAGAAGGCTGTGAAAGAATCCCCTGACTCCTGATCTTTGACTCTACCCCCACAGACAAGTTCACTGATTCAGCTATTGCCATGAACTCAAAGGTGAATGGGGAGCACAAAGAGAAGGTGCTTCAGCGCTGGGAAGGGGGCGACAGCAACAGCGATGACTATGACCTCGAGTCTGACATGGTACAGCCCCCCTTCCCTGAGAACCTGAGAGCAGGGCACTCTGCTGCCCGAGTGTGGGTTGTTGACCATGATGTCACTCTTGAACCAAGAGTGCTTCTGGGGAGGGAGAGAAAAGTCTTTTACTGTTGCCCATTGATGGCTGTCAGGTTCCAAACAAAAAGCTACAAAAAAATAATAGCAAAAATTTGTATTCTCCCACTATCTCTGATTGACAGCTATTAGCATTTGCTTGAAGATTTTTTTTTTCTTCAATTTAACAAAGCATAAGCAAGATTGTGGACCATGTAGACCCATATACCTTCTAAAAACAAATACTTTGCATCATTTAAAAATTCTTATGAGTTAATGCATTGTTACACTTTATTTCATTTGCACAAGAATTTGTTTTCCCTGCTTGTTTTTGAATTTTCATGTTGGTGTATAGTTCTAGTTACTGCTTTTAACTTCCATCTCCTTGTGCTTATATGT
Organism: Canis aureus; assembly: GCF_053574225.1. Taxonomy (NCBI): domain Eukaryota; kingdom Metazoa; phylum Chordata; class Mammalia; order Carnivora; family Canidae; genus Canis; species Canis aureus. Next base: position 59,475,528 of record NC_135618.1, on the reverse strand, counting down.
GTACACATACATGTATATACAACAAAACGTGTTTATTTTTTTGTTTACTGATTGGTACTTGTTGCCATTATTTTGCTGTTAAAAATAGTGCCTTACTGAACTTAAGAATGTGTGTTCCCATGTACACCTATGCCAAATTTTTCTAGCACATAAACCCGGAAATGGATTTGTTAGGTCTTAAAACTTTGGTTTTACTTGTTGCCAATCTGTGCTACAAATTGGTAGTACTGTTGATATTTCTACCAGCCTTGTTCCTTCCTATTTTTCTATTCTTGGTGTGGTCAGATTTGTATGTTTTTCAACCGGGTGTTGGAGAATGACAGGTCATTGTTGTTTTCCTTGCTGAGTTTTAAAAACATTCTCCTGCATCCCTCCTCAGTCCAACGGATGGGACCCCAATGAAATGTTCAAGTTCAACGAGGAGAACTATGGTGTGAAGACCACCTATGATAGCAGTCTTTCTTCTTACACGTGAGTGTCTTGGTACTTGCCACATGGTGTAGTTTGAGGCATGGGGTCATGGCATTTGTTCATGCTTTTCTGGGTGTCCAGGTTGCCTTTACCACACTCCTGGTCTGCTTTATGTGTAATTGTCCTCTCAAAATATCAGGCCATCTCATGGGTAGAATTAGCTGCTGCTTGTCCATTCATCCATACTTTTCCTCTAGAACTTAACCCATGCTTAGATAATACTCTTCTAGTTCAGAGAGAGGCCTTGTTGCCCCTCCTGGGACCTAGTAGGTGCCCATTATATGTGTGCTGAGTTGCTGGAGGGCTTAAACATCTGTATACTTGAGCTGCTGATAGGACTGGCAAATGTTTTTCCTTTCTCTTCTCTTCTCTTGTCCCCTGACACTGGGGTGGTGCTGGTCTATGGTGATCCTCTCAGGGTACCCTTGGAGAAGGACAACTCGGAAGAGTTTCGTCAGCGGGAGCTGCGTGCAGCCCAATTGGCTCGAGAGATTGAATCAAGCCCCCAGTACCGCCTGCGGATCGCCATGGAGAACGATGATGGACGCACTGAAGAGGAGAAGCATAGTGCAGTCCAGCGGCAGGGTTCAGGACGAGAGAGCCCCAGCCTGGCATCTAGGTGATTGCTGGGGACAGCCTGGTGTGTTTGGGGTTCTGGATGCTCCAGGGATTGGGCCAAGAGCTTTGTATGCTCCTATTTAAGCTTCACGGCCATGTGAGATGTAGGTTAGTACATAGTTACTCCCAATTTGCAGGTTTAAGAATGGAGGCCTCCAAGGGAGTGACCAGCGGAGGACGCTCCGTGTCCACGCTCAGCCCCACGCCGGCCCTTCCCGCTGGGCCTTGGGGGGAAAAAAATGGAGGCCTAGAGCAGATGAGTAATTTTCCCAAAGTAACAAAACTAAAACTTACAGATTAAGGGAAAAGTATTGAGTTTTGATAGTCCTTTTTTTTTTTTTTCTCTGCACATTCATCCATATGTGTACATCTGCTTTAAAGTAAATGAAATCAAAGCGTACATGATGTTCAATAACTTGTAAAAGCTGTACTTTGAACTACGCTGTGACTCTATCTTTCTCATAGGTGAGGAGTGGTAGAACTGTGGAGGTTGGTCAGGTCAGCATTGAGGCAACCTAAGGTCATAAGCTTATAGCTACAGAGCATTTAACCAGAACAGATCTTCAAGCGGGGTAGTGCAAAAAGCTGGAACTAGGCTCTGTGTGTGCATGTGTGCACGCATGCATGTGTGCGTGTGCACTTTTAGAAGGAAAGGTTTCATCTTCCAAAATGTGTGGGGTTTATGACTAATTGACCATACTTGAACTCTCTCCCTTAGGGAGGGAAAATATATCCCTCTACCCCAACGAGTTCGGGAAGGTCCTCGGGGAGGAGTTCGATGCAGTAGTTCCCGGGGTGGCCGGCCTGGCCTTAGCTCTCTGCCGCCTCGTGGCCCTCACCACCTTGACAGTAGCAGTCCTGGCCCAGGTTCTGAGACACGTGGTATCAATGGAGGTGAGTTACCAAGCAAGCAGGCTTTTGTTAAGGGGGTAGAAAAGAGGAAAGGAAGGGAGGTGTGGGAAGGATCCTTGAAAGGGTACATGATCGGGCTGGAAGGGTGATGTGTTGGTGATAATGTAATAGCAGATACTCTGCCTCTTTTTTCCCATCTTTAAAAAAAAAAAAAAAAATTAGGCCCTTCCCGCATGTCCCCTAAGGCACAGCGGCCTCTGAGAGGTGGTGCCAAGACTCTGTCTTCACCCAGCAGTAGGCCTTCTGGAGAAGCTTCTGTTCCACCTCCTCCTGCAGGTAAAATTTCAGTGTTATATATGAAGAAACAAATTGGTGGGGGGCTGTAAGTATCAGTTATGGGAATACTGAAATGGGAGACAGTTTCAAGATACGAGTTTTTTTTTTTTTTTTTAAGATTTTATTTATTTTAATCATGAAAGAGCGAGAGAGAGAGAGGCAGAGGGAGAAGCAGGCTCCATCCAGGGACCCCGATGTGGGACTCGATCCCGGGTCTCCGGGATCACACCGTGAGAGAGAGGGAAAGAGAGAGGCAGAGGCACATGCAGAGGGAGAAGCGGGCTCCATGCAGGGACCCCGACGTGGGACTCGATCCCGGGTCTCCAGGGTCACGCCCTGGGCCAAAGGCGGCGCTAAACCGCTGGGCCACTGGGACTGCCCCAATATGAGATGTTTTATAGGGGCTTGGATTTATGCTTTTTTAGGAAAGAATTTATTTCCCTCATGTAGAAATGCCAGCACAGCAATCCATGGCTTGCGTTTGGCTGGCAGATGTTTTTTGTTAGTTGTCAGGATGCCTGGCTGGCTCAGTCATGGAACATGTGATTCTTGATCTTAAGGTCGTGAGTTCAAGCCCCACATTGGGCCAAGTCTCCTTAAAAAAAAAAAAAAAAAAACAGTCAAACTTAGCTATCAACATTTTAAAACAGGTTTCAAACAGGAGACAAAATTTCTGGTTTCTTTGGAAATACAGAAAGTTCTTTTAAAAAAAAAAGTTCTAAAAAAAATAAATAAATAAATAAAAATTAAAAAAAATAAAAATAAAAAAAAAAGTTCTGCAAACACTGAACGTATTCTGACAGCATGATCCTAGTTAGTTGGGGCTGCTGAGTTGTGACTGCCTTTATAAACATTCCGATCTCTTATAGTGCCCGAGAGTCTATCTTACCTGTATTTGTCACCTGTCTGTTCTCTTGGGCATTTAGGTTTGTGACCTTGCATATAAAAAAAAAAAAGTGGATAAACTTTCCTTGTGTTTCTGATGGGTTTCCTATGCCCCTTACTCATTGACCAGCAGTAACCATCGTACAGCTTTCCCTTTTCTTGCAGTGGGCCGGATGTACCCCCCGCGCTCTCCCAAGTCGGCTGCCCCTGCCCCAATCTCAGCTTCCTGTCCTGAGCCCCCCGTCGTCGGCTCAGCAGTACCGACCTCTTCAGCTTCCATCCCTGTGACGTCATCGGTTGTGGATCCTGGGGTAGGCTCCATTTCCCCAGCTTCTCCAAAGATCTCATTGGCCCCCACAGATGGTAAGAGCCAACTGGATGAGGGCTTGTGGACAGTGTGAAGTGTGGTTCTGGACAGAAGGACCTTCAGGCATGTGTCTTGTCTTGCTCAGTAAAAGAACTTCCAGCCAAGGAACCTGGGAGAACTCTGGAGTCCCAGGAGCTGTCCCGGATAGCTGGGAAAGGTGAGGATTTTGTTTTCTGAGGTGTAATGTCCCTTTGATTAGGAGAGCACTTCAGATAGTTAAGTGTCTGCCTTCGGCTCAGTCATGATCCCAGGGTTTTGGGATTGAGCCCCGCATCGGGCTCCCTGATCGGCAGGGTCTACTGCTCCTTCTCCCTCTGCTCCTTCTCCCTGCTTTTGCGCACGTGTGCGCGCGCTCTCTCTCTCTCTCCTCTCTTTCTTTCTCGCTCTCTCCCCTTCTCTCTTTCTCTCTCTCTCTCTAAGAAAATGAATAAAATCTTTAAAAAAAGGTAACGAGAGTTGTGGGGGTTCAGAAACAGCGTGTGGTTGGTTGTGTGATCCTGATTTGCTTTATAGAACTCGTGAGGGTTTTTTTCTTGTTTTCTTTGTCCTTTGGGGTACTGGCATTGTTACCACCTTTTAGAAGAGAAATGTGTATTTTTTCCTTTTTCCCTGTTTGTCCTAGTCCCTGGCCTTCAGAATGAACAGAAACGCTTTCAACTGGAAGAGCTGAGAAAGTTTGGGGCCCAATTTAAGGTGAGGAGTCTGAGAAAGAGCCAGGGTTGTTAGGATGAAGGTGGTAAGGGGGCTTATAGAAGAGGCGAGGCACAGGACTAGGACCAGGGGGGATAGATGAGAGCAAGGATGCAAGAAGGGAGGCCAAGCCTGGGGTCCAAACCAGCTGTCTGAGTACTCTATGCGTGCTGCTTTCCTTCCAGCTGCAGTCCAGTAGCTCCCCTGAGACCAGCCTGGATCCTTTTCCTCCCCGGATCTTAAAGGAGGATGCCAAAGGGAAAGAGAAGGAGGTTGATGGTCTGTTGACTTCAGAGCCAGTGGGGTCCCCGGTCTCCTCCAAGACGGAGTCTGTATCGGATAAAGAGGACAAGCCGCCCCTGCCACCAGCAGGAGGCACTGAGGGGCCAGAGCAGCCCCCGCCACCTTGCCCAAGCCAAACTGGCAGCCCCCCAGTGGGCCTCATCAAGGGAGACGACAAGGATGAGGGCCCGGTTGCTGAGTGAGTAGGATGGGGAGCTGGGTGGGCATTAAGGGAGAGGAGCCCTTAATGAAGGGCTGTGAAGATTGACTTTCCTCTTTCCTCACAGACAAGTGAAGAAATCAACACTGAACCCCAACGCCAAGGAGTTCAATCCCACAAAGCCTCTGCTGTCTGTGGTGAGATGGGATGGGAAAATGAGGACTGGTTTCCTGAGAGGCTTGAGAGTTGGGGTGATAGAGCATGGGGGAGGGGCTGTGAAAGTTGGGCTACTCTGGGGAAAACAGGTGTCACGCTTGGGAATGAAGGGTCATGATATTTCTGAGGAGTGTTTATATGTTTCTCCCTGAGGTTTAGGGGGTTCAGCTCAAGGAAAATGTGAGTTGGGGTAGTTAAGTGTGGATTTCATTCAGGCCCCTGATTTGGTTCGAACTCCTGTGCTTAAAAAAAAAAGCTTGGTGATCATGGAAAAACTATTTAACTTTTTTGCCTTGGTTTCCTCACCTATAATTTGAAAATGCCCGTCTCCTGGTGTCCAATGTGAGGCTTAACCAAGATGCAGGGTGGAATGCATCTGGCATGCAGCACTGTGAATGCTGTATTGCTGTTTAGGCACTGGAGGGGCATACGAAAAGCAAAATTACGTGTCTTCCGTTGTCTCTTACAGAATAAATCAACCAGTACCCCAACTTCTCCGGGGCCCCGAACTCATTCAACTCCCTCTATCCCGGTGCTGACAGCAGGCCAGAGTGGGCTCTATAGCCCCCAGTACATTTCTTACATACCTCAGATCCATATGGGACCAGCTGTTCAGGTAAGAGAGACTGAGCCAGGTCTGGAATAAGGCTCAGTTGGGCTGGTGAGGACCAGATGAGGTCTGTTCTGGGCATTTGTGAGCAAGGTATTCAGCTTCATCTGTGTTCTTGTCCCTAGGCACCTCAGATGTATCCATATCCTGTATCCAACTCTGTGCCTGGACAGCAGGGCAAGTACCGGGGAGCAAAAGGTGAGCGGAGTTCGCAGGCTGGTTGGTGGGGCTGCCCCATTTATTGCCTCCAGATGGAGCTTGAGCTTGGCACTCTTTCCCATATCCCAGGCTCCCTGCCCCCCCAGCGCTCGGACCAACACCAGCCAGCCTCAGCCCCTCCGATGATGCAGGCCGCCGCTGCTGCTGGCCCACCTCTGGTGGCTGCCACACCTTACTCTTCCTACATCCCTTACACCCCGCAGCAGTTCCCAGGCCAGCCTGCCATGATGCAGCCCATGGCCCACTACCCTTCGCAGGTGACCGAGGCACAGGGAGGATGTGGGGGTGGGGTGGGGAACAGAGCTAAGGATCACATCTGTCCATCATCCAGACTCAGTTGGCTGAGAGAGGCCAGCAGTGTTCTGGGTGTCAGACTTGGGCTTCAGTCCTCACTGTGGTAGGACTTGTAGCAAGGTGCTGCTGTTCTTTGCAGTAGAGATAAAATAGTTATCTCCTTGTTGGGGTCACTGTGAATGTTATAAAGGAGTGGTTGTGACAAGGCCAGAATTGTGCTGTACTCGGGTTCTCAGGTGGCAGGATGTGCTGACCACTTCTCTCTTGCCCCTCCAGCCGGTGTTTGCCCCCATGCTTCAAAGCAACCCACGCATGCTGACTTCGGGGAGCCATCCCCAGGCCATTGTGTCGTCCTCCACTCCTCAGTACCCTTCTGCAGAGCAGCCCACCCCCCAAGCCCTCTATGGTGAGTTCTGTGTCCTTCTTGGACTGTGCTCCTTAGCTGCCTCCAGTGTGCTTAGCACTGATTCTCTCCCTCTTTCCTGCTGTAGCCACTGTTCACCAGTCCTATCCACACCATGCCACGCAGCTCCATGCCCACCAGCCGCAGCCGGCCACCACGCCTACTGGGAGCCAGCCGCAGTCCCAGCATGCGGCCCCCAGTCCCGTCCAGGTGCCTGCCCTGGGAGATCCTGAGTGGTCCGGGCAGAAGGGGGTAGCTGGAAGAGGGGGTTGGAGCCCCAGGGGGAGGTTCAGGGTCAGTGGGTGGTAGCCCTGGCACCTGAGGAGCGGGGTGGCACTCACCCTTCCCCTCCCCCTAACAGCACCAGGCGGGGCAGGCCCCACACCTGGGCAGTGGACAGCCACAGCAGAATCTGTACCACCCAGGGGCCCTGACAGGCACGCCGCCTTCTCTGCCACCGGGACCTTCTGCCCAGTCCCCTCAGAGCAGCTTCCCCCAACCAGCCGCTGTGTATGCCATCCATGCCCACCAGCAGCTGCCCCACGGCTTCACCAACATGGCCCATGTTACCCAGGTAAGAACCCAAGGAACTTATTTCCTGTGCTTCTGTTTTGCTGTCAGGACTCAAGACCCAGGCCTGTCCTGTTGTTCAATCCTTGGCGTTCCTTTCCTGAGTGCTCTTAACACCGGCATTCTCAGAGCCCATGTCTAGCTTCTGGGTTGCTCACAGCTGTTCTCATTCTCTACAGGCCCATGTCCAAACTGGAATCACAGCAGCCCCGCCCCCTCACCCTGGGGCTCCCCACCCGCCCCAGGTGATGCTGCTGCACCCACCCCAGAGCCATGGGGGCCCCCCCCAAGGCGCGGTGCCCCAGAGTGGGGTGCCTGCACTCTCAGCTTCCACACCCTCACCCTATCCCTACATCGGACACCCCCAAGGTGAGCAGCCTGGCCAGGCGCCTGGATTTCCAGGAGGAGCCGATGACAGGATTCGTGAGTTCTCGTTAGCTGGGGGAATTTGGCATGGAAGAGCTGATGGGCTGCAGGTGGGGCAGGATGCACGGGTTCTGGGAGGGGAGTGAGGGGTCTTGGAGGCAGGGCTGTCCCACAGGGCGCCCGCCGACCTGCACCTGTCTGTGAAGTATGTAGGGTGGGCAGAAGCCACAGTCGCCGCCGCCAGGGGCTTGCTCCTGGCTCTGTCCTTTGCTTCCCTCCGTCCTCGCTCAGTTGTGATCCAGCAGCCCCCCTCCCCACTGCCTCCCCAGCTCTCAGTGACCCCGACTGTCTCCTGACTTAGCCGAGGTAAGGTCAGCGCAGCAGACAGGGCCAGGCTGGGGTGTGGGGGGCTGAGCTGGGCACATGAGTAAGGGCTCTGGCTCACTGGGAAACAGCGATTGATCTGTGCTTCTGACAGCCCCATGAGACACCTTGAGGAGGCCGCTCCTACCCAAACACTCCCCCCACACCCCACACTGGACGGCATTGGATGAAGGGACAGCTGCTTGGGTTCTAATGCTCCTGCTCTCTTCTCTTTCCCCTCCAACCAGTTCAATCTCATCCCTCCCAGCAGCTCCCCTTCCACCCCCCGGGGAACTGAAGATTGTCCTGGCCGCGACCTGAGACCTCCATGAGTGGAGGGAAGAGTGATCTATGTCTCTTCCCCCAAGCAGCTCGGACCAGTCCCAGCTCCCCAATCCCCCCTTTCCCCTGGGGGAGCTGGGGAATTCCTGCCAAGCACCTTGAAGGGGAGGGGCCTCAAGTGGGCAGGGCCAGGGTCCAGCGGGGGTGGGGGGGTTCCTGCTCTGCCCCTGCCCGTCCCCACCCCATCTTGCCCTCCCATCCTCTCATCTATCCCCCGCTGGAGACGGAAGATCTTTTATTTTCTATTATTTATAACCTCAGACTTGGGCCCCCTGTTTCTTTCTTCCCCATTAACTTGAAGTGACCTGTGTGAGAGACAGACAGACAGATGCCCCACAAGGATGGTTGGACAAGGACTTTTACTTTTTATTACATAAAAAATATTAAAAAAAAATTAAAAAAAATAAAATTTTAAACTAACTTAACCTGCCTGTGGTTTCCTCTGGAGAACAGAGTGAGGATGGTAGCTGTGAAGTCTTCGGAGGACTGAGGTAGCCCCCAGCAGTGGGGAGAATGTGGCAGTACGGTCTGAGGATGCTTGTCCTGTCACTGCCACGGGTCACCCAGCTTCCCAGTGGCTTTATTCTTGGATGCTGGCCTCATCCTGAGGTACGATTTCAAGTTTTTATTGCTAGTGTGAGTACTTACGAATTTCATCTACCTCTGCACTGAAAAGTGGTTTTGGCTGCTGGAAACAGCCTACAGGATGCATAGCTGGGAGGTGTGGTGTGTTGGTGGGTGTTGTGAAGATGAGCCCATTGGCAGAAGAGGGGAGATGGCTGGGTTGAGGAGCCTGGTTTAGGGGAGCAAGAAACTAAACCAGGGCCTAAATGGCACAAAAGAGCTAGGTTTGGGAATGTGGAAGTGATAGGTTGCAGAAGTGTTCGGTTATTCCCAAGGAAACAGGTTGCAATTTTTACTGTGTCCTGGCCTCGGTTTTCTTGTCTTTTAAGTGAACATCATTTTGCCCTTAGAGCATCAAGGGGACAGGGCTGGTATTCATGGGTAGGTAGAGGTGTTTCAGCTGAGACCAAAGCCAGAGAAGAGGAGCTGAAAGCAGGGCAGGAAAAGTAAAGGTTGCATCACATCACGGGGAAGAGATCCAGTGTGAGTCTGAAAACATAATTGGTGGCTGTGATGTGGGAGGGAGAGGGTATATAGAGATAGAGGAAAACAAATGTGCAGGGTTGGGGTCCCCAGCCGAAGAGCTCAGGGGCTGGCACTAGGGGCAAGGGGGCAGCAGGAAAGTCACCTGGGGTCAGGATGGCTCAGGTGCAGATGGGACTGCAGTGCTTTTGGGTGGCCTTGAGGCTCACGGGAAGGTCCCTGCCTTCATGCAGTCAGAAGTCCCACAAAACTTCGGCTCACCTCAGAAGCTGAGGAAGGGAGAGTAAAGCAAACCTGCCCTGTTGCTGGATAGTCTTTTGTGAAGCTTTTGTCCTTTGTTTAGCCCACCTCTCTGCCTGTGCTGTAAAGTCACAGATTTCAGTTGTGACTCAAAACAGCTCTTGGGTTGGGCCTACAAGCCTCCCCTTTCTGGGTGGCTGGTCAGTGCTGAATATGCTCATTTGTCAGGAAGTAAGGTTGAAAGGGGTGCCCTGCCCTTTAATCCCTGCTGAAAGTTAAGCTTTTTTGTTTTTGTTTGGGGTCAGCATCCTGGCCAATCGTTTCAAGTTTTAAATACATACGCATTCCCATCCTTACTTTAATTTTAAATCTCAGTACATGTTCAAAATGAAACCTTCACTTTATTATATCTCAATTCTGTGTCTGAAATGGTAGGGGGATAACCTACACAGACTTACCAGGTTCCTCCTTTTAAATGCAGGGTGTTGGTTCTAGCAGTGAGCTACAGTTACCACTGTCCTAAAGCTTAGACAAGGGTAGGTAGATGTTAAGAGCCTCAGTAACTACTACGAGAGGAGAGGTGGGCTTGGCACCTCAGCTGAACACGCGCTGGCTCCAAAGGATAAGTCCCCAGTGTCTCCCATAGGACAGCCAATAATCCAACCACAGTATTTTGCTAGGCAGCCACAACTAACTTCAATAGACCAACTGTGCTCCTTTTCTCAAGTCATTCATAACAGTTGTGACAGCATTAAGACACGAGCTTTTCCAAACTACCAGAGATGAATTGAGGGATCTCACAAGCTCACATGTCCCCAGCTCCATGTTTAAGTTGGAGAGGATGGGGGAGGGAGATACAAAGGACACAAGACACACGGCGTCCCTCACTATTCACAGAACAGTTTATTGACCTACCTCACCTGGCAGGCCCTGGGGCCCCTCCTGACCAGGGAAGGGTCAGTCTAGCTGCACCGCTGGGCTGTAGCCCACGCTCTGGGGAGGGAGCATCAGAGCTAGGAGAGAATGCTGGGCGGTGCGGCCTTCCAACAACAGAGCCAGAGCAGAGGCCAGACTCAACTCCACTTGAGGTTCTTGTCTTCCTCAGTCATGGCTGGTGTCTCGGTAACCAGGCCTGTGCCAATGGTCCGGTTGCCATCTCGCAGGGTGAAACGCTGGCCTTTCTCTAAGATCATGGGCTGCCTCAGGATTAGGCTGAGCTTCAAGTCCTCCCCGGGCATAGCAAGCTCCTGGCGGGGGCAGAGACAGGGTTCATGCATGGCCCTCAGGACACCTTCCCAACTATTTGCTGCCTACTAGAGTTAAAAGCAATTGACTTTAAATTTTTAAAGTTCTAGGAAATGCAGCAGGGCGGTGTGTGTGTGTGGGGGGGGGTGTCTTTCTGGGGACAGCTTCACCCCAGCTGCCAGGCAGATACAAACAGCATATATGGTGACAGAAAAGGATAAGGTGACCAGTGTCCTAAGGTTCCTTCTTGAAAGTCCAGAAAACTTTGGGTCATGCAGCTTTCTTAGTCACAAAACTTTTCTGAGCCATTATGTGTAGCGGAACTCTCAACAGGGAGAATCCTTTTCTGGAAGATCTTTGTACAGATAAATAAATGATAGGCCATGCTAAGTTTTTCACTGGCCCAGGGAATACTGGGTGGAGATTCTCACTCTAAACCCACCCAGCCACCTTTCCATCACTGGCTTTATACCAATCAAGGAAAAGTCACCCATGTTGTCACATAATTGGAACTGTGAGTAGATAGAGCTGATAACGAAGAGTGTCTCTTCTACTTTTTCACATTCCCTGTACCCACCATACCTTCCCTGGTGGCAAGATAACCCGACAGGCCATGTCCCAAGTCAGGGAGAACATGACAGGCATGAAGTGGGACACAAAAGGCTTATGGCGGCCACCCTCTTCTTTGCTGAGGATATAAACCTGCAAGAGAGAGAACAAGGGTGAAGCTATGCTTGGTTGGAAAGACTGCCTCTGCATGGGGCAGTTTGGCTCAGCACTGCCCATCCTCATTGGGAGCCCTCCCTCACCTGTGCCTCCACCTTCTGGTGGGGCTGGATGGATCCTGGCTTAGCCATGACCAGGCCACGCCTCAGGTCCTCCCGCTTCAAGCCTCGGACCAGGGCCCCCAGGTTGTCGCCTGCCTCTGCCCTCTCCAGACTCTTGTGGAACATTTCAATACCTAGGAGGGAGGCGAGACAAGGGAGGAGGGTCTAGGGCAGAGGGAAGGCACAAAGGATCTGCAAGGGAAATCCTGAAGCCAGACCCTGGGTCCCAAGGCATCTTTCCCATACCTGTTACCACAGTGCGAATGTTCTTGCTATGTCCCAGGAACTCACACTCATCTCCCTTCTTCAAAATGCCACGCTCTAGTGTACCTGTCACCACCGTGCCCCGGCCTGGAAAAAAATAGGACAGGACATCAGGTATTCTGGATCAGGCTATAGCTAGAGAAGGGTGCAAGTGAACAGGGTCCTCACCAGGAATAGAGTAAATGGACTCTACAGGCAGCAGGAAAGGCTTCTCCAGGTCTCGGGTGGGTACTGGGATGTAAGTGTCCACAGCATCCAGCAGCTTCTGCACAGACTTCACGCCTAGCTCGGGGTCTCGTTGCTATGGGGGGAGATGACAGGATTCTGAAATTGTCATTCTGTTCCTCTTACTAAGAGATGCTCCCCAGACTCAAAGCAAAGCTCTGGACACCCATCCAGCCCCATCCGATGCCAGTAACAGCCCTTGCCTGACCCCCTCCCCCCCCCTCACCTCAAGGGCACAGAGGGCAGAGCCTACGATGACGGGGGTCTCTTCCCCTTTGTAGCCAAACTCAGTGAGCAGTTCCCGGATCTCCAGCTCAACCAGCTCCACCATCTCAGGGTCTTGGACAGCATCTGCTTTGTTTACGTACACCACAACATGCTCTACTCCAATCTGTGGATGGCAAAGAGAGAGAAATAGTGTCCTGAATGGACCCAATTTCCCACTCTTTCTCTTTCCACCCCTCCCCAGGCTCTTGAGTACCTGTCTGGCCAGAAGCAGATGCTCTCGGGTCTGGGGCATAGGGCCGTCATTGGCCGCCACCACCAGGATGCAGCCATCGAGAGGGGCGGTGCCTGTGATCATATTCTGAGTAGGAAGAGAGGAAACAAGCGCCCAGTTCAAGGACCCCCTCACCTCAGCTCCAAATCCGTCTAACCAAGCACAGCAGTTAGGAATGGAGGCCCACCTTTTTCTGCTATCTCCTTACCACCCACTTTGAGTGGCTATGCCCAGAAATCCAGGACCTCAACCCATGCACCCTGAATATCCTAACCTCTCCACAAGTCCAACATTTTTTCTGGTGGGAGACAGCCCCTGACCCTGTACCCAGCAACACTCACCTTAACGTAATCTGCATGACCTGGGCAATCTGTGTGGGCATAGTGGCGGGCAGCAGTGCTGTACTCGACGTGAGCCGCGTTAATTGTGATTCCTCGGGCTCGTTCTTCAGGGGCATTGTCAATCTCTTCATATTTCTTAAACTTGGCTCCACCTCCCTCGGCTAAAACTAAGGGGAAGGAGAAGAATAAGCCTCTCAGATGAAGTACCAGAGGTAAGGAGGCAAGGCTTAAGCCACACCGAGTCCCTCCCACCTACTATACAAAAGGACCGTCGGCCAGAATAATGTGTCCATGACACACCCTCAGCTCCTGCAGTGGGTGTAACTCGGGTCAGAGGGAAATGTAACAAGGCCTCATGGTCCAGCCCTGCGACTTCTCTAGGGTAAAGCCTCTGCCTACAGGGTGCTGGCCACGACAAGAGAGAGGCCATTCCGGCTCCCCAGCTTATGCATCACAAAATCTTTCACGTTCAGGAGAAATGTGTTTCCCGCATCTTGCAATCCACTGCCCGCAGGGTTCTGGCTCCTGGGGCCACAACACTTCCAGCAGCACCTCCCCAGCTCCAGGTCTCTCCTGCTGGGCGGGCGCTTCCGGACGCCCCCGACCCATCCCCGCTTACTCTTGGTGATGGCCGCGGTCAGTGTGGTCTTGCCGTGGTCCACATGGCCGATGGTGCCCACGTTCACATGGGGCTTGTCGCGCACATAGGTCTTCTTGGCCTCCACGGCCAGGCCACGGCATAAGCGGGGCAGGGCTGGGGCCTTCAGCGGCCGCAACAGACCCTGCAGCAGGGAGGTCGGGCCGGCGCCGAGACCTGCCGGGGCAGAGGCTGGGAGTCAGGGCGCGGGTCCGATCCCGGCCGCTCGCGACAACCCCCACGTGGCCCCGCGCCGCCATGGCCTTCCCCGCCCCCTCACCGCTCAAGAGGGGCGTCGCGCGCAGCAGGGTGGTGGCCGCCATGGTGGTCGTACTCGAGCCCCGAGTGCCGGGTCCCGGGCGCCCGCGCGTGCTGAAAGGGAAGGGCACGGGGGACTGGAGGTCACTTCCGGCGGAAGTGAAGGCCCAGAGCACAAGTCTGGGTCTCTCTAGCCTCCAGTCTTCATGGCCATCATACGACTTCCGGGCGTAGGACCCAAGACAAGGCCGTGAAGGTGCCGGTGTCTCGAGGGCGGGGAGGGAGGGAGGTTTCCGCAGCGCCCTCGGGCCTCGCGTGCTGATGAGGGCAAAGCGGTTGTCTCTGGCGGCGACGTGGAGCGTCCGGTCTCTCCCCAGCGCCGCGGAGGCTCACGGGCGTTGTAGTTCCCGGGGCGGCGCGCTGTGTTTGCGCGGGGCCTGGGAGTCAGGTAGGGCTAGGCGGGGTCGGGAGCGAGGGGGCCGGCCTCCAGGAGCCCGAGGCGGCGGCCCGGGCCCGGGCTGCTCGGGGGCGTTCTGGCCCAGAGCCCCCGGGAGGCCGACGCACCGCGCGGGTCTGGCGAGAGATCTGGCGGCCGTTGAGCCGCCGCTGGAGGTAGGATCAGGCCCTGCGGCCAGGCTGAGACACACGGGCCTGGAAGCCTTTCGCGGGTAGCGCGCAAATGTGACCCATCTCTCCGCTGAGCCTTTGTTTTCTTATCTGTAAAATGGGAACAGTAGTATCTACTTCGTGGGGAGATTCTGACATCTGGCCCTGAGAGGAAATGAGCTGGACAGGAGGCAGCAATGAGCCCAGGGGCCTCCGGGCCCCACAGTCCTTGACCCTCAAATACCCGCCCTCGGGCTCACAACCTGCGGGGAGAGACAACTTGGCCGTCCACCCCTGGGGCCCCCCAGCAGGCCAGAGACTAATTCCCTTGATCGCTACCCAGTTAACGCAGATGGTACCGAGGTGAGGGACCCGCCGCAGGTGCCCATACCCGCAGCCTGAGTCTTTCTTGTTCCTGCAGTGTCCCCAGCACCAAACATAGGGTGGGGCACCCAGTGAGCGCTCAGGAAACTTCTGTTGACTGAACAAGTGAGTGCAAACCTCGCAAATGACCTTTAACTTTCACCTCCATCATCTCATCACCCTGGGATGAGAATGGCAGTGCTTAACCCAAATGGTGTTTCCCAAACTCATCAGATCCTAAGACTCCACCCATGGTTTTTGTTTCAAATAGATCCCCTAATTCCTCCCTTGAAGATTATAATTCAGGAGGGTCTGAGCACAGACAGGGAAACTATTTATTATACCACACGCTGTTTCCCACGCTCCAAAACTCAGAGCTAGAGCTTTGTGTGTGTATCAGGCATTGTGCAAATGCTTCGTATAGGCTCACATTCAAAGCACCCATGTTGCCCTGTGTGATTGGAGCCATTATTTCCCCCATTTTACAGGTGAGAAAACTGAGCATCAGGGTGATTTAGGAACTCAATACAGCTAACCTCCAAAAAAGTGTGCACTTAACCACTGCCTGGTACTGGCATTGAGCTGTCAATCTACTCAGATAAAATGAAGAACTTGCTAAGACTTCTGTCCTCCTGGCCCTCCAACCCGTCAACTCTGCTTTGGAAGGGCTGGTGCCATAACTAAAGGCTTTCTTTGTCTTTATTCTGTACCTTTGTCACTCCACTTCTAGGAATTTCTCCTAAAACACTACCTGCCACTATCAGAATGTAAGATTTTGGGGGGAGGGAGTGGCACTTGAACAAATGCTTTCTGTTTTAGTGGTACTGTGTTTATTTGAATGTGTGTTAATTTGGAGGAAAAAAACTGGGATGGCAAATACTGAGCTTAAAAAATGAGTCAGGGATCCCTGGGTGGCTCAGCGGTTTGGCGCCTGCCTTTGGCCCAGGGCGCGATCCCGGAGACCCGGGATCGAATCCCACGTCGGGCTCCCGGTGCCTGGAGCCTGCTTCTCCATCTGCCTGTGTCTCTGCCTCTCTCTCTCTGTGACTATCATAAATAAATAAAAATTAAAAAAAAAGAAAGAAAAAATGAGTCAATTTTTAAAAAAATGAGTCAATTTAAGAAACTATGTGGTAGATGATATGGGTAGTGTAACTATATGGCAGATTTGGGGGGCAGATGGTATACGGATGACTGAAATTTGAGAAACAGCAGCCGCTGGAAAGGAGTCCAAAGGAAGAAGACTTTTTGTTGTTGATGAGCTGTTGACTGTGGCATCCTCTGTAAAAGTTGGATTCCTTGATTTACGAGTAACAGAATTTACATTGGCTGGTTTACACAGAAGAAGGATTTGTTTAACTGTTTGAGTTAGCTTACAGAATTGTGGGACAGGCTAGAAAAATTACTACCAAGCCACAGAACTGAATCTGACTTGGCAAGAGAAGCGCTGCTCTCGCTACTGCCACCAAACGCAAAAGGCCAGGACTTTGACTTATCTGTGCCACCTACTTGCTCATGGCACTGAAGCCACGTCTACATCAAGAAAATGACCTTCCCTTCCGACCCTCCTGCCCCCCAAAGTCAGGCACATTCAAAACCTCCTTTGAATGCGTCTGATTGGAGAAGTCTAAATCATCCTGTGTCTGTGTCAGAGGAGTCTGAGAGAGCTGGCTTCACTTTGATGCTGGAGAACAAGAGTGCTAGCAGGGAATTTCCCCAGGTGTCAGCCTTGCCCAGTGAACCCAGATGTCCTGCATGTGGATGTGGGAGCATGAATCTGGCATAGCCACTAGATGACATAGTAATAGAGGGGGCTCAGAGTTGCAGAGACAAGGGGAGCCAACCGCCTGGAAAAATGCTTGTGAGCAGTGCCAAGTGAAGAAGGAAGGCTGACTGCTGGAGAAACACAGCATGTGGGGGTTGGCGAGGGTTAGGGTTAGAGGAAGAATGGGGAGTGAGGGGATGAACAGCAAAGGAAATGGGAAAAAAATCAGGACTTTAGGAGGCTGTGAATTTGCTTAGAGAAACATTTTTCTCTTTCAGACGTGAGTTTTTGAGTGATTATAAAGACTTTTTTTTGTGCAGAATCTTGAACTCTTTAAAAAGATACTCTTGAAAAAAAAAAAAAAGATACTCTTGAAATCAAATGGCAAATCACAGGCCAGGAGTCTGTGCGTTTGAGCTCATGCTTAACGGCCATTTTTCCATCTTCCTACACACAGGGTCTCGAGTCTGCTCAAGGTGGCCCTTTTCCCAGTTCTGAGAATAAATCCTGACAGGTCTCGTCTACTTCTGGTGGTCCCATTCTCTTTGCCAGGGGCTTTGTTTAGGGTTGGGTGTGTGACTTTCTTGGGGCCGGTGATTGGTAAGAGGAGATCTGCTTTGGGGGGCTTCCAGGAAAGGGTCCCTCACTCTGAAGGAGACACCAGAGATGGACTGCCTTCTGATTCTGGGTGTTGCTGGGTGGGTCTGGACGCACACTGGACCAAACCTGGAACTGCTCTGCCCATCATATTTCCAGTCAGTGATGAAGCCGAGATCCAGAAGAGGGCAAAACAGGATTTTAGAAGACTGGACTCCTTGTGAAGACGAATGTCATTATTTAAGCCAGACTGTGTCAGTTTTCTGTTTGCATTCAAATACCTCCTAACAGATAATCTGTCTTACTGCACTTGATACCCTGAGACATGTTTCTTGGTTTCACTTGTCTGAGACAGAGTGGCCTGAGTAGGGCAAGGAATGGATTTCCTTTCTGTCTGTATCCTCCGCTTGGCCACTGTAGGGCTCTGGTTGATTGCGCTTGAACTATTAATGAGCCTTCCAAACTAAAGGGTGCCACCATGTGGTGTGTATAGACCAAACAATCACGTCTAAAACAGAACCCTTCATTCTCTCCCAAGCTCTGCTTGCACATCTGAATAAAAGGTGCCACCTTTCTAACTTCCCCTCAAGCCCAAAGTCTAACCCATTTACTCAGGCCTGCTGGTTTCGTCTCCAAAATTATCTCAGATGTAACCATTTCTGTCTATCTCCACTGTCGACCCTGTGGTTCATTCTGGGATCATCTGTCACCTAGGTTAGTTCACAACCTCTACAGCTCCTGTTCTTCTCAATAGCTGGCAAATCCATCCTCCACCCAGTCCTCAAATCAGCCTTTAAAATGTGGATCAGAAGGGGCTCAGTTGGTACAGCATGCAAGTTTGTTTTGTTTTGTTTTTTCAGATTTTTTTATTAGAGAGAGAGCAGGGGCAGGGAGGTGGAGCAGAAGGAGAGGGAGAAGCAGGCTCCGTGCTAAGGAGGGAGCCTGTTACAGGACTCAATCCCATGACTGGGATCCCATGACCTAAGCCAAAGGCAGATACTTAACCAACTGAGCCATCCAGGCACCCTCAGCATGTGACTCTTGGTCTTGAGAATGTGAGATCGAGGCCCACCCATGTAGAGATAAGTAAATAAAATAAAAATAAAGATTGCCTTTCAAATTTAAATAAATTAATTAATGTGGATCAGAAATTAACCCTCCCCTTGTGATTCCTTACTATACTTAGAATAAAATCCCAATTCCTACTTTAAATGGGAAAATTGGGGATCCCTGGGTGGCGCAGCGGTTTGGCGCCTGCCTTTGGCCGAGGGCGCGATCCTGGAGACCCGGGATCGAATCCCACATCGGGCTCCCGGCGCATGGAGCCTGCTTCTCCCTCTGCCTATGTCTCTGCCTCTCTCTCTCTCTCTCTGTAACTATCATAAATAAATAAAAATTTTAAAAATAAAAAATAAATGGGAAAATTGTATGGCAGATGAACTGTATCTCAATAAAGTTGTATAAAAATCCAAACTCCCCCTGTGGCCCACCTCTTTGACTCCATCTAGTATGATTTTCCTCACTCCCAGCCACACCGGCCATCCTGTTCTGCAAACATCCCACCACTGTTTCTACCTCAGCCTTCCCTGTCCCTGTTGTGTTCTTCAATGTAGCTTTCCCCAGGGCTGTTTCTTTCACCATTCAGGTCTACCTCAGATACCACCTCTTCTGTCCAAAGTAGCTCCTAGCCATCCTCTTACCAATGGTCCTCTGTGATTTTCTTCATAGCACCTAAATGTCTAAAACTGTCTTAATAGTTTGCTTGTTGGTTGGTTTCTGGGGTTGTTGCTGTTCCCTGTCTCACCAGATCATGACAATCAGAGCTTTTTTTTTTTTAATTCTGCGAACAGTGCCTGACACTCAGGTGAAGAAGGATTTGTTGAAGCAGCTATGTGTTGAATTATTTCAGTTGAGCATTTATGCTGGGCTTATTAAGTGTCTGATGTTTTCAATGGAAAGCAATTCTTGTAATCACATTCATGTTAAAAATAAACGTGAGCCCCTGTAACTCTTGAAGCCTCTGCTTTATAAGATTGGGAGGGAATGATGAAGTTAAATGTTATGATCTCTAAGGTTTCTTGCAGCTCTGACCTCTAAAGGGAGGGTGGGGTCTGGTGTAACTGGAATGAGTAGTAGGTTGGTCAACAACTTATTGGCAAATGGGGCACTAGGGCCCAGAGCTTTGTCCTCATCAGACTTATTGGAAACTCAAGGGCATTCTTCACTCTTCCCCACCAGCCAGCCTTGGCAGTGCCTCCTCAGAGATCTCACTGGTTATTCTCCTTGCTGCTAACCCCACTGTACTGCCTTGGCCAGGTCAGCACCAGCCCCTCCTGGACCACAGCACTAGTCTCCTCTGCTTCCAGTCCCCACCCACCCCCATACTGGCCCTGGATTTCCTTCCAAACACATAAATCTGATCACTACTACCCCGGTCACTCAGATGTGACTGAAGACATTCCAATTGGAAACACTTTGTGAATATCACACAAAAACAAAGGAGTAGAAGGCACTTTTGAGGTGGCCTAGGTGGGTTGGCCATCCAAGAAGACGCCACACTTTGAAGCCTGAAACAGAAGGACGAAGATTGGCACAAGTAGGGGAAATGGTGTATGGAGTGAAGCTGGAGTATTTTAGGCTGTCAAAATGTCCTGAGTGAGCAGAGTATGATTTAGAGGGGCAGGAGGTCCTGACCAAAGCACCAAAGCTGAATTTGACATCCCAGAAAAGACGACATAATAGGAGAAATCCCCATCTCTTACAATGGGGTAGGGTCAAGATGACCTCCAGAAGAATCCCATGAGCAACCACTTCCCTTCCTGTCAGACCCTAGTTATTCTTTGTTTTAAGATTTTATTTATTCATGAGAGGAGAGGCAAAGACATAGGCAGAGGGAGGAGAAGCAGGCTCCATACAGGGAGCCCTATGCGAGACTCTATCCCCTGACTCCGGGATCACACCCTGAGCCGAAGGCAGACGCTCAATCACTGAGCCACCCAGGCATCTCCCTAGTTATCCTTTGAAGAGCTACTTTCTGCCGTGCTCAGCCCATCCCAATCTCAGATGAGTGGTCTGTGATCCAGTAATCTATCCCTTGTGATCATAAATACTGGTTCAGGGTTGGTATTCTAGCTTCAATCCCAACTAGTGCACTGAAGTTCAGTTCTGGCACTAACTGCCCAAAGTTAACTCAGACCCCACAAGTTAAAGGGCTCAGAACTCCACAGACTGACCCCTTTCAGATGTGAGCTGCAGGTGGGGTTCCCCAGCCATCTTCGCTTCTGACCACCCTGCTACAGATCTGGAAGTTTCCCATGGGTCCCCCCCACCCCAGGTGTGATAATTTGCTAGAACAACTCATAGAATGCAGGAAGATGCTATACTTATGATTACAGTTTTATAGTAGAGAATACAAGTCAGGAACAGCCAAATGAAGAGAGGCATAGAGTGAGGTCTGGGAGACCTCGTTTCATTTCTTGGGCATGCTTGATTAAATCATTGCCATGTGACTGAATCTCTAGGTCCTCCTCCCCTTCCCGGAGGTCCAGCTGCCTCAAAATCCCAAGCTTCTGGGGCGCCTAGCTGACTCAGGAGAACATGTGACTTTTGATCTCAGGGATTGTGAGTTCAAACCCCATGATAAGTGTAGAGATTAAGGGATGCCTGGGTAGCTCAGTGGTTGAGCGTCTGTCTGCCTTTGGCTCAGGGCGTGATCCCGGGATCTGTGATGGAGTCCCACATTGGGTTCCCCACAGGGAGCCTGCTTCTTCCTCTGCTTATGTCTCTGCTTCTCTGTGTCTCTCAGGAATAAATCAATAAAATCTTTTTTTTTTTAAAGTGTAGAGATTAAACAAACAAACCTTTAAAAAAAATCCCAAACCTCTAATCACCAGGATAGGCTCTTTGGTGACCAGCCCTCATCCTGACTCTATCTAGGGACTTACCATTAGTTATCTCATTAGCTAAAACTCGGGTGTGATCTAAGGGGCACTTCTTGGTACTACTTGGTAAATTCCAAGTATTTTAAAAGCTCTGTGCCAGGAAGCTAGGACAAAACCCAAATTCTTCATTATACCCGGTGACCCAGGCGGAGCTTATGAGAGTCAGTTCTGTTGCATTTGCCAGAGCTATTGGGAAAGCTCTGATCTTTTCCCACTACAATTGTTAAGCTAGTAGGATGTATGTTTGGAGCTGCTGGTAGCCATCTCGCTACCTACTAGGGGACAATCTGCCTAAGAATTGAGATAGTCCAGAGGGGAGCAGAGCTAAGAGAACAAGTTCAAATGGATATTATTTGAGCCTCTGGCTTCAGCCATGCCTGAAGTCATTCTACCTCTGATTTTTCAATTCTGTGAACCAGTAAGCTCCCTCTCGTTTCATATTTAAATTACTTTAAATTGGGAGTGTGGTGTGTGTGGTGGAGGGTTCCATTACCGGTAGCTAAAAGCATCCCATCACATCCCCTGTTCCTGAGGAAAAAGTGTTTCTCCTTTTTGTATTAATACCTTGGCTTAACATGGGTCTTGCATCCTACCGTTTCCACCTTCCCCAAACCCTTCTTCTATTACTGTCATTTCTTTTTTTTTTTTTAAGATTTTTATTTATTTATGATAGTCACACACACACACACAGAGAGAGAAAGAGGGGCAGAGACACAGGGAGAGGGAGAAGCAGGCTCCATGCACCGGGAGCCTGATATGGGATTCGATCCCAGGTCTCCAGGATCGCGCCCTGGGCCAAAGGCAGGCGCTAAACCGCTGCGCCACCCAGGGATCCCCTATTACTGTCATTTCTACTGGCTCCTTTCCCTTTAGACTGTTTTTGTTTTTGAAAAGGTTTCTTTCTTTTTTTTTTTTTTTTTTAAGATTTTATTTATTTATTCATGAGAGACACACACAGAGAGAGGCAGAGACACAGGCAGAGGGAGAAGCAGGCTCCATGCAGGGAGCCGGACCTGAGATCCCAGGTCTCCAGGATCAGGCCCTGGACTGAAGGTGGCGCTAAATCACTGAGCCACCCGTACTGCCCTGTTTTTGAAAAGTTTATTCAAGAGAGACACACAAAGAGAGGCGGAGACACAGGCAGAGGGAGAAGCAGGCTCCCTGTGGGGAGCCGGATGCAGGACTCAATCCCAGCACCCTGGGATCACACCCTGAGCTGAAGGCAGATGCTCAACCACTGAGCCACCCAGGCATCCCTCTCTTTAGACTTTCCACATGATCAAGTCTCCCTGGGGACAGCTCTCAATATTCCTCCTCCCATTTCTTCACTTCCATTAATTCCTCAATCCACTACCATTTGGCTTCTGCTTTTCCCACTTACCTAAAATTACTCTCACTAAAGCCCCTATGCCGTCTTAGGTGATGAGGGATAGAAGTAGAAAAATATTCACCTTTAGCCCGGAAGGCTGACCTAACCCCTGCATAGCCCTGACAAGGATCAACTACGTGCTGGCTGCTACATTCTTAAAGGGTCTTGTGACTGTCTGTACATCTCACTGATAGTTAATATCCAACTGAGTGATAAGCACCAGAGAAATCTTGCGAAAGTAGTTACGAGTAGAAATTGGAAGAAAACATTTATGATCTCCCTACATGTCCCCTCCCCCTGAACACTAAGCATATAACCACCAGCTTCATAGGGCAAAATGCAGCTCTTTCTACCCACAGGTCTTGTCCCTATGCTATAATAAAAGCACCTTTTTGCACCAAAAACACCTCAAGAATTCTTTCTCGACCATTCACCCATGGCCCCACATCATTAGTCATCAATGTTTTCCATAGGAGACAATGGCAGTGCCATGGATACCTTTCTAATCATTTGCTTGTGATGTATCTGACCAACTGCACACACACACACACGGACACACACATTCTATATTCCCACACCCCCTGATCTTTGTTGTGTGGTTTCTCTTCCAACAGTTAGAATGTCCAGATTTTTTTCTTTTTTGGAGCAATGTCCCCAGGCCACTGGAGGCGTTGTCTTGATGAACTGATGTCTCTAGGAGTATTCCTTGGTCAACGGCTGAGGCATGTTGGTATATGAAAGGCCCCGCTCTGGACAAATCTGACAAATAACTTTCATCAAGCTCCTCTGCACGATCAAGTTGAACTACTCTCTGCCTGAGATCATGTTTGTTTTTTCTCTCCTACCCTCTCCTGCTTCTCTCCTTACGGGTTTCTTCTAGTAGCATTGTTTGACTAAATCACTCACACATAAATCCTCATCTCAAGGTCTGCTTCTGGGAAACCTGGCCCAAGAGATCATCTGAGTACTTTCTACTCTTTCACTGCCTACCTAATAAACGTGGCTTGTTTTCCACAGCTAGGTCCTGGGTGCTATTCTCTATAGATATTGCCTGGACAGGCACTCATGTCCATACCTTCAACTGCTCCTCACTTCTGATTATCACCAAACTGCTTTATGCAGCTCAAACTGTAGCTCCATCTCTGCTGGACAGCTCCACCTAGCTGTCCGCAGACACCCCTACACTAATAGTCATTAGCCACATGTGGCTATTTTAATTAAAACTTAAATTGTTCCCTAGTCTCACTAGCCACATTTCAAGTGCTCAACAGCTACTCAATAGATCCAGGCTATCACACTGGATAGTGCTGATACAGAACATCCATCATGGCAGAAAGTCTTACTGGACAGCTTAGACACATTTCCAAACCTAACTCATCATCACCAGACCCTTGCTTTTCTGTATTCCTCAACTGTGTTCCTCTCCTGGAGACAGTGGGCAGAAACTACAGAGACTACAGAAACTAGAAACTAGAGAGAGAGGGTGTGGAAGGGTTTCAGGGACGAGGGAGGTGACCACAGAACTAGAGTCTTTTCCATTGATATCTTCCTCTGAACTGGGAAGACGGATGGACGAAGATGGTGATGAGGACCTTAGCAAAGGCCACCTGTGAGCTGATGTTAGATTGCTTAGAACACTGGGGAGAGGTGGGGGACTAAGGCTGGATAGGCCAGAACCTGCCCTCCGCAAGGAAGTTTTCCAATTCCATCTGGCAGCCTCAGCCTTGACCAAACATCCTTGTGTGAGTCAGGGCATTTACTCATCCCCCGTCTCTTGTGTTCCAGGATGAGCATTTGATGGAAGCAAATCAGCTAAGGTCAGTTCTGGAAATTTTTTGGCAAATCTTGGAAAGGGGCACGTTCCTTCCACGTGAGTTGCTAAGCTATTAGGAATTCAGTTTGGAGCCATGGAAAGCCATTTTGCCACGGAGATAGGCCTGCCTGCGAATGAAGGCAGAGCTCAGAGAAAGTGAACCACGGTTCCTCACATCTTTTGTCTCTTTTACTCGGCTGTTGCTGAAGAAGCTCGATCTGTTCTTTTCAATGGTTTCAGCCAAGATTCCCCTCTTCCTTAGGCCAGTTGGAGGTGGGTCAGTGACAGACCTTACTGATCTTCATCATGCTTAGGATTTCAACGGCTCGCTCTCGCTTAACGATTCCCAGGGTCTGTAACTGGCCTCGCTGACTCTAATGAGCTCCAGGCGGAATGTCCACCGGCGCCCTGACGTCCCACACGCACGTCCGAAGGGATCCCCCTTATTTCCGCCCTCTGTCTTTATTTCCCGCCTCAGATGGAATCTCCTAGACGTGTACTCCAGTCCCTCGGCTCCGAGAAGCCAAGGTCGTAAGTTCAGGCGCCGCCTCTTCGCGGGGCCTCACCCAAGGTCACCCGCGTCTTCCCTCGCCTGGCTCCTTGGGGGCGGTGTCCGCGAACCCCTCAGCCGCAGGGCCCGGCGCTCTAGGCGGCGGCGGCGAACCTGCAGAGACCCTCCTCAGCTCGCTGGTTTCCGGTAGCCGGTGGCCGCTCTAGCCCACAACATGGCCTCGGGACTCGATCCCCTAGGCCGGCTTCCCTATGGCTGGCGCCTCTCCTTTGTGCCGAGTTTCCTCCGGGAGGGCTCCTGGTGGGAACCCCTTCCCACGGCCGCTTTTAGGGCCCTTTCGGGGGCAACCGGAGAAGGCCCTGAGCCCACCGAGAGTCGCAACCTCGCAGCACTCGAAGGGCCGGCGCGGAACAGGAGGATGGCGGAAGTGAGTGTATAGCCGCCCTTCCCTCTCGCCGCTCTTCTCTATGGTCGCTTCCTTCGGTGACGGGAAAAGGGGTCCCGGCGCCTGCGCAGAGGCGGCCTGGGAGCTAGTCGCGGAGTGCGGGGGGAGGGGCAGGGAGCGGGAGCCGCCGCCGCCGCCGGAGCAAACCGCGGGGACCGAGATGCAGGTGGGACCGGAACCGGAACCCCCCTCTTCAAGTACCTCTTCCCTCTCCGCGACCCGGCCCCGGCGCCTGAGAGGAGCCCTGGGTGGGGGCGGGCGTAGGGGGGCCAGAGGCAGGAGGGGCGCTCGGCCCCGCAGAGTGCAGCAGACGGGGCTGGTCCCGAGGCGTCTGCGGCCCCGGGGAATGGGCGGGTCGAGGGTGTCCAGGGAGTAGGGTCGGGTCGGAGTGCATTGACCACCGGGCCCGGAGGGTCCGAGCCGGGAGCGGAGCCTGCACCCTCCACCACCCGCCCTTCGGGAAATTTCAGAACTGAGCCAAGAGGCAGGTGCACCGGGAAAATGTGTCTGAGTCCTGCTTGGCAGAAGAGAAACTGAGTCACCAGCTCAGGAGCCGCAGGGTCAGCGGGCCTGAAGGGGGCTGGGTCTGCTTGTGGTGCAGAGGTTTGGGTGGGCCCTGTGTGAGCTGAGGTGGCCTCTGCCTGGAGATTGGTCTCCCTGCTGTGTCTGCACCTCTTGGCTCGGTTCCCCTGTGCTCCATGACTCTTGCATCTCTTGGCTGCTTCTCGTTGGTTTGGAATTGTCCCTGCGGCTGGAGCCATCTGAATGTGTAGGGTCTAGGCCAAGGAGGCAGGGGAGGGGTTGCTGATTGTGGGATTGTGGGTCTGAGCAGAAGGCTGAGGTTTGGGGAGACTTTCCTGAGCTCCTGAGCTGCCCTCCCCCATCCCTCCCTGTCCTGGTGCCAGTCATCTTCCAGTATAATATGGGGGAGGAACACTAACAAAAGAGCCATGGGTTGTAAATGCCATGCCCAGCTCTGCCACTTGCTAGTTGTAAGATCTTGGGAGGCCTCTTCCTTTCTCGTTGCTCTTTTAGAAAAATTGGAACCTATAAAGTTAGTAATAATGGCGGTCGTTTATTGTGTGCTTACTTTGTATCGAACCCTGACTTGTTCCATTTAATTCTCCCGATGATTCTGTGGGTTAGAGAGCATTAGCTCTTTTATAGCTACAAATCTGCACTTCAGAGAGGATATATAATCTCTTCCAGATCACCCGGCTAATAGGTGGCAGAGCTGGGATTTCATCCCAGGTCTAACTCCAGATCCGATAGCCTTAACCACCAGGCTAACCAGCCTTTAGGGCACACTCCCTAGTGAAAGAAGAGGAAGTGAAAAAGCCTAGGGCCCCAGCTCCCTGTTATGTTTTATTTACTTTGTGGCCAGCAGAGACTTGCTCTGACCCAACCCACAGTCTTTCCCTGCCTGGTGCTGCTGCTTCTGGGCCCCAGGGTGAAGGGGCACCAAAGAAGCGGGCTGTGGCCATTCTAAGCCTCCGTCACACTGTGCCAGGGAACTGGGCCCCGGGGTCTGCTTTCAGGACAGGTGTGGTTTCGATCCATCATTCATCTGTCCTCCTTCCTGAGCAGCCACCCTCCTCAGAGCTGGATCTCAGGACATATGAGGCAGGGTCTGTAAGCGCTGCAGACCTACCTCCCCTGAGAGCTGGGGCAGTGAGGGGCTGTGCATGAGGCTGGGGCAGCCAGTCCCTGGGGATGAGGACTATGCAGTAGGCAAAACTGTAGACTGGGGGTTCTGAAACTGTTCTGAGCTTCGGTTTTCTCATCTGTTGTCAAGGTTATTAAAGCCTGTTACAGGGAAAGGTAAGAACAGCACCTGGGAAGCATGTGATAAATCTTGAAGGACCTGTTTTAGAGAAGGGAGGTGGCGTGAGGGATAGATTCCTTTTTAGAGGAAGGTGCTCCACAGCTGTCTGTCACTCCCAGAACCAGAGCCAGGGGGAGTGGGTTGGGATGGCAGCAGAGTAGGTGCGGGCTGGACCCCGGGGAGCCAGCCAACTGGGGGTGTGTGGGGTGTGAGGATCGGGAGAGGGAAGGGGGGCAGTGTGTGGTGTTCCCCATGGCTCTCCAAGGAGTCCAGACCAGAGTAGGGAGTCTGGCTGGGGGTGGGGCTCAGCCCCCAGTCCCACCTCAGCAGTGACTCTGTATGTGCCTCTCTTCCTTCTGCAGCTGCTGCCGCTCACCCCGTGTCTTCTGGCCGCTTCCCTCTTTGCTGCCCCTCCCCACAGGCTCTCCCTCTCCACCTCCTGGGGACCATCATGAATGGTGCCCCTTCCCCAGAGGACGGGGCCTCCCCCTCTCCTCCCCCTTTGCCACCACCCCCTCCTCCTAGTTGGCGGGAGTTCTGCGAGTCCCATGCCCGGGCTGCTGCCCTGGATTTTGCCCGCCGTTTCCGCCTCTACCTGGCCTCCCACCCCCAGTATGCAGGGCCTGGGGCTGAGGCTGCCTTCTCCCGCCGTTTTGCTGAGCTCTTCCTGCAGCACTTTGAAGCTGAGGTGGCCCGGGCCTCCGGCTCCCTCTCGCCACCCATCCTGGCTCCCCTGAGTCCCGGTGTGGAGATTCCGCCACATGACCTGTCCCTTGAGAGCTGTAGGGTGGGCGGGCCCCTGGCTGTGCTGGGCCCTTCTCGATCATCTGAGGACCTGGCCGGCCCCCTCCCTTCCTCAGTCTCTTCCTCTTCTACGACCTCCTCGAAGCCGAAGCTAAAGAAGCGCTTCTCCCTCCGCTCAGTGGGTCGCTCAGTCCGCGGTTCAGTCCGTGGCATCCTACAGTGGCGGGGGACTGTTGACCCCCCGTCCCCTGCTGGGCCCCTCGAGACCTCATCAGGCCCCCCAGTCCTGGGTGGAAACAGCAACTCCAACTCCTCTGGTGGGGCTGGGACCATTGGCAGGGGACTGGTTAGTGATGGAACATCCCCTGGAGACAGATGGACTCACCGATTTGAGAGGCTGAGACTCAGTCGGGGAGGGGGCGCCTTGAAGGACGGAGCGGGGATGGTGCAGAGGGAAGAGCTGCTGAGTTTCATGGGGGCCGAAGAGGCAGCCCCTGACCCAGCAGGAATGGGCCGGGGAGGAGGGGCAGCCGGGCCTACCTCAGGGGGAGGAGGGCAGCCTCAGTGGCAGAAGTGTCGCTTACTGCTCCGAAGTGAAGGAGAAGGAGGAGGAGGAAGTCGTCTGGAGTTCTTTGTACCGCCTAAGGTGAGGCTCCGACAAGGGTGGGTACCCGGGAGCGGGGCAGTTGAGCCCATGTGCATAGTTTTGCTCACTTTGATTTTTTTAAGATTTTTATTTATTTGAGAGAGAGAGTATGTAAGAGAGAGAGCATGAGCAGAGGGAGGGGTAGAGGGAGAAGCAGACTCCCCACTGAGCAGGGAGCCCAATGCAGGGCTCAGTCCCAGAACCCCGGGATCATGACCTGAGGCGAAGGTAGACGCTTAACCAACTGAGCCACCCAGGCATCCCCTCAGTTTGGTTTTTAAAGCCAGCTTCTGACTCTGGGGTAGTAGTTGTGGGCAGGACTGAAAAAATAACATTATGACCCTTTGTCTAACCCCCTTAGGGCATAGAAGGAAAGATGGGTCTCTGGAAGGAAGTGAAAGGTGGTTCCTGCACACCAAGTTTGGAACCTGTTCTCTTTCCCAACTTAGGCGTCTCGGCCTCGACTCAGCATTCCCTGCTCTACCATCACGGACGTGCGGACAACAACAGCCCTGGAGATGCCTGACCGGGAGAATACGTTTGTGGTTAAGGTAGGAGCTCCGAGCTCCTGCCCCCTTTGGAGCACTTGTGTTGGGGAAGAAGTTCACGTAGCTCATTGAAGGAAGGGACTTTGTGGAAGGAGGTGCCTGTGTGTCAAGTGCCTTGAGAGTGTGTCCCTGGGGCTGTAGCTTCTCTAGCAGGAGGGAACAGGAGGAGGATGTTTTTGTTCTTATTAGGGGAGGCTTATAGCCTCTGGACCTGGAAGTGGCCTGTGGGCCTCCTCTTGTCCTCGTAGGTGGAAGGCCCCTCCGAGTACATCCTGGAGACAACCGATGCTCTACATGTGAAGGCCTGGGTGTCTGACATCCAAGAATGCCTGAGCCCAGGGTGAGGAGCCTGACTGCTGTCATTGAGGGGATCAGGAGGGGATGGGGAGCAGCCTTGTGCCTCTCACCTGCTGAGTTTCTTCACAGCACCATTCTCCCTGTCTCTGCAGACCCTGCCCTTCCACCAGTCCCCGCCCTATGACCCTCCCCCTGGCCCCTGGGACCTCATTCCTTACACGGGAGAACACAGACAGCCTGGAGCTGCCCTGTCTCAATCACTCAGAGAGTCTGCCTAGCCAGGATCTGCTGCTGGGACCCAGTGAGAGCAATGATCGCCTGTCGCAGGGTAAGGGTGGAACCTCACAGGGCTGGGAACCTCAAAGCCGCCCCCGCCCCCCGTGCCAGGCCCAGGACTTCCTTCCAAACTCAACTGCGCACCCCATTCCTGCCCCTCAGCTGCACCCCCTACACACCGAATGTCTGGCTTTTGTCCCAGAACGTACCCTGCCACAGTTGGCCATTTAGAATCATCACCATCACCACCTTGCACGAGCCCCAAGCAAACTCCCTTCCAGCCTTCCGTACCCAGCCTTTGCTCCTTTTCTTTTTTTTTTTTTTTTTTTTTTTTAAGATTTATTTATTTATTCATGATAGACACATAGAGAGGCGGAGACACAGGCAGAGGGAGAAGCAGGATCCATGCAGGGAGCCCGATGTGGGACTCGATCCTGGGACTCCAGGATCGCACCCTGGGCCAAAGGCAGGCGCTAAACCGCTGAGCCACCCAGGGATCCCTGCTCCTTTTCTATAAAGCTCGTGCAGACCTCCACTCTGGCTGGAGATAACGACTCTCTTTCCCAAGCTTCTGGAACACTTCATACACGTCTTTGTTTTGCTTTTACTCTGCATCTCTGTAGGTATGTCGATGTTTTTCAGTCAAAAACCAGATGTTTTTGACTCTTTATTTCTTGGCCTGACTGAACATACACAGCCCGACTTGCACACAGGTATGCCCAGAGACATGTGTCTGCCTGGCCCAGCTCTCACCTTTTTAGACTCTATTATTCCCTTTGTCTTGCTCCTCTATTCCGAGTGGAGGTTCAGTGGTGCCTGGCACCCTGGCTGTGCTCACTGAGTAAACAAACAGATTGAACAGTCTTGGAGCTAAGATGGACCTTACAAGTCATCGGTTCTATGCCCCTCAGGCAGCTAAGACCAGGGAGAAGCAAAGGCTTTTCTTTCTTTCTTTCTTTCTTTCTTTCTTTCTTTCTTTCTTTCTTTCTTTCTTTCTTTCTTTCTTAATATTTTTATTTATTTATTCATGAGAGACAGAGAGAGAGAGAGAGAGAGAGGCAGAGACACAGGCAGAGGGAGAAGCAGGCTCCATGCAGGGAGCCGAATGTGGGACTCGATCTGGGGACTCCAGGATCACGCCCTGAGCCAAAGGCAGGTGCTCAACCACTGAGCCACCCAAACATCCCTGGGAAATGGCTTTTCTGAGGTTACCCGAAAGCCCCTGAAAAAGACCAAGGCTATGCAAGTCTGCTCTCTGCCCCCCTGCTCTCCATACCCCACATACACCTGTCTTCTGAGCACTGACTATGTGCTCAGCCTATTCCCACAGGCTCAGGCCTGCCAGCCAGCAGACATTCAGGAATGCCCTAGTCCACAACTGAGCCTGTGCTAGGGTCTGGGGCAGGATGCAGGAACCCAGAGATGCTCGAGATGAGCTCCTTGTCCCAGACCAGCTGAATTGATAAGCTGTCACTCCCTCTGAAAAGTAGGACTCCAGAATGGAGAGCCTGTGCTAGTGTCCTCTGAGCAGCACTAGCAGGAAGCACTGTGGGAGCTCAGAGGAAGAAGGGAATCGAGGAAAGTGGGATAGACAGGATACCACACAGGGGAGGTGAGAGAGAACAGGGCTTAGAGGAAGCAAATGGCCAGAGCCAGACCTAAGGTGGGGAGAGCCTGGGAGCTTGGGAAAATCGGGCGGGATGATCAAGCTCATGTGGAGACTCCAGGAATATAAGCCAATGTGAACATCAAGGTGGGGAGGTTGGGCTGATTAATAGGAGGATCTTTGATGCCTCTGAGACTTGGGGACTTTGTCCTGTAGGCCAAAAAAGGACACTTTTGGGCAGTCCCGGTGGCTCAGCGGTTTAGTGCCACCTTCAGCCCAGGGTGTGATCCTGGAGACCCGGGATCGAGTCCCACATCGGGCTCCCTGCATGGAGCCTGCTTCTCCCTCTGCCTGTGTCTCTGCCCATCTCTCTCTCTCTGTCTCTCATGAATAAATAAATGAAATCTTTAAAAAAAAAAAAAAAAAGACACTTTTCAATGTGAGAATACTTGCAGGATTCTTCCCCCAATCCCGGCAACAATCGCTGTCATTTCAGCTATTGATTCATAAAAAATGGAGGCACTTTTGGATTCCAGGACCTCCTTGCAGTAACTCTCCGGTCCCCTAGCAGTGCCTGAGCCTCAGTCAGGAGCCTGCAGCCAGCAGAACCATCAGAGTGGCTGCCTGAGGAAGGGGTGGGCATCTCAGCCCACTGACTCTGCCCGAGCACAGCACATCCAGCACACACAGGGCAATTTCGCTGGTTCTCAACTTTGCCCTCCTCCCTCTCTTCCCAGGGGCCTATGGGGGTCTTTCTGACCGCCCTTCAGCATCCATCTCCCCCAGCTCTGCCTCCATCGCTGCCTCCCACTTTGACTCAATGGAACTGCTCCCCCCAGAGTTGCCCCCCCGCATCCCCATTGAAGAGGGTCCCCCAGCGGGCACAGTTCATCCCCTCTCGGCCCCCTACCCACCCCTGGACACTCCAGAGACAGCCACAGGTACCAGAGGTGAGCGTGTGTCCAGTTCCAGGCCCAGCTGCCTAAGCCCTTGTCTCGGGATCCTGAGGGATCGGACCCCGGGGGAAGGAAGTGACAGGCGGAGGGGAAGCCAGGCTTCTCTTCTCCCAGGATGGGGGAGGCTTCCCTGACGCCCCGGTTTCCCTCCCTCTCTCCTTCCTGAAGGATCATTCCTGTTCCAGGGGGAGTCAGAGGGAGGTGAAGGGGACCAGCCCCTCTCAGGGTACCCTTGGTTCCACGGGATGCTCTCTCGACTCAAGGCTGCGCAGCTGGTGCTGGCCGGAGGCACTGGCTCCCATGGTGTTTTCCTGGTACGGCAGAGTGAGACGAGGCGGGGCGAGTACGTCCTCACTTTCAACTTCCAGGGCAAGGCCAAGGTCAGTGAGGAAGAGGCTGTGTGCCACGGAGGGAGCCTGCTGGGAGTGGGGCTGGCCAGGGGAGGTGCTTCTGGGACACACAGGGCGTGGGCTCCTGTTTCACCTCCCTCATCCCGCCCTTAGCACCTGCGCCTGTCGCTGAATGAGGAGGGTCAGTGCCGGGTCCAGCACTTGTGGTTCCAGTCCATTTTCGATATGCTCGAGCATTTCCGGGTGCACCCCATCCCTCTGGAGTCTGGAGGCTCCAGTGACGTTGTTCTTGTCAGCTATGTCGTGTCCTCCCAGCGACAGCAGGGTGAGCAGAGCAGGTCTGCAGGGGAGGAGGTGCCCGTGCACCCAAGAAGTGAGGAGGTGTGTGTGCCAGAAAGACGGGGCGGGGGGGGGGGGGTGCTATGAGGAGGAGAAGCTTCGTGAGGGAGAGTAGGGTAGAGAAAGTTTCTGGGTGTTGGGCTTTTGAAGAGGAATCAGGACGCTAAGGACATAGGGAGGCAGAGGGCTCCTTGCTGGAGCCGGGAGGAAGTGGAAGTTGGGTTGGTGCATCCCCATTCCATCAGACCCCCGTTCCATCATCTGTGTGTCTCCTGGATCCATCCTCCTCAGCCTTGTCTTTGCCCTTTGTCACAGTCTTGCCTTGGGCCTGTCCTCCTTGGGGATGCTTGGTCTGATCCTGCTCCCTCCTTCCCTGATGTCTGATCTCTCCTTTTCCCCACCCCAACGTCCCATCTGTCCCCACGTTGCCCCTCCCCCCCCAGGCCGGGAGCAGGCCGGGAGCCATGCAGGGGTGTGCGAGGGAGATCGATGCTACCCCGATGCCTCCTCCACCCTCATGCCCTTCGGAGCGAGTGACTGTGTGTAAGTGTGGTCCTCCTCTCACCACCGCCCATGATCCATCTTCCATGGAGTGGGGGGGGTGCTGCTCAGGAGATGGGCTGTGGGGGAGATAGCACATGGCTTCTGGGGGGGTGAGTGCAGAGGGGAGGCTGCTGCGAGAGCTGGCCTCCCTCCACAGTCTGTCTTCTTGCCCTTCCTATCCAGAACCGAACACCTCCCATGACCCACCCCAGCCCCCTGAACCCCCTTCATGGACAGATCCCCCACATCCTGGGGCAGAAGAGGCGTCGGGGGCGCCAGAAGTGGCGGCAGCAGCAGCCGCAGCAGCCAAAGAGAGGCAAGAGAAAGAGAAAGCGGGCAGTGGAGGGGTCCAGGAAGAGCTGGTCCCCGTGGTTGAGCTGGTCCCCGTGGTTGAATTGGAAGAGGCCGTAGCACCAGGCCAGGAGGACCAGGGAGGCGCTGGATCCGGTGGGGCCCCAGGAGCCACCCCGATGGTGCAGCTCCAGCAGTTACCACTAGGGGGCGATGGAGAAGAAGGGGGCCATCCCAGAGCCATTAATAATCAGTACTCCTTCGTGTGAGACACCCTACCCCACCCTTTCTCCACTCTTCTTGCTCCCCAGCCCCTAGTGCGTGAAATTGGGGCTGGGCCGGTCGTAGAGGAGCGGTAGGAATCCCCTCCCCCATGTGCTTCCTGACCCTTGATGGCCAAGGGAATATACGTTGGTACAAGAGGTTCAAGAGCCCTGTTAACTCCCCAGTTCATACACTACAGGTGCCCCATCCCCTGGGCAGGGGATTTGGGCTCCATTACCTCCCCGAGGGGCTCTTATGGTCAGCCCCACCCCTGGGGGCCATTTCCCCGCTAACCACCCCCTAGCCCGAGGAAGGGTGAGGGGGAAGGGCTGTCAGTTATATTAAGGTGGTTGTTGTTGTTGTTTTAAACAAAATGGAGAAGCATAAATAAATAAAAGGGTTTATCTCAGTTGCATCGCGATGGCTGTGGCCAGTGTTTGCAGTGGGGGGCTGGGACAGGGGAGTCAGGAAGGCAGTCCACTCAGTGTTTCCACTCCAGAGCTGAGAGGCCAGAGGGTCAGGTCAAGTCCCTGTTGCCCTCCAGCACTGTGCTTTCGGCCCATTGTTCCCCTGTGCTGTAGAGTGGTAAGTGCAGAGCCATACCGTGCTTCCCAGTGTCTCCAGCCAAGTTCTCGTAATGGGACAGGACAGGACAGGGAGCAACAAGATTGACAACTTCTAAGGACCCCACACACACACACTCTGAATTCTTCAGTTAAGGCTTCTCACCCTAGGGAGAGTGAGTGGGGCCAGGGCCTGGTTGGTGGCTGTGTCAGAAGAAATTTAAAGTGGCAGTCACAGGCTGGCTGCAGAGGGGCCCGGGGACAGGCTGGCTGCCCCCTTCTCAGGGCTGAGCTGGGAAGCTGGAGGGTAGAGGATGGAGCCCCATTTTTTTTCACTCCTGGCTTTTCCTCTCCTTTGCTCTTCGGCCTAGGCAAGGAGGTAGGCTCTGCGGCCTCAGTGTCCCCATCTGTAGAGTGGGAGGTTTTATCTGGGTTGGTGCCGTGGACATGATTTGCTTGGCCTGGATAGCATCTCCATTGGGATTTCACAATAGAAGTTCAGATTACCGGCTTCTGAAAATCTGAAGATCCAACCTCCCATGCTCCCCACCTTCCACATTCCACACCTGCTCCATCCCCACTGGCCCACTGCACCCATGTGACCTTCTCAGCACTGGGCATGAGTTTGCAACATCTCTCCCTCATTGTGGCACCCCTCATTAAACCCAGGCTCTACTCTTTTAACGGAACTGCAGCCATGCCCTCCTCCAACGGAGGGCACCTTTGGGTTTCCCAGCTCTTTGGGTGGCAGGTGCCCACAAGGAGGGGCCAGATTTGAAAAAACCTGTTTTGCTTGGCCCTCTCCCCTCCTCACCTCCACCCAGGGCTGCCTATCACCTTCCTTCGCAGGCAGCATGGAGCCTATATTCTCACGCCCCTCAGCCACTGTCCCCACCTCTAAGAGGCCCTAGCCATGCTTATGACCTTGCTATTCTGGGCCTTGTGTCCTGTTGGGAGATGGACAGGAGACAGCTGGGCTCACAGGCCACCCAGGCTGGGGGCTAGCTGGGGGAAGCCTGCTGGCTCTCCCAGTTTTGTCTAATTCCTGGGGCTCCCCCAAACCTTGACCTCAGGAGACCGGGGATAGAATTGGCCTTGCAAAGGAGGGGATGGTTTGGGGATCTAGGTGCTGTGTTCTGGAAAAGGAGGTGGTGAGTGAAGGCTGTGGCACCCCAGGGTAAGCAGGAACTGATCCCCTCCTAATCTAGCAGCAACTGGTGCTGCAAGGCTCCCCCTCCCCCTAAACCCTACCAGCTTCAGGGACTTGCCTTCTGAAGTTGGGTGGGGGAGGGGGCCAAGGAGCAACCCCCCACCCCAAGGTTTGCATGTCTTGGCTGGAGAAGCCTAAGAGGCTGTTTCCCTCTCAGCTTTGCTTTAAGGATGGGGTTGAGATGAAGTTTGGGACCAGCCAGAGACCAGCCAGGCTCTGTGTCCCTGTCCTTCGGAACCAGGCCTCTCCCATTCCCAGCTTCAGCCCTCCTAGGAGGGGAGGAACACTCCCACTGTGGGCTTGGAGACCCCCCCGGGGGGCGGGGCAGGGGGGGGAGGAATCCTAGAGAACCAGTAAGACACTGGTCCTCCACCCCAGTCCACACCCCCAGCCTCCCCAGCTGCCAGCCTTTTGTTTCTCCCTCTCTAGCTTCGGCTTCCCCTCTGGAAGTTGGGGGTGGGGGGCGGGGTCACCTTAGAGGGCCCCTGCTGGCAGCAGTGTCTTGTCCTCAGCCTCCTGCTCTCAGCTCCTCTGAAGCCTGGATCCCTCCAGTCTTCTCCCCCTTCTCCATGTTTGGGCATTCCTGCTCCTTTCGGGACCGTGCCCCTGTCACTCCTCCAGGTGGTGGCAGGGAGAAGCCAGAGAGCACCAAAAGGCTTGGCCCATGCTGAGCCTGACTGCCTAATAAGGGGGATGCTGGGCCACATGGAGGTGCCTGGGGATGGGATCTCATTGTCTGAGCACCCCCCTCCTCAGGTCACAGCTCAAAGGAGGGGTTCATGGGAACCATGAAAATGGGCAGGGAAGGAGTACCGTGTCCTCACCTCACCCCCGAGGCTCCCCTCCCCTCCAAGTCCAGGCAGAGGAAGGGATAAGTGCGGGGGTGGGGTGGGGGGGTGGGGGGGTGGGGGCTAAGTCCTTAAATGTCTGCCTGCTCCCCCAGAAGTGGGGCTCCTGGCCTGTCTCCTGGCCTGCCTGCTCCCCCAGAAGTGGGGCTGCCCTTTCCTTTTCCCACTGTCTGCCTGCCATCCTCTGCTTAGGAACCTGAGTGCTGGGGGCAGGAAGGGGGAGCTGCTTGGAGAACCCTTTCAGTGGCCCACACTCCTGACTGTCCATCTCAGGAAGCCAGAGGCCTGGCCACAGGAAGGGCTCAAGGCTCCTTCTTCCCCTCCTGGACCTTCCATCACTAACTCTCATTGAGAGGCTCTCCTCTCTCTGCCCTCCTTTCCTCCCCTGCCCCCGGTGCAGGCTATCCTCTGTCTGCTCCTCCAGCAGCTGCCCTGTTAGTAACCAAGACGCCCCCATCCAGGAGCGGGGGTGGGGGTGGGGGGCTCAAAGCAGCTGCTTCTACAAGGAAGCTGACACCAAGGCCAGCCGCTCAGCAACAACTTGTGGCTTTGCACCCAGCCCTGGGCCCCCACCCACCTGGCTGCTGCCTGCCAGCTTCCTGCTGTCCCTTTTCCCACTGCTCCTCAGACTTCCCTCTGACCCTGGCAGCCCTGTCTCGGTTTCCCCAGTCCGATTCTGTCCTTATTTCCCCTAGACCTGTCCTCATAAGTCTGCCCCCTCCCCACTCCTTTGGTCTGGAGTGTCTGTCTGCTCTGTGCAGCTTCTCAGCCCCGTCTTTGACGCTTCTTCCCTCGCGCCTCTTCCTGGAGGTTATACGCCCAGCACCTGAGCATGCAGCTGCCATCCTCTCTCCCCTGAAGGAAACACTTCAGAGCCAGGGCGGAGTGCGGACTACACACCATCTGGGATCTGCTATGTGAACCCCTTGAGTTAAAGAGCACAGTAGAGGCTGAGGGGACCCTCATTCCAACACTTGGAGGGACTCTTGCCGCCATCCTGAAACATTCATCCCCCCCCCTCACCATCAGCACATTTTGTGGCCTCCTGGATTACCTAGCTGCCTGGGTATCCCATTTTCTTGGGGGGGGGATTCCCTGTCAGGGAAGGGGGCCCCCCAAGGCTACATTTCCAGAGGCTGAGTTAGAGCGATGGGGAGGGGGGGTGTTTGGGGGAGAGACAGGCAGTCCTGGCTTTGCTCACCAGGGCTTGGACACTAAATCCCTTGTTGATGGCTGTAGCAACCCCTCCCGAGGGTAGGGTTACCGTCTTCTGCCCTGTCGCCTTGACCCTCTCCCCTCCCTACTTCCCCTTGTCCCTCTAGAGCCATTTCCTCTCGCCCCCAAAGGATGTTGTTCCCCTCTCCAGTCCCCTGAAGGCTGGAGTATCTGCTGCCCTTTCAGCAGACTGGGTGAGGAAGGAGACTGTGGCAATAGAAACAGGTTGAGAGTGGGTAGGACGGGAGGGGATCAGGAAAAGAGAAAGGTGGAGGCCTGAGAGTAGAAGTGGAGAACTTCAGGGATAAGTTTGGACCAGGAAATTCGGTACAACTGAGGAAGTCTGGGCAATTGAGGGAGGGGTCAGCAAAAGACAGAAAGTGAAGTCTCTCCCTGCCCCCCTTCCCTGGGGCTGGGGCCACCTTAGCTTCCCTCATGAGTGACATCTCAGGCTGCAGCCCCACTGTTCCCCCTCTGTCAGCAGAAATATCTTTCTTCTGACCCCTCCTGCCAGAGTCTTAGCCAGCCAATCCCTGATCTGGGGGGGGGGAGGCTGGCCCCCCCTACTCCCTCATAAGGACCAGCTGGGGGTTGGGGGGTGGCCGGCTGCTGCAAGTGGGACGGGGGTCAGAGCTTTGTGGAAGGAAGAAAAACCTGGGGGGGGGCAGGAGAGAAAAGCAAGAAACCCAGGCAAACAGGCAGGTGGACACTGAGGAAGGCCCCCAAAGCGTGAGGACCCCCCCAGAAGGAGCACACCGCCCCCTGGCCCCCAGGAAGGGAGCACAATGGAGGCTGCACACTCCAAGACCACAGAAGAATGTTTGGCCTATTTTGGGGTGAGCGAGACTACAGGCCTTAGCCCGGACCAAGTGAAGCGGCATCTGGAGAAATATGGCCCCAATGGTAAGTGTCTCTTGGAGGAGAGGCTGGTAACGCCCTCTTGCTCCCTCACAACACAGACGGACACATACACACACTCACACACTTACACTGGAGTCTCTCCCTCCAGAGTACCTCAGGGAAGAGCTGGGCCATGGTCCAGTGACTGCAGGGGATTCTGACAAAACAGAGTGCCTGAGAGAGTTTTGGGAGGTTTCATGGGATGACCTTGGTGAACCTCAGATGCCCTTTAGGTAGCCTGATTCTCTTACCTTAGCCAGAATCCTGGGTGTGGGGGGCATTAGACTGAACCCCAAATGAATATGTCCTTTTCTTCTTTTTCCTGGGTAGAGCTCCCTGCTGAGGAAGGTAAGTTACTGGAATCCCTGAGCTCTCTTAATGACCAGCCCCCGCCTCCCAGCCCCTGTGCCCACTCCTTTATCCCCACCTTCTCCCTACTGACTCCCGGGGCAAATACCCTCTCCAAAGGTTAGAGTCTGGCTGGGGGCAGGAGTTTCCAGGCACTTTCTCCCAGAGGCCTCCAGTCCTTGAGCAACTAACTGCCCACCACCACTTTGTGGAGCCCGTTTCAGGACTCCCGGCGAGAGTGCCTCCTCTCAGTGCCAGGCGGCCTGCTCATCCCCCTAGAACCTTCCTGCTCAGGCTGGAAGTTAGGCCACTGTTGGTCCCTGGATCCCAGCCTGCCCTTAGAGTCCGAGCCATTCATCCTCCAGACCTTAACCCCCTCCCCCGGGGGCGGGACCCTCCCCTGCCTCTTCCCCCAGGGAAGACCCTGTGGGAGTTGGTGATAGAGCAGTTTGAAGACCTCCTGGTGCGGATCCTTCTCCTGGCCGCCTGCATTTCCTTCGTAAGTTTGGGCAGGCATCTGGGGGCGGGCTGAGGTGTGGGTCGGGGGCGCTCCGGTTCCTCGGCTCCTCGGGTCCAAGTCCTCACCATCCTCTCCCCTACACCAGAACTGAGGGGGCAGGGAGGGGCGCTGATGCGCACGCCTCGGTCCTCCTCCACACCCCACAGGCAGGTTTTATTTTAAGCTTTAAGGGTGTTCTCAGCCAAAACACTGAAGCTAAGCCACCCCCGCAGCCTCAAGGGCTTCGAGGGCTCGGGTTACCCCCAAGCGCCGGGCTCCCCGGCTCCGGCTCAGGCTCTGTGGCGCTCAGGCACCAGCACTCCCGGCATGCCCCGAGGCGCGCAGCCGCTCCACCAATCCCCGAGCCTCCTGGCGCCCCCGCCCCTCCCTCCTGGCGCTGATTGGTCGCCGCAGAGACTCCCTCCCAGAGGCGGGAAA
Source organism: Canis aureus (assembly GCF_053574225.1). Taxonomy (NCBI): domain Eukaryota; kingdom Metazoa; phylum Chordata; class Mammalia; order Carnivora; family Canidae; genus Canis; species Canis aureus. The sequence goes on along the minus strand of NC_135618.1, from coordinate 59,435,725 downwards.
GAGCTGCTGGTGTGAGGGTGCCTCTGAGTGCACCCGAGGGCCGGCCGGCCGGACCCCTCCGCTGGCCCCGGGCTTTGATGCCTGCCGCCCGTCAGCGCTAGGGCTCCGGGACCCCCTCCTCACCCACCCGGCCTGACCTTGCCCGCCCTCTCTGGATCCCTCGCAGCCGCAAGGCCGCCACCTCTCTGGCCCCTGAGGCCACCCCCCCCACCCCCCACCAGCACCCACCACCCCAGCAGACCGCCTGCCTTCTGGAGTTTCTTCCTTAACATCTTAGTCCCACCAGAAGATAAGGCTGGGGGCAAAGAAGTTTCCCTGTCCCCTGGTCTCCTTCACGGAGGCCCTGTGGGCCTCTGAGTACTAGCTGGCAGGGCCTCCCTTCTCCCGTCTCAGATTTGCTCCTTGACATTTGCCTGTGGCTGTTGCTTGGCAGTGGCAACAGCTGGGGTGGGGTGTGTACAGGAGGCCCCGTAACACTATCCCCCCTCCTGTTCCCTCATGAAATTGGAGCTTCCCTTGCTGTTGGGGAGGGCTGGGGGGGGGGGGTGCGGGCAGTGTCTGCAAGGACCACAGGGTTTTCCCTGCGGAGTTTTGGCTCCCGTGGGATGGATGTGGCTGTAGGGGACCATTGGCCTGGGTGGCCCATGAGCTTTGTTTACAGGCCAACAGCCCGGCCAGGGAAAACCTGAAAGCATTCCCAGTTAAATCCGGAGTTGTGCATGTCTACACCTGCCAGTTCCTGTTGCCTGAGAGCAGGGGCAGTGCTCCTGTGGAGTGTGTAGGACCTCAGACTGATGAGGGGCTGCAGTATCCCCGAGATGCCCAGCCCCATTTGCTCCTGCACACACACTCACCCTCACTATGTGTTTGAGGGGTTTCATTACCGTTAGTCTCCATTTCCCTGCTCCCCAGGTGCTGGCCTGGTTCGAGGAAGGCGAAGAGACCATCACTGCCTTTGTGGAACCCTTTGTCATCCTCTTGATCCTCATCGCCAACGCCATTGTAGGGGTTTGGCAGGTTAGCCATGACCCCGCCTCACTGTCTTCCTCCCAGTCTCCTCCTCCTCCGTCACTTCCTCTGGACTTGCCTTGATCCCTGTCTCTAATGCCCAGTTTGGAAAGGGGATGGAGTGCAGGAAAGAGATGGGAGACTGGTGTTCCCACTGTCACTTGCTGGCTTCATAACCCAGGCAGGTTCCTTCACCTCTCTCAGCCTCAGTATCCTCATCCATAAAATGGGGCTAATAATCCTGTCCCTGAGTTGTGCTGAGATGGAACAGAGTGATGCATGTGGCATGCCCAGCCCTGCACCTGACATATAGTAGCAGGTCAATAAATGCTAGCTTGGTTTTCCTTCTCTTCCCTTACCACCCTCTACTTTTCCTGTCCTTTGCTTTCTGATTCTCTTTTCTTCTCTCCCCTGAGCCTCCTTACGTGTCTTCAGCCATAAATGGCAATTTCCTCAACACAGACACCTACCCTCACGTAGACTTTGTCTACTCCTATGCCAGGAGCCACTACTGCATGACCTGCCTCTTCCTCTGTAATGTCCCTGTTTCCCCCAGGACTCTGGCCCCTGCCCCTCCTAACTCTCCCCACCCAGTCCCCTCCCATTCCCCAACCTTCCTCCCTCCGATGACCCTTCTCTCTTCCACCCTGCCCCTCCAGGAGCGAAATGCAGAGAATGCCATCGAGGCTCTGAAGGAATATGAACCCGAGATGGGAAAAGTGTACCGGGCTGACCGCAAGTCAGTGCAAAGGATCAAGGCTCGGGACATTGTCCCTGGAGACATTGTGGAGGTGGCTGGTGAGTGATGGGAATGAGTGGTCCAGGAAGGGAAGTCTTGACTTTGAGGCCGAGAGGATGCATATGGTGAGGGTGGGGGCCCCTGATCCTGCTGTCCAGGAGGTAGCTGGGATGGTGGAGTCTTTGCTTCTCCTTCTCAGACTCCTCAGGAGGTCACCCCAGGGCACCGTGGCTGTAGCACCCCTCCCTGTCGGAGTCTCAGCAGGAACAGCCAGTCCTGTCCCTGACGCTCCAGGCGGACCCCCTGCTCCCCCTCCTCTCACCCAGCACTTGCAAGCAACAGGTGGAACCTAGTCCCTGCCAATGGCCCCGTCTCCACCCCCCTCGCGAGGCCTGGCTTCTCTCTTCTTCCACCCACCCCCAAGCTTGGTCAGCTTTAAATCTTGACCTCTTGGTGCCCTTGAGGCCTCTTGAAGGGGAAGGAGTGAGGGTAGAAGGGAGGAGGGGGGCCGAAGGCTCAAGCCCCCAACCATGTAAGGGAAACTCAGGCCCCAGCGGGGAACACGGGACCTGGGAGGAGGGGAGCTCAAGGAGGGGCCCCGCCTCTCCGGTGAGGGACACTTAATGCCTGACCAGGGAGGGGTGGGGGCCGGGTGGCTAAGATTACTGGGATTCTGCCCCCTTCAGCGGTTTTTATATTTGCCTTGTGCAGGCCTTCCCACATCTTCAGGCCCCTGGCAGAGGGGAAAGGATCTAGGCCTGCTTCCCTCCACTAGACTCCCCAGTTGTACCTCAGGAAGCCTAGGGAGGGGGGAGCAGGCTGAGGACCCCGGGGCACCATCACAGGGCCGTCCTGCCACGGTGACAGTTTGGAGTCAGCGCCATGAATGTCTATAAATATCGCTTGGGCTTGGGTGACAGGGTGTCCCGCCCAACTCCTTTGCCGACCTCCTCCCTCCTCTGTCAGCTTCCTCTGACATAGGAGGAGGAACCTTAAAAACAGGGAAAAGAAAGCAGCCCAACCAGCCTTGTCCCCAGTATCCCCCGTTGGAACAGGGGGCACTAGGTCGAGGCAGTGGAAAGCCCTGAAGTTCCAGGGGGGCATCATCCGCCTTGTCAGCCCCTCTGCAGGGGGGTCTCCTGTACTGACCCTCTCCCATGCATCTCCTGCGCTCTGCCCCCACTCTGGCTCGGCTCCCTCCTGCCCTGCCGTTCCTTGTTCCCTGCAGACCTCCCCTTCTCTCCGTCCTGCCCATCTCCCCGGCTCACTCACTCGCTGTGGCTTCCTGCCTTCCTTCAGGTGCACAAACCGGGGCCTGACAGGGGTCTGACGGGTGGTTTTCACCAGGCTCTGCTGGACCTGCACCCTCTGCCCCTGTGCCTCCCCTCTCCTTCTGCTTCTGCCCTTCTTACCCTTTCTTTTGCTCTGCCTTCTGTCCTATTGGACACTGCTTTTCTCGATTCTCATAACTTCTCCTGTTTCTTCCTGTGTCTTCCTGTCCCCCTCCCACCCCCGTCTGTGATTCCACGACCTACTCTCCCCCTCCAGGCGTGTCTTTCAAATTCAGCCTCCTTTCGTTCTTTTCTTGCTCTTCTCTCTCCATCTTTCTTTCTCTTGTTTCCCTCTTGGTTTTGCTGTCTCATTACACAACTGGATGGTTCCTAATTTTCCCTTCAGCCATTCAGCGTACGTTTATTGAGCACATGCTGTGTGCCAGGCAGTGCGCAGGGCCCTCTCACAGGCTCATTGCCCCAGGGTTTAGGGAAGGGGAGAGAAAGCAACGAGGGGGCAGTTGGAATAAGTGCTGAGAGGGGGGATGCTTGCTGGAGCTACAGGAGCCCATGCCAAGGGCCTGACTCAAGCCCATGATGGGCAGCCAACCCTGGTGACCTGAGGACGAGGTGAGGTTGTCAGACAGAGGTTGGGCTTTAATGGGAAGGAAGAAAACTGCTTTCTCAACTGACTTGACTCTCGTTTACTCTCTCCACAGTGGGGGACAAAGTCCCTGCAGATATCCGCATCCTGTCCATCAAGTCCACCACCCTCCGGGTGGACCAGTCCATCCTGACAGGTCTGGTGGGCCGGAGGTGGGAGGATGCTTCAAGGGGGTGTGGGGATGAAGTGGGGAGCTGAGTGCCACACAAGGATGAAACTCTAGGTGGATAAAAAAGAATAGCCAGCCACATGGCCCGCTCCTGGCTCTGTAGCAACAGTGATGTCAGCATGGCTCAGCTTCATTCATCATGGCAAGCCTGAAACAAAAGGGGTCATGGGAGAGGGTGGGACATTTGTGCCCATTCTCCACATGGTCATTGACCCCATCCTTCCCCATGGACATTCAGACACCCAGAGAACTGTCCTGTTGCTTCAAAAGCCCCCAAGTGAGGAACCATAGATTCTAGGACAAGATGGAGGGTCTGGATGCACTTAAAACCACAGCTGCTTCTGCTTATCTGCTGGGAGAGAGAGGGTGAAGAGCCAGCGAGCGTTCCCTGTGGTCCAAAAAGGCAAGGCTGGACGGGTGTGGGGCAGCTGCCTGAGCCCCTGCCCAATGTAGGGAAGGAGGCGGCTCTGCTCTTGACCCCACCTCTTCACATATGTCAGCTTCTTTGACTTTCACCAAGACCTGGTTCTGGAGGCTATATAGCATCGTCCCCATTTTACAGAGACCAGAGGTTAAGTGATCCCAAATTATACAGCTTTTCAATGGTCAGGCTGAGGCTCAGGTCAAGGTCTTTTTACTGTAAGTAAAAATATGGATTTCCTATCTGCCTCCAGTGGCTTTTCCAGTGTTCAGCCTTCCTCCAGGACTGCAGCTTGGTCCTTACCAGGCTCTGTCCTGCCAAGCAGGGTGAGTTAGGGGTGGGAAGGATGGGAGGAGGACATGATGTCATCTGGAAACCTCTTGGCTCCTTCCCCACAGGCGAGTCCGTGTCCGTCATCAAACACACAGACCCCGTCCCTGACCCCCGAGCTGTCAACCAGGATAAGAAGAACATGCTTTTCTCGGTGAGCCATGCAGGGCCAGCTGTCATGCGCTCGAGCCAGAGGCCCTGGTGTGGGAGAGACGTGGCAGTGCGAGGAGAGATGAGCCCTGCCATCAGGAGGGTGCCGAGTGAGGGCTGCCTCTCGCCTGAGTCCTTGCCTCTTGCTTGCCCTCTCAGGGTACCAACATTGCTGCTGGCAAGGCCTTAGGCATCGTGGCCACCACTGGTGTGAGCACTGAGATCGGGAAGATCCGAGACCAAATGGCAGCCACAGAACAGGATAAGACCCCTCTGCAGCAGAAGCTCGATGAGTTTGGGGAGCAACTTTCCAAGGTCATCTCCCTTATCTGTGTGGCCGTCTGGCTCATCAACATCGGCCACTTCAATGACCCCGTCCACGGGGGCTCCTGGATCCGTGGGGCCATCTACTACTTTAAAATTGCTGTGGCCTTGGCTGTGGCCGCAATCCCAGAAGGTACGGCAAGCTTCCTTTCATCTCCCACTGGCTAATCTGAACTGCAAAGGCCCCTTTTGCAAGCAGGGTAACATTTTCAAGTTCCAGGGATCAGGACTCAATTTCCTTGGGGGGCTGTGGTCCTCCCCCATCACTGACCCCTCACTCCTTCTCCTTCCTCCCCCACAGGCCTTCCTGCAGTCATTACCACCTGTCTGGCCCTGGGCACCCGGCGGATGGCAAAGAAAAATGCCATCGTGAGGAGCTTGCCCTCTGTAGAGACTCTGGGCTGCACTTCTGTCATCTGTTCTGACAAGACGGGCACCCTCACCACCAACCAGATGTCTGTCTGCAAGGTCAGGGGAAGTGTGGGAGACTCCCACTCCAAAAACTGCCTTTGAGGGGAAATAAGCCCTCCAAAGATGGGGTTAGCGCTTCATCACTGGCAGCTTCTGCTTCTGGCCAGGGAAATAAATGTACAGAGGACAGGTATAGATTGCCACCCTGCCAGCTGTGAAAAAGATGACCCCCTGCCCTCAGAATGGCCCTCCATGGCAGGATCTGGGGAGTCTGGCCACAGTAATCTTTAATAGCATTTCCTAAACCAGGGCTCTTAATCTTTCCTGAGCCTCAGACTCAAGCAGTCTGGACCTCTTCTCAATATAATAGTTTAAGTGTATAAAATAAAATACACAGGATTCTGTTTTTAAAAATGCATTGGGTTACAGAGGAAACCAGTGATTGAGATACAGTTATCAAAGTATTTTAAAAACAAATTTGTGATGTGGTCACACTTATGCTTCTGCACGAATGCATTCGGTAGAAGACCTAGTGGCGGGTCTGAGCAATTTTGAGGGCTTTGCAACAGTGCAGTGTGATAGGAAGGGATCTGTGATCGTATGGGTGGTAAAGTTATGGGTTTTGCTAATATCGATGTGATCCACTGCCTACATTCATGATTGGAAGGAAATGCTCATGTCAGAGAGAAAATAAGAAATTTTTCTTTCTTTCTTTCTTTCTTTCTTTCTTTCTTTCTTTCTTTCTTTCTTTTCTTTCTTTTTCTTTCTTTCTTTTTCTTTTCTTCCTTCCTTCCTTTCTTTTCTTTCTTTTTTTTTTAATTTTTGTTTATTTATGATAGAGAGAGAGAGAGAGAGGCAGAGACATAGGCAGAGGGAGAAGCAGGCTCCCTGCAGGGAGCCCGATGTGAGACTTGATCCCAGGACCTTGATCCCAGGACCCCGGGATCACAACCTGAGCCAAAGGCAGATGCTCAACCACTGAGCCACCCAGGTGTCTCTCTTGGAACCTGTCTTAAGCCCTATCCCCCCACCCCCGGCCCCCACTGGCTACAGTTTGGGATGGGCTGCTTCTCTCTGGGACCTTCCAAAGCACAGGCTTCAAAGCCAGACCTCAGGCTTCTGCAACAGGTTCCTAAAAATGAATTGATTGCCCTCATTTGAAAGTCAAGAGATTTCACAGGAAAATAACCTGAATTTCTGGCTCTTCCTGCAAAACTGGAAGATCCTGGCCATGAGTGGCTAGAGCTATAGCTGGGCCACATGCTATTGTGTACCTTATTGCTCACACCTGCTTTTACCAACTCATCTAAAGGAGCCTCCAGTGTGGCCTTCAGAAACTAATGACTTCTGTTTTGAAGCCATTAACGCCGAACAAGAAGGGCAGCTCTGGTGGCCAGCGGTTTAGTGCCGCCTTCAGCCTGGGGTGTGATCCTGGAGACCCGGGATCGAGTCCCATGTTGGGCTCCTTGCATGGAGCCTGCTTCTCCCTCTGCCTGTGTCTCTGCCTCTCTCTCTGTGTCTCTCATGAATAAATAAATAAAATCTTTAAAAAAAAAAAACAAGGGATCCCTGGGTGGCGCAGCGGTTTGGCGCCTGCCTTTGGCCCAGGGCGCGATCCTGGAGACCTGGGATCGAATCCCACATCAGGCTCCCGGTGCATGGAGCCTGCTTCTCCCTCTGCCTGTGTCTCTGCCCCTCTCTCTCTCTCTGTGACTATCATAAATAAATAAAAATTAAAAAATAAAATAAAATTTAAAAAAAAATAAAAAAAAAAAACAAAACACTGAACAAGGAGAATGACAGCCAGGGGGTGGTGGGAGAAGGGAGGCAGGTAGTGGGGAGCCTTGGTTAGTCTACAAGGGTGGTTGGGAGAGGAACGGGACGCCAGCCTCTCCTCTGTACCAACTGTCAGGGATGGTGACAACCAGACATGTGTGCTCGTGTCCTTCTCCCTGCAGATGTTTATCATTGACAAGGTGGATGGAAACCTCTGTGTCCTGAACGAGTTCGCTATCACTGGTTCCACTTACGCTCCAGAAGGAGAGGTGTAAGTGCCCCAAAGCCCTTCCCTCAGCTCCTTGTGCCTCCACTAGACACATGCACACCCCACTTTCCCGAGGGCCTCCCTCTCGTTTTATCTTCCTTCCTCTCTCCTCTTCCTTCACCGACCTTGTTCTCTCTCCCCCTCCCACCCTGATTATTCTCCATGCTGGTTGCCACGTCCCTGACTGTCCCTCACTCTTTCCCCAAGTCCTCTCTGCATCTCGGTCTCTATTCTCTACCTGTCTCTTTTCCTTCCTTCCTCCCTGCCCTGCTACCAGCTTGAAGAATGATAAGCCAGTCCGGTCAGGGCAGTATGATGGGCTGGTGGAGCTGGCCACCATTTGTGCCCTCTGCAATGACTCCGCCTTGGACTTCAATGAGGTAACTTCTTCACTCCTGACGCAGCCCCTCTGTCCTCTTCCAGCTGGCCAAGGCCATATGGGAGGGAGACACCTTGTACTGAGTCCTCTTCTGGGTGGAAGGGGGAAGGAGTGGCTGGCCCCCTTCCCGTTCTAGGGGGAAGGTGGAAGCAAGGGGCCGGGAGCACAGGGCACTTACTTCCTCTTCCTCCTCTGTCCTCTCAGACCAAAGGTGTTTATGAGAAGGTGGGTGAGGCCACCGAGACTGCACTCACCACCCTGGTGGAGAAGATGAATGTATTCAACACTGACGTGAGAAACCTCTCAAAGGTGGAGAGGGCCAATGCCTGCAACTCGGTGAGTGTGGGCGCTCCTTTCCACAGGGTCCTTCTTTGCCCTGTGTCGCATTGCACAGGCAAGGACCAGAGAACCTCAGGGGAGCAGAGGCCCCCAGTCCAGCCAGGAAGGGCCTCAGGCCCCAAGCTGGGACGCCACTGGCAGGGGCAAGACCTCTTGCCCGTGGACGGATGTGCCGTCTGCCGCCTAGCTGTAGCCTCCCTGGATGACACTTCTCCCGTTGTGTCCCTAGCTGGAAGCAGTGGCACTGGGCACAGAAATCACAAGCCACCCATCACAGTGCTTCCCCTTGTCCAGATGAACAAACCCATTCTGCTCCTCTCTAGGATGCTACTGTTAATATTTACTGAATGTGTATATTGAGCTCCTCTTATATATTATGTTCTTCATATAGCTCATTCTTTTGTTTTCTTTTTTTACATATGTAAGATGCTCATTGCTGCCTAATATGACAAGATTAATGAAAACGATCTAAATATCAGTAGAGAGTACTGTAAGAAATTTACAAATGAGGGCAGCCTGGGTGGCTCAGAGGTTTAGCGCCGCCTTCAGCCCAGGGCGCGATCCTGGAGACCTGGGATCGAGTCCCACATCGGGCTCCCTGCATGGAGCCTGCTTCTCCCTCTGCCTCTCTCTCTCTCTCTCTCTCTCTCTCTGTCTATGAATAAATAAATAAAATCTTTTAAAAAAAAAAAAAGAAATTTACAAATGAGAATATTAATGTCAACTTCTATTTATTGTTACTTTTGTTCGTGTTTTATTTTGAAACACCTCTGACACATTTGATGAAAAAAGGGTCTCATTCCTTTTTGGGGAGTGCTTATCACTGCATGCCAGGCACTCGGGCTGCATTGTCTGATAACGCGTCTCTAGGAGCTCTCATATAGTTCTTCCAATTTAAATTAATAAATAAAAGTAAAAACTCACTTCTTCAGCTTCACTAGCCATATTTTCCATCTTGAATAACCGTGCTTAATTACATCCTACCGGGCAGTTCAGAGTACAGAACATTCCTGCCAACCCTGAAAGTTCCACTAGACGGTGCCATATTGTGCCATCCTGTTCCTGTTGCGCTTTAAACTGGACACTAAGAAAGTGGCAGCATCAGTCTTAAAGTTCTCTCCATTTGTGCTACAGGCACCAGACTAAGCTTCAGTCTGAGACTCAGCTTGGGGTCTGCTCTGATCCCCAGATCATCTTTGGCTGTGTTTTACGGGGTCTGAGACTCTGCCCTTCTAGCACAGCATCATCATTCTCAGCCTACCAATTTCACATCTGGCCTCTCCCTCTCTGTCTCCTCTTTTCCAGGTGATCCGCCAGCTAATGAAGAAGGAATTTACCCTGGAGTTCTCCCGGGACAGAAAGTCCATGTCTGTCTATTGCTCCCCAGCCAAATCCCGGGCTGCTGTGGGCAACAAGATGTTTGTTAAGGTCAGAAATCAGAATGGGCCTCAGTCCCCCTCTTCTTCCTAATCTCAGAGCCCTCTCCTATCCCTGCTCCCTGTCACTGTGGCCCAGAAAAAAGACCGTAGTCTCTGAAAGCTCTCTTGGTCACCTAGGGCGCCCCTGAGGGGGTCATTGACCGCTGTAACTATGTGCGAGTTGGCACCACTCGAGTGCCAATGACGGGGCCGGTGAAGGACAAGATCCTGTCGGTGATCAAGGAGTGGGGCACTGGCCGGGACACACTGCGCTGCCTGGCCCTGGCCACCCGGGACACCCCCCCGAAGCGAGAGGAGATGATTCTGGACGACTCTGCCAGGTTCATGGAATATGAGGTGAGCAGCGAGGGGCCTCCCATTGCCTCAGAATCATCTGCCACCCCCCTGCTCCACCCATGTCATTCCTATTGCGTCACGGGCCCTGGAGTCCCAGGAAAGGACTTAGAATCTGGAAGAAGAGTGTCAGGAATCATCTAGTCCAAGGCTGCTCTGCCTGTGGTCGTGGACTTGTCCCGGATGAGGTGAGGCGCTTGCAGCCAGAACAGAGACCCAGGTGGTAGCTGGCCATTCTTGGTTCTGCTACATGTTTCCGTAGTGAGACACCCTTGAGACGAGAAACGGGGCATAGACCTGCATTCTGGTGCCAGCGCCTTATCTTATGGTGGACAGGCTTTCCAAATAGCACCAAAGTCCACCACTTCCTTTTCTAGATGGGACCCAGTGGCCCGGCAGGTAGCCTGGATTTGCTCAGGGTTGTAGGCCAAGGAAGTGGCCCCACTGAAATCACTGCTCTAACTCCCAGCTCCAGTTCTTTCCTTGAAATACAGGCGGTCGCTATCTACTCTGGGCCTGGCAGCGCCAGACCTACAGGCACGCATGTGAACACGGAGCGTCTCCTGCCCCTGGTCTTATGGGACCCCGCTGAGATGTGCACACCAGGCCAGGGGCAGCTTTCTCCCCATCTCCACCCCCAAACCCCTGAGCTTCCTCCCTGGCTTACTTCCAAGTCCTTCCCTGACCCCGTCACTCTCTGCTGTCTCCTCAGACGGACCTGACATTCGTTGGTGTGGTAGGCATGCTGGATCCACCACGAAAGGAAGTCACCGGCTCTATTCAGCTCTGTCGGGATGCCGGAATCCGCGTCATCATGATCACTGGCGACAATAAGGGCACAGCCATTGCCATCTGCCGGCGGATCGGCATCTTCGGGGAGAACGAGGAGGTGGCGGACCGAGCCTACACAGGCCGAGAGTTCGACGACCTGCCCCTGGCAGAGCAGCGTGAGGCCTGCCGTCGTGCCTGCTGCTTCGCCCGCGTGGAGCCATCCCACAAGTCAAAGATTGTGGAGTACCTGCAGTCCTACGATGAGATCACAGCCATGGTGAGCGGACAGAGGGGCTGTGCGGCTGTGGGGTGAGGGGCAGTCTCTGCCCAGAGCCCCTTGACAGGAGGGTCTCAGGAGCAGGGGGGGCAGGGGGATCAACTCCCAAGGAGGAGTAAGTGCAAGAGTCCACGCTCCACCTTCTCATTCTGCCCTCAGACAGGTGATGGAGTCAATGACGCCCCTGCCCTGAAGAAGGCCGAGATCGGCATTGCCATGGGATCTGGCACCGCCGTGGCCAAGACTGCTTCTGAGATGGTGCTGGCCGATGACAACTTCTCCACCATCGTGGCTGCGGTGGAGGAAGGCCGTGCCATCTACAACAACATGAAGCAGTTCATCCGCTACCTCATCTCCTCCAATGTGGGCGAGGTGGTCTGGTGAGCAGCCAGGGCAGGCCCCTGCAGGAACCCAGGGCCGGTGGGTGGGGGTGGAGGGCCGGTGACCACAGGGCCAGGGCCAGGCCAGACATGTGACCACCTCCTTCTGGCAGCATCTTCCTGACCGCCGCCCTGGGGCTGCCTGAGGCCCTGATCCCTGTGCAGCTGCTGTGGGTGAACTTGGTGACTGACGGGCTCCCGGCCACGGCCCTGGGCTTCAACCCACCAGATCTAGACATCATGGACCGCCCCCCCCGGAGCCCCAAGGAGCCCCTCATCAGTGGCTGGCTCTTCTTCCGCTACATGGCAATTGGGGGTGAGCAGGATGGGAGCCCCACCCTTCCCAACCCTTGGGACTAACCCCCCCCTCTGGGATACCTGTTCCCCTAGCACAGACACCTCAAGGGCCCTCTTCCTCAACAAGCTGTTGATGGCCATGAGCCCTCTTGACAATTCCTGTCTTCCCAGCTGGGACCCCAAATTCCATCTTCTCTCTACCACAGGCTATGTGGGTGCAGCCACTGTGGGAGCTGCTGCCTGGTGGTTCATGTATGCAGATGACGGGCCTGGTGTCACCTACAGCCAGCTGGTAGGGAGGACAGAGAAAGGAGGAGGGTGGGGAGCAGGAGGGAGGCATGGAGGCTTCTGTGGGATGCCACTTTCTCACTCCTCCCCCTGCAGACTCACTTCATGCAGTGCAATGAGGAAAACCCTAATTTTGAGGGCGTGGACTGCGAGATCTTTGAGGCCCCTGAGCCCATGACCATGGCCTTGTCCGTGCTGGTCACCATCGAAATGTGCAACGCTCTCAACAGGTTAGGCCTGCCCACCCACCCCGGCTGCCTTCCAGGGGCCTCTGTGTCCTCCCCCTTCCTTGCTCTGCTCACCACCACTTTCTTGTGCTGTCCCCCACCCTGGCCTCTGCCCGGCCCTTTGCAGCCTGTCTGAGAACCAGTCCCTCCTGCGGATGCCCCCCTGGGTAAACATCTGGCTGCTGGGCTCCATCTGCCTCTCCATGTCCCTCCACTTCCTCATCCTCTACGTTGACCCTCTGCCGGTGAGCCTTCTCTGGGCCAGGGACCACTGTTCTGCACCCCACAGGGAGCCTCTGTGGGTGGGGACGCAGACAGAGGGAGGAAAGGGTGAGGGGGGCGGTGCCGGAACCCTGGCCCCCTCCCAGAGAGGAACACCAGTCCTCACCACCTCCACCTGCCCTCGCAGATGATCTTCAAGCTCCGGGCCCTGGACTTCACCCAGTGGCTTATGGTCCTCAAGATCTCATTTCCAGTCATTGGGCTCGATGAGGTCCTCAAGTTCATTGCTCGGAACTACCTGGAGGGTAAGCCTCAGCCCTCCTCTGAGCCATGTTTGCCCCTGGCCCCCCACAGGCCCTCCCTCTGCGCTGCGAAGGTGCCCGCCCCCCTTCCTTTTCAGCAGGGTGCTCTGGCCCTGAGAGGACCAGCGTCCCTGCCCCGGGCCCCCACGTCCCTGCACCTTTGCAGGTGCCCACAGCCTCCTTAGCCTTTCTGGCCCTCCACGCCCACCTCTGCCCTCCGTAACTCTGTCTCTCTGTCCTCTCTGGCCATAGGATAACCCGTTTCCCCTTCCTCCATCTCTTTGAACCGTGTCACAGGTATCGCCCCCTTCTCGCCCTCGCCCCCAGCTGCTGTGCCACCCCCGCCCCCCGCGCGTCCTCCTCTCTCCCCCTCGGTGGCATCCGAGGTCACTTGCGCTCGCTGCTCCACCCGGAGCCGCTGCTGCCACTGCCACGCTTCCCAGTGGGTGGGCTGCTGCCCTCACCCTGTACGGTCAGTGCCGCCCCGCCTCGGACGGCACGGTGCCTGCTGGGCTGCGCTGCGCTGCGCTGCGCTGGCTGGGCGCTGAGCTGTCTGCTGCCTGGGCTGCAGTGCTGGGGAGGAGTGGGGTCTGGGACACAGGTGAGTGGGGGGGGGGGAGCTGCAGCAACCCTCCAGGTGAGTGTGCCAGGGGAGAGGGGACAGAGAGCCTGAGAGGGACGTTACCTCTCCCCTCCTGCCCCCCCTCACTCCACTTCATCCTCCCCTTTCGCCTTCCAGATCCAGAAGATGAAAGAAGGAAGTAACCAGTCCTTTTGCCCCTTCTTCCCCACCCTGATAGTGATGCATCTTCAGCCAGAGCTGTGGCACAAACTCCCACGTTCCCCTCCCTGACATTTTTCTGTTTATAAACATGATGGTCCCTTCCACTTTGCACCCTCAACACCCCATCTTCCCTTCTGCTCTTGTAAAACCTCCCCTCCCCAACCCCGTGGGGCTTGCAGGGACAAGGCGACGGATTGAGCTGAGCTGCTTATTTATTGAAAATAAATGACAGAAAAGTCTGGTCTTGCCTCCGTGCGCATCTTGGGGCCTGGGTGGGGCCCTGGGGGGACAAGCATCTTAGTGTCATGCAGTCCAGAAAGCAGCTGCCTGTCCCAGGTGCACGTATGGAGGGACTGCTACCACAGGCCAGAGGCGCCCAGCCACCGCTTACAGCTTGGCTGTATCTCGGGAAGGGACGGTGCCATAACAGGCTGTTAGTCCGGCTGGGAGGGGGCCAGTGGCAAGAAGGTTGGGACCCAGGAGGCAGCATGGCAGCCAAAAGCCACAGGGTGAAGCCTGCACCTCTGGTGCCTGGAAGGGGCTGGGACTCCCACCCAGGTGTCATCCTCGGGAGCAGAAGGCCAGCCACCCCTGGGAGGAGGTGCTGCAGAGACAGGGCAGTGGAGGCCCCATCACCTCAAGCCCGGGCTTGGAGGGGATCAAGCCTCTATCCTGAGACCTGCAAAGCCCAGGCCTCTCAGTTCAGATGTGGGGAAAGGCAGTCTCCCCCAGGTGGGTGGGTCCTAGCCCCTCAGGTGTCCTGGATGTCCCTGACGTCCCTCAGGGGCGCCTCATCCATGATACTGCGCACTTGCTCCAAACTTTCTGCCTGGCGGATCCGTTCCAGGCGCACCTGCAGGGTTCAGTGCGGGAGGAAGAGGGCCCTTGGTGGGTAAATGCAGCCCCCTCCCATCTGCCAGGCCTCTAATGGGGCAAGGGTCCCCACCTTCCCCAAGCCACGGTGAAACTGGGATTCAAGGGAAGAAATGGGTCCTAAGAAAGTGGCCTGACCAAGGGTGGGCAGGGCAGGTGGGGCTGACACAGGGAGTGTGGAGGGACTGCTGCCACAAGCCAGAGGCTCCCAGCCACCAGTCTCAGCTTGGCTGTGCCTCAGGAAGGCACGGCAGCATAACAGGCTGTTAGTCCAGCTGGGAGGGGGGCAGCAGCAAGAAGGCTGGGACCCAGGAGGCAGCATGGTAGCTAAAGCCACAGGGTGAAGCCTGCACCTCTGGTGCCCGGAAGGGGCTGGGACTCCCACCCAGGTGTCATCCTTGGGTGGGCCCGGGGCTTTACACATCCAACAGAGACCTGCACACAACAGTTTGTTTTGAACAAAGCTCAGAGGATAAAAGGATGCCAGCCTCAGGAGGAGGAAGAGGATTCCCCTGATTGGGGGACTGTTGTAGGACCTAGGATTAGCCACCTGGACCATGCCAGCCCAATGGAAAGGGGACACACCATACCTGCAGGGCCTGAGACAGTCGGACAAAATCCCTCTGCACCTGTTCACTGGTCTCCAGCTCCGCCTGCAGCCGCAGCACCTTTGCCCTCTGTTCCGAGAGCAGGTCTGTGAGCTGGGCCTGGGGGGACAGAACACAGGGGTGGGGCCTTGTGCCACATGGGAAGGGGTGGAGCCGGAGACACAGGAGGTCTGGATAGGGGAGCCATCCCTGGCTCTGACCTCTTCTGTGAGGCCAGAGCCCCACCCGGCCTCCTGGAGAAAGGACAGAAGGGCCCACTGAGGGTCCCCACACTGTAGTCCCTCCCGCCACAGTCACAGAGTCTGGCTCCAGAGCCCAGCCTAGCCTCACCTTGCTCTGTTCCTGCTGGACCCGCTCCATCTCTGTCCTCAGGCTGCACAGGGAGGCTGGGAAGTCAGGCAGGAGCCAGCTGTCAGGCCCACGCCCTCTGTCCCTCCCTCCCTCCCATCCTGCCCCACCTGGCAGGGCTCTGGCGGTACTCACCCTCTAACACCTCTGTGTGGAGAGAAAGAGAGAGAGGTCAAAGCTCCTCCTCACACAGGCTCCTCCCTCTCCCCTCCTGGCAAGCCCAGGTGCTCCCCTGTAGGGGAGGTCAGCCTCCGTTCTTCCTCCCTTACCTGTCTCCTCCCGCTGCACCCTCAGCTGCCCCTCCAGGCTGGCCCTGGCTGCTGTCTCCTCCTCTAGCGCCTCCCGGAGTGTCACGATCTCAATCCGGAGCCTCTCGGCCTCGTGCTCCCGGGCCTGCTGCTGGGCCCGTGCCTCCTGCCTCGTGTGGCGCACCAGCTGCTGTAGGTCCTGGAGGGGAGCCACCATCCCAAGGGTGGGGGGGAGGAGGAGGGGAGGGAGGGAGGAAACTTAAAAGGGAAACCACCAGAGTGCCGGGCACAAGGAGTGGGGACGTCCAGAGATGGCCACCTGGAGGAGGAGCCCAGGCCCGGTGCCTAGTGATAGTCCTGCCCAGTTCCCTAGAGCAGGATGCCCCTTTGTCATGCTCAGGACACAAAGGTCAAAAAAAAAAAAAAAGAACACAAAGGTCAGTTTGTGTTTGGGCAGCTGTGCAGGTGTGAAAACAACACCAAGAAAGAGCAAGGCAATGGCAGAGGTCAGGACAGCAGACACAGAACCAAGGACTGCAGGGGTGCATGTCGGGAGGCAGACGTGGTGGTTCTCAGGGTGGGCAAGGGTTCTAATGAACTCAGTCAATGATGACAGTTTCTTATAAACCAAGACAATGATCAACTCCATTTTGTGGATCTCACTTAAAAATAACTAATCAACCAAATCACTGCTTCTCCGTGTCACACATTCTGCTAACTCATTTTCTCTTCACACCAAGGCTGGGAAGGGGGTACAGTCCCATTTTTCAGACGAGTCGAGTGAGTTGGTCAAGGTGACACAGCTAATACACAGCAGCCCGGGGTGAGTTCCTGAGTCCCATGGTCCCGGGCCAATGCCTTTCTGTGTGTGGAGGGAGGGGGCCAGAGGAGTGGCCCTTGGGTCCTCAGCACCCACACTCCGCTTACCGGCACCGAGCTGGGCAGCGAGTCCTCATGGCCCTCATCCTGCTCCAGACCCCAGGGGGCTGAGGACGGCGGCTGCTCAGCCCGGAGCCCTTGGTTTTCCTCAGTCAGCTTCTTCACCTTGTGGCTCAGGCACTTGTGTGAGGTGGCCAGCTCTGCCTGGGGATGGACAGTCAGTAGGATGGGATGATGGGGACCAGCTGTCACCAGTGCCCCATGAGGCCAAACCCTGAACCCTCCTCCCGACACCGCTGAGGGCCAGAAAGGAAGGATCATACTCCTCCTCTGCTGAGAAAGGAAGGATCATACTCTATTAAGTACCTTTGACCACCAAGCTCTTTTTTTTTTTTTTAAGTAAACTCCATGCCAATGTGGGGCTCGAACTCACGACACTGAGATCAAGAGTTGTGTACCCCACCGACTAGCCAGCCAGGCGCCCCTGACCCGCAAGCTCTTTATGCATGCTCCCCGATGGCCTGGAGGTCACAAGTGGCAGGCCACTTCGAGTGTTTTATTTGTTCCATGTGTTTTTTGTTGTTTTTTTTTTAAAGATAAATTAGTCATCAACTTTAAAAACTGGGAGACAATACAGAAGTACCCAGGTTTCTGGCTTCTGTTGACAAATCAGAAAGTGTGTTGGCATCGGGCTCACATTCCCACGTGGCTCCCATCACAGAGCCGAGGGACAGCAGAGCCCTTTGCGAGCCTCCCGGCCTCCGCACTGCTCCTTCCAGTCTACACCTGGCCTGACTCCGGGCACATTTGATTTTGCAAGCCTCACTCATGACTCTGCAAGCGCAAGCGAGATCCTGCCATCTCTATTTCAAGGAGGCAAGGCAGAGGCTCTGAACTCGTGGGATCAGCTCAAGATCACAGAGCTGGTATGTGGTGGGCCCCCTAGAACTCCTGCTCCAACCACAGTGCCTGGTGCTTGGAAACATTTTATGCACCGGGCACCAAACTCCAGGGGGCAGCTGGAGTGGCTGGAGGCGGGCGGTGCAGGACAGGTGCCTTGACCTTCCTGCAGGCCCCTCTCAGCCAATTCCCGTCACACACTCCTGTCCCTCATGCCCCGGCCCCTCACCATCTGTAGCTGAACCCGCTCCTGGGCCTGGCTCACAGTCCCCTGCAGGGTCCGTAGCAGCTGCTCTGAGTTCTGGACCTGGGCCAGGAGTACTTGCATCTGCGGGTAGGAAGCAAGGGTGAGGTCGGGGCCAGGAGGCAAGCAGCCAGGGACCCTGCTGGGACGGTGGCAGAGCGGGCCCCACCTGCTTGGCGCAGTCTTCGTTGCTCCGTCTCAGGCCCTCCTGCAGTTCGTCCCGCTCCTGGCTCATGCTCTCCAGGTCCTTCTGCAGCTGCCGCCCCTGCCACAGATGCCAGCCTCAGTCTCAGCCTCCAAGCGGAGGCCTGCACTCCTCACCGTGCCCCTTGGGGCTGCTTCTGCGTCACAGGGGCTAGGCAGGGGTGGGGGCACAGCTTCCAACTGGCCCCCCTGCTTCTGTGGCCTGAGCCCTGGTTCTAGCTCTGGGTGTGGACGCAGCAGGTGCTCAGTGAGCATCCGGGGGAGGAAGAGGATGTGTGCCCCTGGGTGGGCTGCCCCGCCCCCTCCACTCACCTCTGTTTGCAGCTGCTCCCACTGGGTGTCAGGCACGAGCTGGTAACCAGGAGGGGGCAGGTAGATGCCCTCGGGGACCAGGGTGCCCGTGGACACCAGAGAGGCTGTCTCCTCCTGCTCGGGGCTCAGGCCCTGGCGGCTGCGGGGCAGGGAGGTGCTGCCGGCCCCACCGCCGAGGGAAAAGGAAGAGATGGAGGCACTGTCATCACAGTTGTGGGCGAAAGCTTCGGCCGCTGCACCACCGTCTCCACTCAGCTCCTCGAGAGGCTCCAGCGGGGGTGATGGGTCCCGGGACAGAGTCAGCAACTCCGTGGAGCCGTGCAAGGAAGGGGGGTGCCGGGGACGTCTCTAGGGGAAGGATCAGGGAGGAGGCTGGGGGGCCAGGGTCCTGCAGTGCCCTCTCTTCCCGCCGTACCCCCTGGCCGCCCCCTCACCTGGATCTCTTGAATCAGTTCCTCTGCCCTGAGCAGTTTTGCCTTCAGCTCCTCAATCTCTTGCTCCATAGGCAGCACGATCTCCCGAAGCTTCTCCGAGTCCTCATGGGCCTGGAAGAAGGGGGTTAGGTGGTAGCAGGCCCCCCTCCCCCATCTCTAGACAACTGGAACCCTCAGGTCTGTGCCGAGCCTTCTCTCTAAGCATGTCAACCCTTCTAATCCTCCCAAGGAGGTGCTGTCCATCCCCATTTTATTTTATTTTGTTTATTTATTTTTTAAAGATTTATTTATTTATTCATTCAGAGAGAGTGAGAGAGAGGCAGAGACACAGGCAGAGGGAGAAGCAGGCTCCATGCAGGAAGCCTGATGTGGGACTCGATCCCAGGTCTCCAGGATCACACCCCGGGCTGCAGGCGGCGCTAAACCGCTGCCGCCACCAGGGCTACCCCCATCCCCGTTTTAAAGATAAGAACACAGAGGCTCTGAGAACTTACACGACTTGCCCAGGTCCCACAGGAGGCAAAGGGGCTGAAGTCATGACCATCTGCCTGGTGCCCACTCACTCATCATCCTTTCCTTCCCCACCATCCTTTTTCACTTGTATTTTTTATCACAGGCGCTTACATTTGTAGTTGAACACATGCCCTAAATCCTACACCACCATCTACATTTTTCAGCTTCCCTGTAACTAAGCATAGTCACATGACTCATTTCCAGCTAATGAAATGTTAATGCAAACTTCCGGGACAACTCCTTCAAGGGACAGGGTGTGCTTTTCTTTACTCCTCCTCCTCCTTGATGCTTAGACTGTGGACATGATGGCTGGCACTCCAGCGGTCATCTTGGACTGTGAGGCAATAAGCTACCATGGCAATACAGTAACATAACAGGAACCTGTGTTCCTGATGACTTGTTGAGCTAACATCATTCCTGGAATGTCTATCTGTGGATTTTAAGAAAAATAAACTTCTATCTTATTTAAGCTACCGTTGATTTGGGTTTTCAAATCTCATCCTAACTGATATGTCATTTACTCCCATCACCCCCGCATTGCTGGCCATTTCTTTTTGGTCTGTTTTCAGGTTTGGGATCCTGGTGAACTTGCAAAGCCAATGGCCTCTGGCCATCTCTACCTGGATGTCACACAGGCTCCTCTATTCAAGTACAGCCAAGCACTTACAACGCTGTTTGTCCCCCTATGGGCATCAGGTCACCTGCCCAGCTGTCCAAGGCTGAAATCTGCCAGTCACCCAACCTCTTCTGATCCATGCCATTTCTACCTCTTGAATCACTCAAACACCTGTCTCAAGGAAGCTCAGTTTAACCCTCCAAATCCCTTCTGTGAAAAGTTGCAACAGCAGAGTAAGCCTGAATGGCCCAAATAAAAACACTTCTGGTCCCATCCGAAGTCCTGGAATACACGCTCTGCAGATGCCCGTGCACTGGGCGGACATGGCCGATGCAGGAGGTGGGTGGGGACTGACTGCCCGAACCTACGCCTGCTGTCCTTCTGCTCGCTGCACTAGGCTACTGCTCGGCAGGGCCCTCTCCCTCACCCACCGTGGAACTGCTCCCTAGCATCACTGGCAATGCAAGCAGCAGCCTCTGCTGGGAAGCCGTGGGTTGCAAGCCTCCTTTCTCAGGCTCCTATTTGGATCTTTGTGTTTCTATCCAGGCCATCTTCCCGAGCCTTTGCTTCCTCCTGCATGAAATGAGGTAAGCACCTACACTACCTCACAGGGCTGCTCTGAGGATCAAATGAGGTAATGATGTGAACTCGTTTTGAAAGACTGAAGTCTGGGAAATCAGTACCCTACCACATCAAGGGGACACCGATGATAAAGGCGGTGATAAGCCACAGAGATTAAGAACAAGATTTTTAGAACCAGACTGCCTAGATTTTTAAATTCCTACTCTGCAGGCTACCTGGGTGGCTCAGTGGTTGAGCATTTGCCTTTGGCTCAGGTAGTGATTCCAGGGTCCTGGGATCGAGTTCTGCAATGGGTTCCCCATAGGGAACCTGCTTCTCCCTCTGGCTATGTCTCTGCCTCTCTCTGTCTCTCACGAATAAACAAAATCTTAAAAAAAAATAAACAAAACAAAATAAAATAAATCCCTCCTCTGCATTTTATATGTATAACCCAGGAGATTTACTGAACTTTTCTTAACCTTGCCTTACTCATCTGTGAAATGGGCCAATGAGGAAAGCTTGGAGACAGATCTGTCAAGCACTGTTCTCAGGGCCTGATGCACAAGTGCCGTCCTTAAGTGTCAGCTCCCTTCCCCTTACGTGATCTCCTTCATTTTGGAGGCAAACAAATCGAGCCATCCTGCCAGGAAGCAGTAAAGCCAGGACCTTGCCCAGTACAGAGTCAGTATGTGACACACCTGGAATTATTACTGGGTGCCCTGCTCCCCACCATCTGGGAATGGGACTCCAACAATCCCTCTGCCCCGTGGTCACCTTGGCTGCCTCAACATCTTTCCAAATCCTGGGGAGTGTGTGTGTGTGTGGGGGGGGGGGAGTCACCCCAACCTTTTCCATCTGCTTCTCCAAGGAATCCAGGGGGTGAGCCCGGGACAGCAGCTGCTTCAGGCGCCCCAGCTCCCGATCCTTCTCCTCACAGTCCTGCTGTTGTTGCTGCCGCTCCTGCTTCAGGGAAGTGATCTGAGCTTCATAGCTGCTGATGGAGTCTGGAGAGGTGGGGAGGGCAGAGGAGAAAGGGTCAGCGCCCTGGCTCTACCTGTGGGTGACGACGGGGGGGCTCTTTACCCCCATCGCTCTCTGCGAGGCCATTTATCAGAGCGACGGAGGCCATGGGCTTTGTGGAGAGATGGCCCTGGGCCATCGGCGTCCTCAGCTGCGAAACGAGGACACTAACGAGTACCCCACAAGCTTGTTGGCAAATGAGATGACATCTGGAAGGTGTTCAGCCCTCCTCCCGGTACACAATAAATGAGGAAGATATGATCTCTATTCTCATTGCTATGCACCAGTAACGAGCAACCTCCAATAACAGTAGTGAATTTTTACTCTGGGCCAGACTCTGAGCTGGGTTCCGGAAACAGAGAAATGAATCAAACACAAAGGCTGACACCAGAAACCCACATTCTGATGGGGAAGGCAGCTGTGGGAACAGCTACAGAGGAGCGTGATATACAGCTCCAAGAGGACCATTCTCGGGCTTGTGGGTCTCAGAGGAGGAGCTCTCCAGTCTGCTTGCCTGGCCAGGAGAGGACACCGGCAGGCAGTGGAGGAGACAAGAGACAGACTAAGTCACAGGACCAGCCTGAGAAAAGGCTCAGTGGGGAAGTGGATGGTGTATCTGGGGCAGGCTGGGCATGTTGCAAGAGTTAGAGTGAAGGTGCCTGAGGAGAGATGCCAGAAAGGCGGGACAGGGTGGTAGTGGATGGCTCCTGAGGCCCTGAATGCCACACCAAGGAGTTTGAAATTTGTCCTACGGGTTAGTGGGAGGTGGAGGTGATGCTGGGTGGCACGGGGCCACTTTTTTTAAAGATATTTTTTTGAGAGAGAGTACGCATGTGTGAGTGGCAGGGGCAGAAGGAGAGAGAGAATCTTAAGCAAGCTCCACTCCCAGCATAGAGCCTCGTGCAGAGCCCCATGTAGGGCTCAACTCGAGACTTGACTTCACACCCGTGAGAGCATGACCTGAGACGAAATTAAGGGTCACTTAACTGACTAAGCCACCCAGGCGCCCCCCTAAAGTTTCTTTTTTTAAGTCATCGCTCCAACCAATGTAGGGCTCAAATTTACAATCCCAAGATCAAGAGTCCCATGCTCTACCAACTGAGCCAGCCAGGCGCCCCACCACTTTTTATTTGCATAGTTATTTATTTTAACATGTACTAACATTTGAAGTAAAGATTCTCTTTCCAGACTACCTGGGTTCAATCTTCTGCTTTCTAGTTGTATGACCTGGGGCAAGTTATTTAACCTCTCTGGGCCTCAAAGCATCCCCTGCAAAATGGAAACAGATACTAATTCCTACCTCATGGAGATTGTTATGCAGACTAAATACTCATAAAGTGGTGTCCCTGGCTGCCTTAGTCAGAAGATCATGCAACTCTTGACCTCAGGGTTGTGAGTTTGAGTCCTAGGTTGGATATAGAGATTACTTAAGTAAATAAAATTTATTTATTTATTTTTAAAGATTTTACTTATTTATTCATGAGAGACACACAGAGAGAGAGGCAAGACATTAGAGGGAGAAGCAGGCTCCTCACTGGGAGCCCAATGTGGAACTCTATCCCTAGACCTGGGATCACACCCTGAGCCAAAGGCAAATGCTCAACCGTTAAGCCACCCAGTCGTCCCAAATAAATAAAATTTATTTATTTATTTACTTATTTATTTAAAGATTTTATTTATTCATTTGAGAGATATAGAGATAGCAACAGAGATAGAGAGAGAGAACATGACCAGGGAGGAGAGGGAGAAGCAGGCTCCCCGCTGAGCAGGGAGCCTGATGTGGGGCTTGATCCCAGGACCCTGAGATCATAACCTGAGCTGAAGGTAGACGCTTAACCGATTGAACCACTCAAGCACCCCCAAATAAATAAAATTTAAATAGATAGTCATAAAGTATTTAACTCAGAGCCTGGCACATAGTAAGTGCTCAACAAATGTTAACTATTGGGGTACCTGGGTAGCACAGTCAGTTGAGCATCCGACTCTTGGTATCAGCTGAAGTCGTGATCTCTGGGTTGTGAGATCAAGCCCCAAGTGGGGCTTCCTGCTCAGTGGGGCGTCTGCATCTTCCTCTCCCTCTGTGCTCTCTCTTGTCTCACTTTCTCTCAAATAAATAAATAAAATCTTAAAATAAAACAAATAAACGTTGACTTTTGTTATTATTATGACTACAGGTATGCTGCATTTTTCGAAAGTTCACATTACACCACTTCACTTTTACAAAAATCCTGTATTAGTACCTGTTTTTACTAACTAAAAGAAACCAAAGAGGATTTTCACTTTTGCAAAAAAATGGCAAAAGGTGAAAATGGTGGTTAGTGCTTGTTTTGCAGAGCCCTCAGAGGCAGTGTGCACCCCGAGCAGCCACAGTGGCACTGCCACGCCCCTTGCCAGGGCACTACACTCAGCCTCTCAGTATCATGGCCTTGAACTGTGTGAGCATCTTGATTTATTTTATGCATTCATGAGCAAAATGGGTCGTAAAGTATCAGAAAAGGGTGGTAAAGTATCAGAAAAATCATAAAGTATCAGGGATTATTTTTTAGATCTGGGAATACTCAAAAAATTTTCCACATAAATTAGTGGTAATTGTGCCTTCACCTTCATTTTACACGCTATTTTGGTTTAGAAAATTTTCATAGGAATGCTTGAATTTTGGATAGTGGGGGAAACCTACATTATTATCATTTAGGACACAGCTTCTCTCATACGGACAGGAAATTTCTTTTCTTCATCATTATTTTTTTAAGTTTATTTATTTAAGTAATCTCTACACCCAACATGGGGCTTCAACTCATAACCCTGAGATCAAAAGTTGCATGTTCCTACCAACTGAGCCAGCTAGGTGCCCCAAACTTTTTCTTTTTCTCTTTCTTTTTCTTTTTCTCTTTTTCTTTCTAGATTTTATTTACTTATTTGTGTGACTATCATAAATAAGTAAAAATTTTAAAAAATTAAAATAAAATAAATGTGAGGGGTGGAGAGGGGAGAGAGAATCCTTTATTTTTTTTAAAGATTTCACTTATCTATTCATGAGAGATACACAGAGAGAGGCAGAGACACAGAGGCAGAGGGAGGAGCAGACTCCATGCAGGGAGCCCAACGTGGGACTCGATCCCAGGTCTCCAGGATCACGCCCTGGGCCGAAGGCAGGGGCTAAACCGCTGAGCCACCGGGAATCCCGGGGAGAGAGAATCTTTTTTTTTTTTTTTTTAATTTTTATTTATTTATGATAGTCACGGAGAGAGAGAGAGGCAGAGACACAGGCAGAGGGAGAAGCAGGCTCCATGCACTGGGAGCCCGACGCAGGACTCGATCCCGGGTCTCCAGGATCACGCCCTGGGCCAAAGGCAGGCGCCAAACCGCTGCACCACCCAGGGGTCCCCCGGGGAGAGAGAATCTTAAGCAGACTCCGTACTCAGCACAGAGCCTGATATGGGACTCGATATCGCCACCCTGAGATCATGGCCTGAGCTGAAGTCAAGAGCCAGAGGCTTAACCAACTGAGCCACCCAGCACTCCCCAAAAATGGGTCTAATTTAAAGAATAAATAGTAAGTAGATAACAGAGTAAGTTGTATGAGGAGATAACCATGGTGCACAGATGGTATGTGGATGCCTGCAGTGTGGATACAGACCCATAGAAGTCTGGAGCCAGCAGTGGTTGTGAGAAAAGGAAATGACATGGTGAGATGGGAATTTTAGGAAGTTTACTGTGGAAGCCAATGTCAAGGCCAGACTACAGGGCCAGACCTGTGAGAAGGCTGGGGGCACACTCTAGGGGAGTTATCCAGAACCTCACTTCAGCAGGGGCCACGGAAACAGAGGAGTGGGAGAGGGCTGGAAGCAATTTCAGAGACTAGAGTAGAAGGGGGAAATAACAACGTTGGCTGGCGGGGTAGGGGAGGGTGGAATCTGGGGTATCGGGAGCTGGTGCAGCTCAAGGACAGAATGGAAGGGAGGACAGAAAGTCTGAATATGTGTAGGGCAGTACAAATAAATGTACGAGTGCTTGTGGAAGGAAGGAAACCAGAGGGTTAGACTCACAGCGATGGGGCCCAGGGCTGAGTCTGAAACCCAGAGGCTTACATGAGGCTGGTTCCAGGAACTGAAAACTTGCCCATCTTTCAGGGTTGATCAGTCATCAGTGAGGGACCAGAAATGACACCGGGCAAGGGAAGAGGTAGGAGCTCAGAACTAAACTTAGTTGGAACCCAATAGAGCTGCTTCTAGCAGGGGCAGCACCTCTATGCAAATCAGAAAAGGACACCCCTTCCTCTGGGCCCTGAGGCCTGCCCCATGCTAGGCAGCCCCACTAACCTACCCCACAGCACATCTGGGCCCTCTGATCGGGGCTGCCTCACCTTTCAGGATGGCCTGCAGCGAAGCCACCTCCTCTTGGCACTGCCGCTGCACTGCAGCCACGGCCTCAGCCTTCGTGCTCTCGCTCACCTCCGCCACAGCCTTCATGGTCTCCATTTCTGCCAGGGCGCCTGCCAGCTCAGCCCGCAGCCGGCTGAGCTCTGACTCGGTTTCAACCTCCGCCCCCTCTTGGGGTTGGGGGTCCAGGGCTGTGGAGGACAAGGATCAACCTTTTTCCCCATCACTCCCAGGTTCCCCTGTACCCCCAGACTCTCAAATCTATAAGTACTGCAACCTAGCGCTTGCTGCCACGGTCCTCCCACCCCCACCTGGCCCCGCCCCGCTCACCTGGCCCCGCCTCCTTCTCACCTCGCTCTGCCACGTGCTGCTTGGAGCCCCGCCTTCCCCCTCCACCCACCTCTTCTCCCAGACGAGCCCCCTCCCTTCCAATGGTCCCGCCCCCTCCCCCACGGTGCCGCCTCTCACCTGCCGAGGGCCCCCTCGACGGCCGGGCCACGCCCCCTCCTCGGTGGCCGCAGGCCCCGCCCCCTCCCTCCAGACGGCGTGGCCCCGCCCCTTTCTCCAGTCTCCCCTCACCGCCCCCCATCCGCCCGCTCCGAGCTCGGCCCCGCCTCCGGCTCCACCGCCCCTCGCGTGCATGGACGCGCCCTCACGTACCGGCCCCCGGCCGCCGTGGCCAGCCATCCTCGCCCGCGGCCGCCGGCGCAGCCGCCGCCATCGCCTCCGCGCAAACGGCGGGTTCCAGCACTCCCCGGTGACGGCGCTCACCCCTTCCGGGTCTCCTCGGCTGTTTCCGGATCCGCTCGGCTGTTTCCGGATAGGCCCCGGGCTCGAGGCCCAGGCGGGAGTCGGGGCCCGATTGCCGAGCCCGGGCCGAAGATTTCCGAGTCGCAGCGCGAGCCCGGCCGCGGGCCCACGCCCCGCCCCGCCCCGCCTTCTTTCCTGGGCAGCGCTGTTCCAGAAGGACGCTTGTCCTTCAAACCCTGAAGAAGTGCTTTCATCAAAGGCCTTCTGGCATTTCCGCGTGACCTTGGAGGGTCTGCTCAAGTTACACCTTCTCCGGGACGCCCGCCTCGGCCTAAAGGGGGTGAAGCTTCGCGGTCTCTTCCGAGCCCCGCAGCCAGCTCCTCGATGGTCCCCTGACCCCCTTCCGCCGGGGCGCGGCTCGCATGACAGCGAGTTGTGGCCGAGCCTGCCTGCACCTCTGCCCTGGTAGAGCGTCCCTCGGGGCAGGGCTGCGTCGGCTTCACTTTTCAGGGCGCCGGAGTCCCGCGTAGTCCGTTCGAGAAGTCGGAAACTTCCACGTCCCCGCCCCCACCTTGATACTCAACCAGTCAGGGCTTCCTGCTAATCCCCCCCTCCCCGCCCCGCCGCCCCGCCGCCCCGCCGCCCTTTCCTGGGCCTCTCAAATCCCTCCTCTCCTCCCGGGGCCCCTGCCCTAAATCAAGGTCTCATTATCTGTGAACTTTCCAACAGGCGACCTGACATCTTCCCTTGGGCGGTGACAGGCAGCTCAAACTTAGGTCTAGGATCTTGATTCTCATTCTCCCAAGCCCGTTTCTCCCTCTTTGAAGTACATTCCAGGAGCCTGCAAGTCCTGTAAACCTCTACCTCCAAAGGACTGAATATTCCAGAAGGTGTTCCTTTTTCTTCTCCCCACTAACGCCATCTCTCTCCTAGACTTCCATAACGTCTCCTGTTTCCCTGTGTCACCTTTTGGCTCCTTTAGTTAATTCTCAAAGCGTTTAGAGTGATCTTTGCAAAAACATCATATGTCAGCTTAAAATCTTCTAGTTCAATGCACGGTCAAAGGACAGGAATAGACCTTTCACTGATGTCACGGATGGCAAATATGCGCAAGAAAAGACGTTCGCAGTCATCAGCCATTAGGGAAATGCAGATTAAAACCACAAGGAGTTATCAGTACAAACCTACCAGGATGGCTAAAATTTAAAAAAAGAGTGATAATACCAAATGCTGGTGGGTATGTGGAAAAACTGGATTTCTCTTATATTCCTGGTGGTAAATGTAAACGGTATAGCCACTCTGGAGGTGCCTGACTGATCAAGAGCATGTGACTCTTGATCTTGGGGTACCGAGTTTTAGCCCCACATTGGGTGTAGAGATTACTTAAATAAACAAGCAAACTTCTAAAAAACAGTTCCTAACAAAACTAAACATGACCTTACTTGAATACTAAACTTTTCCCCACCTCAGAAGTCACCTTCTTCATGAGGCCTTCCCTGACCATCCTGTCTCAAGGAGCTACCTGTATCACCGATCCATCATTAGATAACTTCTCACCATTTGAAATTGTTTACTGATTAACTTGCTTATTACCTGTCACTCTTTGCCCTTCCAAGTCCCCAAAACTTGAATCAAAACTCTATGAAGTGTCTTGTCTCCTGCTATTTCCCCAGCACCTAGCACAGGGCCTGATTACAAAAAAAAGGTGGGCGGGGGGTGGGGGGGGGAACACACCTGGATGGCTTAGCTGTTGAACATCTGCATTTGGCTCAGGGTGTGATCCTGGAATTCCGGGATTGAGGATCCCTGCAGGAGCCCACTTTTCCCTCTGCCTGTGTCTCTGCCTCTCTCTGTGTTTCTCATGAATAAATAAATAAATAAATAAATCTTTAAAAACAAACAACCAAAACATAGTAAATAAACATTTGGGAGGCAGCCAGGTGGCTCAGCGGTTTAGTGCTGCCTTCAGCCCAGGGTGTGATCCTAGATGCCCCGGGGATTGAGTCCCACGTCGGGCTCCCTGCATGAGGCCTGCTTCTGCCTGTGTCTCTCTGCCTCTCTCTCTCTCTGTGTCTCTCATGAATTAATAAATAAAATCTTGGGATCCCTGGGTGGCGCAGCGGTTTGGCGCCTGCCTTTGGCCCAGGGCGCGATCCTGGAGACCCGGGATCGAATCCCACGTCGGGCTCCCGGTGCATGGAGCCTGCTTCTCCCTCTGCCTGTGTCTCTGCCTCTCTCTCTCTCTCTCTCTCTCTCTCTCTCTGTGTGTGTGTGACTATCATAAATAAATAAAATTAAAAAAAAAATAAAGTGTCTTAATAAATAAAATCTTTAAAGAAAATAAAATAAACATTTGATGAATAAATAAATGAATGAAGAATGAACACTTTGCTTAGTGATCTCTCTGGCCTCTCTCTACTCTCCCCCTCCACATTGCAGCCAGCCAGTGAGAGTTTTAGAAAATGCAAATCTGGCCAGATTAGGGGTGCCAGGCTGGCTCAGCATGAGGAGCAAGTGACCCTTGATCTCCTGGTCAGGTTGTGAGTTCAAGCCTCATGTTGGATGTAGAGATTACTAAAATAAGTAAACTTAAAAAGAAATCTAGCTAGGTTAACTCCAGTTTATAAATCCCCAGCAGCTTACTGCCCATAGTGGCTGACTGCCCTAAGATTCCCTGTGTGTGAGGCAGAGTTTCTTGAAAAGGTGAAATGAAGATGATAACAGCTCCAGTCAACTATTAGGCTTGGAGTTTATCCTGAGACCCTGGGAGCCTCTGAAGGCTGTTGAGCAGGAGACACACTTGACTAATACCAAGGAAGTTCTTTCTGTGTGGAGTATAGGTAAAAGCAAAAGAGGCAGAAGACAGCCCACAACAAAAGAGGCTGTTGATGTGGTTCTGATTGGAAGGGAAGAGTCCAATAAGAGGAGGAAGTTGATCCTAGAAATATTTAGGATGAAAACTGTGCTAGCCTTGGCAACTGAGTGCATGAGAGGGAAGTGAAGAGAAAGTTTTCTTTTGCTCTTCCTAATTTCCTTCCTTTTGTGGATGTTAAAAATAAAAGGTACTCTACCAGCGAAAACTGAGTTTAGGGATCCCTGGGTGGCGCAGCGGTTTAGCGCCTGCCTTTGGCCCAGGGCGCGATCCTGGAGACCCGGGATCGAATCCCACGTCGGGCTCCCGGTGCATGGAGCCTGCTTCTCCCTCTGCCTGTGTCTCTGCCTCTCTCTCTCTCTCTCTCTCTGTGACTATCATAAATAAATAAAAATTAAAAAAAAAAAAACTGAGTTTATTTGGGAAGAGCAGAGACTTGCAACTCAGAAGAGGCAAGCACACCAAAAACCATAGGCTAGCCCAACAAACAAAGGAGAGGAATGTTATTTTAGGGAGAAGGAAAAAGAAGTCAGGAGGGGTTGTTTGGAAGAAAGTCCACTGGGGAAAAGCAGGAGTTCAGGGCGATGATAGTTTCTTATTGGCTGAGTTGTAGGGGTGGTCTATTTCTTGTAGGAGACCCAACCTACATCCATCCTTCCTTTTCCTACATCTTTTCTTGTAGGAGACCCAACCTACATCTTTCCAACCTACATCAACCCACCCAGGGCCTGTAACTGGTGACTGTTTCCCTGGAGGGCTTTTCTGTTGGGTCTGTAATTTACTGGGCTTCCTATGATTGGGGTTGGGTGGTACAGCATAAAAGCTCCCCCTCTGGCCTGGTTTCCCTTGAGGGACTCTCATGCTCTGGCGGAACAGATACTTAATTGAGCACCTACTAGATGCTGGAGAGCGAGACAGGAAAGATCCCTGTTGTGAAAGAGCAAACGTTCTGCCACAGGAAGCAAATGAGGGATGAACAAAGAAACAAGCATATTTGGGAACCAGGCAAATGCTGGGAAAGAAATAAAAGTGGGGTGTGAAATCAAAAAGTAGGTGGGAGGGGGTGTTAGGGAAGACCTCTGTGAGGAAGTAACATTTGAATGGAGGCCTGAGGGATGAAAAGGAGCCAGTGAAGCTGAGACCCTGAAGACTGAAGAGCCGAGGGTACATCCAGGAGGAAGAGCAGCAAGGAAGTGCGAAGGCTTTGTTTGGAGTGATGGCTGCCCTGAGCAGCGGAGGGTGGAGGTGGGAACTGCAGCTGGGGGAGCCTCAGGCCTTTGGAGGCCATGGCTTGGAGTGTGTATTTTAGGCAGAGAAACAGCCATTCTTGTTCTGAGCAGGGGGATGATGTGTGCTCATCAGGAAACTGCCCATGAGGCGGCTGGAAAGCTAATGAAGAGAACTGGACAGATTTTGTTGGACGGAAGGCAAACGGGGTCCTGCTACCTCATCTTCTCATTCTCCAATGCCCCACTCTCCCCCTCTGGGCCACCCCAACCCGACCAAAAGGAAGTGGGGGCCCTGACAGCTGGAGGGTCCCCTGGGGTTTGCCTGAAGCAAACAGGAAGCTGCAGCCCAGCAAGCCCCGGTCCTGGGAACCAGCAACTGAGAGAGCAGATCTCCTGGGTGCCTGGCCCCTTTCCGAGTGACTGCAGAGTGAAAGAAGTGCAGAGAGAGCCAGAGGAGGAGGGAGACGAAGAGACAGACGTTGGCGGGGGTGGGGGTGGGGGGGTGGGGTGGCAGAGCACAGATTTCAGAGTTGGGACCCTGGAGTTCTAGTGCACCACTAGCTCTTTTTTTTTTTTTAAGATTTTATTTAGTTATGAGAGACACAGAGAGGCAGAGGCACAGGCAGAGAGAGAGGCAGGCTCCCTGTGGGGAGCCTGATACAGGACTTGATCCCCAGATCCGGAATCACCTTGAGTCAAGGCAGACGCTCAGCGCTCAACTGCTCAGCCACCCAGGCGTCACTATACCACCAGTTCTCGTGTGATCTCAGGCAACACTTTGCCCTTTGGGGGCCTCAATTTCCCCATTTCTAAGTGGGTTCCTTCCATCACCAAAGCAGGGGCTTCTTGGGGGAAGAAGTGGGAGACTAAGGGGCATTTGTCACCAGGCATGTCTTGGGTTTGCTGTGCAGAAGCTCCAGGGGCAGCCTGGCTTGTGCTCTTGGCCATTGACTGATGCTGTCTCTCAGTAACTGAGGGCCTACTATGTACTGGGCCCTGGGGACAAATGCCATAGGTACACCACCCTGTTTAATGTCCACAAACAAGGGACGCCTGGGTGGCTCAGTGGTTGAGCGCCTGCCTTTGGTTCAGGGTGTGATCCTGGAGTCCTGGGGTTGAGTCCCATATCGGGCTCCTTGCATGGAGCCTGCTTCTTCCTCTGCCTCTCTGTCTGTGTTTCTCATGGATAATTAAGTAAAATCTTTTTAAAAACTGTTCACAAACAAGATTTTAAAAAAAATATTTTAGTTATTTATTCTTGAGAGACACAGACATAGGCAGAGGGAGAAGCAGGCTCCTCAAGGGGAGCCTGATGCGGAACTCGATCCTGGGACCCCAGGATCCTGGATCCTGCCTTGGGCTGAAGGCAGACTGAGCTCAACCACTGAGCCACCCAGTGCCCCCCAAATGAGATTTTGCTAGCGCTATTATTATCCCCAGTTTACAGAGAAAGAAACCAGAGCTTAGAGAGATGAAGAAACTTAGCCAAGTGGTAGGCACAGAGTATTCTTTTTTTTTTTTTTTTTTTAAGATTTTATTTATTTATTCATGAGAGACACAGAGAAAGAGGCAGAGACATAGTCAGAGGGAAAAGCAGGCTCCATGTGGGGAGCCCAACGTGGGACTCGACCCTGGGTCTCCAGGATCACACTCTGGGCCGAAGGTAGTGCTAAACCACCGAGCCACCCGGGCTGCCCAGGCACAGAGCATTCAGTCAAGTCTTCCAGATCTCAAAGGATGTGTGACAGGCTGGTTTTACCGAGTGGGAAGGAGGCCCAAGAAATGCCAGTCGAAAAAATGAATGGGGTATATGTGTGTGTGTGAAGAGAAATGGGTTTAAAGCCTGGGGTTAAAGAAGGGAAGGGGAGGAGAGAGCCCCCAAAAGTGGAGCCACTCAATTCAACAAATATTTATTGGGCCCCCTGCTATGCCCCAAGCACCGTCCCAGAGCACCGAGCATACAGTGTTGAACAAGACCAAGGCTCTGCCTCAAGGGGCTTACATTCTAGTGGGAGGAACAGAAAGTGAACAAGTAGACACACAAACAAGATCATTTCACACGGTGGTTAAGTATCGGGATGAAAATAAAAGCGTGGCAGGGAGAAGACAAGTTTTGTGGGTCTAGAGGGGTGCATGGAGAAGGGGACTGGAGGTGTGACCACCCCTTCCTCCCTGGGGGACTGCCCGCTCGCCCGCCCCCACAGACGCTCATGGTTCAGTGCCCCCCAGGCCCCCGCCTGCCCCAGCATCCCCTGCGCGGCCAAGCTGGGTGCCCCGGGGAGTCTGGCCGCCATGCCACCTCCTCTCCTCCTCTTCTTCCTCCTCTTCCTTACACCCGAGGGAGTCAGGCCCCAGGAAACACTGCAGGTGGAGGCTAAAGGTATGTCCAAAGGGTACAGATGGAAAGAGTTGGGGGTGGAAACTTGGCTTCCGCTGGGTGCCCTCGGCCAAGGAACCCACCCTCTCTGGGCCTTCATTTTGTTATTTGCAAAATTCAGGGAGGAGTTGGGACTCTGAGAGCTCACACACTCCCAGCTGGTGGGGGGTGCTGGGTAATAATCCAGTGTGAGGAATGAAGGGGGCGAAGGGTTCCTCTCCCTCTTTCTTTCTCCTCAGAGGGAGGCAAAGCTGAGCTGCCATGCCTCAAAGTTCCCTCAGATGGTCCCCTTGAGCAGCAGGCCTGGTTTCAGGGGGCTCAGTCAGAGCTGGGCCTCTGGTCACAAGGCCTGGGCGTCCGGAAGGGGTCTCTGGGCATCCAGCTGTTCGTCTTCAACGTCTCTGACCAGATGGGGGGCTTCTACTTGTGCCAGCCGGGGCCCCCTTCCGAGCAGGCCTGGCAGTCCGGCTGGACAGTCAGCGTGGAAGGCAGTGGTGAGGTCTGGGCTGGGGCAGGGAGGGGCGGACGAGAAGAGGGAGGCCCAGCTCGGATGGAGGCCTTCAGCAGCTAAAACAGATTTGGGAGGAGGGGCTGGAGGGGCTGAGGATCGAGCATGCCTGCCGCTGGTTCCAGGTGGCTCCTCAAAACTCCTGTGGCTTTGTGACTTCAACACTGAGCTGTTCCATCTTTCACTCTCTCCTCTCTCTGAGTTGTCGTTCTTATCTCTCTCTCTGGGTCTTTGTCTCCATCTGTCTTTGGTTTTCTGGGTCTCTGTATCTCTCTGCCTTTCCTGGATGTGTCTGTATCTGGTTCTGGGTCTCTTCCCAGGGGAGCTCTTCCGGTGGAATGCTTCAGCCCTAAATGACTCAGGCTGTGGCCTGGGGAACCGACCCTCAGAGGGCCCCAAGCCCTCTTCTCGTTACCCCACAAGCTCCCAGCTGTACGTGTGGGAAAAAGACCACCCTGAGATCTGGGAGACAGACCCTGAATGTGCCCTGCCCCGGGGCACTCTGAACCAGAGCCTCAACCAAGGTAAGGTGCTGCGGAGATGCCGGGAAGGGAGGGTTTCAGGGATGAGGGGATGGTGATTGGGAATTGGAGGGTTTGCAGGGAGGAGACCCCAAGGATTACATTTTCCTAGCCTTGGCTCTCCCTGCCCCAGACCTCATCGTGGCCCCTGGCTCCACATTCTGGCTGCCCTGTGAGGTGCCCCCTGCCTTCGTGGCCAGAGGCCCCATCTCCTGGACCCACGTGCGCCCCAAGAAGCATAACATCTCCTTGCTGAGCTTAGACCTGAGGGAGGATGCCCCAGGCAGAGAGATGTGGGTCCTGGGCACCCTCAGCGGAGGGGCTGTTCTGTTGCTGCCTCAGGCCACAGTTCGAGATGCTGGTACCTATCGTTGTTACCATGGCAACAGGACCGTCGAGATGCAGCTGAAGGTCATTGCCCAGTCAGGTAGAGCTTCTCCCAATGGTGGGGCATCTGTGTGGGGCTCCTGGGAAGAACTGGGAGCCAGTCAACCTTGGCGCCCCTACCTGGGAGCTAGTACCAGACTCATCCCAAACCCCAGCTTCTATCCTGACCACTGACGCTACCTCTGTCCTCCCTTGTTTCCAAATCACTACTTTTCTGGGTCTCCTATCACTGGTTACTTCTTCCCAACTGCTTTGGTAGGGTCTTCCTTCTCCTCCTCCCCCCTCACTGTTGGACCTCTGAGGCCTCATCCTGTTCCATCAGTGCTCTCTCATTCTTGTTTACACACTCTTCCTGTTTGACCTCCTTTACTCCCATGACTCCTTAGGCCTCCACGCCTTAGTGACTTGATTCCAGGCTCCATACACCTCACCCCCAGCCATTTCCTGTCATTTGATGCCCCTGAAGGTTCAAAATATACAAAGTCATACTCAATATCTTCCCCAAGTCTTGTGGGTGTCTGTGTGTCAGTGAAGGACACTACCACCTGCCCATGGGCCAAAGCCAGGAACCTGGGTATCCTTCCTTTTCCTCACCCACCCATCAAACTGGTCACAGTGCTCTGACCCTTCTTACTCCCTTGATATAATCCTCCCATGCTAACCGTAACCACAGTTCTCAAACTCAACCTCAACTTTCACTCTACACTTCACCCCAGTACATTGCTGCTTCCTACCTCTAACTTTGTGAATGTGACTCTGTCCTTCACTTTGAACATGACTGTCCTTAACTGCAGCAGGAAGCTGATCTTCATGCTCTCCTGAATCCCAACATAGTCTAACTATAGTAATGTTTTTTTCTGTAGATACTGCCCTAGGCCTCAGGTCAGGCTCTGGGGCATGGTCCCGGACCTCAGAGGGAGGGAGGCGAGCCCCCCTGGTAGCTTGTAATTTGGGGGTTGTGTCTTGTCCATGTCCCCAGACTTATGCCCCTTTGAGGTCTTGAGGCTGGGGAGCAGCATGCCAGCCTGGGGTCCCTTCTCATAGCTGCTTCTCCCTCACAGTAAGGTACTGGCTGCTGGAGACTGGTGGCTGGAAAGTCCCTGCTGTGCCATTACTTTATCTGATCTTCTGCCTGGGTTCCCTGGTGAGCTTTCTTCATCTTCGAAGAGGTGAGTCATGTCCTCCAGCCTGTCTGCCCAACATACCCCATCTTCCCCAGGACCGCCCAGGACAGCTCACACCAGCCAGTCCGATAGCCACCTTTTCTCTTCCCATACCTCCCCCACAGATCTCCAGTCCTGCTTCCCACTCCTCTAACCGCCCTCCAACTTACTTTGAAGTCCCCTCCCCTCCATTGACCCAAGTGACCTCCCCCTGCCTCTTCTGATCACGCCCCCTCACTCTCACCAGCCCTGATCCTCAGGAGGAAAAGAAAGCGAATGACCGATCCCACCAGACGGTAATGACACGAGCGCCCCTGCAGTCTTTCATCCCTGCACTTTGGCTCAATGCTTTGCACTTACTGTGTCCTCCGCTCATCGTGTTATTCCCCACCTCTACCCCTGAAATACTGCCCAAGTTCCAAAGCTACCTCCTCTGTGAAGACCTCCTTGAAGTCATCCCAGACCCCTCTGTAAGCCGCGGCAGAACAGAGGAGCAAATACACGTGACTACATCTTAGGCGCTGAGGGCCAGACCTCACAGTGCAACTCCCGGTCCTCCTCCAGGTTCTTCAAAGTGACGCCTCCCCCGGGAAGCGGGGCCCAGAATCAGTACGGCAACGTGCTCTCCCTTCCCACGCCCACCTCTGGCACGGGTAGGAGGCACCGCCAGGTCACTGACTCCGAGCTGAACCCCACCCCTTTTCCGTCACTCCAATCCCGGGGCGCCCAGCCTCCCCGAGCTCAGAGCTCCGCCTTCAGAAAAAAAGAGCGCACCCCGGGGCGCGGAGTCCCGCCCAGACTCGAGCCCCGCCCCCAACGCCAGGGCCCGCCCCCAAAGCCCGTGGCCCCGCCCCCGGCGCTGGCCCCGCCCCCAGGTCGCGGGACCTGCAGTCTAGTTCCGAGAGCCACACCTCCTGAGGCTGAGGCCACGCCCTCGGCTGTGGGTCCCGCCCCTCGGCTCCGGCCCGGGAGGCGCACCCGGCCGCCCCGCCCCCGCCGCCCCGGGACCTTCCCGTCCCCTGCACAGCCTCGCAGACCCTTAGCCTCGACCCGCGGCATCCCTTCTCCCTCGCTACCACGCTCCTTCCTCCAGGACGCGCCCTGAGGTGGGCTGCAGGCTTCGGGGCCGCCGTCCAGTCTTACGGAAGCCCGCGCAGCGACGTCCCGGAGGCTGGAGCCGCGGGGTCTCGGAGCCCGCCGCCGGCAGGTGCTTGGGGGGCGGGGGGGCGGGGGGGTCCTCCCCTGAGGCTCTGTGGCAGGAATGCTGGACTGGCGGCGCCTGGAGGCGGGGGGTGGGGGGGCTGTGACTCAGTTCCTATTCGCGTCCCTAAACCCCAGGCCCAGAAGAAGAGGAAGGGGAGGCCTATGAAGAGCCAGACAGTGAGGAGGGCTCCGAGTTTTACGAGAATGACTCCAACCGTGGGCAAGACCAACTCTCCCAGGGTAAGACCGCGCCCCCCCCACGGCTCCCCCACCTTCTCAGCCATGGACTGTGAGCCCACGCTGGACCCCCCTCCTTCTCCACTACCAGATGGCAGCGGCTATGAGAATCCTGAGGATGAGGCCTTGGGTCCTGAGGATGAAGACTCCTTCTCCAGCGGTAATTTGGGGTCCTTGTGGGGCCTCAGAGGCTTGGGAGGACCCAGTTGGCTGTGGAGCCCCTACAGGGCAGGAGTGATCTCTGGAGTTCTCTTCTTTCTGCAGCTGCTGAGTCTTACGAGAATGAGGATGAAGAGCTGGCCCAGCCAGTCACCAGGACAGTAGGTGTGTGTGAGGAGTGTCACATTAATGTGGGGTGTGTAGGGGAGTATATGTGTGACCTGGAGACCAGGAGGAATAACTTCCATCTCCCTTCTCTAGACTTTCTGAGCCCCCGTGGGTCAGTCTGGGACCCCAGCAAGGAGGCAACCTCTCTTGGTGAGAAATGCTAGGAACCGTCCCTGCCTTGCACAGATTGGGTTGACCTGGCCTCAGCTCTGACTCCAGGCTCAGCCTCAACCTTGACCTTGACTCTAACCCCAGGTGTAATTCTGGCTTTGGATGGACTCTAACACTAACCTCAACCCTAATCCTGATCCCAGTATTTACCCCAACCCTAACTTATGAACATCTACTCAGATCCTAGTGGGATTCCCGCCTGGATTTTGACTTGCCCATCACCCCGGCCCCCATGCAAACCACAGCTTTGACTCTAGCTGTCTCTACAACCTCTTCATGGCTCTGACTTTGACTTGTGCCAGTTCTGTTCTTGACAATGATCATAATCCAACCCACATCTGACCAAACTGTTAACAAGGGCCCCGAATGTGATGCTGACCCTAACCACCCCTTCCTAGTACGGCCAGGCCTTCCGCCTCCCTCTGCTCCTTAGATTCCCTCTGTATCTTAGGCTGCACTTCCCTTCTCCAAGCCCAGCGTGGCTCTAGGCCTTCACCTCTCCTGCCCAAGCAGGCTCCCAGTCCTACGAGGATATGAGAGGGATCCTGTATGCAGCCCCCCAGCTCCGCTCTGTTCGGGCGCAGCCTGGTCCCAGTCACGAGGAAGGTGGGTGCCTCTGCTGCTGTCCCCTGTTGTCCTCTGAGGCTCACCCCCTCCCAGCCTACTTCTGGCTCTAGATGCATCTTATCTTTCCTGGTCCTAACCAGATGCAGACTCCTATGAGAACATGGATAATCCCAATGGGCCAGAACCAGCGTGGGGAGGAGGGGGTCGCATGAGCACCTGGAGCACGAGATGATTCCCTTCAGGTGAGCTGGGAACAGTCCTCTAAGGAAGGGGGAGAAAGAGGAAGATGGTAGGAGTGGAAGTGGTTTTCAGGGAGGGAAGGGGGAAGGGGTTCCCAAGCCTGGTGTTCAGGGGGCGGGCTTCTGGAACCTCCCCATCACCATGTCTTCTACCTAGCCTGGGCCTCCTTAAGCTCCTCCTGAGATCTGTACCTGATCCTGAAATCTGGGACCTAAGCAGACAGCGTCAACATCTGGAGCAGCATTGCCTTGGATATGTGTATCTGTGTGTGTGTATGTGTGTGCGCGAATATGTGTAAACCAATGAATCTTGGGCTCCCCTTGCACTCCTCCAATAAACTCAATGACTTTTTCCAATCCTATGACATAAATGCTGTGTATGGGAGGGGAAGGGAAGGTGAGTACTCCCATCCCCCACTCGAATCCAGCAGAGGAGGAAGAGCTGCATCCTGGGTACAGAGGGGCCTTTTTCCTCCTGTGGCTTGGCCTGCTCCCATCTCCCTCATTTGCCTGCCATTGCCACCATCCAGTTGTTGGGTGATTGCTTATCCAGTGGTGGTGGGTGCCCAAGGAAGAGGAAGCTGTCCAGGAAGGGTGGTCATCACTGGCATTTACTGAACATCTCATATATTCTAACATCAATCAGCTCATTTGATCTTTACAATAAGCGGGATGCCTGGGTGGCTCAGCAGTTTGGTGCCTGCCTTTGGCCCAGGGTGTGATCCTGGAGTCCCAGGATTGAGTCCCTCATCGGGCTCCCTGCATGGAGCCTGCTTCTCCCTCTGCCTGTGTCTCTGCCTCTCTCTCTCTCTCTCTCTCTGTCTCTCATAAATTAAAAAAAAATCTTTGCAATAACCTCCCAAGGTCATTGAGAACTTAGGTATTAATCCACTTAAGTGCGTTGAGCACTTTTTTCTTTTTTTTTTCTTAAAGATTTTATTTATTTATTCATGAGAGACCCACAAAGAGAGAGAGGTGGAGACACAGGCAGAGGGAGAAGCAGGCCCCATGCAGGGAGCCCGATGTGGGACCCAATCCAGGGTTTCCAAGATCATGCCTTGGGCCAAAGGCAGAGCTAAACCACCGAGCCACCTGGACTGCCCTACCAGTAGCATTTCATTTTATCTCTGGAGCAATCCTATGAGGGACAGATACCTAAAATTATTCTCATTTTACAGCTGAGAGAAGACAATGTCACAGAGAACTTAAATACTTTGATTGCTAATTGACTGTTGGTAACTTGCTTAAGCTCAATGACCCTCGGTTTTCCCAATTAAAGAAGAGCACTAGGGAGGGGGCATGGCATGGTTACTGTTATCTGCATAGTGGATTGAATTTTCCCATGGTGGTGTCACCAGGGGAGGTTTCTTTGACCTCTTCATGTTTTTCCTACCTGCCGGAGTCCCCTGAGTCCCCTGGCCCCCTGCCCATTCCTAGGGGCCAGCTTGCTTTGGCTTCTACCCCAGTCTTACAGGCAACACAGATTTCTGACCATTTGTGAGTTTCTCAGAGTGTTTCTCAGGTGTTTGTTACCGGAAGTTTAGTCAAAATGCAAGCCCATACTTTGGTGAGCCTTGGGGTTCTGATTTCTCATGGTGACTTTCCCAACCGCTACCTGTTGGATGGCTTGCTTGCTGCAACCCAGGGACTGTGGATGGATTTTTTGTTTTTGTCTGTCTTCTGTGCACAGAAGAAACAGCCTCTTCTCAGCTCTTAGCTTTGTACAGGGCACTCAGTTTCACTTCTCTGCTGCTCCTGGGGCCTCAGCGTAACCTCTGTCCCCATGTTGGTATTAAAACCCTAATCCTCAGGATCCCAGCATCCCTGTGGACTGCTTAACTTCAACACTATTGCCGTTGTGGCTTTAATTTCCTTCTTTATTTCTGGCACTAGGAAGATTCGGTCTTGCTTTTGAGCTCAGATATCTATTTTAAAAAGAGGAAAAAGAAGGGGTGTCTGACTGGCTCAGTTGGTCCAGCATGTGACTCTTAATCTCGGGGTAGTAAGTTCGAGCCCCATATTGGGTGTACAGATTACTTAAAAATGAACTCCTGGGTGGTTCAGTTGGTTAAGGGTCTGCCTTTGGCTCAGGTCACGATCTCAGAGTTCTGGGATCAAGCCCCACATTGTGCTCCCTGCTCAGTGGGGAGTCTGCTTCTCCCTCTCCCTCTGCCTCACTTGTGTGCACTCTCTCTCTTTTTCAAATAAATACATAAAATCTTTAAAAAATAAAATCTTGATGTGCCTCAATGGCTGAGTCGGTTAAGCATCTTCTTTTGGCTCAGGTCATGATCCCACGGTCCTGGGATTGAGCCCTGCATCGGGCTCCCTGCTCAGCAGAGAGCCTGCTTCTCCCTCTTCCTCTGCTGCTACCCATGCTTGTGCACATTCTCTCTCTCTGTTTCAAGTCAATAAATTAAATAAATAAATAAATAAAATATTTTAAAAAAGAAGAAAGAAATACTGTATCTTGGATAGTGTATGTTTGGAGTTTGGGAGGTGGGATATGAACTTCTAGAATTACCTTGGGCTTCCATTTTGGACACAGTCCCTGTGGCAAAGAAAGATTAATAAGAAATCCAGATCTAGCTCAGCATTCAAAACCCTACTTTATCCTTCAGCCAAAATAAGCTATTTTGCCATAATCCCTGCCATTCCCTATTA
Source organism: Canis aureus (assembly GCF_053574225.1). Lineage (NCBI taxonomy): Eukaryota > Metazoa > Chordata > Mammalia > Carnivora > Canidae > Canis > Canis aureus. Next base: position 59,394,802 of record NC_135618.1, on the reverse strand, counting down.
CTTTCATCCACCTGCTTTATTCCATTTCACTTTCCTGCCTGTGCCTGAAGCATCTGAGCACGTGACTCTGGGTGAAAGCTTCCTGCTTTCTTGGGGGTGAATCTATGTCAGAGTCTTTTCTATGCCCCTGGTGCCCAGCCAGGTGGTGGCAAAGATCAGGAGCTCCAGAAATGAGTGGGGAAGGAGGAGGGAAGGAATGACTCGGAAAAGCCCTGAGAGGTGAACTGCAGAGGATGGAGCCCTCCTGGGCCACACCACCCAGAGAAGTCTCGGGGGAAGTTGAGAAACAGAGGTGTGCCAGCTCCAGCCCACTGCTCTAGAATCAGCCTATCTGGGTTTGAATCCCAGTTCACCCCCTCTCTAGCTGTGTGACTCATGCTCTGTGTGCTGCAGACAAACATCTGTAAAATAGGGTAATAATTATACCTACCTTAATGAGTCTTAGATGTAAAGCTCCTGACACTGCCATAGTAAGCACTCAAAACAGTAGCCATTATTTTGATTTGGCATTTATTGGGGGGCCTCTGTGTGCCAGGAACCAGAGGGCACCAAGATCATTTGGATTGGGGCTCCTTCCAGTGCAGACTTCCCCAGGAGGAAGTCACACTCCAAAGCTTCTCCTCATCCACATGACCTGATTTTTTTGGCAGGGACTGGACCACTCACAGCTCTTGAGCATGGTTTGAGAAGAAAGAGGCTTGAGGGAAGTTCCAGGTCCTCAGGACTACCCCCTGCCTCCATAGTTTGCAGTAGCCTCTGGGTGGGGCCCACGGCTGGCAGAAGGGTTTTTGGTGCAATCCCTAGGGTCAACCTAATTACAAAGAGTGGCTGAAGGGGGGCACCTGGATGGCTCAGCTGATTAGGTAGCTGCCTTTGGCTTAGGTTATGATCCCAGTGTCCTGGGATTGAGCCCCACATCAAGCCCTGCATCAAGCCCTGAATCAAGCTCTCCATTCAGCAGGGAACTTGCTTCTCCTTGCCCTCTACTGCTGCTCTCTCTTTCTCAAATCAATAAATCAATCTTAAAAAAAAAAAAAAAAAAAAAAGTGGCTGAAGGTTTCCTCTACCAGAGCCTAGGTCCTTTGTCACTTGGTAAACAGCACCACCTGCTGGACCTGTGCGTCTTCAGTAGCCTGAGCTCAGCCCGCACAGAGGATTTGAGGTGGGTGAGGTGTGTGCTGATGGAGTTGGGGTGTATGTGTTGGGGGTATCAGTGTGGTGGAGGAGGAGGATGAAATAGGATGTGCGTGGTGATCAAGAAGCTGCACTACATGGATGTATGAAGTCCAAGTTATGTGAACATTATGTGTATGAGAGCCAATGGTACTGGTTGTGTGATGCGTGCTGATTGTGTGTGAAGTGTGGTGTGGGAGGTGTGGGGTGAGGTGTCCGGGGTCATACAGTTGGAGGTGATGTGGGAGTTGTGAAGTGTTGAGGGGGTAGGTCTGTGCTGTGTTGGGGTACATGATATGCAGGAGCTGCAAATAAGGTAGATGTGTGGAGGATATGTAGCTTCTGAAGTGCACAATGTGGTTGGTGGGTGTGTTGGGGAAATGTAATGAAAAAACAAAATCTTCTTCCAACTCTACCAAGGTAGTAGGAAAACCTCCACAAAACTTTTTTTTTTTAAAGATTTTATTTATTTATTCATGAGAGATACAAAGAGAGAGGCAGAGACATAGGCAGAGGGAGAAGCAGGCTCCCTGTGGAGAGCCCAATGCAGGACTCGACCCCAGGACCCCAGGATCATGACCTGAGCCAAAGGCAGATGCTCAACCATTGAGCCAGCCAGGCACCCAACACAAAACAGTTTTTATTATGGAAAGCATTAAACCAAAATGTTACAGGCATTAACCTGAAGGATAATATTGTCATGGGCACCTGGGTGCCTCAGTTGAGCATCTGACTTTTTTCTTTTCTTTTCTTTTCTTTTCTTTCTTTCTTTATTTTAAAGATTTATTTATCTATTTATGATAGACAGAGAGAGAGAGAGAGAGAGAGAGAGTGAGGCAGAGACACAGGAGGAGGGAGAAGCAGGCTCCATGCCGGGAGCCTGATGTGGGACTCGATCCCGGGACTCCAGGATCGCGCCCTGAGCCAAGGCAGGCGCCAAACCGCTGAGCCACCCAGGGATTCCCTGACGTTTTTCTTTTAAATATTTTACCTATTTATTCATGAGAGACAGAGAGAGAGGTAGAGATATAGGCAGAGGGAGAAGCAGGCTCCATGCAGGGATCCCAATGTGGGACTTGATCACGGGACTCTAGGAACACACCCTGGGCTAAAGGCAGGCACTAAACTGGTGAGCCACCCAGGCATCCCCTCTTGATTTCAGTTCATGGGGTGATCTCAGGGCCTGAGATAGGGCCCTGAATGGAGTTCTGTGCTGGATGTGGAGCCTGCTTAAGATTCTCTCTCCTTCTCTCTCTGCCCCACTTCCCCGCTCATTTATGCACTCTCTCTAAAAAAAAGAATACTGTCAGGTGTTTTTCCAGCAAAAACAGGTTTATCCAGGAATAGCACAGAAATGCTATCCAGGACATGCAAGCTCTGACAAAATCATAGGACAGGCTGGAGAGGAACTGCTCTTTTATTGTGGAACAGAGAAGAGTTGGGAGGGGCTGTTATAAATAAAAAGTCCATTGGAGTGAACTGGGAGTTATGAACATAGTGGCTTCTCATTGGCTGAGTGGTGATGAGTGTCACATTGGCTGGGCTGTTGCTGGATGAAGGGAAAAGTTCCTTCTGCTGGGGTAGGCTTTTCCTCTTACAAGTACAAGCTAAATCTTTCTTTTTCTAAGTTTCTTGTTGGTTCTGGAAAGGGGTGCAAGGAGTGATAGGACTTGAGAGCTCCCCCTGCTGGTCTCCCAGCTTTTAATTTTTATTTTTAAGTAAGCTCTGATGAGGGATAGAAGCAGAAAAATGTTCATTTTAGCTCAGAAGGCTGACCTAAAGACTGCATAGTTCCAACAAGGATCAAATACATGCTGGCTGCTACATTCTTAAAGGGTCTCATGACTATATATGTCACCAATAGTATTGAACTGACTGATAAGCACCAGAGAAATCTTGTGAAGGTAGTTTTACAAGTAGAAATTCAAAGAAGAGGGGCACCTGAGTGGCTTAGTCAATTGAATATCTGATTCTTGATTTTCCCTTGGGTCATATTCTCAGGGTCCTGGGCTTGATCCCTGCATCAAGTTCCCAGTGGGGCTCCCAGTGGGGCTCTATGCCCAGCAAGGAGTCTGCTTGAGATTCTCTCCCTCTCCCTCCACATATGGTCCCTCCCTCTCTCTAAAATAACTAAATAAAATCTTTATTTTTTTAAAGATTTCATTTATTTATTTGACACAGATTGAGAGAGAGAGAGAAGGAGAGAGAGAGAGAGAGAGAGAGCGTGCGTGCACAAGCAGGGAAAGTAATAGGCAGAGGGAGAGGGAGAAGCAGACTCCCCACTGAGCAGGGAGCCTGAAGCAGGACTGGATCCTGGGACCCTGGGATCATGACCTGAGGCAAAAGCAGATGCTCAACCAACTTAGCCATTCAGGCACCCCACTAAATAAAATCTTTTTTAAAAATAAAAGAAATTCAAAGAAGATATTCATGATTTTTAAAAAGATTTTATTTATTTGGGGCAGCCAGGGTGGCTCAGTGGTTTAGCGCCACCTTCAGCCCAGGGTGTGATCCTGGAGACTCGGGATCAAGTCCCACGCCGGCTTCCTGCATGGAGCCTGCCTCTCCCTCTGCCTGTGTCTCTGCCTCTCTTTCTCTCTCTGTGTCTCTCATGAATAAATAAATAAAATCTTTTTTTCCCCTGCGGGGAAGCCTGATGTGGGACTCTATCCCAGTACCCCGTGATCACTACCCGAGCAGAAAGCCAACACTCAACCACTGAGCTACCCAGGTGCCCCGAAGATATTCATGATCTAATAGTCTCTGCATGTCCCCTCTCTCTTGAGCACTAGGCATACAACTACCAGCTTCATATAGCATAAGTGCGGCTCTTTCTGCCCATGGGTCTTGTCCCCGTACTACAGTAAAAGCACCTTTTGCACTGAAAACAACTCAAGAATTCTTCCTTGACAACCCACTTGTGGCTGCACTTACACTCAAGGTGGGGCTTGAACTCAGGACCCTGAAATCAAAAGTCGCATGCTCTACCCACTGGGCCAGCCAGGTATCCCCAAACTTCATTTTGAATAAGATTCTTTTTCTTCATCTTCCCACAAGCAATTCTACAAGTAGCCAAGCAGGTACAACCCCCTATCCTGTTTTCAAGATAAAATTCCAAAACCCACATCTCATTTTTCTTTTTTTTCTTTTCTCGTTTCTAAGATAAACAATAGCTAGGCTTCAAGAGGATTTAGCAACACCTCTTGTCCCGCAAAGTTCATCCTAACTTTATCATGGTCATTGGCTTTCATCCAAGATTCTCACTTATTTATGGCCAGAAGTAGTCTAGTATATGTAGCAGGAAGCCCCCACCCCCAACATTAGACTGTTATTCCCCCCTAGAATGTGGGGGACCTAGCTCCCCAGATGTTTGCATTTCAAAAAGATGACTTCCAGCTCTCCGAGTCCCTGAGTTACGAGATTTCCAAGAGGCTTATTTAACCACAATGGAGATTTACATACATATGAAAAGGACCAAGAAAGAAATTCTGAAACAAAAGCAGGAAGGCGGGGGGGGGGGGGGGGGGGGCGGGAACCACACCCCTTCTTTTCAGCAGAGGGAGAAGCAGGCTCCTTGCAGGGAGTCGGACGGGGTACTCATTCCCGGGATCCTGATCACGCCTGAGCCAAAGGCAGATGCTCAACCGCTGAGCCACTCAGGCTCCTGAGCCCATGACTCTTGATCTCACCCAAGTTGGGTGTAAAGATTACTTAAAAATAAGTTAATTAGGGCAGCCCGGGTGGCTCAGCGGTTTAGCGCGGCCTTCAGTCCAGGGCGTGATCCTGGAGACCCGGGATCGAGTCCCACGTCGGGCTCCCTGCATGGAGCCTGCTTCTCCCTCTGCCTGTGTGTGTGTGCCTCATAAGTAAATAAAATCTTAAAAAAAAAAAAAAAGTTAATTAATAAATAAAATGAAAGCAATTCTGAAGCCGTCCAGGTACTCGGAGGACTTACGGACTACAATTCCCAGGATGCCCCGCTCCCCCACCCACCGCGAGCGCCGATGCCTCGGGTGGGCTGGTCCGGAAGGAGGCAGCCGGCCAATGGGTGAGCTGGAACGAATCGAAACCTAGACCCATTGCGCCGAAACTGGCTGGAATCTTTGGCGCCTCGGTTTCAGTGGCGGATGCTTGATGGGCGGGTGCAGGGGCCAATGAACAGGCGGGGAGGAGGAGCCAGACGGTGTGGGCGGGGCTAGGTGTTGACTGGCGGACGGGTCACCCAATGACAGGCGGCAGTCGCTCGGAGGGGGTCGGGCGAGGCGTCTAGAGGCGGGGGACCGTGGTCGGCGGGCGTTTGCTATGGCGGAACCGGTGAGGAAGCGCGGCCGCCGGCCTCGGGGAGGCGGTGTCAGCCGAGGGGCTCGCGGAGCCCGGGGCGGCCGGGGCCGGCGTCCTCGCGTCCCTCGGTCTCCAGCCCGGCGTTCCCCGGACTCGCTGTTTGTGGATCTGGTCAGCGACAGCGATGAGGATATCCTGGAGGTCGCAACGGCACGCGGCGCCGCGGACTCGGTCGAGGTCCCTCTCCCGGAGCCCCCGGTGCCGGCCGCCCCCCGGGGCGACAGCGACAGTGACAGCGAAGGGGCGGACGCGCGGCCGGCCGGAGCCCCGCGGGCCACGGTCAGGCGGCGGCGGCGGCTGCTGCTGGATCCGGGGGAGGCACCGGCTGTGCCCGTGTACTCCGGGAAGGTGCTGCCCGGCGCCCGGGAGGGCTGGTTGGGGGACCGCCGAGGTTAGGCTTCTGGGGTTGGTCGTGGGGGACCAGATGGCACCAGGAGCGGGGAGAGAGATGCAGGGCTTCTGGAGGCTGGAGAGGTTTGGAGTGTGTTCCGAGTCGGGATGCCGGGGAGCTGGAGTGTCGGGAGGAGAGAGGGGCGAAGGGACCGGGATGCCTGATGCTTCAGAGAGGGGGCTAGCGGGACCTGGGACTGTTGGGTTTTGAGGTTGGAAGCTGGGCCATGGAAGTTCAGAGATGACTTGGGGACTCCCGAGTGCGCTGGGGAGCTGGGATTTCCCAGGAGTCCAAGATAGCAAGCTACTTAGTAAGAGAATAAAAGAAGAATTAAACTTGCGTCCTCAGAATGCCTTAAAGAGGGTGTAGTAGTGAGGGTTGGGGATCTCGGGGAAGCTGGGCTCCTAACTCCCCAGAGAGAACTTGGACTTGGGAGCTGGAGGAAGACAAGAGTCATCCTGCTTTCCCTTTCAGTGGAGGGAGGACTTGGGACTGATTCACTTCTGTCTTTACAGGTGAAAAGCAGCCTTCATCTCATCCCAGATCACCTGTCTCTCCTGAAACTCTGTCCCCCAGAGGCTGAGGAAGGTAGGGGCGGGCTTCCGGGAGAGGTGCCCAGTGCTGGCCTCTCTGAGGAAGCTTCTTGGAGTTTACATCCCTGTAGTCCATTTTTCCCTGAGGCTCATGGGAAGGGCATGGGAGAGGTGACTCCTGCATCCTAGGCAGAAAAAAGCTCCAGTCCTGAATTAAGATGGAGTGTTAACCAGCAGGCATTGGAAGTGCTGCCAAACCACCCTTCCTCCTACCTGATAGGCACAAGAGTGTGCTAATCTACAGATTTCTAACCATCCCCAGAGATTCGGATTCTGTAGTCCTGGGGGCCTAGGAGGAGTAGCTGTTGAGAATCTGCAACATCTTGATACATCTGCAACGACTTCCTTGGGAACATTCTGGAGGCAGCGCACAGTGTTCTTTGAATCTTATCAGGGCTGCCAGCCTTGGTCCTCCCCCAGTGATGTGGTTTTTGCAAACCACCCAAAGGCAGTGAGTGGGATTCAAGTTTAATAAGGCAACGATCCAGGGGCAGCCCGGGTAGCCCAGTGGTTTAGCGCCGCATTCAGCCCAGGGCATGATCCTGGAGTCCCGGGATCGAGTCCCGCGTCAAGCTTCCTGCTTGGAGCCTGCTTCTCCCTCTGCCTGTGTCTCTGACTCTCTCTCTCTCTCTCTCTCTCTCCCTCTCTGTCTCTCATGAATAAATAAACAAAATCTTTAAAAAAAAAAAAAAAAAAGGCAGTGATCCAGTGGGCAAATGCAGACCTTGGACAGAAATTTCTATACCATAAGCAGGTATGGTAGGGTGAGCAAGAGCTGATTTAGGAACCAGCTGGACTGGGTTTGAATCTCAGCTCTACCTGTTAGTAGTTGTGTGACCTTGTGCAGGTTCATCTCTTAATGCTTCAATTTTGCCGTCGGGAAAATAGGGATAACAGTGGACCTATGTCAAGGATTTTGGTAAGAATTAATTAAAGAGAATATATAGAGAGCTCTCTCTTGGGCTACATACAGGGTTTAGGACAGTACCTGGACCATAGAAGTGCAAAGGTACCTCTGCACTTGCTGCTCCAAATGTAGGCCCAGTAGTGCTGGGCATCTCCCAGGAGCTTGTCAGAAGGTCAGAATCTCGGGTCTCTAGCAGCTGCCACATTGAAGACAGGGTTTCTCAGCCTGGGCACCACTGACATTTGGACTGAGTAGTTCTTTGTGTGGAGCTGTCCTGTGCATTGTGGGATGTTTAGCAGCATTCTGACTTCTGTGCGCCGGTATCACACACTCCAACCTTCTCTCCCCCTCATTGTGACAACAAAACTTGTCTTGAGACATTGCTGCACGTCCCATGGGAGGCAAAATTGCCTCTGTTTGAGAACCGCTGATCTAGGATTTATCATTGCTTTGTTTTTGCAGTATTACTTTTATGGTTAACGATAATCCTTTATTGGTGGCAAACAATAGAAAGCGGCTTCTATATTCTAGAATAAATCTCTAGTTTTGTGTTAGAAGAAATTTTAGTTACAATGAGGGATTTTAAAGAAAGATGTGAAATATTATAGAGATGTGGCAAAAAGTGATAATGATGCTCACATGGATGAAATTTGAGAAACATGGGCTCAGAGGGCCTGTCTTCATCTCTTTACTTCATTTCCCCACTGCACCATGCCACCTTCTACCCCTGACTCCCATAGTGTCTCTCTGTCCATCCAATTGAGTACAGGAAGAAAATAAGAGGAACTTTTTTTAAAAAGTCCTTTGCCAACATCTGGTTTAAAGTATGTTTTATCACATACACAATAGTATGTACATGTGTAATAAGCAGTATTGTAAAAAAAAAAAAAGTATTGTATTAAGTAAATGCATATTTCCTAGGTTATGTGTGTTTTTTATTCGTGGGGTGCATGTGATCAAAAAGGTGGGAAGAGGGCAGCCCCGGTGGTGCAGCAGTTTAGCGCCGCCTGCAGCCCAGGGAGTGATCCTGGAGACCCGGGATCGAGTCCCACATCAGGCTCCTTGCATGGAGCCTGCTTCTCTCTCTGCCTGTGTCTCTGCCTCTCTCTCTCTCTCTCTCTGTGTTTCTCATGAATAAATAAATAAATAAATCCTAAAAAAAAAAGGTAGGACGAGATTAACTTAATCATAACTCAGTTGGACTGGGCCACTTTCTGATCGTCCACACTGGCCACGCCAACTTGTGCCTTAGCATGAGGCTCAGACACTCCAATTATGTCAGACCCCAACTCATTCTTTTCTCTGCACTAGGTATTTCCCTATGACTCCTGCCTCGTGAGCACTTCCCCAGCATTATTGCATGGTTGTATGTGCGTCTTGGGGTTCCTCAGTCTCCTCCTTTCTTGGGACCTGGAGAAACCCTTACATGCTTCTGCTTGGCCTCTTGCTGCCCTCCCCTAGCTGACTCCTTCCACTCTTCCTTCTCTGTCCCCAGAGGCGGATATGGCAGATTCTAGCAGTCCCCACCCTGAGGATGTCTCGTTTCCAGATTCTCCCTGGAAGAAGAAGCTGAGGAGTAAGAATTCAGAAAAGAAGTCGAAGGAGGTGTTTCTGTGAGTGAAGCCAAGTCACTGGGGCCCCAGGAGCAGAAAGGGAGCCGGAGGGGTGGGCTAGGGTGGGCATGATCCTAGAGTGGCTCCTGAAACGGTAAGGAGAAGAGATGGAGGGCCTGGAGGGAATCTCCAGGCTCAGGTGAGGAATGAAATGCTTCAGGACCACCCCCGGGAGTGGGATGTTTTATCTCTGTGTGTATCCAGCTAGCTGTTCCTTTATCTCGGGGGTTTGCCTCCCTTTTCTGGAAAATGGGGATAATAACGGCACCTAGATTAAGAGTTAAGGCTCCCCTGGGTGGCTCAGTGGTTGAGCATCTGTGTTCGGCTCCGGTTGTGATCCCAGGGTCCTGGGATCAAGTCCCGCATCATGCTCCCCATAGGGAGCCTGCTTCTCCCTGTGTCTGTGTCTCTGTCTCTGTGTGTCTCTCATGAATAAGTAAATAAAATCTTCAAAAAAAAAAATTAAGGGTTAATACTTGGCCTATGGTAAGCACTTGGTGTCCATTGGATGTTACCAGATATTCACCTGGAAAGTGACTTACCTTGAAAGTTAGGCATTTTCCTCGTTCATATTTGGGTCATGTCAATGTAACAGCGGTGACTTAGGTTTTCTCTGACCTTACCTCCCCCTGTCCACAAGATGATCTCACTGGAATGTGCTTCCTCTTGATTATCCGGCACCCCCCTCTGGGCCCCCAGGGGTCCGTAGCTTATGAGGACAGCTGTGGGGCTGGGGTCCCCTCCTCATCCTCCCCCCCCCTTCCTCCAATCCAACCCTCTCTTCTCTTTGCAGGGTTCAGGACACCTCTCCTTTGCCTTCACCTCCACCAAGGACCAAAAGCAGAAAGCATTCCAGGGCACTCCAGAAGCTGAGGTGCTGAGGGCCAGGGGCTCGCTGGGGTACGGAGGGGCAGTAGGGTGGGTACCCCAGCCTGCCTTGATGCAAAGTCCTCTCTGCACCCCAGGGAGGTGAACAAGCGCCTCCAGGATCTCCGTTCCTGCTTGAGCCCCAAGCAGCACCAGGGCCAGGATCACCAGAACCAAGAGGATGAGGTGGTCCTGGTGGAGGGTCCCATCCTTCCAGAGAGTCCCCGACTCTTCCCGCTAAAAATCCGGTGCCGGGCTGATGTGGTCAGATTCCCTGTCAGAATGGTAGGTGCCTGAAGGGCCCGTGGAAGTTGGGCCCCATGGAGCGAGTGAGGTGTCTGGGCAGAAGGGGCAGTGCCCCGCTTTGCCTCTCTTCCCAATGCTCCCTTGGACCCCCATGCCTTGGGTTTGCTCTTCCCTTTGTCCCCGTGGTCTTTTCCTTACACTCCCTTCACCGGCAGACTTTCCACCCAACCTTCAGGGCTCCACTGACGTGCCCTGAGAAGCCTGGCTGGGTACCCCTCCCCCTTTCCTTCCCTTGGACCCTGTGCTTCCCAGCAGTGCTTGCTTTTACTACATTGGACACACACATGCCATTCAGTCATTCTGAGCTCCTCCTGAGTGGCAACGGCTGTTCTTGTAGAGATGAGCCCGAATCTAAAACAAGAGTGATAACAGAAATGCCCATTTGTTGAGCAGTAACTGTGTGTCAGGAAAGCAGCTGAGCCAGACATTGAAAACACACAGCCCATAGCTCAATCAAGTGTTTTTTTCCTTCTTTTGCCCTGTAGATGTAGAATGCTTTTATTTCTTGATTTTTTTTAAAAAAGATGTTATTTATGTATTTGTGAGAGAGAGAGCACATACATGTGCCTGGGGAGGGGCATAGAGAGAAGCACAGGCCCCCATGCAGGGCCTGATCCCAGGCCCCCAGGATCATGACTGGAGCCGAAAGCAGATTCCTAACTGACTAAGCCACCCAGGGGCCCTTGTAGAATGCTTTATTTATTTATTTATTTATTTATTTATTTATTTATTTAGGGGATCCCTGGGTGGCGCAGCGGTTTGGCGCCTGCCTTTGGCCCAGGGCGCGATCCTGGAGACCCGGGATCGAATCCCACATCGGGCTTCCGGTGCATGGAGCCTGCTTCTCCCTCTGCCTATGTCTCTGCCTCTCTCTCTTTCTCTCTCTGTGACTATCATAAATAAATAAAAATTAAAAAAAAAAAAGAATAAATAAATATTTATTTATTTATTTATTGTTTATTTATTTGTAAAGATTTTACTCATTTATTAGAGAGAGAAAGCCCGCTCATGCAAGCATGAGCAGGAAGGGGAGGCAGAGGGAGAAGCAGACTCCCCGCTGAGCCTGGACCACACCCCGCCCCCAGCCTGAGGCAGGGCTTGATCCTAGGACCTGGATCATGACCTGAATTGAAGGCAGACTATCCACTCAGGCACCCCCTTGTAGAACGCTTTTAACACATAGGAGCTCATTGCCAACCCTTGGAGTGAGTGATTTCATACAAAGGACCAGCTGCCTGGCCTCTCTTACACAGGAAGACATGGTTGCACTGGCCTGTGTTCCCAAATGGCACCCACTGGCAAGAGCCAGGGACAGCTGGCCTGTTGCATGGGGCACATGAGGTCCACTTTACTGCAGTCCTCACCACTACCCTTTTCCCTCCTGATCCACGACTGCTTCAGTACTTCCCTGAACCCCATATTGACATGACTTTATTCTATACTTCGCCAGGGCAGTCTATGGAACTCACAGCTGAGGAGCTCAGCCAGAAATGAGTCAGAGGTGGTGGGTGGGGTGGGGCGCGTCCAGAGGTGGCCGCCTTTGCTTCTTGTCCCCTCCCTAGTCGGAGCCCCTACAGAGTGTGGTGAACCACATGGCCACCCATCTCGGGGTGTCCCCAAGCAGGATCCTCTTGCTCTTCGGAGAGACAGAGCTATCCCCTACTGCCACTCCCCGGACTCTAAAGCTTGGAGTGGCTGACATCATCGGTGAGAGGAAGGCAGGGAGGTGGGGCCTCGAGGAGGCTGTTGCCACAGGGAAGGGGTAAAGGGAAAGGCTGGGAGGTTGGCCCTGCTTCCAGGCCCCGCTTAGGCCTGGGTTCCGGATCCTCCCACAGACTGTGTGGTGCTAGCAAATTCACCTGAGGCTGCGGAGATGTCCCAACTGCTCCAGCTGCGGGTGCAGGGGAAGGAGAAACACCAGATGCTGGAAATCTCGCTGTCTCCGGTGAGTGGGAGGCATGGCAGGCCCCTCGCTCCCATCAGTTAACTGGGGGGTGGGAGGAGGATTCCCTTTAGGCCCGAGTGGTTTGGAGTTCCTGCCCATCCTAGAGTAGAAGAAGTGCATTGCTCAACTTCCATCCCCCTTGTGCTGGGAACCTCTGCTCCAGCCTCCTGACTCCTCTTTCTGGTTAAAATGGAAAGGACCCTTGGGTGGTGACTGATGAAACCCATCAGAGTTACAGCCCCACACTTCTAAGCAATTAGTACCCCTGCTGAAGAGAATTCATAGTCAGAGCCTTGGCGAGTTTCACAGCCAATTTATATGGAAACCACTGTCATGACCCTCATTTAACAAATTGGGATGCGGTCTTGAGAAGTGGGACAGTTGGCAGTATTCGTTTCCTAGGACTACTGTAACAAAATACCACAAACTGGGTGGCTTGAAACAAATGCATTCCCTCCTGGAGGTCAGCAGGGCCATGTTCCCCCTGACACTGGGTAGAATCCTTCCTGACTCCTGCCTGGCTCCTGCGGGGTGGCTACAAGTCCATGGCCTGCAGCTGCATCACCCAGTCTCGGCCTCTGTGTTCAGGTGGTGTCATCCCTGTGTGTCTTCTCGCAAGAACGCCAGTCACTGGGGCCTACCCTCATCGAGTGCGTGCCCTCCTTTTAACCTGATGACATCTGCAAAGGCCCTATTTCACAATAAGGTCATGCTTGCACTTACCAGGACTCAGGACCACCAAGGACCCATAATACAGATTTTTTTTTAAAGATTTTTCTTATTTATTTATAAGAGACAGAGAGAGAGGCTGAGACATAGGCAAAGGGAGAAGCAGGCCCCTTAGAGGGAGCCCAGTGCAGGACTTGATCCTGGAACCCCGGGATCACACCCTGAGCCAAAGACGGACGCTCAACCACTGAGCCACTCAGGTGTCCCAGGACCCATAATACTTGCCTGAAGTTGTGCCTCAGTTGAGTGGGAGAGCCTGGCCTTCAGCTGTCTCCGGTGAGTGGGAGGCACGGCTGATCTGGGCTGTCTGCATCATGGTGTTGGGTGCCTCCATCAGGACGTGGGAACTTGGGGCTTGCAGAACCTGCCTGATCCTAAGCCTATGTCTTGAGCCCTGGGATCTGTGACTCAGTCCCCCAGGGAGGAGCCTGGCTGTGCTGACTTCTCTGTCCACTTGCCTTGTGGGCTCTGACTAGTCCCCTTGTCCTCTCTGGCCTGAGTCCTCTATCCTTCCCTACAAGTTCTCAGCCCTTTCAAATTCTTTTTTTTTTAAATAAGGTTTTATTTGTTTTTTTCAATTTTTCAAAAAGATTTTATTTATTTATTTGAGAAAGAGAGGGGCAGGAGAGCCAGAAGGAGAGGGATGAGCAGACTCCCATGCCAAGCATGGAGCCCAACACAGGGCCTGGTCCTGTGACCCTAAGATCATGACCTGAGCCAAAACCCAAGAGCTGAATGCTTAACAGACTGAGGCGCCCAGGTGCCCCTTAGGATTTTATTATTTATTTATTTTTGTTTTTAAGGATTTTATTTATTTATTCATGAGAGACATGAGAGAGAGAGACAGAGAGGCAGAGACACAAGCAGAGGGTGAAGCAGGCGCCATAAAGGGAGCCCGACGTGGGACTCGATCCCAGGTCTCCAGGATCATGCCCTGGGCCCAGGGCGGCGCTAAACTGCTGAGCCACCTGGGCTGCCCTAGGATTTTATTTTTAAGTGATCTCTACATTTGTAGTGAGGAAGCTCCCAATGTGGGACTCAAACTCAAAACCCCGAGATCAAGAGTCACATGCTCTTTCTGATGGAGCCAGCGAGGCACCCTGCCTCTTTCAAATTCTTACATCCATTTTTTTCCCCTCTCTGCCCAGGATTCTCCTCTCAAGACCCTCATGTCCCGCTATGAGGAGGCCATGGGACTCTCAGGCCACAAGCTCTCTTTCTTCTTTGATGGGACAAAGCTTACAGGCAAGGAGCTGCCTACTGATCTGGGCATGGAATCTGGGGACCTCATTGAGGTCTGGGGCTGAAACCCCACTCCCTGCTTGGAGGCCCAGTCTGGACTTGGGGAGAACAGCTGCCCCTTTTGGCCCTACACGGGCTTATCCTCAAACTGAAGCAAAATTGAGTAGTGACCTTTGACACACACACCCCTACTACCACCACCATTACCCTGTTATCAAGCCATTAGTTATTTGGTTAGTTGAATGAGTTTTCACCGCCCTGGGTGGTCTGTGGCTCTATCCACGTGGTAAGCTGGCTGCCTTTGCAGCCTCGCTGAGCCAAAGAGAAGGTATCCCCCACCCCTACCCTTTTCTTCCTGGTAATGTCTGTTGTGTGAGACTGCTTAACTTAGAGAGTGAGTTGAAATAAATGAAGAGTGGGTGTGGTTTCCAGGCCTGGGATTTCTGCTGAGTCTGAGACTAGTAGTGGCCCTGGGGGAGGTGGGGTGGGCAGCAGATGAAGTTTGCTTGAGGCACATACATGGCTGTGGTTCCCCAGCCTGCGGAACCTGAACGAGCCAGCTCATGCACACGCTCACTTAAGCACAGGCAGACAGCGGGTTATGCTTTTGAAAGAGTGGATTCTCAGCCTTGCATGTCTTCCTCACCCCAGGACCCTTTAGAGCCAACCTTCCCAATGTGCACACACAATTTAAGGCATAATTGAACATATCCGAGCTTCTTTGTTTGGATCTCAGGATGATAGTCCACAAAAGGCTTCTCTAGTTATTTATGGCTTTTTCTTTCCTGTTTCTTTGTGCTATCCCAAGCACCCATTGGAATGTGTGAGTTATACATCTTTTAATATAAACGGATCCTTGTCAGATACACTGTTGTGTATGTGAATATACTTTTGCCACATGTGGTGTCACTGTGCTATAGATCTTGGGCTCTTTTCTTTCTCACTCAACATGTGTTGCTTATTCTCCACATGCTGAGATGCTTAGACCACTCTGTGGTATTCCCCCGCAGGCTTCAGCTGCACCTGACACATTTGCTTAGTGGCGGACACCCTGGTGCCACCACTCCTGAGCACATAAATGAGGCCATCTTTTGTGTGTCCCCTTCTGAGCTTGCGTGGAAGGTTTCCTGGCGTAGGTACTGGCACAGGACGGGATGACGGGTCAGACAGGTTAATTTCCTATGGTTGAATCAAATTTTTCTTTTGAATGGTCATGGAGCCTCCTTGTCGGGGGTCCTCATTTCTCTTCATCCTCACCAGGACTTGCTGCCCTGCTTTCCAATTTTTGCCAGTCTGTTTGGGTAAAAAGTGGTGGCCTGTTTCAATGTACATTCATCTGATCAGCAGTAATTGGGGGGATTTCTTCATACACCTAGCAGCCTTTTAGGATCCCTTTTTGTGCACCGCCCTGATGGTTGCAAACAGCTCTCAGGATAGCACTCGTGTTTGATGATTTAGGGGTGCGTATTCTCACCGAACATGAATTTTTCGATTTTAATGTAGATGCATGAGCTGTTTTACCATATCACTTATTGCATTTGTTTTTTTATTTAAAAGTAGTTTAGATCGTTTACGTTTTCTGCTGTTAGCTTGTCAGTTTGTCCTTTCACATTTAGGACACTAAATAGGGCTGAAGTCCAGCCAGTACAGCCCGCTATGCACATTGGCTGGCATCTGTTCTGTGTGATGAAACATTTGTCCTTGGTTGATTCTGGGCTGTACTGGCTGGTAAATATTGAATATTATTTGTAAACTATTTGAATTTAGCTTTGCATATGAGATCCAAGTTTTATTTTCACCCCAGAATGAGCCAGTCTTCTCAATGCTGTCTACTAATAAAGCCATTAATTTTCCACTGATACGTGGTACAGTCTTGGCAAAAATATGTCACCTTCTAAAACCTTGTTTTGTTGGAATGTGCCATTCCTTTGACCTTACAATGTGAGAAAAACAGAAAGAAGCCTCTGTAACATTTAAGTAATCTATGTACGGTATAACTCTTTTTTTTTTTTTTCCAGATATGTTATGTCCATTAAGAAGTTTGGACATATTAAAATTGTGTATTCAGTCTCAACAAAATAAATGAGAGTACACTGAGCCTGCGTCTCCTTGTGGATTTCTGTTTTTGTGGCCCTCACAGGCCCCCTTCTACAGCCCCTGTAATTGAGACCATTCGTTGTCCCCTTGCATCCATTCTGCCTCCTTCCAGGGTCATGGAACTGCTGGTTTTTACCAAAGCGCAGAGACTACAGAGTGAGGACACTTGCCAGCCTCTGTTGTAGCTAGGTGCGCATTCAGGCTCATGGGTGGAAGGGGGAGAGGGATGCACCTTGCAGGACCTTTTCAAAAGCAGGCAGCATGAGCCCTTCTCTTGAGTTTTCTTCCTGCTGCCGACTGGAAGTGGAGCAGCGCTGCTGACACAAGATGATTTTGGGGAAGGAAGCCACATGGGACAGGACAAGGAGAGAAGGAGACTGGGTCCTGCCAACCCGGTGCTACTGACCTCTGGGCTTTCATGGGAAGGGGAACTTCCTGTTTAAATCACTGGCTATTTGAGCGTTTCTGTCCCTGGTAACCCAGAATGTATCAATTGCAAGCAGTATTGTAGGGACCCCAGCTGAAATTTTCCCAGGTTTATATCCAGGAATGGAGTCACTGACCATGCATTTTCCTGTCCTCTCTCTCTTCAGTAGTGCCAGATTGCTGACCAAAGTGACTGGACCTCTTGATAAATCCATTAGCAAGTGCTAGAAGATTCCAGTTTCTTCTTCCCTAGCACTTAATCTGGGGAGGAGATGGGAAAGACTACTCATTTTAAAATAATCACATTTCTATGATGAGAGAGATAATTCATCCTTTTGATCGAAGGATCACTCATCAGGTGGTCTTTTTATTTTGTTTTTTTATTTGTTTTTTAAGATTTTATTTTTATGCAATCTCAACACCCAACATGGGGGTCAAACTTATGACCCTGAGATCAAGAGTTGCACACTCCACTGACTGAGCCAGATGTCCCTATTTTATTTTTTAAAGACTTAAAAAATTTATTTCCCCAAAGATTTTCATTTTTTTTAAGAGATTTTATTTATTCATGAGAGACACACACGGAGAGGCAGAGACACAGGCAGAGAGAGAGAAGCAGGCTCCATGCAGGGAGTCCGACGTGGGACTCAATCCCAGGACTCCAGGACCACTCCCTGGGCTGAAGGCAGGCGCTAAACTGCTGAGCCACGCAGGTGTCCCAAGATTTTCATTTTTTAAAAAAGGTTTTGTTTATTTATTTGACAGCACAAGCAGGGGGAGCAGCATGCAGAGGGAGAGGGAGAAGCAGGATCCCTGGTGAGCAGGGAGCCCAATGTGGGGTTTCGATCCTAGGATCCAGAGATCATGACCTGAACTAAAGGCAGACACTTAATCGAATGAGCCCATTCAAATATTTTATTTTTAAGTCATCTGTACACCCAATGTGGGGCTTGAACTCACAACCCCTAGATCAAGAGCCACTCAGTGAGTGATCCACTCACTGAGTCAACTAGATGCCTCATCTGGTGGTCTTTTTAAACTCCTGAAAAAAACAAGACAAAGCAAACCAAAAAACCCTCCCCTGATTAAAAACCTACAAAACTAGAACCCTTAACTCAGTGGCACATGTCAAACTTGGTACTTGTCATGATCTCATTCAGCCTTAGAGCTCTTACAAGGTAGGTGGTGGTATTATTCCCAATCTCCAGAAAAGAAATGGAAGAGTAGTGAACCTGCCCCAGGCCTCACTGCCACTGAATGCAGACCTGGCTGGAAGATGGGGTGCCTAACCTATGATAAGACCAGTGCTTCTCACACCTGAACACAAGTGAGCTGGGGAGCTTGTGACCATGCACACATGGGGTCTGTGTTATGCTGTGGGGCCCAAGATGCTGCTGCATTTCTAATGAGCTCTTAGGAGTTGTGATTGTGCTGGCTACACTTGGAGGAACAAGATGTGGTCTGCCTTTTTCCTATAGCCTCACAGTGTCCCATCTCCTGATCCTTGCCATTCCTTCAGTAAGGCACATTCCCTACCCCCACCCTCCCCTTGCATGGGACTGGCTGTGTCCTCTTGTGTGTGTTGCACTTTAGCCCGAGACAGGGGTCTGGCTCAGCACACTCTTCTGCCCATTGGTCTTTGTCTTCCCTACTAGACTGTAAGCTCCTTGAAAACAAATACTGTATCTTTTTTTTTAAAGATTTATTTATTTATTCATAAGAGACACAGACTGAGAGAAAGAAGCAGACAGGCAGAGGGAGAAGCAGGCTTCTCTCAGGGAGCCTGATGCGGGACTTGATCCTGGATCCTGGGATCATGACCTGAGCCGAAGGCAGGCACCCAACCACCGAGCCACCCAGGCGTCCCCAAATACTGTATCTTGTTCTGAGATCCCTAGCTCTGGGACGCCTGGGTGGCTCAGTGGTTGAGCGTCTGCCTTCAGCTCAGGCCATGATCCTAGGGTCCTGGAATCGAGTCCCACATCGGGCTCCCTGCAAGGAGTCTAGTTCTCCCTCTGCCTATGTCTCAGTGTCTCTCATGGATAAATAAATAAAAACTTTTTTAATTCTTTTTTTTTTTTATATTTTATTCACGAGAGATACAGAGAGAGAGAAGCACAGACACAGGGAGAAACAGGCTCCGTGCAGAGAGCCCGATGCCAGACTCGATTCTGGGTCTCCAGGATCACACCCTAGGCCGAAAGCAGCACCAAGCCCCTGAGCCAACAGCCCCTGCCCAAATAAATAAAACCTTTAAAAAAATCCCTAATTCTGTGTCTGATACTTAGTAGTTACCTGACAAATGTTTGTTGGATGAACAAATTCTTCCTCTCAATACTACCCTCCATCTCATTGCATGAGCCAGAAACCCATTTCATTCTTGACACCTCTTAACCCCCATATCCACCCATCCTGACTCCATTCAACTGCCCCAGGTGGCTCTAAACATGGTCCACTTCCTTCTCTCCATCCCGCCGTGGTGCAAGCCACTGCTGCCTACAGCCGTGTGTAGTGACACAGCTGCTTGACAGGTTACTTCTGCTGCCCTTCTGGCCCCCTTCAATCCAAGGACAGTGCAGCCAGAGGGATCTTCTCAAATGCAAATCGGTTTTTATTTTTATTTTCTTAAAGATTTATTTATTTGAGGACACCTGGGTGGCTCAGCGACTTAGTGCCTGCCTTCAGCCCAAGGCGTGGTCCTGGAGTCCCAGGATTCTCTGTCAGATAAAGATTTTCTTTTTGTATTGTCTTTCTCTTTAGCAGCTTTTTGAGAATTAAAAACTGGTTCAATTAAGTCTGGAAAATCTAAATTTTCTTCAGGTTCCCAAGTATTGTCAGCATCTGTAAATCCAACTCCACTTCAGGAAACACTCCATCCTCCCATTCACAGTGCAGTACTTTTTCCATCACAAATTCTTTTATTTTTATTTTTATTTTTTATTTATGATAGAGAGAGAGGCAGAGACACAGGCAGAGGGAGAAGCAGGCTCCATGCACCGGGAGCCCGACGTGGGATTCGATCCCGGGTCTCCAGGATCGCGCCCTGGGCCAAAGGCAGGCGCCAAACCGCTGCACCACCCAGGGATCCCCCATCACAAATTCTTTAGGCTCTACCTCTTCTACTTTTTTTACTTTCCATTCTGTTTCTTTCCCATCTTTTGCAATGTGTTTTTATTGGAGGCCATTTTTAAAGGATTTTATTTATTTATCCACGAGAGACACACACACACAGAGAGGCAGAGACACAGGCAGAGGGAGAAGCAGGCTCCATGCAGGGAACCTGACGTGGGACTCGATCCCAGGACCCCAGGATCACGCCCTGGGCTGAAGGCAGGTGCTAAACCACTGAGCCACCCAGGTGCCCCTGGGGGCCATTTTATTTTTTTGCAGACTTGAAGAGCTATTATTCACTGCCTCCAAGCTAATCTTGTCCCCGGTCTGTGGTGTCTCCTGTTTTTTTTTTTTTTTTTTTTTTTGTTTTTTTTTTTTAAGATTTTATTTGAGAGAGAAAGAGAGAGCAAGCATGAGTGGGGGGAAGGGCAGAGGGAGAAGCAGATTCCCCACTGAGCAGGGAGCCCCATGCAGGACTCTATCCCAGGACCCTGGGATCATGACCCAAGCTGATGGCAGACACTCAACCAACTGAGCCGCCCCTGCGCCCCAAAATATTTGCCATTATAAGCAAAATATTTGATTTTTAAAAAATATTTTTAAAAAGATTTTATTTATTTATTCATGAGAGACACAGGGAGAGAGGCAGAGACACAGACAGAGGGAGAAGCAGGCTCCATGCAGGGAGCCCGATGTGGGACTTGATCCTAGGACCCCGGGATCACAACCTGAGCGGAAGGCAGATGCTCAACCCCTAAGCCACCCAGGCACCCCTGATTTTTTAAAAAGATTTTTATTTATTTATTCATGAGAGACACAGAGAAAGGCAGAGACACAGGCAGAGGGAGAAGCAGGCTCCATGCAGGGAGCCCAATGTGGGACTCGATCTCCGGACTCCAGGATCACGCTCTGAGCCGAAGGCAGATGCTCAACTGCTGAGCCACTCAGGCATCCCAAATTATTTGATTTTCATTAATCTCCAGTGTATTGAATTTGGATTACAGGCTTTTAGTTTTTTTTTTAAACTTTATTGGTTGAAGTGTACAGGTCAAGATGTCTCAGTAGATGTACACAGTCCTGAAAATGGTTCCTGGTGCCTGTTTGCATGTCCTCTTCCCCCTGACCCCTAGCATAGTGATATTGTGGTATTAATTTGTGTTTTCCCTAATGACAAGCTTTCATATACTTGTTGGCCATGCATATATCTTTCTTGTGAAATGTCGGTACAAATTTACTACCCACTTAAAAAATTGTATTATTGGCTTAGTTTTAAGAATTCTTAGTACATCTGGATGTAAGTCCTTTGTCAGACACGTGCTTCGCAAATATTTTCTTTCAAACTGTAGCTTGCTTTTTCGCAGGTGCAATTTTACGTATGGATACGTATGGATATCTGTCTCCTCCAGATAGACCTCCTGAGGGTAGGGACTAAATCGGCTTTGCTTGACACCTGGCATGATGCCAGACACATAGTAATGTGTAATGCTCAGTAATATTTTGTTGAGGAAATTCAGGAACTACAATCTGGAGTTCCTCTCTGTCTCTTCCCCTTAGACCTCAGGGGAGAGACTAGGCTTAAGGTTATGAAACATGAAATATTTTGGAAGGGGGGGGGCGCCAACAAGCGATATTCATGACTCAAATGGTTTCTGGTAAGACCTTGGGTACCCCATGCTCTCCCCATGAGACTCCAGAATTTCAGGAGAAGGGCTTAGAAGTCAGTTTGGAAGAGGGGTCTTGAATGCACATTTATTTGCAGGGAAATAAATGGTGGTGTGGGAGCTCAGTCCTGCAGCTAGGAGCATCCCAGATGAGACCACCAGGGGGCGCGAGGGCTTCAGTCTCGGCTGGAGGTGAGGGAAATCGGATCCTGGGTGGCGTGTGGGGTCAACGTCCACCGGGGGAGAAGCTCAGGAATTGACGGGCAGCTGCTTAGGGCATCCGAATGCTAGGGACCCGGCCCGCTGGAGCGGCTGGGCTAGGGGCTGCTGTTCACCATTCACTCCTTCAACGCTTCCTGAGCGTGTCTGAAGCCCACACCGGACATCGAGGAAGGGTAATTGCCAAGAGCGAGAACGGATCGCTGGCATTTCTGGAAGTAAAGTACTTCCAGAACCTTTCACGACTCCATTGTCTCGTTTGATCTCGTTGGATCAGAAGTGTGCCCAGTGGGAGGCGCACACGGGGAAGCCGAGGTTCGGAGCGCTGGGCGACTGCACCGCTTCCCCCCGACCCCAGCGGCGGGGCACGCGCGGGTCTGCGACGGCCTCTCGTTACCCTGGCGACCGGCCGGCGGTCACGTGACGGGGGAGCCGCGGCAGTCACGTGTCGAGGGCACGCGCGAGGGGGCGTCGGCCTCCTGGGCTCCAGCGTCACATGACCGGCTCCAGGCCAACATGGCGGCGGCCGTGGTGCAGCGCCGGGGCTGAGCGACAGTGACTGCAGTGGGCTCCCGTCGGGGGTGAGGGGAGGCCTCGGCTTGGGCGAGGGGGTCAGGCCCTCTCCGCCCCGCTCCTGTCCCCGGCGTCGCTCGCCGCGTTGCTGTGTCTGCCGGGACCGGGAGGCATGACAGGCCGGGCCCGCGTTCCATCCCAGCCGTGCTCCGTGCTTCCGGGCAAGCGCCTGCGGGTGCCTGGACTCCCCTCCCTCGCCTGGGTTCCCCCCATCCTCCTTTCTCCAGCAACCTCCCCTCGCAGGTGGGATCGTCGGTAGGACCGGAGCGCGGGCGGGCGAGGCCCCCGGGGACCATGTCCGGGTCCGACACCGCACCCTTCCTCAGCCAGGCGGATGACACGGACGACGGGCCGGTGCCCGGCACCCCGGGGTTACCCGGGGCCCTGGGGAACTCGAAGTCCGAGGATCCCGAGGTCCCGGACCGGGAGGGGCTGCAGCGCATCACCGGCTTGTCTCCGGGCCATTCGGCACTCATAGTGGCGGTGCTGTGCTACATCAACCTCCTCAACTACATGGACCGCTTCACCGTGGCGGGTACTGACTTGGGGTGGGGCTGGGGAGTCAGACTAGGGGAAGGGAGGGGGTCGCGGAGGCGGGGCTGCCTCGCCGAGCCCATCCCGAGTCTTCTTCCCAGGCGTCCTTCCAGACATTGAGCAGTTCTTCGACATCGGAGACAGCAGCTCTGGCCTCATCCAGACCGGTGAGTGGAGGCCCCTCCGCAGCACAGCAGCTTTTCTTTCATTTCTGCCCCAATGGGATTACATGCTGGCATGCCTGGGACCTCAGTAAGATAGAGTGGCCATGGGACGCCTGGGTGGCTCAGCAGTTGAGTGTCTGTGTTCAGCTCAGGTCATGATCCTGGGGTACTGGGATTGAGTCTCACATAGGGTTCCCCATGGGGAGCCTGCTTCTCCCTCTGCCTATGTTTCTGCCTCTCTCTGTGTCTCTCATGAATAAATAAAATCTTAAGAGAGAGTGAGAGAGGCCAGACTTAGTAGTGGTGGTGGTGGGAAGATGGCCCTCATTCTGCTCTGGGCTGACCTGTTCAGTTAGGACACCGCAATTTAAAAGGCAGTTTAGTGTAATGGTTAAGACAGACCTGGGTTTAAATCTCAGCTTTCCACTTACTGTGATGGTAGGCAAGGTCCTCAGTCTCTGTAAGCTTCACTTTCCTGGTCGGTGAGATGGACCTAGTAGTAACCCAGAGCACCTCCTGGGGCTGATGTGAGGATTATGTGCAAACCAAAGCCTGTGAAGTGCATGGTATGGTGTCGGGAGCATGATCAGCACCCAATAAATAATGGCAGAAGTGGGTGTCTGGAATGGGGAGAGTTGAGTTTTACTTGTTCAGAACTTTGGGATTTGTGGGAGAGGCAAAGCCAAGGCCAAATCCTCTTTTCCTTCACTCCTTTATTGAACATTTCTGAGCACTTACTCTGTGCCAGGCCCTGGAGGAAGAGGTGATAACATACACAGAACTTGGCCAAGACCTTTTACGCCCATTGTCTTCTAATCTTTTCACCAGCCAAAGAGTTGGCGGTGTTTTTAATTTATAGAGAAATCAGGTCGTCTTGTCTACATTTTTTTAAAACAGATTTTATTTATTTATCCATGAGAGACACAGAGAGAGAGAGAGAGGCAGAGACACAGGCAGAGGGAGAAGCAGGCTCCATGCAGGAAGCCTGACATGGGACTCCATCCTGGGTCTCCAGGATCAGGCCCTGGACTGAAGGTGGCGCTAAACTGCTGAGCCACCAGGGCTGCCCCTCTTGTCTACATTTTTATAGAGAAACTGAGGCTTAGAGATGAGCTCAGGCTTGCCCAGAGTCACACAAGTGAGAGGGGAGGAGTTTGAAACAAGATAATGAAGAGTTCTTTGCTCCACCCAAGACCAGTAAGGACCTAGAGTGATTAAGGTAAAGACTAGAGGAAGGAGAATGAGATCATAGGTCAAAGTTGCAAAGCTTTAAAAAGTTGTTGCATTAGGGCGGCCCGGGTGGCTCAGCGGTTTAGCGCCGCCTTCAGCCCGGGGCATGATCCTGGAGACCCCGGATCGAGTCCCACGTCGGGCTCCCTAGAGGTAGCCTGCTTCTCCCTCTGCCTGTGTCTCTGCACCTCTCTCTCCCTCTCTCTCTCTCTCTGATGTCTCATGAATAAATAAATTTAAAAAAAAGTTGTTGAGGTAGAAAAGAAGCAGGACTTTGTCAACCACATTCATTTTTTTCATTCAACACATGTTTACTGAGCCTATGTTTTGTGTGATGCCATGTGTTCAGTGGTGGACATACAGCTGTGGCCACTACTGGCAAGGTCTCTGTCTTCACGGAACTGCCATTCTACTGGGAATGAGCACCAGTCCTTAAAAACCAAAACTGAAAATGAGATGATTTTTGGTAGGAGTATTTTGTGAAAGAAAACAGAGTAATTGTGATAGAGATCGAGTATGTGGGGGCTGGGAAGGTATCTAAGCTGGAACCTGAAGGTTCTGTGAAGCTCAGGTGAGAGGAGATATGTTCCCAATGGAGAGGACAGTAGGTGCCAGAAATCCTAATGATACTGAGGTTGGGAGTTGGGCCACTGGGATGCAAAGAAGAGAGAGAGGATGAGCGCAAGGTTGGAGAGGTGTGTGTGTGGAGGGGGCGCTAGATCAGATAGTACATCATGGGCCATGGTGTGGAGTTTGGATTTTGCTCTTGGCTGCATGGGAGGAAGTGATGGGTCAGCCCGGCTGAAGGAAGGTTTGGAGGATGCTGAAAATGGGGCTGGACTTCTCTGGCAGGAAACTCTGGTAGTTTCAGGATTAGGAGGTAATACTGCTCCCCCTTGCCCTTCCTGAGCTGGGGTCAGGGTGGGCGAGGGGTACTGGGGCTGGGCTGTGACTTTCTGCTTCCTCTCAGTGTTCATCTCCAGTTACATGGTGTTGGCACCTGTGTTTGGCTACCTGGGTGACAGGTACAATCGGAAGTATCTCATGTGCGGGGGCATTGCCTTCTGGTCTCTGGTGACACTGGGGTCGTCCTTCATCCCCAGAGAGGTGAGGCCCCATGCTAGTTCCTGCTTCTGGTCCCCCTACTACCCATCAGTCTTTGCTGCTGCTCTTTGGAGTCATTGCAGATTGGACCTGGGGAACTTCTGCACTTCCCTTGGTCCATGCCATCCTCTATCCCCTGCTTGCCTGAGTTAATCTGCCCACCCCTCCCCTTCCCCTGTTGTTCTAGAGCATTCTTCTGTCCATCGCCCACTTCCCCTGAACCGTTGACTCCTTCCACTCCACACCTCAGCACTCACATTTCCATACCACAGAAAAGACCTCACCTGGACTGTTCATTCTCCCTCTTCTCCTTTCTCGTCAGACTTCCCACGAGGCCCCCTTGACCTGGTGCCAGTCTGGGTGAAAGAGCAGCCAGGGAGAGAGGCTCTCACTTTGCTTGCACTTCTCTCCTCCCACTCACCCCGGAACACTGCTGGCCAACCTGCCCCCACCACTCCATTGCCAAAGTCAACAGTCACTTTTTGGTTGCTAAATGTAGCTCTTACTTCCTAATCCTGCTCTTGCTAGATCTCCTGGGAGCCTCCGGCTCTATTGACCCACTTCTTCCTTCCGGAAACTCTCTTCTGACTTCTGTGATGCCACTCTTCTGGTTTTCCTCCTGCCTCCCTGGCTGTTGCTTCTCTGCTCCTTTGAAATCTCCTCTGTCTGTCCATTTGCACTCTCTGCCCTGGAACTTGTCGTCAGCCCCAGGCACCACATACTCCCCTCGCCTGAGCCTGCCCTGTCCTTAGCCTCAGACGTCTTCCGTAGACAAATACACCTCCGCCTAAGATCGCCACTCACTGTTGGGGTGTCTTGGGTGGTAGAAATTAGTTAATTTGGCACCTGCTAGGTGCAAAGTATTGAGTAGAACTTCTCTTATCTAATCCTGGCGATAGTTATGTGAGCAAGTTATTATTCTCCCCCTTTTGCAGATGAGGAATCTGAGGCTCAGAGAGGTTAAGTTGCTTTCCCAAAGTCACAGCTAGTAAGTAGTAGAGCCAGGACTCAGGCTCTGGTCTGTTAGGCTCCGGTCTCTCTCCTGCCATCCCTGCCGCCCACCGGAGCTGGCCGGTGAGGGAGGCTGGGAGGCTGGCTGCAGGGCGGGGTGCCACCTCCCCCACGTTTCGTTTCCCAGCGATTCTGGCTGCTTCTTCTGACCCGGGGCCTGGTGGGGGTCGGGGAGGCCAGTTACTCCACCATCGCACCCACCCTCATCGCTGACCTCTTCGTGGCAGACCAGCGGAGTCGGATGCTCAGTGTGTTCTACTTTGCCATCCCCGTGGGCAGGTACCTGAGGGGGCCGTGGGCCTGGGGAGGCATGCGGGGGTGGCAGAGGACCTGGCGTGGGGCCTGACTGACCGGCTGCCCCTCCCCTCTCCCATCCCCTTTCCCCAGTGGTCTGGGTTACATTGCAGGCTCCAAAGTCAAGGACGTGGCTGGGGACTGGCACTGGGCTTTGCGGGTGAGTGTGGACACTACCTGGGGGAGGCTCAGCAACGTTCTCACGGATTTTCCCGTTCCTGCCTCCAGACACACCCCCTTTGAAGGCAGTGCTTGTGCCGCCAAGCCCGTAGGAAGCCTGGCTGCCCTCACCACGAAGCCATGTGCTAGACAAAACTCTTGGTTGCGGGTTACAGGTGCCCTGTAAAACTGTAAGCCCCCAAATGGGACTCTGGTGGCTCTCCTAATGGAAAGTCCCAGAGTGAGCTTCAGGTAGAGCTGGATCCAGGACTCCCACTTCGTCACAAGAATTCAATCATTCTTTTTCTCAGCTCTACTTTGCTCTATGTTAATTTCATTCTCAAGCAAGTGAAAGCTCCACATGTTTATTTTCCCGTTTAGAAATGTTGGCACCCCAGATCCTTGAGCAATAGTCCTGGATGGTGTCTGATTAGATGAACGTGTGTCACGTTCCTGCCATTGAATCAATGACAGAGGCCAGGGATGTTACCACTACTCTTGTCAGCCAAGTCTGGGTTACAAGCCCCCCCGTGTTTGAACCACATGGATTAAGAGAAGTGGGGGGAGTACTTTCCTAGAAGGAAATTAGGGTGCTGTTACCAAAGAGGAAGTAGTTAGGCTTGCAGAAACAGGGGCTCCTAGTGGCACTTGCCCCCTACTCCTGAACGTGGGCTCAGCGCCTATGGGCAGGCACTTGCCTTGGGCTTCAGGCCTCGGAGTCTGAGTTATCTTTATATACCCTCACTTTTTCCCAGCCTCCCTGTCCATGCCTGTCCTGAAGCCCACTCTTTCCCCAGGTGACACCAGGTCTAGGGGTGGTGGCTGTTCTGCTGCTGTTCCTGGTAGTGCGGGAGCCGCCAAGGGGAGCTGTGGAGCGCCACTCAGACTCACCGCCCCTCAACCCCACCTCGTGGTGGGCAGATCTGAGGGCTCTGGCAAGAAAGTGAGTTTAGTTCCATTCTAACCCAACATTTGAGGCCTCCTGGCAAGGCCCTTGGTGTCTGGTTTGAGATTTACGCAAGTGTCCTCTTTTTTGCCCACTGGCCCTCCCCCAAGGCCAGGTGTTCAGTCATCACTGCCCCCACGTGGCAGCAGCTTGAATTATAGGCCTAGATCCAGGCCCATCCAAGACTGCTTCCACACCCAGTGTCCCGGCCTTACCAAAATACGCCAGGAAAGGAGGTCTCCTACCCTGACACCTCCATGGAGTCTGACTTCCTCCCCCTCAACTATCTACAGTCCTAGTTTCATCCTCTCTTCCCTTGGCTTCACTGCTGTGGCCTTTGTCACGGGCTCCCTGGCTCTCTGGGCTCCGGCGTTCTTGCTGCGTTCTCGTGTGGTCTTGGGGGAGACCCCACCCTGCCTCCCTGGAGACTCCTGCTCATCCTCTGACAGGTACCCAAATGGGGGTTAGGCTAGGTGACCTGCAGGTGGCAGGGGGTGGAATGGAGAGAGTCTTGATTCAGACTCAGGCTCCTTCCTCCCCCAGTGTCAGTTTCCCGGTGTGGGAAGTAGGTGATGGGCTGATCCCTTCCTCTCGGAGCTGTGTGACCCACGGGGACCCGGGTAGACCTGAGTTGTGTGGGTGGCTGGGACAGAGCATCTTCTCCAGGCCACGGGGGTGAGGTGAGGGGGCTTTGCAGGCAGACGGACTGGCCTCCATGACCCTCCCCCTGCTCCCAGCCTCATCTTTGGGCTCATCACCTGCCTGACCGGGGTCCTGGGTGTGGGCCTGGGCGTGGAGATCAGCCGCCGCCTCCGCCGATCCAACCCCCGTGCTGACCCTCTGGTCTGTGCTGCTGGCCTCTTGGGCTCTGCGCCCTTCCTCTTCCTGTCCCTTGCCTGTGCCCGTGGTAGCATCGTGGCCACCTATGTGAGTAGCCATCAGGTGTCACAGCGGGTGTTCTGGGTCTAGCGGGGAGGAACGGTATACTGGGGCAGGCCTGGGGTCAACCAGGTGGTGGTTTGGAGACAACTTGAACCAGAATGCCTGGTTTTCAACCTCAGGTATGGCTCTTCCCAGCTGTGTGACATTGCATTAGGCAAGTGAGTTAACCTCTCTGTGCTCAGTTTGTCATCTGTAAAATAGGAATGATGACTTTAAAAAAAAAAAAAAAAAAAGGAATGATGGCTTTGTCTCACAGGGGTATTCTGGGGATTTGATTAAGTGAGTTAGTAGATGGCCCTGGTACATGGTGTACCCTCCATGTGTTTGCTCTTCTTGTGATGAGACAACCTCTTCACCACCTCGGTCTCCCCATCTCCAACCCCTCAGATTTTCATCTTTATTGGAGAGACACTGCTGTCCATGAACTGGGCCATCGTGGCTGACATTCTGTTGGTGAGTAGGTGGGCCGCTCAGGGTTGGCCCAGAGGCTGACGGAAGTAAGGACTGGGGGCAGGAGGCCTCGCTTGCCTTCCCTGTGGCCTGTGCCCCTTTTCCAAAACCCAAATCCAGACTGACTTCACAGTCAGCCCCAGATGGGCCTGTAGTTTGGGCGTATGCCCCATTTATACTCCTGAGCTGGGTTCACCTCTGGTCTCAGCCTGGGCTGAGCCTTGGCCCTGTCTTTGCCCTCTGCCCCCTGCCCCTCCTCTCCCCAGTACGTGGTGATCCCCACACGACGTTCCACTGCTGAGGCCTTCCAGATCGTGCTGTCCCACCTGCTGGGTGATGCTGGGAGCCCCTACCTCATCGGCCTGGTGAGCACTGCCCCTCAGCTGGGCCTGGGGTGGGGCTCGGGGACACTGAATTCCTGGCACCTGCCAGCAGGCAGCGGCCTGAGCTTGGGCCGACATAGAAGGTTTGACCCCAGTTGGGTGTTTGTGTGTTGTGTGCTAGGTACCCCTCACCTTGGACCTTCAGCCGGGCATCCAGGGTTTTGTTTGCACCTTGAACAGTGGGGCCACAAGACCTTCCCCAGTCCTCCAGACTGCCCCTCATTGCCGGCTCCTGACACCTCTGTCCTTCTGGAGTCCAGGGGCTCCCTCTCTGTGGCTCATTCTCCTGGCACTCCTTTACTCGTCTCTCTGCAGATCTCCGACCGCCTCCGCCGGAGCTGGCCCCCCTCCTTCTTGTCCGAGTTCCGTGCCCTGCAGTTCTCGCTGATGCTCTGCGCCTTCGTGGGGGCCCTGGGTGGGGCGGCCTTCTTGGGCACTGCCATCTTCATCGAGGGCGACCGCCGGCGGGCCCAGCTGCACGTGCAGGGTCAGTGGGGCCTTCCCTTTGTCCGCCCGTGGCTCCTTGCCGACTTCAGGATACTGCCTGCTTGTCCATCTGTCCCAGCCCGTGTCCCTGGCTTCCCTGAGCCCACAGCCCTTCCCTCATTCGGCTTTGGGTCTGCCTGGCCAACGAACTGATATCCCACTGTGCTCGTGGCTCTGGTGGGTCTGCTGGCCCTGTCCACTTTCCACTGCCTTTCTGTTCCCTCCCTGTTTTTGTGTCTTTTTGTTTATCCAGCCCTGGCTCTGACCCCTCCCTCGGCAGGTCTGCTGCGTGAGGCTGGACCTGCAGATGACCGAATTGTGGTACCCCAGCGAGGCCGCTCCACCCGGGTCCCTGTGTCCAGTGTGCTTATCTGAGGGACCATTGCACACCAACCTGCATACGTACCGCAGCTGGCTCCAGGCCCACCCCAGAAGGTGCCCAGGCGCAAACCCTCGGCCTGGCCTGGCTTCTAGGAGTGGCTGTGGGCCATGTTCCGGCTCCCACACACTACACAGGCAGCAGCCAAGGGCAGGGTGGGGAGGTTCTGGGGGGTCTGGGAGGGGGACTCCCCTCCCCTGGAGCAGCCCCAGGGGCTCGGTGCTATTTGTAACTGAATAAAATTTGTAGCCAGACCCTGAGTGCCTGCCTGAGTCTCTGTGGGTGTTACTGACCTCTGGTTGTCTGCAGGGGATGCCCCTACTCTGGCCCCAGGACTCCTGGGGCTATGGGGTCACTTGTGTGGGACCTTGGGCAAATCCGTGCCCTCCTGGGCCGGGTGAAAAAGAGTGCGGAGTGAAGTAGCTCAGTGTGACTGTGAGTCACGCCCATGGTTCCCCTCGAGCCTGCCCCTCTTGGTAGGCCAGCCAGGGTAAGGTAGGGTGGGTACTGCCCCGTGCCCCTTGATTCCCAGCGTCCGGGCCTCCCTCCTGGCTGCCCCCTTGAGTCCTGGCTGTGGACGCCATGGCTGTCGGGTGGCCTGTAACTATCTTGCCCTCCTTCCCTGGTAGGAATAGCTCTTTGTCCCGGAGGCCAGCAGACCCCTCCTGAGGACCCAGGGGTGGCTCCAAAGGCCTCTTCCTCCCCCTCCCCGCTGGCTGGGTGGGGGTGGGAAGGGGGCGGGGGCAGCCGGCTGAGCCCGATGATTTCCTGCCCTCACCCGGGGCTCACCACAGCTTCCTGCCACAGGCGGGCAGGCTCTGAGAGGCAGGCGCCTAGCCGAGGGGCAGGTAGGGCTGGGGCGCGGGGGCCGCGCAGGGGTGACTGGCGCCCCAGACTCCGGCCCAGACCCTGGTCGGTCTGCCCTGGGATCACGGGTCTTCCCTAGGCAGTGCCGACCCCTGCGAGGCCCGGCAAGGGGCAGGGGGTCCAAGGAGTGCCCAAGGAGGGCACAGACGGCCCGCAGTCAGGCTTCCAGGCTGGTGCCCACTGGGTTCCCGCACCCGTGCTGGCCCAGCTCACACCCTGCCGCAGCTCAGCGTGCTGGGCGGCAGGCAGCCAGGCCTGGTCCAAGCTCTGCTGCAGATGGAGGCCGTCGTCCTGATCCCCTATATGCTGGGCCTCCTGTTGCTGCCCCTCTTGGCCGTAGTGCTGTGCGTGCGCTGCCGAGAGCTGCCAGGTGAGTGCGGGCTGCCGGGTAACACCGCTCTCAGGACATGCCTTCGGGGATCTTCGGCCCTCCTTGACCCCCTTGCTCCATCCTACCTCTGTCCTGCGTGTGTGAGACCTGAGAGCCCTGCGCTCCCACCCTCTCCCCTCGCCACCCCTCTTCCTGCCTCACTGACTTCTCTTCCCCAGGCTCTTATGACAGCACCGCCTCTGATAGGTGAGTTGCCCATGGGCCCTGTGTGGCTCCCTCACTACCCTGTGTGACCCTGGGGGCTGGGATGGGAGCTGGGGCCTCTCCTGCCCCTGACCAAGCTCTGTCTCTCTTGCCAGCTTGACCCCAAGTAGCATTGTGATCAAAAGACCTCGTGAGTACCTGGAGGGTCCCCTCCCTTGGGTGTAGGAGAGAGGGTCCCTGGCGCATGAGAGATTGTGTGCCTTTGTTCAGGTCCCCCCTCCTGCCTTCCCTCCACCGTGGCTGCCCACATGGCTTTGACCTGATCTGGGACTAGGGAGGGAGATGGGTGTCCTCGGGCCTGTCCAGGGCACAGGAGGTTTCATGGGGCTAGTCTATCCTTTGAGGCCTCAATGAGAGTAGGGGCAAGATGTCTGGAGTCACTCCTTGTGCTTGGTCCTGTGTCCTCAGCTACAGTTGTGCCCTGGCCATCGGCCCCATCCTATGGGCCTGTTACCTCTTACCCACCCTTGAGCCAGCCGGACCTGCTTCCCATCCCGTAAGTAGCATCCTCCCCCTTCACAACGCCCTCTTTACCCGGCTCACCTCTGTAGATTGGGGGTCCCCTTCCCTGTGACAATCCGCTTGTCCCAGAGCCCCACC
Source organism: Canis aureus (assembly GCF_053574225.1). Taxonomy (NCBI): domain Eukaryota; kingdom Metazoa; phylum Chordata; class Mammalia; order Carnivora; family Canidae; genus Canis; species Canis aureus. The sequence continues at coordinate 59,362,464 of NC_135618.1, read as the reverse complement.
CCAGCATAACCTGTGACCTTTGACTCCCAGGAGGTCCCCACAGCCCCCCGGGGGCTCCCACCGCATGCCGTCTTCCCGGCAGGACTCAGATGGTGGTAAGTGTGGAGCCGGGCTCAGACGGCTGGGGCTGGGCAGAGGCGAGACCCCCTCTGAGCTGACTGTCTCCCTCTTGCTCTCTCTCCGAAGCCAACAGTGTGGCGAGCTACGAGAACGAGGGTGCGTCTGGGGCCCCGGGGGCCCTGGTTGCAGGGAGGCTGGGGCCTGGCCTGCGCCCTGATCGCTGTGTCGTTACCCCAGAGCACCTCTCCTGCGAGGACAACGACGAGGACGAGGAGGAGGAGTATCACAACGAGGGCTACTTGTGAGTGGCCTGGTGGGCGGGCTGGTGGGGACCCTGGCCGGAGGGGGGTCCTCACTCACCGCCCCTCGACTCCCCCTCAGGGAGGTGCTTCCTGACAGCACGCCAGCCACCGGCACTGCGGTCCCACCGGCTCCGGTGCCCAGCAACCCCAGCCTCCGAGACAGCGCCTTCTCCAGTGAGTTCCCCGGCGACTGTCCCTGTGGCCGCCCCTCCGCAGTCTCTCCTCTCTCTAGGATGCCTGTCCCTCAGGGTGCACTTCCACTCCGACCTCCTGATTTCCTTTCCTTCCCATCCTCTTTCCTTCTTCGTGGTCTTTCCCTTTTATTGTTTGCGACCTTTCTCTGATTCACTCTTCTTCTGGCCTCTGTTCTTCGGTCTCTCCCACCCGGAGGCTCTCTCTTGGCCTCTGTTCCTTTCTCATGGAGGCCACATCATCTTGTAAATCTTATAGGTTGTCTTCTTCGGCAGGGGCTTTGGGAAGTTTTCTTCTGCTTCCGGCATCGTTTCGGTTTCCTCTGAGCTGCTTTTCTCCCTTCGCGTGGGTCTCACGCTGCCTGTTGGAGGCTTCCTCCCGCGCCTGGCGAGCTTAGCTTTCCAGCCCTGTCCTCATTCTCCAAACCTGTTCGGCCCATCCGGTGCCATTTGCCAACTCAATCGCCAACTCGCCATCTGTGCCAGGGCTTCTTTTCCTTCATTTGTTCATCCCCTGTCCTTCCCTCCTTCACCATATTTACTGGGCGCCTCTGATCAAACAGCTCAAGAGGCGGCGTCAGGATGAGGCCTAGTGTTGTCGGGAGCCTACTCCCTGCCTCCTGAGTGTCTGGTGCACTAACTTATTAAACGTCACGGTTCCCAGGTGCTGTTGAGCCCACGTCTCCCCATCCTGCGCCTCGGTTGTCCCGACTGTACGACACGAGGGGTTATTTATTTAACGGGCCCTCGGCGGCACTTGCCGTAGGACAGGCCCTGTTTCCATATTCTCTGCGTTAGTTCTCACGACACCCCTGGGAGGGGGTGCTGCTGCTCACCCTCTTACACTGGGGGGAACAGCGAGGCCCAGAGAGGTTAGGGACCTCTTGTGAGGTTGCACGACTGTGAGCGCTGGCGCCGGGCGTGAACCTGGGCGCTCTGGCTCCAGAGCCCGCCTTGTCCACGGCCTCGTGGAGGAGCAAGTCGGCATGAAAGGGCAAGACGGTGCCGAGCGCCAGGGCCTGGAGGGCACTGGGACGAGATTGGGGGTGCAGGGCTGGCCTGGCCGGCGGCACCGGTGCCTCAGCTCTGAGCCGTTCTCCAGCCTCACCCCCAGCCTGGGGCACATGCTGGCAGGGTCTGCCGTCCATTCTCTCCCACAATTCCTCTCCTTCTCATCGGTTCTGGCCAAGTTACCCTATTTCTCTCCATCACCCAGGCCTCTGTGGGACCCCCCCAGGGCTGGCTATGGGGTGACCTCTGAGGTCTGTGGGTGGGAGTTTGGGGCTGGTCTTGTCAGGAGTCCAGTGGGGATGCCGTGGGTGCCTGTGCTCGGCCCTCTGGGTGACGGTGCCGGGGGCCCTGCTTCTCCTACAGTGGAGTCGGGGGAGGATTATGTGAACGTCCCTGAGAGCAAGGAAAGTGCAAATGCATCTCTGGGTGAGTGGCGGGGGGGGGGGGGGGGGCTCCCTGGAATCCCCCTTCCCTCCCTCACCCTGCTGTGACCCCCTCTTTGAGTGTCCTGCTCTCTCACCCTCCACGTGGCCGCCTCCTTTCTCATCCGTCCCTGCAGATGGGAGCCGGGAGTATGTGAATGTGTCTCAGGAGCTGCCGTCCTTGGCTGGGACCGACCCTGGTGTGTGCTGGCCAGGGGTAGGGTGGGGTGGGGGGTGGGGGTGGGGCAACCACCCCCAGCCTGGGTTCCAAGCCTGGGGAGCCCATCTGGGGAAGGGGGGATGGTCTGAGAGCCGAAGACCTCCCTCCCCTCCCAGCCATCCTGAGCTCCCAGGAGGTGGAGGACAATGATGATGATGATGATGACGATGACGAAGAAGAAGAGGGAGCTCCAGATTATGAGAATCTGCAGGGGCTTAACTGAGGGTCCGGTGAGAGGTCCTGCCTGCCCCGCCCTGCCCGTCAGCCCATCCTCCGACTCCTTTGGGGATCCCTCTGAGCCCACTGACCTCCTGACGTCACATCCCTTTCCTCTCCCTGCCCTGTTGTTTCAGGGAGAGGCTATGCCTGTCCTGGAACCAGCCTGTCCTGGGAGCACCCAGCTGGGCAACTGGCAGGGCTCTGGGGGGCCCCCACTTGGCACCCCACCCTGACTCCAGCCAGAGAACAGTCTGAGAATCTCCCCCCTAACTTATTGTCACTTTGGGGTGCAGTGTGTGTGCCCCGAGACTGCACCTTCTGACGCAGCCTGAGAATGAACTACCCTGGCCTCAGCCCTGTTCTGCAGTAGAATAAAGGCTGCTGTGGTCTGTAGCATTCTTGCCTTTGGGGGGCCTGGTGGGTGGGAGTCTACATGAGGGTGGGCTGTGCCTGAGCACCTGTGTGGGAGTGTATGTGTGCACGAGCCTGTGTGTGTCTGTGTTGGGGGCTGCCGTGCTCCTGAGGGGCCTGACAGGTACTAGGAGTGGCTGAATGGTGGCCGGGACACGGCACCTTGGTGCGAGGCAAGTCCAACCCAGGCTGGCTTGTCCAGGCTTCAGTGCATCCCTTGCCCATGAGGTAGTCCACGGACATGGCAGATGATGGCTGGGATGATGGGAGGGCAATGCATGAGGAAGCCCTGGGTGCAGAGTGGATGCATAGAACGAGATTGCTTCCCACTGGCCCTCAGGTTCTCCATCTTTAAGGCAAGGGGATGGACTTGACCCCAGGCAACTGAAAGGTAATGTGCAGTGTAGCCTCTTCAGACCTTGGTGTGCAGATGGCTCACCTGGAGGTCTTGCCAAAATGCAAATTCCAAATGAGTAGGTCTGGAATGGGGCCTGAGAGTCTGCATTTTCAAAGGAGCTACCAGGGAGTTCCAACAGCTCTGTTCTGAGAAGCACACTTCAAGCAGCTTCTGGTGGATGCCTTGGTCACTGTGACTGGCTCTGGTCTGGGCACATAAACCTAACCTGGGCCCCTGAGGTCCAACCCTGGGATTTGGCAGAAAGTGTCTGGAAGGCGAAGCTCTTCTTACACACAGCTTGGTAAACTTGGCTCTTCCTAGAGCCCCTACTTGGAGAGCCTGCCCGAGAATGAAGGTGATGTGGAGGACAGAATGGCCCAAATCTGGACAGGGCCAGCTTCCTAATGGCGTCGGAATTCCCGGATCTGGTCACACCCAAAGCGAGACGCCTCTGACTTCCCAGTTACCTGGGCCAATAAATTACCAGTTGTCTTCCACCGACTTGACTTGGGGTTTCTGTTGCCTATAGCCAAAGTAGTCCTGAGTGATGTGGAGTTGTCGGCGTCCCCTGTGGGCTTCAAAGGCAATAGTAACAACTTATCTTCAAGCACCCACCATGCTTCCATGCTTATCTCGTTTGATCACTGCCATTGCCCTGTGGTCGGTTTACCCTGGGTATCCCCATTCACAGGTGAGGAAACAGGCCCAGAGACGAGACGCCATTTGCCCAAAGGCACACAGCCCAGATGGCAAATCCGGGATTCCATCCATAGCTGTTGGCCTCTGGAGTCACTGCTGCTAACGTCCTTGCTCCGGCTGTTGTGCAAATTGCCGGCTGCTCTACCAGGGAGGCTTGTAAGAGGCCCGATTGCTGAAGCGGGGGAGGAAGGCCTGGGGAGAGGGCTGGGTGGGCTGGATGTCAACAGGTAGAGTTTGTTTGGAGGAAGCAGGGAAGAGGCACCTGTTCTGGGCTGAGGAACAGAAAGTTTACCAAACAGGTATGTTGGTACAAGTACCTTGGAGAACAATCTAGCAACATCAGTAAGGCTGAAGATGGTGTGTCTCCTTACCCAGCAGATTCCTGGGTAGAAATCCTGAGCAAACAGCCTGCAGGTTAAGGGGGCGGGTGCCAGAGGCTTGGGGCAGCGTCGCAATGGCCAACGGCCAACAGCTGGCAACAGTAGAGGCGATTGGGGGAGAGTGGATGGAGCACTTGTAGCCTTGTCACACCGTGAATGCTCCCCAGCAGGTAAAAATGAGTGCACTGGGGTGGCACCTGTCAGCACGGACAAACATCACCAAGAGAGTATGGAGCGAGAAAAGGAAAACAAGTTGTTTTATTTATATAAAGTTGAGAACATGAAAAGTGGTATATAGGGGCGCTGGGGTGGCTCTAAGTGTCTGCCTTCGGCTCAGGTCCAGGGTCCTGGGGTCACGCTCTGCATTGGGCTCCCTGCTCAGTGGGGAGTCTGCTTCTCCTCTTGCCCCTTCCCCCCACTTATGCTCTCTTGCTTGTTCTCTCTCAAATAAAATATTAAAAAAAAAAAAAAGAAAATGGGTATACCTATAGTTCAGGGATACACACGTATGCAAGGTAGGCAAAGCAACGAGGAATACCAAGTTCAGGAGAGAGGCAACCATGTGGCAGAGTGTGGGGAATGGTTGAGAATGCATTTAGGAGGGCCTCAGTGGTGAGTGTCATGTCTTATTCTTAAGCAGGGTTGGGTATACCAGTGTTTGATGTGTGATTCTCTTAAGTGTTTGCATATCTGAGCCATTTCATAATAAGAGAGGCCGAGGCCCAAGGAGGGAATGAGTGGGGGAAGGGGGGATAGGGCAGTTTTAAGAGACAGTAAATAGGCCAAGAGTCAAGGGTCTGTGCCAAGTGAGTGAGTTGCACAGGGAGTTCCAGGTCTCAGGAGCAGCTTGTGCAAAGGCCCTGAAGTGGGAGCATCCTTGTGATGTGTTGGGAGTATCCTTGTGAAAAGTGGTGGTGGGCTAGCTAAAGAAGGAGAGGCAGTGGAGAGAGGTAGAAGGAGCCGTTTGGGAGTCTGAAGCGAGGGATGTGGGGATGGCCCTGTGTTGTGAGGCATGGGGAAATCCAAGGTGACTCTGGTCCTTGTCTTGTTGAATTGGGGGTAGGGGCATTCCCTGAAACATGAAAAGCTGCCCATTTTTGCTTCTTGGACCAGCAAGAATATGTGGCTTTGCCTCCACCAATCGATGAGCCAGGCAGGACAGACAGAGTCAATGCAATGAGGTCTATGGGGCTGGAGTGGCCAGTGGAAAGAATCTTTGCAAGCTTCCCCTGGAAGCTGAGGAGAAGAAAAAGATTTTTTTTTTTAATTGAAGTCTGCTGTTGAGAGGAAAGGTCAATTTAGTGATAAGAGAGTGTGTTCTCTGAAATTGTTGGGGGAGACCTCTGGGTGCTTCTAAAAGCCATCAGTAAGCAACAGCTCTTTTGATTTGGGTTCTCTCAGAGGCAGTCCTTGAGGTGAGAGTCCTAGTGCCAGTAGTTTATTTGGGAAGTGGTCGCAAAAACAGGGGAGTAGGGGAGTGAGATGGGAAAAAGAAAGCGTCCGACAAGGGTGCATTATGAAGCAGGTTACTACAGGGCCCTGGGGCCCCGTCCTGTGACAGCATGCTGGACGCCAGCCAGGGGCAGAGTGCAGGGGTAGGAGCATGTGGGTGTGGGCCGTGCTGGCCGGGGAGGGACCTCAAGTATTTCTACATCTCTGCCCAGTAGTCCCCACCTAATTCTCCAGAACTTCTGGCTGTGGCTCCCAGGGACACAGTTGCTTCTGGTGCCCGAAGCAAGCCTGGGGCGGAGGGAGGCAAGTGCCCGCGGCAGCTCAGGCCAGCGAGCTGTGGACTGTGAGGGACGCTGACCCACACTGCTTGGGCTCTTTGTGGTGCTCGGGGTTGTTTTCCTCAAAATGCATCTTGTGGCCCCTGAGTCCTGGGGGCAGCTTCTCAAGAAAGAATTCTGTGGGGGACACCTGGGTGACTCAGTACTTGAGCTCAGCTCTGGTCATGATCCCAGGGTCCTGGGATCAAGTCCTGCATCGGGCTCTCTGCAGGGAGCCTGCTTCTCCCTCTGCCTGTGTCTCTGTCTCTTTCTCTCTCTCTCTCTCTCATGAATAAATAAATAAAATCATTAAAAAGAAAAAAAAAAGAATTCTGTGGTCGGGGGGCCTGGGAAAAGCAGGGTTCTTTCAGACCCCCTTGCAGGACGAAATGTGCTGGAGAGAGATCCTGTGATAAAATATGTTTCTCTTTGCCTAACTTGGTATTTCCTGAACTTATTTGATTCCAGGAAGAAAAAAAAAAGTTGTTATTACCAATCTGCAGACCACCTTTTATCATCTATAGAGGACATTTTTATTGTCGCCTTCCTAGCACCCATTCCTTCTTCCAACAACAGTGCACTAACATCGCTGCCATCAGATTTGCTTTGCCAGTGTTCACGCAGCTGCCGCGTGGCAGCCCCGCTTGGATGTGCACGTGACCCAGGATGGCCAAACATTATATCCCACCTCCTGGCCCAGTAATTGGTTGATACTGGAACACTCAGGTCAATGAGACACGTTCCTGAGACTTTGGGGGGAACTCCGGGCAAAGGGAAGCTCTTTATGCACTGGTGGGGGAAGAGGTGTCCAAATGCAGTGTTTGCACGCTTTTTTTTTTTTTAAGATTTTATTTATTTATTCATGAGAGACACAGAGAGAGGGAGAGAGAGAAAGAGAGAGAGAGAGACAGAGATGGGTCTCTGACAGAGACAGAGAGGCAGAGGAAGAAGCAGGCTCCATGCAGGGAGCCGGACGTGGGACTCGATCCGGGGACTCCAGGATCACACCCCAGGCCAAAGGCAGGTGCTGAACCACTGAGCCACCCAGGGATCCCCTGTTTGCACGCTTCTGCTTGGGCAGAGCCTGCCTGTGAATGAAGGCACAACAGAGGAAAGCATAGTGGACAGAAATGGAAGTAAAAAAGTTCTTTTTTTTTAAGATTTCATTTATTTATTTTTTATTTTTTATTTTTAAAGATTTTATTTTATTTATTCATGAGAGATGAGAGACAGAGACACAGGCAGAGGAGGAAGTAGGCTCCATGCATGGAGCCCGACGTGGGACTCGATCCCAGGACTCCAGCGACTCCAGCATCATGCCCTGGGCCGAAGGCAGGCGCTAAACCGCTGAGCCACCCAGGGATCCCCAGATTTCATTTATTTTTAAAATATTTTATTTATTTATTCATGACAGACATAGAGAGGCAGAGACACAGGCAGAGAGAAAAGCAGGCTCCATGTGGGAAACCTGATGTGGGAGTCGATCCCAGGACTCCAGGATCACGCCCTGAGCTGGAAGCAGATGTTCAACCACTGGGCCACACAGGTGTCCCAAGATTTTATTTATTTATTTGACTGCGAGAGAGCACAAAGAGGGGGAGCAACAGAGGGAGAGGGAGAAACAGGCCACATCCATGGAGCAGGGAGCCAGGTGAGTTCTGATAGCCTGTTTAAGCACCCAGATCAGTGTTCCTGAAGCCATTACTTTTGAAGAGCCAACAACCTTTTTTTTTTTTTTTTTAAGGCTAATTTGATCCAGACTTTCTGTCCATTGCAGGAGTAAAATTTCTAACCATGGCTGCTATCATTTCCACCAAATCCCACCCACAGTCAGGCCACCCTGGCCTCATGACGAGCACCTAGTAACCCATCTGAAAAAATTCTAGACTCAATTTCTTCCTCACCCCCCACCTCTTCTAACTGCCTCTCAGAGACACTTGAGCGAACCCTTTAAGGCAGCTGACCCATCTATCCTGGGCACCCCTCCTTTGTGCATGCCCTGCATCCCATCTTAGCCCCCTCAGTCCCCTCAGGAGAATTTCTCTGGGTTTTCCTTACTTCTGCTTTATTGACTCGGTATGTATATACTTAGTCTCGGAGCTGATGAGCAATAATTCCAGAAAGAGGACGATGTTTGGTGCCAAGTGCACTGGAATACAAGTGAGGAGACTTTCCTTTAGTCCCGACTCCGCCACTAGATTTCTGAACTTTGGGGACCTTTGGGGATGTTGGACCTCAGTTTTAAAACCTTTTCATCTTGATGTCTGTAGCCTCAAAAGATGTTCCCAGAAGTGGAAGGATGGGATCCCTGGTTGCTAAGAAGGTCAGAAACTATCAAGTGTGGCTGGAGTCAGAGGCCTATTATATCACCACCTTCTAGTTTCTCTCCAGCCCTCCTCTCTCAAGTGCCTCCATTTGTCGTCGCCCCTTGTGTGGACACATGACAGTTCTAGCAGCAATGCATGCTTCTGGGTTCCCAGCCTGGGGGGCAAATGTCTGAGCATTTCCAGCAAACGCCCTACACAGACCCTAAATGCCCTTGCTTGGGGCACATGACTCCTTGAACCAATGGCTGGCCGGCCGGGAGAATGCCCTGTGCTGAGACTGACATAGGCCTGTGTCCCATGCTCCAGCCCAATTCTGAGGGGCTGGAAATGGGAAGGCGGCCGAGCCTAGCGGCTATTGCTGGTAGAAAGGAAAAATGGCTGTTGAGTTGCACTTGTTCCACACTTGCTGTGTGCCACACTCGTTATTTTGGTGAACCTCACCACACTTCTGTCTATCTAAGGTATGAGGAGCTCTTCTTGCAGAAAAGAAAACAGGCTCAGGGAGGTTGAGTGAATTGCTTAAGGTCACACAGCAAATTCCAAAGTTATTTATGGAAGCATAGTTATTTATTTTGGGATGGGGGAAGGGAGGCTATGTTCTGGTTAAAAATTAGTGCAAAAGGAGAAAACAGAGAGGCAGACCAAAAGAGAAATTCTGCAGGGGATCCCTGGGTGGCTCAGAGGTTTGGTGCCTGCCTTTGGCCCAGGGCGCGATCCTGGAGCCCCGGGATCGAGTCCCGTGTCAGGCTCCTGGTATGGAGCCTGCTTCTCCCTCCTCCTGTGTCTCTGCCCCTCTGTCTATCATAAATAAATTAATATTTAAAAAAAAAAGAGAGAGAGAGAAATTCTGCAGAGGGTAAACTGTGCTCTGCACAAAGACTTTTGCTGGAACTCTGGGGAATAAGGCTCTCTCTCTTTCTCTTTCTCTCTCTCCCAGTCGACAGGGAGGACATGAGCCTGGAGCTGCCAGAGGTCACCATGGGAAGGGCACCCAAGGGAGAGAAGGCAGCACAGAGGTGAGTGGTGCCCAGTCAGGGGAGAAAGGTTCTTGGGAATGGGGGTTGAGGTCCTGGATCCATTAGTGCCTGAAACCGCCTCCACCCAAGCACCAAGAACGGTTCAGCTACTTGAGTTTACCAACACCCTCCTTTTGCTTGGCTCAGCTCCAGCTGGGTTTCTGTCATTTGCAAATGAAAGGGCCCTGACTCATCTAGACAGGATGCTGTAGAGCATTGGCCTTCAACGGGCCCACCTTCCCACCTTCGGTTGCTGACATGTGCCATGCCGTGCCACACACCTCACATATGTGGTCCTCACTGTGACCCGAGGACGTTCTTCTTATGACCACCCTAGTGTGAATGAGGAAGCTGAGGCTCACAGAGGGCAGGTGATGGGACCAAGCAGGGTGCTGGTGCTCCCTCCCTGGCAGCCAGGCCACTCTTGCTCCCAAGACCCTCTCCCTGTGTCCACCGGGCCCCTCCCGCAGGCCCCAGGCCACCTCTGTCCCCAAGCGAGTGGTGTGGGCCGCAGAGGCCACTCAGAGTGCACTCTCCCCCAGGCATCTACTGGGACTGCTGGCTCTGGGGCTCTGCGGGGCCTGAACAAAGTTCCTTTTCTTGAGGACACAGGGGTTTGTGAGCCCAGGGGATGGACGCTTGCGGCACCTGCGGGGGCTCCAAGAAAGAGGGGGAAGTGGGGCCTCTGTTCTCCTTTTCCTGGAGCCCTTTGGGCCCCGTCCTGGCTGCTGCCCTGTGCACCTGAGCAGGCCTCTGAGCTTTCCTCGCCTCCTCCCAGCTGGCTCCCACACTCACCAGTTAGCTGTTTCCGGATGCCCCCCAGCACCTCGAGCCTCGTGCCGTGACACCAACCTTCTCCCTCTCCCACTTGCCATTTTCGGTTTTGCCTCACACCCTTAGGCTCCCCACTGGTCTCTCTCTGGGTCTGGGTGTCTGGGGCGCCCCTCCCCTCTCTGGCTTCCTCTCCCCACCTGTGTCTCTCCATCTCTCCCTGCCTCAATCCATTGCTCATCTGTCTTGGAAGTGCCGTCTCTCAAATCTCTCATCTGTCTCTCTGCCCTGTCTCTCTCTCTCTGTGCGTGTGTCTCTCTCTGTCTCTCTCAGATCGACTGTCTCTCTCCTCTCTGTGTCTCTGTCTCTGTCATCTCTCTATGGCTCTCCGTCTCTCTCGCGTTCTCTGTCTCCCTCCTCCTCTCCCTGCCCCTCCCTCCCCACATCCTGAGTTGTCTTTGGGGAACCGGAAATTTGGGGGATCAGAGAGATACTGGGAGGCTCAGCTGCTGCCGCCTAGAGATAATGCGTGGGGGGGGGCTGGGGCTGGATGGGGGTGGGGGAGCCCAGAATCCGCTGCGTCTTCCTCCTCCCCTCCATGTGGTGCACACAGAGGCATCATGTCCCCTGGTTGGGCCTCAGTGTCCCCTGCCATGGACTGGGCCTGATGAATGAGCACCCTCCCGGGCTTGGTGGGGAAGGTAAATCTAGCAGCCTGGCCAGACCAGGTGCTCAGAGAGTTTGGGGAACGGGGGACAGGAAGGAGGACACATGCGGGGGAGTCAGCGTGAGGCTGGCTGGGGAGCAGGGAGGCTCCCAAGTGCTCCTGGGGCTGTCTCTTCCCCTCCTCGCACCCCATTCGTTGCCCCCCATCCCCCCCCCCCCCCCCCCCCCCGCCGTCTGCACCTAGTGGGCTTCCGTGTTTAACAGCTGCTCAGCAGACTTTCTCTGCCACAGGTCCTGTCTATACTCACTACTTTCATCCTCATGACGCCCCTCTGAGGTGGGTACAGTTATCCACTTTATTTTACAGATGGGGAAACTGAGGCACTGAGAAGCTGAGTGCCCTGCCCAAGGTCACACAGCTGGGAACCCTCCACGTGCCAGGACTCTGAATTAGACAGGTCTCGTGGCCAGAGTCTGGGGCGTGCTGTAGGTGTGCCCATTTGAAACAGGCAGCGTTAATTTGCTTTAAATCTTGGGGAGAGAAAGTCCTTTTCTTCTCAAGTCCGATTCTGGTTCCAGACAGAGGCTCTTTTAGGAGCTGCTCTTTGACACCCTGAGACACTTGCTGCTGTGCCTTCCTCCACAGAGGCGGAAAGCCTCAAGCTCATTACCCCAAGCAGGCAGCTCTGTGGAATTTAATTTAATTTAATTTTTGCTGGATTTGTTTTAACTTAGGGCAGGCAACATTGGTTTTCGATTTAAGAGTGTGCCATGTAGTTGCCTTGGAAATGAATTTCACTTTAAATAGGAAGTCATTTTAAAGAAAACTAATAAGAAAATTAGCTCAGGCAGCTGTGGATATGGTAAAAAAGTCCTATGTGTGGATTCAGGATTGAGTCTTAGGAAACCCAGAGAGAATGAGATCCTTTTAGTGGCTCTGCTGAGTCCCTCCCAGGCAGCCAGAGCTCACGTCCGCCTGCCCAAGACCATAGGGCTGGTCAGGGGCAGGGCTGGGACCCTCGCAGCCACCACACAGGCTGTGGGATCATTGCTGTGGCCCTGGAGCTGAGAGGCCATCTGGCTCCTTCGGAGTTCCTGCAAGCAAGCACTAGAAACCAACAGGGGCTGTTTGATTCAGAGATGCCCCAGAGGGGCCCAGAGGATCATGGGAGAGGGGTGAAGTAGGCTTGGACGCCCAGCAGGAAGGGAGGGGACGGTCCTGCTGAGCAGGTGGCTTCTGCTGCCCATGTGCCCAGACACCTCCAGCCCAGCCAGCAAGCCACTGGCTTGACCCCCAGCTGTCCCTCCCAGGCCCCATGCCCATGCCCACACTGCCCAAAGGTTGGGGAGCAGGTTCTCCCCCATAAATGAAGAGGAGCCCAGGGCCCTCCAGTGCCCCACATAAGTAAGGGGCTCCCGGACCTTTGAGCTGGGAGCCAGGAACCCCTCATTTCCAGGCCTAACTCCTGCTCAGCCCTGGGCTTGCTTGGAACGCCTTCCATGCTCTGGGCCTCAAGCACACCCATCTCAAGTGGGGGTGACGGGGCCCAAGCAGATCAGTGGTTTTTAAACCATGCCAGGGAGCTAAATCAGAGATTCAGCAGCCCTGCGATGTGTGGAGACAAACATGAGAGTTTGAAGGGTGTCTATGGACTCAGCCTTTTTTCTAGGAAAATGCAGTTTTATTGTTTTATTTATTTTTTATCATAAAAGACACATTGAATCCACAGGTTTATACCCCTAAAAGACTGGGCTTCTTCTGTGTCTTGCACACGGGGCGGTTGGGAGCACTTTAGCCATCCTCCCTGCTGCTGCCAGCTCCAGAGTCAGGCCTTCCTGCCCGGCCAGGCCCGCCCCTGCCATCAGGCCATCTCCGGCCTGCTCCCCCTCCCAGCTCGTGCTCTCTCACACCCTCCCAGGCCCCAAGCCTCTGTCACTGGGATCACAGATGAAGTTCCCCATCTCAGAGCCCTTCCAGTCCGCTCCATGTAATCTTGTGCCCTCCCGGTCACCCTAGATCCTGTAACCCCACTGAATTGGTATTGTCAATGCTGATCTTTTCATGGGTTCGTTGCCTGTCATTGTTCGGTCCCCACTGTGCGCTCCCTACTCATCTCTGCTGCTCCAGGCCCCTGGAGCCTGGAGTGGAGTCTGCATCCGGGTAAGGATTGTTGAGTGAAGCAAGCAAAAGAGAGCTTAAGACCAGCCCGTCTGTCCCTACGTGACAAGTTCCCCGTAGTCCTTGCAGTCCTAGCCAGTGCTACATGCCCGGCCCCGGGGTGGGGCAGGGTAACACTGTCTAAAGGAGAGATTGAAAACTGGTGGCCCGCTGCAGTGTTTCTTTTCCTTTTTTTTTTTTTTTTTTTTTTTTGTGGTAAAAAAACACACACATAACAGAAAATTCAACCATCTAGCATGTCTCAGGGTGCAGTTCAATGGTGTTAAAATATATTCACATCATTGTGCAACAGATCTCCAGAACGTTTTCTTCTTGCAAAACTAAAACTCTGTACCTATTAAACAACACCTCCCCCTCATCCCCATATCCCCCTCCCTCCAGCCCCTGGCAGCCACCATTCTACTTTCTGTTTCTATGCATTTGACTATGTTAGGTCCCTCATATAATTGGAATCATGCACTATTTGTCTTTTTGTGACTGGCTTACTTCACTTAGTCTGCCCCCAAGGTTCACCTGTATTGTAGCACGAGACTTGATTTCCTTCTTTGTTAAGGCTGAATAATATTCCATTGTGTACATAGACACCACATTTTGTGTATCCACTCATCCTTTGGTAGATAGACTCTGAGAGTTGCTTCTACCTCTCGGCTATTGTGAATAATACTGTTATGAACACGGGTGTGCAAATACCTCTTCAAGGCTCTGCTTTCAGTTCTTTGGAGAACATACTCAGAGTGGAACTACTGGATCATTATAGTAATACTATTTTTCCTTTTTTTTAGGAACTGCATACCATCTTTCCTACTGGCCGTACCATTTTACCTTCCTACCAGCAGGACAGCAGAGTTCCAATTCCTCTGCATTCTTGCCAACTTTTGTTTTTTTCTAGTTTTTTATAGTAGTCATCTTAATGTATATGAGGTGATATCTCATTGTGGTATTAACTTGCATTTCCCTAATGAGTGATGTTGAACATCTTATTTTTCTTATTAAAGATATTATTTATTCATTTATTTAGAGCATGATCAGGGTAAGGGGAAGAGGGAGAAGGAGAGAAAGAATCTCAAGCAGACTCTGTGCTGAGCGTAGAGCCCAATGTGGGGCTCTATCTCACAACCCTGAGATCACGACCTGAGCCAAAATCAAGAGTCGGGTGTGCAACCCACTGTGCCACCCAGGCGCCCCCGAGTATCTTTTCATGTGCATGTTGGCCATTTGTGTATTGTCTTTGGAGAAATGTCTACTCAAATTCTTTGCCCATTTTTAAAATCTAGTTTTTTTGTTGTTGAATTTTTGGAGCTCTTTATATATATTCTGGATATTAATACTTTATCAGCTCTATGATCTACAAATATTTTCTCCCATTTTGTGTGTTGCCTTTTCACTTCGCTGATTTTGTATGATGCACAGAAGCTTTTAAGTTTGATGTAGTCCCATGTATTTGCTTTTTTTTTTGTTTTTTGTTTTTTTGTTACTGAGCCTTTTGCATCATAACCAGGAAATCGTCACTAAATCCAGTGTCATGAAGCTGTTTGTTTTCTTCCCTCACTAGGAATTTTATAGTTTTAGGTCTTCTGTTTGATCTTAATCCATTTTAAGTTCATTTTCATATATCGTGTTAGGTAAGGCTCCAACTTTTAAAAAAATATTATTTATTTATTTATTCATAGAGACCACACACACACAGAGAGGCAGAGACACAGGCAGAGGGAGAAGCAGGCTCCATGCAGGAAGCCTGATGTGGGACTTGATTCAGGGTCTCCAGGATCACGCCCTGGGCTGCAGGCGGCGCTAAACCGCTGAGCCACGGGGGCTGCCCCAACTTTTTGTTTTTAATTGTGAATTTCCATTTTCCCAACACCATTTGTTGAAAAGACTGTCCTTTCCCCATTGAGTAGTCTTGGCACCTCTGTTGGAGATCATGTGACCAAGTATGTGATGGCTTATTTTTGGACTCTGTTCTATTCCATTGATCTATATGTCTGTCTTTTAAAAAAATATTTTACTTATTTATTCATGAAAGGCAGAAACATAGGCAGAGGGAGAAGCAGGATCCCTGAGGGGATCCCGATGTGGGACTCAATCCTGGGATCCCAGGATCACGACCTAAGCCAAAGGTAGGTGCTCAACCACTGAACCACCCAGACATCCCTTTATGTCTGTCTTTATGCCAGTACCACACTGTTTTGATTACTGTAGCTTTGTAATAAGTTTTGAAATCAGGAAATGTGAGTCTTCTAACTTTCTTCTTCTTTTTCAAGATTTTTTTGGCTATTTGGGGTCTAAGCTCAGTGTGGAGCTTAACTTTGGGCTCGAGCTCATGACCCTGAGATCATGACCTGAGCCAAAATCAAGAGTCGGATACTTGACTAAACCACCCAAGTGACCCTCTATTTAAATTTTTAAAATTAATTATTCTATTAGTTAGAATTGAATTTGACTATAAGTAGCAGAGACTTGACTACAATAGCTCAGGAAAAATGATGGTCTAATTCTCTGGGGTGTTAAAAAAATAAAAAAGACTAGAGAGAGCTGTCTGGCTGACTCAATTAGTGGAGCATTCAACTCTTGATCTCGGGATTTGAGCCCCACATTGGATGTAAAGATTACTTAAAAATAAAATCTTAAAAAAAAAGACTGGAGAGAGGCACTTAGGTCTTTGTATAAATTACAAAAAGATGCCCCATTTTCCAGAGACTTTATTCCTGCTTGTTGGAAATTGTTGTAATATGTTGATTTTGTTCGTAGAAAAATACATTTATTTCAGAAAATTGTCACAATATACAGATAGATCTGCGGCATCCACTGTGTGAGCAGAGTGCTTGTGGACATAGCACCCTGTGAGGTGAGCAGTCCAGGGAGATGTGCCAGCTTCACAGCATCACCGGGAATCCATTCCTTTTACAGTTGCATTGTCTGCCTTTGGATGAATGTGCCTTTACTAGGGATTTACTAGATGTGCCGTCTCCAGGGATGGACATTTTTATTTATTTATTTATTTATTTATTTATTTATTTATTTATTTATTTATTTAAATTTTATTTAAATTCAGTTAATTAATATATAGTATATTGTTAGTTTCAGAGTTAGAGTTCAGGGATTTGTCAGTCCTATATAACTCCCAGTGCTCATCACATCCCATGCCCTCCGTAATGTCCATCATCCAGTTACCCTACCTCTACACTCCCTCCCCAGGGGTGGACATTGTAGATTATTTTCAATAATTTACCAAAAAAACAGTTACACTGAACAACCTTATACATAAGCCATTTAGCATACGTGGGAGTATCTCTGTATAACAGATCCCTAGAAGCGGAGTCATTAGGTCAAAGTGAACAAGCATGTGTGATTTTGACAGATATTGCCAAATTCCCCTTTGGGGGAGGGGGCCGGCTGACACCCCCACAAGCAATATCTGACAGTGCCTGTCTCCCCACATCCTTGCCAACTCAGAGTGCTATTGAACTCTTCAATTTTTTGCCAAACTGTCAGGCATCTAACTGCAATTTTAATTTGCATTTCTCTTTTCATGAAGAAAAGATGAGCTCTCTTTATGTGTTTAAAAGTCATCTGTATCTTCTTGTCTGTGACCCATTTGTATACACTGTCACTTTTTTGAGTAGTTATTTCTTGTTTATTTCTAGGAACACTTTACATATTAGGAAAATTAACTCTTTGTTATTTGAGGGAACAAGTATATTTGTCCAGTTTGTCACTTTCTCATTTTGGCCCTTTTAATAAAAACAAACAAACAAAAAACCCCAGAACAAATGCAAAGGCCTCTGAAGTATAACATATAGAGCAAAGTACCAGACTGAACTGTGCAACTTGATGAATCTTCACAAAGCAAGCCCACCTGTGTCACCTCTCAATTGCCACTGGGGATTGTCACTGGGGATTTTGCTGGGAGAAGTTTTAAAATTTTTATGTAGTGGTTTGTTGGCTTCATTGAAATCTTTAAAGTAAAATATTCTGGTGTAAGGTGTGAGGTATGGAGCAGCCTTTTATTATTTATTTTTTCAGATGCCAAAACCTTGTCCCAATGCCATTTAGTGAATGATCCATATTTTCTTCATTAATATGAAATGGTGCCACATCCTCAAAATTCCCCAGCCTGTTTTTGAATTTTCTTCTCTGCATGATAACATCTATCTGTTCATGGGCCATTTCAGTTGATGATCTCTGATTTGGAGGTTTGTGGAATACTTCTGTGCTGTTTTACATGGAAGATAGAGTTGCTAACAGCTTGGACCCTCGGGCCCTTGGTTCGAATTACTGACTCCAGCAGCAAGTGACTTCAACTCTCTGCCTCAGTTTCTTCCTCTGTCAGGTAGGGATAATAGTAGTATCTACCTCCTAGGGTAGTTGAGAGGATTAAGTAATTTAATGTTATGTAAAGTGCCTAGAACAGTGTCTTGATATATAATACACCTTAAGTGTTAACCATTTATTTTAATTAATTAAAGCCATTTAAAAATATTTATTTTACTTTTCTTTCCATTTTTAGGGGGGTTGTGGGGAGGGGCAGAGGGAGAGAGAATCTTTTTTTTTTTTAATTTTATTTATTTATTCATGAGAGATACACACACACAGAAGCAGAGACCCAGGCAGAGGGAGAAGCAGGCTCCATGCAGGGAGCCCGACGTGGGACTCGATCCTCGGTCTCCAGGATCACGCCCTGGGCTGTAGGCTGTGCTGAACCACTGAGCCACCAGGACTGCCTGAGAGAGAGAATCTTAAGCAGGCTCCATGAGATCATGACCTGAGTCAAAATCAAGAGTCAGATGCTTAATTGACTGAGCCGCCCAGGTGCCCCTTTTTTATTTTATTTTATTTTATTTTATTTTATTTTATTTTATTTTATTTTATTTTATTTATTTTATTTTATTATTTTATTTTTTTAAGGAAACTGTATGCCTAACGTGGGGTTTGAACTCACAACCCTGAGATCAAGAGTCGCATGCTCCACTGACGGAGTCAGGCAGGAGCCCTGAAGACTATTTTTAATCCTTCCGTCAGCTCTGTGACGGAGAAAGTATCATTGACCCTATTTTTGGATGAAGAAATGGAGACTTGGAGCCGAGAAATGACTTGCCAGGGACTTTGGTGAGTGGCAGCATTGGTTCTGAAAGGGGTCTTGCCATTCCTGAGCCCCATGCATTCAAGCCTGGCAGCCCTGAGCAGTGAGACTACGGGTTCCCATGGGTGCGAGGGGCCTCCTCTTCCTCTGGCTCCCCCAGCCCAGCAAGGCTGTGGCTGATCCTCAGAGAGGAAATGTTGCAGAGGCCCAGCAGCAGGGGGGTGGGATGAGGCTTCGCCAGGCGGCCTCAGCACCAGGTTCCCTGTGAAAAGGCCTAGGGGACCTGGGGGACCTGGGGCCTCGAGCGCTCAGCCCCTTCTTACAGGGCTTCCTCAGCCAGGTCTCTCAGGAGGCAAGGGCTCGCTCTGGGCATCCCTGAGGCCCTTGAAAGAGACTCCTAGTCTGCCACTCACCAGCCGTGTGACCCGGGAAGGAGGCCCTGACCTCTCTGGGCCTTGTTCTATTTTTTTTTTTTAAGATTTTATTAATTCATGAGAGACAGAGAGAGAGAGAGAGAGAGGCAGAGACACAGGCAGAGGGAAAAGCAGGATCCCTGTGGGGAGCCTGATGTGGGACTTGATCCCAGGACCCTGGGGATCATGACCTGAGCTAAAGGCAGATGCTCAACCACTGAGCCACCAGGCATCCTGGGCCTCGTTATTTTTTTTTTATTTATTTATTTTTATTTTTTTATTTATGATAGTCACAGAGAGAGAGAGAGAGGCAGAGACACAGGCAGAGGGAGAAGCAGGCTTCATGCACCGGGAGCCCGATGTGGGATTTGATCCCGGGTCTCCAGGATCGCGCCCTGGGCCAAAGGCAGGTGCCAAACCGCTGCGCCACCCAGGGATCCCGGCCTCGTTGTTTTTATCTGTGAAATGGGTAGGTTGTAGTGGGACTCAAAAGCAGAGGATGTATGTGCAATAGAACGGCTTGGAGGGTTGATTTGTGATGGCCTATTCACTTGAGACATCAAAACAAGTGTTCTGTTTTCTACCACCCCCACAAAAACAGCTGGGAGTGGGGATGCAGAGCCCAAACTGTCAGTTCAGTTGTGCCAGGTGTGAGCAGAAGGGACCGGGGAGGGGAGGCTGAGCGCCATGACGAGAGGAACTGTAGTGAGCTGGGAAGGGAATGGAGAGAGAACATCTGAGCAGGTGAAGGTTTTCCTCCCTCACTCACCTTGGGGCCAGTCCAGGGGGTGAGGCTGGTGGGAGGGGGACAGAGGGAAGGAAGGAAGTGCAGAGAAAGGGTCCCCAAGGAGTTCAGTGCCTTTGAGGGGAAAGAGGACCAACAACCCTCTCTGCACCTGGATTCACTAGGCCCCCTCGTTACACTGCCAGATTTGGCAAATAAATATTCCAGATCCAATATTCAGGACATACTTATCCCAAAATGTTACTCGCTGGTTGTCTGAAACTCAGATTGAACCAGTGTCCTGTGGTTTATCTGACAAGCGCACCCAGGCACAAAGCGGGGACAGGGCAGAGAGAGAAAATGGGAGGGCATTTGGGGGGAAGAGTATCCTACATCCTTTGCATAGAGACCAGGCCTTCCAGATTTTTTTGCAGGCTCTGCTCTACACAGAAGGTAGCGAGGAGGAATGGCTGGCTCATTCTTCTCTGGGGAGATCGTGACCTTGGAGCCCAGGACTGGTGCCCCACTGGGCGTCAAGCAGGAGGCCCTAGGAGCCACAGCAGAGCTAACGCGAAGAAGCCTTGAAGCTGCAGGGGAAACCACAGCACTCCTGTCACCCCACCACTGGGGCAGGTGGGAGGGGGGTGGGGGATGGGACTGACGTGGCAACCAGCCTCAGCTCAGTCCCAGCCTCCACCCACCCCCACCCCCACCCCTGCTGCCCAGCACCCCAACCTGTCTCATCACTTTAGAGGGCTCCTACTCACCTCTTACTGGCCCTGTGGGCCTGGGGTCCGCGGACCGGCCCAGAGGCAAGCGTTGGGGAAAAACAGCATGTCATACAATGGCTAGGCACAGAGTCCTCCATGTGGCTGAGAAATCACCGGTTTGGACTGCATTTCCCCGAACCTATCTTGATTATATTGTCAGAGGCAGTGGGGGATCAGAGTCCAGAAAATTGTGTTGGATTGGAAGATAAGGTCCTAACTGTTTGCTTCTGCTCTTGGATTCCGTAGACCGTCCTCCTGGCTCTACATGAGGGACAGCTGGCCCCAGATGCTGGAACGCGAGGCTGGGCTGTGAGCAGGCCAATTGAGGCCTTGGCATGAAGGAGGAGGCGGCTGGAGGGGGGCTCCCTGTGACCTAGACCCCGAGGTCCTCGGGGCGGGAAGTGAGGGCTGGCCTAGCGGTAACAGGACAGGCTGAGGCTTGCAGGGGATGCAACCACTTATTTCTACAGCACTCATACAGCATTGACTGTGGGCTGGCTCCGTCCTGGGTGCTTTCTACACACCAGTTCAGTTAATCCTCATGAGAGCCCTTGGAGGCAGGACTACTGTCATCCCCACTTGGCCACCAAGGACACAGAGTTGCAGAGAGGTTCATTTAAATGGTTTGCCCAAGGTCACCCATCCAGGCAGAGGCTGCTCCCGGTCCAGGCCAAGCCCAGCCTGATTGCCCCAGCCCTCAGCACCATATTGCACGCAGGGAGCTGGACCCTGGGCCATTCATTCAATAAATAGGATATGTGTTGAGATGTCCCACAGGGCAGGCCAAGTGCTGGGATCTGGGACAAGCACAGAAACAGGACACCATTTTTGCTCTTGCAGAGAACACTTGGTCCAGAAGGAGGGACAGACACAAACAGTTACAACCCAATGTACACAAATCAATGCTGTAAGATGAGCCCGTTGAGTGAGCATTTACTGCGGGCCCCGCCCTGTTATAAGCATGACTTATCTCTTTTCATTCTTGCAAAAACCCCTCACGGTATCATTGTTCCCATTTTGTCGATGAGTAAAGTGAGGCTTGGAGAGATCCAGTAGTTTGCATAAGGTTGCAGCAAGCAAGTGGCAAATTTGGGACGGACTAGGGGAAGTGTAGGGTTCTGTGGGGGCACATCCCAGAGGGCTTCCCAGAGGGGATGCTGCCACCCTCGAGATGCACGGAACATGGGATTGGTCCAGTGGAGGGGAGGAGAAGGGTGTTCCATGCCAAGGAAACCACCCACAAAGGCCAGGAGGCTGAGCTGGTTGACAAACTGGGGGAGTTGCATGTGGCCTGGCCAAGAGTTCACCTGGGCCGAGTGGAGCTGGTGACTCCCCAGAGGATTGGCCCCTGCTCACCGTTCTCAGTTCTCAGGAACTCTGGTGGGGCTGGGGTCAAGGTGCAGGGCCAGGCCCGGGGCAGAGACTTGCCTTGCCCGGCCCTGGGGATGGGGTCAGTGCTGGAATGCCCGTCATGAGGCAGGCCCACTACCTGAGCCAGCCTCCCTGCTCTGTCCTGCGCTGGCTGTGTGGCCTTGGGCCAGCCACTTGCCCTCTCTGAACCTTAAAGTTGCTTTAGCTACAAAATAGGCACGCTAGCGCCTCGTGGGCCTGTATGAGGATTATGTGTCTTAATAGATACAAAGGGCTTCGAGCCGGGCCTGGCTGAAGTCAGCATTCTCGAAATGCCAGCTTAGTACTGAGACTGTCCACCTGACAAGTTCACTGCTTTCACTTAGGTTAAGGAAAGCCAATGGTGGTTATGGGGCCCAGTGCCCCCCAGTCAGTCACCCTGCCCACATCTCAAGATTCGGCCTCACCAGCCCCACCACCAAACCCTCACCACAGTAGGGGCCTGAGCCCAGTGGGGGTGGCCCAGGTGGCTCTGGCTGGGGACCTGGAGGCTCCTGGCAGTCTGGGGCGGGGGGGGGGGGGGGGGGGGGGAGGGGGGGAGGGGGGAGGGGTGGGAACCAACAGCAGCGGTGACTAAGACGGGAACCTGAAATGCACTCACACAGAGAACTCCCCCAGGAGGTACGTTCTTTCACTCTGGCTCTGGTGAGTGACTCATGCGGGGGCAGGTACTGAAGGTGGTAGGGCACAAGGGGAGATGCTCATCCCTCCCAAGAAGTGGGTTGCGCAGTGGTCTATGGAGGGCTCCCAGATTCTAGGGTTAGGGAATGGATGGGTTCTGTGACTGATAGGGCCTGGGTTCAGGTTCCAGCACTGTTACTTTGTAGCTGTGTGATCTCAGGCCTTGGTTTCCTCTCCTGTAACATTAGGCTAATTGAATCCACCTCCTGGCGCTAACCCCTTCCTATGGTACCTTATTGCATATATTACATATATGCAATGGCTCCCCCTTGCCTACACAATGAAGTGCAGCCTTCTGTCAGGAGTTGGGTGTCGGGGGGTGGGAGTAGGTAAGAAGGTGACATGTTTGTGGAGTATCTGCAGACTCTGTGCGGTCTTTATCTTAAACTTCACACAGAATTGTTTTACAACTGAGAAAGCAGCCCCACACAGATGCCCCAAGTTGCCCAGGGCAGAGGTGGGTTTCAAACCTTTCTGTGTCCTTCTCTCCCCAGAATCCATCTCTCTGCTGGCTACATAGCCTCGCCCTGTTAATAAAACAGCAGGGTTTACTTGCAGGTACGTGGTTATTACAGAGAAGAATGGAGGGAAGAAGAGAAAACCAGGAGTCACACTGCAGGATCTCACCTCCTCCCAAGGAACTTTCCCAGACAGTCTGGCCTACTCTAGCATTGCCGCTAGGAAGATGTAGTGGGTGTCGCCCTCTTCCTTCCCCTTTTAGCCAAGCTAAACCTTGGTGACCCAGACAAAAAAGTCACAAATCTACCTTAAATTGGCTCATTCTGTGTCTCTTAACTTACATTTCTGTTATGTACCATTTTCGTCGTTGTCGTCGTCGTTGTTGTTGTTGTTACATACCTTTTTTGTATGCGTAAACTTATCTGTAAAGGTACTAGGTCCAAATGAATTTAGCTAATCTTCCAATAGTTTACATTCATAAAAGCAAAGATAATTCTAATGCTACTTAAGCCATTCTAGGTCAAAGAAAAAGAAACTCTCCATTTTATTTTATTTTTTAAGATTATTTATTTATTTTGGAGAGAGAGAGAGAGAGAGAGAAGCAGACTTCCCACTGAGCAGAGACTGCCCCCCACCCCATGCAGGGCTTGATCCCAGGACCCCAAGATCATGACCAGAGCTGAAGGCAGACACTTAACTGACTGAGCCACTCAGGCACTCCAGACACTCTCTACTTTATTCTATGAAGGCAGCCTGACCTTAACATAAAAATTTGACAAACAGGGATCCCTGGGTGGCTCAGTGGCTTAGCGCCTGCCTTTGGCCCAGGGCATGATCCTGGAGACCTGGGATCAAGTCCCACATCGGGCTCCCTGCAAGGAAACTCCTTCTCCCTCTGCCTGGGTCTCTGCCTCTTTCTCTGTGTCTCTCATGAATAAATAAATGAAATCTTAAAAAAAAATTGACAAACAAACCAGCTAATAAATTAAAACAAGAACACAAACAAAACACTAGCCACTAAATTGTAGACTGATCTTCCTCTGATTTTGATGCAAGCATTCTAAATCAAATGCTAGCAAATACATACAAGTTGTATTTTATCAATAGCAAAGGAATAACATACTTTGAGCAAAGAGAGCTCATTTCAGCAATGCAAGTCATTTATCAACATAATTCTTTACATTACATTGAAAGAGAGTAACAATGTGATCCTATCAACTGATGTTGAAAAAACTCAATTGCTTTCTTAGGGAAAAACTACTAAAAAAATAAGAAACTACTAAAGTATGATAACGGTTCTTTGCCCAAACTAACAGCAAACATCATTCCAGATACCAAAACCATTTATGTTAGAATAAAAAAAAAAAAAACAGTGTTTTTGGAGGTTCTATCAAATGCACCAGGATAAAAAACAATGAAATGCTCACAACTGAAAAAGATGAGATAAGGCAACTTGATATTGTAAGGAATCATTGGCTGGAAATAGAAAAAGAAAAATATTTCATCCGCATTTATATTATTAGGGGAATCCATCTAACAGAGGAGGTGTAGGAGCTCCAGGAAGAAAAAATGTGCTGAAGGATAAAGAAGACAGAACTAACATCAAAATACAGTATGAGTTAAAACTTCAGAAAAACATGATTGTCCCCATGTGTATTGGAAATCAAAATACAACAGAGCCTTTCATAAATTAGATAACTCTACATTACGTTGCACACGGGAAATGCCCCAAATCTGCAACCATGGTGACTAAATAAACAACCCAGGAATGGAACCCATTATCCCATGGGAGTTGACGCCTGGACAAAAGTGGGAGTCTGAGTCAGTCAGAAGAGACCAGTTTACTTACTAACAGGTGCCAGCACAATTGGCTATCCATTGGAAGAAATAAGGAAATCAAATTGGATCAATACCTAATACCAGCAGCAAAAGTAAATTATAGATGAATTAACACGTCATAAAAGTCTTAGGAGAACACTTAGAGAACTATACTTAAAATCTAGGGATTGGGGACCATTTCCAAACCCAGAAAAGAAGCCGAGAGGCCATAGAAACTCTTTTAGCTGAATCTATTTAAAATTAAGAGGGAAGATTATGGGAAGATACCCAAGCTAAGTTAAAGGATGATTTGTGGGGGCACCTGGGTGGCTCTTTCAGTTAAGCGTCTGCCTTCAGCAGGTCATGATCCCGGGGTCCTGAGATTGAGCCCTGCATGGGACTTCCTGCTCTATGGGGAGCCTGCTTCTCCTCCTTCTCCTCCTCTCTCTGCTGCTCCCCCAGCTCCTCTCGCTCTCTCTGTCAAATAAATAAATAAAATCTTTTTAAAAAAAGATGATTTGTACTTGCAAACCTGGCAGGTGAATGAGCCATCCCTGCGCCGCACAGACAGTCCATACAGCAAAAGACCAACAGCCTCAAAGAAAAATGGCAAAGGGTACGAAGAGACTATTTACAGAGGGGCAAATTCAAATGGCAACTACATAAACTAAAGATTTTCAGCTTCACTAGAAACCAGGGAAAGGCAAATTAAAGTACCCATGAGTTAGCCCTTTATTTTTTTAATCTTTATTTTTTTAAAAAGATTTTATTTATTCACTCATGAGAGAGAGGCAGAGACACAGGCAGAGGGAGAAGCAGGCCCATGCAGGGAGCCCAACGTGGGACTCGATCCCAGGTCTCCAGGATCACGCCCCAGGCCAAAGGCAGGCACTCAACCGCTGGGCCACCCAGGGATCCCCAAGTTAGCCCTTTATGCTGAGAGGTAGGCAACAATGAATGACTGGGGAGCTTTAGGGAGGCACACTGTCATTTTTGCTCATGGAGAGGCAAACTCTTAATAGCTCTTTTAAAGAGAAATCTAGCAATATCCCATACTACTTGTTTGGAAGATCTTAAAAAATTTACTTCTTACACACCCCTTATTGGATAATTACACGACAATGTGCTCCATCAAAATGAGAGAGTAAATCAAGCAAGAGAAACATAATTCAATACAGGAGTAGGAGCTCCAACATAGAAAAGAGGTAGAGAAACCCCTCAGACAAATGATGAGAGAAGACAGATAGATCCCAGGATAATCCTGCAATAGGTCTCGAGAGCAGCCAGTTCATCCAGGAGCAGGGCAGGGGGCTCTAGCCATTTTCTAGAAGGTTAAATTTGGAAACCACTCAATCAAACTGAACCTCTTGAGAAATGATGTAAACAACTGGTGGAGAGATTGCAGTTGAATTAATAATAAGTACATAGATTATTCTACACAAATAAAAAAGGAGATACCAGGAGAATAAAAGATCATACAGAGAAGAAAGGTAATCATAATTTACTACATGGGTCGGGTAATATAATAATAAATGTTCGGTAAGATTCTTGAGTGGATGGGATCCCTGGGTGACTCAGCGGTTTGGCGCCTGCCTTCGGCCGAGGGCCTGACCTGGAGACCCGGGATCGAATCCCACGTCGGGCTCCCTGCATGGAGCCTGCTTCTCCCTCTACCTGTGTCTCTCATGAATAAATAAATAAAATCTTTAAAAAGAAAGATTCTTGGGTGGACATTCGTGTTTTCCACCAAACTTAGGAAGTTTTCCGAGGCACCTGGGTGACTCACTCCATTAGACGCATTAAGCGTCTGCCTTCCGCTCAGGTCATGATCTCAGGTTCCTGGGAAATAGAGCAGCTGGAGAGAGAAACCTATCCGAGTGTCAAAGTTGAAGCCTTTGCATTAAGTTACACTTGAAGTTGGTTCCATCTCAGAACTTTTCTTTTTCAAATCAGTCACTTTGAGTTGGGTTTTCTGTCAGTTGGAACCAAATGAGCCCTGGCAAATACTCTGGTAATCTCAGCTTCAGAAGTGAGCATCCAGCCGCAGAAAGGCCCAGTGGCTTCTCTTGATCAAGGCCACTTGTCAGTCAGGAGATGCTGTAAGGCAGAGCTTCAGAGATCTTGTGGATTAAGTTTCTCTGGATATTAGCCAGAACTTCTTTGTTTGCAGACTACACACACCAGACTCAAATGGATTTATGAGCATATATTAGCTCATGTAACTGAAAAACCTACTTATATCTAATTCCAATCTTGGATCCTAGTGCTCAAATAATGTCACCAGATTCCTTTCCTCTTAATCTCTTGGCCTTGCTTCAGTTGCTCTGCATGGGTTTCATGCTTGGACAGAATTTACCCGAGTGGTGGCCCAGATGGTCAGCAGCAGGTCCAGCCTTACACCCCACAAACTTTAGCAAGTCTAATGAAAAGAGAACACTTGACCCCCTAATAGGTATAGAAAAAGGCCAGGAGCTGCCTCACTTGGGTTATACTTCCACATCTGAGCCAATTGCTGTGGCTCAAGGGATGGAATGTGTTGGTTGACTAGACGTGGGTCATGTGGCCACCCCTCCCAAACCACGTGGATCAAGAACATGGACGGGAAACTTAGGGGGCTGTCAACCAAAAGGGGGTGTGAATGGATGCTAAACAGGCAAAAATAGCAGATGTCTACTACCTCTTATGCTATTCTTAGCATCCATGATTCTTATCACAACTATAATTAAATATAACCCCAGGGACGCCTGGGCTCAGTGGTTGAGCATCTGCCTTCAGCTCAGAGTGTGATCCTGGAGTCCCAGGATGGAGTCTCGCTCCTCTTGAGGAGCTTGCTTCTCCCTCTGCCTATGTCTCTGTTTCTCTCTCTGTGTCTCTCATGAATAAATAAATTAAAAAAAATATATATATATACCCCAGCCCACATATATAAATCCTCCACCTTCTGCAGGAACCTTCTGTTTTCCTTTAACTCCCAAATAGAATGACTTAAGGCTCCCTTACCACGTATTAAGGACAACCAGGTCCCGCCATAATCTCTCTGAGGATTTCCAAATTGGGGCTCACGGTCTCGAGTCAGTCATGACCAACCTACTTCTCTTTCTTCTTCTTGGCTTTATTGAGGTGTAATTGGCAAATTAAAACTGCATATGCCTCAAGTGTACAACTTAGGTTTTGAAATATGTGTACATTGTGATCACCACAAGCCAATATATGTATCACCTCAAATACTTAGGGTTTTTGTGTGTGATTGTGTGTGTGTGTGGTGAAAACACCTAAAATTATGCTCTCTTCGCACATTTCAAGTATACAATACTTGCTAATTACACAGCCTACTTATTTGGCTGTCCCTGTATGCTCTTGGCCTCTGGAGCCACCATACTCTTTCGTCCTTCTTTGGCTCCAAATGAAAACCCCTGAATTTCTCCATTGCCCTTCAAGAACCAAAAACCAAGCTGGGTGAGGAACATTCTTCTCCGCTCAACTGCCAGTAAATAACTCTAAATTACTTTTTTTACACCCACATTCCACCCTGAACCAGGCACGAGATGGGGGCGGAGGGTAAGGCTCTACATTTTTTTAAAAAGAGAAATGCTGTTTGGGGACTCTTTCCCTCAGTAAGTAAGTTGAGTTGGCCTCTACTGCCCTGTGTGAAGGGTATAATGGGAATTTGAGGGTGGCCTTTTTTTTTTCTTTTCTTAAGATTTTATTTATTTGAGAGAGAGAGAGAGAGAGAGAATGTGAGAGAGCATGAGCGGGGGGGAAGGTCAGGGGGAGAGGGAGGAGTAGACTCCCTGCCAAGCAAGGAGTTTGATCCCAGGACCCCCAGATCATGACCGGAGCCGAAGGCAGAGGCTGCCCTTTCAATACTCCCTGTCTGGGCACGGTAAGCTGTTGCTGGCAAGTAGCTGGGAAAACTTGCCTAGAACTCAAGAAGCATGTTGAGAGAAAATGAAGAATACAAAGAATACAATCCCTTCCCTTCTGAAGTTCAGTGTTACTGGAACCTTTTTGGTGAACTGAGTCTAGCCTGAAGACCATGGGCAGGAGAAGACTAAGTGCCCTTGAGAAGGCACTTGCCACGAACAAGGGCAGGTGGCCCAGGCTAAATGGGAGAACCTCTGGGGTTGCAGGGGTTGGTCTGGTTCTGATACCGTGTGTGGGCGGGCCTGGAAAGCCTCCTGGTCAAGTCCCGTGGCAGGGCAGAGCACACTCACCCAGTTCAGTAGGGATGCGGAGTGGCAGACACAAGCAAGAGCGGCGGAAAACCAAGGCCCCCTAGTGGTAGGTCCTGGCATTCTCGGACACACTGGCAGCCCGTGTTATTTGAACACGGAGGGGTGGGGGAACCAGGGATGCTATTTCTAGTTGTAGATTTCCCCTCCACCCCTTAATAAGCCATTAAAGTGTTCTGTGAAGCCCCTGGGTGTCTACCCTTATCATTTCAGAGAAGTGGCAGATGGTTTGAAATGGCAGGTTTTTGTTTTTTTTTTTTTGTTTTATTTTGTTTTTAAAGATTTTATTTATTCATGAGAGACACACAGAGAGAGGCAGAGACATAGGCAGAGGGAGAAGCAGGCTCCTTGTGGAGAGCCCGATGATGTGGGACTTGATTCCCGGACCTGGGATCACATTCTGAGCCGAAGGCAGACACTCAACCACTGAGCCACCCAGGCGTTCCAACAAGGTTTTTCTTTAACATACCATAGAGAAAATTCTTGGGGATGAGTCCTTACCCCTCTGATCTAGGTTGGGTGGATTTTTTTTCTCTTATTTCTTTCCTATTTTTTTTTTTTTTTACCCTCACCCTCATTTCATAGATAGTTGTGTGATCTGATTAATGTCTATTTTTGTCTTCAGGGAGTAAGCTTCAGGGGTTAGGGATTGTCTTGTTTGTTGCTGTATCCTTGGCCCCTAAAATAGCATTGGGCATTCATTCATTAAGCTGACAAATCATTAGGGAGGGTCTGTCCTGTGCCAGGCCCTCTACTAGGCATCGGGGGGGGGGGGGGATAGCAATTTGCCAAACACTGACTCTGTTCTTATGGAACTTCCGTTCTAGAGGGTAGAGATGGAGAACAAACAAGAACATGGTACCGCGAGTGACGGTGAGCACTCAGCATAGGAGGGTAGGGTAGCTTCTGCAGGGTAGGAGGCTTCTACTCTAGGAAGTTTTCTCTGATTGCTTGAGATTTGAGCAGGTGCCTGAAGGACTGAGGACTGGAGGGAGGGGGGAGATTTGGGAGAGTCCCAGGCAAAGGTCCAGGCCCAGAGCAGAGAGCACGCTGGGCAGTCCTAGGGGCCGATGTGGCTGGGAGGCAGCACAGGACAAGGCAGGAGCGCAGGGGGTGGGACCTTGGAAGCCACCCTAAGGACTTCAGCTTTGATTGGGTGGTCTAAGGAGCTATGGAAGGGTCTGGAACAGAGTGACAGATCTTATCTATGAAAAGGAAATAAATCTTTGCTGAATGAATGTGGAATCATGAATCTCCTTAAAGCCCACCCAACCCTCCCCCCACTTCGCCCCCTTGCCTGGAGTCTGCAGGCACCACCCATGCAGCCTCTGCCTCCCGGCCATGTCCCGCTGCCCAGAGGACTCCGACTCCTCTGGTTCCTGTCTTTGGTGAGCTCCCGACACCCCCAGACTTGATGAGCTTCCCAGTTACATACTTTCCCAACACCCAGCCTTAAATATGGGTTATGTCTGTCTCTATCATTCCATTGCTGGCTGCCTGAGGACACCATCTGTCCCTGCTCACTGCTGTATCCCGGGTGGGACACAGAATGTGCTCGGTAAATATTTGCTGGGTGGCGACCGGATGAATCAGCCT
Organism: Canis aureus; assembly: GCF_053574225.1. NCBI lineage: Eukaryota > Metazoa > Chordata > Mammalia > Carnivora > Canidae > Canis > Canis aureus. The sequence continues at coordinate 59,332,241 of NC_135618.1, read as the reverse complement.
GCTCTGTTCCTCTGGGCTATTGCGTCAATTTTCTGCCCAGCCTGAAGGGCTCCAAGCTGAAGCTGGACATCAGGCTGGGGCCAGGGCGCCACCCCTTCCCTCCCAGAACCTGGTCCTTGTTCCCATCGCCTTCAAGCCTGCTCTAGGCCTGAGTGGTCCCAGGGGGCCTGAGGTGGGTGCTCAGACGCTGCAGACCCCACCTGAGAACATCTGTCAGGTTCAAAGTTCAGGAGTAGTTCTGCATGTCCCCTCCCTGCTCCATCCGTATCTGAGGCAAGACAGCCACCCAGTGGTAATTTTTCTAGACTTTTGTTTATTTTATAGCAATTGTCATGATTAGAGAAGTAAATAACACATTTAAAAACCTTCTCAGGGCCAAAGGATGCCAGAGTATTTACAAACACATGGTGGGGGTGTGTGTGTGTGTGTGGCGAGACATGAGGGGCTGCGGCTCGGGGACCCCGGATTCCGCCCAAACCCTGAGCCAGGCTTGGGTGCTGATGCTAGCCACCACGACTGTCCCACGGGCCACAGCGCGGGCTCAGGGAGTATTGGCAGCTCTGCTCGGTGGGCCTGATGGGAGGCCCTCTAGCTAACCTGTGGCCCTGCCTCCCGCCCAGGGGGCTCCCCACACCCCACAGGCCAGCTCAGAGGGGTCTCTGGGAAGCACCGAAGGACGGGGCAGTGTGGGGGCCTAGGGGCAGGGACAGAGATCGAGGATGACCCGGCCTGCCTGGAGTGGGACACACACATACACACACACAAACACACACACTTTCACAGAAGAATCGAAAGAGGAAGATTTTGTGTGTTGTCTTCTAAGTCTTCGTGTCTACGGTGTTATTAATTTTTTGCTATTTGTTTCTTCGACAGTGACGTAAACTGAGGTAAACATCTGTAACCAACACCTCTCCTAAGGGGCAAAGGGTCCCAGCCCAACTAGCAGAGGTGGTGGTGGCGGCGGCGGCGGCAGCAGCAGGGCCCCGACAGCTAGGGAGCAGGCCTGGCTGGGGTCCTGCTCCCGTGTGGGGCAGTCGCTGGCCCTCTCTGTGCCTCTGAACACGGGGGCTGGGCTACGTAACTACAGTCCCCTTTCCAACTCTAACATTCTAGATACTACGACGAGGGAGAAACTCCCGAATAGGATCTTAACAGAGAAAGAGAGAGAGAGAGAGAGAAAGAGAGAGCGCGCACGGCGAGGGACATCTACTTGGAATCTTGCGTCCGTGTTATTGCAGGAGAGACAGGATGTCAAGAGGCCTAAGGCAAAAGGAGACGTCGCGGCTGGGAGAGAGAGGTGGCCCGGGTGGGCTCCAGCTGGGCCGGGGGCAGTGATGGGGGGCCTTCTCTGAGACAGGGCCCATGGTGGGAGGAGGGTTTGCTACTTACCTGGCATGTGGAGGGCCCTGGGGCCCACTGCAGAGGTGGGTCTCAAGTGGGCGGGCACACCGAAGAGGGGAGGGCCAGGCCCTGGGGCAACCGCACACTTTGTAAACTGGACCCGGGCAGGGCAGGGGGACCTATAGCCCTTTTGCGCGGTGGGAATGAGGGAGGAGTGGAGAGGTGGGGGCTCCAGGCCAGATGGTAGTTGGGCCCTCTCTGGTCAGCCGGTGGGGCTCATCAGAGGGCCCCCTCGAATGACCTAGAACCCCAGTAGGACCCTGGCAGGTGTGGCCCTGGATGGCGGAGGGGACCCTGCCAGGCAGGAGTGGCCTCACCCATGTTGAGGTTATTGCGGGGTCCTGGGCCTCCACAGCAAGGGCAGGGGTCACGAGGGAACACTGGGTGAGGTTGGGGTCCTGTGTTGCTGCCTAGGGGCCCGAACCAACCTGCGGGTGCCTCCTGGCCAGATTCCCTGAGGGGCGCGTGGTGAAGCGTAGGCCTGGACACCTGCTGGCAGCTGTCTGGGTTGGATCCTGGGGCCAGGAGGAGCTGCTGAGGCGTCTGGATGCCATCGCTGAACACATAAGACTACACGCATACATGTGGACTCTACTCACACTCATGGGGCACACACCGATTCACCCCCCCACCCTGTGTTTCCACAGACCCCCATCCTCGTTCCCACTGCATCCTCACACCCACGGGGGCACACTTCAGTACCAGGACGTTGGGATGGCGGCAGCCGTAGGCTCACATGTTGGTCCCCAGCAGAAACCCAGGGGGATTCCTGGCCCAGATCACCTCGCCGCCACCGGCCAGAAGTCCGGCTGTGTCTGGGCTCAGAGGGTGAGCACCCAGAGGATCTGAGGTCCCCGGGCCTGGGGAAGTGCGGCCAGAACGGGGAGCTGCGCCGGCCTGGGGCTCTGCACTCACTGCCCCTGTCCTGGGGATGCCCAGGCACTGAGGCCCCCTCTGGCAGCCCTTCCCTCTGCGACTTTGCCGGGAAATTCCTGGGGAGGACACAGAGGGCTTCTAGAGCCCACCTGTCCGGGTCGGTTGCCCTTCCCAGGGGCTCAGTGTTCTCATCGGCAAATGGGTTGTGGGGGTCACCAGGTTCTTCCGGCTTGTGCCAGCACACACACACACACACACACATACACACACGCACGCGCGCGCACACACACACTTTTGCCACATCCAGACATTTGCTACATTTTGCAGAGGGCTTGGCCTCTCCCCCGCAGCCTCCTAGGAAAGGGGCAGGGCGCAGCTGAGCAACATTCAGCCCTCAGCTCCTGGCCCTCCCCTCCCGGCCAGCGTCCGGCCCCAACGCGTCCTTCCTCTTCTGTGCCCGGGTGCGTGCGGGGGGTGGGGGGCGGGGGGGGGCTGGGGGTCGCAGGCTGGGGCGGCCAGGAGAGGGGATTAGGGGTGGGGCTGCGGGACGATCTGCCAGGGGGTGCGAAGGGCCGGGAGCAACTAGTCAGGGTTCCAGGGTCCGGGACGGTGTGTGTGCTGTGGGGGGGGGGGGTCTGCCCGCAAGCTCTCTTGCTCCGGTGTCAGGGGGGCCTCTGAATCCTCGGGTCTGTGGGGCTCGGCTCCGCTGCGCCCAGCCCCCGCCCCACAGGCGGGCCAGAGGTCTTTGGGTGGCTGACCCAGCGCCCGCCGCCCCGCGCTCCTGCCTCCCGCCGCCGCGGGTGGGGGTGGGGGTGGGGGTGGGGGTGGGGGGGAGGCGGTCGGACTCGCAGCGGCCCCCGCCCCCGCCCCCGGCGTGGCGCGCGCGGCGCGGGTGCGGGTGCGGGGGTCCCGGCGGCGGGGGCGGGCTCAGACGCAGATCTCGATGGCCGTGGCCAGCACCACCTGCCCTTTGCTCTTGTCCGCGCGGCCGTCCGTCCTGCCGGGGGGCCCCGGGGGCGCCAGGCCGGCCTCGGGCACGGGCACGGGCACCGGCACCGGCACCGGCACGGGCACGGGGACGGGGACCGGCACGGGCGCGGGCGCGGGCGCGGGCCCCACGGCGGGGGCCGCGGGCCGGGAGCCGCTGCCGCTCTCGGTCAGCACCGTCCGCTTGAGCGGCCCGGGAGCCTCGAGGCGCAGCGGCCCGGCGGGCGGGCGGTCCCCGGCGGGCTTGCGCGCGCGGTGCGAGGGCCGGCGCCGCAGCTCGGACGTGAGCTCGTGCTTGAGGAAGCGGAACACCTCCTTGGCCGGCCCGCGGCGCTCGGGCTCCAGGGCCAGCAGGCGCTGGAACATGCGCAGCGCGGGCTCGGTGAAGCGGCGCCACTGCGACGGCAGCCCCGGCAGGCGGCCCCGCTGCCAGCGCACGAACTCCTCGAAGAAGGCGTCCGCGCCCGACGCCGCCTCCCACGGGAAGTTGCCGGTGAGCACGCAGAAGATGAGCACGCCGAAGGCCCACACGTCCACGCCGGTGTCCACCGCGAAGCCGTCGGCGCGGCCCGCCTGGCACACCTCGGGCGCCGTGTACGGGATGGTGCCGCTGACCCGCTTCACGCGGCAGCCCACGCGGCGCGTCATGCCGAAGTCGGCCAGCTTCACGCGGCGGCACTCGCGGTCGAACAGCAGCACGTTCTCGGGCTTGATGTCGCGGTGCACCAGCTGCCGCCCGTGCATGAAGTCCAGCGCCAGGCCCAGCTGCTGCACGCAGCGCTTCACCGTGTCCTCGGGGAGCCCCACCTGCGGGGGCGGAGCGCTCAGGGACGGCTGGTCCAGGTCCGCCGTCCCGTCCATCCCATCCCTCCCCACTGCTGCCAGTGCCCCCTCGCCTGTGCCCCTACCTGCTGCCCGCCCCCACCCCACCGCGGGGGGTGCTCCTGCTCCCAGTCTGGCCCGCTAGTTTTCACCCCGCACCCTTCTCCCCTGGTCACCGAGCGCCCACGGTGGGCAAGGCGCCCCACTGAGCGCCCTCGCCCGCACCATCTCACCAACTCCTGGTGGCTGCGATTGCGCTGCTTCCCTCATAGGGACCTAAGGCTCCGAGAGGCCCTGCCACTGGCCACCTGGGCGCCAGAGCTGACTCGCACCTAGCAGGCACCACCAAATGCAGAGCCAGGAGCCTGGAACCCTCCTGGCACTCTCCCTGCTCCAGGAGGCCCCTGGAGGCCCTGCCGCCTCATCTCCCCTCTGGTGTCCCCACTGTTCCTACGTAGCTGCTGAGAAAGGTGTCCACTGGACCTTGTCCCATCCTCCAGCTGCCGCCCTTGGAGTGCCTGGCCTGGCTGTCCTGGGGCCAGGAGGCCCTCTCCTGTCCCTGCACCACCACACCATGTACCTGAGGAGGAATGATGTCAAACAGGTCCCCGGCGGGCGCATACTCTTGGGCGAAGACATAGCAGTCCTCCGTCTCAAAAACCACGTCAAAGACCTTGATGATGAAGGGGCTGGAGGAGAGGCTGTTGGTGATGCTCACCTCCCGCAGGAAGTTCTTCAGCTTGGTCTTGTTCTTGTTCACAAACTTCAGCGCCATTTTCGTGCCTGATGGGGCAGCAGCCACAGCAGTGAAGGCCTCTGTCCCTGCGCCCCTGCACCTGACATCCCCGAGACAGCGCGAGCCTGTCCATGTCTTACTGGTAGGAAACTGAGACCCAGCAAGAGGAAGGGACTTGCCAGAAGCCATGCAGGGAAGTCATGCAGTTCCTGCCCCTGACTGGCTGTGAGCCTATGGCGTGGGGAAGGCATCACACTCCTGGTTTAGTGAGAAGATTCTGGAGCAGGCTACTGGGGTCTGGCCCTGGATCTCTAGTTGCATGACCTTAGATGACTGACTGGATCTCTGGGTCTCAGTGTCCTCATCTGAGAAATGGAGTTGGCCATTCTGACCTCCCAGAGAGATCACCTACCTCTCCTTAAGAATGGTGCTCTGTTTCCAAGGACCCACCCTCAGGTTTGTCCACTTCCCTGGGGTCAGCGATCACTAATATGCCGGTGATTCCCCAAACACCACTGCCAGCCCTGACTTCTCTCCTGACCTCAGCTGGCCCCAAGCAGCCCACCCTCCAGTCTGGGCTCTGTACCTCCCTCTCAGGTCTCCCTGGGCTGTTCAGGTTGCATCTCTCCCCCTGGATCACTAACTGTGTCTCCCTGCTGACTTCTTGGCTCCTGAAGAGAGTCCCCGAGAGCCCGAGACAAGTCCCTACCCTGGCCCTCAAAATTGGCCACCCTGTGGCCCAGATGCTCACCTGTGCCCTTATAGGCCACCAAGTCGACCTTCCCATAGGTGCCCTTGCCTAGCTCCCGGACGAGCTCGTAGTGCTTGGTGACATCGCTAGCTGCTAGTGTGCGGAGGGTCAGTGCCTGCATGTCTTCAGTGAGGAGGGGCACGCCTGCACCCAGCCCAGGGGCAGTCCCTGGCCCACAGCAGGGCAGGGAGCGGGGTGGCTCGGGCTCTGGGCAGCCCACGCTCATCTTCTCCCTGTTATGGGGGATGTGGCATGAAATGTGACGTCAAGCTGGGGGGCCCCCTAGTCCACCCACCTCCTCCCTCCCCAGTACCTAGGGCCCTGGGACATCAGGCTCAAGATGACCACAAGGGGGCGACAAGCATCTTTGTTGGATCCCCTTTCCCCAAAGCATCAGGGCCTTGGGCTGAGCCAGCACTCCCAGGAGACACCAGTCACTGCCCCCACAGTCCCCACTGGGTACCACCAGCCTGTCTGTCTCAAGCTGTCATCCAGACACAGCATTGGACAAGGCACACCCTCATAACCTATGTCACACAAAGACACTCCACAGACCAAGTCCACACGGGTGCTCCGATTCACAGATACTGATCAGCACCTGCTGTTGGCCAGGGGCTTGCTGTTCAGAGACATGGGGACGCAACACTAACAAGCACATAAGAATCCCACCCTCATGGGACTTATGTTCCAAGGAGGGTGATGGACAATAAACCTAGTGAACACATGAATTATATATTATGATAAAATGTGGTCTAGGCTTTTGAGAACAGAAGGCAGGAGGTGGGGAAGGTGATATCTGAGGGCAGGGGTCACAGTATCAAATTCCTCAACCAAGTAGTCTCAGCCCAAACTCGGGCAGGATGGCACAGTTATGGCCACACACCCAACCACGGCCTTCTACCCCTGCCCCTCCACAGACACCACCGCCCTGCTCAGGTACATGTGTCCTCTCAGGGTGCCACCCAGCCTCCCCCAGTCTCCCCCAGACACAAGGAGAGTGCAGGTCCCGCAAAGACCCACCCTGCCCTAGCCCCACCCTCCACATTCATAGCCTGACTGACCCTTTTGGGACTCACACAAACTACACCCACGCATCAGAGGTACTGAGTCTGTCCCCAGTCGGTGTTGGGGGGCAGAGAGCTGCCGTGCAGAGTCCAGCAAATGCCCATCTGGGGCCTGCATTTCTTGTCTGTCAAGTGTGTGTGTGTGTGGGGGGGGTTGGGCTGGGGAGCAGAGCTTCCAGGAGCAGGTGTCCACATGTCTGTGCGTGTACCGGCAGGAGAGGCACAGAATCCTCCATAAGCTGAGCCCCAGGAGCCTGCCTCTCAGTGCACCTCCTCTGCCCTCACCTCACTCCCTCCTACCTCCAAGTCCCGGGTGACTCAGCCAGCATTCCCCCAGCCCCCCACCTCTACAAGACGGCCCAGGGCTCTCAGAGAGAAAGCAGGCTTGGAACCAGCTGGCCTGGCTTTGAATCTAGCTGTCACCTGCTTAGCTGGATGGCCTTGGGCAAGTACCTTCATCTTTCCTTGCCTTAATTTTCCATCCACATAAAGGATATAGCAGTGCCTTGTCCCTATGGGCTTGTGACTTCCTAAATGACTTAGCCGGGGTACACAGTAAGTGCTCTCTAAGTGCCAGGTGTCGTGTGCCCTCAGTAGTGTGATCTGTGTTCCCCCTCAGCTGAGCCAGCGGAGGCCGTGAGTAGGGGTGGGCTCTCCGGGAGCCCCTCTGTGCTCCCCCTGGCCCAGCAGCTCCCCTGCCAGTCTCCTCCTCTGCCTTCCCCTTCCCTCTTGGCACGACCCAGACTCCCACTTCACACAGAGAGGAGGAACATCAGGAGGGAACTTCCTGGCCTCCCACCCAGCCCCAAACGGAGCTCCATCTGCACGTCCTCCGGCTGGCTGGGGGAGCAGGGGGCCCTCCTCCCCTCCTCCGATTTGGCTCCTGCCCCTTCTGCTGCCTCAGGATCCTGCTCCCCCAATCAGCCCCCTTCCCCTCCATTCATGAGCAAGCCTTGTTCTATAGAACCTTCCCCTGCCACATCCACTGCCTTTCCCTTCCTAATTCCTTTGGTCTGAACATATGCCAGGAGTCTGCCTGAAACACCACATGAAAGCCCTCAGAGGGGCTGGCCTGGGGCTTGCATCAGCCTGTCTCAGAGACCCCCCCAGGGGGAGGGATGGTGCCAGGCCCAAGGACTCGGGGTCCTGCTGCCCCTATCGCCGCCACCCTCCATGTGCTAAACCCAACTGGGCCATGGCACCTGTCACCAGGTCTCTGCAGTCCCAGCCCTGGCTGGATAGCACTGGGTCCTTCTTACTGCAGCCACCAACTAGGCTAAAGTGGACGGCCTCTCTCCATGATGGTCTTGCCCTGCTTTCAGGGCTGGAAGGGGTCACCCCTCCTGACCTCTGTCCAATGCCCATACACAGTGGGAGTGTGGTTCTGAGTGAGGAAACATGGGCGATCTGCTTTGATGAAGCAGGGAGAGGGAAGGCCGTTTGTGGGTGAGCGGCCTCAGGCCCTTTCCGAGGGGAGTGTGGGCCTCTCCCCCAGGGGTTCCGGTGAGTACACCCCCTCGGTGCCTTGAACTCTTCCCCCTGGCCGCCAGTGAGAGGCTGCGAGCTGCTCTGCTGACCTACTTCTCCTGATGTGTGGACTCTGCGACGGTTGCTGTGCTGGGCAGGCCGTGGGTGTGCAGGCACAGGGGCACACGCGTGTGCAATGCTTCCACTTCGGGCTTTGGCCCTGCCATTTTGGGCTGTGTCTGCATCCTCTGGGAGACTGACTGGCAGCTGCAAGTTGCTAGCTCTTCTTCCTTCTCTCCCCTCCTCCCTCAGCCAGAGACTGTTGGGTGCGTGGCTCATCTCATCCCTGCTGCTTTGGCCTCAGAGCTGCACCGTGCAGCCACCAGTCTGGGTCAGGCGCACAGCCACAGTGGGGTGGGTCTGGGCCCCACATCTGCTGCCTGCATCCAGGTTCAGCCCTTTGACCACCACTCTGCACTGCCTCTCTCTGGTCTCCTTTGCCGGGTTTGCTGCCTGCCTTTACCTACCCCTGCACCAGCCGCAATCTTCTGGGCCTTCACCCTCAGGTCCCCCTCCTCCAGGAAGCCTTCCTGCTGCCCTGGGTGCTGATTTCTGCCTCTGCCGAGCCCCAGGATTCACACAGCGTCTGGGCGTGTCTCTGACAGTTCCTGTTGAATGTCTTGGGGTGGTCTCAACCCTGTCCCGTCTGTCCCCATCAACAGACCAAGAGCTTCCTGGGGCTAGGGGCTACATATGATCCAACTTTCTTTCATCCCTTCCCTTGGTTCCCAGGACCCAGTTTTGGGGGTCTTCACTACTGACCCGTCCCTCCTTCATGACCTCCCCCCACCCCACCCCCCCACCCCTTTCAGGCCTGTTCTCTGCAAGGCATCGGCAGGCAACAAGGAATTAATCCACACAGCCTGCGTCACAGCCCCAGGTACACACTGCCTCTGACCCAGTTACCACGCATGTGATTTAAGAGTCACAGTGGGGAGTGACAGAAACAGCACGGGCCTCGGGGCTCAGCAGACTTGCCCTTGATCCTGCCGCACGCCACTTCTTAGCACGCCACTTCTTAGCCGGGTGACCTTGAGCCAGTCACTTGTCTGGGCCTCGGCGGCCACACCTTTACAACCAGGAAATCACAACAATGAAACGGCAGCAGCTACCACTGACATTGGGCCCTGCTCTAAGGATGAGCTCATCTTCACGATTCAGCGGATAAGTGTTCTCATGATCCTTGTTTTAGGGGCACAGAGGGCCTAGAGAGCTTGCCCAAGGTCACACGGCTCACGTTGGGATTGGCTCCAAAGTCGGTGCTCTTAACTACTGTTTTCCCAAGTCAGAATGTTGGAGCGTCTCGTCTGGATCCCTGGGTATCCAAGTGGGGAAACTGAGCCCAGGAGAGCACAAAACCTGAGCCAAAGCTACTCATGCCTTGCTGGGCCCCCGCTGAGAGCGGCTTGGGTGGCAGGTACTGTCCAGGTGCTTCCCATGTATTAACTCACTTAATCTTCACAGCAGTGGGTTCAGAGCAACTTCTTTCAGGCGGGGGCTCGAGGCCAGACAGTAAAGGAAGACACACTGGCTCCCCGAGCACTTGAGGGCATATACGCCTGCCTGGCATTGGCAGGAACTTGACCTAAAATGATTTTACCTTCATCACCATTGCCTGTGGATTTGGTGACTGTGAACTTCCCACCAGCAGGTGATGGAGGCCCGTGGCTACCCTCTTCCCCTCCCCTTCCATCCTGTGCGGTTGACACTACTATCCACACTCAAGCTGACTGTGCTGTTCCGGGGGACCCCACAGGCCTTGCACCTCAAGTGTGTGTCCTCACTGGCCCCGAGGGAGGCCCTTGGTTTCCCGTCTGTTGCTGAAGGCAGGTGGGTGTCACCCAATCTTCTCAGCAGCCGTTGCACTCTCGCCCTGTGGGCTGGGTCTTCCGCCACAAGCCAGGAGGGCTTCCCAAGCACGAAGCAAGACAGAACCGCCTACCACTTCCTGTTGGCAGGTGGCTTGAGCTGGGTACCTCTCTTATAAAAACTACACCCAATGCATAACCCAACTCAGGCCCACTTTGGAACCTCTCTTCCCTATCACACACACATACACACGGTGCCAGCCTGGCAAAATTTCAGAGTCCTCATAAGTATCCTGAGAAGGAGGGCAAGATGTCTCCTGTTTTTTTTTTTTTTTTTTTTTAAACAGCTTAACTTTGTATACATCACAAAATTTACCCACAGAAGGTATACAATTCAATGATTTTAGTAAGTGTCCATTGCCACAACCGAGCGATACTTTTATATATATATATATATTTTATAGATGAAGCAGAGAGGCCCAGGAAGTTGGTGATTGACTATGGAAACTTTGTGTTTCCTCTTTTATAATACAGAGCTGCTGCTGGAAAGCAGCTGTCAGCAGGGAACTAACTATACGGTTCCTGCTCGCCTCACATCTAGGTGTGGCCACGTGACCAGTTTCCCCAGTTGAACGTGAGCAGAAACGACAATGGCTGTCACTCCTGGGTGGGGTCTCTTGAGAGTGGGCGGGGCTTCTCTATTATCTCTTCTATACCTGGGCTTGATTCAGAGGCCTCCTGGGTTCTATAAGACAGTGAAGCTAGGAGCTAGGAGGAGCCTGGGTGCTTGGCTGTGGGAGGTCTCCTGCTGATGAGGATGACCCACTCAGCATTTTATGGAAGCCAGAAGTAAATATCTGTTGTGTTAGACTGCTGAGCTATAGGAGCTTATTTGTTATAGCAGCTAGAACTACGCTAATCCAGGGATTATGTAGCAAGGAAGCCAAAGAGCTAGGACTTGAACCTCTGTGTGTCCAACTGCCTGGAGGATGACCAGTCTGTAAAGAGTGGGGGGCCTGCTCTTGTCTCTTGGGAAAATAAGAATACTGGTAAATATATATTGAGTGTTCCCATATGCCAAGTGCTGGGCTAACTATAATGGATTAAATTATTGGACAATCACAAGTCTAGGCGGTAGGTGCTACTATTATTACCTCATCTTACAGAAGGGACAGTGATGTATTGATGGGCTAAGTAATTTGGATTTTAATATAGGGTGTCAGGCTTCAGGTCCCATGCTTGTATGTACTGCGTCCTCTGAGGCTCCTGAGGGTAAACCCAAGCAGAGAGCAACCCCAAATGAGACCGTTCTCCCGTCACATCAGGGAGGAAATGCATTCTCTATCACTGGGGGTAGAGAGGCAGAGACTGGATGCCCATCTGTTGGAAATTGGAGGGTGGGGGTGGGGTGAGGTTGGACCAAGTGCCATCAGCCAGCCCTTTCTTACTTTCACTCTGGGAGTCTAATTCTCTTTCCCCATGCCCAGGTCCCCTCCCTCAGGTCACCACACCCATGCTGTGCCCTTAGCACAGGCAAGCCCCAGGGGTATCCTTAACAAAGTCCTGTCTGGAAGGATTCCTTTGAATAGACGATTGTTGCTGGGTAGTGGGTCACTGCTCTGGGTTGGTCTTATTATTAAAAGCCATGACAAATGCAGCCATAAGCCATTATTTCAGGTATTGAGTGGGGACAGAGGGCCTGCTTCACTTTGCTTCTATGTAGAGTGAGGGGCTGCAGCCTCACTCCCCTAGCCTACATGGCTGAGCTGGCTTGGGATCCCCCCAACCCCCTTTCCTGCCTCTAGGCTTTTCCCTCCAAGTCCTCCTTATCTATGTCTTAAAACCACATTTAACCCACTCCTTGCCTTGCTCAAGCATTTTCAGTGGCTTCTTGAGTCAGCCTCTGGTGTTTTTCCTGCTCAGCATGAATTTCCCTCTCTCAGGCCATGTGTTTCAGGAGGGTTGTCTACTGAAGATCCATCCCATCCACCAGATCACTATGACTGGTTCGGAGATGAACCTGTGACCAAAGGGGACCCACTGGGATCTAGACCTAGGACTCTGGCTGCAGCTATTAGGAAAGAGATACCTCCTGACCCCGGGATGCAAAGCGGGAGGACAAAGTCTGGAACTGTGGGGGCTGGCTTTGCCACCGTGTGGGGACTGCCTGCCCGAGAATGAAGCATCAGAGAAGAAAAGCAGAGCTGTAAAGTAGAGAGGTTTCTGATGACTCTGGGCACCTGGGTGTAGGCATGACTAAAGCCAATTATACTCCTGACCATTTGTTTTGTGCATCGATACATTTCCTTTTTGGCTTAAGCCACTTTGAGTTGAATTTATGTAACTTGCAACCTAAAGATTCCCGACAAGCGTATCTACTCAGGCCTGGGCACTGTGCTGGGTGCTGGCATGGGGTGAGTAGGTTAGAGAAATGCACCAGGTAAAAGACATGAACCTATGAATTAGGAAGGCAGACAAAATAAGGACTCAGATAATGGGAAGGCCAGAAAGGCAATGTTAAGTGCTCCAGCATTTCAAGGAGGGCATGGCAGTGGGGTCAGGGTGGCTTCCGGGAAGAGGTAACACACAAATGGGCTTTTTGTTTGTTTGTTTTTTCACAAATGGGCTTTGAAGGGGATTGACAATCCAGCAAGAAACCTAAGAGCTCCTTGAAAGCAAGCCCCAAGCCTTAATCACCTCAGTATTCCTAGCACTTAGCCAGTGTGTGACAAATGCTAGGTGCATAATTCTTTACGTGTTTGGCAAGTTGTAACTTTTTATGTCTTGGCTTTCTTGAAATGACCCTGCAGGCACATAGTTATTTTCCCAGGGGTTGTGTAAGGTATCATTAGCCCCATTTTAACGACGCAGAGACTGATGGCCAGAAGAAAACAGTGATTTGTTCAAAATCACACAGAAGGTCAATGGCAGAGCTGGGCTAGAGGCCAGGACATCTGTAGGGTGAGGTGTGCTCTCCCTCTCACAGCCCAGCCTGAGCACAGCAGAGGGGGGGCGTGGCTGGGAGTGACACTGGTGGGGACAGAGAGCCTAGAGGTGCTACGGAAGAGGAAAGTGATATAACTGTAACACTAAGGATTCCTGATGTGTGCCAAGACCTCACCGAAATTAACTTATCTAAGCCTCACAATATCTTACGACACAGGGACTGTTATTCACTCCAACTTACAGGTGAGGAAACTGAGGCCCAGAGCACTCATGTCACTTGATCAAGATCATCCAATAAATGGCAGGGCTGGGATTCAAAGCCAGGCACTGTCACTGCAGTGTCCAAAAGCCTAACCACTCTCTTTGATTGCTCCTAAACTGATACGGTGCAAATCATCACTCATTCTCCATATGCCAGTGCTTCATATCGGGGCTGTCATTGTCACAGCAACTCCATGTTGCAGATCAGAATGCTGAGGCTCAGAGGGGTTACGCTGCCTGCCCAAGGCCACTCAGCTGGTAAAGGGTAGAGACAAAGACTGAACACTGAACTTCCCGGCTCATCTCTTCTTTACTCTTGGTCTCTGGCCCTTCTGTCTTCAGCACCACAGGCGAGGACAGCACCCAGGCCTGCCCAGCACCAAGTGCAAGGCTAGGAGAGGCGGGAGGAGGGGAGCGCCTCGCAGCCCCCACGGAGGCACCACTGCAGACCTGGAACCCGGGCCCTCCCCTCCCCGGGGCTGGAAACGTATGCGTGCATATACTGCCATTTATTTAACCAAACTCCTACTGGGTCATGTTCACCTTTTGGCTACTGTCAACAAAGAGTAGCCTTGTACCTAAGTCATTTTGCAGTGTGCAGATGTGTCTCTATGCCCAGTTCTAGAAATGGGTGGCCAGGTTAAAGGGTGAGTGCGTTTGGAATTTCTGTAGAATGTTCGGTGTCCCCCAGAGGGCCGCGCCGATCACTGGCCCTCCTCCAGCCATGTAAGAGAGAGCTGCTTCTTGGTGGAGCACAGCAGCTGCCACCAGCTCCCTCGCCCTCTCTGGGCCTCTGTATCACTTTATAGTTTAGTATGCTACTTTGAAATGGCAAAAAATACGAATAGGTTTCTCGCTTGCTTGTATCTGTATAAAGCAACCCTGGAATCAACACCAGACATTAATAAAGGTACTGCACCACCCTCAGCACTCACTCCCACTGGTCTGAGCCATCCTGGTCCGTCAGGTACTGCAGGAACTTCCTAACTGGTCCCTCCACGCCCCACCACAATCGGTCCCTGACCCAGCAGCCAGGGAGCCTGGCAGGAACCACTCAGGGCACATTGTTCCCCAGCTCAGCACTCACACCCACCCTCAGCTCCCATTTCATTCCAGAGTCCTTACAAGGGCCCTCAATTTACCCATCTGACCTGTCTCCTCCTTCCCTCTGCTCCAGACACACTGGTCTCCGGGCTGTTCCCCAAACATGACAGCTCCCGGCCTGGGGGTGGTTCCCTCTGCCCTTAAACGGCCATATGGCTCCATTCCCCTAAGTTCTGCTCAAATGACATCTTCTCAGCTTGGGCTACCTTACCGCACTCCCCTTATTCTGCCCTAGCGTCCCCCATGAGAGGATGTTACTCTAATTTATTATATAATTTATTGCCTGCCTATATCTATTGTGGCCGTCTCTCCTCCCCACTGGAACTTGAGCCCTAGGAGGGCAGGGATGTTGTTGGGTTAGTTTTGTTCACTGTGGATCCCCCAGCAGCTAGCACAGTGCCTGTACATCATAGGCACTTAATCAATATTTGGTGAATGAATGCATGAATGCGTGAACAAATCTCTGGGGAGAGGAGTGGGAACTGAGCGAACAGAGGCAGGTCAGGAATGGAACTTTTCACTTGGTACGATCCTAGGGAGTAAAAGAGTCTAGGCGTGGCTGGTGGTCCAGCAAAGCCAAAGGAAAATGCAAGGGGGCGGGATCATGCCAATCCACCCAGGCTCAATAGCCCAGGGCTGTGATACCCCCCCCCCCCACCGGCCCCCTGGGAAGGGCCAGAGGAGGAGTGGCCCAGCCCATGCTCAGGAAGGGTGAGACTCCTGGGAGAGGACACCCCACCCTGAGCAGAGCCTTTCTTATGTCCCCAAGGCAGGTGCCCCAGTCTGGCTCTCTGCTGTTCGCTACCTTCCCTAGAGGGGTTCTTGACCCTCCTTTGTTTACCTTAGTGCAGAATTCAGTTCACGTGGGTTCTCCTATCTGCTGCCAGGGAGTGGGGAGGGGACCCAGAGCCTGGTCCTTGGCCCTAGAGAAAGGTCTATGAGGTGCTTGGAAGAACACAAGCCCCTGTTACTGGTCCCAGGGAGCTCTGGGCAGCCCCGTGTCTTTCCTTCTCTTAAGTTTTCCAATGTATGAAAGGAGCTAGTTAGTGGTTCTTATCTCTTCAGGGGTCACCGAGGCTTAGCACCCTCTCCTCTGAAAAAGTCTCCAGTCACCCCATGCACGCTTCTACATGCAACACTAGGGGGTTGGGGCCTCGGAGGGAGCCCTTAAGAGATTCCAGATGAGGCCCCTCCCTCCCCTTGGTCCTTCAACACAAAGAGAGGTTCCAGCAAACATTCTATTCTGTTTAAAAGGTGGAAGAGAAGAATATTCTCAAACACCTCCTTGTCTTCCCCTCAGGGTGCAAATTCCAGCTCCATCCCTTCTTGCTGTGTGACCCCGGACAGGTGGTACCCCTCGTCTAAGCCTCAGTCTGCCCATCAGTAAAAGGGAGCTGAGAATGCCCATCTAACTGGGTGGGTCTCTGTAAGAATGAAACTGGCATTGCCTGGACAGAGGGGACTGGGACCGGGGTTCTGTCCTGGCTTGGACAGGACTCTGCACCACCTCAGTTGAGGCCGTACCCTGACTGCACCTTGGTTTTCTTTTTCTTTTTTTTTTTTTTTAAGATTTTATTTATTTATTCATGATAGACACACACACACACACACACACACACACACACACACAGAGGGAGAGAGAGAGAGAGGCAGAGGGGGAAGCAGGCTCCATGCCAGGAGCCCGATGCAGGACTCGATCCCGGGACTCCAGGATCATGCCCTGGGCCAAAGGCAGGCGCTAAACCACTGAGCCACCCAGGGATCCCACACCTTGGTTTTCTATGCTGGAAATTGGGGCTGTCTGGGGTCTGCTAAATCTCACCCTCTGAACCCGCTTGATCCAGAAGGGACTTTGGAGACCATCCACCCTGGGTGGGGAGACCGAGAGGAAGAGCGGGAATGTTCACAGGATCAAGAAGCAGAAACTGGAAATAACCTTCTTTCCACTGCCCTCCCCACTAGGGGCGGCCTGGGGTTCCCCTTGCTGCGAGGCTCTGCCTCAGCCTCCCCTCCAGCTGGCACAGTCTGCCCCTTCCCTGGGGCACATCCGTGGTGGTTATTAATAGCTTGTGACGCTATTCGCCTGCAGCTGGTGCCCAGAGCTGGAACAGGCTCTCTGCCTCTTTTCACCCTCCCCAGCCAGACCCTGTGGGGGAAGCAGCAGGCTTGGCCCTCACCCCTTCCCACCTGCCTGAGGGCCCAAGGCCTGTGGCAGCCCTTGTGGGTGTGGGAGGCGGCATGAGCCTTGTTGCTTGGGTGAGGTGGGCAGCCCAGGACCCAGAGAGATCAACAGGAGTGGAGGGCTAAGAGCACAGAGGTGGCCTGCCACTCGCGGATTGGCCCAGGGGCCGTGGCTGGGTGTCCACCAGTGGACAGGTGGTGACCACTGAAGAGGCAGCTGGGTGAGCCAGAGGCTCCCTGAAGAGAAGAGCCCTTCCCTTAGCTACAGTCCTTACCTCTTCCCTGAGAACCCCCAGAGGGGAGAATGAGGATGGAGCTGAGTTCAGGAGACTGGAGCCCACATTCTGGCACTCCTGGGTAGGACCACCACCATTTCTGGCTATGAAGCTCTGGTTAAGTCACTTTCTCTGTGCCTCTATTCCTCATCAGTAAAATGGGGATGATATGGTGCAGGTTAAAAGGTTATTAATAACAGCTAACAAAGGGCAGCCTGGGTGGCTCAGTGGTTTAGCACCTGCCTTTGGCCTGGGGTGTGATCCTGGAGTCCCGGGATCAAGTCCCACATCGGGCTCCCTGCGTGGAGCCTGCTCCTCCCTCTGCCTGTGTCTCTGCCTCTCAAGAATAAATAAATAAAATCTAAAATAAATAAATAAACCAAATTAAAAAAAATAACAGCTAACATTTATGAACCACATAAAGTATTAAGATCTTGGGGCACCTGGGTGGCTCAGTGGTTGAGCATCTGCCTTTTGTTCAGGCTGTGATCCTGGGGTTCTGGGATGAGTCCCTCATCGGGCTCCCCACAGGGAGCCTGCTTCTGCCTCTCTCTGTGTCTCTCATGAATAAATAAAATCTTTTTAAAAAGTACTAAGATCTTTATGTATATATGGAGACTCATCTAAACCTCACAACCATCTTGGGAGAAGTTCATATTATTCCCATTATGTCCCTTAAACTGATACTCAGAGAATTTAAAATTAGGTGATATGCCTGGTGTCACACAACTAAGAAGTGGCTTAGAGATACCTGTCTGGCTCCAGAACATTCAGTAAATATTTGTTGAGCATCTCCTTTGTGCTTGGCACTGTTCTTGGATCTGGAGTCCATTCAGGAACCAAACAAACAGACCTGCCCTCAAGGAGCTTATATTCTAGTTTGGAGGCAGACAATCAGAAAGGTAGCTAAGAGATGTAGGTAAGAGGGTACGAAGTCCTAGAGAGGAAAGCAAAGCAGGGAGAGGTGAGGAAATGTTGGGGATGAGGGAGGAAATTATAGATGGTTGAGGGGTCAGGAAAGGCCCTAAGGACGAGGCAACAGGCAGGTAGATATTATGGTGGAAGAGCTTTCCTGGCAGAGGCTGAGGGAACAGTGAGGAGGCCAGCGTGACTGCAGAGTGGAGGGGGAGGGCAAGGCGCAGGAGGAGCCAGAAGAAGCACGGAGTAAGTGGCAGCATGTAGGGCCTTGGAGGCCATGGCAGGACCTGGCCTTCACTCTGTGACATGCACTCCAAACCCCCGACTGGAGCAAACCCTTCCTGAAACTAACCCACGTGCCAGGCTCTGGGAGGTGAAGAGACAGCATGAACCTGATCTAGCTTACCCTTAAGAGACTTGGAGTCCAGTCCCCCACAGCAATTCCACCACTGTCCTAGGCGTGGGGCTGAGGAGTAAGGGCTGAGGGAAGCCTTAGAAGCTTCTGGAAAAGGACTGGGCATGCACTGCAGATTCCCCCGTGCTGCAGTGCTCGCCTGTCATGGCCCCATGTGAGCAGAGGTGAGGGAGCAGGAAAGCTGAGAGAGATGTTCAGAACTGCAGCCAGAGCCCAGGTTAGGTTCTGTGGTATCCTTCTACCTGGCCTTGCCCTGCGAACTGTATGTGAATGGTGGGAAAGTGGCCAGAATGTTCCCTGAATCCTAGATATGGAAGCCTGAGTAAAGACCTTCATCTCCAAGTCTCCATTTTTTGTTTTTTAACCTGTAAAACTGGGGCTACCATTCCCTTTCTGCTCAGGACTTGCAGAGACTAACTTTAACAGCAAACCTTCCGGGAGGGTACTCCGCGCCATTCACATTCACTTAATCCTCACAGTGATCCTACAAGGCAGGTACTAGCACCACCCTCTTTGTAGATGAGAGATCTGAAGCACAGAGAGGTAAGCAAAGCACTTTGCCCAAAGTCACAAAGCAGTGTCTGGGAGTCGTGGTTTTTGATGCTAAAATATGTTAACTGGGGGCCTCGCCACCTCTCCTGGAGACACTTGGGGTCAGGGCCAGCAGATATCTGGGCTCTCAGGGTGGGAAGATCTCCCTGCAGGATAGTGGGCCCTGGCTAGGGAATGGGGGGCCTTCCTGATATGATGGGGTGGGTGATCTGACAGATGCAGAGGAACTACCCTTGGAGAGAGGGGGGATTTGAGCAGCCTCTCTGAGGCCTTACCAGGAGATGAGGCGGCTCTGTCCTGTCCAGGCTCCTACCCCGGTCCTTTCAGGGCCATCTCAACAACCAGGGGCAGTTGGAACATTCTCCGGCTAAAGTTGCAGGGGAGGAGAGCTGGTGCAGTGGGGAGTCCCCAGGCTTCCTCCCGCCTGGACCAGCTCATCTGCAAACCCCTCAGGGTGTGGCCCAGGTGACAGTGCAGACACTTAGGTAGCAGGCACTGCTAAAGTACTTTACCTGTAACAGGCTCATTTAGGCCTCGCCATAACTCTTGAAGGTAGGAGCTACTATCACCCCCATACTGCATCAGAAGAAACTAAGGCACAGGACAACTGCCTTGTCCAAGGTCACATAGCTCGGAAATGGTACAGGTGGGATTTGAACCCAGGAAGTTCAAATGCCAGTTTCACTTTGGTGGCTCACAGAGGACGGTCAAAATCCTCCCTCTGGGTTAATGTGGTGCTGTTCTCAGCAATAAATGAGAAAGCAGTGCCCAGTGTCCAGCATGGAGCACTTGACATTGAAAAATGCTCCACCGCTTCCTCCCAACCCTGATATTACACGGCTCCCCATGTGGGGGCTGAGCTGGGAATCTGTTCTCTCTTCAGACTGAAGCCAATCTATGGCAGGGAGACAGGAGGGGCTCTAACTGGACCCTTCAGACCTATTGCTGCTGCTTCCTTAGGCCAGAAAGGGGGCTCAGGGAGCATGAGAGGGAGTAGGTGGTTTGGGTAAGACTCAGGATCTGTTGGAGGTGCTGGTCCTGGCTTTGGCCTGATGCCCAACTGCCTGGGGCAGAAAGCCTGGGAACTCACTCAGCAGAAGCCTGGCAGGTACCTCACCTAGAAAGCAGAGGTAGGATGGAGGAGGACCTCAACGACAGAACTCTGGCCAAGCTGCCCTAGATCGCACCCCCAGAGCCTCAGTGCAAGGTTCTGGAAGGGCCCTCATAGCCTCTCAGGCTTGAACCCCACTCCACCCCACCCTCACCAGCAGCACCAAGACGCTTCATGCTCTCAAGCACCACACTGTACCAGCTCTCAAATGCTCCCTTCCCCTTTTGTGGGGACAGCAGAAGCCCTGTGGTCTCCCCAGACTGGCTATGGGGAAACCAAGGTGGCATTACCACCAAGGCTTAGTCACCCACTTGCCAATGCCCCTTTTAATAAAAGCCAATAGTGGGCAGCCCTGGTGGCCCAGTGGTTTAGCAACGCCTTTGGCCCAGGGCGCGATCCTGGAGACCGGGGATCGAGTCCCGTGTCGGGCTCCCTGCATGGAGCCTGCTTCTCCCTCTGCCTATGTCTCTGCCTCTCTCTGTGTCTCTCATGAATAAATAAATAAAATCTTAAAAAAAAAAAAAAAAAGCCAATAGTTATTGAGCTTTTTCATGTGCCAGACCCAGTCTCTCTTCATGCTTTAGCTCACTTAATCCCCCAGATGACCTTGAGGTGGGTATTATCTTTGTTTTCCACGGAAGTAAACGGAAGCTCAGGGAGGATAAGTAACTTCCTCAAGGTCACCCAGCAGCTAAGTGGAAAACCCTGGCAGAGTCCAGAGCCTGTGATCTCAACCATGGTGCTCTGCTATCTCCCTTGACCTCGGGCTGCTACAGACCTTCATCCAGGAAGATGGCACACTCCCTTCCAGGGCAATGCCCCATGGCTGGGGCCCAGTGCTGGCCCCTGGCCCCTGGCCCAGCCGCTTGGCAACACCCGTTGGTTTTATTAATATTTAGGAAATGTCAATAATTTTGAGTGACTCCTGCGTCTCGGCCCCCACCTTTCCTGCCTGACCAAAACTTAGAGTAGCCTGGACTCAGTCCTAGAAAGTCAGAGCAAGAAGGAGGCTTATAGAAGAAAGAACCTGAGAACCTCAAGTCATATTCCTCTCTGGACACATGGGTAAACTGAGGCCCAGAGAGCAGCAGTCCCCAAGAGACTTCAGCAGTAGCTGGGCCTAGAGCCTTGGACTTTTGCTCCTGAGCAAGTGGGACAATTAAAAGCAAGTTTTTGGTGGCTGAGTCCTTCTGGCACAATGAGCGGTCACAAGACAGAGCCTGGAGTCAAAGTGGGGCCCGGCTGGGGTGCTCTGGCTGGAGGGATTCAGGTTTACTTTACCACTTAGCCCCAGAGGGATACTGCCCTGTGCCTGTTCTAACTTGGCCATGGGGGAGGCAAGGAACACCCACGTGTGCAAAACACACAGACGAAGGTCACCGCTGAGCAAACAGTTTTTGGCTTCCAACCTGGGCTTGCAAAGCCAGATGCCTACGAGAGGGGCCAGCAGGTCACGTAAATGAATGAGCAGGCCAGGTGAGGCCTTGGGGTGAGCTGGAGGGCAAATGCCCTAAAGAAGGTGGTGATTCTTCAGCTCTGGCCTGGGGATGCCACGTCATCTGATGTCTTCAAGAGGATCCAAAAATCAGTATTCGTGTATGAAACTGTGTTTTTTTCAACACTGGCAACAAATGCAAACATGAGAAAAATACTATTTGGATCAACAGAATGCATCTAGAAGCTGTATCTTACAATAGGTGCTGTACAATACTCTGGCCTCTAGGATGGGCAAAGCCATTGTGGTGTGGACAAGATAGACCTGGTTCCATCTCCTGGAGCTCAGGGTCTAGATGTGGGGACAAGGTCTCCTAGCACATGTAGACACGTGTGACTGTCTCCAAGCCACCAACCATCAACTAGTCCAAATCAGCTCTGCACTCTGTGTCCCAGGCCAGTTCAGGTCAAAAGGGGAAGTGAGGCAGAAGGTTGCCCCTAAGCCATCCTATGGCAGGGCTTCTCAGGGTGTGGGAACAGCCCCCAGTGAAGGGAGGGAGTCTGAAGACATAGAAGAGAAGAGCCAGAAGTATAAGATGGTGAGGAGTGAGAGCTGACATCTGAGAGGTGGGGTAAGGCCACAGCCATGAAGGGCTTGGACTTGTGCTTTATTCCAGACTCAGTGGGGAGCCACTGCAGGTTAATGAGGAGGGGAGATCTTACTCCTTGTCCCTTCTGGCCTCTTTGATGGTTTTCGCTAGTCGCAGTGACTCTAATCTCTGCAATTTGGCCTCTCGCTCCACTCCCTTGCCTGTGGGTCATATGGTAAGGCTCTGGGCTCCTGGGAACCCCCTGAAAATGAACTCCTTCGGAGAGGAAGAGGGAGAGGACACACCTGGGTGCTCTTCGTGCCCCAACTGTGATCTATATACTGCAGAGTGAGTGGCTCACTCTCTGTCATTATCTCTGGGGGATGCCACGCACTTGCCCAAGGTCACCCAGTCTTCAGAGCAGCTGGCTCCTTCACTGCCTGGGCTGAGGGTGGCTGCCTCAAACTGTCCTTGAATTTGCAGGAAGGGTTGCCAAAGGTCTGGCCTGAAGCACTCCCAACCTCTTCTCCTGCTAGTCACATCCCCTCCCTTGGGTCAATTCCAGCAGCAGGTGGGGTGGGGGCACCTGGTATTGGGAATAGTGGAGTAAAGGGATCAGCCCCGGCCCAGGGGTCCCCAGTCTGCAGCAGGATGAGGATCAGGTGCTTCAGATGTGGGGTCAGAGCTGGTCAGCGGGACCTGACTGGGCCTACCTTCACTGGCCCAACCCAGAGTGGCCTGGGCAAACAGAACAGACCGGGGTCTTCTGACCAACAGATCAAGAAAAGCGGATTGGGATGATGTGGGGGAAAAAGCCCTGGACTCCAGTGCCAGGCACATCACAGACACTAACTAAAGGTTTGTTGAATAAATAAATGAACAAAGGAACTCCCAGTGGAGCTACCTGTACCAAGTCCTGCCTTCCTCAGCGTCACTGCTTGCCTGCAGAGGGCTCAGAGAGGAGAGACTGGGGGAACCCCAGGATCCCAGAGTGTGTTCCCTCAGCCACGTCCAGTACCTTCTTGGGATCTCTGATCCAGAATTTCAGGGTACAACATCCCCGGGCCCTCTCATTTTCCCATGAGCTGCAGGGTCTGGGGTTTGGGACTTCACTGAGGGCTGGGCTGGGCTGCTGCTTTGTATAGCCTGCAAAGCTAAAGCAAGGACCTAGAATGCTTGCTTGGTTGTCCAGGACACACTGATCCAACCTGAGGTTTGGCCCTGGATATTTTGGAGGCCAGGAGGAGAAGGGAAGGTCTTGGGTTTGCTAGCCCTAGGGCACATGCGGACAGAAAGGTGCCCTGACCTGAAATGGCTTCTTTGCCCAGACTACCTCTCCTCCTCAGAAATCACTGCCTCACTTTGGAGAAAGCCGTCCCCGCCTGCAAAACATACAAAGTATGACTTGGGGGAAGACCCTCCCTGTGGCCTGGGTGGGGGGCAATGGGATCGCAGAGAAAAGATGGGATGATTCCCACCCATTCTCTCAAACACACCCCTTCCCTACCGTTTCACAGACAAAGACACACACCCGAAGCCCCAGCCATCACCCTAGGGCCCCAAGCCACAGGCTCCCTCACCTGGGCTCATCCCCAATCTCCCCTTCCCAGGGGGGACTTCACTTGAGAACTCAGCCCGGCCGGGGGGATGGGGTACAGATACTCCAACGGCCCAGAGTCCAACAGCTCCCGGCTCACAGTTTACAGAGGTGGGGGGGGCTCTCCACCCTCTTGCCCCCCTCTCCGAGCACGAGGTGGCTCTGCCACTACGCCCCCCCACCCCCCGTGGGGCCGGGGAGCAGCGCCCAAACCCCAGGGCTAGGGTGTGAGGTGGGGGAAGGGAGAGGAGGAGGGGGCGGCTCCTCCGAGCGAGACACAAAGAGACGTCCTTCAGCCTCCGCTCCATGGCGACGCTGGGGAGGGGGCAGTGTGCGCCCGATACCTCCTTCCCCACCTGCAGGGTTAGGGGCGTCGGTGGCCACTCACCTGGGCCCGGCTTCCCTGGGCTGGGGCCGCGGGGACGCCGCGGCGGGGGGCCTGGGCGCCGTCTCGGTTTCCTTCGGCCCGGCCCGGGGGGGCTCAGGGCGCCACAACCATGGGCTGGGATGCGGAGGGCGCCGCGAGGGCTCGGCCGCCCGGGTCCTGGAGCTCTGGGGGGGCCCCGAGGCCTCCTGCTGGTGAGGGGCAGCTCCCGCTGTCCTCGGTTCCCTAGATTCGGGGTTCCTGTGTACCGGAATTGGGGGGGTCCAGGAACCCGCTGAGCTAGGGGCGTTCTGAGCTGGGTCCTCGTGTCTTGAGGTGTGCAGTTGTGATGACCAGGCTCTTGGCAGGGGGTCCCGGCAACCCCGGACGGGGGGTCACTGCGTTCTGGGTCTTGGGGGGCCCGGACTGAAGAGGGGGCGTCTTGGCCGTACCGTAGGGAGGTCACTGTCTTCTGAATACGGAGGAGTCCCCGCTTTCCCCAGCGGGGGGTCGCTCTCTGTTGGATCTGGAGGGGTCTCCCGCTTTCCTGCGGGGGGGTCTCCGGGTCCTGGACGTGGTCGGGGGGGACCCCGCGCTGCCCGGCTGCGGGGGCTTGCCGAGCCCCGGCCACCGGCAGGAACCGGGAGGAAGCCCCTCAGCCGCTGGGGGGCTCCGTCGCCGCCGCTACGAGCACCCCGGCTCTGCGGGCCCGGCCCCCGGCCTGATCCGGGCTCTGGCTGCGGCTCCGGCTCCGGCTAGCGATCCGCCGGGTGCTCGGGCCCCGGCCCCGGCGCCCGCCCGGGCAGCGCTCCATCGCTGCATCGCGGCTCCGCCCTCCGGCCCGCGCGCACCTGCCCGCCCGGCCCGCGGCTCCGCCCTCCGCCCCGCGCGCCGCCGCCCGCCCCTTTGTCCGCCCCGCGTGGCGCGCGCTCCCGCGCACGCGCACTCCCCGCGGCGCGCGCTCGCCCCCCCGCCGCGCCCCCCCCCTCCCGCCGCGGGGCGCAGATTCTCCCCGCGCGGAGCGGGCGGCGCCCCCACCCCGCCTTCCGGCCGCGCCGGGTCCTAGCGCCCGAGGCTCCCGCTCCGTCTTCCCGCCCCCCGTCTTTTCTAGGTCAGAACCCACGAGGGGGCGAGAACGAGGTTAGAGAGGACTCGGGGGAGTCTGAGAGGGTCACCTGGTCCCCGCGGGACCAGACTGCCCCAGACTGTCCCAGTCTGTTCTTGTGGGGCGGAGCTTGTGTCTGTTTCAAGGAGGGAAACAGTCAAGCTCTGCAATCGCGTGTGCATCTGTCTCCATTCATCCCATCAGTCGGTCCTATCCGGCCGCCGCCGTGCATCCATCCATGCACCCATCCATGCACCCATCCATGCATCCATCCCTCCATCCTATTTTGAGCTAGACTTGAGGCAATTACCGGTCTACTCAGGGAAGCATAGGGGAAGAGGTCGCGAGCTGGGGGGCTTGGGGGCCGTGTCCAGCCCAGGTCCAGCTTGTGACCCCCGCTGTGAGCAGTGGCTAGTGGTGGGATACAGCTGATATGCACAGTGCTCACTGGAGAGAAGGGAGGAAAGGGGATTCCAAACAGAGGAGCAGTGTGTGCAAAGACACTACCCGGTGGATGAAGGAGCATCATCGTCTGACACTGGAGATTGGCAGCCCGAAAGGAAGCAGGGTAGATGACGAGGGCGGGGGAATTAGATAGGGACCACTCGTCCTCCCAGGCTCTATTCTGCCTCTTTCTCAGACACATCCAGGCTGCCCCAGCCACACTTGTTTCATTAATGAGAAAGCCCCCCCCCCCACACACACACACACAAACACACCCGGCACCTTCCCTATTTCTTCTCTTTGTTCAGGCTGTTTTCTCCACCCAGCATACTCTTCCCAACCACCCTGACTGTGTCTAGATCGTTTAGAACCAGGGATGGCAGACTCAAGTAGCTATAGATCACATAAATTAGTGACTGGGGTCAGGCATCAGGTGACTGCAAGTAAGTGGTGGAGATGAGGCAAAGTGGAGCATCATGGGCCTGTAGGGACAGATGATCTTTCAAGAGAAGCAGGAAATCCATATCCTAACACAGAGTCTTCCAACTTTTCAGTATTTGAAACAAATCCCCAAGTTTAGAAATAGAGAATGGGACAAATAAAACATGCTTTGGAGCCAAATCTAACCCGTGGGCCATCATTTTGCAACCTCTGCTACTGAGAATACTGCCTCAGTTCCCCTTTTCTCCCTCCCGCTTCTATCCAGCCACTTTTGTTCTAGAATCCAAGTACTATGCGATCATCAATCAGCTCTGTAAAACACAAAGTAGATTTGGTTGCTCCTCTGAGTAACATTGCCAAGGATGCCTTGTTAGCTCCAGGGCGGAAAATCTAACCTCCTTGTTCTGGTGTTCAAAGCCTATAACCTTTGGGGTTTCTACCCCTTCCGCTAATGAGGTCCCTTCTTCTTCATTAAGCCTTGACCTCAGCCCGTGTTCTTAATATGTGCTTTCTCCTACCTCTGTGCCTTCATACACTTGGTTTCCTTTGTCTAGAACATCTTTCCTCTCTTCTTTGTTCTCTAAACAAGTTATCTCCCCACCCCCAGATATCTTTGTCTGCCTTTCCTCTCTCACCCTTCCTGTCCTGCCAATGTTCCAGAGTTTCAAATTTCAGCCTTTGTTCTACTCCTCTCCAAGTAAGGCCTGCTTGCCCCAAACAAATGGAGGGGTTTGAGTTGTGGGGCAGAAAGAAGTGAAGTGGGAGATCAGAGAGGGAGGAAGAGGGAAGAAAATATCTTCCTGTGTCTAGTAACCAAGTCCCAGAACATTAGAATTTAGAGTGCATTTTCCTCTCGTTATGAAAAAACAAAATAAAAAAACAAAAACAAAAACAAAAACAAAACAAAACAAAACAAAACAAAAAAAAACGGAGGCCTGGAGAAGGGCAGGAACAGAATCTGGCCTTGAAATGCTCCCAACCGTGGTCATCAAAGGTTATCAAGGCCACTTTGGATGGAATCCTTCCCAGATTCCTTGCTTAGGAATTTGATTATCCACAATGCAGTTAGAAAACGTTGGCCAAAAAGCATGGTGGGTATTCAAGTCCCCTTCCCCCCACCCTAGGCTCTGCAGAGTGAGAAGTCCTGGTCCTCAAAGGGGGCACACTCTTATAAGGGGTCCCATCAAGGGTCCTGTCAACATTTAAGCTGCAGCTGCTGCCAGGGCATTTTGGGCTCCATGTGTTCATAACCAGCAGGCAAGAAGAGTCACTTCTCTGGCAGCAATCATCGAAGCTAATTAGTTTCTAGAAGTTACTACAGAAGTACCCTGATCAGTTACTAGAAGAAGGCAGGGCTGCTCTTACAAAAGGAGAGCAGGGACAAATACATGTGGAACCCAGTGATCCATTAGAGTGATCCATTGGTTATGATAACCAAGAGTTTTAGACCCCTCAGGAGGGAAACCTTGGATCACACCACCGAGTGATCCTTCAGGACCTGTCAAGTTGAGAGGCACCTGGGTGGCTCAGTGGTTGAGTGTCTGCCTTTGTCTCAGAGCATGATCCTGGGGTCCTGGGATCAAATCCAGCATTGAGCTCTCTGCGAAGAGCCTGCTTCTCCCTCTGCCTATGTCTCTGCCTCTCTCTCTGTCTCTCATGAATAAATAAATAAAATCTTTAAAGAGAGAGAGACTGGAGGCACCCATGGAGGAGCTGTGTGGCCAGAGGAGTGGGATGTGGCAGCCATGAAAATGGACCATCCAGACCACAGGGGTTGGTGGGACGGGATGGTGACTGCCCAGAGCAACAGCGGTGGAGGCTCTCCAGAGTTCACAAAGAAGTCTCCACTTTGCTCCCTTCTAGCTGATCCCCATCAATGACTGAGTGCCTCGAAGACACAGAAGTGCCCAGATCCCTAGAGACACAGAGCATCCCCAATGGGCAGCTGGGGATCAAGGCCTTCCCATTGGCTCCATCAAACTCTCTTAACATTCTTATCTCACCTTCCTTCCTTCTTTCCCTCTTCCATGCTTTAGATTTATTGAGCCTCATCGTTCACCCAGCCGCCTTTGGCTCCCTTCTGATTTTGCTACCCAAGCGTTTTCTCCCAATAAGATAGCTGCTTACACATCTGACCCCATCTTGGCCCACTTCTTGGAGAAATGAACCAACACAACACATCTGAACACAGGAACTAAAACAGCTATTCATAATGCTGCAGTCCTTTTCCCTTGACACCTGGGGATAATCCACTCTTGCCAGCTCAAAGTTTTGCACCCACAGCAATACTGCCCTTCCAGAGAGGGTCTTGGTGGGTATGATCTGGATAGCAGAACACAAAGATAAAACGTCGCTATGATCTCCATAACAACACAGAAAAAACATCAGAAAACAGATAATCAGTTAGGTTTCCTCTGCCTGGGGCCCATACCCTCTTCAATGCTGGTGTGTCCTCACACTCCTGGGCAGTCAGTTTGCTGCTCCTGGCTCATGGACCGTGGGGCCAGGAATCTGTCCCAGACTTCCTTTTAGCTGCATCTTTTTTTTTTTTTTAAGATTTTATTTATTTATTCATGAGAGACAGGGAGAGAGAGAGGCAGAGACATAGGCAGAGGGAGAGGCAGGATCCCCACAGGGAGCCTGATGTGGGACTCGATCCCAGGTTCCTAGATCACAACCTGAGGCAAAGGCAGACACACAATCACTGAGCCACCCAGGTGTCCCTTTGGCTGCATCTTATGTTCACTGACGTATCAGAAGTTTTTGCTACTGTTGGGGTTGGGGAAGGAATCAAAACAGAGTTCTTGTCCCCTAGAATGTATACATCATGTTTCAAACTATTTGAGTTTGGGTGACTCTCCTAGCTGTATGGAAAGTGATGTCTTGGCCATATCGGTAGTCCCCATGCTGGAGGTCATGATGGTGTCTGGGGATTTCCCCAGTCTGGTCTATGTTGTACGATGCTCCTTGTTGCTCATGACCCCAGTCACGACAAAGAGAAGGCATTCCTGGCTTGTTGGTCCGCATTACAATAGTGCAGGAAGAACCTTCTGACAGCCACCATTACGCCCAGGACACTGACACTGGTGACCAACTCACCAGTGTGGTCAGAGATCCTGGTGGCACTGGTGACTGGTTCATTCAGAGAGCAGATCACGTTTAGGAAACTGAAGATCATAATGACATGTTGAGCAAAGGTTTGGAAGCTGTTCACAGTCAAGAACAGGAGTATCCAGCGCCACCAGGAGACACGGGTCAAGCTATTGCCAATAACGAAAACCAACAGTTGCACCAGAACCCAAGATGGATCAGAAGGAAGACAGCAGAGCAGCCCAGGATGTACAACAGCTGGAGGTGATGGATCTTTAAATCTCTCATTACCTTTTTGGAGAATATATTCTGAAGTGAGAAACATAGTGTTCCAGCAAGAGTCCTGATGAGCTCCCCACCTCCCGCGTCAAAATACAACTCTGTGACCGCGGCCAGCAGGATGCCACTGATGATGGGAAGTACAGTATAATGGCACTGCAGAGAGGAAAGAACCTGCTTCTTTATGACATTGCCAAGCTGCTGAGTTGTACTTGGAGTGGCTTTGAAGGGAATTCTGCTCCTTGTAGCTGAAAGCTTGCCAACGGATATGAGAAGAATATCTCTAAAATCATGAGAGTGGTTGCTCCTGGAGATGGAATCCAGGAAATGGGCCTGGGGTCGGGGTGGATAATGGGAACTCATCTTTCTGTGTCATGTTTTTTCTTTTTTTCTTAAAAATATCTGACACCGGCGGCGGGGGGCGGGGGGGCGCCCCTGGGTGGCTCAGTGAGTTGAGCATCCGACTCTTGGTTTGGGCTCAGGTCAAGAACTCATGGGTTGTGGGGGCCCTGGGCTCCTTGCTCAGCGGGGAGTCAGCTTGAAGGTTTTTTCTCCCTTTGCCCCTCCCCCCACTTGCATGCATGCTCTGCTTTCTCTCTCTCAAATGAATAAATAAATCTTTAAAAGAACATCTGACACAAATATGACAAAATGTTAACATTGATTCTAGTTGTGGATATGCACAGGCTTATACTTTTCTCTATTTTCTTTTACAATTTTCAAAATAATTAAAAATTACTTGGTGGAAGTCTTTTTAAATGAGATCCGGTGGGGGGAAAGGGGAGAAGAAAAGGAATAGGTTTCGCAGTATGTGATTCTGTGCTTCCTAAAGGAAAATCCAGGAATTCTCTAAAATGATCTCAACTTGTACTCTGAGAAACACAGGACTGAAAAGTAGTTTGGCTCCCTGGCTCCTGACACCTTAGGCCTCAGGGCGGGATGTGGCTGTTTCTCTGGGAAGTTGTGGAGCCAGGATCTGGTAGGTGCTCACCTCCCCACCCCCACGCTTATTGCAGGGGAGGAAGAAGCGTCCTCTGGAATCCTCACAGCAGAGCCAGGGCTGCTCAGAGCTTGTTCACTCCCAGTTCCTTCTTTGGGGATGGATCGCCAACGCCATCCCCAGGAACACAGGCATTTGGAAGGAGACAAGTGCTGTCTAGTACACATCCCCAGGGGTCTAGATTTAATGATGTCCTAGTTTGGGTTTCCCAGAAACAGACCCTGAGACAGGAATTGGAAAGGAAGTGGTTTATTTGGTAGGTGATCTCAGGTAGGGGAGGGGAGAAGTGAGCCAGGAAGGCAATGCCAAGCAAATTATCGCTGTGGGCAATAGGAAGGGAATCCCACTGGGGAGCTCTCAGAGACAAGTGTAGAATGTGTGTCTACATGCACAGAGCACGTATTATACCCCAGCTCCTGTCAGTCACCAGTGAGAGCTCCCGCGGAGGCAGGCAGTGCTGTGGATGTGGGCAGAGCACGCGGGATCAGATAAGGCCCATAGGAAAGGTGATGAGGATGCTGGCAAGTAGAAGTGGAGGAGGGGCCCAGGAAGACTGGGTGAGGAAGCGACAGTGTGTGCCACCATGGCTAGCACTTACTGCGGTGCCCTGGGGCTGGCATGACACTCACGTAGTCCAAGTAGAGTAGAACTCTCTTTCCAGCATCAGCTCTCCCCCATCTCTTAGCAACAGAACCCCAGTTTTCCCTTGGGGACCCCTATTCCTTGACATATCTTTCCCCCCTTGTTGGGGGGAGGAGGGGTTCATCCGTTTGGCTGTAGGAGTGGACTTGGGACCCAGTGCCCACCAATTAATGTACGTCAGCCCCCTGGCCACCCTGATGTTTGGGAGATAGGTCTGTACCCCAAGCCAGGCCAATAGGATAGAACTCTCTTCCCACTGAAGTGAAAGATAGAGAGATGTAAGTCTGGAGTTCATATTACCAGAGAGGCCCTCCCGGGGGGTGAAGCCAGAACAGTAGACAGCAGAGCCAAGAGATGAAGAACCAAAGTCCTCATGCCATTATTTAAGCCCCTGGATCCAGCCATACCTGAAGACTCTGGACTTTTTGGGTATGTACCGCCCTAAAGTTCCTTTTGTGCTTAAGTCCGTTGGACTTGGGTCTCTGCCACTCACAACTCCGAGTTCTTTATACTATGTATAAATGTGGATTTCTGCAGTGTTTAAAAATGCAGGGGTAAATGAAAGATCCTGCCATCTATCCCCATACTCACTATTTCCTCAGCATGCCAGGTTGTGAAAGGGAATTCTCAGAGGGCGCTCAGCCTGCCCAGGAGCAGGGGTTTCAGATGCCTAGAGTTCAGCCTCTGCTCCCCAAGGGCACTTGTTCTTGGGGCCACTTGAGGAGCTCGGGGTGTTCATGGCAGAGCACGAAGGTGAGTTCCTGGGCTGCCACATGGGGACCCTTTCCCTTTAAGCTTCAGGAACCTCTGGGTTCTAGGCCAGGGCATGTATGCATTAATTCGTTCATTAATTCATTCATTCATTCATTCATTCATTCATGCATGCATTCGTTCATTCACACTTGATAATGAGCACCTACCATAAAGGGGCATTAGGGTAAATAGATGAGCTACACAGACTGTCCTTGTCTTCAGGAGCTTCCAGCCTAGTGGGGGAGACACTGTATTAATCATACCAATAAATGTCAAATTCTGCCCAAGATCAGACTACAAAGGAGAGACAAAAGTCAGGGCTTTCTGGAGGAAGTGACGGCTGCACTGGGATGGCAAGGGGTGAGCAGGGGCCTTTACGTAGGTAAAGGGCCATCTCAGTGTTCAGGCCCCTGCTCCTCGCTTCGTGCTCACTCACGGGTATCAACCTCCGTGTCTCCCCTAGGGCCTGCTCAGCAGCTCAGACACACTTCCTTTTCCCACCTTCCGGAGCCCGTACCCCTCAACTCTAGGGAGCTCTGCTTCGTGTCTGACCTGCATCCTGCCTGCTGCCAGCACAGTGTACTCTCCTTGCTTTGGTCCCAGCAGAGGTGAAGGGCAGCTGAGCACCTGCCCCCCAAATGGTTTTCGCGTCACCTCTCTTCTCAGGGATGAGTCTCTGGACGTTCATTAGGTATCTAGGGTACATGCCAGGTACTTCCACAAGACTAGGCCTTCCCCCAGATGGGGAAACCGAGGCACGAGCTATAGAGGTCCTGAACAACAAAGCCTGCCTCTTCCATCCCTGGAGTAGGAATGGACACTGTGTTCTTCTCCCTTTAACGTCTCCCGGCCAAGGGCTCTGCCCAGTAGGCAGCTTCCATCTGTTGCTGGCACTCCAGAGCCTGCCTGGGGAGGGGGTCTCCTTGACCCCCTGGGACAAGACCCTCTGGCCATCCCATCCCTTCCTCCAGCCTCTAACTCTCAGGAAACCTCTGTTCATCCCTGCCTGCTTATTTCACAAGCACAGATTTGTGCCTGGTCAAGTCCTCAGCATCGTACGCATATTAACTCATTCAGACCTCACAACAACCCTACAGTGAGTCTGTTGTCATCATGTCTGAGACACAGGAAGGCGACGAGTTTGCTGAAGTTCACACCCTAGCAGGGACTCGAACCCAAGCAGACTCCAGAGTCTGGGCCCCCAACCACCGCACCGCCTAGCCCATCCATCTCAGCCAAGCCGTCCTCACCTCCTCCTCTCCCCCAATTCCGTTCTACCTCATTCCCAGCTCTCTCCCACTTCCCCTCCCCATCACAGTTTCCTGATTTCTATCTATTCCTGCCTATGAGCTGCTGCCCTGCCCAGGAGGGGCCATTCTGGTGTCCAGGGGCAATGGTGGGGTTGGGCTGCTGTGCGGGGGTGGGGGGCTTGAGGGGAAGGGAAGGGACACAGGGCAGAGGTCTGGGTGCTGGAAGGGCCAGGCCACCCCCCCCCCCCCGCCCCCATCTGTTTCCAGCCTGCTGGTGGCTTGGCTGAGCCCAGGCCTGGAAGAGGTGGGCTGGGTGGAGCAGGAGGGGGCTGGGCGGAGCCGGGACTGCCAGCCCTAATTAAGTCAGTTAATTAGGTGGGGAGGAGAAGCCTGTGGGAGTTAATGAGCTTGGCTAATTAAGTGGATCTTGGAGAATGGCTCAAATTCTAATGGCTGGGGAGGGATAGGGGCTTAGGCGGGATGGAGGGAGGGGAGCTGAGATGCCTGGTGCCTCCCAGGTGTCACTAGGGTCTGTCTGCGGGACTCTGGGGGTCTGAGGCCACTACCAAGACCTGAGTGGCTATTGGGTGTGCAGCCATGCCAGGGATTGGTTAGAACTTAACCATCAAGATCTGACGCCCTCTCCAAGGTCCATACTATTGACATCTGGGTCTGAAGTCATTATTGAGGGCTGGTCCCCTGTCACTTATCCCTTTGGGGTTAAAGTTAGGTTCCTTTGGGGGATGTGGACAGAAATTGAGCCCTGGCCCAGGAACCTTTCAGAACAACCATGGCAATCCCTGTGTGCCATGCACATCTCCCACCGTGTTTAAGTTTGCAAAGCATTCCAGCTGTCACTGCCAGCAAGGAGATGTGTGGGGCTCTTGTCCCAGCTCACAGATGGGGCAACTGAGGCCAGGGAGGAAGGAGCTTGCCCTGGCTCATCCTCAGCCTCCTGCTCACAGCACATATCCAGGAGGCAGGGTCTTGGGGGACGTCAAGGGAATGTTCTCTTCCAGGCCTGAAGCCAGATGTTCCCAGAGCCTAGGGGCCCTCTCTTGCTTGAGCCCTGTTCTGCTTGTGGAATCCTCAATAACCACCTCCACTGCCACCACCATGGTTCCCGAGGGTAGAGCCCTTAGCACTGGTGACGTGTGAGTATGTGATACCAGGGCCAGCCACAGAATGTGGGCCTCTTGCTAAGAGCAGAACAAGGGGATCCCTGGGTGGCTCAGCGGTTTAGCGCCTGCCTTTGGCCCAGGGCATGATCCTGGGGTCCTGGGATCGAGTCCCGCATGGGGCTTCCTGCATGGAGCCTGCTTCTCTCTCTGCCTGTGTCTCTGCCTCTCTTTCTCTCTGTGTCTCTTATGAATAAATAAAATCTTAAAAAAAAAAAGCAGAACAAAAGCTTTTCCCTTCTACCCAGCTCTCTCTCTCTCAGCCCGTCCTGAGGGTTTTTGTTTAGTTACTGTTCAGTGTCATGCTCCACTGGGCACGGGGACACGCGATACGCCAGTGCAGCCCCTCACAGGTGCCCGGGGCCACTGCACTACACACTCAGTGTGGGACCTGCCTGCACCCAGGCCTCTGGGACACCAAGGACAGCAGTGGTGACTGCGTGGGGCACAGAGTGGGTAGCTGGGAGCCCACGCAGTGGATGTGGGAGGGCGGGATGGTGCATGGCACACGCTCTATGGTCCCAGCAGCCTTTACTTACAAATTCTAAGATGAAGTTATTAAGAATTGCAAGATGCTAGTTACAGAGCAGCAAATCGAAGTTCGGGGCTCTAAGTGATGACACAGGTCATGCCCTGAGTGACACACAATCTGATAGTCCACACAGCCCCTCCGTGCACTTGTTGTCCTCATTTTTCCCATTTGTTCATTCGCTCACTTAATCACCATATATTTATTGAGTGCTTCCTCTATGCAATGAACAAATCAGAAAAAAGTCTCTGCCCTCATCCGTTCCAGTGGGGAGCAAAGAGGGGGGCAAGACAACAAACAGGGTGCCTAAGTAAATAATTGTGCTTCAAGGGATTCATGTGAGGGAAGAATCAAAGCCAAAAGGGACGGGAAGAACAGGGAAATCCTCATAGAGAAGGTTACATTTGAGCAGAAGCTTGATGAAGTTGAGGGAGGGAGCCGTGCAGTTATGGGGGGGGGGGCAGAGTCCAGGAGGCCGGCCAGGGGCAACAGCCAGTGCAAAGGCCCTGGGGCCAGAGTGTGCTTGGGATGTCAGGAACAATGAGGAGGCTGGTAAAGCACAGGAGGGGAGGAGAGGTAACAGGGACAGTTCACTCAGGGCCACCATAAGCCTTTGGCTTTGATTCTGAGTGAGGTGGGAGTCACTGGGGGGTTTTGAGCAGAGGAGGAATAAGCTATGTCTTAGGCTTTAACAGGGTCCCACTGGCTGCTGTGGGGCAGACAGCCTCTTGGGGTAGGGGGAGGAGAAATGAGGAGGTTTCTGCACCCAGCTGGGTGAGAGAGGACAATAACTTGGACAGTTGGACCAGGGCAGTGGAGGAAAGGTGGATCTGCTGGCAGATTGGACTATGGGGGTGATGGGTGTGTGCGTGCATGCGTGCGTGTGTGTGTGTGTGTAGTTTACCCTGGGCATCTCGACCACGAACCGGTGAGGACACCAAGCAGCTCTCTGGTCCCCAGGATTCCTCGCCCTTGAGGGTCTGCTGTCATTTGGGGAGCACTCCCATCCTCAGGCCAGCATACGCGTCGTGAAAAGCTTCCAGGAACTCTCAGGCCCAGGGCCACAGACTGAAATGTTCACAGCAGGCCCAGGGAGGGACTGGTTGGGGGCCACAGAGTGGTAAACCGGAGAGCCCTGGCTCACTGCGAGGGTGGCCTCCTCTCCCCTGCGACCTACTGTTGTCACATGGGAATGTAAACTCAGGCTCTCAGAACCTCCAGTTGTTCAAGGGAAGTTGGAAATCTAGATCTTAGGAAGTAATGCCCTGCTTTTAACAATATTGGCAAATTAGTGTTTAATGTCAGGGCAGGCTATACCTCTTTGTGAGCCCGAAGAAAGGACAGAGGGGCTGCTTCTGTGGGCCTCCTTCCCATGGAAACCTCTGCACCTGGGGTGTTTGCAGACTGGGAAACATAGATCTCCCTGGGGTGCGACATGATAAGCCAGCTCTTGACTGGTGTGGGAAGGAGCCAGGGTGGGGGGCAGATAGGGGAATGACTGGGAAGGAACACCCTCTCCGAGCCTCTTGGATACCAGGCAGTGGCACTGCATCAGGGATGATGTGGTGCCAGGCAAGGGTAGGTGTGGTCTCTTGGGCATCCCAGAGGAGGGAAGAAGGTACAGTGGCCAGTAGGGTGAGACCATGACCAAGAATAAGCCATAAGGTGAGATTTGCTCCAAGACAAGGGGACCAGCACGACTGAGCAGGAAGGGAAGACGGCTGGGCTTCTCCTTGTCCCTGCCCTAGAGACCACCCTCTACACCCAGAAAGCCCATCTCCACTTTCCTGGATCTGGGCTGGGCCAGGGGGGCTGCTTTTGAGAAGCAGAGAGAGACAGAGGCAACAGAAAAAGCTCTTCCACCATCACATCGGGTCGGCACCCCCCAGTGTGGCACCGTGCGTCCCAGGCATGACCTCATTCGGGCTGCCAACAATCTCAGAAGGTTGGAACCATGGGTGTGCCCATTTTACCGAAGGCGAAATTGGGTCACAGAGCTGTTGGGTAACCTGGCCAAGGTCACAGGCCTTGGAAGTAGTGAGAACTGCAGTTAAGCCCAGGGGTGTGTGGCTACAAAATCTGAAAGGTGAACATAGAAGGTGTCAGATGAAGATGCCCGAGGCTCACGACTGGCTGCCTGCTGGACCAGTCCCTGCATGTGTGGGCGCAGCGCTCCCTCTAGTGGCTGGTCCCACACAGTGCAGGGCGGACGGCGGGACTGGCTGGCTGGTCTCTCGCACACATGCACCGACACGCTTGCACACACACCTGCTTACCATCTGGCTCAAGCTTACACCCCAGATCTCATAATGACCCCACACCTCACCCCCTGAGATCCCAGTGTCTCCCTCTCCCATCCTCTTCATCACTTACTCTGGTACCCACATGCAACAGCTCCTTGACCTCACCGAGGCCACCGGTCCACTGCCCATCAGCCCGTTCAGCCACCAGCATCCCTCTCGTCCTGTGTGGGCTCCGCACAACGTCACCGGAGCTGCTGTCCGGAACCCCCACTCCCGTGCCCACCTCTTCTGTCCCTGATCCTGCCTGCACTGAGCAAGCCAACTCTGCATGAGCGCCCCACACCTGGCTGCCAGCCTCTCTCCCGGTTCACAGTCCTGAACAGGCACGTGCTGCTGCCCCACGACCCCCGCTATGCCTGCCAGCTCCTTCCCCCCCTTTCTCCGAGATGGCAAAGTTTCATTTGTCTGTGGACCCCCTGGGGATCACGTCTAACCCGCCCCCAGGTGGTGCCAGTGCCGCTGGTCTGTACACCCCACTCGGAGCAGCAAGGTCCTGGATGACTCCTTCCCACCTTCTCCTTTTCCTCCAACCGCGGCTCCCACTTCACTGAGAAAACAGATGGATCGGATTGCCTCCCGCCGTGAAAGCACAAACCCACCCAGCTGCTCACTTCTCACTTCCTCCCATCTGCTTTGGTCGGGGGAAGCCCTCCTCCTTGTGAGGCCCAGCCTCCCTTAGGACCCTGTTTCTCCAGGACTCCCCTCGCTCCCTATTCCACCAACCTTGCCCTTGTTCCAGGATCGCTCCCAGACACCTGCAGGCTCGGGCATCACCTCCTTTACCCCGCGCCTGGGGCGAAAAGCTCCTGGCAGAGCTGGCTTCTTGTCGCTGCCCTGCCACCTCCAGGTCTCTCCTTTGTTCTTACTGTTCTTTCCACTTTCCTTTTGTACATATAGCTTTGGTTTTTATTCCAGTTAAACGTGCCCATAGCTTAGAGTCAAGAAACATGAGCAGCCCCCACTGCCATGTACTGCTGCGTAAGGACAATCACTTCGACTCTTGCAGGGATTTTTATTTCAGCGTTTCCTACCTAGCACCTTCACATTGCTTCTTTCCAGTTTTAGGTTTTCCCTGTCAATTTCCCACTTTGGAAGATGAGGATTTAGCTCCCTTACGTCTGTCCCCCACACACTTCCTATTCCCGCCCTCCTAATACATCAGCGTCAGATTATTGCTGGTGCCTACATATCAAGGAAACCTTATGGATTTTACTTTTATCTTTTAAATATTTTTAAGTGTATTTGTTAGAGAGAGAGAGCAAGAGAGAGAGAGAGAGCAAGAGAGAGCATGAGCTGGGCTGGGGGAGAGGCAGATGGAGAGGGAGAAGCAGACTCCCCACTGAGCAGAGAGCCCGATATGGGGGTGGATCCCAGGACCCCAGGATCATGACCTGAGCTGAAGGCAGACGTTTAATCAACTGAGCACCCAGGCGCTCCTAGATTTTATTTTTTTAATCTCTATGCCCAACATGGGGCTCAAACTCATGACCCAATAAGAAGTTATATATTAACTAATTGAATTTAAATAAAATTTTTAAAAAAGGAGAAAACCCCACAAAGTAGCTGTACCATTTTGCATTGCCATCAGCAATGAATGGGAGTTCCCATTGGTCCGCATCCTCACCAGCATTTGTTGTTGTCAGTGTTTTGGATTTTAGCCATTCTAATTAGTGTGTAGTGGTATCTCATCAAGATCAAGAGTTGCATGCTCCACCCATGGAGACAGCCATGCACCTTTAGACTTTATCTTTTAGAATAATTTTAGGTTGAAAGAATTGTGCAGAAAGGACACACACCCTTCCTTCACGCCCCCAGTTTCCCTTATTATTAATGTCCTGCATCAGGACGGTACATTTGTCACAACAGATGAACCCATAGACATACTACTAATTAAAGTCCATAGTTTACCTGAAGACTCACTCTGTTGCACCTTCTATGGGTCCTGACAAATGCATAATGTCACAGACCCACCATTGCACTATTATACAGAATAATTTCATTGGCGTAAAAATCCCTTGCTCCACCGATTCATCCTCTTTCTCCCTCCCCACAAGCCCCTTGGCAACCACGGATCTTTTCACCGCCTCTATAGATATGGCTTTTGCAGAATATCAGATAGTTGGAATCATGTAGTACGTGCCCTTTCCAGACTGGCTTCTCAGCAATGTGGATTTAAGGTTCCTCCATGTCTTTTCATGGCTTAATAGTTAATCTCTTCTTATTGCTGAATAATATTCTATTGTATGAATGGACCACTGTTTGTTTATCCATTCACGTGTTGAAGGACATTTTGGTTGCTTCCAAATTTTGGGCAATTATAAATAGACCTGCTATAAACATTCATGTGCAAGTTTTTGCATGGACATAAGTTTTCAACTCATTTGGGTAAACAGCAAGGAATGTAATTGCTGGATCCTATACTGAGGCTATGTTTAGCTTTATAAGAAATTGTCAGTCTGTCTTCCAAAGTGGCTGTACTGCCACCTAAAAAAAATGAAATCTTGCCATTTACAACGACGTGGATGGAACTAGAGGATATTATGCTAAGCAAAATAAGCCAATCAGAGAAAGACAGTTATCATATGATCTCACTTGTGTGGAATTTAAGAAACAAAACAGAGGATCGCAGGGGAAGAGAGGAAAAAATAAAACAAGATGAAATCAGACAGGGAGACAAACCATAAGAGACTTTTTTTTTTTTTTGCATTTTTTTAAATGGTTTTATTTATTTATGATAGTCATACAGAGAGAGAGAGAGAGAGAGGCAGAGACACAGGCAGAGGGAGAAGCAGGCTCCATGCACCGGGAGCCTGACGTGGGATTCGATCCCGGGTCTCCAGGATCGCGCCCTGGGCCAAAGGCAGGCGCCAAACCGCTGTGCCACCCAGGGATCCCCATAAGAGACTTTTAATCATAGGAAACAAACTGAGGGTTGCTGGAGGGGAGGAGGTGGTGGATGGGGTAACTGGGTGATGGGCATTAAGGAGGGCATGTGATGTGCTGAGCACTGGATGTTATATAAGACTGATGAATCACTGAGCTCTACCTCTGAAACCAATAATAAGTTATATATTAACTAATTGAATTTAAATAAAATTTTTTAAAAAGGAGAAAACCCCACAAAGTGGCTGTACCATTTTGCATTCCCATCAGCAATGAACGGGAGTTCCCTTTGGTCTGCATCCTCACCAGCATTTGGTGTTGTCAGTGTTTTGGATTTTAGCCATTCTAATAAGTATGTAGTGGTATCTCATGTTGCCTTAATTTGTTATCCCCTAATGACATATGATGTTGAGCATCGCTTATATGCTTATTTACCATCTATATATACTCTTTAGTGAAGTATCCGTTCAAATCTTTTTCCCATTTTAAAATTGAACTGTTCATTTTCATTTTCTTTTTTATACAAGGAGTATACATGAACTCCTTGTATACTTTGGATAATAGTCCTTTATTGGATAAAGAGTTCTTTATCAGGGGCGCCTAGGTGGCTTGGTCGGCTAAGCATCTGCCTTCAGCCCAGGTCATGATCTCAGGGTCCTGGGATCAAGCCCCATATTGGGCTCCTTGCTCACTTGGGAGTCTGCTTCTCCCTCTCTCTGTGTCTCCTTCCCTCTGCTCATGCTCTGTCTTTCTCTTTCTCTCAAATAAATAAGTAAAAAAAAAATTTAAGAGTTCCTTATCAGATCAGTTGTCTTTTGCAAATATTTTTCTCCCATTCTATGGCTTGTCTTCTCATCCTCTAAACAGTGTCTTTCAGAGAGCATAAGTTTTATTTTTTTATTTTTATTTTTTGGATGAGCAGAAGTTTTAAATTTTAAGTTTCCTTCTCTTTTCTGCACAAAAGGTTTTTTTCTATGTGTTTATGTTTTTTAAAGATTTTATTTATTTATTCATTAGAGACACACACAGAGAGAGAGGCAGAGACACAGGCAGAGGGAGAAGAAGGCTCTATGCAGGAAGTCTGATGTGGGACTGGATCCCAGGACCCCAGGATCATGCCCTGAGCCAAAGGCAGATGCTCAACCACTGAGCCACCCAGGCGTCCCTTCATAATTTTTTTTAAAGTAGGCTCCAGCTCAGCGTATGACTCAAACTCACGACTCTGAGAGCAAGAGTCCTATGCTCAACCCACTGAGCCAGCAAGGCGCTCTCTTTCTGACTTATTTCAGTGTGAGATGCCGCCTGCAGTCCAGGGACACTGCCACAGGGAATCTCCCTCCACCATAACCTGGAAGATGCCCTTTACCTTTCTCTCTTGTGTTGGCTCCCTTGTTTCCTGGATCCCAGGTCCTTCTCTTGCATCATTTACTCCCTTATTTTAGTGAAACACATCCTTCTTAATAAAGATGTATGGGACCACAATAGCCAAACTATGGAAAGAGCTCAGATGTCCATCAACAGATGAAT
The DNA here is from genome assembly GCF_053574225.1 of Canis aureus. Lineage (NCBI taxonomy): Eukaryota > Metazoa > Chordata > Mammalia > Carnivora > Canidae > Canis > Canis aureus. Next base: position 59,291,097 of record NC_135618.1, on the reverse strand, counting down.
GGATATAGAAGATGTGATATATTTATATAGCAGAATATTACTCAGCCATCAAAAAGAATGACATCTTGCCATTTGCAATGATGTGGGTGGAACTAGATGGTATTGTGCTTAGGGAAATAAGTCAATCAGAGAAAGACAAATACCATATGATTTCACTCATATGTAGAATGTAAGAATTAAGATGAACATAGGGGAAGAGCAGGAAAAATAAAATAAGATGGAAATGGAGAGGGAGGCAAATCATAGGAGACTCTTAACTCTAGAAAACAAACTGGGTAAGAGATGGGGCAATTGAGTGATGGGCACGAAGGAAGGCACTTGATGGAATGAGCCCTGGGTGTTGTATGCAACTGATGAATCACTGAATTCTACCTTTGAAACTAATACTAGAGTATATGTTAACTAAATTGATTTTAAATACAAAATTTAAAAAAAAAGGTGCATGGAAGGTAAAATTTTTGAGTACTTGTAAATCTGAAACAACCTTCTTCCTACTCTCACTTTATGAATAGTTTCGCTAGATATAGAATTCTAGGCTAACAATCACTTTCTTTCATACCTTTGAAAACAGCTCCATTGTCTTCTGGTTTTCAGGATTTCTGTTGAGAAGTTTAATGATATATCAATTCTTGATCCTTTGTAGAATCTTGTAGAATGTTCTTCTTGTCCTTGTGTTCTAAAATTCACTGGTGACTGGCCTCAATGTAGGTCTCTTTTTTTTTTTTTTGTAGGTCTCTTTTTATCCTTTGGTTGGACACACAGTGGACACTTTTGATCTAGAAATGCAGATTTTCCATCTGGAGAAATGTTTGAAATATTTCATTGATGATTTCCCCTCTTTTCTTTCTGGAACTCATGTTAAGATGTGAGATTCCTGCGCTGGAATCTTGCTCATTTTCTTATTCTTTCTTTTCTACTTTTCACACCGTGGGAGCCCTGGAGGTGCTCTGCTGGGTTCTCCCTTCCTGAAGAACTTGTAACTCAGCTGTGAGGAGTGCATGTGGCTGACAACCTCCAAATACAGGGTCTTTGAGATCTGCCACAGCCTTTGATCCAAGACCAAGGTCTTTCTGGGCAGCCCCAGCTAGCAACTGAGCTCAACAGAGACACCAGTGCCTGGCCATTTCTGCCCAATGTGGCTCCTCGAATGGAAAGTCTTTGCTCCAGGAGCCCCTCCTGGGTTGGCCACGATTTTGTTTGATATGTATCCAGGTCAGACCCTCCTTGCTTAGATCTGTTTCCTTCCAGTATCCATTTCATGGGGATTGGCTCTACATCACAGTCTGAAGACTCTCCCTGCCCAGTCCCGCTTCCTCTTCCTATCTTTCCTTATTTCTTTTCTTTTCTTTGTTTTTTTTTTTTTAAAGATTTTTATCTGTTTATTAGAGAAAGAGGGAGAGCACAAGCAGGGGGAATGGCAGGCAGAAGGCGAGGGAGAAGCAGGGAGCCTGATGCAGGACTAGATCCCAGGACTCTGGGATCATGACCTGAGCCAAAAGCAGGTGCTTAACCAGCTGAGCCACTCAGGCACCCCTCTTCCTTTCTTTTTATGAACATCTGCCCCCGGGATTTCTTGCATTCCTCACTCTGTATCGAAGCATCTATTGACTGGAGGTTCCAAACCTACTCATGTATCTTTACCTTTTTGTTTTACTTTTTGAAATTTTTCTTTTTCTTCTCATTCAGCAACCAGCAAAATTTTAAATTCAGGGCCCAGTTGGGAAATATTTGAGGCTTGTGGGCCATATGGTCTCTATCACAACTACTCAATTCTGCTTATGTGAAAGCAGCCATAGTACATAAGACATAGTAAATAAGTGGGTGTGGCTGTATTCCAATAAAACTTTATTTAAAAAAACAGATGACAAAAAAAAAAAACAGATGACAGGATGGATTTGGCCTGTAGGTGGTAGTTTGCTGACCCCTCTTCCAACGCATTTAAATATATTTTAAATTTCTGGATGATATTAATCTCTAAGAACTTTTTTGTTTTGTTCATTTTTCAGAGTGTTTTTCTTTCAAAATAGCATCTAGTGTTTGTTTCATGGTTGCAATGTAGTTTCCTAAATTTCTGAATATAGTCATAATCGTTTTGTTCTGAGGTTTTCTTTCCCTTGTGTAGTCTGTTTCCTCCAAATTCTGTTTTTCTGTTTGTTTTTGTTCTGCTTCTTATATTACAGGTTTTTCTCCAATGTTGGCAGTCCCTGGCTCATACTTAAAAGATTTAAAGAGCTGATAGAATTGTGGCTGCTTGTGTGTGTGTGTTGGGGCAGGTATGGATCTCGGCATGAAGAAACTTGCAAATGTGTTACCTTACACGGCAATGTTCTTGATCTTGATTGAGGTGTGGGTTACATAGGTGTATACATTTGTTAAAACTCATTAAAGTGGCCACTTAAGACCTTTGTATTTCACTCTACATTTTGATTAAAGAATACAAAAATATAGCTTATGAAAGCAAGCTGATGAATAGCCCTGTGTTGGGGCAGGGGCTGGCTGGCTCAGGGGTTCAAACTAGAAATTCTTTTCGGGCTGTTTCATTGGGAAATCCCTTATGCCAACCTACGTTGGTATTCTTTTCCTGGCCCATCAGACTCTTAAGATAAAGGACAGAAGTAATAGGAAAAAAAGCAGTTTGGGGAAAACAAATGCTATGGAGGGAGAAGACAATGAAAACGAATAGGAAACCAAGCGACAACACTAACCAAATACCCATCATCAATCTATCCGGAGGCTGAACGGAGCAAACTCTGGAGTGCCCTGCCCTGACCTCACTATTCTGGAAGCCCAGAGGGGGAAGAAGGGCTCAAGTGATGGTGGGTAGGGGGCAGGGCTTCCCACTTTCAGGATGTAGACTTCAGTTAATCTTTCTAGTTGGGTGTAGCATTGCCTGTTTATGGTGCTGTGCAGAGATCCTGTGTTTTCTCCTCTTTGGAGGATAAATCTTCAACCTTTGTCAGAGCAGGGGATGGGTGGCTGCCCAGCTGTGCAGAGTGGGAGAAGGAAAGCTGAGGATTAAAGCCCTTCTTACACCAATCCTCCTGTTTTGGGATGCAGCTCTACTCCCACTTCCAGGGAGTACTTAATCCACTAACACTGCAGCCTTTGGGGGTTTTGTGGGGTTAACTGTGGAGCTCCTTGCTTTTCTCCCTCCCAGTTTGGGGCTGGCTTCAGGTGCACTGCCACCAGGCTGTGAAACCACTTAGTACGCATATATCTGCCTTCTGGAATCAAAATTTTTTGTTGTTGTCTCCTGTCCAATATATTAGTTCCTGCTGATTCATACTGCAGTAGGTAGAATAATGCCCCCCCCCCAGCCCCCAATGTCTGTGTCCTAATCCCCAGAACCTTTAAGTATGTAACCTTACCTGGCAAAAAGGGGCTTTGCCCATGTGCCCTTGATGTGAGGAGAGGATCCTGGATTATTCAGGTGAGCCCAATCTAATCACATGAAGCATAAGGAGCAGAAAAACCTTTCTTCCCCAGCTGTGATCAGAGAAAGCGATGTGGTCAAAGAAGCAGAGCTTGCTACCTGCTGGTGGGAGGGAGGGAGGGAGCCACAAGCCAAGGAGTGTAGGTGTCCTCTGGAAAAGGATGCCTCAGAAAAAAACTAGGAAATGGATTCTCTCCTAGAACTTCCAGAAAGTTCTTCCAGAGAGAGCTTCCTAGGGCAGCCTTGTCGACACCTTGATTTTAGCCCAGGGAGACATATGTTGGACTTCTGACGTACCATCTGTAAGACAGCACATTTGGTTGGCCTTAAGCAACCAACTTTGAGGTAATTTGTTATGGCAGCAAATGCAGGACTGAAAGGCATACCTTGAAGCATCCACTCGCTTCCTTTCAATGGGGTTTCAGAGAAGTTAAGTGCGTGTGTTCCATCCGCCGTCCTAACCAGCCGGCTCCACTCACGTCTGCTTTTATCTCTACCCCTTCAAGAGCCGTCTCTTTTCCCTTGATTGTTTGGCATCTTTGAGTCCAGTTGTCTCCTCTCCCTTCTCCTGGAGACGCTCTTCTCTTGGCTGCCGGGACTGCACACACGCGGCTTCCAATGCCACCTTCCTGCTGATGTCTCTGACAGTCTCTCACCAGCCAAGAGTCTCCCCCTTTGAGCCCCAGACTTTCAGGACCGAGCCCTCACTTGACATCATCACGTGGGTAGCTCACATGCTTCTCCAGTTGAAAACATCCGAGGCAGAGTTCTTGAGTTTCTCTCCACACCTTCCTTCCCCTGAGCCTTCCAATCATCCATCCGTTTCTCCCACCCTGAAACCTCTGATTCATCTTCCATTCCCTTCTTCCTTTATCCCATCAGCAAATTCTCCTCAGTATACCTAGGAGACATCTGCTTCCCTGTCTCCAAGGCCTGCCTTGGTCCAGGCCCCGGCCCCTCCGTCTTCACCGTGACCTCCACACTGGTACCCATGTCTGCTCTGGCCCAGCTGCCCGTGATAACTCCCTGGAGCTGCCTGAGACATCATTTAAAATGTCAATCAGATGTTATCTCTTCCTCCATTTAGAAGCTTCTGGAGGTATCCTGATCTCATCCAGGATAAGATGCATTCCCTCACCACTGTCCACCAGGCCTACGTAACTTAGCCTGTTCCCCACCTCATGCCACTCTCCCCACCATTTGCTCTGTGGAGTCATGTTGGCCTGATCGTTCTCCACACTCCCCGAACTCTCATCTGCCCCTGGGCCTTTGCACGTCTGTTCCTCAGGCCTGTGATACTCCTACCCCCAACTCTGCCCAGCTCCCTCTCATTCTTTAGCTCTCAGATGAAATATCCTACCTGCCCTGTTCACCTTATGCAAAGGGGGTGTCTCCCCTACCATCCTTCTGGTTATTTCCTTAACAATGGGTTTTGATCATATTTATTTGTTTACTTATGTTTTGTGTGGCTCCTGCATTGGATATAAGCCCCACGCGCACACAGCATTTTCACCTTCCAGTCTCTAGTGAGATTTGTAGAATGAATGGATGAATGACCCATCGGACACACTGGGCACCTGTTATGTTCCAGGTGCTTTCACATAGTTCAAATATTTCATTTTTACATCCCTAGGAGGTTGTCACAGCTGGACTACATTTCCCAGGGTGTTTTTTTTTTTTTTTTTCTTTTTTCTTTTGCAATTAGCTGTTCCAGCCAATAAGTGTGGGCAGAGGTAAAGTAGGCCACTTCCAGCTTTGGCTCATAAAACCTCACATGTGATTCCTGTGCTCTTTCTTCTTTGTCTGCGAGTGGTTGCAGAGAATCCAGCTGTGGATTCTGAAGCCCTGGATGACAACTGAGTCACAAGGTGGGAGGAGCCTGGGTCCCCGGAAGACTGTTTGGGGAACGGTCTCCTTCGACACCCCAACCCCTCTAAAACTTTGCATGGGCAGGACATAGGCTCTACTGGGTCAAGCCACGGTGATTTCCAGGCTTATTTGTTATGACAGGTAGCTTCACCTTAATTAATACATCAAAGCACCATAGGTAGGTGGCTGGTAAGCAACACCATGCATGATGCTTTTGCTGACAAGCCTTCATCAAATGCAGATGTATTCTCAGCGGGGCGGTTTCTTGCATCATCCCACAACAGAAACCCTGCATGGTGCTCACATCTCTATTCTTGCACGTTGCACTGCTGCGTGCAATCACTTCAGTGGGTGTCCTCCTGTCCTCACCAGGTGTGAGCTCCTCCAGGGAAGTGCCTCTGTCATGGGCATGTCTGTGGCCTCAGCACCTAGGGGACCTCAGGGGAAGCATGTTGAATTTACAAATGAGTGACCTGGTTGCCTGCACCCCTCATTGCCTCTCTGTCCCTAAGGGTCTGAGGCCCAGAGAGGGTTCCAGAGAAGCAGGATGCCTCAGAATCAGCAGGACTCAGGGCTACTAGATATGGCAGTGGCTACTGGGAGCGAATCCTGGTGCCTTCCAGGGGCTGGAGGAGGGCTGAGAGGGACATGAGTAGGGGGGCACCTTCTCTAAGCCCCTAAGGAGACCCCACCAAACGTCACTACTCACTGTCCCTCCTACAGCAGGAAAGAAATATTCCAGAGCCTTCCTTCCCACCCGCCCCAGCCTGCAGCCTGGGTGTCCACATCATTCAGTATTTTTAGCTTCACCACCTGGCACCTGTGGTCACTGTCTGCCCAGCCTGGTGGTGTCCCCTCTCAGGGCCTTAAAGGGCCAGAGCCCACCAACTGGAAAGGAGACTGGCTTTCAGGCCATCGTATCCCCGGAGGCAGAGGGGCATCCCCCATGGCAGGGGCGGGGGGCGGGGGATCAGAGGGAGAGGGAGAAGCAGAGAGCCAGACTTGGGGCTCAATTCCAGAACCCCAGGATCATAACCTGAGCTGAAGGCAGACACTTAACCAACTGAGATACCCAGGTGCCCCCAGAGTATTTTTTGACAGTCCACTCCAGTGATTTAGGTATCCTATATCCCCATGCCATCTCCACTTACACAACAAGCATTTTGAGCCCCTACTATGAAAATAATAGTAGCTCTCAGGAGCCCATTGCTTTGGGACTCACAGTGGTGCTGAGTCTCCTGCTTTGGCCCTCTCCATCTCTCACTCCACCACCTACGGATTAAGTCCTTGGCTTGGCAGTCAAGGCCTCTTGTGACCTGGCCCCCCTGGACCCTGCCAGACTCAACTCCCCATCCTCAGACAATTTCTTTCTCATACCACCAGGCCTTTGCTCTTGCTGTTCCCACCCCCTGTGACACATGCTCTTTCCTCAACGTCACTCACCACCTGGGAGAGGACCTGGATAGTAAGACAGACCTGGCAGGTCTCCTAGAGGCCCTGCAGGCACAAGTGGTCTGGTCTGTCTTCCCATCGGACTCCCTGAGGATAGTATACCCACACCCATCCGGGGGCCCATCGCTCTGCCAAACTGATCTGTTTGCTTGTCTGTCCCTCCTAGCGGCTGTGACCCTGTGAAGACTAGGGGCTCTGGCGCTCTGGCGGGGGGAGGGCTCAGTCACTGCTGAGTGATGAGCTGACAACCATGGCAGGGGGTATTGCCCCATTCCACAGATGAGGAGACAGAGGCCCACAGAGGGAAATTTATAGACTGAGGGAGTCCAACAGAGAAATTCAGGGAGGAACCTGATCCAGGCTACAGCAGTCCACAGTCCTCACGCTCCTAAAAGAGGCCCAGAAGGGGCACCTGGGTCAGCCCTCAGCTTGTCCTTCTCCCCCTCCACACACCCCAGGGGAGTGCTGACTCAGGCAGTGATGGAGGCGTGGGCGGGCTGGGTTGGAGCAGAGGTGACCCCTGTGTCCCCTGCAGACTTTCCATCCATTCCCGGAGCCTGTGGTCACAGCTTGGGTAATGCACTTGGCTGGAGCCTGGGCTTCCCTGCAGGTGGGGGTGGGGAGAGCTGGCAAAAGGGCCAATGGCCCCTAGGGCACGAGCCCTCACCCGGGCAGAGTGCACAAACTCTCCTACATAGGTATATAGAACTTACACCCACTTCCACAAGCATGTATGCACATTCACAATCACACCCCCAGCAAATGCTCAACCACATAACCACACAAACCTTCATTTCCTACCCCTTTGCTGCTCTCTCCCTTTAACACACACACACACACACTCACACACACAAGTATATATACTATATATATACACACACACACAGACATTTTCACTGAGTAATTCAACAGACTGAACATTATTAAGTGTCAGTGTAGAGAGGAAAGGTGACTCTCAGTTCAGGGTGGGGCTGGGCTTCCTGGAGGGCTTCCTGGAGGAGGACACATTGCCGCCGGGCCTGGATGGATGGGAACTGTGGAGAAGGAGGTTTGGGAGGCTTCTCTAGGGGTGAATATAGGGGAGCAGAGCACAATGAGGTGGGTGGGGTCGGCCCAATCACACAGGCCTCAAACGCCCAGCCGAGTGACAACTTCATCCCGGGGGGTGGAGAGTCACGGGGGGCTCTGCGCAGGGTGGTCATGAGCGCGATGGGAGAGGACAGGAGAAGCACCGTGGCACCAGAATGGGAGAGCCAGGGAGGAAGCTGCGGTGACGACCAGGTGTCTGCGAGTCTGACTCAGGGAGGCAGCAGTGAGTGGTAAGCAGTGGACGGACAGGGAGAGTCTGAGGCAGGTGTGCCAGGCCCTAGGGAGGTCTGGGCGCTGCACCCTCAGCCTGCCCACCCCCCACGTCCCCGGGGGCACTGACCTCTGCAGTGAGACCTCTTCCAGCAGCTCCTCCTCCTCCTCTCTGTGGAAGCACACGAAGCAGAAGGCTGGCACATCTTCGGCTCCACAGCCCAGAGGCCAGGCTGGAGGCAGCTCCAGGACGGGGCAGGGGTGGCTGGTGGTGGCCTCGTCGGCATCGTCCCCAGCCTGGGCAGGGGGGCCCGAGCCAGAGCGCTCCAGGGTCAGCAGCCTGTTGGCCTCGGGGCCCCGCGCCTGCCCACCTGCCACCTGTGCCTTTTCACTCAGGTTACCCGTTGCCTCGGTGGGTGGAAGAGCCTGCGGCTCTGTCTGCTGGGGACTCCTGTCCTGACCCACAGGGCCGGCCTCGGGATGCAGGTAGCTGCCTGCACTCGGAGGGAGACACAGGTCCGGCAGGACCCCTCGCTGCCCCCCGTGGAGCACTAGGCCCCCTGGCTGCCCGCTCTGCTATTGCCTGTCAGTCGGGACTGGGCGGGCAGGCTCACAGATGCCCTGTCCATCTGTTCATCTGTCTGTCCAGACGTCTGCTCTTCCCTGTCCAGCCAGCCCGGCAGCAGAGGTGATTTCGCTAAGAAAGTTTGTGTTTCTCTCCCGGGGTGGGTGGCATGGGTGGCCTCCAGGCGAGAGGATCAGGACCTGAAGCTCGAAGGCGGGTGGAGACCAGGTGAGGCTGGCACAGTGCCCACGCTGTCCCCCAAGAAAAGTTCTGGCCCTTGGAGTCCTGGCTCTGGCTCTGGCTCTGACTGGAGCTCGCTCCCTCCTGCTCCCTCCGACTCCAGTGGCTGCTCTGGCAGACCGCTTGGCTGTGGGTATTAATAGCTCCACATTCACGCTGAGAAGCCTGGAGGTTAACTCCTTCCCTGCCAGAGCTGGGAAGGCCGGCGGGGAGGCAGCGGCCACCACTGGGAGCAGAGGGAAGGGGGGCTCCTTAGGTCCAGCCCCACCCGAGCCTGCCTGCCTCCGCAGGACCCTGAGATGCCCCCTCCTGCGCTGGAGTCTCTGTGCAGCACCGGGCATCGTGGTCACAGTGCCTGGGCCACCTCAACCCCCCATTCATACCTCCAGGGAGCCAGGTAGGAAGGGGCCTCGGGACAGCACCCCTGGGACGGACAGGGCTCTGAGCTCCAGGGAGCATCTTCAGGACTCCTGCACTCACACATCCACCCCTCAACCCACTGGATCCTCCCACCCCATTCCCTGAACAGTCACTGTCGCTGACTTTGGGTCCAGTTCCCTGACTGGCTTCCTTTAGGACGCCCCCCAGTTGAACTACATGCAACCCCTGTGGGACCCAGAAATGGATTACATGCAGTCATATATCTTATTGAGGGGCTTGGGAATAGGGTGGGAGTAGGGGAACCTGGGTAGAATTTGCTTGCTTGAGAAATGTTTGAAGCATCTCTGTGCTAGGCACTGTGCTGAGCGCTGGGCACCCAGCAACAGAAAGGGCAGATACTATGCCTGCCTCAGTGGGGGCTTGCACATCCCAGCAGGAGGCCAGTGAGGCCCCAGCTCATCTATGTGGTGCCCATGTATGGATTAGAAAAAGGCAGACACGGCCCTAGAACAGCAGCGTGTAGTGTCCATCACAAGCTGGGCTTCAGCCCCACTCACCTCCTCTGCAACTTAGAGCGCACACAACCATTCACAGTGGCCCTGGAAACACCAATCAACGGAGGAAACATAAATTCCGAGTGTGAAAAGCGCTATGAAAAAATAAAGCAGGGAGATGTGAGAGAGGCTGAAGATGGGGAGGTGGTTCGATACGGTGTTCAAGGAGGACCCCCAGGGGAAGTGACCTTGGAGCTGCAACCAGCAGGAGGAGGGGGAGGAGGCGGCGGCCAGAAGATCTGGAGGAGAGACTGTCCAGAAAGAGGGATCAGTAGGTGCAAGGGCCCAGAGGCAAGAACTAGCCGGCTTGTCTGAGGAAGACAGGGAGGAGCCGAGGAGCAGGTCTTTAAGCTGGGTCTTAAGGAGCGAGCAGAGTTTTTCCAGGGGCTCAGGAGCAGAGAAAGCAGAGTAGATGCAAGGATAGGTGGTGAGGTGCAAGGCAGGCAGATGGAGGTGATGCGGTCAGGGCTGCAGCAGGTAGTCTTTGCAGAGGCGCCTCTCCCAGGGCTCTGGGGATGAAGGATGGATGGGAGGAGGATGGAAACGGGAACTTGGGTCAGCTGAGGGGCTGAGGAGGTGGACGGGGGCGGAGAAGCTTGGAAAGAAACATCTATATTTGTTGAACTGAATTCCACTGGCTGGAAGGACAGATCTGCACCTCCTTGGCTTAGAGAAGGTGGGGGCTGGGGACACAGCCCCCACATGTAGTTGTTCAGGCTATGCACAGTGCACGGGGCATCCTGGCAGATGGTGAGGAGGGGGGCTGATATCCAGCTCTTCCGCTGCTCTGCCAAGCCTTGTGTCTTTAGCCCTGCGGCAGCGTGGGATGTGTCTGTGTGTGTGTGTGTGTGGTGGGGGTCAGCCTCAAGAGTGCCTTCTTAACATCAGTCCACCTAGAGGCATGCCTTCTTTGAATCGGTCTATCCAAAGAGGGTGATGTTTCTGATTTGCACAAAGGTGCCCCTTAGGTGAGGTTGGGAGGAGTGGCCTAGGGGTCCCAGGCCCTGGTGTGGGCTCTGCTACAGTCCTGCCATATGCTTTGGGTCAGGTACTGTCTGTCTCAGGAACCACAAACCTATAGACTTAGCTAGAAGCCCGCTGATCCAGCCCCGACACTCCATAGAGGAGGGAATGGTCGTAAAAAGGAGCTGACTCCCCTGGGGACATACAGTGACACATACAGTGACACACACACACCCAGTAAAGCTGGGCACCCTGACTCTCTTCCTAGTGCTCTATCTTCCCTTAGAGGCTTGATATTTCCTGGAGAAGAGGAGAGGAAAGGAGAGTGGGCAGGAGGAAGAGTGGAGATTCAGGGAGGAGGAGGAGGAGGAGGAGGAGGCCAGGTCAGGTTAGGCTATGGCTCCCTGGGGTAGGAGTCAGAAGGGGTCAAGGTGTCCCAAGCCTCCAGGTGCCCCTTCCCCCTCCTCTGGGCCCCATGGGTTGTCATTTGTGGATGTTAATTATTCACGATGCTGGTGCTTTGCCTGGTTTTAATGCACTCTGATGGCGTTCTCTAGCTAATGGGGAAAATCAATAGGTTTTAATTCTCAGTGGCTGTGAAGCTCTGTCTGTCTCCTGTTTGGGTGACTGGGCCTGGCTCTTGGGCTGGGGGTGGGGTTGGAGCTACGAACCAAGTTCGTAGGGGTCTGAGACCTCACTTTTCCCTCTCCCACTCCTACCCTCTTCTGATTCCAGCTGAGGAGGAAAGATTAGGGATACCAGGCAGCTCCAAACTCTACCCTAAGCATCTTGGAGGGTCTGAGCCCTTAACTCTCAGCTGTTTGCTCCTCGCTCCAAGAGGGATGGTCCCTTTGCTAGACCTATGGGCCATCAGCTTGTGGGTGCTAGAGTTAGGCCTGCAGCCCTTGGCTCCAGTGTTTGCAACTGAGGGGAGCGCTCCCTTGCCTAGAACTCAGGGTCAACCCCAGACACCCTCCTGGGCTCAGCCCAGGCTCACAGACCCACTCAGGGCATGGGGGAAATCTGGTCCAGGCCTCACATTCCCGAAGAGACTTCAATGTAAGTTTCTGATATGATTTCTATGTGCAGTTATATATTCAGGCATGAGAATTTCCCTGATGGGACTGAGGAGCGGGAACATTCATGGGACATTAAGAGTATGTCCTAGCATCCCATCTCAGACCACATCCTCCCCACAGCATCCCATGGGGTGCCCTGAGTCAATATCCTTTACGAATCCTGTAATTAGCTTGTGAACAGAACAACTATGTTGCACTGTATTTGTGTGTATGTTTAAAGTGTTAATTAGGCAAGTGTAAACATTTAAGAAATCCTCTGGTCTTCCTGAGGCTATTTTTGGCATTTCTTAATGTTTCCAGAATACAACAAGCCTCCAAAAAAGGAACCCAGGCCTTTCCTGAGGGACCCCGGACCCATGCCTGGCTGATTGGAAACAGACCACCAGCAGGGGGTGTCTGCTGGGTTCCTAAGCTTAGAGCCAGGGCTCTCCGGAACCCAGGGACCAGGATGTGGAGAATGGTGACTGCCAGGCCTCACCCAGGCCCCAGAAGAAGTTCCCTGACATCCCCTTATTTTCCATTTAGAATTCAGGTGTTAGTTAATCCACCTCTTCAGTTCGTGACACATTGCTGTTCTTGGTCAACACAGGGCCCTTCCCGGTTTTTATTCATCTTCCTATTTCCTTTACCCCCCATGGATGGTGGGCAGGCAAAAGCTGCTGAGGTTTCTTCCAAATACCCACCTTGCAAGCTCTTGAAATTCTATGAGTCAGAGCTTGTAAAAAGCCTGGCAACAGTAACTGGTCAGTTAAGTTCCATCTCCTGGGCTGGCCGTCTCTCCCAGGGCTCTCTGAAGCTTGGACAAAACAACTTCCCCTTCAGCATAGTGAGCACGGCTGGTTTTCAGAGTCCTTCACTCAAGACCTGCATGATCACTGGGGTGAACCTCACAGTCTGGTGAAGAAACAAATATGAGCACAGCTACCTCGCATTTCAACTTCAAATGTAGCAGGCACTGGGTACATGCTCTAGGCCAGGCCATGGGCTGGGCAAGGCATGTAGGGACCCAGACAGGCCCAGAGAGGAAAGGGTCCCACCTGTGGGGGATTTTCTGTCCAGTGGGGGTGGGTAGGAGGTGGTTTTTCTCTCTCTCTTAATTAGGGTACAGCTAAGCCACTGTAACGAAGAGGTCCCATATTACGAGTCTTTTAAGTTAATTAGGAGCATATGCCAAAGTTTTATTTCAAGTTTGCCATGAGGAAAGAGGCTTATGACCAGCTAGGTTCAAAGAGTTCTTTCCCTTTTATAGGGAACAGAATGGTTAGGTATTCAGTGTTTGACACAAGAAAATAGAATGTCTGATTCTGGATCATTCATGGCACTGACTAGCTGACAGCTGAGTAGGTAGGAAGCTCACTTCCTAGAAGAGGTCTTACATGAATTAAAGCTTATGAGAATGTTGCTCAAGCATTCTGTCGAGAATGTCAATGTCTTCCCAGAGTAGCATGTGAATTACATCACATGGGAAAAGTTTTGTGTCGATCCAGGTCTGGTCCAAGTTTATCGTGAGGTGGAATTTTATTTCTCTTCAGGTAATAGTCCAGAGGTAGGTGATCCTCTTGGCTGAAGCTGGCTTATGAGCACCCCATTCATGTTTTAGTCCTCAAGATGGAGTGATGCAGAAGTGGTATTCCTTACATCTACTCATATTGTCAGTATTTAGTCCCCCAGCTTGAAAGGACACTGGGAAATTCAGCCTCTATCAGTACAGCAATATGCATAGCTAAAAACTGGGGCAGGAATGGAGTATTATTAAAAGGAATAAGGGAGATTAGGATGCAATGAGCAGTCATGAAGTCCTAATTTACAGCTGAAGAACTGAACACTCCTCTCTGCTTTCTGCCACAAACTCTGTTTACCTATTCATTTCTTGGTCTTTTTAATTGAAGAAATATATGTAATAACTAATCTATATTGGACCAAGAGAACAGAGGCTCCAAGATTTAGAGTATATGATGTGTTTGAATCTGTTAAGAATAGATTTTCAGTTTTGTCAGGAGAGTCTGAGAATGCAATAATAAAGTTAAGATGAAAAATAAAGTAATTATTGGGACTCCTGGGTGGCTCAGGGGTTGAGCATTTGCCTTTGGCTCAGGGCGTGTTCCCAGAGTACCAGGATTGAGTCCCACATCTGGCTTCCTGCAGGGAGCCTGCTTCTCCCTCTTCCTGTGTCTCTGCCTCTCTTTCTCTGTGTCTCTCATGAATAAATAAATAAAATCTTAAAAAAGAAAAAAGAAAAAGAAAGCAATTATTAACTCCAGGGAAAACAAAAAGTTGCACAATAAGGGAAATGTAATCATAACATACTATATGGCTGAGCTGTGAATTTTATCTATGAAGGCATAATAATATAAATACTAAAAATTTATTTTAACCAAAAAGAGTATATAACTATGTTGGGAGGATGAAGACAGGATGCATGTGTGTGGGAGAGGCTGGAGTGAGGGTGTAAGAGAACTAAGTTTTCATTTTCTATATTAGGAATATCAAATACAGAAAAATCAAGAAATAGGTTATTAGCATGTTACTTAGAATCTTGCCATTTAAAGAATGATCCATGGACCAGCGCATCAGCATCACCTGGGAACTTGTTAGAAATGCAAAATCTTGGAACCCACCACATACCTGCTGAACCAGGACCTGTATGTTAATAAGATCCCAGGTGATTCACATGCTCCTTAAAGTTTGAGAAACTCAACTTAGAATAGCAAACAGAAGGAACAGCTATAAGAGTTGAATTTGTTGCCTTTAGGAAAAGACCTGCAGTACAAAGGGATGGGGTAGGAGACTGCCAATTTTTTTATATAAGCCCTATAGCTTTTTTTGAGTTTTAAACAATGTGGAAGATCTATTATGCTGTAAAAAAAAGTAAATCATGCTCATGATTTAAAACCCCAACAATACAGGGATGCATGGATGGCTCAGTGGTTGAATGTCTACCTTTGGATTGGGGCGTGATCCTGGAGTGCCAGGATCAAGTCCCACATTGGGCTCTCTGTGGGGAGCCTGCTTCTCCCTCTGCCTGTGTCTCTGCCTCTCTCTGGATCTCTCATGAATGAATGAACAAAATCTTTAAAAATAAATAAAATCTCAACAATGCAAAATGGAATGCAAAGGCTTCCTCCTATGAGAGACCCCCAAACTCTCCTTTTGCCTTGTCAACCATTTCTGTAGAACTGTATCCATTCTGTATCCATTCAGAACTTTTCTCTGCATATCCAACCAATGTACGTATGATTATCCTGTTTATTTTTTATGGATAAAAGCACATGCAATGCACTCTTTTGAGTCCTGCTATTTTTTACTCAACAATATCTTGGAGACTGTTCCAAAAAGTGCATATAGATTTGCTTAATTCGTTTATAGGTTGGTTTTATAGGCTATTACAGGATGCCTAGTATTGTAATTTATACTGCTCCCCTACTAATGGGAAATTAGGTTGTTTCCAGGCTTCCTCTGTTCCAGGCAATGCTGCAATAAGCATTTTGTAACCACAATATAGTGTAGAGATAAGGGCACAGGCGCTGGGCACATGCCTGGGACTGGAAACTCACAGCTGCTGCTAAAGTCAGTTACTTCACCTTCATGTGCCTCAGTTTCTGTGAAATGAGAATAAAAACAATACTTACCTCTAAAGTGGGTGGGAGTAATTTGTTCAACACATATTTGTTGAACATCTATTATGTGCCAGGCACTGTTTTAGACATGAGGAATTCAGTAATGAACAAAACCTAGAAATCCCTGCCTGGGTGGAGTTTATATTCTAATGGTGGGAGACAGATAAGAAGCAAGATGAATTAGTAAAATATATGATGATGAGTGCTAAGGAAGTGAATCAAGGAAGAGGGTTGGAGTGGGAGGTTTGCAATTTTAGATAAGGCAGTCACAGATGGACTCCTGATAAAGTGACACTTGAGTGACAGACCTGAAGGAGATGAGTGGTGAGTCATGTTAATACCAGAGGGAACACACTGCAGGCAAAGGATCAGGGATGGGGAACTCACTCCTTTCCAAGACAGCTCCTAGCAATGGGAAAGGCCCTGTGCTCTTGAGCCTGTCCTTGGGGAGTCATACAGAATAGAACCCCTCCCCTGAATACAGCAGTCCTGCCAACAGATGCCAGCAAGAGAACTGCTGCCCCATGATCCTGTGTTATGATGGAGCTGCCCAAAGAACTAGGGGGCACCAGCTACAACTGAAGAAGCCTGATGGCCTCAGAGATGGGCTGGGTTCCCAGTCTCGTGGGGTCCATCCCTGACACCAGGGGACTTTGCCTTGAGACCGGGGTCCTTCTTCCGGATTGGTATGTGGCTGGGAGGAGGAACCAGAGAGTGAAGGGATGGGAATGCTATCTCTGAGTTGGTACCCTCGTGTGGGCTCAGCTTTGCAAAGATAAGTTTCACGGGCTGAGTGAGCTGTGTGTAAATCTCAGTGAGGCTGGTCTCAGGTCTGGGACAGCAGCCCCTTAGGTTTTGTTGATCTCTCCTTCTGAACTTTAGTAAGATCAGTTCTAGAATTTCTCTGTAGGCATCTTTGGGAAGGCAATCTGATTGGAAGAGGAGTTTGTTTTGAGGCAGGGAGAGAGAGCAGGGGTATTGCTGAACTTGGAGTATGCTTATTTGGGATGACTTGACGGGGATCTGATGAATTGGTAGGAGGTTGAAAGCCCCTCAAACCACCCCTTAGCATCACCACAGACCCTGGGTCCTAGTATCAGGGTCAGGAAGGTCCTTTCTATCCTCCAGCCTTGAAATTTATCTCTAGTACCCCCTCTGTGTACACAGATCACTGACCCAGAAGAAAGCTAGTTTGCAGAGCCCTGCCCTCCGCATTGTAGAGCAAGTGTAAAGAGGTAGGTTTAAGCTTAATATCTGGCATGAGGGCGTTTCAAATTAGTGAGGAAAATATGAGCTTCTCTATTTTCTTTCTTTTTCTTTTTTTCCCCTATTTTCTTTGAAAAAGATAAATCCAGATCCTTACTCACTGGATAACTCACTCTTTAAAGCATGGGAAACACCAAATAGAGCAAGGGTTTCAAACTTAAAAATAAAACTATAAAAGAATTAGGAGAAAATATGAATGAATTTTAAAAACCTCAATGGGAAAGTGTCCTGCTGGTGAGAAACCAAGTTCGGAAATCATAAATTTAACTATGGAAAATGTTAAAATTTCTACACAGTAAAAACTACTGCAAACAAAATAAACACAAACGGCTATTTTTTAAAAAGATTTCATTTATTTATATATATGAGAGAGAGAGAGAGAGAGAGAGAGAGAGAGAAAGAGAGCATGAGCAGGAGGAAGGGCAGAGGGAGAAGTCCACTCCCTGCTGAGCAGGGAGCCGTACCACGTGGGCTTGATCCCAGGACTCCAAGATCATGACCTGAGCCAAAGGCAGACACTTAACGAATGGAGCTGCCCAGGCACCCCAACAAATGGCCAACTATTTTTAAAGCATGCAATCCAAAAGATAGATAAAGGTTAGTATCCTTACTACAAAATTAGCTCTTACAAGTCAGAAAGAGATGGTCCATGAACCTAATAAGAGAAACAGCAGAAATCATGAACTGGCAGTTCCAAAATAAAGAAATAAAAACTGCCAGCAAGTATGTGGGGAAATATATTCAACTTGTCTTGTTCCTCAAGGGTCTTTGTACTTCCTGGTCTTTTACCTGGAACCCTCTTGCCCCAGCTAGCAACATAGCTTGCCATTCAATTTCTCCAGGCCTGTCACTCAAGTGTCACTGTATGAAGCAACACTAAAGGCTGTAAATGACCAGAGGCCTGAGTTACAGGATATCTCAGGTAGAAAGTCCCCTTTATTTTATTTTATTTTTTTAAAATTTTTATTTATTTATGATAGTCACAGAGAGAGAGAGAGAGAGAGGCAGAGACACAGGCAGAGGGAGAAGCAGGCTCCATGCACCGGGAGCCCGACGTGGGATTCGATCCCGGGTCTCCAGGATCGCGCCCTGGGCCAAAGGCAGGCGTCAAACTGCTGCGCCACCCAGAGATCCTAGAAAGTCCCCTTTAGACACCTGGGTGGCTCAGCGGTAAGCGTCTGCCTTTGGCTCAGGGCGTGATCCCGGTCTGGGGATCAAGTCTGGCATCAGGCTCCCTGCGAGGAATCCGTTCTCCTTTTGCCTATATCTCTGTCACTCTCTGTCTCTGTCTCTCTCTGTCTCTGTCTCTCATGAATAAATAAATAAAACCTTAAAAAAAAAAAAAAAAAGAAAGTCCCCTTCAATGTCTTCTGGGGCACTGATCCTCTCTGCTGCTATGAGAGAAGGCTGGCAGGTACCAGGCCATGCAGTAGGTAAAGGGTTTTGATTTGATCCCAAGAGCAAGTGGAGGCCAATGTGGGATTTGAAAAGCTCCCCGTGGCTGCTGGGGGGCAGGATGATGATGGAGAACATACAAAGTTGACACAGTGGTCCAAGGTAAAGGTGATGGTGACTTGGAGCAGACTAGTGGTAGTGAGAATGGGGAGAAGTGAATGAATTAGAGAGATATTTGGAGGCTGCATCTCAAGATGTGGTGAGACTTGATGAAGAAGACATCATTGAAGATGACGTCTCAGCATCTGGTTCACATATCTAGACTGATGGTTTTACCAGTCATTGAGGATGGTATTGAGGACCAAGCAGGCAAGCCTGGCCAGGGACCTTGGAAACATCTGGGTGGAACTGTGGAGCAGGAAATTAGTGCTACAAAACTGAAGCTCCAAGGTAGGTTTGGACAGACAGTGATTAAAGCCAAGGGTGTGTGTGATGTCAAGTAGGGTCAGCATGGCGTGAGAGGAACCCAGCCTTGAGGAATCCCAACACTGGATTGCCACATATGGGGCATGAACCTATGAAGGGAATGGAGGAGGGAAAGGCCAGCATCACAGAAGTCAGCTTTTCAAAAAGGAGGAAGGGAGGGTCAGTCAACACGCTGAATGCCATGAGGGGATCAAGCAAGGTACATGAAAACTTAGAAAAAGTCCATCAGATTGAACTCCAGAGATACTCTTTTTTTTTTTAAATTTTTATTTATTTATGATAGTCACAGAGAGAGAGAGAGGCAGAGACATAGGCAGAGGGAGAAGCAGGCTCCATGCACCGGGAGCCCGACGTGGGATTCGATCCCGGGTCTCCAGGATCGCGCCCTGGGCCAAAGGCCCGCGCCAAACCGCTGCGCCACCCAGGGATCCCGAGAGATACTCTTAATGCTGGGAATCTCAACGTTGGCCATGTTGACATTTGGGCTGGATGATTCTGCGTTGTGGGGTCTGTCCTGTACCTTGGAGGATGTTTAGAAGTTTCCCTGGCCCTTACTCACTAGATGCTGGTATCACCCCACCCCCCAGCTATGACAACAAAAATTGTTGCCAACATTGCCTGATGTCCCCTGGAGGGCAAAAACACACCTAGTTGAGAACTCCTGCTTTGGCAGTGTTTTGGGTAGGCTCACAAATGGAGGCAGTGACATTAGATAGATGTTTCTAGAAGTTTGCTTGTGGAGAAGAGATGAGAACTAGGATAGTGCCCGGAGAGCACAAAAGAGACCACTTTGAAAATGTATAAATAGTAGGGGCACAGTCAGAAGAATATGCGACTCTTGATCTCAGGGTTGTGGGTTTGAGCCCCATGTTGGGTATAGATAATACTTTTAAAAAATTAAAAACTTTAAAAAAGAGAAAATGTGTAAATAATGATGAAATGTTAACCTTTGAATTTTTTTTTGTTACTCTTTAATAGGTGAAAAATAGCCTCTTGGTATGGGTTTTTTTTTAATATTTTATTTGAGAGAGAGCGCACAAGCAGGGTGAGGGGCAGGAAGAAAGATAATCAGGCTCCTTGCTGAGCAGGGAGCCCAACATGGGGCTCAATTCCAGGACCCTGAGATCACGATCCAAGCCGAAGGCAGATGCTTAACTGACTGAGCCACCCAGGCACCCCATGACATGGTTTTGATGTGCATTTCCCTTATTTATTTTTTTAAAGAAATATTTTGTTCTTTTTTTTTAAAGATTTTATTTATTTATTCATGAGAGACAGAGAGAGAGAGAGAGAGAGAGAGAGAGAGAGACAGGCAGAGGGAGAAGCAGGCTACATGCTGGGAGCCTGAGATGGGACTCGATCCCGGGTTTCCAGGATCACACCCTAGGCCGAAGGCGGCGCTAAACCTCTGAGCCACCTGGGCTTCCCTGCATTTCCCTTATTATGAGTAAACTTGGTCCCTATAAGTCTGAGGAAATGATTCTTCAGAGACTTTTTTTTAATGTTTTTAATCCATTTTTCCTATTGGTTCATTGGTCTTTTTATTATTGATTTTAAGAGTTGCATATATTAGGCAGGAGAGCTCTTCATTTGTAGTGTGAGTTACAAATACTTTTCCCTAGTTTGTCATTTTTCTTCTAACTCTAGGGAGCCGAAAGAGACACAGACAGTTGTATATATTTCTGAGGGGTTTTGCAAATGTGTATAATTCTTGTGATCGACAATTTGTCACTATCTATCAAAATTACAGGAGCATTTATCCTTGACTCAGCAGTCCTGCTTCTGGGAATTTATGCTATGGAGCTACTTGGAGTGGATAAAAGTGTGTGTGTTGGTTGGTCATTGTTGCTGCTGACTTTTTTCTCATGAGACTGGAAATAGCCCAATAGGGCACAGATTAAATAAACTATGGCGTATGCATAAACGGAATATTTTGCTGCTATAAAAAAAATGAAGAAAGTTTCTATGTGCTGTAATGGAAAGATACCTAGGATATACCATTAAATGAAAAAAAAAAAAGAGGCAATGGGAAGAAGTCTGTATTTGATGTACCATCTTTTGTGTAAGTCATGGGGGAAATGGGAAATATGAAAATATTTCTGTATTTGCTTATATTTGCATTAGAAACACAGGGAAAAACAGTAAAACATGGTTCTACAAGGAGTTGGGGCATGGGGACGACAAGGATGACAAATATAGCTTCATTTTTGTTTTAGGGTTTGTTTTTTTTTTAACTGGTGAACTATCTTTAAAAAGTTAATGGGATGAGTCCAGTTGAAAGGGGTTGAAAATACAGAAGAGAGAAGTTTTGGAGAAGGTGGGAGAGGGTGAGATTCAAGGCCCAAGTATAAGAGTAGGGATTTGCCTCAGTTTCTCCATCCGTAAAACGAGGGTTCTCAAGCTAACCATGAAAGGCATCTAGCATGGACCTTCATTAGATGTAACTCTCATCTCTTTTCTGAAGCCCAGGGCAGGCTGGCCACAGGGATGGGCCTTGTCCTCAGCTCCTCCAAGTGCATTACGGTGATCAGTGGAGGGCCTGAGCTAGTCCCAGCCTCCTGGTGGGAGAGGGAGGGAGGACAGGAGGGTAGGCTGTGGGACTGCAGCCAGCACTTTGTCATCTGCCCACACCCTTCTCCAGCTACACCAAGCCCACGGTGGGGACAGATTGGCCCTAAATTTAGCTCCCCAGAGGGAGCTTTTGAGAAGCAACATGAACAGCAGCCCTCAGCCTGGTAAGGACCTTGCTTCACAAAAGAGGAAACTGAGTCACAGCAAGGGCAGGAGTGTGATTTACGCAGAGCTGCCTCACAAGTTAGGCCTGCCTCCTGCGAGCAAGGGTGTGTGTGAGCTGAGCGGTGTCCCCCCTACAGTGCGCGTGTTGAAGTCCTAACCCCAGCAGCTCCGAGCGTGAGATGCGGTCTTTAAGGAAGTGATGAAGGTAAAGACGAAGTCATTTGGATGGGCTCTAATCCACTATGACTGCTGTCCTTAGAAGAAGGGGACATTGGGACACAGAGGGAAGACCATGTGAAGACAGGGAGAAGACACAGAGGGAAGACCATGTGAAGACCATCTATGTGCCAAGGAGGGAGGCCTGCTGATACCTTATTCTCGGGAATCGTGAGAAAATGTTTCTGTCCTTTAAGCCGCTCAGCCTGTGGCACTTTTTTACGGCAGCCAGGGCAGGCTGATGTAGTGCGTCTCCCACTCGTGTCAAGGACGTCTGGAGGTAGGCAGGCTTCGTCACAGACTCAGGCTCCACTTTCTCTCCCATCTTCTTTTTACAAGGTCACCTCCTGGACGAAGATGCCTGCTGGAACTGCCTATGCCAGACAGCAAGGAAGAAGGGATAAAGGGCAGTTGCCTCCCTTATTTATTTATTTATTTATTTGAGGGAGGGAGAGAGAGAGAGAGAGAGAGAGAGAGAGAGAGAGAGAGAACTAGTTGAAGGGGAGGGACAGAGGGAGAGAGAGAGAGAATCTTAAGCAGGCTCCACATACACTGCGGAGCCCCACTTGGGTTCTATCTCACGACCCTGAGATCATGACCTGAGCCAAAATCAAGAGTCAGATGCTTAAGTATCCAAGCCACCCGGTTGCCCTAGGTCCTTCCCTTTTAAGGCGACTTCCTGTTAGTCCCACAGAGCAGTTTTGTTAATATCTTTCTGGCCACCATGTGGTCACATGATCACACCTTGCTGCAAGGGAGTCTGGAAAATGTGTTTGGCTAGAAGTAAGGATTTCTTTCTTTCTTTCTTTCTTTCTTTCTTTCTTTCTTTCTTTCTTTCTTTTTCTTTCTTTTTTTTTTTAAAGATTTTATATATTTATTCATGAGAGACACACACAGAAAGGCACAGACAGAGGTAGGGGGAGAAGCAGGCTCCCTGCGGAGAGCCTGATGTGGGACTCTATCCCAGGATCAGGACCTGAGCCAAAGGCAGATGCTCAACCACTGAGCCACCTAGGCATGCCATGGATTTATTCCTAAGAAACAGAGGAGAATGGATGTTGGAGGAGGCAACCAGCCATCTCTGTCACGGACTATCGCCTCAGTCCACATACTCAGGGGTGCATGAGTGACCCTCTTTACGTTTTACATAATTCATCATCATTTCTATTGCAAGCCAAGAGGTACATGCACCTTTCTGTGTGAATGTGTCTAATTCCTGGGTGGCTTTTGAAGTGCCAAGCTATGGTGGCTATCCCGAAGGCCTTCGTCCTTGCAGGTATGCCGAAGACCTCATCAGCTCTTAGCCACCTACCCCTGACCATCAGCTCACACAGGCCACTTAGCTTCCATCTGCACAGCTACTTTGGCCTCTCCTGGACCATTGCCAAGACTCCAGCATCATTCTGCTGCTCTCATGCCTGCTGGGAACCAAGGTACTCTGGGGAGCATTTTTTTTCCATCTGCTCTTGGGTTTCCCAAACCTTCCTTTCAAATCTTGCTGCCTCCCCCACAAGAAGTAGGGTTTGAGACCTGGCCTTCAGAGGCCTTCCAAATTCTCTCTTTTTTTCATTACGTCTCCTCTTTCTTTTCTTCCTTATATCCCAGCAGAATATTACTTTTTTTAAAAGATTTTCTTTATTTATTCATGAGAGAGACACAGAGAGAGAGAGAGGCACAGCCACAGGCAGAGGGAGAAGCAGGCTCCACGCAGGGGATATGGGACTCGATCCTGGGTTTCCAGGATCACACCCTGGGCCGAAGGCAGGCGCCAAACCTCTGAGCCACTCGGGCTGCCCCCAGCAGAATATTCCTGATCTGGAGGTGGCAAACCCTATTTTCGGCTTTTATGTTTCTCCGATAAGGACTTAAAGTATTGGGACACAAAGCTAGATTCATGGCTTTTTCTCTTTCTCTTACTTTTCCACCTTCCCCTCTTGATGTGACCAGCGTAGCTTTTAGCATGATGGCAGAGAAGAAAAAAAAAAAAATCAAGAAATTGAAAAGAAGGCCAATGTCTCCAAAACATTATCCTACCATATTTATAATAAACTTTCCTGTGGTTGACATTATTTGTCATTCCTCACTCCTTCTCTTCTTTTACTGCCACTATAGTCTAGTAAAGTAGACTGTCTCCTTTCCTAGCTGCTCTTGCAGCTTAGGGAAGCTGTAGTTCTCAGTTCTGATCAATAAGATGGGAGCAGAGGCTGCTCAAGGTTTATAGGAAGTGGGGGGGCCAGGTGTGGCTGGCACATTCTCTTTCCCTATGCTTCTTACTTAGAATGTGAACACAACGTCTAGAGCCACAGCAGCCATCTTGCCACCATGAGGGCAAGGCCAAGAGAATCATAGAGAAGCCATAGCACCATCAGCAGCCGAGTCTATACAGTGTCATATCATTTAATTATTATTATTATGCAAAAAAGCCCTCATTTTTAAGTCTTTGTTACTTATTGCTAAAAGCATTCCTAATGTATATACTATCACTGTACTTAAATTAGTTCAAGTGGGTTTCTGTTTATTGTCACACATGTTGCCTAAACAGTGGCGGCCTCTTGAATTCTGGGCCACGTGGATACAAGACAGTTCCTAACCACACTTCAACCTGTTCAGCCCAGGCCCCACCCCAGTTCTGTCCGAGTGGTTCCCATGCCAGGCTCTATTTGTCAAAGTGAGTCACATGGATAAGATAATGCTGCTCAGGGGTACTGAAGAGAACATTTTGTTCCTTCAAGTGGGCTGGAGGATGTGGATAGTTCACCAGCTATTGTCAGCCTTGGAACCTACCATATCTCTTTGGTCCCCTTTTGTCCACCAGAAGCCTCCATTCACTGAATGTTTGAAGAAAATCCAGGCCTGTCTACTAGCAGTATTTTCCAGGGTGAGTCATGATACGTTGGGCAGGTTCCTGACTGCTCCAAGAAGAGGTGCCAGGCTGAGGTCTCCCTTTACGTGGGGAGAAGTCCCTTTGCTAGTCTCTCCCTTCTGCATCCTTCCTCACCAGAGGTCACCAAGGTCTGGAAATAGAGGAGTGACAGAATAAAGATATGTACCCTCCAGGACTTCAAACTAGATATTACCCAGCTCAAAAGGAATAGCTTAACTGAGAATAAGTCATAGGACCCTTTCCAGAACAATTTAGGAGAAAATCATTCTTTCCTTTAGACTTATTCCTGAGAGGATAGGAGTCTGGTGCAGCCAGGGTCCACCATGAGGGGAGAGCTTGGCCAAGAGCAAAGGATAAACTAAAAGACAGTGAGATCAAGTTCCAAGAACCTGGTAGGAGTTCCTGGATCAATCTATGCCTGAAGGCCACCCATACCTGGACTTTCAATATATATGAATCAGAATATATACCTGTTTTGTTAAAGGCAGTTTGAATTGTTTTTCTCTCAGACAAACTAAAACCATTTTGAGAATTTCAGCCCAAGACAGATAGTGTGGCAAGTGAGCAGCGAGGCTGAGACCTAAAGCCCAAATTTCCTGCTGTTGAATCCAGTATAGCATGCTGATGAACCAGAGCCTGGATCCAAAATGGCCCCGTGGAGAATTTGTGTGTACGTATGTGTGTACGTAGCTTCTCTTGATGTTTGAGCTCTGCTTTGTCTCTGAGGATTTCCCAGATCATTGGGTTCAGCCCAGAATGCATCTCTCTGTGCTCCACATTCGTCTGTGCAGTGTATTCGGCATGCAAGTTGTGCCATTTCATTCCAGCGTTGTCCTGAGCTGGTCTTTAAATCTTGGCAAACTTGGGCTGCTCTCCAACTTTTCTCTTTTGATGTGAACTCCTCCAGGCCAAGGGCTGGCTCTTATCGATTTCATTTCTCCACAAAGCTCAGGACTCAGCACACAGTTGGAACTTTTGGGTGGCAGCATGCAGCAATGGAAGGAACACTGGCTTTGAATCCTGGCTCTTCCACTTACTAGCTGGGTGACCTTCAGCAAATCACTTAACTATTCTGAGCCTTATGAAGGTTATTATGAAAACTACACAATATTACATGTCATTCATTTGTTCATTCAGTAAATATTTATTGAGTGGACACTCTGTGTAGGCATGGAATTAGGGGCTGAGAATACAATGGTAAGTGTAACTTTGGTTGGTGGTGAGCAGTGGCAGCAAACCCTGTTTCTATTTTCATTATGACATGAAAACCTCATTTCTTAGCTTCCTTTGCAGTTGTGTGGGGCCATATGACTATGTTCAGGCCAATGGAAATTGGGAAGAAAGTGATATATGATCTTTCTCCTCCTGAAGCACTTCTGGAGCAATCCACCACATTATCTTCCTATTGCCAGCAGATGCAGAGGATCT
This sequence comes from Canis aureus, assembly GCF_053574225.1. Lineage (NCBI taxonomy): Eukaryota > Metazoa > Chordata > Mammalia > Carnivora > Canidae > Canis > Canis aureus. Next base: position 59,265,234 of record NC_135618.1, on the reverse strand, counting down.
GATGGCTCCAGGGACCCAAAGAGGGTATTGAGACCCAATATAGAAAGAGTCTGGGACCCTGAATGACTTGCCAACCCTCTGTGACTGTGACATGAACAAGAAATAAAATTTGAGTGTGTTACGCTACTGAGATTTTAAGTTGTTATTGCATCAACTGTGGCCAACTTAAGCAAAAGTGAATTTCTTGGAAGGAAATGGGCTGTTCATGGGGTCAACAGGAGCCTTTGGCGTGGGCAGCTCCAGAGGCTAGAAAGGAGGACTTGTCACATAGAGGGGACACACATCTGGAATGTCAACCCAAACATTTCTTTTTGTTCCAATATTCAAATTCATAGGAGGGAGGTCCATCTAGCCTACTTTTGGCCATATGCTCCTTCCCTTGACTAGAGGAGAGAAAACTTTTGATTTCAACCCCTACTCACTGTATTTAATGAGAGGAGGGAAATCTCAGAAGGGAATTGACAGGGGATGGATATTGGGCAAGCTGAAAATACACGCTCCCCAAAACGAACGAATATTCCCTTCCCTCTTAGAGCTCCAGCCACAGGGAGGTGCTGATTAATCATGTCCTCCAACAGTGCAGCAGAGTGACTGGGGTGACCCCCCTAATGGACAAGTACAGGCCACACAGATTTGGGCAGAGAGGTCAAGGGGACCTTCCTAGAGGAAGTGACATTTGATCTTGGGCTGTAAGTCTGATAGAAATCTACTACATAGGGGTGCCTGAGTGGCCCAGTTGGTAAGCATCTGCCTTCAGCTCAGGTCATGATCTCCAGGCCCAGGATTGAGCCTGCTTCTCCCTCTCCCTCTGCAGCTCCCCCCTGCTTCTGCTCTCACGTTCTCTCTCACTCATGCTCTTTTTCTCAAGTAAATAAATAAAATCTAAAAAAAAAAAAAAAAAAGAGAGAAAGAAATCTAGTATATAAAGGGAGAGGAAGTGACAAAGGAGTGGACATATGTAAAGCTAGGAGGTACCAGGGAAGATGTGAATTTCTTATTTCTTCCTCCTTACCAAACATGCAGGATTTGGAATCAGGGAAAATGCCCTCCTCTATTTTTCAGTCATCTCTATGAAATGAAGAAAGGGAGGTTTCCTTCATATAGATCTTTTTAAATGTAATCTCTATGCCCAATGTGAGGCTTGAACTCATGACCCCAAGATCAAGAGTTGCAAACTCTATCAACTGAGCCAGCCAGACGCCCCTCAGATGATATAGTTTTATACCTGGAAAACCCAAATGAATCTGTTGGGGAAAATAAAACAAACAAACAAAAAAGAAAACAATAAAAATACTCAGTTGGCTGGGCCCAAAATTTAACAAAGGAAATCAATAATAGCTTCCCTATTTTTACTAACAACAGCCACTCAGAAGAGATAATGGAAGTGGTGGCCCCCATTTACAACAGCAGCACAAAAGGTAAAAGACCTAAAAATAAACTTAAGAAGAAAAGCATAAGATCTCTATGAAGGAGAGGTGCCCGCTGGCTCAGTTGGAAGAGCTTGCAACTCTTGATCTTGGGGTCATGAGTTCAAGCCCCACGTTGGGCGTAGAGATTACTTTAAAAAATCTATATGAAGGAAACTTCAAAATGCTATTGAATGATACAAAAGAAGACCGGATTCATTTTTTTTCTAGGCTTTGTCTGGAGCACATAAGCAGCTACCCAGGCCTCTCTCCTGGTTTCCTTGTGTCCTTGTGCTGACAAAGATCCTGAGTTTGCTGTCTTCTTGCTGTCACCCTACTGGAATGTAGTGCTGCTCTGGCTGTCCTGGCCAGTTCTGGGCTTTTGTTTTCTTTCTTTCTTTTTTAAGATTTTATTTACTTATTTAAGAGAGACAGAGATAGCAAGAGAGAGCACAAGTAGGGAGGAGAGGGAGAAGCAGGCTCCCTGCTAAGCAGGGAGACCAATGTGGGGCTTGATTTCAGGACCCGGGGATCATAACCTGAGCCGAAGCTAGACATCTAAATGACTGGGCCACCCAGGTGCCCCCTCTTCTTTTATTTTGTGCGTTGGATTCTGGCAATAGGTCTGGCATCTTTCTGGGAACCAAATGACCTTACTCTGTGCCTGGTTTGGGTTTAGATTCTCCTGTCTCAAACAACAGCTTGGATTCATACCTCACACTGTACACCAGAATAAATTCAATGTAGATCAAAGATTCACCTGTGTTTTTTTTATTAAAGGTATAAAAGAACTTGAAGAGAGCATGGGTAAGTTCCTTTAAACGTTGGCATAGGAACATCCTTATTAAGTATGTCTCAAAATTCGGAAGTCATAAAAGATCAACTAATTCAACTAAAAAATAAATCAAAACTTCTTCATGGAAAAGTAAAGCCATTAGCGAAGTCAGAAGACAACAATCTGGGAAAAATATTTGTAAGTCAATATCACAAAGAGCTAATCTCCCTATTGCATAAAGAATTCCTGGAAATGTAGCCAAAGAGCCCAAAACTCAATAGCAAAGAGGGGCAAAGTACAAAGACGGTTTACAAAAAAAATGTGATGTTGGGGCACCTGGGTGGCTCAGTTGGTTAAATATCTGACTTTGGCTCAGGTCATGATCTCCAGGTCCCAGGATCAAGCCCTGTGTTGGGCTCCTCAGTCACTGAGGAGTATGCTTCTCCCTCTCCCTCTGCCTCTCCCTCTGTTTGTGGTCTTTTTCTCTCAAATAAATAAATAAAATCTTCAAAAAATTATGATGTCACTTCTCAGGTGGGGAAAAATCCAAAAGGTTGACTGTATTTCCTATTGGTCAGTGTGTGTAGAAATACATACTGTCTGTGTAGCTGGTATGAGTAGATAACTCCTATAGAAGGTGATTCAGGACAATCCATCAGTCACAAAGGCATTTACCTTTTGACCTAGTAATTCTACTTTTGTGAATTTATCCTATAGATACAACTGCACATTTATGTGTAGGTGTAAGATTATTTTTTATAGCATTGGTTTTAGATGAATGGAAATCACATACTCTTGGGTCACATGCTTACCTCTGACATCAAGTAGTGGGGTCAGCCCCATTAAAACTTCAAAAACTGAGTATAGGGATGCCTGGGTGGCTCAGCGGTTTAGCGCCTGCCTTCAGCCCAGGGCATGACCTTGGAGTCCCAGGATTGAGTCCTACGTCGGATTCTCTGCATGGAGCCTGCTTCTCCCTCTGCCTGTGCCTCTGCCTCTCTCTGTGTCTCTCATGAATAAATAAATAAAATCTTTTTTTAAAATTTTTATTTATTTATGATAGTCACACGGAGAGAGAGAGAGAGAGAGAAGCAGAGACATAGGCAGAGGGAGAAGCAGGAGCCCGACATGGGATTCGATCCCAGGTCTCCAGGATCGCGCCCTGGGCCAAAGGCAGGCGCTAAACCACTGCGCCACCCAGAGATCCCAATAAATAAAATCTTAAAAAAAAAAACCTGAGTATAAAGGAAAGGTGGTCCTTCATAGCAAAACGAGTCATCAGAAGGGATGAGAAAAAAAAAAAAAACAACAACAAACCAGATATTCCCTGTACCATCTATACCCTTCTTGTTTCACATGATGGAGACAACTTTGTTTATTGGAATGCTCCAGAGTAAGCACAGGTGGTACAGCACTTGGGTGTGGTCAAGTAACCAGCAGTGGTGGCTCGACCACCATCTACAGATGGTGGGTTCTATTAATGTGAGGGCCCTTTGCTCTGCTGAATACCCATAATGAGTGTGAATGTACAAATACGGGATAGCATCATGGGCAGTGTTGAGGTGCTTCTCTGCATAATAGTGAGAGAAACTTGATATTTGGAAAGAAATTCTGTAGGAAAGAAAGATAAAGTAGACGGTCAGGCATTATGAAGATTGAGGGGCTAAGGCAAAAATGATTTAGTAGCAGTCTGGCTGGCTGATAAAGGATTGCAGAAAATCACAGAAAGTGGGAATGAAAGCTTTAGATTGTTTCTATGGGATGTGTGATGTAAGTCCCCTCTTCTGTATCCTTATAAAATCTTCAGTAAAGATGGGTCCCTATTGTTTTGGTACAAGGTTTCTCTGCTGAGGGTGATACTGCCTCCAGGAGCACTGGAAGCATGTGGGCTTGGTTTTACTTGTCATAATGACCGGAGGGGGCTGGGGGCATGGTCATTATCGACTTGGTAACCAGGATCATGCCCCCTGGTGAGATAGATGTCTCTCACACAAGGCCAGTTGTGCCCCCACTGGAAACATTGCTTTGGTGTGAGTGGATTGTTATGGGAAACTTAAAGATGTTCAGAATTTTGTATTTCGGTTGAAATTGGACAAAACCAAAGCACACAGGAGCCAGAGGACAAAGGAACAGCTGACACCTGGGTCGCACCTGTATTGAAGACTTTGATGATGTATATAATCACTGCTTAATGAGTCTTTTTATATCTTCCTTCATTACAGCTTTAGTTTATTCCTCATTTGTCATCTGCTTTATAATAAGCTGCCCTTTTAATTTTCTGCATTTTATACTTTTTTTTTATTAGTTCTAATCTGCATATAAAATAGAGGTATTTTATACCTAGTTTGTATTCATTGGTCCACAGACCAGGGCTCATCTTTTCTTTTGTCAGCACCATATTTTTGGATCCATTTGTGATCTTTTATTATCCTCCCCATTTTTGTGTGCCATTAAAAAAGTAACTATTGTTCCATAACACACTGGATTTCCTAAATTTAGGTCTTGTTCGGGAAATAATTTAGATAAAAATAACTATTACACACACTGTTCAGAATGGAGGTACTGCGCTATCACAGACTTTTTTCTATTAGTTATACATATGTTCTGCTTTAGCACTTTGTCATTTCTTCCGAAGTTTGTCATACCAGAGAAATCTGTTTTGGCAACTAGTTTTCAGTGAAGGTCATGGGTTGGGCTCAAGCTACAGGGTCTCTAAACTGAAGATAGCCTGATGCTCACTGAAGCTGGGAGACTTGGGTGTGTTTTGGGTCTGGATGAGGGGTAACCTCGTATAATGTGAGCCTCAGGTACTTCCTGTCTTTTAAGGACCCAGCCAACAAAGATGGGCCAGGTCTTTTATTAGGGTGTTGCCCAGTGACTGATTGAAACTGGTTATGGACAACCGATTTTTCATAGTCCTCCAAGAAATGAGCTGTGAAGATTCCTTATGAGTCTCCTTAAAGATCAGACCCTTACTACAGTTTCCAGGTTATATATTGTTATATCCCAAAAGATAATGACTTATAATAACAGCTCATTATTATCCCTCATAATACAGCACAGTTGATGGGGCCTAGCTGGGTGGTTCTCATTTGAGATGTCTCATGCAGTTGCAGTCAGAGAGGTGCCAAGGGCTGGAGTCTTCCCAAGTCATGACTGAGTTCAATGGCCCAAGGGTGCCCTCTTCACTAATAAGGCTGGTGCCTCAGCTGAGCTAACTGTGATGGATGAAGCTGGTCAGGCAATACTCTTTTCACATGGTCTTTTCATATGTCTAGCTAGAACTTTCTCACAGCTTGGTGTTCTCAGGTAATCAGGCTTCTTACATGCTAGCTGGCTTGTCCCAAAGAAAATATCCTAAGAAATCCAAGCAAAAACTGTGCAGCTTTTTAAGACCTAACTTTGGAAGTCATGCTCCGTTCCATTCTGTTTTACCAGTCAGAAATGAATTCACAAAACCAACCCACAGTCAAGGTTAGGGGGCTACAAAAAGATAGGAATTCTGACAAACATGGTTCAGTGGGGGCCCTTCTTTGTAGACCAGCTACCACACATAGTCTTGTGAGCTAGTCCAGATAGGTCGGGTTGTGCTGCGGTAACCACCGCTAAATACCAGTGCCTCAAAACACACAAGTTTGTTTCTTGCTCATTCTACTGGCTTGATGGGGTTGAAGGCAAGGTTCTGCCCCATGTAGTCACTCCATCTCATGGTGCCCTAATCTTAGCATGATGCCTCAAGTGTCACTATGGCAAGGGAGAGAAGAACTAGAGGGACTTGGACAGGCAAGGAAATGCTCGGGCCCAGAAGTGACATGGGTCACTTCCACCCAACTGCCATTATCCTGTACAATTGCAAGGCATGGGAAAGTATAAACCTCCCTTGTACTTGGAAGAGAGCTGAGACAGATATTGCTGAACATTAGGGATCTCTCTCCCATCATGGCGTGGCTGTAGATAATTTCTGTTGGATATTTCTGGTGGATGTCACAGCTAGGTAAGTCTTCAGATGAGATTTCTCCCTTCATCATTCTAATGGATGCTTGTAAGGAGCTATTTATTTACACAAGGAGGTCACTCAGGAGGAGGCAATTGAATTGGGTCTTTGGGATGAGTAGGAATGTAAGGGAAGAGATGAGGAAAAGGACATTTCAAATGATGGAATGACATAAGCACAGGCTCAGAGACATGAAAGAGCCTGCTGCTTTCCAGGAGCCATGAGAAGTCTAGCTTGGTGGGCTTGCAGAGGGAAAGGAGATGGTAGGGTGGGCTGCAACTCAGATGGAAACAATAGTCAGTAATTAATAACTAAAAGTTAGTGAAAATATTTTTGATGTTCCAGCCACAGTTCTAAACACTTTGCGTGCTTTGCCACAGTGATGGTAATGCTCTTCTGGATCTCTTCCACGTGTGCCTCTGGAATTCCTTTCCCCCATCTCTGTGTCCAGGAGGTTGTCCCCAACAGCTACATCGCCAGGCTCCCTTGCTCTCTGGCTTCTGGCTGGATTTGTCCAAAGGGGAGTCCCGACAGGAGATAGAAGGAGGGAAGAGAGTGAGGTCAGTGTATTTATTTCACTGGCTTCCTTCCTACAGGAACAACTTGGCTGCCTATTTCCCTCATCTACTCTCACATGATTCTCCCTAGAGAGGCAACTGTTCCTCCTCTTGCCCTTTCAAGCCAAGGGGTACTCATAGTCTTGCTGTTACTAGACTAGGGCTGCTGTATGATCTTTTGTAGGGTTTCCTTATACTCCTTTAAAAATAGCTTCCTTGTCAATTCTTCAAATTCTAACTAGAACTTCCTGATAGAACCTGACTGATACAGGTACCTAATGGACCAGGTGGGTACTACCATTGTTCTCATTTTATGGATGAGTTAACAGGTACAGAGTTGTATGTGTGTACAATCTGCTCAAGGCCATACAGCTACATAAGAAGAGTAAAAACTCTACCAGAGAGTATGACTAAAGGTTCAAACACCTTCAAAGGCTCTGAATCCCATGTTAAACAGAATTTTCCTATCATTTAAAAGGGTGTCAGATGCGCATCTTTTCTTCCTTTTTTCATTAAATCCATATTGAGTGATATGCCTATGCCTTTTGAGAAACCAGTGCATTTCCAAGCACGACACGTGAGAGAATTCCTCAGGCTCTGTTGGCCTCACAGAGCTGTGGTGGGCCTCAGTGAGATTTTAGCCATAGAAAGAACTATTCTGGAAATTGGGGTGGAGCATGTGACTGAGGTCCAGCCAATCAGAGCATCACATTCCCCTGGTCACAGCGACTGGCTCAGGAGTGATCCAATCAGAAGCCAAGGGGATTATTTTTCTGAAACACTTGAAAAGAGAGGCATGCTTTCTTCTCTATCAGGCTTCCATTTGGGAGAAGATAAAGCCTGGATATGCAAGGGGCAATGGTGTGGATAAAGGACCCACCAGCCAAGGAATCAGAACCAAGAAATGGGGAGAAAGTGCGCTCTGTGATGCCATTTCAGACTCTGCATGCAGCCATGTCTGAAATTCATGTAAATCTTTGGAAGATTCTCTTACATGAGACAATAGAGTCCCTTTTCCTCTCTGATAGAGTTCCAATTACTTGGAACTTGCAACCTTGTCACTTGCAATGGAAAGAGTCTTGATAACAATGGGAGAGCCTGAAGTGGGAAGGGGAATGGGCCCTCTGCAGCAGTCAGATGAACTTCTATTCATCCAGCAAGACCCAATGAAAATGTTACAATCTTTGTTCAACCTTCCAACCACTCCTCCCTTCATAGCTAGCTGCTCCCTCCCCTCTTCCTTGCGTACTTAGGTTTGCACACATCTCTATTATAATACCTTCTTGTGCTAAAATTGTCAGGGTGGCTGTTTCTGCTATGAGGCAGTGAATAATTTTCCTAAATTGAATTCATTTGCGAATTTTTAGTCTTTAGGAAAAGGCCTGGCATAAAGTTGATGCTCACTGAATGTTTGTTGAATGAATAATCCAGTGAATGGGACCAAGGCAGGAACAAAAGGAATGGGCAGGAGGAGATGGATGGGGGGGGAGGGGAGGCATCTCTGCAGTGCCAACAAAAAGTAATAGCAGCCTTAAATCTTTTTTTTGGAATAGACAGGCTTGAGATTAATATTAATAACAAAGCGTTATTTAGTTGACTTGGACAAAAATCCCTGGAGTAAAATTAACAATAGCTGTGATTTATCGCATGCCTTATGTGCCAGGTGTTCTGTGCACATTCAATTTAATATTAACTCCAGCTTGGCGATGGAGGTGTGCTGAATGTGTGGGACTCCACCACAACCCCTTTATCCTGGGGAGTCAAAATCAACTCCAGGGGAGTATTCTCGTGGTCAGTCATAGCAATTCCATCCTCCTGGCCAGTGGCTAGTTCAGGGATGGATTGGCCTGCACCAATGAGGACCAGTAGGATAAAGTTTATTGTCACGAGAAAGGATGTGAGATAAGGTGCTCTCTCTTGCTGGATGCAAATGTGGATGTTTGTGGTTCTGGCTGTTCCTGGCATCCAACTTGAGGACAAGACAGATCCACTGAGGAGAGCAGAGTCAAGAAAATCCTAGAGGAATGGATGCAGGACTTCCATTACTCCCAGCATGAATCTGACCTATTTCTTTCCTTTTTTTTTTAATTAAAAAAAAAATTTTAGTGAGCTCCCTGCCCAATGTGGGGCTTGAACTTAGGAGCAGCCAGTCAGGCGCCCCAAACCTGAACTGTTTCCAGATGTCTGGTTATGGGAGTTACGTGAGTCAAAGGCATACCTCTGAGTCTGAGTTGAATTTCTGTTATTTCATCCAATTACACAGTGAGGAAGCCAAGACTTTGATTTAACATACCTCAGCTAGTGGTAAGAGCAGGGATTCCATTCCAAATCCTCTTATCCTACAGCCTTTGCTCATCCCACTAAGCCGAGCCAAGAAAGGTCAAGGCACTTGATCTCAGTTCTGAATCATCCATTTACCTTCTGATACGGATTCTCTAATACATGCCGTTTCTACTGCCTAGAAAAGTCTATGCCTCCTCTCTTTGCCCAGCAAACTACAACATGCCTTTCAGGCCTCAGCTTAAGTAAATGTCACTTCCCGACATCCTGCCCCTTCCAACCCTGGAAATCAACTTGGATCCCTTGGCCTTTAATTCTCATGGTGGTTTGTATTTTTCTTTCACACTCTTGCCACAATTATAATAACTATCACTTACCATATAATACTTTAAAAATAATGTCTACTTCAAAAGGGCACACGTGTATCTGCTTCCTCTGCACTGAATCCTCGGAAAAGTGGATGCCAATAAATATTTGATGAAGGAATAAACAAAAGCTGTTGCTTTCTGCGGGCTGGAGTTCTGGGAGCGGTTCTCCAAGCGTGGTCCCCAGGACCCGCGAGCATTAGCATCACCTGGGCACTTGTTAGAAATGTCAATCATTAGGCCCCACCCAGCCCTAGAGAGTTAGAGTCTCCGCGTTGAACAAGCCCTCCCGTTGAGTCTGGTTCTCTCTGGTTTGCAAGCCACTGGGTTATACAGATTTGCTCTCGTCTATGCAGCGCGCACACCCAGGGCTCAACCTCGTTTGATGGCGGGGGTGAGATGGGGGGGGGTTCTCTTTCCTGCTTCTGTGTCTTAAAAATCAGGACTTTCACAAGTAGAGCGGTTTGGAGGATAGAACAGGAACTCATCATCACATGTCAAGCCCGCAGAACCTGTGCAATTGCTGTTCTTTCATTTTTTATTTTTATTTATTTTAAAGTCATCTCTTCCCAAGGTGGGGCTCAAACGCCTAACCCCGAGGTCAGCATGTTCCACCGACTTGGGCCAGCCAGGCGCCCCCCACCCTTCCTTGGGCTTTTTTTTTTTTTTTTTAAATAAATTCACTTTTTATTGGTGTTCAATTCGCCAACATATGCAATAACACCCAGTGCTCATCGCATCAAGTGCCTTCCTTGGGCTTTGATCCCCATTCCCACGACGGACTTCACATTCGCACCCCTCCCCGCCGCTGGCTCGTGGCGCTCAGAACCTTCAGGGCGGGCGGCCCTTCCTTCCGGCGCGCTCCTCCGCCTCCCGCCCGTGCCCCGCTGCCTGCGGCAGTCCCGGCTCGCGGGCCGGCAGCGCTAGCACGTGCGTGAGCGGAAGGGCTGTAGGGCTCCACGAGGGCAGAGGCTGCGGGCCACGGAGCCCGGGGCGCGGAGGGCGCGCGTAGAGGGCCTCCCTGCACGGCTGCGGAATGAATGAACGGGCCGCCCAAGTGAAAGGGAAACCGCCCCTTTACTAAGATGGCAGGCCCGGGCCCTTTACCAACATGGCGGCCGGCCCGCGTGGAGGGGCGGAGGGCGGGGCCGGCGGGGGGCGGGGGGCGGGGCCGGCGGGGCGGGGAGGGGCGGGGCCAGGAGGGAGCCGTCAGGTGCGGCTCCGCCCCGCGCGCCCCCCCACCTCCCCTCCCTCCCCGCTCGATTCCGGATTGGTCCGGTTCCAGCGCCGCAGCCCGGCGGCCGCGCCGTGGGGCCGCGCCGGGCGCTCGCCACTTCCGGCGCGTTGGGGCTGTTGGTCGGGGGCGGCCGTGCGGCGCGAGCGGGCGGCTCCGGGGCGGGCGCGCGCAGGGATGCTCCGGGGGGCGGCGGCGGCCGTGTGGGCTGAGGCGGCGAGGGCAGCGGGGGCCCCCGGGCCTCGCCCGTGAGCCGGCCGCCGAGGCCCGTTCAGCCCCCGCCTCTCCAGCCTCGGGCCGGGCCCGCAGCCGCTTCTGAAGGCGGAGGCCGGGAGCCCCTGCCTGGGCCCGGAGCCTCCCCTCGGGGGTCGGGCCCGGGCGGGGGGCCCCCCCGTCCCCGAGCCGCTGCCCTCCGAGCCCCATTTCCTGCCTTTTTTTTTTTTTTTTTTTTTCAGTTTCCTTGGGGAGGGGCGGGTGGGTCTAGATGAATCGTTCCCGGGGTCCTGGATGAGGCGGGCCGGGGGGCCGCGCTGTTTTTAGAGGGTCCCCGCGGGGCCCGGGCGGGGCCGCGGCCGTGTCTGCATGGGTGGGGGACTTCCCGATCCGGCCTGGACCATGACCTGAAGTGTGCGAGCGGGACGTGTCCGGAGCTCCAGAGCCAGCTCACCTGAGCCGCCCCTCCCCCGGCCAGCATGGTAAGTGGGGTCCGAGCCCCCTCTCCCCCCGGGGCGGGAGCGGGCCCCGGGACTGCTGAGCCATCGCTTCTCCCCGGGGCGGGGAGAGGCGCGTGCCGAGCCCGGCAGTGACACATGCGTGCAGGCAGGCTTTGCAGCCCCGGCTCCGCGCTCCCATCCCCCCTCCCCCTCCTCCTCCCCCTCCCCCTCCTCCTCCCCCTCCCCCCAGGGATGCCTCAGGACTGGGAGGGACCTGGAAGCGCAGCAGGCACTACCCTCGTGTCCGGGGTTCGCCCCTCTCACGGTGCAGCTGGTTTGACAGGAGCCCTCCTGTGCTTACGGAGGGCCTGCGCCGAGTGGTGGCTGGTGTTGCCTAATGAGCCCACCGGCGCTCTCCTGAAGTGGGGAGACCGAGGCACGGAGCCACCGACTTACCCAGCTCAAGGTCACTCAGGTGACAGTGGCACGATTGGGAGCTTCGGCAGTTCGACTTCAGAGCTTCTGTTAGACACAGCACGGAGTGGGAGGGGGTCTTGCTGTCGGTTTATACCGAAGGAAACACAGGCTTTGTGATTTGCAGAGGTCACTTATCCGGATCGTTGCAAAGTCAGGAACAGGAGTGTGTTGTTTGGACTCCCCAGTGTGCTGCTGTTTCTGCCTCATGCTCTGGCCCTTTCCCCGCTCGTGCCTGGAAAACTCATCCTTCCACATTCAGCTCAGAAACCACCTCTTGGCTTTCCATGCTTCTTCGGACCCAGAGACACTCTCAGTACTCCCTTAGATTTGTGTACTCACATCTGCTTATTAAGCTTTTGTCTTTATGGTCATCATTGTTTCTGCATCTTATCTCTCTGCAGCAGTAGGTTCAGTTCCCTCAAAGATGAAATTGTCTGAATCTTTTTATCTGCCCCAGCCCCTGGTACATGGTAAGCCCATGGAGGAGAGGTTGATTGCACGGCGTGTGTCTGAGCACCTCCAGTGAAGGAAGTGTTCTTAAGGCTGTCCATTTTACCCCTGTTTGAGATTTAGTAGAGAAAGGGACATAGTGATGACATCTGTGATGGAGATGTTTAGGCCGGTGGGATTTTTATTTCTTTTAAATTTTTATTATTTTTATTTTTATTCTTTTGCCAGTGGGATTTTTAAGACATTCAAGGGGCCTGTGGGTGTTGTGTTAGGTTCTGGGCATAAAAAGAAGGCCCGCAGTCATGGCCCTTTGTCCTCATGGGGTCACAACCAGTGGGGTAAAATAGACCATGAATGCTGAGCAGCACCGTGTAGTAGATAATGTAGGTAGTGTAGTGGCAGATAGGTTAAGCTCTCTGTGTCCCAATTTCCTCATCTGTAAAATGTGGTGTTAGGAATTCCTTAATGAATAATCCAAACGTATGAGTTGGGACATTTAGTGAGTGATGAAAGTAGTACTCTACAGTATTCCTTTTTCCATTTACTCTTTCAATTAATTTTCTTGTTTCTTTTTAAGTTGTAAAATACACAGAACATAAAATATACTGTTTTAACCTTTTGTAAGTGTTACAAGTCAGTGGCCTTAATTATAGCTGATCAGTTGAACAACTCGGGGGTCATGGGCACTGACACCTGCGCAGTGGAAAATTGCGTATAACTTTTGACTCCCCCAAAACTTGACTGTTTGTTATTCTACTGTCGACCAGAAGCCTTACTGGTAACATTAACTGTCGATTAATATTTATTTTGTGTGTTAGATGTATTATATACTGTATTCTTAACAAAGTAAGCTAGAGAAAAAGATCATTAAGAAAATCATAAGGGGGCAGCCCCGGTGGTGCAGCGGTTTAGCACCGCCTACAGCCGGGGTTGTGATCTTGGAGAACCAGGATTGAGTCCCACGTCGGGCTTCCTGCATGGAGCCTGCTTCTCCCTCTGCCTGTGTCTCTGCCCCTCTCTCTCTCTCTCTCTCTCAATAGATAAATAAATAAATAAATAAATCTTTTTTTTTTTTTTTTAAAGAAAATCATAAGGAAGAGAAAATACATTTACAATATGATGCTATGTTAAAAAAAAATCCATGTATAACTGGACCTGTGTGGTTGAAACCCATGTTCAAGGGTCACACTGTACATTCATATATTGTTGTGCTTCCATCCCCAGAACTTTTTTCATCTTGTAAAACCGAAACTGAACAATAACTTCATTCCCTTCTCCCTCATCCCCTGGCGACCATACTCTATTTACTGTCTCTGACAATTTGAGTATTCTTGAGTATCTCATGTAAGTGGAATCATACAGTATTGGATCTTTTTGTAACTGGCTTATTTCACTCAGCACAATGTCAAGTGTGTTGTAGCATGTGTCAGAAAGTCCACTTTAACGCTGAATAATGTTCTGTTGTGAGTATATACCAATTTTGTTTATCCATTCATCTGATGGACACCTGAGTTGCTTCCACCTTTGGCTGTTTTGAGTCATGCTTCTGTGAACAGGGGGTGTACAAATCTTCAGTGAATTTTTTTTTTTTTAAGATTTTAAAATTTATTCATGAGAGACACACGGGCAGAGACACAAGCAGAGGGAAAAGCAGGCTCCCTGCAGGGAGCCCGATGCCAGGCTCATGATCCCAGGGCCTGGTGATCATGAGCCGAAGGAAGAAGCTCAACCACTGAGCCATCCAGGTGCCCTCTTTCAGTGAATTTTAAGTTGCCACTAAACACCAGGCTCTGGGGAATGTCGGATGAGAAAGCAGAGGAGCTCCTCCCTCCAGGGAACTTGCTGGGAATGTGCTTTAGGACCTCTGGGCAGAATTTTATTGGTTTTTGACTCAGCTAGCCAAGCACCCTTGAATTCAGATTTCATTTTAATTAGCAATCAGAGCATTATGAAAATGGCCACTTTTGAGCAATCATTGTAAAGTAGTTGACTTCAGATTACAATGTACATTTTTTTCTTAGGGGTAAGTTTTGAGTCAAGGTTTTTGTAAGCTAGACCTCACATGCTTAAGCACACAGGGGGTGGCCACAGTGGCTGTGACGAGAATAGGACCTGCTAATCATGTCCTTTCTTCATTACTGACACTGGGGGTTCATATCCTGTAGGTGTCCCAGGGTCAGGGGTGTGGGTGGGGCAGGGCTTGTCCCCAGAATACAAGGAAGCTGTTCCCTGGTGTGTATCTTACAGGAGGAGGAGGAGGAGGAGGAGGAGGAGGAGGAGGCGGCGGCGGCTGCGGCGGCTTTCCCTGAGATCACATCTCTTTCTTTAGTCCAGGAACTTTTTCCTATTTCTTACTGACTTAACATTTTTACTTTTAAGAGTATTAGTTGACACGTTTGAGCCTTTTGAGTGCATGTGTGTGCACAAACGGGGTGGGGGAGGGTCAGAGGGAGAGGGAGAAGGAGACTCCCCGCTGAACAGGGAGCCTGATGCATTGTGGAGCTCTATCCCAGGTCCCTAAGATCATGACCAAAGCTTAAGTCAGACCCTTAACTGACTGAGCCACCCCTATTTGAGCCTTTTTTTTTTTTTAATTTTATTTGAGCCTTTCTAATGTCTGTAAAACTTCAATCAGAATGAGGTAAAAATGGTGTAATATGATCAAACTACCATTTATCATGTGTCTTTTGTAGGGTAGCTGTTTCTCATTTGTTCATTTTTCTTATAGTCACTCAGTATCTGTATCTGCTCTGGTTAACCAGACCAACCCTGCTAGGTTACATTATGCCAGTTTTTCCAGAGGGGGAGGTGACAGACCGACCAGCTGTAGGATACCTGGGTGGAGCCACATTTGGACCAAGGCACTCTACTCCAAATCTTGCGTTTTTGGCAGGATAGATCTTCCTCAATTTACAGTGGGGTTATGTCCCGATAACTTATGGGGACGTAAGATATCCCCATATCTTGATCTTATGATAGTTTCAACTATCATAAGTCAAAACTGCATTTCATATACTTAACCTACCAAACATCATAGCTTAGTCTAATTTACCTTAAATGTGTTTAGAACATGTAAGTTAGCCTGCAGTTGGGCAAAACCATCTCACACAAAGCCTGTTTTATAATAGTGTTGAATATCTCATGTCATTTACTGTATAATGTACTGAAGGTGAGGAACAGAATGGTTATAGTTGTATTGGTGGTTGACCCAGGTGATTGTGGGCTGATTGTGAGCCGCAGCTGGCTGCTGCTTCCCAGCATCATGAGAGAATTTCGTACTGCATGTCACTAGCCTGAGAATAGATCCAAAGTCAGAATTTGAAGTATGGTTTCTATTGAATGTGAATTGCTTTTGCAGCCTCCTAAAGTCGAACCATTGTAAGTTGGGGTCTATCCATACATGTGCAGATCTTGCGTGGAAGATCATGGAAAATGATTGGGAGTGTCATCCAACTCTATTTTGTTTGGTTCTGAGGTAGATAGTGATGAGGGCTGGAGAGTATGGACATTCCTGTTCCTAGAAGAACAGTTTAACCTGCAAATTTAGAACCAGTTAAAAAAGAGATTTCTAAGGGCGGCTGGTTGGTTCAGTGGATTAGGCATCTGACTTAGGGTAGGGCCATGATCTCAAGTCCTGTGTCTGGCTTCCTATTCAGTGGGGGAGTCTGCTTGTCCCTCTCCCTCTGTTCCCCCCCTGCTCGTTCTCTCTCTCTTTCTAAACTAACTAAATAAAAATCTTTTTTAAAAAAAGATTTTATTTATTTATTCATGAGACAGAGAGAGAGAGAGAGAGAGAGAGAGAGGCAGAGACACATACAGGCAGAGACACATACAGAGGGAGAAGCAGGCTCCATGCAGGGAGCCCGATGTGGGACTTGGTGTGGGACTCGATCCCGGTCTCCGGGATCCGGCCCCGGGCTGAAGGTGGTGCTAAACCGCTGAGCCACCCGGGCTGCCCAAATCTTTAAAAAAAAGAGATTTGTCGTTGCAGTACAGAATTACTAGAACAGCTATACTGTAACTACATTTTATTAGATTATCGGGTTTTGTTGAATTCCCATGGGTTCTTTTTTTTTTTTTTATTTAAAGATTTTATTTTATTTATATATGAGAGACACAGAGAGGCAGAGACACAGGCAGAGGGAGAAGCAGGCTCCATGCAGGGAGCCCCATGTGGGACTCAATCTCGGGACTCCAGGATCCTGCCCTGGGCCGGAGGCAGGCGCTAAACCGCTGAGCCACCCAGGCGTTCCAAATTCCCATGAATTCTTAAATGATGTAATATCTTAGAGGTTCCCACTACTCTGAAAAGTTCTTAATATTGAATGAGCTGTTGGTTATTATGGAAATTATGTGCAAAACCAAGTTCTTAAATTAGTGTTTTTCTAGTTGTTTGGAAAAACTGCTTTGGTTACAAAGACTTACGTTGGAATGTCCCCTTCTGTGACATTCCTGATAATGAGTGGTCCCTATAATGGAGGCAAAATCAGACCTTAGGTTTGGCCACTCAAATGGTATGTCTTCCACTTGTTCATCAATGGTGTTACATGATGCCGCATGCTGTAGGAGGCGTGAAGAAGCCATGGTAGTGTGGGGAGATGCCAAGGAAAGGTTCCGCAGTACTCAGAAGTTCTGTAGGCAGTCCCATAGTTAGAGCTAGGCCAGCTAGGAGGCTGGTTCCATGATCAAGAAATGACTTTAACAGCTTTTGAGAAAATTAGACATGCATGATTCAAGTGATGGAATTACTTTACTGGTAAAGTAAACAAAAACACAATCTGTAATGTATAGAGAAGTAGTTCTCTACAGTAGGTGAGAGCTTTTTAGTGCCTCAGTTTATTCACTTGTGAAATAATTTATTGATCTTTGTCAAACTTATAATCGTAGGTACTGTGGGTACAATATAATAATACAATAGTTAATATTTATAGAGGTTAGATTAAGCCATGTATTTTACATATGTTAACTCATTTACTTTTCCAGACAATGCCAGGAGGTAGAGACTAGTTTTATTTCTCATTTTATGAATGAAAACATTCAAGACCCTCCTACACTGCAACTGCGTGATGGACCTGGGATTCAAACCCAGGCAGTTTGGCTCAAGAGTCAGCAGAGTCAGAGCTCATAACTGTTAAACTTTGCCCCAAGAGGGTTAGCAGTGCCCTGCCTTCTAGGAGTCAGTTTAATGAGGCAGATGAGACTATTTTCAGGCTGTACAGAGAGGCTGTAATGAGGGGGATAGTAGAAGAATGCATTGGTACAAAGGTAGCCTATCTGAGATAGACTCACTGAGGAAGAGGGGCCAGGAAAGTTTTCCCAGGAGGCATATTTGAGTCTTGAAGGGTTAGGAAAAGTTGTTTGCAGATAGTTACAAAGATCAGATACATATCAGTAAAGCTCACAAAATCATAGATGTCAAGGGAAAAGTGAATGAATTAACATTTGCTGAGTGCTTAGGACTTTTTAGGGCTTCAGGTACTTACAGGACACAAACAGGTTATGTCTTCCCATGGTAAATATCTTTACTGCTGCTACCCACATCAGCGGCTGCTCCATTTCTTTGTTCCCCTTTTCAATAGGGCTCTCTGATTTCTCACCTTCCATTCTAGCTCATGAATCAAGGTCCCTCTCTGTGGGTACTCCAGGTGGTGGTTAGTTCTCAAGTCCTCTCCAGAGCATCCACTCCTTCATATCCGCTTTACTTCTTTTTGTAGCATTTACTTTATGTATTTATTTAAAGTAAGCTTCATGCTTAACGTGGGACTTGAACTCATGACCCTGAGATTGAGTCGCGTGCTCTACTGATTGAGCCAGACAGGCCGCCCTGTGTAGCATTGACCATTTTTAAACATTTTACATACATAACGTTATTTATGAGATCTATTTTTATCTCCTTCGGCCAAAATATTGACTCCGTAAAGCTAAGGATCTTCACTTTGTTCATTGATGTGTCCCAAGAGTCTGGAACAATTTTTTTTTTTTTTTAATTTTTATTTTTTTATTTATTTATGATAGTCACAGAGAGAGAGAGAGAGGCAGAGACACAGGCAGAGGGAGAAGCAGGCTCCATGCACTGGGAGCCCGATGTGGGATTTGATCCCTGGTCTCCAGGATCGCGCCCTAGGCCGAAGGCAGGCGCCAAACCGCTGCGCCACCTAGGGATCCCGAGTCTGGAACAATTTTTGGTACAGGAGACAGTTATGTTGTGGAGGTCTTGATGTTCAAAGAGGCCTTTAGAAGGTGGGAGTAAGCGAGGTTCCCTATGATGAACAGAACTTGCAGAGAGAGGATATTTCAGAAGAGAAGGGTGGAACTACTATAATGTTCAAACCATTGGCTAGACTGGTTTGACTGTGGTGGGTTTTGTCAAGTAGCGGTAGTTGGAGAGAAAGCCATAAAGATAGTTAATGGCTAGATTTTTGGAGGGCCTTCGTTACTACTCTAGGGAGTTTGGCTTTGTGGGCTAGTTTTTCCTACAAGGAAAATGAATCCATCTGCCTTGTAGAGGTTACGTTGGTATGGGAAACTGATGGGACATATTATGTGTATGGATGTGACAAAAGTTGGTTTTTGGGTGTGGAATTAGGGTGAGGAGAACTTGAGCAAGAGAGTTGTCCCTGCTTAAAAAAACTGATCCTGGAGTCAAGGGATAAAGAAAAGGGAAAAGCTCAAGCTGATTTTGGAAGCCTCTAACCTGGCAACTGGAAATTGTGTGTGTGTGTGGGGTTGTTTACTGAATTGGTGATTTGGATTTGGTAGGAATGGAGGAGATGACAGGTAAAGAAAGTGACAGGACGATAATATCGTTACGTGAGGTGGGCCGTTGCTGCTGTGTTGAGGTGCAAGTGATTGGCAATGGGGTCCTGATGATTTTGTGAAGGTGGATTGTCGACATACGTATCCAAGTCAAGGAAGATGTGACAGTACAGGGTGGGGTGAAGAGGGAGGGAGCTCCTGAGCTTGTAGCTGCTGCATTCAGCCTGCACTTTTGACAACCCATGGTGGATTGCCCTTCTGTCTTCACTGCTTTTCAAGATCACCTATAACTTCTGTGTGTGGAAGCCAGTATATATGGCTTCTTTTCAGCTGTTATGCCATCTGATTTTTCCCTTTGGCCCTTGGCAACCACTGGACTTCTTTTCTTTTCTGAAACATTTTTTTTTTTGTTTTTTGTTGGCTCCCATGATATTACTGCCTTGGTTCAGTCTCCCTCGGTCTGTCTTATGGCTTCAGTTAGGATCTGGTGCCACTGAGAGCTCAGCCCTACTTCCGTTGACATCCACCTGAGCATCCTGTAGACATCAAATTAAACATGTCTAAACCAAGTCCATCATCTTCCCCTCAGGTTAGTGCCTCCTCCCCTGTGCCCTGGTTCTGTTCATGACTTTATTCACTTGGACTCTCAAGTGGTAAACCTGAGTCATCTTTAACTTCCTCTTTGCCTTCAGTCCCCACATGTAGACTTGTGGATGCTCTGCTGACTTGTGTTCTGACCCCAGCCTTTCCTTCCATTTCTCCCCCACTTTGGTCAGGCTGTGTCTTTTGCTTTCACTCTCAGTGTCTTGACAGCTTCCACGTCTCCCCCTTGCAGTTCATCTTCTATATTCCTGCTAGAGCCCCCTCACAGAGCTCAAGTGGGAGCATGTCATATGACCCCAAATCATTCAGAAATCATTCAGAGCAGAGAATCTCCATTGTCAGAGACCAAGTTGCTTTTTTTTTTTTTTTCTTTTTGAGAGAGAGTGGAAGGGAGGGAGGAGGGAAGAAGACAAGGTGGGAGAGGCAGAGGGAGAGAGAGAATCTTAAGCAGTCTCCATACCTAGGTGGAACCCCAACTTGGGGCTTAATCTCAGGACCCTGAGTTCATGATCTGATGTGAAATCAGGAGTTGGATGCTTAACTGACTGAGCCACCTGGGTGCCTTCAGAGACCAAATTTTTGGTCATCACAGAGTGGTGGAAAGCGCTTGGGCCCTGGATTTTCATAGTTTCACTCTTAGTCCTCTTGGTACGGATGCAGATGAATTATTAAATGCTTAAAGTGATTTATTTGGAATGTCTTTTAAAGACTTCTCAAATTATACCTGTTCTCTAGCCACAACAAACTGTCATTTCCAGAACATTGAGTACACTTCATACTTCTCTGCGCTTGTTCAGTGCTGTTCCCTCTGCTCTTCTGTCCTTTGCTTCATTTTTACAGGCCCTTTTGAGGGTTTCTGGCTATCATCTTTGATATAGTTAGGTTTTTTCTTTTGGCTTTTATTATTTTGATATATTTGTTTTTACTGTATAGGAATTAAAAGACTACGCTACATGCTTCTAGTAAGCGTCAAACAGTGCAGAAGTTTGAAGGGCACAGTGTGAGAGACTCTTCAGCTCCTGGACCCTCCATTCAGTCCCAGTCCCACTCCAAGCCTGTGGGTGGGGAGGATTAGTTCTTGCCTTTTTTTTTTTTTTTTAGATTTAATTTTTTTTTTTTTTTTTTTAAATTTATGATAGTCACACAGAGAGAGAGAGAGAGGGGGGGGGGCAGAGACACAGGCAGAGGGAGAAGCAGGCTCCATGCACCGGGAGCTCGACGTGGGACTCGATCCCGGGTCTCCAGGATCGCACCCTGGGCCAAAGGCAAGCGCTAAACCGCTGCGCCACCCAGGGATCCCCATAGTTCTTGCCTTTTTAAGAGTCCGTATCAGGGTGAGTCTCAGGCCTCTTTGCATTCCCAGTGCGCCTTAAGCATTCTGCAGATAGTGAGGCAGTCAAAAAGAGTCAGGTGTGAAAAAAAATTCAGTAAGGTCAAGGCAGGTGCTAGAACTTAGTAAATGACAATGATGGTATTTGAGGAGTGTGGTAAGATTGAAATAAAGGATGAATATAGTAAGCATCCTGCTTTCCCCAAAACTCATGCAGCCTGCACGCTCAGATTGTGGCATTTTTCCCCTGGGCAGGTGGAGGCTCAGGGACAGATGAGGAGGGGAAGTTGTTACAAGAAATGCTGTGTAGATGCCTGCTTCAGGGGAGGCTCCAGACACAAATTGCTGCTGCAAGAACTGCTGGACTCAGTGGGGATTGGGTGTGGTGAGAGAAGGGTTGTGGATGCTGAGGAAACTCAAAGCGCAGAGGGAAGTGAGTTAGGTGCAGGAGGCTGATGAGAGAAGGAAGGAAGCTGGGGGCCAGGGAGCAAAAGGTCTACGTGTTTCATAATTACGCTCGGCACTTGGCATTGTTGAGGGACCCTCGTATACACTGCATACGGTACCTCATTTAATTTAATGGCAGCCTTGCAAGGTAGGTCTTCTCTGTTCCCATTGTACGTTTGGGAAGATGAGGGTGCTGAGACTCCGGGAAGGTAATGTAAGGAGCTTGACCAAAATTGCACAGCGAGTTGATAGGGATGGGACTTGGAGCCAAGTTTCTAACTCCACAGCTTATGTTTTTTCTGTATCCGTAGGTTTCTCCGTAAGCCAGTGCACATTTACACAGGCATATATACTTGAAATATAGTCCACCTGGGTGTATTGTCCCAGGAAAAGTAGTACGTCTAGTCATCTAACCTTCAATAATTATTAGCTCTTGATAAATCCCTATAGGTTAAGGAAAAAGATCATGAAAGGCATTAAGAGGATGGCATAATTTTTATTTTACTTATTTTTAAGTAAGCTTTATGCCCAACATGGGGGTTAAACTCAATGACCCCAAGATCGAGTTGTCTGCTCTCTACTGACTGAACCAGCCAGGTGCTCCAAGAAGATGGCATTTTTTTTTTTTTTTTTTTAGAAGATGGCATTTTTAATAAATATATTTCATGTTTCAGTTCTAGGTAATATCAGTGAGCTTAATATTAGGAAAAATAAGAACATTTGGACTCCTTCTCTTTACACCTTCTCATTCTTGGTGGTTATTTATAGTCTGTTCTATAACCATAATGTCTTTAGTATTTAGTTTTAGTTTTTAGTTTAGTTTTAGTTTTTTTGTTTTAAAGGATTCAGTGTTCCCCACTGGTTCTTTTAACTGTGGTCTTTCCATATCTGAAGTCTTTAATTCATCTTCCTGTTGGCTAGATTTTACTGTCAATTTTGATTGTCACTTAAGTGGTGAATTAAGAATGCCTACTTTTATGCTTAAAGGACATCTTGGCTAGGTATAAAATTCTTGGTTTGCACTCTTTCCTGCAGATCCTTAGATATTGTTCCACAATCTGTGGTTGAGTGTTTTATTGACCCTTTTAATCTATTCAGCATTGATTAGCTGATAATTTTTTTCAAAAGTTTATGGTTATTCTCTGAATTATTATTATTATTTTTAGAGATTTTATTTATTTATTTATTTATTTATTTATTTATTTATTCATTCATTCATTCATTCATTCATTCATTCATTCATTCATGAGAGGCACAGAGACATAGGCAGATGGAGAAGCAGGCTCCCTGTGGGAAGCTGTTGTGGGACTTGATCCCAGGACTCCAGGATCATGCCTTAAGCTGAAGGCAGTTGCTCAACTACTGAGCCACTCAGGGATCCCTTATTTCATGTTAGAATATGCCTGTTGTCCTTGTCCATAAATGGTAATACTCATGGGTCATATATTCTTTTCCTAAGAATTTTGTTGATATTTCTCCATTGTTTTCTGCCATTGAGTGATGTGTGGAAAAGGATGGTTAGCCTAATTTATATAGTGTTGTCCCTTTACCCCAGTTAGAGATAGCTCACCTTTATTACATGGTTATTAGAAGAAATCTGTATTGAAGTTCAGTAACTCAATTAGGATATCTTTTAGTGTGGATTTTTAAAAAAAGATTTTATTTACTTATTCATGAGACACACACAGAGAGAGAGGTAGAGACACAGGCAGAGGGAGAAGCAGGCTCCATGCAGGAAGCCCGATGTGGGACTCGATCCTGGGACTCCAGGATCATGCCCTGAACCAAAGGCAGATAGATGCTCAACTGCTGAGCCACCCAGGTGTCTCAGTGTGGATTAAAAAAAAAAAGATTAATTTGTTTTTTAGAGAGAGGGAGCAGGGGCAGAGGGAGGAGAGAATCTTGAGCAGACTCCCCACTGAGTGAGAAGCCCAATTTGGGGCTGGATTTCACAATCCTGAGATCACGATCTGAGCTGAAATCAAGAGTCAGATACTCAACCGACTGAGTGACCCAGGTACCCCACATGTGGATTAATTTTTTGTCATTTTGCCCTAAAACATGCCTGCCTTAAGGTATTTAGCTAATTCCCTAATGTTGGCTGTTTTAGATTTCTAGTGTTTGGTGCTAATGCTGTAATAAACACATTGAACATATCTTTGTCTGCTTTGTGAAACTGTAGGATAAGTCTCTAGAAGAATTGTGGGGCAATATCAGTTTTTACTCTCATTAGTAGAGTATTTCCTATTTCTCTGCCCTCTGGCTGACCATTAAAACTTTTTAATTTGAAAGGCGAAAATGGCACATCAGGCACATCATGTGTGAGCCTTTCTTTAGTTGTGAGTGAAGTGGAACATCTTTTGATATTTTATTGCCATGTGTGATGTTTTTTTTCCCCCATGTCTGCTGACCATTCCTGGTCTCCTGATCTGTGTATATTTCTCAGTTGGGTCAGCCAACAATTAAAAAAAAAAAAAATGTAATTTGGCTCTATTTTAGAATCAATAAAGTTATGTTTGGAATGGCTTCCACATTTGGTAGATGAATCTCATACTGCTGATTTTATTCAGAAAAAGAACACTAACATTTCATGTATATTGATATTGTGGACTTGACTAAAGTGAGTGTTTCAGTGATGGGACTGCATAACCTGATCGTTTTCTAAACTTTTGTCTGGTGATCCATGCAGTTTTTTTTTTTTTTTTTTTTTTTTTGATCCATGCAGTTAAAACTTCTATTCTTCTCCACACAACTTCATGGATGTCATAACATCAAGTAAAAACATATTTAATTATAGGAAAGCAATTCCATTGCCAGAAAGCTGTGGAACTCACATGGTGAAGTGATTTTTCTGGTAATCATTTGTTAACTGGGTTTATGAACCAGAATGTGAATTTAGAATGCTAAAATATATATGAAGTAATTTCGTAAAGGAGTTTACCAGTCATGTGTAGTATGTCTCTGATTTTATTTTTTTCTGAAACTTCCCTGATGGCAGAGAGCCCTACATTGGTTAAAGGAAGGCACCTGTCCTGGGGCTATATCAAAGCAGCTCTTTGTAAATATGACATTTCTTAAAACTCTTGGGTTGTACCTTAAACATTTTTTTGTTTAAAAGTCAATATATATATACACTTTTTTCCTCTTATCTCTCCTCCCTTTCTGCCCTCCCCAGTCTTCACAAGCAAATTAAAGACCCAGGCACATATGTTATTTTTGAGGACACCAGGTGGCCTTCATATCGTTTTACTGTGGGAGTGACTGGTCCATGTTTCCAGACCTTTGTGGACAGATAGACTTGGCTGAGAAGTGCTGAAAATTCCCATCCTGGTGGAACCATAAAGGACAGTTCTTCTAAAGAGAAGATGCCTGAAGGCTTTTAAAGACCTTGAAGAAATGTCCGAAAACATTTTGAGAAAAAGAATACCCCTTTATACCTCAAAAACAAACAGTTTGAAAGTGAAAGGGCTTTGAGTGGACTGCTTTTATTGGCACATGCTCTGTAGACCCTTGACATTTGATGCTTTGGTTTTGATGATTGTCAGTGACCTTCAAAGTCTTTGATAAATCATTTGTTATTTTGTAAAGGTATGTCTTGCAGTGTCTAGAACAAGTCACTTAGCCGGCTAGTGAGTGGATCCAGCTGACCTAGCTCAGGGCAGCCTAGGGGTGCTTTACCGTTCGGGATTGTGACTTGGGAGATGTAAAAAAAAAGTCTACTTTGTGGAAGATAAACCCCAAAGAAATTCAACTAATGGAACTGATGATACAAGTGAAAAGATAAAAGGAAGTTAAAATTCTTAGTAAGGAAATGAAAGTTAGGGATAAGTCCAAGAGTAGAAAGTTCAGTTTGGTGGTGTCTTGGATTCACCATGCCCTCCGTGTAGAGAGAAAGGAAAGCAGTTCCTAATGTGGGAGGAGTGCAGGGCTGTTGCAAATACTGCTGATGATGGAGGGAAGGTTGAAAAGACTTTTAACTAATTAGGTGCCTGGGTGGCTCATTCAGTTGAGTGGTGGACTCTTGGTTTCGGCTCAGGTCATGATCTTGTGTTTGTGGGATCGAGCCCCATGTCTGACACTGTGCTCAGTTTCTTTTTGGAGTGTGCTTCAGATTCTTTCTCCCTCTCTGTCTCTCCCTGCTTGTGTGCGTGCGCGTTCTCAAAAATGAATAAAATCTTAAAAAAGGAAAGAATTTTAACTTGTGGTATGAGTCTATGCATGGATAAGTGTGTAATTTTTTTTTTTTTTTTAATTTTATTTATTTATGATAGTCACATAGAGAGAGAGAGAGAGAGGCAGAGACATAGGCAGAGGGAGAAGCAGGCTCCATGCACCGGGAGCCTGACGTGGGATTCGATCCGGGGTCTCCAGGATCGCGCCCTGGGCCAAAGGCAGGCGCCAAACCGCTGCGCCACCCAGGGATCCCTAGAAATGATGCCTTAACATATTTTCCCCCACAAAATAAACATAAAATTTACCATTTTTACTTTTAAAGATTTTATTTATTCATGAGAGAATGAATTACTATTTATTTAAAATTTACCATTTAAAAAATGTACAGTTCAGGGACTCCTGAGTGGCTCATCAGTTGAGCATCTGCCTTCAGCTTGAGGCATGATCCTGGGGTCCTGGGATTGAGTTCCACATCAGGGAACCTGCTTCTCCCTCTGCCTATGTCTCTGCCTCTCTCTCCACATCTCTCATGAATAAATAAAATCTTTTTTTTTTTTTTTTTAAGTACAGTTCAGTAACATTAAAATATGTACATTCACGATGTTGCATCTGTGTCCTCATTCCTAGCTTGGCGTTCATTCAGGGGATTGTCACCTGTACCCCAGGTGGGAGCAGTATTGGAGCACATTCTTCTGAGCCCTGTCTTCCCCTTCTCATTTTTTCTTTCTCACAGGAAGGACGTATCTCCTGATTTATTTATGATGGGTGTTGGGGAGAGCCCACCACCATTGGCCCACATTTCAGGTGTGAGGTCACTGGCAGAACGATGCCTAGCTTTGTCCTTGGACTTCTCTCACCTGCTTATCTTCAAGAGAAGCTTGTTTCCTGCTGTACCTTCCTATTGTTATTAGGCCTGGCTGGTCAGTTCAGGATGGGAATGAGGAGGCATTGCGGCTTTGCCAGTCGTGAAGAGGACAGTGCACTTTGATCTGCACTTGATTGCTTGAGCCTATGTAGCAATTGGATAGAACCTGGAAGGGAGTAAGGAAGTGATTATGCTCCTTCAAATCCCAGCAGTCTGTAATACAGTCTGGAGGTTTTTTTGCCAAAACGAAATGTTATTTTAACTGATATTTAAAATGCCAGTGCTGTTGACATAATTGAGGATGAAGGTGTCATGGGTTTTACAAGACTTGCTCTTAAACAGTTGCAGGTAGTAAGACAGCTGACATGAAACCCTTTATGTGTGAGCTGTAGTGTTGATTGGGATTTTAGATTTGCAGTATGCGTTTATAGTGCTCTATCAACTTCATACTCATTCATTCCCTACAAGGTAATGCCAGCTCACTCATCATCCTTAAAGCCCTAGAACTCTGTGTCCTTTAAGGGGGAGCTGTCGCTGAGGACTCTGCTTGGCCCTCCTCAGGGCCTTCACTTCACCAATAGCTGGTTGATTTTGGCAAGATACTCTCTCTGAGCTTCATTTTTGTCCTCTGTAAAAGGAGGTTGGGCTTGCTCTTCTCTGGGGATTGTATTTCTCTCTTAAAAAAAAAAAAAAAAAAGAGTTTGTAGTTCTGTTTTAGGATTTCTTGATAGCATGCCTTGTGTTAATGTGCCCGGTATCTCTTGCATTTAATTGACTAGGCACGCAGATATAAATATTCATCCTCCTGGGAGAAGTACCTGGGAAAATGCAGCAGATGGAATTGTGAAGAGAGAGCCTATTTTGGGCTCTATTACTCAGTTATATCTTAGACAGTTTCTTGCAGAATAACTATTCTTATCATTTGCTTTTTTTGGCTGTGTAATTAAAGCTTTCCACTATAATATAAATAAATAAGCATATCACTTATATGTATTTTAGCTGCTAGTGGGATATGCTTGCTGCCCAACCAGCAGATGCAAAATTTTTAACGCTTAGGTTATGTACTCTCCTTTTTCAAAAACTGTGTGATCGTAAACCTGGCATCTAAGAACTATCAGTTTCTCTTGCCTGTTGTATCCTTGTCTCACTTTCTCTTTCCTCTTTGCTCAGCTGGCTTGGAGCAGTGAGGAGCAAAGTGGGAGGGTACTAATCCAACAGAATTTTTTTTTTAAAGATTTTATTTATTTATTCATGGTAGACATAGAGAGAGAATGAGAGAGAGAGAGGCAGAGACACAACACAGGCAGAGGGAGAAGCAGGCTGCATGCCAGGAGCCCGATGCGGGACTCGATCCTGGGATTCCAGGATCTCACCCTGGGTCAAGGCAGGCGCCGAACCGCTGAGCCACCCAGGGATCCCCCTCCCACAGAAGTTTTAAAAAACTTTTATTTGGAAATAATTTCAAGCTGACAGAAAGATTGCAAGGAATGAATAGTACGAAGGACACTCATACCTTTACCCAGACTCCACTATTGTTAACATTTTGCCCTATTTGCCTTATTATTTTCACCTTTTCTCTATATACACATGCACATACATATATAAACGTTTGCACACACATTTCTTTTTCTGAACTGTTGGAGAAGAAGTTGCCTACGTCATGGCCCAATGACTCTATGTAGTGTATTTTCTATCAGGGATATTCTCTTACAAAGCAGTTATCAACATCAGATAATGTAACATTGATTCAGGACTTTTATCTGATGTACCATCTGTATTTCAGTTTTGTCCTTTGGCCTAATTATGCCCCTTATAGCATTTTTCCTCCCTTCAGCACAGGATCTACCCTTAGAATCAAGTGTAGTATTTATTTGTCATAACTCCTTAATCTTCTGTAGATTTGTTTTACATTTTTGAAACTAGTGTTCCTGTCCAGTGGTAGCTAACTGGTTCTTCTGTTTTTATATATTGGCCAGTATAGTACATGGATAGGTTTTCCCAGCATAAAACATACTGTCCTCTGTGTACAAGATGTTTCCTCTAATTGGTCCCTGGGGGGACAGAAAATGCTGTATCGTTATCACCATCACAGTGGGACCAGTTGGGCTTTTTGGCCTAGATGCTTGGCAGTTATCCTTCTTCTACCTCCTAGTCCTCAGCAGTAAACAGACCCCTTTTGTTCTTAGAAGAGATGGAGAATCAACGAAACCCAAGAAATTCTGTGCAAACCCAAGAAAACTGGGAAGTACTTTTTGCCATCGGTCAACGCAATGGTTGTTTTAGACTAAAGCAGAAAAGTGCTTTTTAATGATTAGAATTATGTTCAGATGTGGCTAAAGTACATGTTTTTTTTTTTGTTGTTGTTGTTAAAGTGCATGTTTTAATCAGATATTAATCTGATCATCATGCATCAGTATCTGCATGATGATACTGTACTAAGCTATATCCATAATTACTCTCAAAGGGGAAATATTTTCAGGGTTAAGCTGTAGGCAAGACAACAAGCAGCCCTTCTGAAGTGAATGCATAACTTCAATAGTTAGTTCCAGACATGCGTTCATGGAATCATGGTAAGTGCAAATCTTCCCTGGCCTTCCTTTCCCAGAACATGGCGTGTCTCCGTTTCTTTCCTATAGTAGAAAACGTTTTTTCCTGTAGCTTCTGTACATAATTTTTGGAGTTAATTAACTTCACTGTACATCTGTAACTCTAGATTACCCCTCTGTTTAGACTTGCCTCTACCTCTTTGTCACGGGCAGGCTAAGGGACACCTGGACACTGGCATGGATGCACTGGAATCCGGATACTTGGTTTGCTGCTCTCTAGCTGTCTGCATGTGAGCAAGACACCCAGCACCCTGGGTTTCAGTGCCTGCCTTTCTGAGTGCTGGACTTCCAAGGTCCAACTAGTTTCAACACTGTTTTTAGAGAAGTAAAGTGAGATTTCTACTTAATCCTGATGTGTGGTTTTGATTCGTTTTTCTTTTCTTTTCTTTTCTTTTCTTTTCTTTTCTTTTCTTTTCTTTTCTTTTCTTTCTTTTCTTTTCTTTTCTTTTCTTTTCTTTTCTTTTCTTTTCTTTTCTTTTCTTTCTTTTTCTTCTTTTCTTTCAGGATAGTATCTACCATTTGAGAGAGCAGAGACAGAAAAGTGGGAGAAGACCTGTGAATGTTGCCTTACTCACTGGGGCTTCCTCTACAGTCTTTCCTGCTTTCTAGAGTTTTGACCTGAGTGACTTCAGAGGGGCCAGAGAGATGTCACATTGATCCCCATCATGCCTTCTTTTAAGCTTTATATTCATGTTTGTACTCAGGCCTGAAGGCCAGACCTGAAGGCCAGACCTGAAGGCCAGAGGGACTTCTTTGCTTATCTGTTTTCTTTGCCATGAAGAGAGTAGGGAAGAAAGAGTGTTTTTTAGAGCATTTGAACACCCACAATAATTGTGGTAGCTTCCCAGTAAGTTTATATGAGATTGAGTATCTTTACTAATAGCATCTATTGTAACACTTCAGGTATGCTTTGCATACTTTTCAGCTTGGTCAGCAGCTAGTACAGAATCACTTTTCTCAGAAACCTTTATATACAGGCAAATGGAATAATATTGTTCTGGATATACCACAGGATGTTTGAATGGGACTCTGGGATGCTGGTCCTCATTTTTTTTTAGCTTTGGTGTCAGGGATCCCATGAACCTAAATACAGGAGGCTTATGTGATTTACCTCTGTGTAGGATATACAAAATGTGGCTTCTGGAAAAGGTGCCAGAAAGCTTGAGAAAAGCTTCCTTAAAAAAGTCATTAAAAAAAAAAAAAAAAAAAAGTCATTTTTTCCCCCAGCGTTGATTTTGTTGAAAGGTTATGCTTTCTGTTTTTATTTGTTTATTATTATTATTTTTCTTTTCTTTTTTTTTTTTTTAAATTTTATTTATTTATTTATGATAGTCACAGAGAGAGAGAGAGAGAGAGGCAGAGACACAGGCAGAGGGAGAAGCAGGCTCCATGCACCGGGAGCCCGACGTGGGATTCGATCCCGGGTCTCCAGGATCGCGCCCTGGGCCAAAGGCAGGCGCCAAACCGCTGCGCCACCCAGGGATCCCTATTATTATTATTTTTAAAAGTAGACTCCATGCCCAGCATGGAGCCCAATGTGGGGCTTGAACTCAAGACCCTGAGATCAAGACCTGAGCTGAAATCAAGAGTCAGATGCTTAACTAACTGAGCCACCCAGGCACCCTACAGGTTATTTTTTAGAGGGGGTGTTTTAGAGGCAGTTAGATAAAACATTACAAATTTTAGTCAGAGTTTGAGAAATCTGTCATGTAGGTGCCTTAAGGAATAAAGCACCATTTTATCCACCTTCAGTCTCAGTGTTTTTTTTCTTTTTAAAGATTTACTTTATTTATTTATTTATTTATTTATTTATTTATTTATTTATTTATTTATTTATTTATTTATTTATTTATTTATGAATGCTAGAGAGAGGCAGAGACACAGGAGGGAGAAGCAGGCTCCATGCCGGGAGCCCGACGTGACACTCGATCCTGGGACTCCAGGTTCGCGCCCTGGGCCAAAGGCAGGTGCTAAACTGCTGAGCCACCCAAGGATCCCCTATTTTTTAAGATAAATTGTTAGCAGTCTTCTATTTAAAAAAAAAGAAAGAAAGAAAAGGTTTATTGAGTGCTTGTGAGCAAAGGTCATTGTGGTCAGAGGCCATAAAGGGGGAAATTTAAATAGATGTATCTTAAATTTGGAGAGATTACCAGTATTCCTGAGAAACTAAAAATGATACTGTCTTCTTGTTCCTTTTTCTCTCCTAAATTCAGACTAAAATATCTTATGTACTGGTCCATGCTGGGTGTGGCAGAAAAATACAGATGTGGTAGAAAATAGCAGAATCTCTTTCCAGACATTTTATGTTCTGGTAGGGAGAGAGGCCCATTACTGAAGAAGTGTTAACAGTTATAGATCGGGGTTTTGGCCCTTACTTTATTCCTGGCAGTGTGTTCACTGTGTGCTTTAAAACAGATTATTTAACCCTTAGGATGATCCCATGCATTGGATTCTTTTATCCCCAGATGGGCACAAAAGGGAAAAAAGTGACATTAAATAACTAGGCTGAGGTTGAGGTACATTTGGATTCAAACCCAAGGAACCCAAGCCCAGAGCCTGTGGTGTTTCATCGTGCCATGTTGAGCTGACCAGAGGAGAGGGCCACGGGCAAAACTATGGTACTGATTACATGACAAGAGACACGAGATACAAAGAAGGGAGCCATGCTGTAAACTTGGGTTTTGTGAGAAATTTCATGAAGGTAAAACTATGATTGCAGATCTAGGAGCAAATGCAGGATGGGAATAGACATGTGCTTAGGAGGCCACGAGTATTCAGACTAGAGCAATGGCTTCTTGTGAGTGGTGGTCAATCAGGCATGCTTTCCTTCTCCTTTCATCCTAGTAAACTTCTCTACCTTCTTCAGAACCCAAAGTGTATTATCTCCTCTGTGATGTTTTCCCTCTCAGACAGAGTTAGTTCCCTTTTGGCTCCTGAAGCCATTTATACATGTGTCACTACTAGATGATGTAAACCATCATATTCTTTTTTGTTATAGGCTCTCCCCATTTCTCCCCCAGGCTACCTTCAGTTCCTTGAAGTCAGGGGCAGTCTTACTCATCATCATTATATCTCAGGGGCCTAATGCAGTATCATTACTTAGTGAGCATTGAACTTGTTTGTTTAATGAATGGCGGAGTTTCTCAGTCCAGATTCAGAGACCCTTTAAAGCTAGAGTTAGAATAACTGGGGCAGAGAAACAATATTTAGAAGAATTTATCTGGTGATGAAGTATAGATTGGATTAGCATTGGGAAAGCTGACATCAAGGTGACCAGGTTAAGAGAAATTATTAACCTAGGCTGGAGGGGATTAGGGCCTGGTAGAAGTAGTGAGGGAAAAGGTACAATTCTGGAAGCCAATGTAAAGCAGGAGCCAGCCAGCCTGATGACTTTAGTTGTGGGCATAGAAGATATAAGGAAGAGTCCAAGAAGATTTCAGATTCTGTGATCCTTCCCCTTTTAGGTTTTTCTTGTCATTCATTAGGTGATTATGGGTGTTGGTTGACTTCGTTGTTCCTTAATAAATGAGTCAATAGTAGATAGGTCTCTGAACTCCTGAACTGTGAGCAGTACGATAAAAGGAGCAGATAAAGTCAAAGCAGGCACAGCTGAAAGCTCCTCCACTTCACAGATTTTTACTCTTTTGGAACAGAAAACTTTGGTTTATTTTAGATACACAGCTCTCTGAGAGTATCTTCTGAACCAGGTTTATTTTCTCTTCTTACCTCAAGGTTTTAATTTGCTGCTGAGGTAAGCCAGCGAACTCTTGGGGAAGCATACATAGGCTTTTGGGATTGTAATCCTTTGTGTTGTTACCCTAACAGCCCTAACAGAAAAAAACATAGGTGATTGCTTCTAGCAGTTCAGGAGTCTCCCACTCAGATGTGACCTGCAGGCCCCCAATTCCTCTCAGTAGTTGTGTTAATGTAAGGAAAAAACACAGCTTCTAAATTCAGTATCTGAAATACCAACCTGAATGCTAAAGATAAGTAGGACGTTAGTTTTTTAAATAATGTATGTGCATTTACAGAAAAGTACGCAAATCGTAAATGTAAAGATTCTCCTTGTTTGCCTAACACTCAGATCAAGAAAATAGAATGTTACCAACATTTCAGACTCTCTTTTCCCTAAAGATAGCCATTATTGCGATTATAACGCACCGCAGGTTCATTGTGCTTGTTTTTAAAATTAACATATAGTGAATAATGAAGAATGTGTTTTGGCAACTTTTACTCAACGTTGTGTTTGTGAGATTCATCTATGTTGTTGCATGTAGCAATATTTATTCATTCTTGTTGTCTTATAATATCTCCTGATGAATAAACCAGAATTGATCCATCCCACTGGTGATGGTCATTTGAGTTCTTTTGACTTTTTTGAATATTATGAATGATGGTACTGTGGAAATTTATGTACTTTTTTTTTTTGGTACACTTGTACAAATTTCTGTTGGGAGTTATCAAGGAATAGAATTGCAGGATCATAAGGTATGCATTGTTCAGCTGCCACTGGTTTTCTTTTTAAAAATTATTTTGTTTTAAATTCCAGTAGAGTTAGCATACAGTGTACATACATATATTAGTTTCACGTGTACAATTTAGTGACTCAACACTTCTACACATCACCCTGTGTTCATCATGAAAGGTGCACTCCTTAGTCTCTGTTGCCTATTTTACTCCTCCCCTCATCAACTTTCCCTCTGGTAACCATCAATTTATTCTCTGTAATTAAGAATCTGTTTCTTGTTTTTTTTTTTTTTTTTTCCTGTTTGCTTATTTTTGTTTGCTTGTTTCTTAATTCCACATATGAGTGAAATCATATGGTATTTGTCTTTCCCTGACCAGCTTATTTCACTTAGCATAATACTCTCTAGCTTTATCCATGTTGTTGCAAATGGCAAGATTTCATTCTTTTTTATGGCTAAATAATATTCCATTGTGTATATAGGCCACAACTTCTTTATCCATTCATCTATCGATGGATTTTTGGGCTGTTTCTATAATTTGGCTATAGTAAATAATGCTGCTATAAACATAGGGGTGCACGTATCCCTTCGAATCAGTGTTTTTGTATTTTTTTGTATATACCCAGTAGTGTGATTACTGGACATAGGGTAGTCCTATTTTTAACTTTTTTTTTTTAAATTTTTTTATTTATTTATGATAGTCACAGAGAGAGAGAGAGAGGCGCAGAGACATAGGCAGAGGGAGAAGCAGGCTCCATGCACTGGGAGCCTGATGTGGGATTCGATCCCGGGTCTCCAGGATCGCGCCCTGGGCCAAAGGCAGGCGCCAAACCGCTGCGCCACCCAGGGATCCCTATTTTTAACTTTTTGAAGAACCTCCATACTGTTTTCCACAGCAGGTGCACCAGTTTGCAGTCCCACCAGCAGTGCATGAAGGTTCCATTTTCTCCACATCCTCACCAACCCCTGTTGTTCTTGTGTTGGTGTTAGCCATTCTGACAGATGTGAGGTGATATCTCATTGTAATTTTGATTTGCATTTCCCTAATGATGAGTGAGATGAGCATCTTTTCATGTGTCTGTTGGCCATTTGGATGTCTTTTTTGGAGAAATGTCTGTTCATGTCTTCTGCCATTTTCATTAGATTGTTTGCTTTTTGAGTGTTGAGTTGTATCAGTTCTTTATATATTGTGGATACTAACCCTTTATCACGTGTCATTTGCATATGTCTTCTCCCATTCAGCCAAATAGTTTTCTAAAATGATCATACCAGTGCACACTCCCACCAGCAGCACTATATGCATATTCCAGTTGCTCAACATCCTTACCAATACTTGCTATGATCTTTTTAATTTTAGCCATTTTGGTGATGCGTAGCACTGTCATGTTTTTAATTTGCATTTTCCTAAACTGATGGGGTTGAACACTTATTTTCTTGTATAGGCTTTTTGAATACCTTACGATGAATTTTTTCCCTGTCAAAAACATGGAGTCATTTGTTTTTCCTTATTGATTATACTCTAAGCCCTCTGTTAGTTATCTGTGTTGGAAATACCTTTCCCCATTTTGTGGCTTTCTTTTGCACTCTCTTTGTTGTGCAAGAAACGAAGAGAGGTTGCACTCTCTTCATTTGATGAACGTTCTGATTTATCTTTTCCTTTATGTTTAGTACTTTTAGGTGTCTTTAAGAAATTTTCCCTACCCCAAGTTCATGAAGATAGTCTATATTATCTTGTAGAAGCTTTATTGTTTTACCTCTCATATTTTATATCTGCAGTCCAACTGGAATTTTTTTGTGTGACTGTGCCTTTTTTTTTTTTAATTAAAAAAAATTTATTCATGAGACACATAGAGAGGCAGAGACATAGGCAGAGGGAGAAGCAGGCTCCATGCAGGGAGCCTGACGTGGGACTCGATCCTGGGTCTCCAGGATTATGCCCTGGGCTGAAGGCGGCAGGCACCAAACCGCTGAGCCACTCAGGCTGCCCCTTTACTTTGTTTTAATTTAATCTTATCTTTCCTTTTTTCTTCCTGTTCTAGATCTTAACTCCTAAGCACAAGTTGAGAAGCAGTTGGGGGGTATTTGAATCCTGAGTGTGCTTTATAAATTAGTGCATTGCTTGAATAATCTTTGGGATTTGGGGCCTTCTCTTCCTACCACATGACATGACACTTGGTTTTTGTTTGATGTTCTTTGTCCCTTTATTGCTGGAAAGTGTAGTCTGCATTTATTATTACTCTTCTTACTTGCCTTTAATTCCTAAACCCATGGCAATCTGGATTTTGGCTTCACCACCTGCTTGAAACATGTGGCAGAGGTTCTGGTAGCCTTCTTGCCGGTTGAAGTGACTTCTCTGATATCGTTTGACCGTTTGCAGGTCTTGAGTCTATCCTTTATGTTTTTTTTTTTTTTTTTATCCTTTATGTTTTTAACATCTCTGTTCTAATTGTATGAATTGACAAGGCCTCAGCCTCCTTTTTATCTCCTGTAAACTTACATAATTTCAATTCTGAAATCCAGTTGGAAAAGCCTCACATATAGATATGTTTGGACAAAGCACAGAAAGCCTGAGGATGTGAATCTCCAGTTTCAAAGTTGGCCCAACCACTTCTATTTTTTGTTGTTATTTTTGGTCTGTTTTCATTTGGTATTTCAGACTGAATGCAAATGATAGCAGCCATAACTATGAATTAGATAATTCTTTAGAGTTTACGTAGCAGCTTTACAGGGGTCACCGTGAGGTAGGTATTAGTACTGCAGTTATAGAAGTGATTGAAAATGCAAGCAACATGCTGTTTGTTCTTGTTGGGAAACACCTGGTGATGCAACTAGATTAGGTTTTTAGTTTTTGATGTAACCATCATTTGATGGAGAGCATCCAATCTGTGATCCTTGTGGATATTTTTATCTTTTTGCTTTTCTGCTGGAATGCTTTGGTTGGAGCAGGGGAGGGATGGATGGGACTGGGAATGGAGTTAAAATTGCATTCTTTGGAGAGATTGTCCTGAACTTGCCCCAGTAGCATTTAATGCATGGCTGGTAATTGTCAGGTTCACAAACTTCTGCCTCAAAAACCAGTACAAAATAGACCTTGACGGTTGATTGCCTGAATGTGATTAGTTCAGGTGTTTTCTAGGATCATCATTCTGAAATGATTCACTACAAGAAAAAGTTGTGGGGTAGGTGGGATTTGAAGATGTGTCCTTAGTTTTCAGGGACCCATTTTGGATCCAGAACTACTGATTTATTTTAATAGCTGACTTAAGTGCAACAAATCTCTTAATTTATGTTAATTTTAACTTTAAACTTTTTTGCCAGTAACTTGAGATTTTTCTTTGATTCTTTCAGATCTTCCCAGAAGCTTTATATTTTAAAAAGATTTTATTTATTTATTTTAGAGAGTGAGAACGTGCACGAGTGCATGAACAGGAGGAGGAGCAGAGGGAGAGGGTGAGGGACAAGCAGACTGTGCTTATTAGCACAGAGTTCAATACAGATTCAATCCCACAACGCTGAGATCATGACCTGAGCTGAAATCAAGAGTTGGAATTTGACTGAGGCCCTTCAGGTGCCCTGAAACTTTTTTTAAAAACACCAAATCCTTTTTTCTTTTTTAAAAATTTTTATTTATTCATGAGTGAGACAGAGAGGTAGAGACATAGGCAGAGGGAGAAGCAGGCTCCCCATGGGACTCGATCCCTGAGATCACGACCTGAAGGCAGATGCTCAACCACTGAGCAACCCAGGCATCCTGCAAATCCTTTTTTCAAATGAAATGGGTGTACCAGGTTGATTTATGAAACAGACCAAAGCATTCTTTTATTTATATCGATTCATTTTCAGAATTTGAATTTTCAGCATTTTCCTAGAAAGTGAGAACAGTGAGGATGTTCTCATCAATGCAAAAACCTGAAACAGGTTAAAAAAGTTCGCAGGTTTGTTTTAGCCTGACATTCCAGTTATTTTTCCATTTGAAAACAAAAATGTGTAGTTTTTTGTTTTGTTTTGTTTTTTGTTTTTTAAAGATTTTATTTATTTATTGAGACAGAGAGAGAGAGAGGCAGAGACACAGGCAGAGGGAGAAGCAGGCTCCACGCAGGGAGCCCGACATGGGACCCGATCCCGGATCTCCAGGATCATACCCCGGGCTGCAGGCGGCACCAAACCGCTGCGCCACCGGGGCTGCCCTTGTTTTGTTTTTAAGTAGGCTCCATGCCCAGTGTGGGGCTTGAACTCACAACTCTGAGATCAAGAGTTATGCGCTCTCTCAACTGAGCCAGCCAGGTGCCCTAAAATGTGTAGTTTTTAATAAAACAGCTTAAGTTGCGATCCAAGGATATTTTTCAGTTGAACTGATGCGTTGGTTTGAGAAAAGTAAGATTAGAGGGCTGATCTTGATCATAAATAGAAAATTCAGACAACTCTCAAATGCCAAAGCTATTATACAGTAATTCATCGATCAGCGTGTCATTGTGAGTTGTCATGGCACAGCTGTTCATATATGACCGTGGCATGGAAGAGACAGCTGTACCTGACACTGCTTGAGCGGAGGAGCCCCTGTGTGCTCTGCAGTTGTTTGCATGTGTTGGTTGATGTAGGCGGGCTGGTGTAAGCCTGCCTCATCCTCTATAATTAATACCAGTCCTAAGAGACTTCATCCACAGAGATATCCCAGGTTCCTCAGTGTCTTCAAAAGTCAGTTGTCAAGTGGAGGTTCTGGTAAATATTACAGTTTGATACATACATTTGAGTGTGGTCTTGTTTTAAAGTACAGTTTTCACAGTCTGACCTCACTGGGGGCAATGGAGAGGGTATGGAGAAGGGAGGATGAGGATGGTGAGGAGACCCGAATAAAGAGATAATTAAGAAATCAGAACTTCTCTTGATTATCTCTGGGTAGATAACACCAGTGAGGATTCAGAAATGGTCTAGGAATGCTCACCTTTCTGCAGACGGATGAGTGAAGGAGTGTGGATTCCGGACTCCTTGCTTCAAATGATCCCTCCTACTAGTGTCCGAGAAGAGTCGTAGATTTGGGGCTCTACATGGAAGAGCGAGGAGATGGGCATTGGGGTCGAGAGCCCCTCTCCTCATTTGCCACCCGAGCAGCTCTGCTGAGAGTCCAGCGGGCTGTGGTTCTGTGGCTAGGATGTGTTCATGTTGAGTTCCTGCTCCACTTGGCTCTCAGCTGCCTTGACCTTTGTCTCTGCTGGTGGCTCATGCCAGACGGAGAGTTGTCAGAACAGGTGACTCCTGACATGCCTTCAGAAACCCCCAGGATCTAGGCAGCAGTTTAACTGCAGTTCTGAATCAAGAGATAGCTGATTATTTAGACTTGGGGCAAGTGTAATATCGACAGGAAGTCTATAGGGAGCCCTCACCTTCTCCCTGAGTCTCTTCACTTTGCCTGTTTAGTCAGGACCAGGGGCTATTAATTTGTCTTTTTTTTTTTTTTTTTATTTTAAGATTTTATTTATTTAATCATGAGAGACAGAGAGGGAGAGGCAGACATAGGCAGAGGGAGAAGTAGGCCCCCTGCAGGAAGCCCGATGCAGGACTCAATCCTAGGACCCCGGGATCATGACCTGAGCTGAAGGCAGATGCTCAACCACTGAGCCACCCGGGCATCCCTGTTAATTTGCTTTTAATATGTTTCCGGAATTAAATTTTGAGGTATTTGTTCCCTTTTCCTTAGCATAAATAATTGAAAATTGGTTGCACAGTAATATGGATTTATAGAGTATACTCAAAATTTGGGTTCTGAGCCAGCTGGGAAATTCCCTTCAGTTTTTCTGAATCCCATGCATTTGAAGAATGTTGAACCAAGATGTTTGAGGAAGTAAATTACCATTGCTGTTGAATGTGACCTGGAGGGAAGTGAGGAAAGTAGCACTGATACAGTTACTGATTTTTTTTCTTTCAAATTCTTTTGTTAGGCATCTGAAGAAGCCTCCCTCAGGGCATTGGAAAGTCTGATGACAGAATTTTTCCACGATTGTACAACCAATGAAAGAAAACGTGAGATAGGTAAGTGTTGAGTTGTCAAGAGTCACTTAAAATGAAAAGGCCCTAGTGAGGAGGAAGGAGTTTATTGCCTGGGCTGGTCAAGCCTGCTTGTTTCCCTTGGAATTCTTGCTTTTTTTGCTCTTGTTTTGCTGGTCGGTGGCATCTGCGAAATCTAGCTGTGTAAGGGCTATATACAGTCCATGGGCCCACTATAATCCATAGCGATGGATTTTCTTTCCTTTGGCTAAGTGTGGAAAACCCTTCCTTCTGCTTTGTTCCTAATTTCAGGATTGTTGAACTTATATAAGAGAAACCTGAGACTATTAACTTAAAACTCACAAAAGTGTCAAAATGATGTAGTTTTGGTGTGTGGAAGTCTAATCCAAACCTTATCTAGTGTCCAAAGGTCCTTTAACTGGTATTCCTTTTGGGGGCTTCTTGCTGCTTTTTTCTTATCTCTACTATTGTCTGTCCCATTCTGTAAGTTTAATGAATAAAGGCTTCAAACAACAGAGAGATATAGATAAAATTACCTTAGGTCTTCTGGGAACCGTTAGCACCTTCTAGAACATCCTTTTGAATTTCATGTTTATTTACATGAACAATTCATTAAAGCATACTGTAAACTAGAATGTGTATTCAAGTGTCAGAGCTCTGCCTCGGAGACATGCTGCACTGGTCCTAGAGTAATCTTTTTTCTCTCTGTCCTCACTTAACCCCTGAATTTGAAAACAAAAAATGTTTTCTTCTCTATCCCAACCTAAAGGCTTTTCCCCTTGGATGTCTGGCTGCTCTCTACTGACCTTACGTTCATTGCTTTCACCTCTGGCGAGGCCTTTTTTCTGTCTCTAGGACTCTGGAGGCCCATCTCTCTGCCCCACTTGGCTTCTCTAAGTCTTTTGGCCAGTTGACTGTTGGGGCTGATTTCTTCCTTTGGTCTAAAACTTGGCTGGAGTCTCCAGACTTCCAGGTGGCCAGTAGACCTTTGGCTGTAGCTCATTTTCTCTTGGCATCTCTTGCATCAGCTCCTGGTAGATGTGAATTTCTTACTTTTTTTTTTTTTTTTTTAATTTTTAAACTTGGTGGTCTCTTTTAGGCCTGCCCTATACATGCCTGTCTTTTCTGAGGGAGTATACTATAGAGAACTAGAACATTTATAACGGGATCG
This sequence comes from Canis aureus, assembly GCF_053574225.1. Taxonomy (NCBI): domain Eukaryota; kingdom Metazoa; phylum Chordata; class Mammalia; order Carnivora; family Canidae; genus Canis; species Canis aureus. The sequence continues at coordinate 59,224,623 of NC_135618.1, read as the reverse complement.
CTGACAGAAGCTGCACCCAATAGATAATCAGGCATTTGGTGTAGAAAATCCACTCTGCTTGCTTCCCTAGATTCTCTTACTACTCAGTTGAGCTAACTGTTCTACGTCCAGAGTCATCTTGTTAGGTTTATGCTACCAAAGTTCTTTATACTTACAGTAAAAATATCACTGGTGATTTTTACCAAAGCAAGTGAAGGATCTGTCCTTTACATCAGTCTGCTATATCCCAACACTGATATCTTAAAGTCCTATTTTTAGCTTATTAATTGAAGTGCATTTGGTTTTTCTCTAAATTCTTTGGTTTGCAAAGCAAACATTGCTCACCCTCAGTGTTCATGAATTAAAAGTGGAACCTCTGCACTTAAATCATATTCTAATATGATTTTAAAATAGTTTTAAATAACTAGATACTAAACTGTCTAATTTAAATGCAGGCTAAGGGGAAATCCCTGGGGGTTTGGTTCTATATGGTGTATGTGTGCCTTAGTTCTTTGTACCTAGTCTTTGGAGCTTTGTCTGAGTGTGTGGGCTGGAATGACTTGCTGCTTTTTTTGATATCTTAGGATAAACTGAAGGCTTTCCTAGCAAGGTGGGAGAAAGGAGGGAGGCGTTTTATTACCGGAGCTCTACTCACCCTCCACCAGAGGCGTCTTATCAGTGCCTAGAAGTACAGCTGTTTGTAGGGAACCTCAAGGGAAAATCTGGTCATTTTCACAGTAGAGCCTCAAAGAGGAGCAGTGATCACCAGGAATGAGTGGCAAAGTCTCTGGCCCGAAGTTCCTCATTTCCAGCCAGAACTCATTCTCTCTGGTGTGACTCCTGCTCTGGGCTTGTTAACAGACTTACCTGGTTGAAAGACTAGGCCATCAGCTTCCTTGTATGGGATTTTCAGTGAGGCTGCCTTAGTGCATTTAGCTTGTGTTGTAGAGTACTAGCAGAGCAGTAATTTTAGGACTAGAATAGGCTGCTGTACTTGTTTCTTTTCCAGGGGCTTCCTAGAATCTGTTGGGGTTGTTGCTATTTATCTTTTTTTTTCTTTTAAGTTTTTAATTTTTAAGTTAATTATTTTTTTACCCTTTTAAATTTATGTTTGTTTTGATTTTTAAAGTTTTCACCCTTTTTGTGTTATATTTCATGATCAGTGTAGCAGGTCAAGGTGATTAAGGGGCAGCGTGTCCAGAAGCATGGTGACAGACTCTTAGTGCTTGCTGTCTTGGGGTTTGGGTTTATGCTACCAGCAGCCTAAGGAGGAGGAAGATCATTTCTCAATGATTTGGTGTGAACAGGGCTGCTCCTGGCAACTTCTATGATTGCTACTCTTATTTGTAGACTTTTTTTGGTGTGGTATTTTAAAATAAAACCATATGGAAACCAAATAAAGAGAATTAGCTGTCTTTAATTCTCTTGCATTTTTTCTGTCCTGAATTTATAAAGTTAGCCTTAATGTTTCCTTTTCCTTTTTTTTTTTTTTTAAGATTTTATTTATTTATTCATGAGAGACACACACACAGAGAGAGAGAGAGAGAGAGGCAGAGACACAGGCAGAGGGAGAAGCAGGCTCCATGGAGGGAGCCCGATGTGGGACTTGATCCCGGGTTTCCAGGATCATGCCCTGGGCTGAAGGCGGCGCTAAACCACAGAGCCACCAGGGCTGCCCGCCTTAATGTTTTCTTGTCCTGCTTTTGTAGCCATCATTTTGTGTTTGTGTGAACAGTGTGAGCCCTAAAGAAATATAGCTGGTACCCCAGAGGAAACAGGTTAACAATTAGCCATCATTTATAAGGTGAAATGTTTGTTTGTTTGTTTGTTTATTTATTTATTTAGAAATGATACTTTTGTAACTGTATGTCTATACTTGGGTTAAGTAAGAACTTTTCTTTCTTTTTTCTTTCTTTGAGGAGGGAGGGACAGAGGGATGGGGGTGACAGAGTCCATGCCCAGTGCAGAGCCTGATGTAGGGCTTGATCTCACAACCCTGAGATCATGACCTGAGCCAAATCAAGAATTGGATGCTTAACTGCCTTAGCCACCCAGGCACCCCAGGTTAAGTAAGAACTTTAACAAGCGAAAGTTTTTCTGCCTAAATAAGTGCCCATAGGCTATTGGATTGTAGATGGCTGAACACACTGTCCATGCTCATGGTCACCTCAGAGTCAGAAAAATGTTATATGGTCTGTCCTTTCTATCTTGAAGACACAGTTGGATTTTTTTAGTTGGTTTTGGCATTATTCACATGATATGGAGAGATATGTGTTTAAAAAACTAGTGAGACAGCCCAGCCTTGTGTTGGTTTCTTGTCTTTTCATAGCCTTCTTTTGTTGCTATTTAACTTTTCCAGAGGAGCTTCTTGATAACTTTGCCCAGCAAATAGGAGCCTGGAGACTCTGCCTGTACTTCCTCTCCAGCACTAGAAATGACTATGTCATGATGTACAGTTTAACGGTGTTTGAGGTAAGTTGTCAGATGACTTTCTGCTGTTTGGAGAAGTATTTTGTGGTCACAGTGCTGGGTTATTGTCACTAGACTTTAGCTTCAATGTGTAGAAGGCTGGGAAACAGTGGTAGCTCTGCTCACTGCCTCTTTCAATATGTCTGCTGTTCTGGGGCAGCTTTCTGTCTCTGACCTGAGAAAGGTGAGATAGGGCTGGGTCAGTAGGTGGGTTTTTTGCTGTAACATGTAACTTTTCCTTCCATGTTATCATTTTAAATAGAAAGATAATGAAAGAAAAACAGTTTGGGAGGAGAGAGATGGTACCCATAATACTGTTATCTCAACCACAGACATTTTCATTTATTTCAGCTCTCTGCCAATTTTTGTCTTTCAATTCACATCTCTTTTTTTTAAAGCCTAATTACAATCATATCACTCATGCCACCAAATGATTATACCATTATTCACCAAGTCATTCTCCTCTATTTTTGAACATTAAAATTGTTTTTTCATTTTTTGGTGGCCATTAGAAACAGTAGTGTTGTAGTATAGAAAGTTTTTGCCCATTGTAGCCTTTTGTTTCTGGGAAATTATTTAGCAGATCTTTCTAGCAATGAGATTGTTATATCACAGGGTTTGAATATTCCTAGTACTCTTATTGCCAAATTGCCCTAAACCTTTGTTTAAAAGCAGAGTTTTTTGTTTGAGATGATATAGCTAATCATTGGATGAAGACCAGTTATTTTTGTGTCTACATGGTTAACTAAAAAGATGTATATTTGTTTTTCAGAATCTGATTAATAAAATGTGGCTTGGGGTCCCCTCTCAAGATAAGATGGAAATCCGTAGCTGCCTGCCCAAACTCCTTTTGGCTCACCACAAAACCTTACCTTACTTTATCCGGAACAAGCTCTGCAAAGTTATTGTTGATATTGGCCGTCAAGATTGGCCCATGTTCTACCATGACTTTTTTACAAACATTTTACAGGTAAGGATATACCTAAGGAAACCTCATCTCATAAATTGTTTGTTTGTAGAAGTGATTATTTCCTTGTCTTGAAGAAGAGTTTTAAGATTAGCATTTTGGAACCATAGGAGCGAGTTCATTGTAGGATAAATGATCTCATTCGCTTAACTTTGCATTCTTGACACATGTTGTACCTTTGTGCAGTGGTGAAAGAGGAGGGAGAAACCCAATCACTTTGTTAACCTCCAGTGAGGTTTTGTTCAGCAGAGATTTGAAAGCCTGTTAGGTACTGTGCCAGGTGTTGGGGTACAAGGATGAGACCTCTAATAGTTATAATTTTGTGGGGGGCTAGCTGTGCAAACAATAATTATCCAGCACTGTGGTAATTACTGTGTGGAAGTGTGTTTGGAGTGCATTTAGCTTCCAGGAGCTGAGGTATTTTCAGTATTGTTGGGTGAGATGTGAGGTGGTGGGGTGCTGGAGTAAGTGGCCAGGTTGTGATGGGCCGGGGCCAGACCAGGCAGGGCCTTGCTTTTACATGGGGGCTTCAGTTTGTAATTCATAGTCCTTCTTTGGGAGTGAATGAAAAGTGTGTAGAACACTTGGCCACATTGTTGTGTTGGAAAGACAGCGATGGAACATTGAGGGTTGCAGAGGGGCAAGGCTGGTGCCCTGAGGCTGCTGTTGAAGTGTGAGTGAGACAAGGAGGACCTGGCCCAGAGACCTTGCTGGTGGATGGAGGTGGGGCACTTATGAGCCTAAGTCAAGAGCCTTTGGTCAGTGACTGAGTGGTAGGGGTGAAGGAAGGGAGGTTTCTGGCTCAGATGGCCAAATTTCCAGGCCAGGGGTTGATGGAGGAGGAAATGGATTTGGTTGGAAGATGGGGAATTCAGTTTGGCAGAGTATGCATTCAAGATTTGTGTGTTCTGCTGTGTATATCTAGTGAGACGTTGGGAGCTATGAATCTGGGGCCCAGGAAAGAGATCTAGCCGCAGGTCAGGATTTGGATGTCATTAGAGTGAAGGTGGGACTTTAAAGCCAGCCAGGAGATGCTGTTATTCATTTGAATCCTGTGATGAAGTTAAAAACATTTTTATATTACTGAGTTAGTCATGGGTATGCAGGAAATAGGTATTACATACAGTTCATAGGAGTAAAATTCTCTGAAAATCGGTATCTCAGTGACTGTAGGTTGAGGATTTTCTAGAACAGTACCATTTTCTAACCTTCTGTCTGCTCTCCCGACAAAGCATTTGAATGATGGGCCGCTGAAAAAAAAATACAGCATCCTTATAGCTTCTCCCAAATTGCCTCAAAGTGGCACAAAAATTCTTCATTCAGTTTTTTTTTTTTTTTTCTCTGTATAGCGATCCATTTATCTAGGGATTTGTTGGACTGATACTGCAAAGGAGATTCATTCATTTATTCAGTAAGGTATTTGTTGAATACCAGCCATGTCCAAACCAAACATGTGGTGGGGATATGATAATGAAACAAAAACAGCGTCCTTGCCTTTGTGGAGCTTCTGATCTCAAAGGGCAGACATCCATAAACAGTAAGCAAAAAGTTTATAGGTAGTTATAAGTATGATGAAGAAAATTAAATCCAGAGTAGGGAGAAGGGAATGTCAGGGGTTGTTATGTAGATGGGATGATGATAGAAGGCTTTTTTGGAGGGGCAGCCATTTGAGCAGAAACCTAGGTAGAAGTGATGGAGTGAGCCATGTGGGTATCTAGGGGAACAGTATTTGAGGCAGAGGGACTAGCAAGTACAAAAACTCTGAGGAATGGCAAGGAGGCTAGCAAGCCTAGAGTGGTAGGACATGAGGTGAGAGGTTTTACTGGCTTTCTCTGACACTCTTGCCTTCACTCCAAGATGAGGACAGTTGTGGTAACTTTCCACGGCCCCCCCGGAGGGAGAATGCATTCCCTGGGTTGGTTAGTGGCATGCCCTGTGAGAAGAAGCAGTGGCATGTGAGCTGGACATGCACTGTCCTACCAGTAGCCAGGTGAGGAGGAGAACAGACGATTCCTGTCTACTCTTGAAGTATAATTCATAGTAACAAATATCAGTTTGGAGTAGCATTTTTAGGTGAAGTGCTCATGGAGGTTTAAAAAGGCTAGTTTTCTTCCTCTGTTCTCCACGACTTCCCTCTTTCCACCCTTCAAAAGTGACTCCATTTACCTCATGCAACTCTGACTTTGAAACACCCCATCGTGGCAAGAGCACTGGAGGGAACAAGTGGGTTTGGGATTTGCATCCAGTTTTGTCACAAATCATCTTTGATTTTAGCAACACCTGCCAATTATTGGAGCCTCCATTTCCTTCTTTGTGAAACAAGAGGATTGGACTAAGTGATCTCTAAAATCCTTCAGTTGTGTTATTCTCTGCTTCTCATTTATTCATGAGAACCAATCAGTGGCATGAAAGCCATGTCAACAGTAAAGGTGCTCAGTTCTAACATTTCTGATAATGATAAAGTGAGCTTTTCTTTAGGTAGTGATAAATAAGAACAAACAGTTCTAGAGTCAACCTCACCTTCCTACAATGCTTGTTTTTTGTTTGTTTGTTTTGTTTTGTTTTTTAAATAGGCTCCATGCCCATTGTGGAGCACAATGTGGGGCTTGAACTCATGGCCCTGAGATCAAGACCTGAGCTGAAACCAAGTGTCGGATGCTAAACTGACTGAGCCACCCAGGTGCCCCCATCATACAGTCCTTTGAATAAGCCATCTGAAAGGTTTTTTTTCTGGCTCAGTTTCATCATGGCCTGCTTGCTGTCTGGGGTGCATAGTTGTTTGTTTTCATTTTTAACTCTGTGATGGTTGGTTGGTCGTCTATCCAGTTTCTGCCATCAATGTGGTGACCACCATAACAGGCAAGAGAGGAGCTGATTCAGGGCCCCAGAAGGATACTTGCTGCTTTGTGTGTTTGTTCTACCCTTTGTAGCCACTAGAGAAGGAAGTAGTTGAAGTTGAAATTGACCTCTGCGCCCACCTCCCCCCAAACACTAGCCCAAACGTCACACCTTTCAGGAGTCTATTACTCAGATTCCGGAAATCTGCTGAGCTGGACCTGTGATCACATTGTGCCTGGGACCAGATAATGAAGGGTCAAGCAGCATAGAAAGAATTGCCATTTCTTTTCTAATACAGTGGTATAATAAAAATTATTGAACCTTTTAAGAAGCTCACACTAAGAACCTGAACTTCAACCTAAAAGTGCTTATTCTCTGTTAAAGTAAATTGCAGAGAATTACCTGTAGTATGAGCTGAAATTATATATGTGATGATGGTGAAGGGAAACACCATTTTACTAACAAGCTGGACACAAAGCTAGTGAGAAAAAATATTTGATCAGGCTGCTCTTTCAGGTAAAGAATAACTTTCATATTTTGTTTTTTTTTTTTTTAACCTGGCTGCCTCCCTTTTTCCAAATGATGCGAGACTGGAGGGCTTTCGGCTGCACTTCCTATGGTGTAGGAATTTTTTACTTCCGGGAGCATGGAACATTTCTTATCTACAGGAAAATGTATTGCCAAATGGAATATTTGGTAATACAAGACATTCCTAGCTGAGGGATGCCTGGGTGGCTCGGTGGTTCAGTGTCTGCCTTCGGCTCAGGGCGTGTTCCTGGAGTTCCAGGATCGTGTCCTGCATCGGGTTCCCTGCATGGAGCCCTCTTCTCCCTCTGCCTGTGTCTCTGCCTCTCTCTCTGTGTCTCATGAATAAATAAATAAAATCTTAAAAAAAAAAAAAAAGAAAAAAGAAAAAAACCTCAAGGCATTCCCAACTGAGAGAGTAAGAATGAGGGCTTTGGGGGAAAATAGTGACAAAAGACATAAAGGGGAAAGTCAGAAATGCAAGGGGTGGGGGAGTAATAAAAAAGTTTTATAAGTTTATTTTTTCAAAAATTTTATAAAATGTTTATTTATTCATGAGGTAGAGAGAGAGAGAGACAGAGAGAGAGAGAGAGGCAGAGACACAGGCAGAGGGAGAAGCAGGCTTCATGCAGGGAGCCCAATGTGGAACTCCATCCCAGGTCTCCAGGATCAGGCCCTGGGCTGAAGGCGGTGCTAAACTGCTGAGCCACCTGGACTGCCCGATTTTTCCAAATTTTTATTTATTTATTTATTTATTTATTTATTTATTTATTTATTTATTTATTTATTTATAATTTTTATTTATTTATGATAGTCACAGAGAGAGAGAGGTGCAGAGACACAGGCAGAGGGAGAAGCAGGCTCCATGCACCGGGAGCCCGATGTGGGATTCGATCCCAGGTCTCCAGGATCGCGCCCTGGGCCAAAGGCAGGCGCCAAACCGCTGCGCCACCCAGGGATCCCTCCAAATTTTTATTTAAATCGTAGTTAGTGAACATACTGTGCGATACTGGTTTGAGGAGTAGAATTCAGTGGTTCATCACTTACATACAACACCCAGTGCTCATCCCAGCAAGCACCCTCCTCAACACCTGTTGCCCTCAGAAATATTTTAAAGTACAAATTGATAACCCACAGACCTCTGGGTGGAAGGAGATGTTTCTGAAGCCTCAGTTCTTTATTCTGTAAAGAAAAGCTGCTGCAGGGATTTCCTGTTCCTCCCCTCCTGCATTTTTTCAAGTTGTTAGAAGTAGCCCAAACTTGTGCAAAATGAAGGAAAGCTTGTGGAGGGTGTATTTGAAGTGGTAGCCTTTAAGAGAATTGACATAATAGCATTTTCAACACGCCATTACTGGCCACTGTTTTTACATCGTGCTACTCCCAAAGGCAGTTGAATTTTTCCTGAGTTCCCACCATTGAAGGCATTTCCTGCTCTTTGGGATGAGCTTTCCCTTCATCTGCAATGGGGAGAGCTGCTTTCAAGGGAAGGGCAAGTGCCCTGTACTGCTGGAAGCGGTGAAAGATATTCTGTCTGGCTGCAGTTCCTGGCACCCTCCTGTTCCCTCATTTTGTGGATTGAATAAGCAAATGGCTCATCTGTATCTGAGAATGAACTACATTTAAAGTTAATTATAAGCGAAGAAGATGGTCAGGTGTCTGTCTCTTCAGTTGTGTGCCCTCACATAGATTGTAGCCTATAACACAACAATTTTAGTGGCAACTTGCTTTTACCATTTCTGGAAACTAACCGAATTGAATAGTAATTGAATTTTGTGAAATCGATTAGAAAGCTCAAAGTAGTGTTATGGTGTTGAAAGTGTACCTTTCTCTTTGTCTTGCTTAAGGAAACTATTACAGCATAGTGGATATTGCAGGTGATAGAGTAAACTAAAATATGCTATGTCGGTGTTGGCAAAATCATAGCCATGTTCTTGGGGTATGCATGTTTCTGTTCTGCTACGTGTTTAATCTCAAACTTTCATAAAGCCTGTAAAGCATAGAAATGTAAAATTGATTTAACACCGGAATGTTGAAAAGATGTCATAAACTGGTTCACCCATTTCTCTGTGGCTAATACATAGATCGGGGCAGAGTGACCAAGGCTCTATTAGCAATGTAGATGTGTAAAAAAACTGTCACGTTAGATGTAAAAGAGCGTTGTGTTCACGGTTAGAATTTTGTCCTTAGAATAAGATGAGAATATACTTTGAATGGTTAAAAAGTTACATAAATGGACTATAGAGTCCTGAGTGATGTGTGGCCCGCTCCTGTGAGATTAAACGCGTGGAGGGACTTGGAGGGCTAATGTTCCTCTGTCTTCCTTGTATCTTTGTCAGCCTGACGGCCTTGCTCAGAACTTCCTTTTCCCCGCAGTTGATCCAGTCCCCTGTAACCACCCCCCTTGGGCTGATCATGTTGAAGACGACTTCGGAAGAGCTGGCTTGTCCCCGAGAGGACCTCAGCGTGGCTCGGAAGGAGGAGCTGCGGAAGTTGCTGCTGGACCAGGTGCAGACTGTGCTTGGGCTGCTGACAGGTGAGCATTGTGGTGCTGGCAAGGGGTGTAGGTGTGGGGAGCCATTTCAGGCTCATTTTGAGCAGCCATTTCAGTTGGACCAGGACAGAACTGAAAACCAGCAAGAGTGTGGCCTGTACTGTGTGCAGTGGGCGCAGTGTCCAACACTTTCTGAAGTGCCCTGCGAAAGTGCTTGTCACCAACTTCCTTTACTGTCTATCTGGATTGGGCCATCCTGTGACTGTGATGAATGAGGTATAGGTCAGACCACAGGGGTGGGATTGAAATGCTCAGCACTGCATTCTTATTACGGTGGGTGGCAAACACCTTATTGAAAATCATTTGACTTTAAGATCAGGAGAAGTTGGAGGAGGGGAAGATGGGAAATGTGTAAATTCTGTGCAGGGAAGCAAGATCAAGTGTTGAATCAGCACCCTGTGCACTAGGTTGTAGTTGTAAGTAGCATTTTCTTCGTCATCTTGTCTGTTTTATCAGAGCCTCATGACGCCATGTGGGGAGTAAGAAACAGAAAGCAAAAGTAAACCACAGAATGAGACAGGAAGGTGCGGTGAGGACCAAATGCTTTGGCCCAGCAGGGCCTCGCTGCTTGTGAGGAGGAGGCACAGGTGCAGCTCTGGTCCTGGCACCCTTGAGGTGCAGAGGGCCTGGGCCTGCTGCTTGAGGGGATTGCTGTATTGAAAAAAGTCTTTTTGTCTCCAGCTCCTCTGCCTGGCTTTCCTCTTGGGTGTCTAGGAACTTTTTTCTTTCGTAGGGTTACAGAAGTGCTTGGCATGCAGTGGGCACTTAAATCAGTGAAGAATGCTTGATCAAAGTGAACTTGTCATTTGCTCTCTGTTCTTCCCCACATCCCCAGGGGAAACCCATACCTCAGAGCAGTTATTCATTCACGGCACATTTATTGATGTCCCCAACCAGAGGCTTACATTTCTGTAGTCACGGACTATGTCTGATACTTCTGTATCCTGCTATGTGGACATTAAAATGTATTAAATTGCGATTAGTTTACATAGCATAAAATCCACCATTTTACAGTGTTACAACTTGGTGGTTTTTAATATATTCTCCAAAGTGAATGCAGAATGATCATACCATCTAATTCCAGAACATTTTCCTTACTGCCCTTCCCTCTTGAGCCCCTGGCAACCACTAATCTGTCTCTCTATGGATTTTCTTATTTGGCCTTTTCATAAAAAGAAATCATACAGTATGTGGCCTTTTGTGTCTGGCTTCCTTTTCTTAGTGTGATACTTCAAGGTTCATCTTCATTATACTATTAAATATTTTGAAAACACAGTATTTTCAAAAGCTTTTACGATCCATCATCTTATGTGGTAGGTTCTGTAAAGAGACACAGAGGAGAATAAAACAGTCTCTGCCTCTAGGTTGGGGTACTTTAGTAGGGGAGAAAGACAGCTCAAACCAGTGTGTTAAGAGTTCTAGTCGAAGCGTGTTTTACTCACAGGCAGAACTGAACAGACAAGATTTCTGGGAACGATGACAGGTGGGTAGAGCTCTGAGGGGTAGTTAGTAGCAGTGAGTCTGGCAGGAGTAGAAGGAGGAGAGGAGGTCAGAGGTTGATGTGGAAGGAGTAGCACCTAGGTTGGCATGTGCAGCCTTGTGTGGGGATGTGGGCAAGGCCAGATGGGCCAGCAGAGGCCTGAGGCTGAGATCGTGTGGGCTGGTGCTGTGGGCTAGGGGAGGAGCATAAGAGGAATAGTGGTGAGTTTGTGGGGGAAGATAAATTGAGTTTAGAACATCCAAGTGGTGTTGTCCAGGAATGTCCAGGTGGACATACAGTAGAGAGAGAGATGTTTAAATACTGATGTTTGATCAGGGATATCATTTTTCTAAATCTGATTTTCATAGGTTAGACTTTGTTTCTTTCTTAAACTCAGTTTCTCCTTTCTTGATAGGTATCTTGGAGACTGTCTGGGACAAACACAGTGTCACTGCTGCCACCCCACCACCATCCCCGACCTCAGGAGAAAGTGGTATGGTCTGCCCACCACATATGATGTTCCTCTTTTTAAATGCAGTTTGGGGTCTTGATGGGGTAGCAATTGCTTATCTATGTCAGATACATGTGCTGATTCTTCCTTAATCTATTTTTGGTCTTTCTGCCCATGTTTTCTGAGGAGCTAGCTCTGCTTAGTTCTTCGTAAGTACTTGTACTTTCTAATACACTTTGAGCAATGTATACTATTTCTTCCTTATCCATCCGAAAGATGGCACCTTTGATCTGTCATCCACCTCCATTCCCTTCAGTTTACAACCGTTGTTGTCCCTTCTGGTTGGTTTTTTGCTTTTTCTCAGATTTCGTGGCTGTATTGCTCATGCTGGGGTTGGCATGCACCCATGGGCTTGACAGGTCTGCTGTTCAGTTACGCAGGGGTCAAGGTTGCAGGGGCTGGTTAGTTTCCTGAAGGGGTGTGGGCAGGGGGAGGAAGAGGATGTGTTTAGTGCTTGCTTCCCTACTGGGCTGGGGGAAGATGGGATCAGTGTGCAGTAATCAGCATTGACTTTATATCTGTTCAGAATAATAAAGTATGGGCACATTTGCAGTGTCACTAAGTAGTTTACTGGTGGTTAATTATTCAGTTATATTAATACCTTTTTTAAAAGTCCAAGTGCAGTTTGCCTAAAAATGGCTGCTTTCAAGGATAGATAGAAAGAGGAAATTGTGTCTGAGCAGAAACTTTTAGTTTCCAAATGCTTGTGTTTACACTGAATGATCACAAATGCTTTTCAAGTAGAGTACATCCTGTGAATTGCACACATTTCTTCCTCTACTGTAAATATTGGTATGGCTAATGAGAAAGATTTCCCCATCTTTCTCCTTTACCCTAGCAAACAGGCTGTTGAAATCAGACATTTCCAACCCTGAGCTGTTTCATGTAGCCTGTTGTTGTTAATAAGTGGAAGTTGAAATTCTTGCAGAGCTACTGTAGGGCTGAAAATATAGCATGACATTTTAGGGACGGCTCATAGTATACTAATTTATTCCAAATTCCATTTATCATAGTTGGTTTAAAAGCTATTAGAGAGTCATTTGTCATACTTGTTAGATTAAACACTTATTACAGAGCTTGAGAGTGTGTCAAAAATCAACAGGGATTTGAACTTTATTTGTACTTGGTGGCAGACTTTCATTTTCAACGTGAATATTTGAGATGACTTAGCAGATTTATATTTTGCAATATTTGATGTTTAAAGAAAAAAATTGCAAATGAGGTTGAGCTTTGATTTTTTTTTTTTTTTTTAATTGAGTGTACGCTTTTGAATCTTCTGCAGTTTGGCTGGTCTTAAAATGTGTCATTTCATTTAAATTATAGTTTACAAAAAGATTAGTTCTTTTGAATTGGATTTGGTTTTAGGTAGGTGAATACTGACTTAGCATCCAGTTCCAGTTAGCAGCAGTTTAGTAAAACTTGTTTCTCAGAGATCATTTTCCAATGCCAGAAGCTGTATGTTTTAGTTGGCTTAGTTCAGCTACATCTTCTGAATGAACTCCGTTTCTACTTTAATAGACCTATTTTCCTGGAGGCCGGGCTGGGGAATATCAGAATCAAAAATATATGCTTGCCTCCCTTCTGTGTTGCCGAGGTTTTGTTGATGAGGTGAGGTAAAATACAGTATGAACTGACTTGACATTTCCCTATAAACAAAACCTAACAGTGTGGTGCATACTTCTTGAAAATTGCCTCTTAGGCACTGTTAAAACATTTTTGAAGTCATGAATTTTAGTATTTGAGAAAAGGCAAAAAAAAAAAAAAGGAGGCTGTAGGAGGCCTAGGAAGTGAAGTAGGCTTTTAAGCTGGCATACTTCTTAAAAAACAATAGGTTTACACGTTCATGTGATATGCCTTTTTTCCCTTTATGAGAGTTGCAGGCGAAGCTGTCAGATCTTGTTCCATTATTTGGACAGTGCTGATGATTTAATATTTATTTTGATGGTTTTGCTCAACTGCCTCTGTGCACTGAAGATACCAAGTGAAGCAGTAGTAAAACTTCTAGAAGACTGTTTAGCTTTGGTGACCATAAGCTCACTGTTCTAGAGGAAAGTCATTCTGAGAAAACTTAGGGCCCAGTGAGTAAACCAGATACCCCTCCCCTCCCCCGCCCCATCCCATCCCATCCCAACCTCTAGTCCATGTCCGCCTCTCTCTGCCTGGCTGGATTTGCATGCAGCTCTCTGGCAGCCCCATGGCTTTTGGCATTTTTTTTCCCCTCATATGCTTTCTGGTAACATCGTTTTCAAAGAACAAACAAGGGCAGCCCGGGTGGCGCAGAGGTTTAGTGCCGCCTGCAGCTAAGGGTGTGATCCTGGAGACCCGGGATCGAGTTCCACATCAGGCTCCTTGCATGGAGCCTGCTTCTCCCTCTGCCTGTGTCTCTGCCTCTCTCTCTCTCTCTGTGTCTCTCATGAATAAATAAATAAAAAATCTTAAAAAAAAACAAAAAACAAAACAAAGAACAAACAAAGCCCAGGTACTGTCCCTGCATCCAGACTCTTAACAGTCTGGATGTAGAAGAAGCTCTGAAGGGCGCTTGTGGTCTGCTTCTCAGAATAGTTCCTCATATTGTTGCCTTATCTTTTAAATACGCCTCACTAGACCAAAATCCTGTGAGGTAGATGACGGTTGTATCAAACAAATGGGCTCATGGGGGGATCCCTTTGCCAGTAAGTGATGGAGCAGGGAAAGAAACCCGTCCGAGCTTAGGTGCCTGGTCTTCATCCTAAATTTGCTTTCTCGTCCTGCTTCCTCCTCCCCCTGATTTAGAGCCCTAGCTCTGCCACGTACTTAGTGTGCCATCCCTGACCGCTGGCCCTGTGGGTTGTGAAAGGCAAAGAATGGAGGACCGAGTATGGGGAAGGCGTGGCTGAGCCCTCCGTATGCTGGGGTTGGGGCTGGGGCTTCCTGCTACATTGGAGCAGCCTCAGCCCTCTTCCTTCCTCAGCCTTCTCTTGTTCTCACCTCTTTGCTTGGACAAATGAGGGGGGCAGGGAGGAAGCAGTGAAAAGAATGAAATGAGGTAAATACTGCAATTCTGAGTTCTCTCTCGTCATTCTGCAGTAAAACCTGAGACCATGGCATTCCCGTCTACAAGATGCATACTGTTGGATATGGATCTGTACATAAACGGACAATCGCAAGTTTCTAGAGTACAAGTACATCAGGGAGCTCAATCGATGGAGACCAGTTTATGCCTTCCTGTTTTCTCCTAGACTTTGCAAATTGCAGGTCTTTGTACACTTCCAAATCTTTTCGAGTATCCCCTTATCAGCTACTTGTAGGCAGATGGGACTGGGGAGGGCCACTCAATCCTGTGAGCTCATTTTCCCATTAAGGCTCCTTGAATGGAATTACTCCACATTTTGCTGAGGCCGCAGTGAAATCCCTGGTTCTCAATTGGGGTGATTTTGCCCTGCACGGGTTCTTTGGCAACATGGAGAGATATTTTGGCTAACATAACGAGTGGAGAAGGTACTACTGGCATCTGATGAGTAGAAGCCACGGATACTGCTAAATGTTCCATGATGCGCAGAACAATAAAGAATGATCCAGCCCCAAATATCAGTAGTGCTGTGGTTGAGATACTCTTGAGTTAGTAGATGTAGAACTGAATAGGAAACATGAAATTTTAATAATTAAGAAAGTAAAAAAGCCAAAGGGATCTTCGCATGAATGCTTAACACATCTGGATTGCTTCCAGGTGAGTAAATACACCAGAGTTGTCCACTACCTCTTGGCAGGGGTACGTACTGCTGCCAGAGCCTGGCCCAAGTCAGAGAACCTGAAGTCTCTCACAGGCTTTGTAAATTTGAGTTGTACCCTCTTGCACAGGTAGCTTATTTAAAGCTCTCTTAGGTTTGCATTGGAAATATTGGCAACGTGAAGCAGAGTCCCTCTGTTCTGTGGAAATTCCTTCCGCTTTGATTAAAATACAATTTTTGAAAAACTTTGTAACCTACTAAAATACTTTGGAACATTTAAAGTTGAATAAAATCATTTTCATTGAGAGCAACCTTAAAAGATTCTTGTTTTGAGGGGAAAAAAAGATAATAGGGATCATCTTATGCACTTAAATAATCTTTACCTTTGCATAATCCTGTTCAGCATTTGTCCTTTTGCCTATATCGTCCTACAGTTGCCGTCACGGTGTACATGCTGGTTTATTTAGGACTTCAGATCAAGCATATTTTTCTGCATTTGAATATTAGCTTCCTTACTGATCTCTTTTTCCTGGCTGCATGATCTTTCCAGTTGACCTGCTTTCTGGGAAGGAGCATAAACTTAGGGGCCAGGCTTGGATTTCCGTTTTAGCTCTACTTATTTATTAGCAGGGGAACGTGGGGGAAAGATTTCATCTCTCTGTGTCTTAGTTATTCTAATAGTTTGTAAATGCAGGTAATACCTGTCTTAGAGCTGTGAGCGTGAAAGGAGAATGTGTATGTAAAGTGCTTAGTGCAGCACCACGCATATAATAATAGCACATCAAATGGGAGCTGTTCATAATGTAATTATTGTTGCTTTGCTTTTCTTCGTCCCTTTAGCAATCCTATTCTGGAAAAGTTCTTCTGAACTAAAGAGTAGGGGCAACTTTTTTGTTTGTTTTCGTTTTTAAAGCCACAATTTATTTCTATTTAAAAATGTTCAAGAGACTTTAGAAAAAGGTCCAAGGGTCCAAAGATGTCCAGGTTTTTTTTTTTTTAAAGATATTTAGTTTGAGGCTTTTTTTTTTTTAAATTTTTATTTGTTTATGATAGTCACACAGAGAGAGAGAGAGAGAGAGGCAGAGACACAGGCAGAGGGAGAAGCAGGCTCCATGCACCGGGAGCCCGATGTGGGATTTGATCCCGGGTCTCCAGGATCGCGCCCTGGGCCAAAGGCAGGCGCCAAACCGCTGCACCACCCAGGGATCCCAGATGTCCAGGTTTAATAGAAGATCATACTGAGATGGTGTCTGATGGATGGTTGCTCCTTTGCTAAAGCCTCCATTTGATCCTGCTTAATTATCCACCCCCAAAATTCTTCTAGTTGGAGAGTGGAGAGTGGTGATTTCCTCTGACTCCAGCACCTTCCATAAATGGCCACTGGTCCTTGAACAATGAGAAAAGCGATACCAGAAACAGTTACTGTCATTGAATGAGAGAAAGTTGTACATACAGACTCAACTGAACAGCCACGGCAACAATTCAGAAAATAGCCTTATTAATCCAGTAACGAACTGGATAAATATTTGTAGATTGTACTTGAACATCCTTCTTGCATAACTCTTTGAAACTAGGTCTTCTGATTATCAGCATGGGTTGCTGAGATCATGATGAGTTTCAACTAGTATTAAATGCAGCTATTTCCAGGTGCCTGGGTGGGTCAGTCATTTAAGCGTCTGATTTGGCTCAGGTCATGATCTCCTCGGTGGTGGGATTGAGTCCCATTTTGGGTTTTGTGCTCAGTGGGAAGTCTGCTTGGAGATTCTCTCCCTCTGCCCCTTCAGTGCTCTTTCTCTTCCTTTATCTCAAATAAATGAAATCTTAAAAAAAAAAAAATGCAGCTCTTTCAGAATAGAAACCAGTGAACACCATACAAGATACGATGCCTAGGGACAACTTTTTAATCTACTTTTAACAGTAGAAATTAAGCCCCTTATTAATAAATTACAAGATCCTCGTTTTAATGGCTGAGGAGATGAGGCTGAGAAAGGTTAACTAATCTGTTCATATTCATCCTGCATTAGTGTAAGGCGGGAGTTCTCAATAGATCTGGGAGCCCTTTCAGGGGTCCCAAAGGTCAAATACACGTTCATAAAAGTACTAAGATGTTATTTGTCATTTTTACTCCTTCTCTCATGAGTATACTAAATAAAACTCATTCAGATCCCACATTGCAATTAACCTTTAAGAAATTACTACTAGTAAAATTTTTATATATTAAAGAACAGCTCTAATCACCTAGAAAGGCCACAGAAACACTTTAGTCTTTATCAGTTGCATATTTGTGTGAAGCTGTTTCCTTCATATACTTCAGCGAAAACAGCATATTGCAACAGATTGAAGCAGATGAGAGAGTCTATCTTCTTTTGAGCCAGACAGACATTATAGAGATTTCCAAAAATGTATAGTGCTACTCTTCTCACTTATTTTTTTGGCAGCAAAATAGTTTCTTCATTTAAAAATATTTTATGCTTACATGTCAGGCATTTATTATTAAATGAGTATTTAAAATATTTGAAACTTCAGTTTTAATTTCTATGTGATGAATATTAATAGACATAACCTGCATAAGTGAAAGTTCTTTGGCTGGGCACCTGGGTAGCTCAGTCAGTTAAGCGGCTACCTTTGATTTGGGTCATGATCCCAGGGTCCTGGGACAGAGCCTCCAGGCTGGGCTCTGTGCTCAGTGGGGAGCCTGCTTCTCCCTCTGCCCTTCCCTGCTACTTGTGCTCCCTTTCTCTCTCTCTCAAATAAATAACATCTTTTAAAAAAGTTCTTTGGCATTCTCAGTAATTTTTAAGAGTACAAAGGGTTCTGGGACCAAAATGTTTGAGAACTGTTGCTATAAAGCACAAAATACAGTATAAAAATTTAGCCAATATTCCACCATTCAGAAATTACAGCATTCTAGACTCCTCGTTATATGTAGTTGCAGTGAGGTTAAGCTAAATAAAAAGACAAAAAGTGTCATCCTACATTTTAATGTTTTTTTTAATTTATCTTGACCCTATCTAGAGCAAGAGTCTAATACTCTTCTGACTGAGCCAGCCAGGTGCCCTCAGTTTTCTTTTTAATAAAAACAAATTATAGTTTTACTTGAATTTAATGGGAGGTTTTAAAAACAGTAGGAATTGCTGACCTTGAGATACTTTTTCCACAGGGAATATTAGTTTGTAAAAGATAACCTCTAGGATTAAGAAAAAAAGAGGAAAACCAATTTCTTACTACGTGTTTTAATTCTAGCCCATATTATTTTGAGACTTCTTGCTTGTGAAAGAAAAAAGTTAGCTAGCACACCCTCTGTGATTCCTACATATATTTAGTCTTGATTCTACATTTAATTCAGTGCTTGCTCTAGTCCCCTTGCACAGCTGCTCCACTCCTTAATTCTGCATTTTTATTTATTGCTTTATTTATTGCTTTATTTGGTTTCTCTATGCAGTTTCCTCAAGAAGAGTTTGTGGAATGGGACATCTGGGTGGCAGTCAGTTGGGTGTCTGCCTTTGGCTCAGGTCATGATCTCAGGGTCCCAGGAATGGGCCCCTTGTTGGGCTCCCTGCTCCCGCTCCCAAGCAGGGAGTTTGCTTGTCCTTCTCCCTCTGCTCCTCTCCCATTCATGTGCATGCTCGCTGTCTCTCAAATGGATAAAATCTGAAAAGAGTTTGTAGGCAGTATATTATTTGAGTTTCTGTGTTTGGGAAAATGTTCCCTTCCCTTGTTACTCCAAGGAGAGCTTTGGATTAAATCATTCCCTGCCCCACCACTTGTGGACACAGTACCACTATTGTCTGGCTTCTTGTATTACTGTGGGGAAGTCTGAATTGGGTGTTTTCTCCTTTGTGTATGTGCTTGTTATACCTACATCTCTTCCTTATTCCTAAAAAGTCTTAGTATCGATTAGTCTTTATCACTTCTTCTTGGGGACAGAATAAACCCCTTTCTTTTGTATATACGCCTTTTATTTCAGGAATGTTTTCTTGTTATAGTTTTGAATATTTGTCTTATATCCTCTCTAAAATCCTTTTATAGCTTTTTGCAATCCCATTTCATTTGCATGATTTCTTTGAGTCTGATGCTTCTCAGAAATTAAGCATGTTGGAGGTTCCTTAGAAAGTTAAAAATAGAACTACCCCATGATCCAGCAATCACATAACTGAATATTTACCCAAAGAATAAAAAAACATGAATTCAAAGGGATAACGAAAGGGATAACGCAGTCCTATGTTTATAGCAACATTATTTACAATAGCCAAGATATGGGAGTCTATCAAGTTGATGAATGAATAAAAATGTGGTGTGTGTGTGTGTGTGTGTGTGTGTGTGTGTGTATGTATGTATATTGCCTACAATGGAGTACTATTCAGCCATCAAAAAGAATGAAATCTTGCCATTTGCAAAGACATGGATAGAGCTAGAGGGTATTATTCTAAGTGAAATAAGTCTGTCAGAAATGGATAAATACCATGTGATTTCACTCCTATGTGGCATTTCAGAAGCAGAACAAATGAGGAAAGGAAAAAGAGATAAACCATGGCTGGGGAATGGGAGAAATAGGGGTTGGGGAGTAAGGAGGGCACTTGTGATGAGCACAGGGTGATTTAAATAAAAACTTAAAAACCACTGAAAAACAATTAAGAATCACCTCTTGGAAAATGTGTAAAAACAGGTTTCTGGGTGACACCCCTCCAGGATCTACCACAGTACATGTGGGGTGGGGCCCGATAATTTGTATTTCTGACAAGCTCCCAGATTGTGCTGATGGTGCAGATTCACAGACCTAACCTAGCTCTGTAGTTCTCAGAGTTTTAGTCTCTGGACCCCTTTCTTCTTCTTCTTCTTTTTAAATTGAAATATAATTAACATGTAACACTGTTAGTTTCAGGTATACCACATAATGATTTGATAGATGTTAAATATTGCAAACTAGGGCAGCCTGGGTGGCTCAGCGGTTTAGTGTCGCCTTCAGGTCAGGGCCTGGAGATCTGGGATCGAGTCCCACGTCAGGCTCCCTGCATGGAGCCTGCTTCTCCCTCTGCCTCTCTCTCTTTCTCTCTTGCTCTCTGTGTGTCTCTTATGAATAAATAAATAAAATCTTAAATAAGTAAGTAAATAAATAAAGCAAACTGATCGTAACAGAAAGTTGCGATCGCAACATCCATTACTACACAGTTAACATTTTTTTTCTTACTGCTGAGAACTTTCAAAATTAACTCCCCCAGCAACTTTCAAATATACAGTACAGTATTGTTGACTAACTGTAAGTCCCCACACTGTACATGACATCCCCAGGACTTCTTATAACTGGAAGTTTGTACTTTTGATCCCCTTCACCCATTTTTGCCCACCCTATTACCCAGGACCCCTTTACTCTTAAAGATTATCGAGGTCCTCAAAGAGTTTTGTGAGTTACATCTATTGATATTAACACTGAGAGCATTTATTTACGTTGATTCATTTAAAAACTGTCGTGAACTCTGCATCTAAACAAATGATATGTTCTCATGAAAAATACATTACCCAAAGCAAACAAATTTACTGAGCACCGAGAGGTGTGAGTGACATTATTTTACATTTCTACAGATCCCTTTAGTAGGGAGCTTAATGAAAGATGGCTTTGGCTTTCTCTCTGTTGTAGGTAAACTTATTTGTAAGAGACTTGATAGCGTGTGTTAAAGGCTTTTTGTATTTCCAGGTGACTTACTGAGTAACCTGTTGCAGAGTCCTAGTTCAGCCAAACTGTTGAATCAGCCAATCCCCATCCTTGATGCGGAGAGTGAGTATATCTGTTCCCTGGCCTTGGAGTGCCTGGCCCATCTCTTCAGTTGGATTCCTCTGTCTGCCAGCATCACCCCATCCCTCCTAACCACCATCTTCCACTTTGCGCGCTTTGGCTGTGACATCCGGGCCAGAAAGATGGCATCAGTTAACGGCAGCAGCCAGAACTGTGTGTTGGGTCAGGAGCGCGGCCGGCTTGGGGTCCTGGCCATGTCCTGCATCAATGAACTCATGTCCAAGAACTGTGTGCCTATGGAATTCGAGGAGTATTTACTACGTATGTTCCAGCAGACTTTCTACCTCCTGCAGAAAATCACCAAGGATAACAATGCCCACACGGTGAAGAGCAGGCTGGAAGAACTCGATGAGAGGTAATGAAAACAGATGTGGAATCGGCTGTGTTCTGAAAAGGGGCCGTGACTGTTTATCACGCGGTGTCGCATAGTGTCTGTAATCCTCTTTGGTTTCAGAGTTTGGGGCTCCTGACAAGGAACGGACAGGTAGGTGTGGACCAGTAAGTCTGAGCGTAGCTGGAAGGGCTAGGGTGGCTAGAGGGATGAGTCAAGCTGGGAACATGCCTGTGAATTGTGTAGGTGTGTTGTCTTTCCCCCTCTCTGCCTCCTGTCCTCCCTTCCGCCCTCTCCCCCACCCCATCCTCACGATTCGCCTGCAGGTCTGAGGTGGCGCAGGAGCCGAGTCTGCTGCTCGTGCGTAGCCAGGAACGTGAGAGGAGGCCTTGGAGGTACAGGAGCTCTCATCCCCCTTTTCACTTGATATTGCCTGTCAGTTTTTACTACTTGACTTTTCCCAAGTGAACATCGTGCAGTGTATAGGAATGTTATTACCATGAGCTTTGCACGGATGGCACACTTCCATCAAAAGAAAAGAGATGTGGAAGAGGGCACGTATGAATGTGGCACACACTTGGGTTTCTTTGTTACCTCCTCTTGCTTGGAGCCAAAAATGACCTCGCTTTTCTTTCTGAAGTACTCAAAAAGATGACTCCATCACAGTACGCTGAGGCGTGGTCTTCCGGTCTTCCTCTGGATGATGCCATTATCTGTCCCACAGCTTTCATTGATGCGATGCCACTGCTGTGTAACAGCAAGAGGGAAAATTAAAGCATCATGTTGACTATTCAGAAACTTCCAGGTGGATAAATTGTATTGAGTTAGAAGATATTTATTGATTGCCAGGCAGCAAATGTTGTTAATATTTTAATCCATCTTTCATGGCTTGTTTTTTGTTATTAAGCTACACCGATTTAAGCCATTTTCCTTTTCCTTAGAGTAAGTAGCAGATATAAAGTCAAGTGCTTAAAGACTGTTTTAGTGCTTTTTTAAATATAGCAGTTTTATTAAGGGTTTTCTGAAGTTGAAAATGTGGATACAAAGATTCTTTTGGTTTGGTTCATTGTAAACAAGCTTTGTGTGAAATTTTCTTTGTATAATCACAAAAGAGCTCATAATCTCGTATGGTGGTATGTTGGTTTTATTTTCCATTATTTTGTAATCGCTTTCTGTATGAATTCAAAGGCATCGGTATGCAAACACACAGTTTTATATCCTTTCTAGCTTTGGGTTAAGAAAGGCCATATTTTCATATGTTAAAAAGAAAAGTTCAGCTGCTCGTACGGAGCGTCAGGTACCTGGGCTTTGAGTTTGACATGTAGCACAATGTTTGTGATGGCTTATGTTCGGGTGGTAAAGAAATATTGTCACCGGTTATCAATATACTGTTTTTGTTACGTGTAACCCTTGTGCTTTTGGTTTTATATTTCAATCCTATGCTTCCTCTTGCCCTGAGAAAGCTGAGAGGTACCCAGAAGCAGAAAGGTGACCTAAATAGTACTGTGTGCTTGCTTCCTGGCTCTTGAGCCCCTGACCACTAATTCTAAACAGCTAAGTCCATTCTCAGTTGTTTAGGAGCTTTTGACCCAGGGCCTCTGCTCCTGTCCTTCTCCCTCTAGTGCCTGTTTCACACCTTCCACTGCTCATTAGCACCTGTACCAGAAGGTGGGCAAGGGAAAGAAAATGAGGTGAAATAAAATCTAGACTTTCAGCTACCAAACAGCCATTGTTTGCTTAAAAAATTGGGTTGGAGATGAAAATAAAATCGAGGCAGTATGGCATTTACCCAAGACTTCTCTTTGTTTATGGGTGGCAGAGATTTGAGGGTGTCTTCCTAAAGAGCAGTAAAGTGGGCGATGGCTCAGAATAGCCATGGCTGAAGATCATGTGATACGTGGAGCAAGGAATGAGGAGCTCCTGCTCTTGAGTATTCATGATCTGAGGCATCAGAGAGAAGTCTCACACTTGACTCTAAAAACAGGCGATTTGAATGCCTTACTATGTTTCAAGTACTTGGTCCCATGATCCACAGAGACGGCCATTCTCCTTATCAAGCAAATTAATGTTTTTGTTTCTGTTTTTTTTTTTTTTTTTAACTGCACATGCTTACACATATGTGTTAGCTAGCTGTGCAGAGGCCAGATAGCTGGGTTGGCTGCCTCCAGGGTGCTAGGTCTCAGGAACAATACAGGACATTTTGTTTATGGGCCAATTTGCTCTTCTGAGTAGTAGTCTTTTTCTCCCCTTTTATTATTGCATAATCCTTGCTTTTAAAAAAGCTTTTTGCAGTGGTGAGTTTCAGAGTTGCCTGTAACCATGATTTAATTTTTGACTAAGGCCTGTAGTGAGTCTTTATATTGTTTATTGGTCTCCGAAATGTGATTTATGGAGGTATGTCCATCTCATTTTCTAATCACCTTTTGGTATCAAGGGGCTTATAATGCAGTTTCTGAAATGTGAGTGATGATGTGCTGTGTGTTTAGTAACAGCAGTCTCTTATCCTTGCAGCTGGGACTCACTCTCCTCTGGGAAATGATACTGGGAATACACATGAATTGGGGAGTCACTGTGCTGTGAAAGGAAAGAGCACTGGCGTGGGAGTGGATGGGGGGTCCCATTCTGCTGTGAGCTGGCCCAGCAACCTCAGGCGGGTCACTTTATCTCATTGGGCCTCATCTGTCCAATGAAGCACCAGACTAAATTGTCCCCGAGGCCTGTCCAGCCTGGGCAGCCCTCCTCCCTTATTTTTGCAATCACTTTCAGAGTGGACCAGGATGTACTTATGTTTAATTAGCACCAGGAGATAGAGGGCGGGGTAAGGAGGTGGGAAGAAAGAGCATTAGGTTGCAAGCCTGCATATGCCTTACCTGGATGCCATGTCTTTGGTCTAGCCTTGTTTTGTTTTTGTTCTTAGCACATTCATTTTAATATTTTGGCCTCATAGCAAAGCCTCCCAGACTTGCCACATTGAAATGATGCACATGCTCTGCCCATCAACTTTTTAGTACCATTTCCTTTCACTTGAATGGGGTCATAATATGAAGGAGTTAGAAACTCTGAGAGCACTAGTTTATAAGATGCCTTACGAGATAGTGTCTGAGGATTAAAGTTGCTTTTCTGCTATGTTTCAGGTGGTAATGGAATGAAGGGTTGCCTGACCTGTAGGTAATTGTTGCAGGCCTTTATATTTTTAACTGAAACTATATTTTAAATCTATGTAGTTCTGTACTGAAAGAAATTTGGTTTGAATTTGAGTTCTTTTCTAAGGAGATGGCTGGGTTTCAGATTGTCACCCCTTGTCTTCTTGTCTTACTAGCTACATCGAGAAGTTTACTGACTTCCTCCGGCTCTTTGTGAGTGTTCACCTGAGAAGAATCGAGTCCTACTCCCAGTTTCCCGTGGTGGAGTTCTTGACGCTTTTGTTCAAGTACACATTTCATCAGGTAAAACACCAGAACTGCCCATCCTTTCCTCCCGCAAGAAGTCTACTCTCTCGTTTTCAGGGGAAAGAGCTTCTTTACCTCCCAAACATTTAGATAGTGCTTACTTACTTTGTGAAGATGAACACGTGTCTCCTTTACAACAGCTGTTGGAGGTGGGTATTATTAACTATCTCCATTTTCCAGATAAACCGAGGCACAGGGAGTACCTTGCTCAGGGTCATATAGTCAGTAAGTGATGGGGCCAGGACTTGAACTCAGAGTTTGTGTACTTAACCACTGTTTTGCTGGAGAAGCAAGAGATGGAAATAATCTTTCGTTCTATTCTGTAACTGTTGTTAAAACTTCCGATAAGGATGTTAAGTAGTGAAGCTCTCGAGAGTTAAGTTTTGGTGGATCCGATTTTTTTTTTTTTTTTTTTTATGATAGGCACACAGTGAGAGAGAGAGAGAGAGGCAGAGACACAGGCAGAGGGAGAAGCAGGCTCCATGCACCGGGAGCCTGACGTGGGATTCGATCCTGGGTCTCCAGGATCGCGCCCTGGGCCAAAGGCAGGCGCCAAACCGCTGCGCCACCCAGGGATCCCGGTGGATCCGATTTTTACCTGCACTGGACAGATACTTTTTGAGCTCATCTTGTATATCAGGGGCTAGGCATATAACCCTCACAAGCAAAGTCCATGCCTTAATTGAGTTTGACCCAATGTCTTTTATACACACACACACACATATTTTTTAAAAGCTTTATTGAAGTGAAATTGAAATTTACATCTTATGAACTTCACCCATTGTAATTGTATAATTCAGTGATACTCAGTTTATAGACTTGTGCAACCATTATCACAATTTGGTTTTAGACATTTCTTTTTTAAAATTTATTTTTTATTTTTTATTTATTTATGATAGTCACAGAGAGAGAAAGAGAGAGAGAGAGAGGCAGAGACACAGGCAGAGGGAGAAGCAGGCTCCATGCAGGGAGCCCGACGTGGGATTCGATCCCGGGTCTCCAGGATCGCGCCCTGGGCCAAAGGCAGGCACCAAACCGCTGCGCCACCCAGGGATCCCCGGTTTTAGACATTTCTATCATGCCCTATCCCTTATGCATTTGTGTGTGTATGTGTGAGATTTATTTTTAATTCCACTATAATTAATGCACAGTGTTACATTAGTTTCAAGTGTACAATATAGTGATTCAGTAATTCTGTACATTATTCAGAGCTCCTCCTTTTGTGTCTTTAGAATAAGTTTTTTATTTTAAAGATTTAATTTTTTATTCATGAGACACAGACTGAGAGAGAGGGAGAGACACAGGCAGAGGGAGAAGCAGGCTCCTCGCAGGGAGCCTGATGCAGGACTCAGTCCCAGACCTCAGGATCATGACCTGAGCTGAAGGCAGGTACCGAACCGCTGAGCCACCCAGGTGTCCCATAGAATAAGGTTTTTACTGAAATATCACACATAAACAGAGAAGCACACAAGTTATACATGGATAGCTTGGTGAATTTTCCCAAAATGAATAAATCCATGTCACCACCGCCTTAATCAAGAAATAGGACTTAGTGCCAGCACCCCCCTGTGTCCTTTCCCAATCACTTCTTACCCTCTCCCAGTATGTAACCCCAACCCTGCCTTTAACATCCCAGATTAGTTTTGCCTGTTTGAGAACTTTTCTAAATGGAAGTATCCAGTATTTGTTTTGTCTGCCCTTTTCATTCAGCGTCAGTTTGTGAGATTCATCTGTGTTGTGTGTGGCAGTGGTTTGCCCTCATTGCTTATAATAAGTCATTATCTGCAAATCCATTCCACTTTTGATTTGGGTAGCTTTTGGTTTTCGGTGATCAGGAATGGTGTTGCAGTAGACATTCTTGTACATGCATTTGGGTGTACCTATATAGCTCTTTCTGTTGGTGTATCCTAGGGATGATTACTGGGTCAGTTAGGGCATGTGATTTTATAAATAGACTGTTTAGGTGGTTTAAACCACTAACATTGTAGCTTAATGAAGCTGGAAGAGAAACATGGGCCTAGGCTAGCAGGGGTGTGTATGTGGTTGGGAATTTAGAGCGAGGTTTTGGTGGTGAGCTAGGTTTTCTCTCAGGGCACATAGAAGTAGTGCCCCCAATGGGTATGGGTGAACTGTTCCTGGGAGCAGCAGGGAGGGTGCAGGTGGAGGAGGACCAGGGCTGAGGAAGTGTCAAGATGTCTGATGGGGCCAGTGGGTGTGGAGCAGGAAGGGCAGCATGCTGAGCTCACCAGACCTAAGAAGGAATGGAAGAGGTGTTGAGAAGTGGGAGGGTGAGGAGATAGGAGAGAAGCATTCAAGGTGGGAGTGTTGTGAGATGGATCCAAAGAAATGGATGCAAAGGGACCAGGAGGAAAGGATTTGGTAGATACTTAAGAGTCTGTAGCAGAAATGAAAGAGATGAGGAGCAAGTGGTGCGGTCAGGAAGAAGGAGTTTATGTGGAAAAATGGAATGAAAATATTTTGCCATTTTGCTCTATGTAAAGTTTTCTATCTTTTATGTGCGGTATAGAAAAAAGCTAAATACAAGTTTTAAAGTATGTAGGTCTTATGCCTACTTCTTTGGACCTGGACCCAACAAACAGTTCAGAGTTTGAGCTCTGGTTATTTCTTTGAGGCTTGTGTCCTTGGATGAGTCTTCTTAATTTCCTTAGATTAGTTTCCTCACCTAAGAAGATTGTGGTGGGCATCTTCACAATCTGGCCCAGTGGTTATCTTCTGTGATCCCCTCTCTAGAATCGTATGTGTTCGTTTTCCATTGAACTGTAGTGTCAGTATATATTTATATGTGTTGTATTTATATAGTGGGAAAAGAAATGGGTCTGGTCATGAAGCAAACAAGCTTCTTTCTTCCTCCATTACCTGAGTTCACTGTTAGCCAAGCTCCTTTGTACTCTCTTGGTCCGCTGTATGTGAACCTTGCTTACTAGGCGCAGGCTCTTACTCTGGGTGTCGGTGTCCTTTGAGGTCCAGGCTGAAGCGGATTTGAGCATCCGGTAGAGGAGCAGGAAGCTGGAAGGTGCTCTGTGCAGTTTGCTGTAGGCTGGGCTGCCCCTTACTGGAGAGGCAGGGTTGAAAAAAGGTGGCAGTGTGCACTCCAGGATCAGGAGCGAGTTCTTTGGGGTAAGATTTAAGAATAAGAAATGAAGTGCTCTCAGCTTTAAGTTCTCATCTATTCATTAACTGTGTGATCTTATTTTATTACAGTTTAATTATCTATGAAGTGGGAAAATGTTCTTTCCTCTTGTCTAAAGGGTTATGAGTATACTCAAGTGTTTCTGCCTTTTGTTTCTGAAATTCATAGAGAGGTGCCTGGCTAGCTCTGCAGTAGAGCATCTGCTGTCTGACACTTAATCTCAGGGTCATGAGTTCGGGGAGCCCTATGCTGGGTATAGAGATGACTTAAAGAAAATTCATAAGAAATTTTAGTACTGGTCATCATATATTGAAAGAATAGTAATGAGACAAAGATGATGTTAGTATCTTTCTGTGATTCTTTCCTCTCATTTCCTTTCCTACAATTTTTTTTTTTTTTTTAACCAAAGCATCTTGCTGCAGTGTCTCTAGCCCCTTGGGCTGAGCAGATATTTGCCTCCACCGTTGCGTTCCTTGCTGAGGTGTCCCTAGAAGCATCTGATTTCTGTCTTATTTCCATCTTCCTGCTCCTTCTCTTAGCATATCGTCAGCAGGGCATTCTTGGTCTTGCGTTTTTCACCCCCCACCCCACACCTGCCTGTCCTTCTTAAAATAGTGCCTGGGGTAGTGTGGCATGGGGGCGAGGGCTCTGGACCAGGAGTCTTAAGTTCCATGTTCTAGTTCTCTTTCTGTTTCTTATCTCATCACCTTGAGCAGGTAACTTTGTTTCTGAGCTTTGTTGTCTTTATCTGTAAAATGGGAAGAAGAAAAACACCTGTCTACTTTCCAGGGCTATTATGAAGATCAAATAGACCAATGCAGATAACCACTGTAAAGTGCTTGGAGAGAGAAGGGTGGTATCACTACCCTTCTTGAAGAAACTTGTTTGGATCTTTAGTGATTAGTTAGCCCTTGAGCATGAAAAATAAGTCTGAGTATAGGTACATTTTTAAAATGGGTCTGTGAGGGTTCTGAACATTGGATGACTGCAAAAGTGCAGCTTTTGGAGGTCATCTATGTGACCTTAATGATCTGTATCCACAGCAGTTGTCAAAGGTGAGATTGTGGGCAGCACACAAGGCCTCACAGCGGGCCCTGCAGTAGGAAGAAGTTTCAGGTCCTGCAGAGGGTGGATCTGCCCACCTTATTTTCTGGTCTTGAGCCACGTGATATATCCTCAATTCAAAGGCATGGAGAGGATGTGTGTAACGGTAAAGTACATTGACATAACCATAAGCCCTGGGTTTGTGTAGTGACTTTTACCAAAAGCACTTCCATATGCATCTGATCAGTTATGTTCTATGGAGGGGGGAAGGTGGGTGTTCTCAAACCAAGGAGGGACAACTGAGTGATTGACCTACAGGAAGCTCATCAAGCTGCAGCTAGTAAAGATTCCATCTCCTGGCTGTGCAAGTTGAGTGCCTGTCTATAAGCTACCCATATTATTTCCACATGGCTTATTGTTTTTTCTCCTTATTCTGGCTCATTTCATGTCCTGGATATAGTGGGTTTTGCAAAGGATGAAGTGGAGACAGGAAATGGTCATTTTGTTTTCTTGAGGACGGTCCTGTCAGTGGTCCTTACTGAGCTGTGCATTACAGTTCCAGGGCGACCCTGGGTGTTTTGAGGTTGGACTCTCTCCTAGTCTGCTCCTGAATAAGTTAGTTTTTCTGTCTCAGACTCAGCCTGGGTACAGAACTCCCATCTCATGCTACCACCCAATGCGTAAATCCCATATATGCCCTCGTAAGCCTCTGGATTTCCTAGTGGATCTGAAATGGAAGGAAACTGATCCCAGAAGATGATGGCATTGTTTCTTTTCCTGTCTGATCCTGCCACCAGACATGTGGTTCAGTGATGTAATCACAAAACCAAAGAGCTCTCAGAGGTAGCAAGAAGTTGAG
This sequence comes from Canis aureus, assembly GCF_053574225.1. Lineage (NCBI taxonomy): Eukaryota > Metazoa > Chordata > Mammalia > Carnivora > Canidae > Canis > Canis aureus. The sequence continues at coordinate 59,194,971 of NC_135618.1, read as the reverse complement.
TGAATATAGAAGGGATTGAGGGTCACAAGTTGAAATAGAATATGTGCAAGAAGGACTAGATTTTGGAGAATATAGTGTCTGGATTTTGCATGAAATAGAATCTGAGAAATCAGAGCATTAGGATCCTACAAAGACTTGCTCTTCTCTCTTTACTTTGTCTTTATCAACATCTGTTTAGAGCTTGCAATTAGTCTGTTGGACTACCTCTCCTTCTGCAGAGGATTTGATGCCCGAGGGCCAGACTGAAGCTCATTTTCGGTCTGCTCTGTAGGAACACTGCAGCTGTTACTTTCTTAACCTTCAGATATGTGAACTTGTCACCTTTGGAGCCACTGGAGCTTGTTTTTGGTTTTGTAAGGGTATGTATTGGGAAGAGCATTGGTTGGGGGTAGAAGGACCTGCTCCTACTCCTGACCTTGAATAGATTGTGTCTCTGGATCTAAGTTTCTTTTTCTCTTAAAACAGATTTGAATTGGATCATCTTTGAGGGTCCCTCCCCCCACACCCCAGTCAATCTCAGATTTAAAGGTTGGCGTCTGCTCTGCTTATTTTGTAATTTGGTTGTCCTGCCTAATGATGTGTTTGTTCCATGGCACCCTTGTCTTGTTAGGATCACCAGGGCCCAGTCATGAAGACCATCTAAAAGACACCAGTTGTGGTTACCTGGAAGCAGAGGGAATCTAGGCTTATGGTTGTACCATTCTGGTGGAAATAAACACTGGTGGGTGTGTTTCTAAGGAGGAGTCGCATTAAGTAATCTCATTGTCTGGATTTCTTTTGCATCATAGCCTACTCATGAAGGTTACTTCTCTTGTTTGGATATCTGGACGCTCTTTTTGGACTATCTGACAAGTAAAATTAAAAGCCGTCTGGGAGACAAGGAAGCAGTTCTCAACAGGTAAACCCCAGAAACATTGATAACTAGAAATAGAAAATTTTGCCAGTTTTTCCTGTGGCCTGAAGGGGCAGCCATGCAGCCCAACCTCTTCAGTGAGACCAGGTCACATAAGCTGGTTAGGTAGTTAATGTCATCGTGCATATCTGTATTCTTTTTTTTCTTCCCTTTTATCTCATTTTCTTAAAACATTTTTTTTTACTGGTTAAAAAAGTCATTTGTATTGTTAATGTTTTAGATATGACAGTGTTTTCATGAGTTTGTTTTTAAATGGCCCTATTTTAGAGATGAAAAACTGAAGTATTTATTAGATGAAATGATACGACATCTGGGATTTGCTTTAAAATAATCCACTGGGGATAGAGGGAAAAGCAGGTTGGCCATGTGTTGATAATTGATGTTGACCTGTATTGATGCTAACTTGGGGTTTATTATATTCTTGCTCTTTTGGTATGTGTTTGAAAATTTCTTAAAGTAATAAAGGCTTGTTGTGAAAAATAAGTATTTTAAAAACTAGGAAAAGATAAAAAAAAATATAGTTACCCATAATCCCACAGTCCAGCGATAGCTACTTTGTACTTTTTATTGTATTTTTTAAAAACAAAATGGGGGGCAGCCTGGGTGGCTCAGTGGTTTAGTGCCACCTTCAGCCCAGGGCGTGATACTGGAGACCCTGAATCGAGTCCCACGTCGGGCTCCCTGCATGGAGCCTGCTTCTCCCTCTGCCTGTGTTTCTGCCTCTCTCTCTCTCTCTGTCTCTCTCATGAATAAATAAAATCTTTAAAAAACAAAATGGAGAATGTTTCTTCCCCTCCATGTGTTTCTCAGGTCATTTTTCTTACTTGCAGGCAGAAGGTGTATTTCCTGTATATTATAGTTAATTCATTTCAGAAATGAAATAATGAGCTAATGTATCTAGAATGCTTGGCACATTATGAATGTTTGCTCAGTAAATGGCATCAGTGGTTGGTGGTGGAGACAGTGAACACCCCTTCCCCAAAAATATGCCAAATGGAGATGGTGAGGCGAATCCCTATTTGGGAAGAGGTTGGACTGACCCTCTTAAAACGCTTTGTATTGCTGAGGTTTTATGAGTTTTAAACATTCTAAACAGATTATTTGCATTCCAAGTTTAAAATTTGCACTTTTGTTCCCAAAACATTATTTTTGTGATTGCAAAATAGCTTCTAAGTTGCTATGGTAACGGGTCAAATGTGCTTTATGGGTAGTATACTCCTGTATCTGAAACTTCATTACATAACAGTAGATCCTGTTTTTGGTGAATTTGCCAGCTATAAGTAATTGTGTTTTTGAATGAGATTCTTCAAAGAAAAGGTATTTCCGCCCTATTCTCTATTTTGTATGCTGAACAGTTGTGTCCTTTAGTTCTGGGACTGTGCCTGATTTTGCTATATTTAGTGGTAGATATTCTTTCACATCTCCCAGGCTTGTTGGAAGAATAAACTGAGGAAATGATTAATATGCAAATGCTTTTTAAAGCACAGTACAAATGTGTTTTAGGTGTGGAGAATATGGTTTCATTGAGAAAGTATGTGCTGGCAGATTATTAGTATTAAATATACACTTGTGCACATTATTGTACCAACAGAAGAAGCAGTGGTTTAGAATTTAAATTCCTTTGCTGCTTCATGGGAGCAGTATTACTTTTGGTCAAGTTATATACTGATCACATTTCCTGTTGCAAAATACGCATGCTGATATCTCTTGCAGGATGGTTAGAATTCAAGGAAATCTTGTATATAAACTGCCTGGCACAGTATTTACCCTGTTTAAAGCACTCAATCATTGGTCACAGTGATGCCCACAACTGTGATAATAAGTAACAGGAGATGTTGCTGCCCTTTGCCGATGACTGTGGAGTTAAGTGATTGGGCCCTCTATCTGCACATGTTGACCTGCCTGCGCAAGCGTCTATCATCTGATGTCACAGTTGTCAGGGGCGATGACTGACCACTTTAAACTCTAGGAATTTTTCTCATTGATCGTTTGATCATCATTCTAAATGAGACTTTCTAATTTTTTATGATATTTAATTTAATTTAAATTTTATTTATTTATTTATTTATTTATTTTTAAAAGATTTTATTTATTCATAGAGAGAGAGAGAGAGAGAGAGAGAGAGAGAGAGGCAGGCAGAGACACAGGCAGAGGGAGGATAAGCAGGCATCATACAGAGAGCCCAACATGGGACCCGATCCAGGGTCTCCAGGATCATGCCCTGAGCTGCAGGCGGCACGAAACTGCTGCGCCACCGGGGCTGCCCTGACTTTGTTTTTTAAAGTATATACACTTAGAATACTTTTATGCCCTTGAAAAAACAAAACAAAAGCCCCAAACCTTCAAAGCTGGTCTGTGGGTTTTTTTTTTTTTTTTAAACCATTGAATAATAACCATCACCCTGGGAACTGGAAACTGTTGATCAGACATTGCCTAGGGTCTAGGGTTGCAGGCTGCAAAGAAGGGTGTATAAGGTAGTCCCCTGAGGGGCACAAAGAAAATAGTTGAATTTTAATGTCTATATTTTTCCTGTCACCTCTTACACTATATATTTATGCAGATGTATGCTCAGTTCTTTAAATGAAAGTTTTGAAATGTGGCAACCACTCTTCTAGGTTCTAAGAGACCCTAATATGTCAGAGATGTATTGTTCTGCAGAGGTAGCTGATAAAGAGTGCTGTCTACTGGTAATGACCCACTCATTTTAATAAAGCTCATAAATGGGATCAAATGTTTTTCAGCTGACAAAATTCATCTGAAAGAAGTTGAGGTGCTTTTGGAATCACATTTGTGGCTTGTGCCAGAATTTTAGAAGCAACTGATCTTGCAGGAATTAGTCAAGAATGTTTTCTTGGTGTCTTAAATGGGAAACGTAGGTGTGGTTAAGTGACAGAGGCAGCACTCAGTTCCTGTCCCTTGTGGTTTATAGGTTTTGCATCATTCATCACAACAAAGTGGTGTAGGCATTGTAGGCTATAAATTTAGAAGCACAAATGTACATGGATTTATTTTTGGACCTAGGAGCATTGGAGCTGTGCATGTTCTTTATTCACTGAGAATGCTCCAGAGTTTCTTGATCAGAGCTGCTGGGGACTTGCATCCCACTGTCAAAGGAATGTGTTCAGTAACATTGCCAGCTGAACAAAGCTACTGCTGGAGTTCATTGTCCAGATTGACCATTTTCAGGTGGTGGTTTGAGAAGACCTGAAGTTCAGGCTCCTTTTCCTCTGCTGTACTCTGGGGAGGGTTGTGCCTACTTACAAGCTGTTGAGAAAAGGAAGTGAACCAGTACATGTTTGGTACCTTGGCTGACAGTAGGTGTTTTGTGAATAAGTTCTGGTTTTCTTCTGTTCTCTCTCCCTCACTCCCTTCTCTGCTTGTCACTGTGAAAGCAGCCACCTGTGTAGAAACTTATTTTTACAGGAAGATGAGGAAACCTGAAGGGAGTTAAGCAACCTAAAGTTATTGAGTCATGTCCTGTCAGCCCCTTTGTCATGAGAGTACTGGCAAGTACTAGCCACAGACCATCCAGGGATTCCGGGTGACACTGGGTTGGACTGTAAACAACTGTGGGTGAGCGTGAGAAAACCTGCTGCCCTTTCTTTCCGGGTGGGTTTTTCTGCTTAAGAAAAAGGAAGTGCCATTACAGCACATGGCATTTTGATAACAGTTAATATAAGGTGTTAACTAGTTAACTAGGTTTGTGTCAGGGCTCTAGTAGATTTCTAGGTCCTGTGAGGAAAAATCCATGCTGTTGATGGCCCCAGAGAGTAAATGAGTAGAGTCTTGGTTATTTCTTTGAGTTGAGAAAGTGGTCCAGGGTTCTGCTCCAGTCCTTTGTAGTCACCTGATTTAGACTTTTGTCTGTTTCTTGCCTGTGCATTTATTCATTTTTTTTGCTCATTTGTACTTTGACTTATCATTTGTTTACTGAACACCTACTGTAGTTGCCCCACCATGTACAGCTTTTTTTTAACTCAGACGTTAGAGTGCTTTGGGATCATATTTGTGGCTCAAGGCACACAGATCTATGGGTTTATTTCCATTGCATGTTTAAGCATGTAATGCTACAAATTTCCCTCTGAGCACTGCTTTAGCTGTGTCTACCAGATTGTCATATGTTCTATTTTCCTTTGTTTGCTGAAGAGATTTTCTGATTTCTCTTGGGCTCATCTCTTTGTTTAACTTCCAAATATTTGATTTCCCATCTATCTTGTTACTATTTTCTAGTTACTGTGATCCGCAAAGATAGTTTGTATGATTTCAGTTTTTTTCAACTTGCTAAGGTTTGTTTTATGACTTAGTTTTCTTGGTGATTGTCCATACTGCACTTGACAAGAGTGTGTATTCTGCTGTTGTTGGGTGAGGTATTCTGTAGATGTCGGTTAGGTCAGGTTGGCGGATGGCATTCTGTGTGTCCTCTGTCATGTTCTGTCAGCAGGAGAGAGGCAGGTTCTCTGGGTATAATTCTGGATTTACAATGTCTTCTTTCAGCCCTATTATTTTTGCTTCATTTATTCGGAGACTCTGTTAGTTTCACACAAATTTAGTTTCCCTTTTCAATTTTTTGTTGTTTGATGATACCTCTGAGTGTTGTAGAGGTCACTCTGGTATTATAGTATATCTGCTTTTCACATTAACATTTCACTACTGCGAGTGTATGTGGAAACTTCACCACCACATAGATCCTTTGCCCTCCCTTCTTTGTATTGAGGTTGCCATGTTTTACATCTATATTCATGGAAAACACCATCAATGTTTTACTTTTGCTTTCATCCATCATTAATATTTTTAAAGATCTTAAGAGGAGCAAATACTAGAGAAATGATATTTACCGAAATACTTGCCAATTCTCTTGCTTTTGTCCTTCATTCTTGAGGTTCCAGGTATCATTCTCGTGGTCATTTACCTTCTGTGTTAATCAGCTCAGGCTGCCATAACAAAATACCACTGGCCGTTTTATAGGCCTTATCTCCAAAGTTAAATGGGGTTAAGGCTTCAATGTAAATATTTTGAGTGGACCCAATTCAGTCCCTAGCACCTTCTATCTGAAAAGCCTTATGGAGGATGGTTGTAATAGCTGCCTTAAAAGTCTTTGGTAATTCCAGTGTGCCATCATCTTGAAATCAGCTTCTGTTGGTTGTTTTTCCCTTGATAAATGGTCAGTGCCTCCACATTCTTTGTATGTTGACTCATATTCTGGGTCCTTTTACCTGTTTATCCTACCAGCCTCAGGCATGACTTCCATCTCCAAAGTCACCTTGTGGTTAGAAATGGATGCTGCATTTACAGACCCCATACCCACGATTCTGATTCAGGTAGCAGGAATGAGAAAGGGAGAAATTGGACAAAAGATGCTCTGAAAGAGGCTTGGCCTAATGACTTCTCTTAGTTATATCCTCAACCACTGCCATCTACAGGGGAGGCTGGGAAATGGTAATCTTCCAGTTGCCTCAGTGCCAGTTGTCTAACTGAAGTGCCTCTTTCAGTTGTCTAACTGAAAGAGAAAGGAAGAAAGGGTATTGGGTAGGTCACCAGAGTCTGTTACACCCATACACTCTCCCCGCCTTCATCAAACACTTTGGGGGAGCAGTTACTATCTAAGTGTGCTTTAGCCTGGTTCCTAGTTGGGTATAATTTTTTATGTGATAATTTTTTTTTCCCCCCAGCTAGAGTTGCTAACTGCCAGTAGGGTTTTAGGTCTAATTTAGGATTATCCTATGCATACAAAGTCTTTAAATTCCCTTTTAGCAAGGTAATTTGTAGATGACAAGTTTCATCTGCCCTTTAGTCTGAAGTAGATTTTCTTTCCTAGAAAAATTGTGAAAATGCATTGGTCCATCATAGCAATTTATAGCATAAAACTTCTATAACTAACTTTAGGAATTTTTTGTCTGAGCAAATGGCAAATATAAGCTCCAGGCTTAAGTGTTTGATCTTAACTTTCTCTGAAGTCTACTGAAATAGGATTTTGAGACTATTGGCAATTTTTCCTTTAGATACTATTTTTTTTAAGATTTTATTTATTCATGAGAGACAGAGAGAGAGAGAGAGAGAGAGAGAGAGAGAGAAGAGACACAGGCAGAGGGAGAAGCAGGTTCTATGCAGGGAGCCTGACATAGGACTCGATCCTGGGTCTCCAGGATCATGCCCTGGGCTGAAGGCGGCGCTAAACTGCTGAGCCACCTGGGCTGCCCATTTTATTAGTGATAGTGCCAATAGATACTGCCTATTTTATTAGTGATTTTCGCTGCCAGCATTTGTTTCTGGGGCATGTTCAGTTACCCATCTAGCCTAGGTTGTTAAATCATTTGCAAACGCTGAGGGGGAGAGGTGGTCAGTGTTTCTGTCTTAGTGGAAAAAATGTGCTCTTACACTCACCAAACTGCAATGTGACAGTTCAGGAGGATCCTAATGGAGTTTTTAGACTGTCTTTAACGTGTCTCATTACAGGAGTTGTAACTTAGACTAGATGGTGTATTTGATCTTGGCATTAAATACGTTTTAGCTTTGGTTAGCTTGTCCTGGTACTCACCTGCATTGGATTAGATGGTTTATTAGGTAGGGTCCTGTCAGGAAAATGGAAACCAGACTTAATTATTTTAAGAATTCAGTGTAGGAAATTACCAGTTTCACTGGTGTTGGAGGATTGGAAGAGCTAGAAGGAAACACCGAGATTAGGCAGATAAAAACTACAGGGAGCAGTCCCACTCGAAGGGCTGAGGGTACAACGAAAGAGGTGGAGTTTTTAAAATCTAGATCAGAGGGATAGGCCTCATGCAGCCAGAGCTCAGGTCTCTGAGGAGAGGGTAGCACCCAGCTGCCATAGGAGCTCAGATGAAGGGCCCCATGGAGCTGATATTCAGAGGAGGGAGTGCAAGCTGGTATCTGCTGGTACCTGCTGGTACCTCTGAAAGTGCATGAGGCTGGTTCTAGGAATGGGGAAGTGGAAAGTGGAACCATTTATTACCGCCAGGTCATGGTTGACTGAAGCAGTTGTGCCAGAACAGGGAGCCCACAGGAGGATTGGTGTGCCTGTGCCCCCTCTACCTCTGGGTCTTCCTGCAGTGCCCCTGCTGCAGAACCTCCAGGCAGAGAAGTGTGCTCTGTGCACTCTCAGCCCCCAGCATCCCTAGGTATGCGGTAGATCGGTGCTGAGTGCCTGGCATGGGTGCCCAGCTTTATGAGTGGGAGTAGTCTCTGAACCTACCTTAGAAATGTTTCAGGACAGATAGGCAGCTGGTTTGTTCTTGAAAATTAGTGGTTTGTTGGTCCTTGTGGTGCAGTTGCTGCATATAACTTGGTGTCTTCTGAGGTGGGTTCTTACCACATGTGGGAAATATCCAGGCCTGGGGCTTTAAATGTTTCTTTGAGGAGTTCTTAGATATAGGTCAAAGGGCAGGGTTTCCCCAGACTTTTTCCATTTCTTACTTTAGGTTTTAAGTGTTCTGAAAAATTGACTGAAGGTAAGGTTTTGGGGAGTGGGTGGAGCAGGATCAAAGATCATTGTTGGTTTATGTGGAGAGCATGGAATGTTGAATTCTGGAGCCCCAACTTCAGATCACCTAGCTTGGTGACCTCAGGCAGTTTACTTAACTTTTATTAATTCTGATTTCCTCATCAGAAAAACACCAGTAGTGACACCTACTTCTCACAGGTATTAAAAGGATTGAATTATTGAATTGAATCATATATTGAATTAGTATAAGTTGATGTTTGTATATAATTACCTGTAATCCCCAGAGCAAACCATTGAGAAAATAACCCACAAATGCATGGTGAAAGAAATGACAAGAGAATGAAAACGGCACACTAGGAATTATCGGTAAACAAAAGGAAGGTGGTCATAGAGGAACAGAACAAAAGCTATGACTTGGAGGAAATAGGTAGCACAGTAGCAGAAGTCCCTCCTTTTCAGTAATGACATTAAACGTGCAGAATTAACTTCTCTGGTTTAAAAAGCAGTGATTGTCAGAATAGATTAAAAAAACATGTTCCAACTACATGTTGTCTATAGTAAGATTCCAGTTTCAAAGACGCAAATAGGTTGAAAGTAAAATCTGTTCCATGCAGGCAGTAACCAAAAGAGATTCAGGCTATGCTAATATCAGGTTGAACAGACTTTAAAATACGAGTAGCTGCTGGCAGGGCAGGGTGGGGGGTGGGTGGGTCGGTTAAGCATCCAACTCTTGATCTCAGCTCAGGTCTTATCTCAGGGGTGTGAGATGGAGCTCTGCATCGGGCTTCATGCTGAACATAGAGTCTACTTTAAAAACAAAAAAGTGGCTGCCAGGGAAAAGGAAGGATATCATCTAATGATAAAAGGTTAGTCCATCAAGAAGGTGCCGGAACATAGTGAAATGAATAACTACCCCTGCTACCATTGCACTTAGCCCACAAACTAAATCTAGTTAACATGCTGTTTGTATGTGATAATCCAGCAGGGATGCTGTTCTTTCTCATAGTGCAGGAGACCCTTTCAAAATCCTAGGCTAAAAGCCTGCTGTCACCTGATGTTGAATTTCTCCCTGCCACATAGGTACGAAGATGCTCTAGTCCTCTTGCTCACGGAGGTGTTGAATCGAATCCAGTTCAGATACAATCAGGCCCAATTGGAGGAGCTGGATGACGAGACTTTGGATGACGATGTAAGCGGCATGTCCTAATCAACCTTAGTCATTGTCGTGTTTTGGTGTGAGTCCAAACGGAGACTTGGAACCTGTAAGCTCTCTGCTCTGGAGCCAAAGTAGCCTTACAGTTTGAGTTGTGCATATGAAGGTTACAGATGACCTTGAATGGTGCGGGGCTTAGGGATGCTGACCACCTGCAGTTAAAAATCTGAATATAACTTTTGACTCTCACACAACTGCTAACAGCCTAATTATTCACTGGAAGGCTTATCAACCAACGGTCACTTAATCTGTATTTTGTATGTTATATGTATTATATATGCTGTATTCTTACAGTGAACTAAGCTAGACAAAAGAAAATGTTATTAAAATCATAAGAGAAAATAAATTTCCAGTATTGTACTGTTTAGTAAAAAAAAAATTCCCATATAACTGGACCTGTACAGTTCACACCCCTGTTGTTCAAGGGTCAGCTGTATATCCTAGGCATCTTTTTGGGTTAATTATAAAAGGAAGTTGACAGGCATTTTTATCTGTATGAACTAGAGATATAAGCCGAGAAACCATATGCACAATGAGGAGAGATTTAGTAAGGGCTGTGCCCTCCTCTAGTTCCTCTGCCTCGCACCCACACCTCTGCTCCCCATTCTGGGGAACAAACAAAAGTCAGGTGGATGCAGGTGGAAATAAAGAACAACTTAAATGGTAAGCCTAGAATGGTAGGAAGTCTCTCTTGAGTATGTTTTGTAAATCAGTGTCTTAAAATCAATCTTGAATTTATTGATGCTGGTGTGCCCATCATGGATAAAGAAAATATGTTGAAGGACATAATTCTTATGATCCTTTTTCTTAACCACCATGCACTGTAGAATTTTCAAAATAACAGTGACAGTGGCATGGTTGAGACCTTAAGGGTGGCCATGTTTGGGTTAGAAGGAGCCTTATACTTGAAACCCAAAGGCCTTAGGCCCAAAGGAGATAGACATGTAGGCCTTCAGTATCTCTGAGCCTTAATCTCCTCTCCCAAAAGGAGAGGAATGTGTCTGACTAGCCTGTGCTGACAGTTATATGATGGTAGCTTATAGAAGGATTGGCTACATGCCTGGCACATTGTCGGTGCTTGGTAAACGTGAGCTTCACTTCTTGTTAACCATATGATTTAGTACAGTGCTTCTCATATTTGAGCATGGTTAAAAATCACTGGGACAGCTTGTTAAATAGACTTTGCTTTGGAGCTGGGGACCACAGAATTTGTATTACCTATAAGCCCACAGGAGAAGCTGGTGCCGCCCAGTCTGTGGACCATACTTTGAGTGGCATTGATATAGTCCGTATACTGATTAGGAAGGTAGTGATGGACTATCTCAGAAGTTAAGGAATGAGTGACCACTTCCTATAGCTAGGACGTCAGAAAGGAGGCTTGAGCACTTCACAGGAGCTTTTTAAAATATCCATATTCCTGTGACCGTAAGAGAAGAATTAGATCATTCCTTGTGGATTCTGTGCTGAGGGCATAACTTTTTATGAATTCATTGGATTGAAAAAAAGTACTCTAGATTGATCTTTTTAAAGTACTAAATAACCCAGTGCCATCATAAGCCATTTCTTTAAGATCTTATGTCTGAGAGTGGACTTGAGGTTGTGGATAAATGGGCAGGGGAGATGACAGGACTCTGTCTTTCTGGGAGAGCTGATCCTTTTGTGTTTCCCCCGCAGCAGCAGACAGAGTGGCAGCGGTACTTACGCCAGAGCTTGGAGGTAGTGGCCAAAGTGATGGAGCTCCTTCCCACACACGCCTTCTCAACACTGGTAACTCACCACTTGGAGGGGAATGAAGAGCCTATTTCTTTTTCCCTGAACATGTAGCATGAGTAGTAAGCTTTATTGCTCATGGGTATTTAAAAAATAAATAAATAAAAATAAATCTATACACACGCACACACACACATTTTATGTGTGTGTGTGTATATATATATGTGTGTATATATGTGTGTGTGTGTGTGCATATATATATATATATGAAAGAGAATAATAATTACCATAACCGACCCTCAAGTTTAACAAGTTAACATTTCCCCCCAAATATTTTAAATCAGCTTTTAGAAGCACTGTTTTTCTTTCCTAAACTCTTGGATGTAATAGGAATTTTCCTAATGCCTTCATGCCTGCGTCAGTAACTCAAAAATGGCCAGGCCACGTAGAAGACTTACTTAAAAGCATTGCTGGAAAGTGAGCCTTTGTAAAGCTCATCGCTAGCACTCTGCCTATATTTATGTGCTAGAATCTTAGTCATAAGGACTGCTTTCATTCACTAAGTGGTGCTTGTTATTTGAGGAGATTTCACTAAGCCCAGCTCTTCTTCAAGGGCAAGATGATTTGGGGGGCTTGTGTTCTCTAGGAGAAAGTGCTGTTGTGTTTTGCCAGCTGCCTTTCATAGGGGCCTGTCACATTAAAGTCTGATCTTTATCTTAATATTGAGTTAGCAGCTTTAGAAAGAAAATACAGCTTTGGTTATGAGGGTCCTGTCTGCTAAATGAGTAGGGGAATCTGACTTCCAAAAAATTTGGCCTGTCTTTTCATTTTGCCATGCACTTCAATAAGGCATATCTGGTAGTTCTTTCCAGAATAGAGTTTCCTTTGGAATTGAAGGGAGATAAATAGACCCTGTCTCTGAGCTATAGAAGGTATAGATCATTTGGGGTTTGATGTCCTCTTTTAGGAACATTGCAGTTATGACAGCCATACCCAGCATCCACTGCTTCACTTAGTTAAAGAGTATTGAACTGATATGTTGTTTTCTTTTTTATTCCAAACATTAATTGGTGGTGTGAATTGTAGAAATTGTTGAGAGCAGGCACCAAATGGAGACACTTCTGCTTAGCTGCCTGTGAAGGTTCCCAGAGAAAAGTTTCTTTTATCTGATGCCCCCCCCCATAGATGATTGTAATGTTTTAATGTTAAAATGCTATTAAAATTTGCATTTATGTTTTTTTTTTTTTTTTAATCTTTGTTTCTTTGTTTTCAGTTCCCAGTTCTTCAGGACAATTTAGAAGTTTATCTGGGGTTACAGCAGTTTATAGTTACTTCAGGGTCAGGTAAACTGGTTTTTATTTTCTAATTTAACCAACATTAAGAAAAATACTGGGCTGATATTTAATTACTGCTGTCTTTGCTGTTGGAACATGATTTCTCTGCTGTTACCTCCCCACCAGAATAGAGTTTCCTTTGGAATTGAAGGGAGGGAAGTTATCTCTCCTCACTTCTACATAGGGAAAGCTTTTTAAAAGAATCATGGTCAAAAGGAGCTGTGGGGGGAGGTAAAAGATGAGGTTTTGACAGTGTGTTCTGAAGAGGTGGGGGGGGGGGCGCTAGTTTGGAGCAGAGAGAGGGAGGACTTTGAAAACCCCCCCAGCAATTAGAATATTTACTTATGTCTTTTAAACCAGCAAGTACGCTAGGGAAAAATAGCCTTGGGCTTCTGTGCTTTGTGCTCTTTGCTCCCTGGTGTTCAGAAGCAGGAGGACCCAGTGGCTCTGGAGGAGGCACATGTTTCCAGCTTGTAACTCTCCTCTTGTAGATGGCCCATGGGAGGCCTGGTCATGGCTGGGTTGAAAGACTTAGGGTGACCTTTTGTAGGCTTTGCCTGCCTGGTGTTTAGGCTCTGCATTTTGGGGTTATTTTGTTGATAACAATAACAGCTTCCGTTTGGAGAACGTGCACTACCTGCCTGGCACTGTGTAGTATTGGTCTATGTTCTCCTTAACTCTTTTGGCTGTCCTGGAGCTTAGAGGACTGATACCACTGACTCCTGTTTTGTGGAAGAGGAAATTGATGTCCAGAGATGTTCATTTTTCCCAGGATGGTGTAAGAGGGAAGGATTGAAGAGTTGAATTAACTCAAATCTGACAACAATTTTGCTAGCTGCAAACACGGGAAACTTAATCATTGCACTTGCAGATGCACCTGTGCTCACCCCACTGCTCAGCCAGCCACCCCCCCCCCCCACCCCCAATCTCTGGTGGCCATGTCCTACTGCTCTTCCTCACAATGTCTCCCCTCTGGGAGTTGTGCCTGGCCTTGGCCTCCAGTCCCTCTGTTGTGTAACTGTTGTCTCAGCCTGGCACACAGCCGCCGTGGGTACAGACAATCTCCTGGACGAGCTTGTTATTCATGGCAGAGCCTCCATAAGAGGCTCTTTTGGAGGCTGCCCTTCTTAGTGGCCTGTGACGTTTGTTTCCATGACTCTATTAGCTTCTAAATAATCCACTGGGCCCCAGGAGGTTGATGGGACTTGGCATGCCCCAAAGTTTGTAGATAGGCTAAGAACAACTTAAAAAGAACTTTAAAAGACCACTTTTCAAAGCAAACATGCATGTAAAATATTCTGTCAACATTAATGAAAATCCTTTGACTGTGTACCAGTGCCACACATGTTTCCAGCATCCATTCTTGGGGAAAAAATTGTGCCCTGGTGGTCTCTCCCTCAGGGCCACTCATCAAATTAGAATGTACTCAGCATCCTCAGTACATTATTCTTGATCTTTAAAAAAGTGGAGCAAACACCCCTCTCCCCCTGCATTGACCCCTATGTTCCTTTTCGGGATTGTAGCTGCCTTCTTTATGTTACATTGAGTCTGTCTTCAGGCAAAAATCTGAGTGATTCTTAAATCCTTTTTCTGAGAGGTAACTGGTAACTTAGAATTTCTCATCCGAGAAGGATAAGCTGATTTATTTTTCCCTACATGAAATATCATATACCTGGTTCTCATTGAGAGCCATTTACTGGCAATTTCACAGTGTACTTGGTATTTCCAGATCGTTTATAAATCTTATCCCTAACGCTGACCTTGGTGCATACTCCAGGGGCAAATCCTCTCAGGCCAAAGAAATATTTCCCATTTTAAAACAAGCTCTCTTATCCATGGCAAAGCATTCCCCATCCCTTGTTGGCTCCAAAGCCAAGTTTCCAATGCAAAGCCTACTAAAAAGATGGAAACTCTGAATACATTTTGTTCTCTGGTTCCCATGGTCATTCACCTTCTCAGATAAGCTCTGTGTTGTAATGGCAGCCTTACTGCCTCATAACAAACTGTGGTGTCTTCCTCTTGACAGGGTGCCCCTCACGTTAACATGTACTGCTTCTCACCAGCCTGTAATTCTTGGGTCTCCCCTGGAGCCCGTGTAGACTGGAGTCTTACTGCTTACCACTGCTGGTCTTCTACCTCCATGTCTCTGATTAGGTCCAAGGCAAGACATGTTGTCGCTGTGGTATCTCAGTGGCTACACATCTCTTCCCCTGGGGGGTCACTCTTTGCTCCCGTTGTTGATTGTTCTCACCGTCTGTGGGTTGAGAAGTCCTGTCTTTGGTTGTTGTGTATCTTACATTCTTTGTTCTGCTGGGGTTTATATACGACCTACTTGTTCTCTCAGAGTGAAATTCCTCAAATGCCGATTTTTACACCCCTACTTCCCCACTCCCCAACAGAGAGAAGAGTGAGTTATATTTCACATTAAAATGTTTTTTTCTCAGGGCAGTGATTTGCCAGGGAGCTGTCCTTTGGACGTGGTAAAGGGTGCATCTCGACAGCTTCAGGGTGATTTTGCTTTATGGGAGAGAGAACTTCAGTGTGGCCATGATATTTTCTCTTTCAAAAACCTCTGTAGCAGTAATTCCCCTCTGAGGGTTCCCCTTTGCAGATAATTCTTTGCTATTAGAGGGCCATCTAAGCCTTCACCAAATAGAATAAGATGTGGGTGGTTTGGAACAGTTTTCTCAGTGGGAACTCAGGCCTGCCCCTCGAGTTGAGGTGATTGCTTGCAGTGTTTTGTGCTACTGGTAGTATGAGGGTTCTAGGCCAGGGGGTGGCAACTTTGATTTGGGGTACTTCCTGTGCACTTGTCTGCCTTGCAGCTGCAGTTTGCATTAATGTGAACCTTCCATGGCACATGTGTATTCAGTTTAATTATATGGAATTGCAGTTTTGGTTGGTCAGAAATGGTTAAACATCAGGAATTTCTTATGGTTCAGACTAATAGTTTAAAATCACAGTAATCCCAAGCTGTTTTTTATTCTAAGTACTGCTCTTTGTTTAACAAATTCAGGTGGGTTTTAGGGGAATGGGTCAGGATGTCAAGGATTCTCAGTAGAGGGTGACATGGGAAATGAAGGGACCCAGGGGTGTATTTCAGCCAAGAGGAGAATCTTCTTCACCTCTCCCCAAGACTGCCATATGTCAGTCAGCAGGCTTAGGCTTGTTTTGTATTCCCTCAAGGGGTGGGACCAGGTATGATAATAAGGAATTGGCGGGTGTGGGGTTCGAATGGGGGACACTTTTCCCCTCATTGTTTCTGACCAAGCTGTTTAAAGATGGAAGACTCTCTGGAGAGGCATCGGGAACAGACCCCAGGGGCAGTTCTGGGAGGAGGCCCTGCCTCAGGTGTATTCATGTGGATCAGGCACAAGGGGACAGGCCTGCTCGGGATGACTTAATGACTATTAGGAACTGTACTCCAGTGGAAACCTACTTTAGGGTGGTATCTTGCTTTGGTTTTTAAAAGAGAAACAGAATGTTCCCCTTCGTGTTTATTTATTTATTTATTTTTAAAGATTTATTTATTTATTTATTCATGAGAGACACAGAGAGAGAGAGAGGCAGAGACAGGCAGAGGGGAGAAGCAGGCTCCACGCAGGAAGCCCAATGTGGGACTCATTCCGAGTCTCCAGGGTCACGCCCTGGGCTGAAGGCAGGCACTAAACCATATTGCCTTGGGGAAGGAGGGCTGGCCTTGTCTCTTTGGCCTCTACTACCCCCACATCCAGTTCCAGGGTAGAGTTTTCTTTTTCTTTTTTTTTTTTTTTCAGGGTAGAGTTTTCTTAAAGCTTTATTTCTACAGCCTTAAACTTTGTTGGTATGCAAAGGAAGAACACATTTTAGTTTACCCTGGGAATCAGTTACTTAGCTGTAACCTGAAAATCCTAGACATTCAGAAGGTACATAATTGTGGTGCTTTTGTTAGCTGGGAGAGGAGAGGCAGTGTTCTCTGCACGTGACCGAGAATACTTCTGGTTCTGTCTGTTCCCTGGGTTCATCTGGCTGGCCGTGTGGGGTAGCCAACCTCTTGTGCTGACTGGAAGAGCTGGCTTGCTCTCCTCAACGCCCACCCCCAGGCCTGGGCAGTGCTGCCTACAAGCTGAGAATCCTAGTTGTTGTTTACTGTTCCGAGGTGCTGCTCCCAGTGCAGGGTGGAGGGTGGAGGAACAGGTGATTTGGGAGGCAAGCAAAAGCCAGCCTTTGTCACTGGCTCTGTCTCTGAAAGGTCCTTCCTTGAGTTGCCCCTTCCTTTTGTTCTCCTGATCCTCAGGATGTGACCCACACTCTTATCCAGACTCCTGTCTGCCTCTGAGGGCTCTGTTTCCAGTCTCAACACTTGGAAGTCAGTGTAGGATCTGAGGCATCAAACTTGCTACTTCCCAGCACTTTCTTAGGTGTTCGGCCTTGCTATTTGCATTTCCACAGGTGTTGGTTATCCATAGTCATGTTTAAATAATCAAGGGAACATTCCCAAGGGCAGTATGAGGAACTCCAGCACACCCTCCGCCCCAGACTCCCTGTCCTGCTCTAGTTTGCTCTGTGTTCTGTGGTATCTAATTCATTCATTCAGTGTGGCCACCTATTCTAGACCCGGCACTGGGCTGGATACTGACCTCAGCTCTTCACAGGGAAGAAGTTCATAGTCCATGAGTGGACTTGGAGATCCTTGATTTATTCCCATAAGCACATGAGGTGTCCTGGAGGGGAAGGCAGGGAGGGAGGAAAGTGTACATTCCTTCTGTTGGGTAGTGCAAAGGGAAGGCCTCCCAGAAGATATAGTGCTTATGTGAGTGTGGAAAATGTGTAAGAGCGTGCAAGGTGTGAGTGGCCAGATATGCAGTGGGCAGTCCAGGCAGGGACCTGAGGCACCAGGGGTTAATGGTGGGTGCAGGGAGAAATTGGAATGGCAGGAGGCATTGAGGTCACAAGAGTTCTAGAATTGATGCTGGGGATGTTAATGTTCTCCTACAGAGCCAGGAGAGAGCCCCGGGAGTTTTGGCACCTTGCTTAAGGGGAGCTGTGTGCTTAGGTCTGGGTTCTGGGAAGATGTTTGTGGAATGGATGCCTTGGGAGGAGGGTTGCCTTTAGCCAGTTCTTGTCTCCTAACAGAGAGGAAACTCCTGAGATGGCAGTGGGACGGGGCTGGTATTTCGGGAGTGGTGGCATTACAGGTGCCCTGTGGGCAGGGGCAAGGGTCTCCCCATTATCGCTACTCTACCCTCCCTCTGACTGGGTGAGGACAGAGAACTTTTATCCATTGCAGAGCGAGCTCTCCCAGTCAAGCAGTTCCCACTGTCTTTTGTGGACCTTGGTGAAGAGGGGTCCACAGGGAGGGGTGGCCTAATAGCAGATATTTTTGTCTTTCTCCTTTGCATCTTCACTCAGTGTGAAGAAATCTTACTAAAAAGTAAGTTTCAGGCCTTAGAAAATCACAGGCTCTTTGTTATATATAATTATTACAAACATTAGTGATGCTTTATAGTTTATAGGGTTCTGTATATATTTTAACTTTGCCCTCACATTAGTGAATTTGATGGGAGCATTATTTTCCATTTTAAAGATAAGGAGCTAAGACTTAGAAGGGCTCACTGGGGCCTAGAGCCAGCAGGTGGCAGGGCACCTGTGTCTTCTAGGCCTTTCTTCCAGACTGCTGCTTGGGACCTGCTGACTACACCCTATTCTGTGAACAGAGGTGAATTCTAGCTGTCAGCCCATGGAGATTCCATTCTGTGACAGGGCCATGTGTAGAAGGCAAGCAGGTTTGCCGTTGAGGAGGCTTACCCTAGGATACCAGTTCTGCCCCAGAATCATGACCTGCATTGGGCAAATGACTGGACCTCCCTGCGTGTGTTTCCTTGGGTGTAAGATTGATGCTGTTACTACCTCAGGGTCAAGAGGAATCACATCAGACACTCAGTCCATGTTCTCATACCCCAGGCTTTGTGTCCCACTTGTGTTCACTCTCTCTGGCCTTAGAGTGCTTGTGGATATGGGTTTGGGTGGAGACAGGGCCTTGCTGTCCTGGCTAGTTACTGAGACGCAAAGCAGCATGTGGGTTGCTGTGTTTCACAATTGTTTTTGTTTTTTTAAGATTGATTTATTTTAGTGAGAGAGAGACTGTGTGTGTGCACACGTGCAGTAGGGGGAGAGGCAGAGGGTAAGGGAGAGAGAGAATCTCAAGCAGACTCCCCACTGAACACAGAGCCAGATGCTGAATGCAGAGCCTGATGCGGTGGGACTTGATCTCACAATCCGGAGATCATAACCTGAACTGAAATCAAGAGTCTGACACTTAACCAGCTGAGCTACCCAGGTGCCCCTCAAGAATTGGTTTTGCTCACTGTAGTCTGCCTGGAAGAGCTATTCCCTGTAGTGGTAACTAAAGCATGTTCTTCCCAAGGGAAACCATTTGTGGTATTTATGTTACAGGTCACAGGTTGAACATCACAGCAGAAAACGACTGTCGGCGATTGCACTGCTCCCTAAGAGACTTGAGCTCCCTTCTGCAGGCTGTGGGCCGGCTGGCCGAGTACTTCATCGGAGATGTGTTTGCAGCGCGGTTCAGTGATGCCCTCACAGTTGTGGAGAGGTAGGCGGTGGTTCCTTGGCACCCTTCCATCTTCAGAACCCAGTTGTGCTTCTTGGGCAGCATGTTGCCAGGCATGAGGTGCATGTGGAGCAGATAACCTCTGAGAACTCAGGTCTGTTGTCTGTAACTTGGAGGGGGACTCTGGTATCTTGTAGCTTATTGTGAGAATTTAATGAGAGGAAGCACTTAGCACAGTGCTACTAGTCAAAGATTGAGTCTGTAGATAAAAGACAGGATTAGCCTCAGAAGAAACGAAGTGAGGTCAATCTTATATCTCTGCCTACAAGGTAAAGAGACAATAGGAAAACTCTGGCAGGAGACAAATAGTCAGCATCTTCTAATTGGACAGCCATATGCCAGAGGTGGGATTTTTCTTAGTTCTGTTAAAGATCCTCAGGAGTTTAAGCTGACCCAAGAGGTGGCTGCCAACCTCTCCACCACCAGGCTTCTTTCATTACTCCTCCCCTCGGGTGCCTCTTAGGGTTGATAGCTGCATTTATTGAGGACCACTTCCCACTGCTCAGGCTTTCCCCGCCTCCCCCCTCATGAACTCATATGCTTAAAAAATCAGATGCTTCAAATGTGATAGGTTTAGATTGTCTAAAGGTAACGTGGATTGATTAGATCAAAATTGGATGGATGTGGGTCCAGCCAGCCCAAAGTCGAGACTGGATTCTTTCATTGCCCCATAGCCATATCATTGGTAACACACCAAGCAGAGCCAAGCCCGAAGCCAGATTAATATTAATAATAAAAGTAGCATGCAGTTGGACATTTTCAAAAGTGATTTTGTACATTTCATTTCATTCTTTACTTTGAGGGATGGGGATTGTCATGTTATCTGTGAGCAAACTATGGCCCAGAAATGGCAGGTACCTTGCTTCAGGTCACACTGTTCACAGGAGGGAACACATGGATTGTAGCCAGTTTCCTGCTCTTTCCAAACCACAGAACTCTTACCTACAGTGCCCTTTTTCCTCTCTTTCCAGGCTAAGCCTGTTTCCATTAATGGTTAGGAGGAGTGGGATGCGTCTTTCTTCCTATATGAAATCCCAATTTTCAGACTTTAGAGTCCCTACATCATTATTTTTTATAGGTCCTTATATGTACATTTTTCTGCACTGCTTGGGTTTGCAGGCCCAGTACTTGAAGATACTGTTAATTTGTCTTCATTTAGAATAAAGTGTGGGAGAAGGCTCCTTGTTATGGCTACGTGATCTTCATAGCCAGTGTGATTAGTTGATTTTTCACTTAGAGGTTACACACAACAAACGTACTAGTGAAACTGCAAAATGTAGAAATAAATAATGAACGACACATTTAGAAGTCCATTTTAAGTGTAGAATAGCACTAAAGAATGCTGTAGAATGTGAAAACAGAATGTAAAGTCAAACATGGTATGATTCCACTTATGTGAGGTACAGAGAATAGTCAGAACCAGAGAGAAAGGGGAATGGCAAGCACCAGGGTTAGGGCAGGGGCAATGGAGTTTATCTTTAGTGGGTACGGATTGTGGGTTTTATAGGATGAAAAGGTGAAGGAGACGCGTGGCAGTGGTTGCACACAATAAGTATATTCAGTGCCACTGAAATGTACACTTACTGTGTACAGAATGTAGAGCAATTTAGAGAATTAAACGCCAGCTGCACGTTGGTGCATCACTATGTTAGCACCCTGGTCCCTTCCCAGAACTTCAGATTGAGAGCCCTTGGCTCTTTGACCCTCACTTTCTGACTGCTCCTCCCACCTTGAATGCTTTGGGACTTTAACCTTGTGGTTTTCTAGGGAAGTCCTGCTTTCTGCTCCCTTCAGAGAAGAGCAGTTTTCAGAGTGTGGTCTGCATGCATGGAGCCCTGGATGTTTTTCAGAGATGCAGATTTCTGGGCTCCTCACAACCACGGGCTTGTACAGTGACAAGCCTCCCCGGTGGATTCTTTGGCTCATTGAAGCTTGAGAAGCTCTACACTGTACCTTGGGAGAAGAACACCCAATGTCTTCCCTGGCATCTGCCTCAGACCTGCTCCTAGGCTTCTGTAGAGAGCCAGCACAGACAGAACTTTTGCTGGGCCTCCAGCTTCTTCCCTTTGCCCAGAAAGGAACGTCTGTCTCTAAGGAAAGAGGCATTTTCCATTTCCCCTTAGAGCTGGCTGTCAGTTTGTATGCAGTGAGCCCTCGGGCAGCCAACGGTCTCAGCGATTTGCTTCTGAAAGGATTGTGCTCAAAGTTAAAAACCCCTCAATTTGGTTCTAAAAACTTATACTTCATGCTCTGCCCCTTCCTTCAAACATTTTATCATGAACATTTTTGAATCTTCAGAAAAAGTCAAATAATTGTATAGTGAATACCCATATATACTGATCACTTAGATTCTATAGTGAACATTTTGCTATGTTTTCTCTCGCATATATCCATATGAAATGTTTATTTTTTCTCGAATTTTTTGTTGTGGTGAAACACACAACATGAAATATTTCCATCCTAACTATTTCTATTTTGTATATTGTCTATATTTCCCGGTTATTTATTTTGTGATCAAAAGTTTTTGATTCTGTAAATCATGCTTTAGTTAGTATCCTTGTTTAAATCTTTATGTACATCTAAGATCAGATCTTTGGGATAAAATTGAAGGTCTAGTCTTGATTTCTTATTTGGATGGAAAAATACCTATCCTCAGGACCTTGTTGGTGCCTTGTCAATTTTGTCTACTTTAGTCCATAAGCTGAGTGTTTTCTTTTTCCTATTTCTTTGCCAACAGGTTGGTTAAAGTCACTCTGTATGGATCTCAGAT
This sequence comes from Canis aureus, assembly GCF_053574225.1. Taxonomy (NCBI): domain Eukaryota; kingdom Metazoa; phylum Chordata; class Mammalia; order Carnivora; family Canidae; genus Canis; species Canis aureus. Next base: position 59,172,959 of record NC_135618.1, on the reverse strand, counting down.
AAAGTTGTACAACATTGAAACTGCTGTGCCATCAGTACTGAAACCTGACCTCATCGATGTGTAAGTATGGAGCTGTTAGTGCATCCTCGGGTAAGACTTAGTCCTCTAGCCCCCTGTCATTTTATAGGTAAAAAGGGACACTGGTGGCTGCCATGAAGAAGAGAAAGACTCCCTCCTCCAAACCTAGGAAGAGAGGGTTGATTGGGGGTGGGGGTGGTTGGAGTAAGTAGAGTGCATCAGGTGGTGAGAGATGAAAGCAGAGGGCATACGGAGTGGGCATTTCAGGAGGGAGGAGCAGCATGAGCCAAGGCACAGATGAGTTGCAGGGTCCCGCAGTCAGGGAGGCTGTGAGCAGTTTGTGTGGTAGGAGAGGAGGCTGGATAGTTATGGGAGGACCAAGGTGGAAACAACTCGAGTGCCAAGAGTCTTACCCTGTAGGCCATTGACTGAAACTGTTGGGTCTGGACTTACTCAAGGAACACATTCTCTCAGAGCTTCTGACTGCAGCAGGAGGGCAGAAGGCTTCTTGGGTGTTCGTGTGTTACATAAGAACATGGGTGATTTTGAAGGGCATTCAGGGACCACACTCTTAGAAGCTTTCTGGATTCTGGGGAGCCATTAGGAAAGTGACTTACAGAAGGGATAGAAGAATGGGGACTGGAGATGGGGCCATATCCCAGAGATTACACTGCCCAGAAGCCTTGCAAACTATGTCCTGTACCAAATCCGGCCCACTGCCAGCTTTCATAAATTAAGTTTTGTTGGAACACAGCTGTGCTCATTTATTAACATATCATCTGTGACTGCTTTTTGTGCCACAGCGGCAGAGTTGAGTAGCTGTGATGGAGAGAGAGTATATATGGCCTGCAAAGCCAAAAATATTTATACTCTGGTGTTTGCAGAAAAAGTCTGCTGATCCCTGTTCTAGATAGTTCTTTAGCTACAAATTAAGTAAATGATAGTCTTATTTACTATAGTGGTTTAGGTTTTTTTTTTTAAAGTATGTGTGTGTATATGCATGCATATATGTGTATATATATGCGTATGTATATATATATATACTTTTTGAGACTTTAGAGAAAGCTGTGAAGCTTTTGCTGAGAAAAATGCTAATTTGCTCATAAACACAACATCTTGCACACAATTTCAGGAAGTTTTGGAGCCTCCTCTCTTCAGCTTTGTGGAGCTCTCTGAATTTGATAGATTGACTAAAATTCCTAGACCCTAAAGGCAGACTTAGATGTCCTTTTTCTTAATTTGGTACTCAAGAGCTTGAAGGGTAAAATGATCAATGCATTCTAAATATAAAATACAAAATAACTTCTGGGTCACCATGAATTACTTGTATTTTCATTCTTTAATGTATTTAGGTTAAAGGTATTAACCTTTTCTTACCTAACTTCTTATCTTGAAAAAGTTCCCATCTTTTGTAGAAAGGGGCAAAAATAGAATGAACACTCTCACACTAGATTCATCAGTTATATATATTTTGGTATATTCGCTTTTTTTTTTTGTATACACAGGAACACACACTTTTTTTTTTTTTTTTTTTTAGGTGAACTATTTGAAAGCAAATTGCAGTCAACATGTCAATTCACCTATAAACCCTTCAGCATGTTTCTCTAGGAGCAAGGTCATCTTCCTACATAACCATAATATTTTCACCACTCAGAGACTTTCACGGATACAATAATACCTATATCTCACTGCTCCTAGGACCTTTTAGTAGACAGAGGATCTCAGATAAAGCATTTTTTTTTTAAAGATTTTATTTATTTTAGAGCAAGAGAGAGAGCACATGCATGGGGGCGGGGGACAGAGGGAGAGAATCTCAAGCAGCCTCTGTGCTGAGGGTGGAGCCTGACATAGAGTTCAATCTCATGACCCTGAGATCATGACATGAACTGAAACCAAGAGTTGGATACCAACTGACTGAGCCACCCAGGTGCCCAGTATGTAGCATTTTTAAGAATATATATGTGTATATATAATATTTTTCCATACTCAGATTTTCCCAGTCCTCTCAGAAATGTCCTTTATATATATATTTTTTTAATCCAAGGTCTAACTAATCATAATTATGTATTATATTTATCTTCTATAATCTAGACCAGTGGGGAAGCAAGGGAAGGATAGAGAGGGAGAGAAGGAAAGAGAAACTGATTAGAGATTTAGACCTTATTTCTTTTTCTTTAAAGAAAATCTTAAAGTCAGGATTTGTCTAGTTGTTTTTGTACTGTATGAGATTGATATTTAACATTTTTAGCAAGAACACTAGATAGGTAGCAGTATGTTCTTCTTGCATCCCATCTGGGGGCACTTGAGGCCAGTTTACCCTCCTGAATTGATACTCCATTTGATTTCCATGTGGTGTCTGCCTGAATCCTACCTCTCTTTCTACTAAAAGGTCCTAGGAGCAGTGAGATCCCAGAGAGAGTGCTCCCCTGAGTACTCACGCTCTTGGTTTCTCAAGTGCTTTCTCCACTAAAAGCCACAGCGACTTAGAGAGCTGATTGCTTTCTGTGTAAGAGGTAGTGGTAGCAAGGTTTAGATGATGAGTTTCAATGTTTACGTCCTACCTGAGCAAGTAAATTATTTCTGTGCTGTCACACGTGTCTTAGAACAACAAATGCACTGGGTGGAATTCTTCCTTCCTATGAAAACGAGTTTAATGCTAATGTATTTTGGCCTTGACCTTGAAAGTTGCATCTTTTCCCCTTTGCAGGCATGCTCAGTCCCTGGCTGCTCTGCAGGCTTACTCTCACTGGCTAGCACAGTATTGCAGTGAAGCTCATCGGCAGAATACACAGCAATTTGTTACGCTTATCTCCACCACCATGGATGCAGTCACACCTCTGATCAGCACGAAGGTCCTGAAACAGCAGAGGCTACACTTTGTAGCTAACTCTTTGTCCTTCTGTCCTACTTATTATAAAATTAAAGTATTGCTTGGTGTTAGATCCATAATTCTTACCACTGTGGTAGAACCATATGTCATTTCAATGTTCCTTTTGAGCTGTGATCCACATAAATTCAAATATAACTTTATTTTTTTAGCTAAGTCCCACACTAATAAATACATGCTCTTTGTGAAAACATAAAACATTGTTCAAATTTATAGACCAAAAAGTTGTGGTACTCTTTAATCCCCTCCTCCAAAACACTGCTGTTCCGTAGTGGGAATGTTTTATAATTTTCCTTTTTTTTTTTTTTTTTTTTTAATTTTTATTTATTTATGATAGTCACACAGAGAGAGAGAGAGAGAGAGAGGCAGAGACACAGGCAGAGGGAGAAGCAGGCTCCATGCACCGGGAGCCCGATGTGGGATTCGATCCTGGGTCTCCAGGATCGCGCCCTGGGCCAAAGGCAGGCGCCAAACCGCTGCGCCACCCAGGGATCCCTATAATTTTCCTTTTGATGGAAGTGAGTTCTTGGTGTGTACATCCCTGTAGGATGGATCCTGGAAAGTGGATTTGCTGGGTCAAAGATGTATCCAAGTAAATTTGATAAGATTCTACTGGGTTGTCCTTCGAGAAGACACTGATTTGTATTATGTAGCATATAGAGATTTGTTTTTTTGTAGTTTTATTTTTAAAAGATTTTATTTATTTATTCACAAGAGACACAGAGAAAGAGAGAGAGAAGCAGAGACATAAGCAGACGGAGAAGCAGGCTCCAAGCAGGAAGCCTGATGCGGGACTCGATCCTGGGACTCCAGGATTACACCCTGAGTCAAAGGCAGACACTCAACTGCTGAGCCACCCAGGCATCCCTTTTTTGTAGTTTTAATCAGGCATAGCATTCTCTTCTGCTCTTAACAGAACAATGTATTGTTTTCTGTAAATTTTTGTTGAGTTTGTAATTGTAATTTGTAAATGAGTTACAATGTCCCATGAGGGGGATTTATATAATTTATAATATACCTAGTCATTGCTGGACTTTATAGTTGCCTCCATTTGAAAAAAGTTATCCTAGATAATTCTGAAATGATGTACTCCTGAACTTAGCTTTATCCTTTTGGATGATTTTCTTAGAGAAATTGGGATTAAAGGTGACGGATAGTTTGTGGTTCTAGGAAATTATAATATTTCTTCCCAAAATAATTCTACATGCCCACGACTCTTTGATGTGTATTTTTTTTTTTCTACCAGCCAGCACTAGGTCCTGTCTATAAAGAATTTTCTCTTGCTAATTTGAAAAGGGCAGATGGTCCTTGAACTTAGTTTTTGATTGGCACACCGAGGGGAGGAAGCAAGAGAACCTGGCGTGACTGGTGGAGTATAAAAAAGGCAGGTGGAGAGAAAGGTTGACTTGGTTGGAGCTAGAGGAATGAGATGAACAATGCCGAGTAATTTGAATGGTATGCCAAGAAATTTGCCATGGGATTGTGGAGCTAAGAATTGACTGAGTCCGGAGGTGTTGGTGACTATGGACAAGAGAAACCAGAGGTGGTGTTTCTGGCCTGAGGTCAGGAGCCAAGATGTAGCACAGAGGAGGGTGTTGCATTGCTGGGCATCGTCCCCAGAAATTTCTTTGATATAGAACCCATGTGGGTAATGGCTCCCAGAGCCTTATTTGGCTTGTGGCTGCCTCATTAAAGTTCTAATACTAGGCTCACAGGAGAGTGAGCTGACATGTCCCCTTCTGTCTCCAGGTCCAAGACAAGTTGCTGCTATCTGCGTGCCACTTACTGGTCTCCCTGGCCACCACTGTGAGGCCCGTCTTTCTGATCAGTATCCCCGCGGTGCAGAAAGTATTCAACAGAATCACCGATGCCTCTGCTCAGCGACTTGTCGATAAGGTGGGAGACCCCAGGGCCACCCTGCACTGGTCCTGGAGCCGTGTGGCTCAGACTCAGGGAGACCTTTCTTATGCACTCGGAGCTTACAGCCCATGCCAGCAGAGACGGTTTCTTTACGTGTGGCACTTAGGGCAGCCTCAGCACTTTCTCATTAGGCCCTTCGAACACAGGCGGCAGGCAGTATGTGGATAAGGATGTAACACATTCCTCTTGGTAGGCACACAAATGGTGCTGCTTTGAGAGCTGGCGATTTGACTGGAGTTGTCAAGAGTCCCCTTTGCATTCTTTTTGGTTTGAAACAGTCTGTTTTTATTGTTATATTTATTTTCTTAGGGTTGAGACACTCCAGACAAAGATTTTCATAATCTTTAGGAGGCTCAGGCTAGAAGTTTAAAAACAAAACAGAGGTGGTGTCAGAGGGCAGTCAAAGCAGTTACTTGAGAGCACCTGGGATATGAACATAGTGCTTTGGACACAGCGCTGAGCATATGTCCTAAGAGGTTTTTTTACTGCCTCACACTCTCATCCCTGTTCTGAGCAGCTTCTCAGAGGGTGTTGAATGCAGTATCTGTGACTTTTCCCTCTGTAAGTCTTCTGATACCAGAATTGAGGGGAAGTGATGGCACCAAGAAAGATTATTAGGGCTGGGTCTGGAATGTGTTGGACCCAGACTTGTTGTTACTGCTTCAGTTTCTCTCCCCTCCCTGCATTACCTTTGGCTGGGCCCAAAGCTCCAGGCCCAGTCTGGGGGAACAGAGCCTGGAGGCCTGAGCTGTGTGTGCCCATGCTAGGTGCCAAGGCCATGTAATGTGCACTTGTCTGTTGCTCTTTGCCCTCTGATGGATGCCCATGGGGGTCTCTTCCAGGCTCAGGTGTTGGTGTGCCGAGCCCTCTCTAACATCCTTCTGCTTCCGTGGCCAAACCTCCCTGAGAATGAACAGCAGTGGCCCGTGCGTTCCATCAACCATGCCAGCCTCATCTCTGCACTCTCAAGGGACTATCGCAACCTGAAACCCAATGCTGTTGCCCCACAGAGGAAGATGCCACTGGATGACAGTAAGTATCCCCTAGGCAGGGACAGCCTGGGAAGACAGGTAGGGCAGCACTTCCTTTGTGGCTGATGAGGTATTCATCTGTCTGTTGTCACATGGCTGCTGGGTGGGAGAGCCAGCCTTGGCTGGTGGAATCCTGCGTCTCTGGAATTCTGTGAACCCGTCAGCTGGACGGGTTTCCTGAATGTAGGACACCTCCTTTCTTAGTTAAAATGTCAAAAATAAGTAAACCATTGATGGTGTCTTCTGTGGATAAAAAGTCTACAATGACTAATTGATTCATTTTAGATACTTGTATAAGCAATCAAAGCAATTCACCTCTACACACTGGGAAAAATGGATTTAAGTACTGTCTTTTAAAACTATTTTTAACCTTTCTCTAAATGCATGTGTTTCAGAGGCTTTGAAAGAAGTTGGTATCTTCATTATTGGCACTTCAAATTTGATTGTTTATATTCAAAAGGGAGGAAAAAGATGAATCAAGAAAACACAGTTCAAATAGAAGGCATCAGATTTCTCTGAAAAATCTTCCAGAAAGTACAAATTTTGTAGAAATACTTTAAAAATACAGTATTTTCACACACTATTTTCCAGAAAATACTGGAATGTTGGATGACATTTATAGAATGTCAACAAAAACGCTTTGTGAAATGTTAGAAATAGCAATAAGTACTCAACATACTTTCTAAGAACATTATTTTTATAATCAGGAACATTAACAAGTGCTCATTTTACAAAAATATTAGGAACTGTAAAGAATGGAAAAAATCTCTTAAATCTCCCATTTCAGTATTTTAGAAAGTAACCATTTTAGCAATCTTGTTGTCTTCCTTTTTCTCTGTTTCAATGTCTTCTCTAGTTCTGTGGGTGCTTAAGAGTGGCAGAGTTAGGGGCACCTGGGTCTGTTAAGGGTCTGCCTTTGGCTCAAGTCATGATCTCGGGTCCTGGGATCGAGCTCTGCGTTGGGCTCCCTGCTCAGCAGGGAGTCTGCTTCTCCCTCTCCCTCTGCCCCTCCCCACCTCTTGTGCTCACTGTCTCTCTTGCTCTCTCTCTTGCTCTGCTCTCTCTCAAGTAAATAAATAATATCTTAAAAAAGAAAAAAAAGAACAGAGTTAGTGAGGGTGCCCTATGCACTGGGCACCTGCCTGGGTGGTCTCCTCATCACCGCATGTCTGGCTGTGCCAGCACCACCCTTCACGGTCTAGTGTTTGTTGGGTCCTGGATCTCAGTGTTTTGTGTTCAGTAATTTAATTCCCAGATCAGCCTTGAGTTAGTTACTGTTGATATCCTGATTTAATTCCTGAGGAAACTAGGGTAAGGTGAAGTGGTTTTCCTAGGGGTTACGTACAGCTAGTGTCTTTTCTCCCTTTATCTTACATATACTTATTATCAGTCAGTGTAAGCTATGTGGTAAATAATGCCAAAATCTTAGTGGCTTAATCCAGTAACAAGAGGTATTTCTTGCTCCTACTACATGTCCAGCTGGGATCAAGGGGGTTGGGAATGTCCTGCTTGTTGTTCTGGTCACTTGAGGCCCCAGGCTGCTGAGGCTGCTATACAGTTTGCGCTTACACTGAGGTTGGGGCGTGGGGGATGTTGCAGTAGTGCTCCAGGAGCTGGTCTGCAGGTGACACCTGGCCTCTGTATTTCTGCTCACATTTCATTGGCCAGAACATACGAGTATATGGCCACGGCTTCCCTGCAGAGTGCATGCAACTGTGTGCTGGAGCTGTCTGCTGAACAGAACCAGTGATTTCCACAGGGAATATACTTAACAGCAGAGTTAACATCTGTGGCATGTTCACTGTGTGCTGAGTGCTAGGCTGAGAACTTTCTACACGTTCCTTCATTCAGCCTTCCCTGCAGCCCAATGAAATTTGTCTTCTCCTCTTCTATGAGTGATAACACGAAGGCCTGGAAAGCTTTTCCCATTGCAGCTTAGTACACTGAAAAATTTTGATACCTACACAATACTTGAAAGACTTAAGCAAAGGAACAACTGTCTCTCTCACTTGAGGATTTACCACTTAATATTTTGCCACACTTGTCTTCTTGCCCACCCCACACTTTTAACAGAGCCATATAAATAGAGTAAGCTGCTTACACTGACACTTTATCCTGAATTCTTAACCTTGACTTTTGAAACATGATACTCTCTTATATAACCCAAACACCATGAATACAACCAGGCTGTGCAGCCTTGTAAATGATAATGTCATTTTACATATAGACCACATTCAGATTTTCCCCAGGTGTTACCAAAGTGGCCTTTTTGCTTCTTAAAAATCCAAGATATAGTCAGGGATCATGTATTCTAGTTGGTTGTCCAATCCTTCCAGTCTTTTAATACAGAAAAGCATTCCTGGTTTGTGTTTTATGTAATCTTGACATTTTTGAAGAGTCCAAACCCACATTCTTGTAAAATGTTCTGTAAGCTCTTCTGACTGTTTCCAGCAGTTTGGGCAGGAATACCACTTGGGCAGTGTTGTGTCCTTTCTGTTGCATCGCTTCCATGTGCCCCATTATTGGCCTGCTCAGTGTGGTCACCTGCTGGAAGCAGGGCCTGCCAGTTTCTCCATTGTAAAGTGCCCTTCCCGTGTGTGTGTGTGTGTGTGTGTGTGTGTGTGTGTGTCTGCACCACCCCCGCCCCCAGCTCGCAGGTGTAGGTTGCTTAGGATCAGAGAGAAGGAATGGGGTCAGGAATCAGCCTTGCATCTGAGTGGCTCCAGATCCTGATTCTTTACCACATCGCCCCTTTGTTCTTGAAAGAATTGTTTTTAATGGTCTGGTAACATCCTATCCTGTGGAATACCACATTTTATATACCTATTCTCCTATTATTACATATTTAATGGTGCTTTTAGTTTCCCCTTGTATGTACATTTCTGTGAATGTACTTTGGTTACTGTTTCAATTTCCTTACACATCAGAGGTCAGATTTTGGTCTCTTGACTCTGTTAGCTTTTCCCCCTAAACTACTTCTCCTGTGCCTTGTGTATTCTTGGGGAAACATCTAACCCAAGTACAGTTTCCTGGTTTGGTTAAGTCCCTGTGCTTGGAGTAGTGTTGTGTGAGTGGCTCCTTCAGTATGACGCGTGTGCCTTTGGCTCACATGCCTCGTCTGCATGACCAGCCTTTAGAAGACCAGGAGTGTCGTGAGTTGTTATTTTCAATTACACTCAGTCCTTTGAGTGAGGTGGTTTTATCTATCTATCCACACTTTCAGATGAGAAACTGAGACTTAGAATCTAGTGGAGTTAGGAGTCAGTCCTGGTTGCATCCACTGCCAGACATCGATTCTTTCTGCCGTACCCTTCCCTGGAAGCCGCTTCAGTCTCCAGAGAGGCTGGTGAGCATGGGGGCCCAGGGAGTGTGGCCAGGTGGAGGCCAGCTCTCAGCCTTGTCCTGGTTCAGCCTCCAGAGCTCCACCAGGGCTGAGTCTGCCCAGCTCCCTGAGCCATGGGGGAGGCAACTCTGTGTGTAAGGGTGAGAGCCAACTCCACCAGTGCTGGGGAAGGATGACAGCTTCCCTGTACCGAACCTTCTGATATGTCAGGTACTTTGCTGAAACATTCTCAACCTTGTCTATCATCCTCACAGCAACCCTGCAAAGGTGGAGCTGTTGGCTATCCCCAGTGTCCTGACAAGGGGCTTGCCCCGGTTCTAGAGCCATCTAGTGCTCATCTGTAGTTCTTCTCTAGGTTCCTCTGGTCTGGGCCCTTGCTGTGTCCTCTTAGCTCCTGCCAGTTTGCTGGCCACTGCCTCTGCTTTCTCTGTGGAGGGATCACGTGAGCATTCACATCAGGGTCTCCTTAGAAGTGTTTGTGGTTAATAACACAATATCATATGATAATTGTATGTATTGTCAGGCCACAGGCACAGTGGGCAAGAATTGATCAGATGGTCTATTCCTGAGGACAGCAGCAGCACATGTGCTGGCAGGTGCTGGTGTGGATTTCAGGAGATCCAGATATACCAGAGGTATATCTGGAGCTGAAGGCGTGCTTGATCTGCGTGTGTCCATTCTTGCCTGGGGTAGTTGCCTTGTGAGTTTCTCACTCGTCCCCTAACCAGAGGCTGCACTTTACCTTTCCCTCTCTGTGGACTGGTTTCTGGTGGATAGAAGCAGAAGAGAGGCAAAAAACTGAGTGGGCAGGCAACTGGAGTCCTGACAGTAAAAGGGCAAAAAGAGAGAAAAGGTTGTATGGAGAAAGAGAGAGAGATGGATAACTCAATCAAGAGAGACAGTGTTCCTTTAGCAAGACTTCTGCAACTGTCCTCTGAATACCTGTGCAAATGTCCCCCCTTCCCGTGTGTTCCCTTACCCTGCTTTATCCTCAGACAAGTTGTAACGTGCACTGAATCTCAATTTGCAGCAAAAGTGATTATCCACCAGACACTTAGCGTCTTAGAGGACATCGTGGAGAATATCTCCGGAGAGTCCACCAAGTCCCGGCAGATATGCTACCAGTCGCTGCAGGAATCCGTGCAGGTCTCCCTGGCCCTCTTTCCAGCTTTTATCCATCAGTCAGGTAGGAGCTGGCGGCAGGCCCCCTGGTGGCTGGTGCCGGCAAGTCCCAGAATGACTGCTTGGCTCTGCAGAATGCATGGCATGGGCAGTGCAGGCCTTGATGCTGACAGTAGAGGGCAGGGATGCTTATGGGCAGACCTTACCTGGACCTTGCACCTGTGTCATGTGGCCCAGAGTCAATTTGGGGCATCTTGCATAGTGTTCACTTCTGAGTCTTTGCCTTCTCCCAGAGTGGAATATGAGAGGATGAGGTGATGGGGTCATTGTACAGAAGAAAAAACTTTTCCCCATGAGTGCTGCTTATTTCCTTAAATGGCAAGATGGGTTTTGCTGACATGGATCCCTCTCTCCCTCTGTCAGTGTCACCAGTGAGGTGCTGTGGCACAGTGACTGCACATGGCCTGGCTCTCAAAAGGGAGATAGTGGGGTTTGTCAGTCAGGACGCACTCCATGATTGCCTCTTGTAAGCAGAGTGTGTGAGATTAGAGCCAAAATGTACTGTACAAGATGATTGTTTAGATCTGCAAGTGGAACCAGACTAAATGTAACCAGTATTTTCTGCAATTAATCCCTTTAATGGACTAGGGCCATGCAGCCTGAATACACCCTCATTATCCACTTTTAGCCACTTAACCCCTGACCCGAGTGCGAGGATTAGTGGTCAGAGAGAAATGGTAAGAGCACTCAGGTGTTGGCCCAGTTGAATGGCTCCATCAGAGTGAGCACAAAAATGATCTATCTACATTGAGAATTCAGTGCTGGTGGATGCCGAGTGGTGAAGGAGGCTTCCTAGTGACCTTCACTTCTCTAGTGAGCCGTTGTCAACCAGAGGTTCATGACGCCAGACTGGTTTTTTTGGCATGTCCCTAGTTGTTTCCCACTTTCCATCATGGACTCCAGTGGTGTTGGGGAAGCTTCTTCCAGCAGGAAGTCTTTGGGAGAGATGGTGGTGCAGCTTGTAAAAGGAGGGCTCCTGTTGATATCTATGCATGTGTCTCTGACTGTTTGCTTTGTGCCTTTATGTAGATGTGACCGATGAGATGCTGAGCTTCTTCCTCACCCTGTTTCGAGGCCTTAGAGTACAGATGGGTGTGCCTTTCACAGAGCAAATCATACAGACTTTCCTCAACATGTTTACCAGGTAACTGCAGATCTACTGTCCTTGGCTTCCAGATTCCCAAGGGAGAAGTAGTGGGGCCCGGCTACAGAGCCTGGGACTTTCTGTTCCTTTTCTTCACTTGCCTCAAGTGTTGGTTTTTGTGCTGGCCCCTGAGAAACATTCCCTTGGCTACCGTGTGCTTCCCCTTGTCTGTAGAGAGCAGTTGGCTGAGAGTATCCTCCATGAAGGCAGCACTGGCTGCCGGGTGGTGGAGAAGTTCCTGAAGATCCTGCAGGTGGTGGTCCAGGAGCCTGGCCAGGTGTTCAAGCCTTTTCTCCCCAGCATCATCTCCCTGTGCATGGAGCAGGTGTATCCCATCATTGCCGAGGTACGAGAGGCTGGGCCGGTACCCTGTACTGCCTCCTGTGTGCCCCTGGGGACAGAATGAAATCATGAAGAAAATGCATTGCATTTTAAAGCTAATTTGTTAGTTACTTTTCTTGTAAAATAATTTTTTCCAAGAAAGAATGAATGCCTTTAGCTCGGTCCAGTCTGTTTATATTGGTTGTGTGAATCTGAACTAGTCTAGTGAAAGCATAGCAGGTTAATTGCCACCAGGTTGGTTGGTAAGATCAGTCTCCTATGGCAAACAATTCATAACTTTAAGTGAATATGTGGTTTTCTCTAGCAAACATTATAACAAATGTATTATCCTAGTAAGAACATTTCACTGATCTCAAGGATATTAGGCTAGTTTTTGGAACCATGCAAAGGTTCTGTTGTTAAAGGAATGCTCTTCCTCCTTTGAAAATAGACATTCAGCATGACAAGATCCAGAATAAGTGTGGATTTAATTGCATTTTATGTCATAGTTAAATAAGAACTAACCTTTTTAAGTGCCCCAACTAAGGCTTAAATAAGTCAGTTGCTTTGCATCATTAAACACACTTGGGTCCTGTAAGGATTCCTGCCATGGGAGCTCGTGCCCTCTGGTCCCAATTTAATTTTAATCAAGGCTGAATTAAATATATCCGGACCTTACAGTTTTGAATTCTGCAGAGACATCTGGAATATTGTGACCTGGCATGCCCCTCAGTGACTTGGAGATTTTTGGTTCAATTCGAAAATATTGCTGAGTCTATCTTCCCCTTCACCCCTCCTCTCAGAATCTTGCTACCAGTGGCTGGGGAGATGGGCCCAGAGTACTTAGCCCTGCACGCCGCCTCCCCCTGGGGATCCTCTAGTGTGGCTGTGGCTTGTAGGTGCTCCTTGAACTCCTGTTCCACAGAGGGCAGAACTGCTTTTAAGACTTTTTACTTGTTTTGCATAAGATCAGCAGGTTAGCTGGGACAGCAGTTTTTATCCTGGGAAAAGGAACAGCACGACCAAGAAGATGTGGCAGGTCACAGCAGCTGCTTTCTAAATAGGAAACCCACATTCCTACTTGTTCTGCCATTTGGTAGCCTCTTTCCCCAGCTGAGAGGACTGAGTGCTTCTGACAGAAAAGAGGCCCCTTGGGGCACCTGGCTGGCTCAGTTGGTAGAGTGTGCTACTTGTGGTGATCTCAGGGTTTGAGGTTGAGCCCCACTTTGAGTGTAGGTTACTTAAAAATAAAACATTTAGGGAAAAAATGTAAAATAAAGGGCCCCTTGGAACTGACTCCAGTGTCGTGTCTCTGGGGAAGTTGGCCTGGTTTGAACTGCTGGCCCGAGGGGAACTTGACTGGACAAGAGTGTGGGTGGGACGCTGACACTCTGTGTGCTATTAACTAGGCATCGCTTAGGCCTCTTTGTTGCTCTGAGCCAAGGCTGTGAGTGGCCCCCTGAGCCGCAGGAAGGGAAGGTTTGAGGGTCTGTGTGTCTCCGCAGCGCCCCTCCCCTGATGTGAAGGCTGAGCTGTTTGAGCTCCTTTTCCGGACGCTCCATCACAACTGGAGGTACTTCTTCAAGTCCACTGTCCTGGCCAGTGTCCAGAGGGGGATCGCTGAGGAGCAGATGGAGAATGAGCCTCAGTTCAGTGCCATCATGCAGGTAACGTGCAGGCAGAGCTGGTGAGGCTGCCATGCAATCCCAGGATGGAGAGGCCTCATTCTGGACACCACCTGGGTCCTTTGGCTGTCTATCCCTTGGTTTGCTTCCCTGGCATATGAGGAAGCCATGTAGCTTCTGATCAGAGCTTAGTGCTACCACTTAGTACTTGGGAAGTTAGTTAAGTTCTTGGAGCCTCTGTCTCTTCATCTGTAAAGTGGAGAGAATGCTGCCTATTTCATGGGTTTTAGTGTGAGGATGGACTGAGTTAGTTTCCACCCAGCAGCTGGCGCCTGCGGGTGCTGGATAAATACCTGTCCATATGCCTTGTAGTGGGTGTTTCCCAAGTGTGAGGGGACTGCCTGTAGTACATTGGGGCCCACTTAACTAGAAGCTAAGTGAAGTCCCTTGGGGAGGGGCCCAGGGATCTGCATTTTGTAAAGATCATTCTGGCTGGTACTATACTGGGGAAACACTGTCCTATGAGCAGGCTGTCTTGGGGGCTGACTGGACCCTGCTGTAGGAGACCAGGGTACCCCGCCTTGGGGATGGCCGGGCTGCCTAGTGGCTGCTGCTTGGTTGCTGTCCTCATTCCACACTTCATCGTATAGCTTTTTATTCTAAGCCCAGGTCGAAGTAGAACGTTTTCCTTTTTTTTTTTTTTTTTTTTTTTTTTGTCACTGCAAGGTTTTCTTTTTGGGGTAGCCAGAGAGATTCTCCCCTTCTTCCCTTGAGCTCCCTGTGTAGAGATTCTTCTCTGGATAAACACAAGCCCTACCCCTGGCCTCTTGCTGCCCTGCTGTCTCCAGTGTGGCTTTGGGTGTGGAATATTCGTGTGCTTTCCTCCTCCCCCCACCTCAACCTTGTTTTTTAAGCCTTCTGGGGCAGACGGATGCCTGGCCCCCTACTCAGGATTGTGAAAGCCACTTTGGAAAACAGCTTCATAGTGTCAGTTTCTTATCAAGTTGAGCATGTAGTCACTACCTGATCAAGAATCCCACTTTCTAAGCATTTTGCTTAAGATAAATGAAAATGTATTCATGCCATGTGTCTGTAGGTGTTTATAGTGGCTTTTTTCATAATTGCCAAAATCTGGAAATAATCCGGGATAGCCATCAGCTGAGACACATGCATGTAATGGACTGCTACTTAACAGTAAAAAGGAACATGTTCTTACACCAAGACCAGCATAGATGCTTCCAAATATGTTATGCTGGGTGAGAAGCCAGATCCAGAAGGCCCCAGACCATATGATTTCCACTCCATCATGTAACTTTCGAAAAAGGCAGCACCAGAGGGACAGAATGAGCAGTGGTTCCCTTGGGGTAGGGGGAGGAGACTGTGAAGGGGACATGAGAGAACTTTTTGGAGAGACGGAAGTGTTGTGTGTCTTGTTTGTCATGCTGGTTAGATGACTGTGGGTTGGTCAGAATTGCACAAGGGTGAACCCCAAAAGGGTGAGTTTTTTTTTTACTCAGTGTCATACTTCAGTAAACCCAAATTAATAAATAAAACCATTGGGCATCATTGGAAATCTCCCTGCTGCATCAGGCCTTACGAGACTCTTCTTGTAGCTCAGGGGCCTGGACGCAAAAGGACAGACAGACAGCAGCTTGTTGGGGGTGGGAGCTTACACATCATTGGCTTTTTTTTTTTTTTTTTGCAGAGGAAGGGTATTACTTTTTGCCCTAGAACTTGTAACTTTTATAGTCCAGAAACTCAAAGCAGTTTAAAAATTTGTTGCTTAACCCCTAGGCAGAGGCATCCAGTTTGAAGGAGCCTCCCAGGATTTGTGGTTTATAAAAGTTGGGACACCAAGGAGAGGGTGTGTGGCTTCCAGAGGTGAGGGGTTGGCTTGAGAGGAGGCAGCAGGAGTCTGCTGGGATTGCTGAGGATTTGACTAGAGTCATTTGACCAGCTTCTTGCTTCAAAAGTGGAATCCATGAAGGGATCTGGAGGTTTATTATAAAAGATTAAGGTGAGACTAGTATGTGGAGTTAAGCCCAGTGCGGGAGGACTGTAGAGCTAAGACTACACAGGAATATTCCAAGATCTGACCAGGAGAATCAAGGCAGTGGATACCCTTGTCCTGCCATGGGCATGAGGAACCACT
Source organism: Canis aureus (assembly GCF_053574225.1). NCBI lineage: Eukaryota > Metazoa > Chordata > Mammalia > Carnivora > Canidae > Canis > Canis aureus. The sequence continues at coordinate 59,157,336 of NC_135618.1, read as the reverse complement.
TGTGGGGTGTGGGTTCTTTTGGTGGGGAGTGAGGGTGGGGGCCCAGGAGGGCTGGGTCTGAGATGGTTTAAGTGCTGCTCATCACATAGTGGTCTTATTTCCTAGGCTTTTGGACAGTCCTTTCTTCAGCCTGATATCCACCTATTTAAACAAAATCTCTTCTACTTGGAAACTCTCAACACCAAGCAGAAGCTGTACCACAAGGTTAGCACCCCCTCTCAGAAAGGGTCCTTCATCAGAGGTGTCAGTGGGGTGGGTGGAGTCCCAGTCTTCTAGGGCCACAGCTGGGATGCATGGCAGGAGGCGGGCTGGGGCATAGATGGGCCCCCGGGGGCAGAGTGAGCCCTTATACCCTCACTCAACCCAGCCTCTCTGTCTGCAGAAGATCTTCCGGACCGCCATGCTGTTTCAGTTTGTGAACGTGCTGCTGCAGGTCCTGGTTCACAAGTCCCATGACCTTCTGCAGGAGGAGATCGGCATCGCCATTTACAACATGGCCTCTGTGGACTTTGATGGCTTCTTTGCAGCCTTCCTCCCAGAGTTTCTGACCAGCTGTGATGGTGTGGATGCCAACCAGAAAAATGTGCTGGGGCGAAATTTCAAGATGGATCGGGTGAGGAGAGAGAGGCTAGGCTAAAGGGAAGGGCAAGCATGGGCTTTCACCCTGGTGCCCACTCAGTGGAGAAAGGGCAGGCCACTTCCCTGTGTGGTCTGTACCTGCTGATGGCTCCTGATCGACTTGGGGCTGTGGCTGGATGTGGGAAGCCCCCCCCCCCCCGCCCCGTGTGGGGGGCAACACATGTGTTCTTCATCTCAGCCACTGGCCCCAGCAGTCCATCTGATGGCCTCTGCTTCTTTGTGCTCACTGCATCCCGTCGAGCATCACCCCCCCACTGGGCCCAGTCATCATTTCCTCAAGTATCCTGAGCAGTTGTAGCCTGAACTTGCAGATAGGCTGGGAAGACTGGTGCTCAGGAATCACATCTTCTGAGAGCCCAGGGTTAGGGATGGAATTGTGGGCTCTGCCCAGGCCTTTGGTTCAACATGGGCTGACCTGCTGTTGGTTCCTGGGATGAGCTCCCACAGGACTCACCCTTGTGCCCCTTGCTGTCTGCCCAAGGAGCATGGGGAGGTGGGAAGGGGGCTGTGATAGTCCCGTCCCCCCCGTCCCCCCCGTCCCCCCCCCAGTCCCATATAGCACCTTAGGTAGGGGCCGGGGTGAAGGCGCTGGATGCATATGGAGCCATCGTTGCTGGTGCACATGCCATCTCCTGTCCCAGGGTGTCCTGTCAGGGCTCTCACCTGCCCTCCTTCCTCTCTCCACCATTAGTTCTCTGCATTTACCTACTAGGCTCTTTCTGGATCTCTTCCCATGGGATGAGTGTTTCATCCCTCACTGCGTGACAACGTGGCAAAATGCAGTCTTGTTCCATGCCCTCGTGCTGTCCCTGCCTTGCCTCCCATGCTGGAGTAGCCAGCCCGCAGGCCTACTGCCCTCTGCCAATTTACACGTTGCTCTTGCTGGAGCAAAGTCTGCTCACTTTTTGCTTATCACATCTGTGATATGTGTGAGGGTAGTTTCCTTTTAGAGTCAGTTCCTGTTTTCCTTGGTCTTGAAATCTTTTTTTTTCCTTGGGATCTATCTTGTCTTCTCCTAAGCTTCTGGAAGTTCACTTCAGCCACTTGGGTAGTTTCCTTCCTGTTCCTTGAGGCCAAATCCTCATATTTAACCCTCCATTTCTAATGATATTCTTATCAGTCAATTCTTGACTTAAAGTAGCAGCTTCTAAATCTAGTTATATGTCAGTGCACCTGGAGGGGCTTATTAAATATACAGAAACGTACTCTTGTGTTCCACTCAGGAAATTTGAATTTGGCATTTGTGAGCCACTGATCTAAAAGACACCCCTTTGGTTTGTTTTCTGAAGGATGAAATAAGTAAAGGAATCTGTGCCTTCATTCATCTGTCTTGCTGGATCATGGTAGAGTTTGGGGTTCTAGCTGCAAGGGATCCACTGGTGTCTGTGGCCTGTGGGCTCCTGGGGTGTCTCTCTTGATTGATAGGACCTGCCTAGAGCCCCGGATAGGGAGGAGGAGTCTGTGGACGCCACTTGGCTAGCTGTGGCAAAGGAGAGGTGTGCATTGGCAGATGTACCCATGTTCATGAGAGAGTCTAGTCTGGACCCCCTTCCCTTCTTTCTGTGGAATCTGGGGCAAGTTTTGGAATATCTCTGTGCTTCACTTTCTTCATCCTTCAAATGGGAGTACTAATGAAACCTATATCTCAGGCTCGTGGCAAAGTTTGAGTGACTTAGTATCTGGATCCCTCGTGGCAGAGCCTGGTACATGGTGAGCACTAGGGGAGTGTTAACTATTGTTCTTTTGCTCCTATAGGGCCTTGGCTGACACATGGTGCATGAATGAGTAGAAATTTCGAGTTTAATAAAACATTTGCAGACCTCTGAGGCTCACCCTGGGATGGAAAGAGCTGGGGTGGGGTGGGGGTGGGATGATTTGGGGTGTTAGATGGGGCTGGGTTGCAGCTGTACCCCTGCCTTCCAGGACCTGCCCTCATTCACCCAGAACGTGCACAGGCTGGTCAACGACCTGCGTTACTACAGACTCTGCAATGACAGCCTGCCCCCCGGCACCGTGAAGCTCTAGGCACAGCCTGCTTGCCGCCAAGGGACTCGAACTCCTGCTGCTGCCACCCGCATCACCTCTGCCCTCTGCCACAGACGGCTCCCAGACAGGCCTCGGCTGCTCCTTGGATTCTTGCACCCTGAACAGTGCTGCCTGCCCCCCTGCCCCTCTCCACGCTCCTCTCCTGCTGCCCACCCAGCCGAGCTGGCTTCAGGGTGCATCTTAGCACTGGTTGGAGTGCCCAGGGCAACGGGAGCAAGCAGAGGGTCATGTGGCCAGGTTCCAGGGAGGCCCCAGGGAATCCTGTGGGCTGGTCTGCGCCACTCCCTTGGACATCAGCCATGAGGCAGAAACGCCAAGGACTGCTCATGACAGTGCCACCTTCTCACCATTCCACCCCCATCCCCGGCCCAGCCGGCCTGGAGAGACTTGATGCTGGAACTGTTTTGGCACTTCTGTCAAGCCTCTCCTGCCCTCCCCTCCGATTGCCTTGAAGTCTCTGCTCTTCGTCAGAGATTTGCAGACTCATGGGTTTTTTTTGTTCTTGTTTTCTCATCATTCCATTGTGATACTAAGGAACTAAGAAGCTTAATGAAAAAATAAAATGCTTATGTTGTTGTTATATAAACACTGGTCAGGGAACGTGTTTCCCCTCAGCCTCTTGGGGCCAGTATGCAGGTGGAGAGGCCATCCTGGTGGGGAGCTGGGCAGTAAGGGATGAGGCCTGTGGCCGTGCCCTGGGAGAGCACAGCAGAGGAGGGCCGGCTGGGGCAGGGTCTCCTAGACGGCCTCTCCATTAAAGCTACGGGAAGACATAGCGCCCCTTTTTCTCAGAGTCTGATGGTAGGGACTTGCCCTTACAGTTCACCTGTGGTGGGAGTGGGTGTGGAGCCCAGGTGCTCATCAGGCGTGGGCTCACACTCTTCCTCCCCCTAGGAAATGGATCTTTGCCAAGAGACTCAGCCGGGTTATTGCCTGTCAGTGGACCAAAGTCTCTCTTGAGGTCAGCAGCAGGGTGGAGGTCTGAGTAGGTGGCTTATCTGAGAGGAGGGGTTGAGGAGGGAGGCTGGAGGTGGGCGAGGGGTGGTGGTGGGTGGTGCTCAGGGCTCACTGGTGTGTCTGAGAGCTGGGCCTTGTCAGCCATTCGTGTGTGGAAGTAGTGCTTCTGAAGTTTTTGGGGTGATGTATCAGCGGCTCCTTCCTGCCTTAAGGACCAGTGACCAGACTGACAGGACTAGGCTAGATTCTTTTTTCTTAAGACTTTTTTTTTTTTTTTTAAGTGATCTCTACACCCAGTGTGGGGCTCGAATATAACACTGAGATCAAGAGTCACACACTACCTACTGAGCCAGCCAGGCACCCCTGGACAAGGCTAGATTATAATGTGGAATCCCACACCTGGCAGGAAGAGGCTTGCTCGCCTGAAGTGAGGATGGCCACTGGTTGGTGGTAGAATTGTGGAGGAAGGGAGTTGGGGGCTGATGGCTTCTGAGGCCCTTACAAGAATCACTGTGGGGGCTGAGGGGGCGGGTGAGCCTGGGCCGTGCGTGCATGTCAGTCATAGCCTCTCAGCTGCAGCTAGCCCCACTTGAGAGTTCGCAGAGGAAGAAATTGAAACTCCAGTCACTCTTCTGCAGAAAGGAATTAACATCCAATTATTCCTTGGTTATAAATACCACCTCACCTGCCTGTCGGAAAGGCCTGAGTGTGGTCTATGCCTGAGCAGGTGAAAAGGCTTTTTGAATGCCCACAGATGGAAGGGGCGAGAGGATGGAATCTGTCGCCCAAGAGCTGCACCCTTGGACAGAATTTGAGATAGGATTTAGGGTGGTAGGGGAAAGGCTGCAGGGGAGTAAAGTGGGCCTAGCCTGTGTGGGTTGTAGTGAGCTCCTAGTCCCTGGAGGTGTGCAAGCAGAGGGTGGTTGACCTGCAGAAAGGGTCTGCTTCCCTAGTCCTCTGACATGATCCCTGCAGTGCCCACCCACCTTAGGGCCTGGCAAGAACAGGCCCTTGACAAACCCAAAGACTGTGTTCTGAGGGACATGATGGGGAGAGGCAGGAGATGGACAGCAATGAGCTGCTTGCCCTGCCACCTGCCACCTTTGAGTGCGGGGAGGCTGCTGTAAAAGTCCGTACCCAGGCAGCCTGGGTGGCTTAGCGTTTTAGCGCCACCTTCAGCCCAGGGCGTGATCCTGGAGACTCAGGATCGAGTCCCACGTCAGGCTCCCTGCACGGAGCCTGCTTCTCCCTCTGCCTGTGTCTGTGCCTCTCTGTCTCTCTCTCTCTCTCCCTCCCTGTCTCTCTCTCTCTCTCTCTCTTTGTCTCTCATGAATAAATAAATAAAATCTTTAAAAATAAATAAAAGTTCATACCCTGCTTTTCCTCTGGTTTCCATCAGTGACATCCACCCGAGGCATAGCCACTGGCTCTGGGAAGGGGTCTGATGAAATGCTTTCCAACTTCCAACTTTTTCCTCCACTTGTCTGCTGTCAGCCTCACGCCATGAAATGTCACCTTTCTTTTCCATAGCCTTTTTTTTTTCACCTCCTGACTAACATTGTAGTGGAAAATGCAAGGGCGCCTGGGTGGCTCAGTCCATTAAGGGTCTGGCTTCCGTTCAGGTTGTGATCCCAAGGTCCTGGGATTGAGCCCTGCATTGGGCTCCCTGCTTGGTGGGGAGCCTGCTTCTTCCTTTCCCTCTGCTGCTCCCCTTGCTTGTGCGCGCGCTCTCTCTCTCTCTCTCTCTCTGTCTCTCTGTCAAATAAATAAAATCTTTAAAAATAAATGTGGAAAACTGGAAAAGTCATCTAATCCTGCTCAGAGCCACTGTTAATATTTTGGTGAATTTTCTTTTCCAAATATATACAAATATATATGGTTTTGCTTTTTCCTTTCCCTTTTTTTCTTTGTAGAATTGGGCTCATGTTGTTTTGCAGTCCCTTTTATTCAGTTAACGTGTTAGGATCATCTTCTCATGTTACTGTTCTAAAATGTGATTTTTAATGGCAGATGGCATTCCAAGGACATGCTTTGTTTAGTTTCTCTTACTACAAAACGTGCTGCAGTGAGCGTCTGTGCATGTTAAATTTTGGTGCTTGTCTGAGGATTTCCCCATGTGGACTTGATGGCACTAATATTTTCGAGGCTTGTGATGGACATAACTAGGCCCGATTTCTATTCTGAAGAAGCTGAGTTACAGACTTAAGAGTTGCAAAACGTCTGAGCTTGTAAAGGCTCCTTTGAGATCATGTGACCAAATCAGCCCCTGCTCTTGTGGATCTTGGGGACTCTCCTGCCCGGGTAGTTGTGGGGTCTGATTGGGCCTCCTGCCCACTTCTAAGTGCTGCCATCATCCCAGAGTGACATCTCTGTAGGGCACCTGGGACCAGGGAGAGGAAAGGTGCTGGTGGTTCTAGCTGACTCCTGGGCCCTGATTGATGGCAGTGAATTTAGCAAATGTTATTTACCAAATACCTGTCTAAGCGAGGTGCTGCGTTACAAGTGAAGGACTTGGAGGAGGCTAATACGGCAGTGGGTGCCTGCCAGGAGTTCACAGGCCCAAGAGATAGGCTGTTGCAGAGTGGTGTGCTAAGTGCAGTGAATGAGGTTGGGGACCCCGGAAATGGATGGAGGGCTGAGGATCAGGGGGCTTCCCTGAGCGTGAGGACTCCTGGATAGTGTGAGGAACTCACCAGTGGGCAAGTGGGTAAGGACACAGGAGTGAAGGTGTCTGAAGGCTGGTCGGCAGGCTGGGGCAGCCTGGATGGAGACTGAAAGTTGCGAAATTGCCATGAAACTTTGATGGGGAAATGGGTGGGGTGACCATCAGTTTTCTTTTTCTTTCCAAACAAGGATGTTTGGAGTTAAAACGGACGGTATCAGCAGTAATCCTGGGCTAGCAAGGGTGAGCTGGGATTTTGGTCTCCCTTGTCCTTGAAGAGAACGCATCCGGTTCCGTGGCTTGGTGCGTCAGCACAGATGGGAGACGAGGAATCCCACCACTTTCTTCTTTCAGGTGCGAATGCAGCTACCTGATTCATGGGATGGGGGTGGGGTACTGTGGTCACCAGCGTGGAGACACACAGCTGACTGGCAGCCTCCTGTTTGTGCATCGAGTGTGCAAGAGGATGTGGTCTGATGGCCCTGGGGGAAAGCGGAGGTCTTCCCCGACCGCCTCCTCAGGAGCTCCCCTGAACTCACCTTGCCAGCCAGGGCCTTCCTCACTGCCCCACGGCACCTGCGGCATCCCCCGCCCAAATGAAGGCTGGACATGGAGCTCTGCCCACAGCGGGTGCCCCAAAATGTCGAGTGTGCGAGGGTTTTCCAAATTTATCCAAATGGGTTTCTCCTCACAGGAGGAGGCCTGGAGTCACTCGGAGGTGTCTTCTGATGAATTTTTTAACGTAATGAAGCCTCGTACTTGGTGCCTGCTCAGAATGCCTGGCCTTACTTTGCAGGGCTCCTCAGGGAGAAGCTCTCGAGTGAACAGCTCTTCAGTGGAGGTTTTCTTTAGTTCAAGGACTCCCTTTTCTGCTCTTCCCTGCTTGCATCATTAGAAACATCTTTAGAAATCCATGTTAATTAATTAGCTCCAGCCTTGGCGTTGGTGGGGTAGCATGGTTGATAGCTCTGGTCAGGTGGCCTTCCAGGTTGGACCTGAAGCTGGCTCTGAGCCCTGCTGACCCCGAAGGGCACCAGAAGCTCTTGGCTGAGTCCACATTGGGTCCCCACCTGGAGTGGGCTGGGGGTTGGCTGAAAGAGTATTTAAATGAAACATAGGCCAGACATAGCTGGGCATTTTGGCAATGGGTAGATTTTTCTCTTTAAAAATAAGCCTGGGTGGCTCAGTCGGTTAAGCGTCAGACTCTTGGTTTCGGCTCAGGTCATGATCTCATGGGTTGGGGGATGGAGTCCCGCCTCAGGTCTGTGATCAGCACCTCAGCGCAGAGTCTGCTTGGGATTCTTTTTCGCCTCTCTCTCTGCCCCTCTCTCACTCACGTGTGCACACACGCACTCTCAAACAAATACAGATCTTTAAAAAAATAAAAATAGACTTTGTTTCTCTCCCCTTTATTGTAGAAGTAATACATGTTCCTTGAAGATAAACAACATGAAAATCTACAAAATCATATAATAATGTTTCAATGGGTGGCCTTCCAGACCTTTTCTTGCATTTATATATATATATTTTACTTATATATATATTTATTTATTATAAATATAAATATTTATTTATTATAAATACATATACACACACAAATTCTACATTTATATATATATATCCATACATACACCTCTTCTTTCAGCAGGAATTAAGATTGCGTTACATTTGTGGCAGCCTCATTGTGTGCGCGCACGCGCGCACACACACACACACACACACACACACTCCTTTGAGTGAGCCGTATGGTCCCTAGAGACCCCAGCTCTCTGTGGCTATTTCAGCTGAGCCATGGCAGACCAGTTAGGCGGAAGTGACCTCTAGAATATTGCAGGAAGTTAATCTGGTCCTTGTCTCTCAGACCCACATTGGTGTCTGGAGCTGGGGGCTGAATCCAGAGGCTCACCCAGAGGTGCATCTTCTCCCTGAAGAGTCTACAGCGATAACCACACTGTCATTCTTGGAGCCGCTGAGGAAGGCATAATCCCCATTTTGCAGAGGGGCACCCTGAGGCTCGAGGCTACAACTGGTCCTTGTCCTTCCTCTTCCCCACTTGTGTCCCCATGCTGGAGCTGATGACTCCTGAGCACTCCAGGAGTGGTGGCGACCTTGCTTCCGGCCCTGGAGGGCACTCTAGGAGTGATTCAGACTCTAGAGAAGGATGTGCAGAGCATCTCAATCTTCCCTGCTGAGCCTGCCTGGGGTGGGGCCAGGAGCTCAGAGGAAGCTCTGGGGGCTTGTATTATGTTGACGATCTGTACTATGGCATTTTCCCAAATGGTTCCCTCTGCCACTGCTATGCTAGAAGAGAGGAGGAGACAGGCCGTCACTGCCTCCCAGATGCAGCCGGGTTTGCCTTTTGCAGCCGTCCACCCACCCCCTTAGTATTCCCTGCCTTCAGAGCAAAAGCTTACAGAGGAGAATATCGCGGTTCAGAGAGGGAGGTGACTTGCCCAAGGCCACACAGCAAGTCACTGGCAAAGCTGGGGTCCGCTTTTAGGTCTCTGTGGCTCCAGAGTCTGGAGAATTCCACATCCTGCCCCGATCGCTGCCAGAGGCACTGTGGCTGCTTGACTCTGTTTTCTGCCTCCTGACAGACCTGAGCGGAGGCACTTTGTGGGCAGAGCTGCTGGAGCGCCTGAGCTGTGGGAAGAATAGGCAGCTGAGAGCTTGGAGTCTGGGTCCCTGTGGGTCCTGGGTTCACGGCATCGGCCCATCGCATCCCCTCCCTGGGCCCTGTCTCTTCGCACCATGTGTGGAGGGGCCTGTTTCCTGGCACTTGGTACAGTAGGGCTCCATATCCCCTGGGCCCTGCTCCCCCTGCCCTCGCGTCCCAGGGGCTTTGAGAGCTGTTTGCAGGTGATCCAGCTGGGGCTGCACATCCAGGAGGCCCTGTGTGCCCTGGCCCCTCCGAGTACAAGGTTCCTTGGGGTTTCTACCTGGACGGGGCTTGTGGGATTAAGGACCAGCTCTGTAGGTTTCCCTCACTGTGACGATGCATGTTTGACTCACACTCAGCTCACATACAAGTGTCAGTGACAGTCTAGTCTTCTCGTTCGCCATTGGACATGCGCTGAGGGATCAAGGGCTAGGCATGAAGCAGGGATGACACAGGAGTCCTGCCCTCCGGAAAGGGAGGGGGGATCCTATTGTGTGCCACATGCTTTACATGGGTATGTGTGTGTGAGTGCACACACTCGTGTGTTGGGTGATGGACAGAATGTACTCCATGCTCTGATCAGAGTCAGATGTGCACGAAGTCTACCTCCTTCTGTAACTGATCTCATTTTGCTCTGGAAAGCTGGTGGCATGAAAAGTGTATTTTTTAAAAATGTGCTGATTTAACAGAACCCATTCTCTTCAGATTTAAAACAGGCTCCTCTGGATAAAATGTTCAGCTGAAGTTCAGACCCTAGACAGGCTTTGTGCGAATTTCAAAAGGCACCTCTTCCTCTGAGCAGGTGTGACTCTGTACCAAGGAGAGTGGAAGGCTGGCACGACTTCAGCCGGTACCTTCCCCTCAGCTGGGCCTTCTTGGACAGTGAACAACTGGCACAGCTGTCCATGGTGGATTTGTCAAACTACCCATCAAAACTGTCTTTTCCAAAAAAAAAAAACAAAAAAAAAACAAAACACCTGTCCTTTCTCAGATGGTCTCCCTTCCCCTTCATCCATCCTCTTTCCAAGATGCCTTCAAGGGGTGGGGGGTATAGCTTATGTGTCTATAGGGTTGTGTGAGACCCTCTAGCCCTTTGTTTAGGACTTTAGACCCACAAACCAAAAGGCCACAATTAGACGAGGCTGTCTTGAATATCCAAAATGGACTCACTCCTGCATCCGAGGCCCTGTGAGTCTCTAGGCCACACTCCCATCTGTAACACCTCATCTCCACCAGGATGCAGTAGGTGAATATTAATGAAAGCTGTCACTGGCATCTGCACTGTCCCGGCCGGCTGGGGATGACCTAGAGGCCTCAGTGCTGTTTGGTGCCACAGCAGAGGAGTGGGTGTGGGGCAGCCCCTGCCTTCCCAGCCTCGCCAGACTGGGGGTGGGTGCTGCAGCCACTCCCCTACCGGGCCTCCCCACCACCCCTGGCCCCTGTCCCCTCCCTGGTTTGAGTGACTCGGTGGCCTCCCTCCAGTCCTCCCAGGCCCTGGGGGGTGTAGGGCACTCCCTCCCACTGTCAACCACCCCACCTCCTGGAGCCAGCTCCCACTGCTCTTTTCTAGATAACCCTGGCAAAAGCCATGGCCATTAAAAAGGGAGTTGGCAGCGAGAAGTGATGTCAGAGGGGAAGAGCCAGAGCACAGGTGGGCATCAGCCCTGTGGGTCGGTCCCTCGGCAACATGCTGGCTGCCGCCCACAGGAAGTCCTCAAGGGGCACCAACGAGAAGCTCAACTGACGCGGCTCCCAGGGGTCTGAGGCTCACTGGCCAGTCCTCACTCTGGCCGTGTGGACGTGACGGCAGGTGAAGGACATAGGGGTGGTGGCCGCAGGTCCTCTCTTGGGGAGGTCTGTCCTGTTCCTCCTCCTTTGATCTGTCTACCCTCTCCCCCTCGCATCCCCTAATTTCCTTCAGCCTCTCAGGGGCCGAGTTTAGGGGGGCAGCCCTGGACTCACATGCTTGGGGAGGACAGGAGCTTTGTGGCCAGTCGCTCACACTGGGGAGAACCAAGGGACTTTCGAGCATCCTAGGGAAGGTGCTTCGTTGCCATACGCAAACGGCCTGTCACCTTCCCGTGCCCACCCGCCCGCGGGACTTGTCGGGACATCCAGCTGCTCAGGGGTCCTTAACCAGCCTCGGAGCTCTACCACCAGGGGCCACGCTCCAGCCGCCGGACAGTCCTGCCACCTGCCTTCAAAGTCTTGGCATCCTTCACTGCGCACACTCTGCCTCCCGCTCCGGGAAGCAGCTGGACTCGCTCCTGAACTGGATTCCTACGTAGCACATCTGGTGAAGCATGAAAATCGCCGTCTACACTGGGGAGACAAGACTCCCGATGCCCGAAATTTCCCCCGATGCAAAGCCTGTTGCCAAGATGGATGGCAACTGCAAGGTGACCTGTGCCCACTAGGTGGCCACACAAGTATTTCTGATCCCCGGGCCTCCTACAGCCTCGCTGAGGGTGGCCGGCCTGGGCCTTCGGGGGACCCCACCCTTTGCCTTCTCTCGGTCAGCCCGGGTCCCTCTGGAGGCCACCGGACAGGTGGGTGTCTGGGGGCTTGGTGGGCGTCGGGGGCAGGCGGGGGCTAGACGCGGGCGGACCTAGGTTCAAGTCCCCACGCTACGGCTCAGTGACTGCAGGGTCAGACCCCGAATGTTGGAGGCAGTGTAGTGCCGACAGCCACCCCTAAGTAAGTCCAAATAAGACCAGTTCTAAGTGCATTAGACCAGTCAATTAGTAAAACGGGGAGGTGAGCGGGAAACAAAAAACAAACAGAAACAATACTAAGTCACAGAATTAGCTTTACTATTTGAAGTGAGGTTTTTTCACTTCTATGGAGGCCGATTTCTGTCTCTTGGGCATCTAAGCACACGTCTGTCCGCCCAGCTGTGTGACCTTGGCCAAATCACTTAGGCTCTCTGTGCTCGGCCCTCGTCTCTAAAGCAGAGTTAGTAAGAGTTCCTGCCGGGGACGTCAAAGGACGTGTGACGTCACAGGCGGTGATAGATGCCAAGTATTCAGCTTTGAACCTGGGACACAGTAGTTGCTCAATAAAAACAGGGATCCTTTGGGTTGTTGGAGTGTATTAGCCACAGTGCTGGAGGCCTACTGTTGGCTGGTCAGCAACAGGCAGGGGTGGCTGGGGCGTTCAGCTGCTACTTGATCTGGAAAAGATGGAGACACGAGTCAGGGGTCAGGAAAGGAGACTGTCCCAGGCAGGGCCCCGGTGGTTATCTCTTGGCTTCCCCCCACGTCCCTCATGCATTCCCCAGACACTGGCCACTGTAACAGGTGGATGGTTATTTTCGCTTTCAGGGGCAGAAACTCAGAGACTCTCAGAGAGGACCTGAGACTTGCCCGGTGTCCTGAGCACCTCTGCCCTGAAGTGCTGGCCGCAGGGTCCTGGGCTCCTCTGTGGCCTCCTCCTGCCTCCAGACCTTCTGTTCTGTTCTAGGTGGCTGCCACCCCTGGGGAGACAGCCCGTGACTTGGATGCACATGCACAGAGATACACACATACGTGTGTGCACACACAACCGCTGTGGAGAGCAGGAACTAAGGGAGTGTCCCGAGAGGTGCTGACACACCCACCCCGATCCTAGCCAAGTCCAATGCCCTTTTTCTACAGCTCAGAAGTCTGAGGCCAGAGAGGGGACCTGGCCAGCTGTGACACCCAGGGTCAGAGCCAGGATTAGAACCTAGGATCCCAACTCGGCTCGCTTCTTTTCTCAGAGCCACTGTGTGCCCCTGGAAGGGGTCACCCTGGCAACGGGGGCAGTGGTTGTGGTTAAGGTCACCGGTAATGAAAGCCAGGGACTTAACATTTCTTGAGCATCTACTAAGTGACTGGTTTGTTGGGGCATTTAACGAACTGGAGTAGAAACATGAAATGGTTTCATTTCTTTAAGAAAGGAGATAGCTGGGGATCCCTGGGTGGCCCAGCAGTTTAGCGCCGCCTTCGGCCCAGGGTGTGATCCTGGAGTCCCAGGATCGAGTCCCACGTCGGGATCCCTGCATGGAGCCTGCTTCTCCCTCTGCCTGTGTCTTTGCCTCTCTGTGTGTGTGTGTGTCTCTCAGGAATAAATAAAATCTTAAAAAAAAAAAAACTATTAAAAAAAAAGGAGATAGTATAGCTACAGACTGCCTGGGGTCACATCTGGGCTCCTTGATTCCTGCTGTGTGGCTTTGGGAAAGTTTCTGAACCTCTCTGCCTCAGTCTCCTCATCTGTAAAATGGAAATAATAACACTCTGATGACTAATACGCAGATTAGGTGACACCTGGGTGGCTCAGCGGTTGAGCGTTTGCCTTTAGCTCGGGGAGTGATCCCAGAGTCCCAGGATCGAGTGTCTGGATCGAGTTCCCACATCAGGCTCACTGCAGGGAGCCTGCTTCTCCCTCTGCCTATATCTCTGCCTCTCTCTTTCTCTGTGTCTCTCACAAATAAATAAATAAATAATCTTAAAAAAAATACCTTCCATTAAAAAAAAAATAATGCAGATTAACAGTTGCTAAATCGAAAGCACTGGAACTGTGGCCTGTGTGCAGGAAGCAGTGTGTGTGTCAGTTGCCATTATTACATTCATTCTCTTACTCTTATTATTCACACAGTTGCCCAGAGCTGTCCTCTATGCTTCCGTGGCAGGTCAGCCAGATTCCGTAGCTTTCGTCTCTGCCGTTGGAACGGTCTCGTTTCAATAGAAAGCCTCAGAACTGCTTGCTTGCAAACCTGTCTTCAGTTCCTTTGGGGGCTCTCGGAGCCAGAGCCCAGAGCCGGGCCCTAGGGCTGCTTGTGTGTGCCTGCCTGTGGGGGCACATTAGGCTCGACCACCCCCTCCTCCACCCTCTCCCGCCTCAGGTTTGGAGTCACCGAGGTCCCTACAGACGGGGTCCCACATAAGTCATGGGGCAGAGGCCAGTCTCGCCTCAGAACCCTCTGGTACTGAGCTGGCCCCCACCATGGCTCAGTCCTCAGCACTGTGGACTGAGGTCCAGGTCAGGAGTTGGTACCATCCGAGAGCTCCGTGGTTGCCGGAATGGTCCTGTGATACCCTCTTCTCTAACTTCTGCGAGGACAAAGGGGATCCTAACTTACCCTTCTTCTGAGGGCCACAGAGAAAAAATGTAATTTCCCCTTAGTCCCTCCAGGTGCAGTGCAAAGGCCCTGAGGCCTTCAAGTTGAGATCACCTATGGGCCTGGATTTCTGCAGTGGGCCTCCCACCTTCAAAAGTCGCTGGGCCAGAAGTGCCACTGGTTCCCAAGTGTACCCCCAAATCCTCTGTGCAGTAGAGTCCTATCAGCCCTGGTTCGTCCCCTGCTTCATGCTTGCCCGTTGCCTGTGGCTTGCAGCTCTTCCACTAAAGAGGAGGAATTTGTTTCCTACCCCTTGACTCTGGGTTTGACCATGTGACTTGGATTGCCAGGGACTTGGGCTTACAGGGGAAGGTGGAGGTGACCGTGTGTGTGCCAGTTCTGAGCTGAGACCTTCAGAGCCTCACGCTCCCTTCCTTGTCTGCTGTTGTCAGGAAGAGTAGGCAGGGATGGCCCCATGGTCCCAGGACGGGGGTGGAGCACACGAGTGGAAAAGCCGAAGCCAGCCTGGATGGCTCGCACTAGCCAGCTGCAGTCACCTGAGCGGGTGGGCCAAGCTCAGCAAGCTGCCTGCCCTGCCCAACCCGGCCTAGATCCACCCCAGACAGGTGAGCAGGTGTGGCCGAGAGAAGGAAGGTGCCAGCCTCCCCCCGCACACACGAGTGGGACCAGTGGAGATCCGCAGAGCTCTCCAGCCAGCACATTCTAGATCATCCGGCCCCAGTGAGCTGCTCTTCCTGAACTAAATAAACATATGTTGTAGGCACTGACATTCTGTGGCTCCTTGTTATATGGGATTGTCACGGCCCCAGCTGACTGATACACACCTCCATCTTCTGCCCCACCATGGTAGGGAGGGAAGGAAAGTAAAAATGCACAACTCACCTCCCCAAGCTCGGAGGAAACTCTGCTCATGCTTCTCTCTCTCTCTCTCTCCCTCTCTCTTTTTAAAATTATTTATTCATGAGAAACTCACAGAGAGAGGCAGAGACACAGGCAGAGGTAGAAGCAGGCCCTATGCAGGGAGCCCGATGCGGGACTCGATCCCAGGACCTCAGGATCACAACCTGGGCTGAAGCACGTACTCAACTGCTGAGCCACCCAGGCACCTGTCCATGCTTCCTTCTGAAGGAAACACTGGCTCGGGCCTGTGCGGCCTCGGGCTCAGCCACCGTCCAGTCGGCATCCCTAGGCTGTCTATGCTGTTCTCTTTCAGAATGTGGGGTGCTCGACATGATGGCTTTGGTCCTCGGCTTCGGCCTTAGCTACCAGGTGGCGACAAATATCTCACTGGGTGGCCTGTGACCTGAATAGTATCTTAATTAATCCTCACCTCCTCTTCGAGACCACTCCGGCTTTACAGGTGAGGAAACTGAGGCAGCGGTGGCGGAGTGACCTGCCCAAGGTCACAAGTGAAGGATCCGGGATCCCAACACACAGGTGTCTGACCCGGGTGCCTGTGTCCCTAGTTACCTTGTCCCACCACATCCCGAGGGAAAGCATCTCAGCTGGGTAGGTGGGGCCAGCAGCCCTGTCCGGCCACCTCACGGAGTCTGGGCTGAGAAGGGCTTAGGGCATCTGGAAGTAGCTCTACAGGGTTCCCCTCCTCCTTGCGTCTCTTGTCCCCCAGAAGAATGGCTGCTGTGCCTGTGTCAGGTTTGTGGGTGAGGCCTGGGCTCCGATTGCCAGGGACGGAGTAAGGAAATAGGTGAGCAGCCATGGCCTGGCTAACTGTCCCTTCCTTCCTTCCTTCCTTCCTTCCTTCCTTCCTTCCTTCCTTCCTTCCTTCCTTCCTTCCAACAGTGAGAATCCACCAGGCCCCAGGCTCTGCTCTGGGAGCACAGGACTCACCAGTGAGGACCACAAGCCTGTCCTGCCCTCGTGGAGCTGGCAATCCAGTGGGGGAGACAGAGGAGCTGGTAAATGAATAACTGAGAAATTACACGTGGCCTTTTCGGAGGGTGCCAAGCGGAGGACATTGTGTGGGTGATGGATATATACAGGCACAGGAGAGAGCACCTGTGGATGGATGGTTGGGAGGGGGCCTATCTGAGGAGGTGACAAAAGGAGAGCTCTTCGGGCAGGAGGAACAGCCGGGCAAAGGTCCTGAGGCAGGAATCAGGTGAGTGTGGTAGAAAACAGAAGGAGGACCAGCATGGCCAGAATTTAGAGGGTGAGGGGGGAGTATTATGAGGTATTACTTGATTGTATTATTTTTGATATGAATTTTAAACAATATCGGAATGTCCACAATAGTAGAAAACAGCCCCCTGCCCCTGTGGTCTCCTAACACCGCCCAGGCCGGAGCTGACAGCTTGTGCAGCTGCCGTGCTTGCCAGGAGCCTCAGCCCTTCCTCGGCAGCTGGCTGAGCCTCTGTACCCCCACCACAAACTCAGGCAGCCTAAAAGTGGCCTAGACCCTCGAGCCCCAGACAGGGCCTAGGGGACAGAGAGGCGGCTCAGAGGGTGTGCGCTGGTGCCGGCGGGCCTGGCGGCCTGACACAGGTCACACAGGACAGGTTTGCCCACT
This sequence comes from Canis aureus, assembly GCF_053574225.1. Lineage (NCBI taxonomy): Eukaryota > Metazoa > Chordata > Mammalia > Carnivora > Canidae > Canis > Canis aureus. The sequence goes on along the minus strand of NC_135618.1, from coordinate 59,140,745 downwards.
GGAGCACATGTCCTGAAGACTGTTTCCCACGACAAGGGACCTTAAAAGTCAAAGCTGGACATAACCGGCCGGCCCCTCCTGAGCTCTGGCCAAGCCTCCCGCCATCCATTCTGTAATCTGGGTGAGACTCCTTTCCATTCAAGCTGATTCTCCCCTTTGTCCTGTTTTAAGGCAGCCCCACAGAAGGGCTGTGAGGAGTGGGGGGATCCGGGCCTGGAAGTGATTCTGGGGTCAAAGCCCTGCTATCCACGGGCTAAGTGGCCTCCCACGGGTCACCCCAGCTTACTTATCCAAATAATGGAGGGAAGGAGGTCAATTGGAACGGTTTCCAAGTTAGAGAACTGTGTGGAATTAGCTGAGGTTGTCCTCACAAGACATGGGTACATAAAAAGAACCATAGGAGGGGTTAGTCCTGCTGGCATGTGATGAAGGACTGGACGCAATAGCCAATTACCTGATGGCACCCAAAGCTATAATCCTTCTCTTCCTGTCTTACCCACTCCCCTCCAGCCACAGGGGGACCCCTGGTTGCTCCTTAGGTGTGCCAACATTCTTCCTTTTGGGGGCTCTGCACCTGCTGGCCTCTCTCCCCGATGTCTGTACCCCACTTCCCTGGGGGTCTGTTCAAGGGGGTGTAAACAGTAACCTCCTCCCTGCTGCCTGTTCTCAGCCCTCACTGCATCCTTTGTGGCTTCTCATCAACACCTGACCTGTTATGTTACTCATCTTTATTTTTGAGGGAAAAGGGTTGTCATTAGTCTCCTTTCAAAAGAATGGAAGCTTCTAGAAAGCATGAAATGACTTATAGTGGGTTGAATGGTGCCCCCACCACCACCACAAAGATATGTCCATGTCCCAGAAACTGTGAATGCAACCTTACTTGGAAAAAAGGCTCTTGAACGATAGAATTAAGGTTCTTGAGATGAGATCATCCTGGATTGTCCAGGGGGCCCTAATTTCAATGACAAGTTCCTTATAAAAGATCCACAGAGGAGCCACCAGGAATGTCACAACCACCAGAAGCTGGGATAGACAGGGAAGGATCTTCCCTTAGAGCCTCTGGAGGGAGTGTTGTCCTGCCAACCCCTATGATCTCAGATTTCTGGCTTCCAGAACCATGAAAGAGTACATTTTTGTCGTTCTAAGCGGCCCAGTTTGTGATGATGGGTCATGGCAGCCCTAGGAAGCTAGACCACTTCTGTATGGCCAATACCCAGAATAGGGCCTGAGATGCCACAGAGCAAGGAGCAGCAGGCTTTCTCTGGAAAGGGCCGGATAGCAAACATCTGAGGCTCTGCAGGCCGTTTGTCTCTGTCTCAACAACCCAACTCTGCAGAGAGAGCATGAAGGCAGCCACAGACAATATGAAAACCGAAGGGCTGGATTCCAATAAAACTTTATTTATGGATGCCAAAATTTGAATTTCACAGGATTTTCCTGTGTCACACAATATTCTCATTTTGATTTTTTCCCTCCTAACTATTTAAAAATGTAAAGAGCACATTCTTAGCTGGTGGGTCGAACACAAACAGGTGGTGGGCTGGATTTGGCGTGCAGGCCACCGTTGGCCGCTTCCTGGACACGTGCTGGAAGAGTATTTGCTGAAGGGTTGAAGAAACATGTGAGGAGGTGGTTGGAGGCTCCAGTCAAATAGCCCAGGGACCGTGATGAAGCCACGTGCACACCGAACTCCCCGAGGATTAAAATAGATTTGGATTCTGGAGCCCCGCAGATTGGCTGGGGACATTGTTCCCAGGTCCTCTGTGCTGGTCTGTGCCACGAGGGCTGAAGTGACGGAGGAGGTGGAGCGTAGCCACAAGCACTCCCTGCACAGCTTGGATGTTGAGCTATGGAGTGGCAGGAGGTGTGGCAAAGTGGGGAGACAGTCTCCTGTCTTCCAGCAATTACCCAGCTCCAGCTAATTCTGTCAGCTGGGAATGAAAGCCCAGGTGCTCGCTGAAGTTTAGATTGGTCCTGAGAAGGTGGAGAATCCAAATGTTTGTATGAAATCTGCTTTAAAAACTTGGCTTAAAAAAAAAGTCATGCCAGGAGCTTCCATATGTCAAATGTATATTGTTACACCCATCTTATGATGGTTTGGGGAGGCCTGACCAACGGCGCACAGCTCGGACATGGCCAGTGCTGGTATCAGTGACCTTGCAGTTTTGTGAGTGAGGGTTCCCTGGGTCTCATTCACGGGGTGGAGGGCAAGGGGCTCAGAGGGTCTCTCTCCAGCTGGGATGGCTGGGTCCCTATCACCTCCAGTCAGAGAGGGCAGAGGGTGAGGTTCAGGTTCCTGGAGGGACGAGGCCACACGTGACTCTCCTCGGTTAATGGAGAGGTGGCCGGGCACACACCCCTGTCCCTGTATCTGATGGAAGCAGCTGTCACTCATGTTTGCTAAGGAGCCAGCCCTTCATCAAAGAAACCTTGAGAAAATGGATATCCCTCCATGCCTGTGTCTTAGGGGCCCGGGAAAGCACTCTGCATGTGCTTAGCGGGCTAGACAGCCCTCGTGCAAACCACTCCTGCCTGCATCGTCTCAATTCACAATCCCATCAGACTCGGCACCTGCTGTAGTGGAGAAGGATTTGCTCTTAATGAGTCTGCCCAGAATTGCCTTGTTGTCTCGGTGTTGACAAACTATATCCCTTAATAAAAGTTTCATGACTCAATTTAGTAAGGGAGACATGTAATCCCAGCCCCTCCTGCCCTGATCTCAGAGATTATCCCCAGGTGTTGGTCCCGGGAACATTCCTGTGTCTGACACCAACACCGTCTTCAGGGCCATTGTCCACCAAGATTGCCAGGGCACCTGTGGGTGGAGAGAGCCACCCACTCCCGCCTCTGCCCTAATGACCTGTAGCCGAGTGTCCGCAGATCCAGCAGCCCTTTGTAACTTGCCCTCTCATCAAGAGATTGGATCTGTTTGTCTGCCCCTGAGGTCTGGCCTGAGGTGCTTTGACCAATAGAATGCATTGAAAATGACTCATGTGAATGCCTAGGGCGGAGCTCCAGGCGTCTTGCAGCTTTCACCTGGGGGAGGGCTCCTGAGGAGGAGAGCTGAGATACCCTCAACCAGTTCAGTGTCAACTGCCAGATATGCCAGCGAAGTCATAATTGACCCCCAGCCCCGGTCGAGCCCTCAGAAAACTGCAGCCCATGAATGATGCCAGGAGAGAGGAGCAGGGCTGCTCAGATTCCAACCTGTAGCATCATGAGAAATAATTGCTGTTTTGTGCCATTGAGTTTTGCAAGTTTGTTAAATGGCACTAGATGACAGCTTTAGCCATCTCTTAGTCTCAGCCATGACCTATGGGTGGGGGCTGACCCACACTCAGCTCCAGAGGTGTGTCCTGACTGGCATAAGCCAATTGGATCATCCCATTCTCCTTGTCCATGGTGAGGCATCCGGGACCATGTGCTGGGGCTTCCTAGAGAGAGAAATCTCCCCACTGCCCAAGAAAGAGCTGGTGTGGTGTGAAAATGTGAGGTTAGGAATCAAGGCAGCCATTTTGGGGACTTCCATGTGGAGCCAAGGGCAGAAGGGTGAAGCTGATACAAAAGAAGATAAACCAGAAGGCTGAAGAGGACCCAAGTCCTTGACATCTTTGAGCTGCTCGATCAAGCCACGCCTAAAGCAAGACTTCCCCCTGGGTTTTTCAATTTTATGAGCCAATGAGTGACCCTTGAATGGTTTAAGCCAGCTCTAAATGACATGCTTTCCTGCATATGGGGCACAAGAGCATCTAGGGGATGTACTTAGAGGTTTTGTTCATTTAAGACATTGGGGCACAAATAGACGAAGAATTATACTAAGGCGTATGCATTCGAGTGTTGTTTCTATTGAAAAACTGGAAATAGGGGTGCCTGGGTGGCTTAGACAGCTAAGCATCTGACTTTGGCTCAGGTCATGATTACTGGGGTCCTGAGATTGAGCCCCTCATTGGGCTCAGCACTCAGTGACAAGTTTGCTTCTTCCTCTGCTCCTCCCCCCACTCGTGCACACACACACTCTCTCAATAAATAAAATATCATAATAATAAAAAAAGGAAAACTAGAAATAACCTGATTGTCAAACAATAGGAAATTGTTCCATAACGGTGGGACATCCACACAGTGAAACACTCTGCAGCCATGAGAGTACATTAGGGGCCATCAGACCTGAATTGAAGTCTTGATGGTGTCATTTGTCTCATGTGTGACTCTAGGGGAGTTATGTAACCCTTCTGAGCCTCAATTTCTTCCTCTATAAAACTGGTACAGTAATAAATGCTCACCCATAGGATTTTTGTGCAAATTAAATGAACTATGTCAAGAACTTAATATAGTGCCCAGAACATTCCTAAATATTTAATTACTGGTTATTATTATTAACAGCATCTAATGACATTGAGCAGTGATTATGATATGATTTCAAATGTAAAAAGCTTGATACAAAACTGAGCATGCAGTCTTATTAAATTTTTATAAAATGTACATAAAATTTTGCACGAAAACACCAACTTATCCCCCAAAATGAATATGAAAACATTGTGAAATTATAGGCACCATAACACTTTTTTGTATTTCCTGAAGTTCTGACACTATCCTTACATTCAGAAAATAAAGCTATTTAATGGTAGAAAGAAAGGAAGGGACAGAGAGAGGAAAGAAGAAAGGAAGGAACGGAGAAAGAAAGGAAGATGGCTCTCAAATCATAAGATAATTCCAAGAAGATAAAGGAGATCTTCTGTGGACTGGTGTTGGATGTTGACCAGGCGGCCTGCAGCTTCCAAGATGGCCTGTAATGATCCCTGCCTTCTAGTCACATTTCTGAGTAGTCCTCTCTCACACTGGTATTGACATGTGTGATGCTTTGAATATTATAGAAATGACAGTGTGACATCTAAAGCTAGATCACAAAAGACATTGCAGCTTTCACCTCATTTTCTCTAAGACAAATGCTCTGAAGAAGCCAACCGCCATTTTGTGAGGGCGCTCAAGCCGCCCTACGGACAGGTCTGATGGCAGAGGTCTGTTGCTTTCTGCCAACAGCCAGCATGAACTTGCAGGGTAGTCACCTTGGAAGCCAAGACTTCAGACACTGTATCCCTGTATCCCTGGCCGATAACTTGACAGTGGCCCCGTGAGAGAACCTGAGCCAGAACCACCCCGCTAAGCCAATCCCAAATTCCCAACTCAGAGACATTGTGAACTAATAAAAGCTTCTAACTGCTTTAAGTGCCTATGTTTGGGGTAATTTGTTACACAGCAGTGGCCAAGAGGGAGGAGCCCGTGTTTATTAAACCTTTGTGTTCTTCTAGGAATCCACAAATATCTTATTGTGAACCCCTCAACAGACTCTCACGTAGTGTCTATTATGAGTCAGTATGATTTGAAGCATTTCCTATAAGTCTGTGAGGCAAAGGCTACCATTATTCTTACTTTACAGACAAACCAAGACACTGAAAGACTAAACGGCCGAGGTGACATAGTGATTGGTGGGAGAACTGAGATTCAAACTCACATAGCCTGGCTCCAGGCTTCTGCCCATTGTACCATGTCGTGAGAAGACACCAAGGCTCAGCAGTTACAGTTAGCTAATGTCTTGAGTTCCCTTCTTTTCTTCCCTCTTGTCCATCACAAAGGAATGGTTTTATGAAGACATATCTTATGAACATCTCTGAGACAGACATATGTTGCCCATTTCTCTACATTCTTTGCAGTTCTCTTGATTCTATATACTTTCTTTTTGGAGAAGCTTAGTGAGTTTTAATGGGGAGATGTCTCCACTTAACCTTTCCCATCTTCCTGATGACCCAGACTTGCTGCACTGGATGCCTGGGGCCACCAGTTTCCCATCTGTGTCTTTCCTCTTTGAGGGTGTGCCTCACACAGGTCATCAGGGAGAGGGCTGGGGGCTGGAAACGTGGGAGAAATAAGGAGAACACAAATGTCCACTGTGTTGGTTAGCTTTTCTCCAAAAATCCTACATAACAAGTGACCCCCCAAGTCAGTGCCTAAAGCAATACTTGCTTATTTATATGGACATGTGGGTTGGTTGGTTGACCGATCTAGGCTACACTCAGTGAGGGAGTTGGTCTTGGCTGGGCTCAGTCACCTATCTGGAAGTCAGTTGAGGTGCTAGGTCTTCCTCCTGGGGCTAGCTAGCCTAGCTCAGGCGGGTTCTTATCCTGGCAATGACAGAAGGCCAATGGGAATACACAAGGTACCTTGAGGCCTAGCCTGGGAACTAGCCCATCAATACTGCTAACTTATATTATTGGCAAAGCAAATCACATGACCAAATCCAAAGTCAAGAACCAGGGAAGTAGGCTCATAGTGGAAGGGCACTCCGATTACATGGCAAAAGGTACAGAAATAAGTACCAGAGCCAGAACAACACCCCAGGCAGACAGCCTACAGTAGCTTCAGACTCCACTGTATTTCTCCAAAGCCACCAAGAAGGCAGGCTCTACTTCTCCCAGGGCCAAGGTCCCTCTGCTCTGCAGCCAGGCTACCAGGTATATGGGAGGGGGCGCACTAAGTCACAACCACCTAGTCTGCTTCCTCCCCCATTGATTATGACCCCGTTAGACTTAGTGGTACCAACATTCCCGAGTGTGAAGACTTACTATAATCCCTTTGATTTATAGCCCAAACCCATCCATTTGTGTGCCCATCCTTGGTTCACTGGACATCCCTGGGGGGTGCTGGCCAGGGTAGATCTTCTCTCAATAATATCCTTAACCCAAGAGGGGGCTCCATTCCATGCTTCACTGACTTCACAATGTCGATGAAACCCTCTTCTAATACAATAGATTGCCTTTCTTGTCAAAAACTTCCAACACACAGAATGAAACTGGCCATTCAGAGGGTTCCTGGGGAGGCCCTTTCCAGGTCAAGGTGTCCTGGGCCACTGGAGTCGGAGTCACACACTTGGGGTTGTATCTTAGCTCTTCCATTGACCTTGGGCAGGTAACTTCTCTGACAGTCTCAGTTTTCTTATCTACAAAATGGGGATAGGGGACACCTGGGTGGCTCAGTGGTTGAGCATCTGCGTTCAGCTCAGGGCTTGATCCCCAGATCCTGGGATCAAGTCCTACATTGGGCTCCCCTCTGCAGGGAGCCTACTTCTCCCTCTACCTATGTCTCTGCCTCTCTCTGTGTCTCTCATGAATAAATAAATAAAATCTTTTAAAAAAATAAATAAAATGGGGATTAAGGGTACCATCAGGGTCATGTGTGTGAAGCTCTGGGTACTTTGTGTGGCATTTAGTGGATATTCTCTCTTTCTTTTACTTGGAAGACTAAATCAATGAAAGGAGGGTTAGGCAGGTGTGTGTGTGTGTGTGTGTGTGTGTGTGAGAGAGAGAGAGAGAGAGAGAGAGAGAGCGCATCTGTACTGGTTAACAGATCATGTGGTAAAGATAAAAGGCTCCAGAAGATATGTCTTGATTATAAACCCAAGGAAGACAAGGCAGTGCTCAGCAGCACAGGCAAGGCTCACTCTTTTCCAGTGAGTTCAGTGCCCCTCACCTTCCATGAGAGTGTGGGACTCAGGCATCCCTTGCACAGGCCTGGACTTTAATTCACTAGAAACCCACAGTGTCTCCTGTGTGGTGGGGGAAGCTCTGGTCCCTGATTCAAGGGTCCCCATGTTCTCACCCTGGGGACTCCCCCTTGCCTTCCCAACAGTCTCCTTTTGGACAGTATCATCTATCACAACCACAACAGTAATGTCCTAAGAGTGCTTTCTGGTTGACCTCTCCCAGTTCTGTCCAGTTCTGTGCCTCAGTTTCCACCTCTGTCAAAGAAGCCTAGAGCTGTGTCTACCTCATAGTGTGGCTTGTGGGTATAATGAGTTAATGGGTGGGGGAGCCTGCTTCCCTAGCTCCTGGCACAGAATCAATATTTTCTATTGTTGTATTTATCACTTATACTCTTACTGCTAAAAACAAGACCTTTCCACAGAAGACTTCCCAGTGATCCTTTCTTATGAGATGGGGAGTGACCCTGAGGGTGACTTTCTATAGCTGCTGAGCCTGAATGTGAGTCTCATGTTTTTCTTTCCTGAAAAAGACAAGTGCCCACATTAGCTGACCTCTTCTGGGGTGACACATGACTGTCAGCTCTTTGTCCTCCAAAAAACAATGCACCTAATCTGCTTTTTCAGGAGGAAGGTGACTTTTAAACAATGCGTGAGACTCATTGCTTTTTTGAGAGGAACTCAGGTGTTGGGAAAAGCATTTTGAAAGCAGATGTTTGGAAACGCTTCCATTGTCATGAGCTTTTGTTGCCAAAAAGCACGGAAAGTATGTTTCCTTTAAAAACTCTCTGAGTCTGCATGCTTTAAGAACTCGAAAACAGAAAATTCGGCCAATTCCAAAATCTTTCAAAAGAAAACTTTTAGGGAGACTTGAACCCACTTGCTAAAAACACACCAACACCAATCTGCTGATTTGTCTACAAGACTAACTGATGGGCATCAAGGGAGATCGACATACCTTAGCCAAATTCCACTAAAAACAGTTCCTTATTTTGTGAATGGACTCAGATGTGAGTATCGATATGTAGAAAGCATAGCCCACAAGGCACTTCTTCCATTCAGATTTATCAATCTTTGTATAAATCAAAAATTCAGCATTGCTTTCATCTTCAATAGCCACTTGAATCAAGTATGAAAAGAACCTTCCATAAAACCAGACCCTTGACCTACTGTAGTGCTGTGTTAACCAATGGTTTTCAAAAAGCGATGAATAAAACACATGCAGTTGCATTGCAAGCAACTAAAATAACCCATTAAGAATGTTTAAGTGAGGGATGCCTGGATGGCTCAGTGGTTGAGCACCTGCCTTTGGCTCAGGTTGTGATCTTGGGGTCCTGGGATCGAGTCCCACATCAGGCTCCTTGTGAGGCACCTGCTTCCCCCTCTGCCTATGCCTCTGCCTCTCTCTGTGTGTCTCTTATGAACAAATAAAATCTTAAAAAAAGAATAAGTGAGGGATCCCTGAGTGGCTCAGCGGTTTAGCGCCTGCCTTTGGCCCAGGGCGCGATCCTGGAGACCCAGGATCGGATCCCACGTCGGGCTCCCGGTGCATGGAGCCTGCTTCTCCCTCTGCCTGTGTCTCTGCCCCCCTCTCTCTCTCTGTCTCTCTCTCTCTCATGAATAAATAAATAAAATATAAAAAAAAAAAAAGAATAAGTGAAAATCGAAAGACTTTTATGCTGTTAGTAAATAAAAGAGAAATATTTAAAAGTAGTGTTTATGCAGTCTTTATGCTCTTTCAATTTTTCTAGTTTTTCTATGTGTGCTTTTATACTGTTAGCTCTTTGGTGCTGGGTGGAGAGGTAGGGGGCTTCCTTCCTGGTCCAGGAAGCAAGGCCGGCTGTGCTGCTCTTGGCCCCTAGGGGGCAGCAGAGGGAAGCAAACAACAGCTTGGAAAGGTCTACTCAGAAAAAACAGCCCAAGAAGGGGCTGGTCCAGGAAACACCTTAAAACGTCTGTTTTCTCTCCAATCTCCCTGTCATCCCTCCTCAGGACTGCAGAAAAAGAAGAAAGAAGAAAGAAAGAGAAAGAAAGAAAGAAAGAAAGAAAGAAAGAAAGAAAGAAAGAAAGAAAGAAAGAAAGAAAGAAACCAGCTTCAGACCTCGAGGACTGAGGAAAATCCCACTGATGCTGAGAACGAGGAGGAGGGTCAGTGAGTGAAGAAGGAAGGTTCGTTTTGGGCCAAGGGGCTGACACTTGATTCACCCGGAGACGTCAGGGAGACAAGCCCTGGATTCTGATCCCTGTCCCGCCCCTTCCTGAGATTCAGTTCCTCCCTGAGAATTCCCTAAGGGTTCAACGATATCTTTTTGACCGAAGTGCCCAGCATGCAGTTGGTGCCACATAAATGTTTACAGGCTCTGACTTGAGTGAGGCTGGGAGGTGGCTTCAGTGTGTGACATAAACCTGGCACATCTTCAAGATGCCTTACCTCCCAACCACCTTCCCTCCTCATCTCCCACTGGCCCCCTGGGCCACCTTCTGGAAACACAGCCCTAGGTCCCATCGTGCTCCTGCTCCACAGTCATAACGGGCTCCCCGGGCTCAGCACATACTGGTGTTCCTGTCCCCCACTCCTATTTACAGATTTGAAAACAGAGGCTCTGAGAGACAGATGTGGCCCACATGTGGCCCCACATGGAAAATTCAGACCTTCCACCCTTGGCCTGGAACACCCAACACTCTCCAGCTCCAATGCCCCTCCTTAGTGAGGCCCCCCGCTGCTCCTTCTCCCATCCTCTTTCTGTTGCTCTGTTGCATATACTACCACGTGCAATTACCGAGTTTATCAGCGGTGTCCGTGTTTATCATTGACTCTTTCTCAAGAACATGAGCCCCATGGAATCAGGAACCTGGTTTGTCTTGTTTGCCCAGTGCCTAGCACAGAGCAGGGACCCAGTAAATTCTTCTTGAATAGTTGTTGGAAGAGTTAAGGCCATCTAATGAAGTTGGTTCCTTTCTCCTCTGGAGAACCCACCCCCTGGGACTTTGACTGCATGGAGCTCTGGGGTCTCTTCCTCCTGTGGGAGCACTCACCAGCCCCAGAGCAGCAAGTAGCCTCTAAACACAACAGCACTGGGGGGTGGGGGGAGCGGCTTTCACGGAAAGCCTGGAGTGGTGTCTTTACCAGGGGAATAAAGAGGGTATTATGCTTAGATACCTTGAGAATGAATGTTTCAAAAACCTCACCGATAATTGTTAATTGACTAATCCTTGGCTCTAATTAGGAGGGCCCAGGGGCCAGGGATGCTCTGGTTTCCCAAGCTCCACTTGGAAGGTGTAAGAAACAGGAAGGGACTTAGGAGGCCCAGAAGCTAACCCATGTCTTTGTATCAGCCGACTTTGAGGAAAAGTTGGAAGCAAAATGCAAGTGGGCTATGTCCGTACAATGCATATTTATACTTCCTGAAAAGTAGTACTTTCATTATGAATAGCAACATTTTTTTTCTGGACAATTTTGTTGAATATAAAAAAGGGCACAATTCCCAACTGTATGGCTCTGTGAGTTTTCATAAACTGAACACCTGTGTGAGGTCGGGCCACCTGGCCCTCCCAGACCCCGGGCCACCTCCCCAGCATAACCATCATGCTGACTTTCAGTACCAGAGGTTGGTTTTTCAAAATATTTTGGGCTTGGATTCCAGGTTCTCAGATTCAAATGTGTCCCCCCAACCCCCTCCCACCCTGGGGCCCCTGACAGGTGTCCCTGAGGATGGAAAGGGCCTCAGGCCCTTCGTGTCCCCTGCACAGGGACTTTTGCCAATGGTTAACCAGGCAAAGATGCAGGCCCAGTGTGGGCATGTCATTTGATCTTGCAAAAGGAGCTAGAAGTCTAGATTTTTATATGAAATCTCATGATTATTGAACAGTGGTAACTCATGAAAATTTAACACGCTGTGGAGACAAGTCCATGCAGGCCAAACAAAATACACTTACGGGCCAAATTTGGCCTGCAGGCTGTCAGTGGGGGTGACCTCGAGGGGCCCTCAGACCTGTCAGGAGACAGGTGAGGACACAGGCGTCGCAGCGCAGAGGAGGCCGGGGCAGGGCCGGGAGGCCTCTGCAGTGGAGTGATGTTTAAACAGTGCTTTGAAGGCCAGCCGAGATAAGGAGCACAGGGGCACTCCTGCAGACGGAGGAAGGCGGGCAGGGGCCTGCTGTCTGGTCTGAGCACCGGGTGGTCAGAACTGCAAAGTGGCAGCGGGAGGAGCGGCTGAAGGGGCCAGGGATGCAGGCTGGAGCCCATCTCGAAGGACCAGGAACAGTGCTTAGATTTTGTCCTGGGGCAGGCAGTGCGGGGGTGGGGGGGCGGGTTAAGCAGAGGTGCTGGGCTCCTGGCTGTGGCCACATGCGCAGGGGAGGGAACCAGATGGGGGTAGACTGGGGGGCAGCAGGGAAGTGGGAGGACCTGATTTGTGGCTGTGGCTCAAGGGAGGGGAAACAGGAGCTTGGGCCCAGATTTCTGGCTCCCTAAACAAATCCCCCCCCACCCCTGACATAGGCTCTCCTGGACCAAAGCAGAGTTGGATCCCTGAGCCCTCTTCCTAGCCAGGCCCTGACCTTGGGCTCTGTCCTTGGCCTGCTTAGCCAGAATCCCACCGCGTCAGTTTAGCAAGAATCCCTCATCCTTGGAACCCAGTCGGATTCCTCGTCTCCATCCCTGACATCTTCTCCCCCTGGGCTGCTGTCAGCGAGAGTCCTGTCCAGTCAGTTTAGCCAGAGTCTCATATCAATATTCCCCCCACCGACCCCCACTCTGTCCCTGGGCTGCAGATCCCCTCTTTTCCTTGTCTCGTTCAGAGTTGAGCCCCATCTCTCTGCCCTCAGGCCAACCCCCCATTGCTGTGACCCCTCGATAAAGAAAGTGTTACTGTCTTTAACAGGTGCCACGACGTTGGTTTCAACCCTCAGTGGCTATTTGAAAATACCCATCCTCTCCAAGGGGCGGCCTAATGAGTTTGCATTCATTTCAGGAAGGGTGCGCAGAAGGCAGCCCCCGTGGCGCAGTGGTTTAGCGCCGCCTTCAGCCCAGGGCGTGATCCTGGCGACCCGGATCGAGTCCCATGTTGGGCTCCCTGCATGGAGCCTGCTTCTCCCTCTGCCTGTTTCTGCCTCTCTCTCTCTGTGTCTCTGATGAATAAATAAAATCCTAAAAAAAAGGAAGGGTGCGTGTGGCATAACCTCCACTGCCGTCCTTATCTGCATGAGGTCCAGTGTGGAATCAGCCAGAATTTCTGATCTTTCCGGGTGGCCCCCCACATCTGCTTCTCCCAAGGCTTTCTGTCTCAGCAAAAGGCAGTCCTGTCCTTGTAGGAGCTGTCCTTGTAGGAGCTTCAGGGTTGTCTTTATACCCTACATTAGATCCTTGCACAAATCTTGCTGGATCTACTTTGAAGATGGACCCTGAACCTCCACCACCCTGGGCTGAGCAGCGGGCATTACATTGCCTGGATTTATTCACTAGCCCCTACATAGTCTCCGTGTTTCCACCCTTTTTCACTCAGTAGCCAGAGAGGCCCCGTTGCACCCTAAGTCAGATCGTGTCTCCCCTCTGTTCAGAGCCCCTTGAGACTTGCATCCTATTTGAAGTAAATGACACAGTCCTCATAAGGACCCAGCCCATGATCTCTTATCTTTTCCCCATCACCTCTGCACACTTGTTTTCTGCTAGTCTCCCCACTGCCCACTCGGCTCCAGCCACACTGCTCTCAGGGTTATTGCCCTACCTCAGGGCCTTTGCACTGGCTGCCCCCTCTTTCTGGAACCGCCTTTCCTGGGATGTCCCCATGGCTTACTCCCACTTTAACTTAAGACTTTGCTCCAATGTCATCTTCCCAGTGAGGACTCCTTGAAACCCTGCTTTAAATCACAACCTGCTACCCTCACTCTGTCCCCACCCCCTACTTTATTTCTCCTCTTGGCTTTTAATACTTGCATAGCCTACATCATAGGTATTAATGTTTGTCTTCTCTTTTCTCCCAGGTCTGCACATCCAGTGGGTGCTCAACGAATGGAAGGACATTTCAACCCCCCCCCCCCCTTCTCTGTGCTTCCTCTGGGTATTTCTGAAGAGGGTGTGATCCTGTGACTTATTTCGGTTGGGATCTGTTGGCTTGGAATACCCAGGGAAGAGTTCCCAGCCTGGAGGTCACTGAGTCCTGCCCACATGTCCATTGTCACAAGCTTCCATCTGAGGGACTGAGTTTCAAATGTGTATGGACACTTCTGTGATGAATATTGCACACCTATTTAGAAGTGTTACTGAAGTCCTTGCAACTTCTTGGCCATGATATATGTTCCCTGTCAAGCCATACCCTCAACTCCATGATTATTGCATGGAGGTCCTCCTCAAAACAGTTTGGAAAGCCTTGTGTAGGGCCAGAAAAGGGATCTAATGAACGAGGCTGGAGACCCCTGACCATCCTTCATATGATATCCTGCCAGGGACATTGCCCACAGTCACTGTCAGCCACCTTAGGCAGAGTAGCAGCAGCTGACAGCGAGCGCAGGTTCACCCACCAGAATAAGGCAATTCATACTCTGCTAACCTTGAATTCTGCAAGCCCTGCCATTCCCAAGCTGGGGGGTGTTGGAGCAGCTCTCAGCTTGGGCAGAATTCAAATGAGCTCTTGCAATCAACATGCAATTAATTGTTATACACCTGGGCATCAGGGTCCCATGCACTGCTGGTGTGAAGGGAGTTCAGGTCATCTCAGAGCCGAGGTGGGGCTGGGGTGCTCAAAGTTGGGCAATCCCAGTTTGCGGGAGAAATCTCTGAAAGGTCAACCTTTGGGTTGCAAATGTGGTCAACCGATCTTGGTTCAGATGTTAATCATAGTGGCTAGCATTTACTGACCACCTACTGTGCGCCAAATCCTTTTCTCGGTAGGCCCGACTCCATTACAACAGCCTGATTCTCCTCCCCTTTTTATAGACAAAGAATTGAGGCTCCCAGAGGTTACCTGACTGTTCAAAGGCCCCAGCTGGCCAAGCCCCAGAACTGCCTGACCCAAAAGTCAGTATTTTTGACCACTCTGCCCCCACCCCAACCTGGAAGAGTCTGAGTAGACAGCCTCTGCAGGGCATCCGTACCTACCAACTACAACTTTGTGTGTCCAGACCTCCTTGGGTCACGCTGCTCGGCACCTCAAGTGCGGATGGTCTGCGGGAGGAAGCCTCATTTGTCCTACACAACACATGCATCTGGCACGTCTTTGCCACCTTTGCCGCTGTTCCATGCCACAACAGAGAGCCCAGGCAACTGTGGGTTCCACCTGCCAGAGAAGCCCTTCTTGTTGCTTTAGGCAGTCTAAGTCGCGGGGGGCGGCCCCCAGGGAAAGCACAAGCCCCAAAGACTCTACAACCCTGCCTTCCTGGTGGGATGCCCCTTCTGATAGGTCCTGCGAGTCCAGGTCCAGGGGAGGGCATCCCTTCCGGGTGAGCTTGCAGCTCCGGGGCTGTGGGAAGCCCAGGGAACTTTGCAGTTCTGATCCTCTGGGGTTCCTTCCTAGGGGTCCTTCCTGCCGGCCCGCGCGCGTCCCTCTTGGGGAGCCCAGCGCGCTCGGCTAGGGCCTCTCTGGGTCTGGAGTAGGATGCCCTCTCCTGGCCGGGTTTGGGGCCCGCCCCCGGCCCCCGTGGGGGACCTCCTGCTCCGAGAGCGCCTTGCCTGGCGTTCTTCTGGCTTCTCAGCCCCTCCAGCCGGGTGCGGGGCTCCTCGGGGGCGTCCCTCCCCTCCGGGTCCCCCGCCCGCGCCCGGCGTGGGGCGCCCCCTCTCCCCGCTTGGGGCGGGCGCCGGAACAGTGTCGCCGGCCGCCTGCAGGTGTCTCCCCACGGAGGGGCGCGCGTCCCTGCGCCGTGGCCGCTGCCAGGCGCCAGCGGCTCCTCGCCGAGGTGCACTCGCGCTCCGGGCTCCGGGCTCCGGGCGTGCCGGAGCCGCTCCGCCGCCGCCGCCCGCGCCCCCCGCGCCCCCCGCGCCGCGCCCTCGCCCTCGCCCTCGCCCCGGGTGGGGGGGCCATGGGCCCGCGCCGCGTCCGCCGCCGCCGATCGCAGGCGCCCGAGCCCCGGGGCGCGGCGGGCAGCGGCCGCTGACGCGGGGCGCCGGCTGCCAACTTCGCGCGCGGAGCTCCCCGGCGGCGCGGTCCCGGCGGCGCGGGCGGCATGAAGACGAGCCGCCGCGGCCGAGCGCTCCTGGCCGTGGCCCTGAACCTGCTGGCGCTGCTCTTCGCCACCACCGCCTTCCTCACCACGCACTGGTGCCAGGGCACGCAGCGGGTCCCCAAGCCGGGCTGCGGCCAGGGCGGGCGCGCCAACTGCCCCAACTCGGGCGCCAACGCCACGGCCAACGGCACGGCCGCCCCCGCCGCCACCGCCGCCGCCGCCGCCGCCGGGAACGGCCCCCCTGGCGGCGCGCTCTACAGCTGGGAGACGGGCGACGACCGCTTCCTCTTCAGGAATTTCCACACCGGCATCTGGTACTCGTGCGAGGAGGAGCTCGGCGGGCTCGGTGAGTGCGCGGCGGCGCCGGCGGCGGGGCTCCGGGCCCCCGGCCCCGCGCGCCCCCCGCGCCCCCCGCGCGCCCCCCGCGCCCCCCGCGCCCCGGCCCCGCGCGCCCCCCGGCTGCCGCCCGAGGGGTCCCGGCGCTCCGCAGGGCTCGGCCGCAGCCCGGGGCGGGGACAGCGGGGGCGCGGGGGCGCGGGGGCGCGGGGGGCGGCCGGGACGCGCGGCCGTGCGGGGCTCCGGGCGCAGCGGAGGCCCTTCCCGAGCGCTGGGCGCCTGCGGGGACGTCGCCGCGCCCCGGGGAGGCGCGTCTCCAGGGCCCCGGCTCCGGGGCTCCCGGGCTCCCGGGCTCCCGGGCTCCCGGGCCGGCGGGGCGCGCGCTCCTCTCCGCGCCACAACTCGTCTCCGGGCTCGCCCCCGCCCCCGCCGTCGTGGCGGAGCCCCGGCGCCCCGCTCCCGGCCCGGCCCGCTGCGGGGAGGGCGCACGTCCCGGGAGCCAGCGGCCCCGCGGGGGTGGGGGTCGTCCTCCCGGACGGGGCTCGGGCGGCCCGGGAGTGGGCGGGGGGGAGGGGAGGCCCCCCTGCCCGGGAGAGAGGATGCGGCGGGCGGGAAAGCGGGACTGCTCGGCCAGGCTCCAATCACATTGGCTGGGGGGTGACTGTCCAGTCGGCAGAGCAAACTGCCCCCGGGGCAGCCAGGGCGGAGGCAGTGCCCCCGAGGAGGGCAGTGAGGCCCTGGGCGTGGGCCGGGTGCGGGGCCACACCACCCGCTGCCGCCCAGACCGGGTTGCTGTAGGTCCGGGCGCCGGGACCCTCTTGAGTGAATTGACCTCTCTCCCCAAGGTTAAAAGTCTGTGCATTCACGGACCGCTCTTGTGCGTCTATGTGAGCACTCCGGTGTAGGTGGGGGTGGGTGACAACGGAGCTTGCCCTGGATGAGCCCTCGGCCTGTTCGCGTAAGGACACAGACAAGAAGGTGTAAGATAAACCCTGGGAGGCTGCTCCCTCTGCCTGGAATTCCCTTCCCCACAGCTTCCGGGGCGTCAGCTCCCCTGGGACTTGCCCACCTGTCTTCCCAGGCAGGGTCTTCTGGAGAGAAGATCTCCCCATCCCCTTTGGAGGCAGGGTCCCCTAACTTTGTCTCTCATCATCACCTTTATCTCCTTCATCAGACTCGGCACAACCTGAAATTTTCTGGAGCCTGCCTCTGGTCACTGGCTTCTCGTCCCTTGTCTCTGCAGGATGTCCCCGGTGAGGGCAGGGACTGGGCTGCCTGGTTCCCCGTCATCCCCCAGCCTGTGGGTAGTGTCCTCTGCATAGTAGGTCGTGTACATTTTTATGGGATTCGCATTGGATGAGACCTTGGGATGATAAAGCAGAGGTTTCCCGGGGTGCTCTCTGCTCTGCCTTGCCTCTGGAGGTGCTGGGCTGGACTTTTCTGTGACCACCTGTGTGACACTAGCCATGTGCCAGACACTCCGTGTTTGGATATGGTTCCACCTCTGACCACTTTCTCCCCATCAGACTCACTTCTGGTGTGCACTCAGAAGTCACATCTTTACTCCGGGTTGTAATTAAAACAAAAAACAAAAAACAAAAAACCTCAAAAAGCAGACTGGCTAAAATTCTCTGCGTTCCACTCAGCCTGACCCTGACCTTTTCCACGGAGGTCTTGTAGTGTCTTGTCCTGGAGAACATCCGCACCTTTTGGGGTAGAGGTCCCCCACACATCACCTTCACTTGTCAGCAAGTTTCTCCTTGGTGTAGAAATGCAGCCTCCTTGTCTTTCCTTCATACATGTACTTAAAAACACAACATTGTGTCTCTGGAGTTGCCGGGTCCCTGCGGTCCCTTCCTCCGTAGGTGTCCAGGCCCTCGATGACTGGCTGAGCCTCTTCACTGAGGTCTCTCTTGGCTTCTCCCTGAAGGTCACGGCCCCACCTCTTGCAGGTACTTCCCTGGTTGGAGCTCATCCGTGTCGCTCATCCAGGGCTTGACACAGGGTGTTTAAGCCGGAGCAGTTTTAAAAATTATTAATTGAAAAACATTTAAAGCAATGTTAGCTTACATTTATTGAGCTTTTAATGCGCACCAGGCACTGCTAAAACTTCTCACCTGCCAGGTCTTGCTGACTCCTTGCCAAGGCCTCCGCGGCAGGCACTTCTAGGGTGCCTACTTTCAGATGAGGAGTTGGGGGTTCAGAGAGGCTTCTGTCCAGGTGTCCCAGCTGGCAAGGGGGCCCCAATTATCTTTGGAGACAGAAAGGGATCTGGGTGGAGTGAATGATGCTGTTGGGGGATCCAGGATGGGCGTCATTTTGGGGGGTGGCACTCAGCCTAAGACCCTCATCCCCAGTCCTGTGTTCGTAAAAACATGGGTGGTTAGTTTGTTGGGCAAATAATGCAAACCCACAGTTTGTCCTTTCCCTTTGATCGCTGTTGGCTAGAGATCGCCCCTCCCAGAAAATCACAATTTTCCTCCCCGAGAGCTTGGAAAATAGTTATCAGCCTGTCAGAGCCGGTGAGAAATTTGGGAGGTCTGAGCCAGCTTGGATGGTTTCCCTGGCTGATCCCATGGTGCCCAAATCCTGCCTTTGCCACCTCTGTGGTCCTGAAGGGATGTCAGGAAGTACCTGGCCTCAAACTTTTGTTGCTATGACAACACTTCTTCTGCGTTCTGTGACCATTTTTTAAATTTATTTTTTACTTGAGGAGGGGAAAAAAAAAAAACCCGCCCCCAACAACCGCCCTCCCTGGCCCTAACAAAACCCTGCCCTCCTATCTGCCCACCTCTGAGACATCGCAGACCATGTCTCTTTCCCTCCCTCCCAAACTACAGGCAAGGCTTTCTTTCCTTCCCAGCGTTTCACGTTCACCCCAAAGAAAACGCCAACCACGAAATCCTGACCTCTCCGTGAGAAGCAGCTGCTAACTGCTCCTTCCTCTCCAACGCCTGATCGGTAATTTCTTTCTGCGCCCAGAAGAGCCTCTCCCCACTCTGTGCAGCCACAGGGAAATCTAATAAGCCCTTTTACCCACATGAAAAAATCTACAGCGTTCACAAAGAAAACTGCAGCCTGTCCTAAACAGACACAATTTCACCAGACCGGGCACAAAGAAAGCTTTTCTCCTTCCTCCAAGAAGGAGCATCAACCTCCTTCAACAAACAGAAAGGGAGCATGGCCTTGACACAGAATTACCCCGAGCCCTTCACGCAAATTGGATTTCTCCTCTGGATTAGATGCTCAGAAGGGCTGGGTGGTTGCCCGTTGTAGGCATTCGGGGGGCGGGGGCAGCGGAGGAAAGGTCCGGAAAAGGAATAGTGTGGTTCTGGGGGTGGGGGTGGGGTGATGGGTGGCTGGGCTGTGTGGTGGTGCTAACTGGGAGCACAGGTGAGGATGGACTTCATCCGGTGTGTGTTTGAACCCGAGGAAGGAGGAGACTCGGGAAGACCGATGGGGTGGCAGGGCAGGGTCGGGGAGGGCTCCCGGGATGCCTGGAGGGAGGTGAGACATCCCTGGAAGGAGGTGAGATGGAGGCAGCCCCAGGGAAGGGCGGGATGGGTCACGGGAAGCAGGAGCGGGACCCTCTGAACCCACTCTTTCCCCTGGGATGGAGCCCATCCTCCTCTGTGAAGGATGGAGGCTTCCCGAGTCTCCTGTTAGCAGCGTGGCTTGGGCAAGAGCCTCAGTTTGTTCCCCTCTAGAATGGGCATCAGAGCAGGTGGCACTTGCTGGAAGTGGGAATATTCAGTGAAATAGTGTGGGGAAGATGCCGTGCCCCTGCTGGGTATGGGAGCGCCCCTTGCCACCCCCCCCCCCGGTGCTCTTCTGCAGTGGTCACCCTGCTTCCACCGTTGACCCCACCACCCCAGTCTGCTCTTCACCCAGCCCCACAGCAGCTGCCAGATCCTGTCCCTCCTTTGTCCAGCCCTGACTGATGGCCCCACTGTCACTTAGAGTCAAAGTCACGTCCTCCCATAGCTCCTCCACAGCTGTGCCACTCCTCTGGGCTCCTCTCCTGCTCCCCTCATCGTGGTCACTGACTCCTGCCACACTGGCCCCCAACGCCAGCACCCAGAGTCTTCGCACTGGCCCTTCCCTCTGCCTGGACAGCTTTTCCCCTAGGTGGCCACAAGGTTGTTTCTAGAAACTTCTTCAAGACAGTGCTGAGCTCTCTCTGAGCACCCAGTTCAAAATCGATCTCCCCACACGTTCCCTGCTTGATTTTTCTCCCAGCACTTGCCACGGGCTTTGATCTCAGTGTTGCTTGTTGGTTCTGCGTATTGCCCACCAGCTCGGTGAAGGTGGCGGCCAAGTTTATCTGCTCCGGTCGCTGCTGGTTCCTTAGCGCTCGCAGCGCCGGCCCGTACTAGGTGCTCCCTGAACATCCGGGGCTTGAATGCTGGTTGTCGTTAGGAGCACTGCCCCTTCTCAGGCTCCGGGTGTCTTCTTACCCTGCAGAGAGGCGGGGGGCCGGCTGGGGACCCCTCCCCGTTCACGAGGTGCCTGCTACACACGACCCCTCCCTTACACAGGGTGTACGTGGGGTGCGTGTGGGTGGGGGCGTGCTCACCAGGAGGAGAAAGCCCCTTGCTGACCCCCCCATGCCTTTCTTTGCTTTCCCATCTTTTCTATGGAAGAATCTACCTCTTCTGCTTGTTCTCTTAAATTATGCCGATAAACCTTTTTCACCAGGGTGAGGACCGGTCTGATGTCCCCGCCCAGGAAGGTTCTAGTGTTGGGAGTGTGTTGGTGTAATATCGGATGGGCTTTGTGTTGGGATCGCCCGGTGGGTGAAGACTCGGACTTTGAAAGGCATGGCTCTAAGTCCAAGACCAGCGTTGTTTCCTTCCACTTCAGGAACGCGTCTATGGCAGCCAAGTGCCATGGTGACACCTGCTTTCTGGGGCACAGAGAGATAAACTGACTTGCTCAAGGTCACACAGCTACTAAGTGGCAGAAGGTTCTAGAACCCGGCTCTTGCCTGCTATGCTGCACCACACCCCCACCAACCCAATTCGTTCAGGCACCCTGGGCTCCTCCAACAGAGGGGAGCTGTGCGCTGGGAGTCATGAGCTCCAGGTTCGAGGCCAGGCTCTGCCGCCAGCTTGCCAAGTGACTCTGGCTAAGTCCTACTCCTTCTCTCGGGCCTTTTCTTTACTTACCTGTAGAATGAAGATTTTGTTTGTTTTTGGTCTGGGTGATGGAGGCAGCAGAGCACCCCATGATGACAGGCTTCAGGGACAGACAGCCCAGGCCCCAGCCCTCCCAAACACCACTAGCCTGCTGTGTGGCCTTGGTTGAGGCGCTTATCCTCTCTGGGCCTCAGTTCCCTTGGCTGGGACACAGGGATGATAACAGCTGCCCCATAGCCTGGCTGGGACATAGGGATGATAACAGCTGCCCCACTAGCCTGGCTGGAGTTAAAGGTGATGGTGCGGGTGCTCTGTGGGCGCATAGCAAACCCTCGGTGATGGCACTGGCTGTGACTGACCCTGTGGCCTGGGGGTCCGCTCCGAACTGTCCATCTGTTTTGTTTGGCCTTACAGTGTTTACAGTCTTGGAGTGGGTCACCAACATTTGCAAATTGAGACACTGCCCGGAAACATCTGGATTTATGGCCTTCCTCAAAAGCCTGGCAGGTCCGTGAACACTGGGCCTGGGATCCCACGGGAGAGGCACCGGCCTATGCCTGTGGCCTCCCCCTCATGGGAACACCATCTGCCCCCTTCCAGGGGCTCAGGCCCCAAGCCTTGGAGTCCTCCAGGACCTACGGCTCTGCCCTGGCCTGTGCCCCAGTGCCCAGCCCCTGGACTAGGACAGTGGCGCCTCCCTGGGCTCCCTGCTTCTGCCCTTGGCCTCCATGGTCTGCCTTCTAGCTCAAGTGAGATCGCCTCCCTCCACTCTGCGTGACCTCACTTAAATTCAGGGCTACCCACTTACGGGGCCCGGGGCCTGCTGTGATGTACCCACATTGCCTCTCTGACCCCACCCCCTTCACTCCACGCTAGCCTCAGGGGTCTCCTTGCTGGTCCTGGAACAGAGCAATGCCCTCCTGCCCCTGGGCCTTTGTACTTGCTGTTCCTGCTATCTGGGGTCTCTTCTCCCAGGCAGGTCTGGGCTCAAATGTCCTGTTTCCCAGAGGCCTTCCCTGAACACTGGCTCTCAATCAGTGACCTCACTCCCGCTCCCCAGCACTGGTCTCCCACCTTCTCCCCCCATGGCTGTAATTGTTGTCTTACTGACTACATATTGTCCTCATTGATTTTGTTTATTATAATCTCTCCCCTTCCCACATGCCAGCTCCGTGGGGGCAGGACTTGGTCCATTTCACAGGATGCCACATTCTGGGACCTAGACGAGCTCATCTGCCCTTAGTAAGGGTGCACGGACTGTGTTGAATGCATTTAGGATTCTAGAACTTCTCTGGACTTCTGGGTACAGGGAGAGGCCCGGGCTCTGTGCTCCATGCCCGTCATTCCCATGGGCTTGTCGTTCGTTCTTTCTTTGCTCCCCCTCTTCCATTCTGCTCCTGAGAAGCAATGCTCCATGGGACCCTGTGGGGAGCTGGAGGGGTTCAGAATAGTCATCACCCCTGTTTAAATTCTAGGGCACCAGGCTCGGAACCATCTATGACCTTGGGCTTCTGTGTTGTCTGCAGGACTGTGATGGTCCAAAGTGACAGAAGTGGACTTAAGTCCCAGTCTGGAAAAAGGCGTGTTTCAGAGAGGCTGCTGTGCCCCACAGCATCCAGGCGGAGAGGCCATCTCCAGGCCCCGCAGCTCAAAGCCAAGGCCACCCAGGCTCCTGCAGCTCCGAATCGATGGGCCCTCCTGCCAACTAAAACCCTACAAGGGCCAGCCCGGAACAACAAGAGAGTGTCATAGAGGGCGTGGCGGGGGCTGTGGGGACCTGGAGACATGTACCTCAGCCAAAGGGGCAGCTGCCGAGCCCCAGACGACCATCCTCATTGCAGGGTGGAGGCCCACAGGGGGCCCACTTGTCCATTTTGTCAAAACTCCAGGTGTTTATAAGAAATCTCTTGCTTGTGTAAAATTCAAGAACTGATTCAATTAAAAATAAGCCTGCCCTGTGGGCCAAAAGCAAACCCTTCTGAGGGGTGAGCAAACCCTCCTCTTGCTAGTTTGCAATTTCTAGAGCAGAGCTCCGCTGGTAACAGGATTCGATCCCATGTCTGTTGGTTCATGGTCTTGAGAGAATCTGATGTGACGGCGTGGGGCCGGGGGCCGAGGCTGGTGCCATCTGCCGTGTTCTGGGAGGGGGGTGTGGGATCACACAGCCGGTCCTGTGGGGACAGAGGACCGGAACTGGGGATCAGGGGAACAGATGGCACTTGGGCAGATACTGAGTTTTAAAAGATAATTTATTTATTCATTTGTTTGAGCGCGAGAGGGAGAGAGAGCTCAAATGGGGGGAGAGGCAGAGGCAGGGAGACCAGCAGACTCCGTGCTGAGCTCCAGCCCGATGCAGGGCTCAATCTCTGCGATCATGACCTGAGCCAAAATCAAGAGTTGGACGCTTCACCAACTGAGCCATCCAGGTGTCCCCCTCCCTTTTTAAAAAGTAATCTCCACACCAAGCATAGGGCTCAAACTCACAGCCCTGAGATCAAGAGTCGCACGCTCCACTGACTGAGCTGCCGGGCACCCCTGTGGTGTCTCTTAATAGTCTCATGGGAAGAGTTTGGGTGTGTGGCATGGCTGGATCCAGCAGGGTTGTTGGGAATCTGAGTCCTTCCAGCACTCGGCTCTGCCTTCCTCTGGGTTAGCTTCTTTCTCAAGTGGACTCTCCCCCTGTGGCCATCCCTGGAAGCTTTGAGCTCACCTCCTGTCCTTCCAGGAACTCCAGTGGATAAGTGAGGTCTTCCTTCTCAAGGTCCAAACAAAAGTCCAGAACTGGTTCTCAGAGGATCCACTGGATTATGTCCTCACCCCTGACCCGATCAGTGTGGCCCAAGGGAGTGAGCTGTGTGGGTTGGCCGGGCCTCATTCACATGTACCCTCAGTCACCTGGTCATGCTCCTGGGGTGGGAGATGAAGACAGCTCTGCCTGAACCGCATGGTCTGAGAGTGAGAGGAGTGTAGCAGTTAGCTCTCGCTGCGCAACACTGGGTAACAACGACGGCCAAGCCTCAGCGGCATCGAACTGCAGGCATTTACTCAGTTTGAGTCTGTGGCTCAGCGATTTAGGTTGGGCTGGGTTGGGCTCACTCACGTGCGGTGGTCACTGGCTGTGGGCTGGGATGATGTTGGCACCTGGGCCTCTTATCCTCCAACAGGCTAACCTGGGCCTGTTCTCATGGTGGTGGCAGAGACGTGACGGCTGAAGCAAGCTGCACCGTGCAAGTGCTCTTCCAGCCTCTGCATGCATCGCATTTACTTACATCCCATTGACCAAAGCATGTCACATGGCCGAGCCCAGCGTGGGCATGTGGGGGATGCTGTGGAGTCACGGGAGCCAAGGGCATGGAAACATGGAAGGGTGAAAGAGTTGGGGGAATTATAGCAATCACTGTATCACAGGCACCCTCAGACTCCGGGGCTGGTCCTAATAGAAGGGACAGTAGATGCTGGTCGGGTGGGAACAGAGATGCCCCCTCCTTACGCAGCAGGGGCACATCTGGGAACCCAAGGAGTTTGTGGCCATTCCGTCAGCCCTGGCCTCCTTCTTTTAGCCAAGACACTGCAGCTGTGCTGGAGGCCAGAGGTTCTACACCATCTGGTGCTCTGGGGCTCTATGACGCTGGTGTGAAACCACGTACCTGTGTCACAGAGAAAGGCATCCCCCCTAAACATACCTGTGGCCTACAGTGTCCTGAGACCTGTCCCTGGAGACTGCATCAGGCTATCCCTGACACACCTGGTGTCTCCCTAACTTGGCTGATGCCCCTGATTCATCTAGAGAACTGGTTAAAGTGCAGGTCCCCAGGGTCTTGCCCTTGGACTTTTTGCTTGGTTGGTCTGGGGCGAGGCCCAGGAATCTGTATTTCTAACCAGCTCCCCAGGGGTTTTGGAGACGCAGTAGTTGTGGGCACGAGCGTCTGAGCCAGCCCTGTCATTTTGCATCTGGCAATGAATGAGGCAGTGGGCAGGCCTGGCGTTGGCTTCTGCAGAGTGTGGGGTGGGGCCGGCCCCCCGGCAGCACCCTTGCCCGCTGGCTCCACCTGCCTCCTCCTGCTGTCTTGTCTTCTGGAACCATCTTCCTCTCACCCCGCTCTGACCGGCTGGCCGCCCTGCAGTTCTGAGCGCTCCAAGCTGGTGTCCCACTCTGGGGTGTTTGCTCTTGCCAGTGCCCTGCCCCGAACTCCCTTCCTGTGTGTCTAGGTCTCTGCTCTGCCGGCAGACTCTTGCCAACCACCAGCCCTAGCTCCTGTCTCCTCCAGAGGCTTCTTGTCTTCACCACACGTCTGGCTCGCTAAAATGACCATCTTACTTATTTGCACGCCTCTTTATGGTTTGTGTCTCTTGTGCTAAAGTGAGCACCTTAGAGCAGAGCAGAGACCACGTTCAGCTGCTTCTCACTGTGGTGTCCCAGGAGCGGGGCACAGCGGTCCTTAGGAAGGGGCAAAATCCCTTGGCCTTGGAGAGCTGATGCCCAGTGCCCCTGGTCCTGGGAATGTGCATATTGCCTCGGAAATGCTCAGACCACAAGGAACCATTGAGGGCTCCCAGAAGGGCCAGTCATGTGGTGTCAGGGGGAGTGGACACAACAGGGCAAGGTCAGACAGTCCTGGCTTGTGGGGAGACAAGCCTGTCCCAGGGATCTCAGAGAGCCCAAGGAGGATGCGGTTTGGGTGGGGACACTAGTGGAGACAGTGGTTTAGAACAGAGCAAGCAGGTGTCTTTCCCCTTCCGAGTTTTCAGAGGAAACGTGGTCCTCAGTTTCTGTATCTGAAAAGTGGGGTTCATTGTGGTACCAAGCTTTTGGACTGGCTCCTTCCAGGGTTCCTGGTTGATACCTACTCCGAATGGAAGGCCAGACTCTCTGCCCCCAAGCAGTCCCTCAGCTCCAAAAACCTATACGAGGGAACTGAACTCTATGGTTGGCTGGTAATGTTGGCGAGGTGTGGAAGGTGGCCTGGGCGCAGGCTGCCCAAGCTGTTTGGAGAGCGTGGTTGTAGGGTGCAGGGCCTGCCCGCCTCCCCACTGGTGGGGACTCCAGGGTCGCCTCTGTGCTCCAGCTTCAGGGAGCAGAGCTGAGGGGACGGCTGGTAGCTGCAGGAGCCTTGTCCTATGTCCCAGCCTGCCAGGGACTGGGTCTGAGGTGACACCTGGACCAGGGTGGGGAGGGGAGGTCAGTGTAGGGGGAGGGAGGGACATGAGGGAGAGAGACACAGACGTAGACACCCACGCAGAGACACAATGGACATGCAGGCATACACAGACAAGAGACGTGCACACCGCATACATGCACACGCACACATGCACACACGCACAGACACATGTGTGCACACATGCACATGTATGTGGAGGGAGCGGCCTGAGTTGCTGGAGGAGAGGGGCAGAGGGGAGCCTGAGGTAGCCCCGGGAGCCAGGAGGGGCACATATGGCCCCTTCTCTGCTCTCTTCCAGGAGCACAGGAGTCTGTGGCTCTTCCAGGCCTTCCTCCCTTGGCCCTGGGCATGTGGGGGATGCAGGACAGCCTGGCCAGACCCTCCCTCACGCAGTCTTCCTCCTCCTTCCATCCATGCCCTATTGGGGGGCTTCCACTCATCCCAGCTCACTGCACCTCTCCAAACTGTCCCCAGTTATTTTTATCCATCATTCACCATCTAGGAAACTCAGCATGTGGGAGGCAGCTTCTCCGCAAGCCAACTGGATCTGCGCCCTGTCGCCTCTGGGACACACTTGTGGATCCTCCCCTCCCCTCCGTCTGTGTCCATTTGTCCTCCCTTCTCTCCGGGCCTCTCTCTACCCTGTGTTCTCTGTCAGAGGGTCCAGTTCCAGAAAAGGGGGAAGGAGGCTTATCTCCTTGATTCTGTCTGTACCCCCTGTGCTCTTGGCTGCCAGCCTTGTCCCATGTGGCACCTCCCCCTCCCCCCCAGCCTCGTCAGAGCTCTTCTGAGTGGTTCTGGAAGAAGCATGGAGGGAGGGAGACCCTCCTTGGAGCACAGTGGGGTGGGGTGGACACAAGTCTCGAGTCATCACTCAGTTGAAGGGAATGAACAAAGCCCAAACTAACCGCTTGCCTTCCCACCCTCATCAGCTGGGACAGGCTGAGTCGTGCTGCCGTCACCACTTGCAAATCTGGGAAGGTTCAGACAACCATGGGGACTGTGTTTCATGCTGTCCTCATCAGGGACCTGGATAAAAGAGGTTCCATCTCTAGGCTTCCATGGCTGTATGGCCAGAGACGGGGATGAGTTTTGCCTACAGGTGGCACCTGCCATTGGCCAGAGCAAATCCCATGATCACATCTAACATCCTCAGGGGCTGGAGGATGGCAGCCCTACCAGGGGCCTAGGAAGCAGGGAGCTGGGAAGATTGGTGACTGTGGGGCTGGCCGCCACACCCACACCCTGCCCCTCTCGGCCCCATCTCAACAAATGACAAAGGACACACACACACATACACACCATTCAGTCTATCAGCAAATCCTATTGGCTTCTTTCTTTTTTTCTAAGATTTTTATTTATTTATTCATGAAAGGGAGAGAGAGAGAGAGAGAGAGAGGCAGAGACACAGGCAGAGGGAGAAGCAGGCTCCATGCAGGGAGCCCGACATGGGACTTGATCCCGGGTCTCCAGGATCACGCCCTGGGCCAAAGGCGGGTGCTAAACCGCAGAGCCACACAGGGATCCCCCCTATTGGCTTCTTTTAAAAACACATCCAGAGTCCAACCATTTCTTGCCTTCTCTCTGCTACCATGGCTGAGCCAGCACCATCTCTTGCCTGGACGACTCCAGCACTCCCGTCACTGGTCTTCCTGCCTCCCCTTGTCCCCCCACAGTCTGCTGAGGGATCCTGTACACATTGGATGATGTCCTTCCAGGATCCTCATCTCACTTGGGAAAAGCTGAAGTGGTCCTGTCAGTGGCCGCAGAACCTGACCTAAGTTGTCCCTGTTGACCCACTACATCCTAGCTTCTTCTGCTGGGCTTTTATGCAAACACTCCCAGGCATCCTTCTGCCTCAGAGCCTTTGCACTTGCAGTTTTCTCAGCCCAACAGTCTTTCCCAGATTCCCAACCTCTCACTAATAAAATGTCCCCTGTTGTGTGAGGTCTTCCCTGGTCACTGTGTTTAAATCTGTGACCCCCACTCTCAGCACACCCTCTTCCACCACTGAGCTTAATTTTTTTTTTCTCCGCAGCACTTCTCCCAGACATTCATTGACCTCAAATGCCCCAGTGATAAGCAGCCCGTGCTCTGAGAATCACGATCTATGTCGACTCTGTTTTATGGACAAGGACACTCAGTCTCTGTAGGGAAAAGACCTCCTTGAAACCATCCCTCGGTCACTTGCAGAGCTGGTGCTAGGACCCAGACTGCTTCCCTGTGGCCCTGGCTTCTAGTTCCTGGTCCTTGATTATCCCTTAAAGATCTGCAGACCTTGACCTTCGGTTTCATGACTTCTGCTCAATTTGTCAGAAGGGTGGTTATTTAAAAATAACCCTTCTCTGCCCCTCAAAAAGCCACATTTCCTGGGATGGGTAGGAAGTGAACAGTTGGAATTACTCTGATGGGAAGTCTTGAGATTTTTTAAAGATTTTATTTACTAGAGAGAGAGAGAGAGAGAGAGAGAATGAGTGTGTGTGTGGGGGCAGAGGGAGCAGGAGAAGCAGACTCCCTGCTGAGCAGGGGGCCTGACCTGGGGCTCCATCCCAAGACCCTGAGATCATGACCTGAGCCAAAGGCAGATGCTTAACCAACCGAGCCACCCAGGTGCCCCAAGCCTTTGAGATTCTTAATCATTCTTTCATTGATTTTTGTGAGTGCCTACTGTATGCTAGGTTTTGTCTATAAGTGCAGGGATGTTAGCAGGTAACAAGGCAGAGGAAGTTTTTAGTCTCATGGAGCTTGCATTCTAGAGCAGGAAGATAGAAGCAAGAAATTGTGTATACATTTGTGCATTTTACTGAGATTTATTGAGCCCCTACTAAGGCCACTGTGGATTTGGTGGTGAACAAAACAAGGCCTTGTCTTCACAGATCTGACATCGTAGGCAGGATAGACCATGGAGAATGGGTTTATTGGTGATCCTGGCTCATGTGGCACTAGATTCAGGCCAGAATGACTCCAGGACGCAGGGAGTGGGGGAAACAATCAGACAGCCTACAGGAATGAAGGCTGACGGGAAGTGAAGGCTGACTTGCTGATGCCACATGTGTTCTTGGTTGCACAAGCCCGACACATCTCTGTGACTTTTCAAGCTTGCTTTTCATTTTCCTGCTAAAGATGGTGGAGTAGAATTTGGAGACCCGTGCCCATTTTTCCATATACGAACCCTTACCTGCCAGCCACGTTGTTCTGGAACTTCAAGTATTTTCTAGGATAGTTATTCTCATCTTCAAAGATTTATTCTTCTTTGAGTATTTGTTTGTTTCATTTTATTTTTAATCTTTTTATTTTTAAAAGATTTTATTTATTTATTCATGAGAGACACACAAGAGAGGCTGACACATAGGCAGAGGGAGCAGTAGGCTCCCTGCGGGGATCCCGATGCAGGACTTAATCCCAGGACCCCGGGATCACACCCTGACCCAAAGGCAGACACTCAACCACTGAGCCACCCAGGCGTCCCCTCCTTTGATTATTTGGAAGGATTTTCTGGAAGCTGTCTTGTTTTCTTTGGTCTTCATTTACTTATTTATTAACTCATTCATTCAACCCATTTACCAAGCACATATCTGCTAGGCACCAGAATACTTGGTGAATTTGATGAACAAGATCCCTGTTCTCAAGGAGCTCACATTGCAGTGGGGGGAGAGAGAGAGAGAGAGAATAAATAAGTTAATAAAATAATGATAGATAATCCAGTGATTGCATAGAGACATAAGTGCTGTGAAACAGGGTCATGAAGTGGCACTCAATGTCGGAGTTTTTGATAAGGTGTCATGGAAGCTTCCTTGAAAAGGATGCCATTTGAAGTGAGACCTGAATGAGCTGAGGAAGGCAGCATTCCGAGGTGAGGAGTATTCCAGGCTAAGTAAGCCCATCCTTAGTGGTGGATCGCTTTGGTTTTCTACCTACAGAGTCAATTATCCGTGAGTTGTGTTTTCTCGGAAAATAATTTATTCATTGAGATTTTTGAACTGACCGGCACAAAATTTAGTACAGTATTTTCCTAGGATTAAAAGGAAAAATCTCTTTGATTAGTTTTCTTTTTGTACTCCTCATCTTGTGGATTTGAGTTTTCTTTCTTTCTCTTATTTTTCTTGCTGGAGTCTGCCAAGTGTGATAGGAGCCCTGGTGAACATTGCTTTTCAAACCCTCCAGAAAATGTGGATTGGCTTGAAATCCTTACACAGGACCTGGGCTGAGATGTTGCATCCTCATGATGGAGGTCCTGATAATTTGTTCTAGCTTCCCCTCCTTATTTTTCAGCCCAGGTCTTGCCAAGCTGTTTTATGGTCCTTCCCTTCTTTCATCCCCCTCCCCCTCAGCCTGTTCTTAAGAATCAGTTCTATATTTATCAATTCTGTTTGTTTAAATTTTCGAATACGGCCTGTTTTCCTTTGGCTTGGTTTTTTTGAGGTTTGCTTTATTAGCATTTTCAAGTATTTGAATTGAAAACTTTGTTTCCTTAGTTTTTTAAAAAAGGAATGCATTTAATGCTATGAGTTTGCCTCTGACCCTTACTTTGGCCCTGTCTTGTGAGTTTCAAAATGCAGTGCTTTCTCTGAAATGATTTTTTAAAAATTCTGAAATTACAATTTTGGATCTAATAGTTCTGAAATTTCAGTTTGATTTCTCATTAATCCAAGAATAATTTAGTAGAGCATTAGACATTTCCCAGTACTTTGTCTTATCTGCTAAAATGTTTGGCATCAGTTTCTAGTTTTACTAAATGATAGGGAAAGTAGCCTGTGAACTTTCTGCTTCATAATTAAAAAAATTTTTTTTGGTATGTATCTTGGTGAATGTCCCTGAAAAAGCAGGGACATTCCCTGTGTGTAGGGTAAAGCAGCTTTATAGATAGCATTTTTCAAGGACTTTCTTGTTTATTTCTCTGCTTTCTTGATCTGCCAAAAGCTGAAGTAGGTCAAAATCTTTCCCTTCCATAGAATTCTTTCCATTTTTACTTGTGTCTCTGATAGTTTTTGTTTTTTATAAAGTCTGAATCTATGTTATTCATCACAAAACAATTCATGACAGTTATATTTTCATTGTGAAATTGTGGATTTTATCTTTTGTCAAGATAAAATGACTATTTTCCCCCAGTGAATGCTTTTTGCTTTGGATTCTATTTTTTTCATATTTTAATATTTCTATCTCAGCTTTGTTTTGTTTGTGTCCCTTTGATATGTCTCTTTCTAGCCTTTTCATTTTAACTTTCCATGTCTTTCTGTTAGGTGCATATTTGGCAAGAGCACTATGGTTAGATTCTGTCTTTGGTACAACTGGAACATCTTAACCAAACAGGACTTAAAAATACATTTGATGTCATTTCTCTCTCTTTTTTTTTTTTTTTTTTTTTTTGTTGAATGCTTCCAATTTTGTAGTCCTTTTTCTTTACACATTTTCTTTGTTTTATCTTTTACTATATGGATTAGGTTTTGTTTCCTTTTTCTTTACTAATAATTTAAAAATATATACACACTATTGTTAATAATGTTTGTAGTTCTTGGGCTTCTATTTCTCTGGTAACTATGCAGAGTGATACAGCATCTAGTGCATTTTTAAAATTCTGCTTTTTACTCATATTTGTAACAACAGTTGCAGAGTGATCCTTTGCTTAGCTGGTTTCAGTGCTAATTGCAGGTTCCTTTAGTTTACTTTCCCTCCGTTTTTGTTCATATGTTATTTGGAGTTGAATGTGAGGTATGACAGTCACCAGTGGTGTTCCGGGTCCCATGCTAGATGCTGGGATAGAATTTTGAAGAGGATGACAGGGTAGGTTCCTGCCCTCATGGAACTTCTAGTTGTATGTGTATATGCATGTGTGTGTACACTCATATGTGAGTGTGTGCGTGTGAATAATACACAAGGGAGGAAACCTACCCCCTCTGAGGAGGGAGATTTAATTAAGACTTGAAGAGTGAGAGGAAGAGTTTCATGGGCAGGTAGAGGAAATGGCATGTGCAAAGGCTCTGTGTAGGGACAGATTGGTGAGTGGGAAGAAGGAAGATGGGTGTGGCTGGAGTATAGTGAGCCAGGAAGTGGGAGAGGCAGCAGAAACAAGATTGGGGCTTTATGGGCATGTAGGTGTGGGTTTTGTCCTCAGTGCACATGATCTACTTCTTAACTCTTGAAACAAAGAAGCAAGCAAGCGAGCAAACAAACAAACACTAAGAATAGCTTTCCTTGGTCTTTGGATATGAATGATAGCATGGCTGGGTATAGAATCCACAGGTTTAAATCTTTTCCCTCAACATTCTGTGGGCTTAACTCTGGTTTCTGGCATCTAATGTTGGAGAAAAGATGTCTAAAGTCAGACAAATTTTTCCTTTGTAGGAAACCTTTCCCCCTTTGAATTCTTGTGTAATTTTTCCTTATTTTTCCTCAATATAGAGAAATTTTCATGGAATTTAGAAATGTTGATTTTTAAAATAAGCTGTGTACCTGTTGAGATTAGCTCAAGGAAGTTTGACTGTATCACTTTCTCAATTATTTCTACCTTTCCACTTGTTCCAAGCTTTTCTTGAAGAACACCACTTATTTATGTGTTTGGTTTCTGTTTTCTGACCTCTAAGGCTCTTATTTTCTCTCTCATAATTTTGATGTTCTCTTTGTCTCATTCTTTAGGAATTTATCCTGGTTGATGTTCTATGAGCTTCCCAGATCTGTGGTTTGATGTCTGACATTAATTTGGGAGTCATTATTGTTTCAAATATTTTTCTGTTCCTTTCTCTCTCTCTCTCTTTTTCCTTCTTCTTCTGGTATTCCCATCACACATATGTTATACCTTTTATCATTGTCCCACAGTCCTGGGATGTTCTGTTCAATTTTTTTCCTTTTCTTTCCTCTTTGCTTTTCAATTTTGGAGATTTCTATTGAGATATCCTCAAGCTTAGAGACTCTCCTCAGCTGTGTCCAGTTCGTCCATCAGCTTGTCAAAGACATTCCTTATTTCCGTCACAGTGTTCTCGATCTTTGGTATTTCTTTTTGGTTCTTTGTTAGTTTTCCATTTTGTGTTGCCCATATGTTCTTTCATGCTGTCTACTTTGTCCATGAAAGCCCTTAACACGTTAATGATAGTTGTTTTCAGTTCCTGGTCTCATAGTCCCAACAGCATTGCCATTTCTGAATCTGGTTCTGATGCTTGCTCTGTCTCTTCAGATTATGGGTTTTTTGTTTGTTTGTTTTGTTTTGCCTTGGAGTATGCCTTGTGATAATTGTCCTGATGGGTGAATGTGATGTACTGGGTCTAAGGAACTGCTGTAAACAGGCCTAGAGTGGCCTGGGCTTGGGTGTTTGCCTTCCCCCAGGTCAGGTAGGCTCCAATAATACCCCAGTAGGTTAGGGTTTGGTTAACTAGGTTTTCTGGAGGGCAGGCCTTGTTAAGAACAGAACACTCTGGCATATTTCAGAATAGTTCCTTTCCTGCTCCCCTGCTGGAAGCATGAGAGGATCTTTATCTGATATTCATTGTGAGGACCTGGTAGACCTTCTGGAGGTGAAACTCACAAAAGTGTGTGGACCCTGATGATTGGGTTCCCCTGGAGTTTTCATCTCTCAGACTTATCCACACTGAGCCTCTGGCAACCTGTCAGTTACAGTTCCAGATTTCCTACTCTGGGGCTGATTCCCATGGTGGTTTCTACTCTGGTAGGTTGTAATTCTCTGTATCCATCTGTCTTTCCAACTTTGAGGGAACAGTTTGTCCTGTGACCTCACTTCTCTTAGGGAAAAATAAGAGTTGTTGATTATGTTGCTTGTTCCACTTTTGAGTTCTGGTTAGGACAGATCAGTGACTTGCAGGCTCCTTATATGCTGGACCAGAAGCTGGAAGCCCTGTGTTGTCTCATTCTTTTGCATTCCAAAATAGTTTAGAAACTTTGTTCTCCAGCTTCTGGCCTCTCTGGAAGTTTGGGAGAGAGGCCTCCATTCCCTTGTCCTTCATACTTTTCTACTCTAGTGACCAAGGTGAGACTCTCCTAGACTAGCCGTGATGGTGCCTTGCTTTCTGTCCCCTGTACTCCAACATGGTTTTGCTTGGACTTCTAAGGGTGGGAAGTGTGGTGTCTCCACCAAAGCAAGAGGAGGCTTGAGGACCTAGTTTCAACTGCAGCTCAGAGGAGCAGAGACATGAAAGAAAGACCCTTTCCACCTCTTGAACTGGGTCTCATTATGTCCCTAAGTCACGTCAAAATATCTTCTCTAGGGCAGAGGTTGAAGTGTCTTGGGTTCAGTGTTACTAACACTCTGCATTGCTGGTTTAGGTTTCTGCAGGGTTCATTTCACCCTTCATTCCTTCCAGTGGGTGACCCTGCCTTTGTATCTGTGGTACCTTACAGTAATTCCTGTCCTCTGTGGCTCCTCTTTCACTTGGACTGCCTTCCAGACAGCTCTTCTCAATGAAATCTGTTGTCTTAGCCTCCAATCTGCCAAGCTTGGTTATAGAATTTAGAGTTTATATTTTCTCAGAGACGCAAACAAATGCTTTCATGAGTTATCTGTGCTTCCTTTAATGAGTGTGCTTCAAAGAGGTACTTCTCTTTTCTATCTTGAGTATATCCTTCCCCTTTTTAGAGTGTAGAATTGTCCTCCCAGCGCCCTCTGGGTGACTATTTTCCATGTGTTTCCTTATTTTGAGTATGGTCTCACAGGTCTCTCCAGGCGTAGTATTTGCTCATAATAGAGCAGGTCCTCTTTTTTTTTTTTTTTATTAAAAAAATTTTTTTTTCCTCTTTGATCTTTCTAACTTACACCTGGCTGCTGTTAGGTTCCTGTTCACCTGTCTTAAGTTCTTTATTTTTATTTTTTAAAAAATATTTTATTTATTTATTCATGAAACACACACACACACACACACACATACACACACACACAGAGGCAGAGACACAGGCAGAGGAAGAAGCAGGCTCCATCCAAGGAGCCCGATGCGGGACTTAATCCCGGGACTCCAGGATCATGCCTTGGGCTGAAGGCAGTGCTAAACTGCTGAGCCACCCAGGAATCCCCTATTCTAATTTTTAATTTTTATTTGAAGATTTTATTTATTTATTCACAAGAGACACACACAGAGAGGCAGAGACATAGGCAGAGGGAGAAGCAGGCTCTTCGCAGGGAGCTCAATGTGGGACTCGATCCTCAGACCCCAGGATCACGCCCTGAGCTGAAGACAGACACTCAACCACTGATCACACAGGCATCCTCTGTCTTAAGATCTTAACTGGTCCTGATGGCTGGCATTTTTATTGCTAAGCTGATTTCTGTTTTGGGGGATTTAAAAAAATATTTTGTGACTCTACAAGCTAGAGGTTAAACCTCCTTTGCTCACCTTTTGGTGAGCCTTGAATATGGCAAGGAGGAATTACTTTCCTTAACAGAAATGGGTGGTGTGAAACTACGCTTTCCAAGGTGCACGCTTCCTATGTTTTCCCCCGTCTTTGCCCAGTTTTCTTTGCAACACAAGATGCGATGCACTGTTGCCTGCCCGCTCAGGCTCTTGGCCATGTGCCCTCACTGGGAATCGCAGATGCTGGATGAAAGCTGGGGGTGAATGGTCTTGGTCTCCACAGAAAGTGGTTCATGTGCTACAGAGGTTGGACACTGCTTCTACCACATGCAGGGATGTCACAGACTTAGGGTGGTAGGGCCCTTCAGGTATCTTCTTCCTTGCCTGCAAAGATAAGTGGATTCATGGAAATTCCTTTTTGGTTTGGTAGAGATCATTGCTGATAGACCCCATTTGTAGCTCCCCTTGTAGCATTTCACTACTTGGTGTGTTTCCTTGACATTTTGGTTGAAAGATAAGAGAGGGCAAATCATGCGTCCCTGGCATGCCACCAGTCCTAATCTAGAAGCCCCACATCCTCTGATGGGCATAGATTTTGTGAAGGAGGAGGGGAAAGTGTGGTAGACATCGCCACTGGATTTAGAATCAAGAAAATATAAGTTGGCATCGTGACTCTTTGATTCACTCATTTGCTCCTTTATTACATGACTACCCCCTAAGCTTTGGATATACATTAAAATTTTATCAGGTGCTTTATCCTAATAGGAATAGATAAAAGATGTTTAGCACTGGGTCTCTGTCCTGGGAAGAATTCCTCCGGGCCAGCTCTGTGTGATATTGACTAAATGACATAAACTAGCAGTACCTCATTTTACCCATCAGTAAAATGGCCATAAAAGCACAAAACAACTTGTGATCTTGAGAAGGTGCAACATACAGATGAGGTCTCATCCACAGGGCCCAGCATCAGGGTGCATGTGTATGTTTGCTACTTTCAGGTCTGGATGAAGCTCTTGGGTTGCAGGGAGGTGGTCTAGGATGGGGAAAAGAGAACTCTGTTAGCTTTTAAATGGCTCTAAGAGATGCTGGGAGTCCAATCAGCACTGCTGAGAATGGGGGGAGCTGCCAGCAAGTCGCCCATTGCCCATATGTCCAGAGGAACAGAGCTTAGTGGAGGGAAGGTTCTCGGTTCTAGGGGCTGGAAGGCGGTCTCCATCTCCTGGGTCCTACTCAACAGAAGGGGTTTGTTCTTTTTCTTTGATGGAAAGCCATATCCTTGAAATTTCATTAATTCATTCATTCCTTAGGAAGTTTTTTTTTTTGAATGCATACTCTATGCCAAGTATTTATTTATTTTTTGTTCTTGTTTTTGGGGGCTAGTTTTTGGTAGTAAGGTATCACTGACGAAAAAGACAAAATCTTTACTCATCAACTTTTGATTCCTTTTTAAGGAGGAGAGTGGCAAGGCAACAAATAAATAAATAAGGTGGTTTCAGAGAGTGAGAAATACAGTGAAAAGAGGGTCGGGGAGACAGGACTTTCTGGGGAGCCAATGTTTTCCCTGAGAACCGACTGTTAAAAAGGAGGCTCCCAGTGAAGATATGGGAAAAGCGTGTCAGGCAGAGGGAACAGCAAGTGTGCAGACCCTGAAGTGGGAGCAGGGGATGAAAAAGAGGTAGATATGACTGGGGGTCAAGTTAGAAGCTGATTGTAGTGATCCACACAAGATAGATTGAGCTAGAAGAAGTAGATATGGGGAAGGAGGTGGTGGGGGTGGGGGTGGGGGTGGGCTTGGGAACTGTTTTGCAGGAAGAAGCAACAGGACTTGATGAGGAGGCCAGCAGAGGAGGAAGAAGAGTCAGGGGTGACCCCTGGGGTTTTGATCTGAGAGACTGGTGGGTGGTCCCATTTGCTGAGAGACAGAGAAAAATAGGGAAGAACAGGTTCAAGGGGGAAAGTCAAGAATTTTGTTTTGGGGCATATTGGGGTATAAATACTCATGTTGACATTTGACCTGCTGAGGACCAAGGACAGAAGTCCAAACTATTGTGTGAGTGTGAGTGTGGATGTGTGGGTGTGTGCTACGGAGGGTTTGTCAACATTGGCACGGTTGACCTTTTAGATTGGCTCTTTCTTTGTTGTTGGAGGGGGGGCTGTCCTGTGCATTGTAGGGTGTTTAGAAGCCTCTGTGCCATTAGCACCCACCTCAGTGGGCCAAAATGACCATCAAAATGTCTCCAAGCATTGTCACATGTCCTCTGGGGGACAGAATCGCTCCTGGCTGACAGTTAACACAAAATCTTCCCAGGGACACGTACTGTTGTCATAGTCGAATGCCAGCAGCCTGCTTCCTCACCCATGGTCGACATCCTTAATTGACCATATTACTTTTTCATACGAATCTCAGACACCACCTCCGAATCCCTCTTGACACGACTGACCAATAGCTGTCATCAGTGACTGAGATTGGTCATGAGAAGAAACTCATTTACTCTCCCTTTTCTGGGTTGGAAAAAAAAAAAAAGAACCCAGAATGCCGCCTGGGGCCCACACGCTTGTTTACAGTGAAACCCTCGATAGCAGTCTCCGTCCATCTGTGCCTCAGTATCCCTGCCTGTCAGCTGAAAGTGAAGCTAACTGCTTTCTACGGATCCGACACAGCCTTAAGTGGGAGGATCAATGAGATAATCTTGGTAACTCAATTTGAGTTTTTGGAGGCGGGCAGAGTATTACAGAAATGCACAGCGGGATCATCATCTCATGGGGTGCTGTGAAGGTGAACCTGTAAATAATTAGGAAACATTTAGCTGTTATAAAGTGCCAGGTTTCATAATGGGAATAATGAAAAAGAAAGGCTCTCAGAAGCGGGCAGGCAGGTTGGAAGGCCTAGCAATCGGCTCTCGGGCGATACTGCCGGGAGGACGGAGGGGTGGTGCTCAAGGCTACGGGAATCTGTGTGTGATGTTTTGTTCAGGTCCCGCGTAACCATGGAGACAGACTTCCCCCCCTTCTTGCCGTGGAGCTGATTCCACACTCCTGTGCTGGGTACATGCCGCACATGCTTGTCCTCCCCTTCCCTCTACCATGACTCCTTCTGGCTTGGGCAGAAGCGAGGAGTCAGAGGAGGCTCTAGAGAGGTCCAGCGTCTTGGAATCTGAACGCCAGGGCTGTGGGTTCAAACCCTGCCTTGCCTCTTCTGGGGTGTGTGAACATGGATAAATTGTGCAGCCTCTGGGAGCCTCCGTCTCCTGATCTGTAAAATGAAGATGAAGTACTTTCTCCCCACAGGGTTGTGGGCGAGGGGTGAGACTCTGTCTTGAGGGGTGAAGTGCTCTGGGAGGTCCTAAAGACTCGAATGTGGCCTCCCTTGTTACATTGTTAATATGGACCTCAGGGACCCAGAATTATAGTAATAGAAACACTTGATTTAAAACAAGTAGAACCAACAAAACCAGACCTGTGGTTCATGATGTCCTTTCACCCTCGGTCTACGGGTAGCCTCACTGTATTTTATTTATGTATTTAATAAGAGCCCTCGAGAACTAGGACCATGAATGACTCTGGCAGCCTGCAGTTTGGAGCCGCGCTGAGTGCCGGGTTGGGCAGCCTGCCTGGGTGCGCGTCTCAGCTCCAGCCTTGCTGGGTGCGGACCACGAGGTAACGACTTTCTCTGTGCCTCAGCTCCTCTTCTGTAAAGTGGGATAACAATAGTACCCACTGCACAGTTATTGTTACGAAGTTTAAACAGGTGGATGTCTGTAAAGCTTTGTAGGACCAGGTCTTGGCTCCTGAGCTATTTTGTTAGGTCAGTGAACTTTATCAAGCCTGACGCTTGATATCCAGTTTCTGGAGAGTTGGTCACAAAGCTGGAGGCAGGATGGGGAGAAG
Organism: Canis aureus; assembly: GCF_053574225.1. NCBI lineage: Eukaryota > Metazoa > Chordata > Mammalia > Carnivora > Canidae > Canis > Canis aureus. The sequence continues at coordinate 59,101,246 of NC_135618.1, read as the reverse complement.
TGGACAAGTTGTGGGTGTGAGTGGCTGGGGTGGTCCAGGCCAGAGGGTGGCGGGGGTGGCAGGGGAGGAGGGGTGGTAGGCCTAGAGGTGGGAGTGAGAGCCTGTCCTTGGTGCTAATGTGGGAACATTTACTCCCTGACCTGCAAGATGGAATGGGACATTCAGATCAAACACACAGCTATCAGGCAGTGGGGGGAGGGCTCAGGGTGCTGACCCATTGGGAGAGACTGGAGGTGGCTACATCCCATTAGGGGAAACATTAGATGGAAAAATGTAATGTGCAGCACTCAGGCCCTGTTTACTCAGGTAAACAGGATGGAGCCAGTGAGTTCAGCAGCATGTAAGAGGTGGCCACGCTGCAGTTAACTGAATTAGATGCGAGAACAAGGTCTGGCATATAATAGTGATGTATATGAATTTTATATTATTGTTATTAATGCTGCTATTATTGTTAGTGTTATTCTTCCTAACAGGGAAAAATAGGTTCCAAACCCAGGATGTGATCTTAGGTCATATCCATAGAAACATTGTATACAGTATGAGGGAGGTATGGTGCCTCTCTTCCTTGCTACTGTAGAGGCACACCTGAAGTATCTGGGTTCAGTTCTGGGTGGCCCCAATTAAGAGAAACATTAATGAACTGCTGTGGGTCTTCTGGAGAGGAACCAGGAGGGTGGCATTCACAGGGAAATGGAGGCTGTGTCTTATTCACCCATTAATGGCTTGCAATTCAAGGAATTAAGGAACAGAAGAATTCTGTCCTTGTGGAGTGCATACTCTTCTAGGGCATATAAACCAGGCCCAGGGCTCTCATACACAGTGGGAGATACAGTTAACAGTGTAGGGGGTTTCAGCTGTTGGGGAACAGCATTATAAACCAAGGGAAGAATGGAAGGCAGAGTGGTCCGGGGCAGCTGGTTTTTTTTTTTTTCTTTTTAAGATTTTATTTATTTATTCATAGAGACACAGAGAGTCACAGAGAGAGAGGCAGAGACATAGGCAGAGGGAGAAGCAGGCTCCACGCAGGGAGCACGATGTGGGACTCGATCTCGGGTCTCCAGGATCACGCCCTGAGCCGAAGGCGGACGCTCTACCGCTGAGCCACCCGGGCGTCCCTGGGAGCTGTTGTGAAATGTGTCAAGGGCTTCTCTGGGGGAAAAAGTCTGCCTTGTCCTATGAGACCCAGAGTCACCATCGGAGGGAGACAGTGCCGGGAGGACTATAGAAGGAAGCTCAGTTCAAGTCGCCCGGGGCCCCCAGAAGCCGACTGTGAGTTGAGGATTTGAGGCTTTACATGTGGCAGTGAACTTGGGAGGGGATTCCAGAAGTTCCAGTGGTGGAGGGGCGCCTTGAGACAGGGTGGGGGTGTGGGCAGCGCAGTGAGTGCTCCTGAGCGGGCCACCTGCGGATTCTGGGAGATGCCCCTGTCACATGAGGAGTCAGGTACCTGCCCGCCACCTGCTGCAGACCACGGTGTCGCTAACTTGTCCTCACCCTGGTTGCTGGCTGAGCCCGTGGGAGGCCGCCAGGACCAGGGGCATGTGGGCGGTGCCTGGAGTTCCCTGAACATGCTTCCTGCCCGAGTGACTATTGCAGGGGAATTGGGCAGAGTCTGCCCTGGGCGCTGTGGAATCTTTGGGGCACTTTGTCCGAGTTGCCCACTTGAGAGATGCTATGGTCCCACACCTTGTTATCCTGCAGGTGACCGAGGGAGTTTGGAGGTGGGTGGATGTGGCGGAAGAATAACTTTTCAAGCTGTTTCCCCCCCACCCCCAAACCACCCACTCCAGGGCAGCCCGGGTGGCTCAGTGGTTTAGCGTCTGCCTTCAGCCCAGGGCGTGATCCTGGAGTCCCAGGATCGAGTCCCACATCGGGCTCCCTGCATGGAGCCTGCTTCTCCCTCTGCCTGTGTCTCTGCCTCTCTCTCTATCTGTCATAAATAAATAAAAAATCTTAAAAAAACAAAAAACAAAACCACCCACTCCAGCATCAGTCTCTGGCTAATTCTAAACACGGAGCCCACTCAGATGCCAGCTGGTGGTCAAAAGTGCCCAGTTTGCTGACCCAAACGAATCCCACACTGATTAATGGTGTTTTCCCCGCAGGAGTGTGGCCTGGTGGCAATGACGTGGCCCCGCGAACCAGGAGATCAGCCCTCGTCCTGACTCTCTGCTGTGAGATCTCAGACAGGTCACTTTCCCTTGGGTGGAGCGAGCTCAGATTCCCATCTGTAAGATGAGGGTTGGATGAGGAAATCTCTAATTCTAGAGCTGACATTTTCGGGCTCCGGAAAAGCTTGAACAAGACATTAAAGCAATTTATTATTTGAGCTGCCATTAAACTACAAAGACCCTGTGTGGAAATTCGGGCTATTACCATGGTGTGGCAAAGTGCTTCCTAATATTTTATGAATTAATCGTGGCCCATTAAAGCCCCTTGTGAGGGAACGCATGTGTGCTATAAAACCAGCCCGGGATGGGTGAGGGGGTGAGTAGATGATAAATAATTACTGTCTCTGAGATGTGCCACCGACAGGCTAGCAAGTGGGGTCCCACAGGAGCAGGAGCCTCACCTATTTCATTGGATTTAAAAGGCACCATAAAAAAAACGTTTAATATACATATTCTTTAAAAAATATAGCCGTAATTAGTGGGGACAGAGGAGGGGAGAGAATTTACCTCCCATTTTACAGTTGGGGAAACTGGCAGAGAAGCTCCATGATTTGCCTTGTACAGGGGTTCTCATCTGGGGGTGATTCTGCGCCCCAGGGGGCACCTGGCAAAGTCCAGAGACATTTGTTTGTCGTGACGGGGCGCGGAGCTGCTCCTGATGTGCAGTGGCTGAGGGCCAGGCTGCTGCGACACCGCTCACCGTGCACGGCACGGCCCCAGCAGCAGAGATGGACTCAGCCCCAAATGTTAGCGGTGCCCAGGCTGAGGAACCCCGCCTGATATCACCCTGGCAAGATCTCCCAGAGTCCCAAGGCTGGCCTCAGCCACCTTTGCCGCCACCCTGGTCTTGCCTGGGCACCGATGAGCCTCAGTCTCTGCTCTCCAAGATGGGCCCGTGCTCAGAGCTCAGATGTTACCCACGTTTTCCTGTCGTGATCTCCTTAGCGCAGGTGCTGAGACCTCCGGACCTGCTCCCTTCGACAGTTTTCCTCTTCCCGCTACACTGTTTTCCCTCCTTAATATACTCCTTTATAGTCTGCTTTCCCATTAATTATTGCCATAAACATTTCTCCACATTTCTGCAGTCCTAATAATGATGATGATTAAGGAGGTCCTACTACTCCATCCTGCTCACAAAGCATCTCTTTTCTGAGTCATTCCTGTGTTGCTGGGCATTTATTGTATCTTTTTGGTTCCTTTATAGTTTAATACCACAATGATTATTTTCTTGAATAGATCATTTTTGTTTGTGGAATTATTTCCTTGGAACAATTTCCCAAGAGTATCTTTCTCTCCCTATCTCCCCCCGTCTCTCCCTCCCCCCTCCCTCCGTCTCCCAGCCTCTCCTTCCCTCTCTTTTCTCTCTCCCTTTCTTTTCCCTGTCCCTGTCCCGTTCTCTCTCTCTCTCTTCCTGCTCCCTTCTTTCCTACCTTATTCGATTTGATTTAATTTAAATTTTTGGAATAATAATATATGCACATGATTTGAAATTCAAAGGCATAAAGCAATGCACAGTAAAAAGTCTCCCTGTTCCCAGCCACCCACTCCCTCTCCCAGGGGCAAGCACTGGTAGCATTTTTCAAGGATTTGTCTCTAACCCTTCTTTATAAATGGTGTCAGTCTGCCCACTGTTCTGCCTGTGGGTGTATGTGGGAGCAGATCTCCTTTAGATGCGGAGGGGTGTGGAGGCAAAGAGGGCCTCTCTGAGGAGGTGACATTTAAGTGCAAACCTAGAGGATGATAAGAAGGAAGAAGAATGAAATAGGAAGAGACAGCAAGTGCAAAGGCCCTGGGGTCGGGATTTTTGGCAGATCAGTAGAACTCTAAGGAGGTCAATAGGGCTATTGCAGAATAAGAGAGGTCACGTGGCTTGGGAGGGACCTGGTCATGCAGAGCTTTGTTGGCTGTGGCATAACATTTGGATTTCATTCTAAATGCACTGGGATGCCTTTGAGGGTTTTTATGCAGGGAGATGGTAGGATATGATTAGCATTTAACAAAAGAGCATTCTGACTGATGCGTGGAAAATGCTGGATAGAGGCAGAAATAGGAGGGCTGACAGGTGGTGGTCCAGGTGAGAGATGCTGGTGGCTTGGCTCTGGGGGGAGACGAGAGAACTGGATGGATTCAGGATATAGTTTGAAGGTACAACCAACAGAATCTGCTGGCTCGATGTGAACTCAAGGAAGAGAGAGACACTGAGGACAACTCCTAGACTTCTGTCTTGAACAAATGAATATGTTTATTACTGTAACAGGGAAGGCTGAAGTAGAGACATATTTTTGGGTTTTTTGATTATTTATTTACTGGGAAGGGAGGGATCTTGAGTTCAGACCTGGCGGGGTTAAGTTTGTGATGTCTGAGTGACGGCCCAGAGGCAAGGTCAAGGGTGGGGTGGGAGGAAGGGGGGGAGGAGTGAGGGAGAAGAGGTGGGGCTACAACTGTGCCCCAGGGGTCAGAGACAGGCCAGAGATCATGATTTAGAAGGCAATGTGCCCGGGGGAGCTCAGACTCTACTACTTTCACCCCAACTGTGACAGCTCTGGGTGTTACCATTCATTTTGTCTTTTATTTCGTAAGTTTCTAATTTTTCAAAGCAAGCATGGCCTGTAGTGAATTTAAACACTATATGGCTGCTTGTATTGGGATTCTAAGGGTTGTCTTCCTTGTTTTAGTGGCTTTCCCTCATCTAGGGTGAGACCCAAAGTCAGCCAGGTACCCAAATTAAGAAAAAAAAGCCTTTCTGGTTTTCCCGCATTCATGCATCTCCAGAGCTGTCTACCTTGAAAGCCAGGGGTGCTCACTGGAGAGGAACCTTCTGGTTAAGAGCTGGAGCTGGCTCTTCTCTTCCATGTGTCTCCGGAATACCCAGGAGATGCAGCTCCCCGCTGATCTTGCTATAATGAATTCTAGTTGCTTTTTCAATATAAGTCCCAATTTTCTCTACTTCCAGCTTATTTTCCTTTTCAATGGGGTTATAATTCCCGTCAACGCTTCAGAAGCCCCAGGAAGCACTCCCCCCACCCTTCAAAACATCAAGGCATGGAACTGGGAAATGCACCCTCTTCTCAGAGTGGCTGTTTTTTGGAAATGGACACTGAGTGGAGTTCACTCTGTCAGAATCAGTGCTCTGTACATCCAGACAGTGAATCTCATATTTATGTTAACATTTATGTAAGGTAGCATTAATTAATTCATCAGGCAGGTATTTATGGAGCATAATCTGTACTCGGGTCACAGCTGAGCTTACTGCCCAGGCCACATCAGCTCGCCACAAAGATTCTGGGGTCTACAAATAGTCAGGAAATGAAGGTCACCCCCCTGGTCAAGCCTCTCATGAATGGACAGATGGACACATCCATTTTTAACCTAGAGGGGCCTCACAGCCTTGGACACCTGGCTTCGGGGAAGTTAATGGATGGGCTCCAGTGTGGCAGGGGTACAGTTACCATAGGGGCCAGGCTCAATGCCATCTGTCCCTGTCCACCCCTTCCCCAGGGCCTGAGTCCTCAGTGCGGGCATTGGGATACAAAAACACATAAGACAGTTTATTTGGCTGCAAGTGACAGATTCCAACTCAAGCTTCAGCAAAAAAGACGAATTTTTGTTGGCCCATGCCAGGAAACATGTAGGTGGCTTCAGGCTCAGCTAGATCCAGGTGCTTGCATGATGTCGACAGGATTCATTCGGTGGCTCTGTTTCTCTCCACCTTCCTTTGTCTCTCCTTCTGTTTTTCTTCCCTCTCTCAGAGCTCTGTTTACTTTGTTGGCTTCACGCAATGGAAGCCTTCATGCGTAGCCCTTAACCAGCTCCATACTTATCCCTCCTCACTGCCAGTTTAGTACCAGTAAACCTCCCAGGGAGGGCTTATTAGTCAGGCGTGGGTCGCTTGCCCTCCCTGTGCCCTCCATCATGAGGGATGTGGCTCTGAAGAGCCAGGCCTTGTCATCTGCTCCCCGCCGGAGCTAGGGGTGGGGTCAGCCTCAACAGAATCCCCGAGACCCAGAGTGGTTATCCCCAGAGGAGTCAGGATGCCACTCCCACAGCCAGGGAGCACTGATGCCAGGCAGGCAGAATGAGAGGTTCTTCAAAGGGCTTCTCCATGCCTCTGTGCCTTGTGTGTGCGCTTCCCTTCCGAAGCAGCCCACATCTGGTCCTCCTGGAAAATTCTTTGTCTTCCTTCAAGGTTGTACGAGGCTCCCTCTGTCTGTGACCTGACATGCTTCGCCACGCACTGTTCTGTCCCCTCAGCTCACAGAGAAGTGTGAAGTCATCATCCCACCCACACTGTGTCACCAGCGAAATGCAATATGCATGGGGCCACTTCCTGGGATTTGGACCGTGTGCTTGGCAAGCCTCTCTGAGGCTTCTGGTGGACTCCTACCTGTCCTTCCAGCCTTGATGCACAGTCAGTGCTGCTTCTTTGATAAAGTGTCCTTGGCCCCTGTCGACATGGGTAGCCACTGCTCTGTGCTCTTGTTAGTGAGGTTAGAAAGAGACGCTGCAAGTGACACTATGCCATCCATATACCTATGGATGGCGATGTGACTGGCTTGTCCCCACCTCTGGCTCACGGTGGCCCCTTGAGACTGATGGTGAGGAAGGTGAACTTTAAGACAACCCGTCATATGTAGGCCTTCACTGGGCGGATGGAACCCGAAAATTCCTGTGGCAGTTAACCGGAACGTTCTCATACCCAGTCTTTCTTGAAAATCCATCTAAGATAAATCAGTGCCCCTTGGGGCTGTACTATGCTGAATGGCATGACGGATGCCTTCTTAGGATCTTTCTCTATGACCAGCCTCACCTGCAGCCTCCTGAATACAAGCCTTCCTCACGTGGGTCTGGGGAGGACTCGCAGAGGGCACACTCCAGAAGTTGTTTTAAGACTACATTTATGTTTGAAAATTTCTCCCCCCACAGCCCTCATTTTCTGCCAAATTCCCCCTCAGGATGGCACAACTGATCACACATATATACACTATGCATTTGAGAGCTTTAGATGGTTGGGATCCAGTATCAGACTAAGATTCTGACCCAATCAAGAATTGCATCCTCAAGTGCATTTGGAATTTATCACCCATCCATCCTCATCCATTTATCCATCCCTCACCCATCCATCAATCCTCCATCTTCCATCCATCCATTACCACCCATCTGCCCATCCATCCACAAGCCATCCATCTGTCACCCATCCATCCACCCACCCATCATCCATCCATCCATCCATCCATCCATCCATTCACAAGCCATCCATCTGTCTACCCACCCATCACCCATCCATCCACCCATCTATCACCCATCTATCCATTCATCCATCCACCCACAAGCCATCCATCCATTCCCCCATCCATCACCCATCTATCCACTCATCCATCCACCCATAAGCCACCTATCCATTCATCCATCCATCCATCACCCATCCATCCGTCTCTCCATCCATCCATCTATTCCTCACCCATCAATCCTTCATCATTCCATCCATGCACGCATCCATCCACACATCCAGTTATCTATGCGTCTTCCATAATCCATCCATATAACAAATATTTGTTGATGTCTATGCTGTGCCAGGCACTGCCTTAGGCAGTAGGCTGCCCAGATGGATAAGAAGATTCCTGCCCCGCAAGAGCAAAATACAGTGAGACAGGTACAAAAGCAAAGATCATTTTTAAAAAAGATTTTATTTATTTATTTATTCATGAGAGAGAGAGAGAGAGAGAGAGAGAGAGGCAGAGACTCAGGCAGAGGGAGAAGCAGGCTCCGTGCAGGGACCCCAATGTGGGACTTGATCCCGGGACTCCAGGATCACGCCTTGGGCTGAAGGCAGGTGCTAAACTGCTGAACCACCCAGGGATCCCACAAAAATCATTTAAAAAGAGATAGGTGACCCTGTCTCACCCCAATGTCAGCCATTTACTTTGTGCCTATGATGCCCATGATACACTTATACTCCAATAATGATCATGGCAACAGTTCACATTTGTTCAGTCTTTATGCAGTGCTTTCTCATGCGTGGCCTCACTTATTTTTTTAGGATCATCCTCTGGGGATAGGCATTGGTACTTCGATTTCTCAGCTGAGGAGGCTGAGGCCCAGAAAGGGCAGGGAACTGCCCCAGGATCCTCACCTTGGGTGTGGTGAAGGTACTCAGATATGGTTTGTGGCTCCTAATCGCATGCTGTGTGGCAAGGTTCTGTCTGCAGCTCTGCTTGCCGTGGGTTGAGAATCTGTCCATCAGCTGATGCAGGCTGTGTGACAGCTGGTAGTGTCACAGGCTACTGGCCCTCCAGTGCCCAGCCATCCATCACCCTCTGTAACTCACCTGGGCTAGGAATGAGAGCTTGACTGCTGGTCACCTCTGCAGGTTCTGAGAGTTCTTGAAGCTGACCCCCCCCCCCCCATTGCCTTTCTGACTACAGGCAGCCATAGCACCTCTAGATAGAGGGAGTTACCACATCTGCCTGGGTGTGTAGCATTGAGGTTAAGCATAGGGCCTATTAGGTCCCTTCTAGATAGTATGAGCCCAAGGCTGACTCTCTCTTTGTGCATATTCTAGAGAGGCATTAAAGACATATTAGCACTGAGCTGAGACTTTCTTCTTGGTATTAATAGAAGGGCAGGAGAAGCATTAAAAAGGGAATAATTTTTTTCTCTCTGAGAGTTAAAAGCTTAGGCTTTGAAGCAAAACTGCCCAGGATTTAAATTCTCGGGCATCCAACGAGTGCTAACTCTTATTAATATTACTCTTATCATCGCCACAGACAGAGTTGAAAAGCCACAAACAGAATAATGTGGTGGTAAAGAGTTTACACTCCAGAATCCTAGGGGCCCATGTTCCAATCCCAGCTTTGTAAGTGACTTAACCTGGGCGAGCCTCAGGTTGCTCACCTGCTGGATCAGGATGTAAGAAAAAAAAAAAAGTCAACACTAGGGAGCATTTGCCACATGCCTGGCACTCTTGTCATGTAATGACACACTAGGCCTTTGTGGTAGGGACTGCCATCATTCCCATTGGACAGATAAGGAAACTGAGGCAGCAGGAGGTATAGTACGTTGCCCAAGTCCCCACAGCCAGTAGTCAGTGCAGGTGGGATTCGAGCCCAGGCTGTCCAGCTCCTGAGGTCCTCACAGGCTTAGTTGGAAAGATCAATGAGATGACGCGTGCACATCAGCTGAATGCCAGGCACATAGAGAGAATCCACAAAGGTGACACTGCTGCTCATGGCATTAGTTGAGACTTTATTCTGTTCTAACGATGGAAATCCTACTACTTATGCGAAGAAAAGAAACTGATTTGCACTTATAAACAACAAAGTATAGGTGGCATCACATTCAACTGGATCCAGGGGCCCAAATATGTCACAGAAGTCTCCTTCATATCTTAGATAGACTCACTCTTTATTGGATGCATCCAGTATTTTCGCCACTAGCTGCATGGCTGTTAGATTAAAATGCAAGCAGATTAAAATGAAATTTAAATTAAACCCCAAATAAAATTTAAACCTGAGGAACTCACTTGCACCAGGCACATTTCTCACATGGCCAGCCCGGAGCGTTCCATCATTGCCACCATGTCGGACTGTGCTGCTCTCTGTGGAAATCAGTGTGCTGCCTGTTACCCCAGCACTCACACCCTACCTGCTTTGCAGGACTAGACAGGAGAGCTTTATTCTTGGTTACTCTGGCAGAAGGCTCTCAGGGAAGGCTCTCATTGGCCTGTTTCTATCACATGGCTCTTCCTGAACCAGTCACCATGGCCGGGGGAAGGGGTGGGTGCGAATGGAGCACTCTGATTGGCTGGCCTAAGTCATGTGCCCAGCCAGAGGTGGGGATGAGTAGACCAGCTCAAACCACCGGACTAGGTTTGGGGAATGGGGGGGAGGGGAAGCTAGAGAGAGAGAGATAACATACTGTGACAGGTGGTATTTTTTGCTCATGGTTATTCATTTTCTCTGCCATTGCCACGTGTCTTTGAGCCTATGAGTACTTTCCCACGCCCCCCTGGACTTTGGTCTTGCTTTGATGGAAATGTGAGCAGATGTGACGTTTGCCGTATCAGTGCACACGAGCCTCTGTCGTCCTTTAGCTCCTGCCTCTGCCCTGACCGCGCACAGTGTTCCCTCCTGCCCCCAATAGTGGCTGTCTCTCCTGTCGCCACAGCAAAAGCTGTCTCGTGCAGACTTGATCTTCTATTTTTATTTTTTTTAAGATTTTATTTATTTATTTATTCATGAGAGGCAGAGACATAGGCAGAGGGAGAAGCAGGCTCCCTGCAGGGAGCCCAATGCAGGACTCGATCCTGGGATCCCAGGATCATGCCCTAAGCCGAAGGCAGACGCTCCACCACTGAGCCACCCAGGCGTCCCATGATCTTCTTGATCCCGGGTCCCATCCTGCTTCCCACACTTGTGAACTTTGGGTGTCTGCCAAGGGCACACAGTGGCGTGTGGCTGACCCGTGGCGGAATCAGGCCCCAGGGAAGAGCAGTCTTGGGCTGAGGCACAGGGGCTCCTCTCCGGATGCCTCTTGGGCTGCCATTCATCCCCTCACAAACGCTCCCCGAGCTCCTGCACCAGGCCGTCTGCTGGACCTGCAGGGTCTCACAGGCCGGCCCAGCCTCCAGGTGCTGCAGCTGGAGAGGAGATTGATGGGCGGGCAGGACCAGAGCTCAGCAGACCTGAGCCAACACAACAGGGGGCTCAGTTGGCTGAACGAGGGCTGGCCTTGAACCCAGAGCATTGTGTTTGTCTGACTAGTTTCCTTAAAAATGCCCATTGGATCGAAACGTGATCCTACCGTGTAGGTTGTCCAGCAAGACTGAAGGGCTCTTGAGATTCTTCTTTTTGTGCAAGGAACATTCCTCCTTGAGCTCATTATCCTCCATCCAGCGCCTGCCATGGCATTTCTCTGTCTTGACTGTGGGTCACATTTTACTCCTGTTGCAGTCCCTGGGGCCATCAGAGTGACAGGCACGTCACACCAACTGTCAGCCTTCTCCTGTCCTAACACATTGTTCCCTGACTTCAGACCTTACCGGTCCTCATTATAAAAGCGAGGCTGGGGATGGGGATCCCTGTTCTTTTGTAGGTTTCTGGATAAAGGCACGGCTTTCTTCTGATTTATTCATGACTTTCTCGGACATTGAAAGCCAATTATGTCCACTTACCAGGGATGGGGGTTACACAGATTGTTAAGGTACGGTTAGCTCTTTGGCTGGGGCTGGGGACCTGGAGGCCTGGGGAACCGGGGAAGGGTGTCCTGGAGAAGGTGGCACTTGAGCCGGGCCTGGGAGGATGGGCGAGTTGATCAAGCGGAGAGCACTTGAGGCAGAAAGAACAGAGAGACGGCCCTTTGGAGGTAGGTCTCCTTTCCTGTTGATGTGGCTCTCCATGCTGCAGGCACAAGGCAGCTCCTTGGTGGGGACAGGACACAGTGACACCTGGTTCATTTGTTCTTGGTGGTGCCCCCTGCCTCTCCCATGTGGGCTGTTGTGGGCCCGCAAGTTTTGCTTTCAGGACCCTTGTGTGGGGCTTTCTCTTGCTTCTGGAGAGGAGTTCTTGTCACAGCCTCGTTTGGTATGGCTGAGGCCTCCAGGTGGGAAATCTGGGCTGCCATGATCATAGCACGCCTGTTGTCAGGCACCTACTAAGTGCCTGGCACTTTCATGGCAGCTGCAGCACATGGAGGCTTTGGTAGATTTGAAAAAGCCTCCTACTCTGAGCATGGAGGGTGGGTTTCACTAAAGTCCCACTGAGCCTCAGGTAAGTTTGTTTACAACCTGAACAGCTGTGCTTAGCAGTCCTGGGCCGCGTCTAGTCACTATCTCATTTAATCTTCGTAACGGTGCTAGGAGGTAGACATGTCCTGATTTCACTCCTGTTTTATGGTCAAGGAAACCGAGTCTTTGAGAAGGTCCAGGAACTTGGTTAAGGTCACCTAGCCAGCAAATGTGGGAGCCACTTCAACCCAGGCATCTCTGACTGCAATACTGCCCTCTCTCTGTCACGCGTCACTGTCTCCTGCCGCCAGCCGCCCGGGCCTCTCTTTTGATGGGCTCTTAGCTGATTTTCCAGTAATGCTCCCCTGCTGTTCTGGGGCCTGTTATCATTCATTATTGCGTTTTGTAGCTTCATAGATTGTTTTATTTTTCACTCCCAGTGGCTCATTGCTTGGGAGCAGCCGAGAACCTGGTGTGCCCTTGCTCTAAATGCATCGTGTCAGATGCAAGTGTATCTAATTTACTATCAGAGTCGGCGGCAGCACCTTGTCGATTCCATTCTGGACTCATTTCCTCTCTGATGATTTCCATGCAGGTGAGGAGATACCTGGCAGCCCCTGGGCCAGGCTCCATGCACACCTCATCTGGCTGTGACCCTAGGGACATTGAGTCGCCTGCAGTTCCTCAGCAGGCAGCAGTGGGGCATATCTCAGGAGCACCAGTTCTTTAAGGAGCAAAACCCCATGTCTTGGGGAGAGCTTGGATTTGGAGACAAAAGATCTGAATTCAAGTCCTCTTGATGCTACTTCCTTGCTGTGTGGTCCCAGGCAAAGCATTTAAGGTCCTGAACCTCTGTTTCTTTATCCATGTAATGGAAGCATCATTTTCCTTCTCCAAGGTGGGAGAAACGTTCAACACTTTGGTGATATCACAAGTTGGTAAGGATGTAGGAACATGGGGCTCTTCATGTAATGCTGGTGGGATCCCCACATAATGCTGGTGCAGCCACAATGGACAACAATTTAGTAACACTTATTAAAACTCTAAATGTTCAGGGGCACCTGGGTGGCTCAGTCAGTTAGGTGTCTGCCTTCGGCTCAGGTCATTATCCTGGGGTCCTGGGATTGAGCCCCGTGTCGGGCTTCCTGCTCAGCAGGGAGTCTGCTTCTCCCTCTCCCTCTGCACCTTTCCCCTACCCCCTGCTTGTGTTCTCTCTCTCTTTCTTTCTCAAATAAATAAAATCTTAAAAAAAACCCCTAAAAATGTTCTTTGCAGCAGCAATACCAACTGCTGGGGCAGTGGCTAGAGAAATGCACCAGGACGAAGATGTTCATTGCAGTCTTGTTCAATTGGAAACAAAATGTTCATCCCTAAGGGGATGGCTAAGTAAATGGTGCAAGAGTCACTCTATGGTATATACTGCACCTGTTGGAATGAATGAAGTAAATCTACAGGTGACAAATGGATACTTATTGGTGAGTGAACAAGAGCAGCATTTAGAAAGAATGATAAATTTGATATGAGACAGAAAGAGAACACTTACATTTTCATAAAGCCTTTAGAAATGGTGAATTATGCTTAAAGAAAGGTGCACAAAATGAAGATGCTCTGCTTAATGCAAGCCAACCTCACATGACCACTTCTGAGGTCAAAATAGAAACTTGCCACCACCAGAAACTCCCTTCATGCCTCTGCAATGACCCCCTTCCAACTTTCACCCCGAGAAGTACCCACTTCCTGGCATTTACAGTGGTTACTGCCATGATTCACTTGACAATTTTGCCACCTAAGCCTATAACCCTCAACACTATAGTATAATTTTGCCTGTGTTTTGCATTTACGTTAAAGGGGTCACACAATGTATTCTGTTGTGACTGGTGTCCTGCTCAGCATTATTTTGTGGGATTTCACCCCATGGTTGCTCCGCTATGGAGTTTTTTTGGGGGACATTGGTATGAATGTGAATGGCTAGGAAGAGAGGTCTGGAAAGGTACCCACCAGACTGATGATATTGGCTTGGGAGAGGGGCCTGGATGTAGGGATATGAGTGCTCTCAGGAGATTTAGGGATCTTCTCTCTGATTTGGATTTTCCTAAAGGAGAAATATATTGATGCCTTACTTGGCTAGTTACACAGTAACAGAAAGAGTAAAATGGAGAGAAAACTCTGTTTGCCAGAGTTTTTGGAGACAGGGAAAGGAGTTAATGTAGATAAAATCTGGAGCACAAAGTAGGGAAGTGGATGTAGGTAAACACGAACTCCTTTTCTTACAGAAGCATCCAGAGGGGCTGCATAGTGGAGTGGTTAGATGCATGGGCTCTAGAACAGGTGTCCTGGGTTCAAATCCTGGCTCTGCTACTTGCCAGGTGTATGACATTGGGCGAATTATTTAATGTCTGTCGCCCTCCCTGAGTTTTCCCTCCCTGTATTAGTTATCAGATACTGCCTGCCAAATCACCCCAAACTCAGTGACTTAAACAACAACAATCAATTGTCACAGATTTCTGTGGGTCCGGAATTTGGGAGGAGTTTGGTGGGTGGTTCTGGGTTGGAATCACTCTTTGAGGCTGCAGGAGACATGAGTGGGCACTGGAGAGTCAGCTTCTGCGGTGGCTCAGTCGCATGGCTGCCAGTTTGGGCTGGCCAGTGGGTCTCTCTCCACATGCACTTGCTACGGGGCTGCTTGAGGGTCCTTAGACATGGTGGCTGGCTTCCCCCAGGCAAGGTCTTTCCAGAAGATCAAGCCAGAAGTTGCAGTGCCTTTTGTGACCTGGCTTTGGAAGTCCCACACTGTCACTTCTGCAGTATTCAGTCGGTCACACAGGTCATCCCCAATTCAGTGTGAGAGTGCAAAAAGCAGAAAGTGAGGCTCCCTGGGGGTCGGGACTGGCTACCACAACCCATCTGAGATCAGAACAGTAGCACCCACCTCCTAGGGCTTTAGTGAGGTTAAGTGAATCCATCGGCGTGTAAGTGCTGGGAGCAAGGGCCGGCACATGGTAAGCTTCCTATGAGTGCTAGTTATTAGCATTATTGCCGAAATGCTGCCAAATGCATCACCTTAATGCATTTTTCTGAGTTTCCTTTAACTGCCTAATTTTGTGATTGTAAGTCAGTTCTCAGGTTTCCTGGAATGACACACCACCTAACAGCCACAAGTAGCCGCGCTTTGGAGTGACCGCCAGGGCAGCCTTTGAGCCACTGCACAAAGCGGGCACCCCACAGGGTCGTTTGCATGTTGGCTTCATTGCGTGGACTGAGTCACCAATGCCCAGTAAGACGGAAAGGCTGATTTTAATCTCTTTGGGCACAGACACTGAGTCTTTGACTTCAATCACCTCCCACATGAGCGCCCAGAATGAGTGGAGCCATTGATGTTAGAGTAGACTTGTTACTTTCACCAAAGAATGGGAAACCTGGCCATCTTCAGTGTTTGGGTTCAAGGATCCCAAGCTCAGTGCTTATAAGGCCAGACAGGTAACCCCAGCTCGGGGAGTGGCCAAGGGTGAGAAGAGCCATGTAAGCATGTTGCTAAACAGCAGCTGACCCTTGGCCTTGGCGTTGGCGAGACAGTAGGGAGCGGTGGGGACTGTGGCAAACAAGCCAACAAATGCCCCGTCTCCAGGGCCATGGTATACAAGACTGCAGGCCAGTGCCGCCTAGATTTCTGCCCCTCTCCTCAGCCCTTTGCTGCCACCACCTGCCACAGCAGCAAAACTCTGAACCCTCAAAGCTCAGGTATTCCAGTTGATGTGCAACCAGTGTGTAGAGTGGCTAGTGGCCTCCTCTGACGAGCTTCTCTCTTTTCTATAGACCGTTAGCACTACAGTACGACTGCGTCCCGTCGTATACCAGAGTTCAGCCTGGCCAGGTCATAGCTGCGGGGAGGATTTATTGACTTCCTTCATCTGATAGCATCCATTGATTGACAAAGTGAGGTTTATCATTCTATGCCAGAGATCATGATCAAAGACAATTCAGAGCATCCTTCAAGCATCACGTGGAGGAAACAGACACATCTCAACTGTTCATTTCGGGGCTGTGTGGGATGGACCCGTTTCCATTGGAGGTGGAACCTGGGTTATTTGACAGATCTGGGCATCAATAGTGGGGCAGATGTACTTAATTTACCTAGAGGTGGGGTGGGGTGGGATAGGCATTGTGGTTTCCTGCCCAATGGACATCTCTTTTCCTTCCTTGTTATTCTTGTCCATCTGACAAGGAGGTTGCAAAGGGCAGATACTTTCCCAACATCCCTCATGGTTAGCAGTGGTTAAATGACCTAGTTTTAGCCAGTAAGATGTAAGTGGAACTCTGCTGGGGACTTTTTTTGGGAAATATTTTCCCTTTGTTGAAAGGATGTGGGTGTGTGAGTAAAGTCTTTCTCACCATCCTGGGTGCTTCCCTGCTTCCTACATGTGGGAATGGTTGGGTGAAGATGTGATGTCTGGAGCTGCAGCATGCATTTTGTGCCTCTAGGAGAATTTCCGAGAATTGTATTCCTGAGCCACTAGAGCAACCCTTAACCACCTACCTCAGCCTACTTGTCATTATTTAAGTCACTGCTAGTTAACTTTTTTGTTTCAACCGAAATCTGTATTTTTAAAATTTATTTATTCATGAGAGACACACAGAGAGAAAGAGAGAGAGAGAAGAGAGAGAGAGAGAGAGAGAGGCAGAGAGAGAAGCAGAGAGAGACGCAGGCTCCATGCAGGGAGCCTGATGTAGGACTCGATTCCAGGACTCCAGGATCATGCCCTAGGCCGAAGGCAGGTGTTCAACCGCTGAGCCATCCAGGGATCCCTGGAATCTGTATTTTTAATGTTATAGGGTATGTTTGAGCATGTCATCTGAGGGTATGGAGAATTGAGTGCCCCTTAAACATTCATGGGAACTTGAATTTTCTCTGTCCTACTCCTAGGCCATTTTCTCTAAATTAAAAAAAAATTAAATTGTCAAATATATCACCTATGCAAAAGAGCGTGTAAAACATACATGTATAAAGAATAATAATAAAATGCCCATATACTCACCACCTCAGTTAAAGATCAGAATGTCATGAAACCTTAGACATTCCGTGTGTCCCTCTCCATCAGACCCCCTTATCCCCAAAGCCAACTACTATCCTTAATTTCGTGCTAATCACTTTCTGCTGTTCTTTAATTTTACCCACCACGGGTCCCTAAACAACATCATATTTAATCTTGCCTCTCCTTGGTTTGTATACAAACGGAAGCAGACATGCACGTAACTATAACTTGCATCTCTCGTCCTACTTGTTGTGTGTCATGTTTTTGAGTTGCGTGTGTGTCAAGTGTGCAGTGATGGTTCTGTCATTCTCACGGCTGTATAGTTTTCTGCTGTAAGATTAGATCGCAGGTGATGTGTTTATCCTGTGGTTGGCAGACATTTGGGATGCTTGCCGTTCTGCTGCTGCTGCCAGCAAGGCTACATTTTTGCCCAGGCATCAGAGTGCACATGTGCAAGAGTCACTTGGGGGCATACACCTTTGGGTGGGGATGCTGAGTCCTAGGAATGCACCTGCTACCTCCATTAGATAATGCCAAGTGGTTTTCCAAAGTGGCTGCGCCCATCTATGCTCCTGGCAGCAGTGCTGGCTGCTCGTGGAGCTTACATTCTCAGTCCTGGGCGCATTCTGTTCGGAATGGCTCTGTGGCCAAGCAGAGTTGACCTCTGGCCTTAGAAGATGCCCTGCCCCCATTTGTCC
This sequence comes from Canis aureus, assembly GCF_053574225.1. Classification (NCBI taxonomy): domain Eukaryota; kingdom Metazoa; phylum Chordata; class Mammalia; order Carnivora; family Canidae; genus Canis; species Canis aureus. The sequence continues at coordinate 59,083,626 of NC_135618.1, read as the reverse complement.
TTAGGTATCAGCATTCATACTTCTTTAAATGGTCACCCCAAAGTGATTTTGGGGGTTCTGCAATAAGGCCACTGTCTCACTCACAGCCTTTCTCTCTGGGTTCTACTGATTTTGGAGTTTCCAATAAGAGGACAAACTGATTTGACTTTCTCAGTCATGAGAACTGCACCTGATTTGATTTGCCCACATGTCAGCGGGAGCTTTTCCTGAAGGTCAGCATCCAATTTCTCTCCCTGGGTTCTCTCTCTGTCTTTTGAATAATCAACTCTAAAGGTGGAGGCAAATTACAAGATTCTCGGGCATGCACACTGCAGGGAAGTGGGGGCAGTGGGGACAATGTGGGCAGGCAGGAAGTTTTGACAGGAGGTGAGAGAGCCTCTCCTGGGTCTAATTACTGGCATGGATATGTCCCCTAACCTCTCTGAACCTCAATACCCCCTTCTATTAAAACGGAAGTGATAACAGGGTCATCGTGGGAGAGGGGGTATATACAGCGTCTGTCAGCATGATGTCAGCATGCAGCAAGTGCCCAATAAATGTTAACAGCCACTGCTGATAGCAATTCTCATCTGTAGAGTGGGATGCAAAGGGTTGGGATACGTCCCAGGCGTCACTGCTATTATGCCATAAATGAGCCCCGTAAGACTCCTGATTTGTATGATTATGTGCTAAGACAGGGCCGGAGGGACGAACAGAGTTGCGTATGCCTAGGGGAGCTTTCACTTCAGAGCACTGATGAAACCAGAACGCTTCGCCTCAACACCTGAGAGCGCAGACTCCCAGGGGTGTTTGCACCCAGCCTCATGGTCAGCCATGGGTTGGCCTTAAACCCAAGATTCCAGCCATCTCCGGAGATGCAGATCCTACAAGGCCCTGGCTTCTCATAGAAACCATTTCATCAACACTAAAAATGCAATGAAAAGGGTGGCATTTGTCATTAATCCATTCTTCCGGGGGAGGTAGGGCTGATTTATTTATTTATTTAATCTTTAAAGATTTAATTTGTCTTACTTTTATATTTTTACAAATATTTTGTTTTCTATATTTTATATTTATTTATTCATGAGAGACATACAGAGAGAAGTAGAGACATAGGCAGAGGGAGAAGCAGGCTCCCTGGGCGAACCGGATGTGGGACTCAGGACCCTGGGATCATGACCTGAGCCACAGGCAAATGCTCGACCACTGAGCCACCCAGGTGCCCCGAGGGATGACTTTATAGCCTTCTTCATCTCAATTTGCCATCATGCCAGCATTGCTTCATCCCACAACAGCACAGAGGTCCTTGGAGCTACTAATCCAGCCGCTATGTGCAATGAGGGAAGGCACTTGTACAGACATCCAGCTGCTTTCTTAAATTCTCCGATCCTACTAAGGGTATTTCTCAGGTTGTGCTTGTTCCTATTTAAAAATAATAGCATGCTGGGGAAAATCCTATATGGACACACTTTTTCCATGATTTCACCATCCTTTCCCTACTTACCAGTCATGGATGCGTAACCTGTGTTAAAAGGAATCCGTCTCATCGCAGAACAGACTGTACCCTCTGAAGGTCTTTCTGCTCCAGTGTTCTAGAACAGGAGTGAGCAAACTATAGCCTGGGGATGAAATCTGGCCCACTACTGATTTTTTTTAAATTAAAATTAAAATCTTTATTTTTAATTGTGGTAAAAAATAGTAGCACTAAGAATATTCGCATTATCAGTTAAGTGTCCAACTCTGGATTTCAGCTCAGGTCATGATCTCAGGGTGGTGAGATTGAGCCCCATGGCGGGTTCCATGCTCAGCATGTGGAGTCTGCTTACCATTCACTCCCTTTCCTCCTGCCCCTCCCCTGTCCCCAGTTGTGAGCTCTATCTCTCTCTCTCTCCCTTAAAAAAACAATGAAAAAAGATATTCACATTATTATGCTCATGCCCCGTTTTGTCAATAAAGTTTTATTGGAACACAGCTGTGGTCATTTGTTTGTGTATTATCTATAGGCTTTTAAAAATATTTTATTTATTTATTTGAGAGACAGTACAGCATGAGCGGGGGAGGGGCAGAGGGAGAAGGAAGAGGAGAAGCAGACTCCTTGTGGGGTAGAGAGCCGGATATAGGGCTTGGATCATGATCTGAGCTGAAGTCAGACTCTTAACTGACTGAACCACCCAGGTGCCCCAATGGTGGCTTTTTAATACCATGTCAGAGTTGGAGAATTGTGGCAGAGACTAAATGGCCCACAAAGCCTAAAATGTCTAAGATCTGGCTTTTTACAGTTTTCTGACTCCTATTCTAGAATTATGACAATTATCAATTTCCTGTGTCCATGGCCTCTTCCTACTTTGGGTTCCTGGAACCCAAGCATCAGTCATGATAACACTCTGCTCCTGTAACCAAGAGGCTCTACAATACAGTAGGGACTAGTTTCAGCATTTGTCAGTCAAGCTGCCTCAGTTTCTCCTTTGTGACTGAGGACAGATCAGTTCTGAGGAATCATTGACTGAACAGCTGTTTTATCTGGCCACCTTTTTTTGTGGTGAGCTTCCCTTTCCGAGTCACCATTCATCCCTGGTGCCACAGGAAACAGGGGACCCCCCTACATCTGACAGGATGTTGCCCCAGCCTTCACTGGCTAGTCATTTCCTGGCCCTGTAGGGTCACACTTCCTTGCTCCTGGCCCAAGCAGAGGGCGGGAACAGTTGGAAATTAATTTCTCCTCCCTGCCCCCCTTCTGCAGAGGTCTGTGTCCCCAGAGCCCCTGAACCCACACTCTGAAGACTTGTATTTGCACCAAGGTGTCCACCAAGGGCTCTCATCCTGGCCGGGCAGGGCGGTGTCCAGGTAAGAACCGAGAGCCTCCTTTCCAGAGAGGGCAGGAAAAGTACATTTCTTTTTTTAATTAATTTATTTAAAAAATTTTTTTAACGTTTCTAATTTCCTTTAGAAACACAGAAACATTCTATTACAATGCAATAGGTATTCATTGTCAAAAGATAAACTAGTCCGGTAGGACAAAAGAGTGAAAATTAAGATAATTTCTCTCCTTCTTTTGTTCTTTGGCTCCACTCTTCAGTTGAGTCTTATTTTTCCTGTTGCTTTCTCCCCATATACAGCCACATCCTCACGTAGGGTGTGCGTGTATGATTCTGCACTTTCTTTCTTTCCCTGACAGCAGAACTCAAGCGTGTCCCCAAGTCTGTAATATGAATTACATTCTCGTTCTCCTTCTGCCTCATTGTCCATAATAGTTGCTTAGTAACCCCCAGTGAGGGGGGAGGGTTACATTTTTATTTCTTCAGAATATAGGCTTCCTTAAAGCCTAGTGCCAATGTTATCCTCCTCTAAAAAGTCTTCCTTGATTTCTGGAACACAAAATGGCCACTTCCTGCTCCAAACTCCAGGAGCCCTGTCCTGGCTCGGATGTTGTATCTGTCAGGGGGAAGCTATGTTGCTGTAACAAAAAGACCCCACTATACAGATACTTCAAGAACTGAGACGTTATTTTTTCTTAGTCCTGCTTGATGGGGCAGCCCTGTCCCTCCAGCCATTTCAGAACCTTGGTTCCTTCCAAATCCCTTAGGGCACCTCAATATCCTCATGGTTGAAACTGGGCCCCCCAGGAGGCTGGGACAGAGTGTGGAGGAGGCCTGCCTGATGTCTTCACAAGTGAACTGGAGTGTCCACTTACAAGCCATTGACAAGAGCTTTGTGAGGCTGTGCCTCCTGCCTGCGAGGCCAGATTTTGGCTTCAACATCATAGAAGAATGGGAAACAGGGTTTGATGGACAACGACCGGTCTTTGCCGTAAGCCTTGATGCCTTTCCCTCGTGTTTGGGATCCACATGTTTGTGTTTCATGGGTTTGGCATTGGAAAGGGTGAGGGAGCAGGATCCAGGGCTGGCCCACCATTGCATCTTCCTTCAGGCCCATGCGGCAATGGCATATGGTTGACACGTGGTGATGCAGTCAGTCATTGCGTCAGAGGGTGGTGGACTCCAAACAGAATCACTCACTCACTTGGAAGATACCTGTTAATGTTTACTGTGTGCCAAACGTTGTTCTGGGCCCTGGAGACCTCAGACATTATTATCATTATCCTTTGGGGTTTCTGGAATAGGAAATTCTCTTCCTGCCCCAGGGCCTTTGCATATGCTGTTCCATCTCCCTGTGGCTCTCCTCCTCACTTGCTGACTCAGCCCCTACTTTGTGTTTCTTCATAAATGTCAAGGAAATTGCTCAAGGAAACTTCGTCTGGCTCCCCTTCCAGACTGGGTTGGATCCTCCGCATCATCCACACACTGTACTTTCCTTTGTCACTTTATCAGAATCATGTTGAAGTAGATTTTTTTTTTTGGTATGAGATTTTATTTGAAGTCAATCCCTACCATGAGTGTGGAAGGTACATGATGACAGGTGCATTTTTGAGAGCTCAGTACCCAGGAGAACACCTGGCACCATAACCATTCTGTCTCTACTTGTTAAATATTTTACCAGTATTATTGCCAGTTCACAGATGAGGAAATTGAGGCCCAGAGAGGTTGAGCAGCTGGCGTAAGATCACACAGCTGACAAGTTTGGGCACTGAGGTTTCAGCCTATCTGCCTCTAGAGCCCTTGCTTTCACAGCTAAATGCAACAAGAGTGCCACATGACATGTGCTGTAATAGGTTATTAATAGGGTATTAGTTTAAGGGGTGGTGGGAAGGCAGAGGAGGGCATGACTGACTCAGCCTGGGGGAGTGGATGGCTGCCTGGAGGAGGCTGTGACCTTGAAGACTCAGAAGCCGTGGGTAGTTTGGAGCAGCTATAGCGACAGTGGTGAGGGGATGTGGAAGGTGGAACCAAATGCTGGGCTGGTTGTGAAGGCCGTGCTTTGGGCTGTCAGGGAGCTTGGGCTCAGTTGAGCTGTTGAGAACTCTCAGTTTCCTAAGTAGGTGTGGGGGGGGTGACATGATCCAGTAGGTTCCATTTAGAACATCACCTTAGGTCAGGGCTGCCTGCTGGCGCTTGTTGGCACGGGTTGGCTGGGCTCCCTGAGCATCCTGCAGTGGGATTTGTGGCCAAGCCTCTTAGTTAGGATTCTGACCACGGAGCCAAACACCTAAAATGACAGTAGGTTAAACAAGACAGAAGCTTTTTTTCTCTCCCACATAAAAGTCCCAATGAGTTAGTACTTCAGCTCCATATTGGGGACCCAAGATTCTGCTAGATAGTTGTTTTGCCTGTTGCCCAAGACACAGCCCTTGTCTTCATGGTCTGAAATAGACCACAGCCATGGCCAGATTCCAGCCACCAGACAGGGTGGCTCTTTGGGTCAAATAGGATCCTCTCAGTTCAAACTGGAAAGAGTAAGAGGTTTCACATAGGAGTCAGGGTTTGGGTTCTTGGACAATAGGAGGGCTCTGGTGGTCATGCACGGAGCTGCAGATGGAGCTGAGTAGCGCTCATCTGTACACCCCCCACCCAGACCCCCAGCCGCTCCCTGACTCCTGAGGCCTGGGACTCCGCAGCCCCTGCTTTGGGCAGGGATGCCCCAGGGGTGCTAAGCCAGGGGGCCCAGCTCTGGCAGGAGCCATCATTCCCTCCTGATGAATGTGGTTCCAGCTGCTCCCTCTGCCTTCCCAATCCGGAGACTCTAGGGGGACCTTGCTAGAAGTCAGGGTGAGCTTCCTCTCTAAGTGCCCCTTGGACGTATGTCCTGGGCCGTCATGCACCATCCTGGGAATGCCTCTCACGGGGTCCCCACATGGGCAAGCGCGCCGGGCCCCGCAGAGCCCCCACGTCAGCCCTGCTCGTGGAGGCTCTGGCACCTGCTGTGCCATCCTAGAAAGGGCTGAGGCTGGCGCAGCAGGAGCGATGCCGTTCCGACTTCCTGTCAAGGACGAGCGTGGATGAGGCTGCACACGGAGCTTGCAGTCAAGGCCCTGCAGAAGCTCTAGATTGTGTTCTCCCGCTCCTGCTGGGCATCAGCTGCCTGGGAGTGATTTCCTGGGGAGGGATAGTTGGCGCCGTCCTTATCCATTATTCCTGACACCAGGCCTCCAGAGGGGAGGATGGATGGCTCTCCTCTCGGGGGCAAATGTTGACGAATGTGCTAGAGAACGGGGAGGCTCGCTGCCCCGCAGGTGCGGGCTTCGGGGTCCGGATGGCCCCTGTGGGCAGGACATGGCTGGCCCCTCAAGGTCGAACAGCACTTCCCAGTGTGCAAAAGGCTCTCCCATACAGGTTCGAGTTTGGTCTAATCCATCTTCCTGAGGCCAGCTAGTGACGAGGCCTCCATGCCTCCTGAGGACTGGGCACCTTTGGCACAATTCCCCACAGAGCGTGTGGCCTCTGGGGTCCAAGCCCTCCACCCCACCACCATCGGCAACTTCTCAGAGGCCTCCTGAGTGCTTGGGGTTGGGATCTCTCATAGCTGACTCTCCTCCTGAAGGGAGGTAGCTCAGATGAGATGCTCTCCTTATTTGGTCCCCATGCTGACCAGTCCTCTGAAAAAGGCTCAGGGCATTTGCTCATCTTCCTGAGGATCCTTGGGAGGTGACGTCACACAGTGCGGGACTTCCGGCATCTGGCTGGCCTGTCCTCCTTCCACCTCCTTCCATCTGACTGGCCCGTCCTTCCCATCCACCTGGCTTTTCCAGGGAGCACCCGATGCCACCCCCTTCGTCCCACAGAGGCCCTCCCTTCTGCCCGGAGGCCTTCCTCTTTGGGGCAGAGGTACGAGTGTGCGCATGCTGGGGCCTCTGTCCTCTCCTGGAGCACTTGTTAAAACGTTTTTCTCAACTGAGTGATTTCTGTTCCCCAGAGGAATTCTGGTGCCCGCAGCCAGGAGAAGATGGGTCCCCCACCTGGTGATGCTGCTCACAGCCGTGGAGTGGACTGAAGGAAGGCATCCCCTCCGTTTTCACAGATGAGACCCTGACACAGAGAGGTGCAGTGACTCCCGCAGGGTGGCCCAGCTGGGTGGGGTGCGCCCTGGGAACTCAGTGCTCGGCGTGCTGACTCCAGATCTGGCGCCCTTTGTGCGGGGCCTCGCTCTGCCTTTTCGAAGTCTCTTTGCTGGCTCACGGTGCCGAGTTGGCTTCCACGGTGAGCCTTCCTGGGATGACCAGACAGAGGGGCAGCAGCGAGACATCTGTGTGCTCATCCAGCAAGTATGTGCCGTCTTGTGCCTGGCAGTGTGCTGGCAGGCAGTGGTGAATAAGGCAGATGGGGACCCCCTGCCCACGAGGGGCCGAGGCTGGCAGAGACAGACGGTGAGCACGCACACAAACGTGTCTGCCCACCGTCGGGTACAAGTGCCGCTGAGGCAGGTACATCAGGGTCAAGGGGCAGGGGGTGCAGAGGTGGGTGCGATCCTCTCCTGGGGGTCAGGAAGGCCTTGGTGAGGGTGTGAGCCCCGCTGGAGAAGGAAGGAAGAGGGCAAGCAGGGCAAGCAGCTTTCCCGCTTCTGGGGGAAGAGGGCAAGCAGGTGCAAAGGTCCGAGTGTGGACAGTGCACGGGAGCGTGGGGAGCAGAAGCCCCAGGATTGGAGTGCGGGGCCGGGGCAGTGAGTGGGAAGGGCCCCTCACACAGGGCCCCTGCGCTGGGTTCTCTCTGTGCGCTGGGTCCTCCCAGGGAGTTAAAAGTCCTGATACCCTGACCCACCTTCTGGGCCTCCAGGTGACTCATATGTGGGGCCTGGGTTGAGACCACTGGTCTAGGGCCCCGCAGGCCTCTGTGAGGATTTGGGTTTTATTTCAAGTGTGACGAAAAGTGCTGGAGGGCAGGCGGGGAAGCGACGCAATCTGATTTACTTTTCTAGAAGAGCTCCCCGGTGGAGCTGGCATCTTGGAACAGATGGAAGGCAGTGGGAGAGAAGGCAAGGAGGCCACGCACGGGGAGGCTGCTGCCGGGGTCCAGGGGACGGACAGAGCTGGCTGCTAAGGAAACCAGTCCTGGCTGGTGGGGCCTGGGGGATTGGTGCTCAAATGACCATAAACTTAAATGGCTTAAAACAACAGAATTCTCTTACAGTTCTGGGGGCCAGAAGGACTAAAATCAAGGTATCTGTAGGGCTGCGTTCCTTCTGGAGGCTTCCGGGGAGAATCTGTCTGCTTGCTTTTTCCAGCTTCTAGAGGCGGCCTGCATTCCTTGGCTCATGGCCCTTCCTCCATCTTCAAAACATATCATGCCAACCTCGAGTTCTGTTGTCACATCTTTTCTTTTTTCTGACTCTGAGCCTTTGGTCTCCTTTTTTATAAGGACCTTTGTGATTACCTTGGACCTACCCAGATAATCCAGAATAAGCTTCTCAACTCAAGATCTTTAATCACATCTGCACAGTCCCTTTTGCCACGGAGGGTAACATATTTATAGAATCTGGAGATTAGGATGTGGAAATCTTTGGGTCCAAAAGTCAGCCTCAGGAGGAGGGTGTGTGGTATGGGGCTCAGGGACTCTCTTAGCTCCTCAGGGGCCCTCATGTGTCTCCCTGCCCGGACACAGCTATGCCTTGGCTTTTGCCTGGGTCGCAGGCCAGCTCTGGCTCTGCTTGGGGCCTCAGTGGCAGCGGCCACAGGGTGCAAAGGCTTCCCAGTCTGAGAGAGGAGGCCCGTGAGCCACGGGAGGAGACAAACTGAGCCTCCTCTCCCCTGCTCCTCCTGTGGGCTCTCTCTTCCTTCCTCTCGACCCTGCTGTGCACACAGGAGCTTCCGACTGAGTGGCTGTCTGCCCAGCTGCCCCACTGGCCCGGCTGGCACAGGACACCAGTCATGGGCATGTTCCTGTGATCACCCTGACCTTGATGCAGTGAGTCTTGTTTGTTTGTTCCTGGCTCCGGGTTTCAGGGTCTGCAGAGCAGTCCTGCCCTACACACCTCAATGTTTAGGATCTGGCCTGTCCTCTCTGTTGCCCCTGTGTCCGGGGTCCCGTGTTGCTCCCAGTAGGAAGCTCCTCACTTCTCTAAGCTCTGGAAACTCTGGTGGCCTCCTGTGGAGTTGGTAGAGGGGAGTGAGATGGAGACAAAGAGGGAGGGAGTCAAGGCAGGCTTCCAAGAGGGGACTCTGGGGGCTGCCAAGCACAGGGCACTCTGGAGGTGCCCGCCTAGCCCAGGCCTCCTTCTCTTGAGAGTTTTCTCACCCACAGTGGGGGCCGAGATTTACTGGGGGCCTTGCCCTTCCCTGGCTGTGGTGGTTGGCCTCTCAGGCTGGACACTTGACCTGACCTGGGCCAGTCTGCTGCTCTGCCCTGGGAATCTGAAGGCCTGAAAGACAGATCAGTCCCCTGGGGCTGCATGCCCATGTTCAGAGGAGCAGAGAGGGGCCAAAAAGAAAGATTTTGGAGCCGAGACCACCAGAGAGAGAGAGAGGCTGCCCTGGCTCCAGATGGCTCCCCTCTCCTGGCAGTGCCTGCATCTAGGTTCAGAGAGACAGCCTTACCACCTTCCCCGTTAACAGGCCTCCACCTCTTACCTTGTGAGTGGGTTCTGGCTTTTGCAACCACACAGCCTCCAGATAGAGCTTTTAAGAAATGCAAATCAGATCACAGGGCTCTTGCTCTTGTGCTTGGCTCCCTCAGTGACTTCCCAGAGCCCCAGCATCGCTCCCACGTGGGCCCCAGCACTGCTTACTCTTCCCATGTCCCCTCTTTCTGTCCACCCAGCACCCACTTAGCCCCAGGCCCTCCAGACTCCTTGCTGCTCCTCCCTTGCTCCAGTATATTCCTGCCTCACTTGATATACTTCTCCCTGGAATTCTCTCCCCCTGGATCCTTAGATAGCTGGAGTCTTCATCAGGTGAAAGCTAGAATGTTCTCTTATGAGAGAGAAGGCTCTGGTCGCTTGTCAAAGATGCCTCTTCCACCGCATCTCTCCACCTCACCTCCCTGTTTTGTTTCATTCGGAGTGCATGTTGCTATCTGTTGTTTGCTTATTTGTTTAATTGTTTGCCGTCTGTCTCCTTTGCTGGAACTTCATGTCTTGTTCACTCCTGCATTTTCAGTGCTTGAACAGTGCCTGACACATAGTAGGTGCTTGATGGACATTTGCTAATTGAATGCAAAAAAAAAAAAAAAAGGTAAAAGGGTTGAGAGACCCCCTGGAGTTTGGCTGGAGGGAGTTAAAGGACACATCTCATTCTCCTGCACGGACAGGACCTCTCCTCTTACCCATCAGTTGCTCTGACCCAGTGGGTGATAATTCTAAAGGTCTCCAAGCGGTGGGCGGAGATCAGGCAGCTGGGCTGCAGAGAGGTGGTGCATGCAGTAAAGTGGCTCAGATCCTCCGGGACCTCTCTGGTCCCCTTCTGGGCTGATATGCATTCCACCCACTGGACCAGCGTCTGCTCTTTTCCTTGGGTTCAGGGAATGTTTCTCCAGGAGGGTCCCCTGTTTTTCCTAGAGTCCTTTAGTAAGTGACCACAGTTCAGATTCCCTAAGACTGGGGGCTTTGGCCCGGGGAAGGGTCTTGCATCTGAAAGCGAGCCTCTTCTTGGATAAGCTGGCACGAGAGACCATCTCACACGAGGGCGAGTCACCTTCTGCCTGTCTCTCTCTGCTTTGTTTTAAAAAATTCATTGTATTTATTAGATATGCCATTACACAATGATCCTGCGACATATTTCATGCTGTAAAGAGACCTCTGTGCCATCAGGCTGTGCAGACATCACAGGCTGGTGAGAGAGCCCGAGGGTGGAAGATCTGGGCTAGTTTGGCTTTAGCTCCCTTTATCTCTGGAAAAGTGATTTCAAACTCCGAATTACCTATGCGAATGGGGAAGAGGCAGGATGAACAGACGTAACCCAGAGTCCCCCTCACCTCCCGGCCTGGTAGAGATGGCTGACCAGCAGCTGGTCTGGGTGGATGCGAGTTCAAAAAACTTTCTTTTCCTGCCTTGCCTGAAGATGGGAGGTGCTGATGAGCAGTGCCAGGGCATGGGGCGGAGGTGGGGGAGCCCGAATAATCCACTCCTTGAACAATCAGCCCTGAATAATTGAGCTTTGACAGGGCGTTGCAGTTGTCTTGGCCTGGAGATGTTGAGTCTGGGAGACAAGGAACAAGCAGATGAGAATGAGAGGGTCTGAGGAGAGGACACAGGATTTGGGGCTGATGCAAAGCAACTTGGGAATGAGAGGATTTTTTTTTATTACAATTTTAAACTATGGGGGCAAAGGGCTCACACGGCCCTTAGGGGAGGGGAAGGTTGCAGGGAGGAGGAGAGGAGAAGCATGCACAGGAAGGAGTGATATTTCTTTCTAGACAGTAAACAACTGCCAAATAACCCCCAGAAACAATGCTCTAAGAGCGTCTGTGGGAAGCTCAGAGAGCTGCTCGTCCTGAAAGAGTTATAGGTTTTGTTCAAGCTTCGTCTGATGCTCGCTTTAAAAAAATAGATTTTGTTTCCCCTCTTGCAACAGTCTGGAGGGGAAAATCAAGCACATAACAGCTGCCTCGTGTCATCATTTAGGCGCTGATGAATAAACTGACACTGGCAGGGGTAAGCAAATAGATGGTGAGACGCGACCCAGCCGCTTCCCCATGATCTCTATGTGGATTTTCCTTGTGGGGATGGTCCAGAGGAGATGTCCCAGCCCCGGGGTCGGGTCCTCCTGGCCGCTCAGCAACATCCCAGGCCTCACCTTCTGTGGTGGCCTAACTTTTGAGCATGCAGGGTGTGCACGTGTGAGCAAGCAATGGCTAGGAACATGGCCTGTTGTAGATGGGACCGGGCTTGAACTGGTTTCCACAACACACTATTTGCAAACCCTGGGCAGCGTCCCTGTTCCACTGAACCTCTGTGGCTTCAGCAATAAAATGAGAAAGATAGGGATGCTTGGGTGGCCCAATGATTGAGCATCTGCCTTTGGCTTAGGGCTTGATCCTGGGGTCCTGGGATGGAGTCCTGCATCCGGGTCCCCACAGGGAGCCTGCTTCTCCCTCTGTCTGTGTCTCTGCCTCTCTCTCTGTCTCTTATGAATAAATAGATAAAATCTTAGAAAAAAATAAAATGAGGAAGACAATAAATGTGGGAGTGATGGCTATGCTTATCACTATCCTATGGCCCCCTACATTTCCCAGCGTCCTTTGCTGTCCCATTGGCTGTGGGACTGGTGCCGCCAATGTGATGTGAGTGCAAGCGATGTGTGTCCTTTCCGGGCTGAGGTGGGTAAGTAGACCGTGTGCCTTCCCTATACTTTTGTCTCCCTTGGCTGTGGTGCGACTGCCCCATGGAAGGTAGCTTGGGTCCCTGAGTCACTGCGTGGATGGAAGTCACACAGGAGAGGGAACTGAAAAATAAGCCTTTGGGATTTTGAGCAGTTTGCAACAGCAGCTAGTATCAACTACCCAAAGGAATACAGTAGGACTCCTTTGAGAATCGTTGTGAAAAATTAAACAGAGAGGCAGAGCTCATAGAGAGCTTAGTAAAGTGCTTAGCATGTAGAAAATGTTCAATAAATATTAAGCATGCAGATTAATTTATTTACAAAGCTAATATTTATCGAGCTTCTGACATATGCCAGGTACATGGAATCATCATAACAACCACAGACACATAAAATTGTGGTTTGGATCAGCATGGTAACATGGAAAGGACAGAGAGGACTCGGTCACTTGTGAGTCCAGTGTCTGGGAGCCTTCCCGTGTGCCCGGCATCACGCTGAGTGGTGGGACATGTGGATGAATCAGTCAGTTTCACTCCCACGTTGCTTACAGGCTGCTGAGAGATGCACAGGTAGGCAAATAATTCAAATGCCAAGTGGCGAGTGTCATGCAGGAAGGTCTTTTCAAAGTGCTGGCAGTGTCCCTAATTTTGCTTGGGGCAATCAGGGAGGGCTTTACAGAGGAGAAGACTTTTGAGTTCAACCTTGAAGGTCTGCATGAGAATCAGACAGGTGAGAGGCACCTGGATGGCCCAGCAGTTTAGTGTCTGCCTTCGGCTCAGGGCGTGATCCTGGGATCCTGAGATCGAGTCCCGCATTGGGCTCCCTGCATGGAGCCTGCTTCTCCCTCTGCCTAAGTCTCTGCCTCTCTCTGTATCTCTCATGAATAAATAAATAAAATCTCAAAAAAAAAAAAAAAGAATCAGACAGGTGAGAAAGGGCATTTCAGGCAGAAGGACAGGTACATCATCACAAGGTCTTGTGTCTGCTGACAGTGACGAAGTGGTGGCTGGAGTCCACGGTATCCATGGCAGCAGGTGCATTGCCCCCTTCCCAAAATGTCCACAATAATCCCTGTAACCTGTAAATATTCTACCTTAAATGGTGAAAGGGACTTTTTCAAATGTGATTCAATTAGGGATTTTCAGTTGGGGAGATTATCCTGGATTTTCCAGATGAGCCCCAAGCTAATCACATGAATCCTTAAAAGTGGAGGATCTTTCTCAGTTGTAGTGGGAGAAGGAGGCATGTCTCTCAGAGAGGAGAGAATCAACAGGGCTGACTTTGCAGATGGTGGAAAGGAAGGTGGGGAGTCGAGTGTGCGCAGCCCGAGAAGCTCGAAAAGGCGAGGAAACAGAATCTTCCCTAGAGCCTCCCCGAAGGAACACAGCGCTGCCAACACCTTGACTGTAGCCCAGTAGGGCCCACGTTGGAATTCTGAGATACAGAATTACAAGATTTTTGTATTCTTTAAGCCATTAAGTTTGTGGCAGCAACACAATGTCTGATGGGGAAAGCCAGGCTGTCCTGCTGGACAGAAGCAAGGACAGAGGGAGCAGTTTAGATTGGTTCTATATGTGCACTGGGTCTCAAGTTTCTGTGACGTTCCCACTTTTCCACGTAATATCAATGTTCTGTATTCTGGATTAATATTAGCTAACATTAATATTCTGTGTTAATATTCTGAGAAAGAGAGAAAGAGCTGCCTCGTTTGCTTTAATGAGTGTGAATTTTCCATAAATTGCATGTGTATTTCTTGTTTAATTAACGGACATGCAGGTTGTTTCTAGTCCTTTGTTCTTAAAATAATGCTGCAGTTATCTTGACCTTGTGTCATTTTGCACACATGTGAGTATGTCTGTGAGACGAGTTCCGAGAAGTGGAGTTGTTGGGTCACGGAGAATATGCATCTTTGGGAGTCTGCATTTTTAATAAATGTCTGAGGGCATGATGATTCTGGTGAGAAGTGAATTTAACATGGAGGTTGCTGAACAGAATTCAGATCTGGGCTCTGTAAACATCCCTGTGGCTGACGGTGCGGAGGCAGGGAGGCCAGGGGAGAGGCTGAGGCAGGGGACCCCAAGACAGATGAGCGTGTGTGTGTGTGTGTGTGTGTGTGTGTGTGTGTGAGAGAGAGAGAGAGAGAGAGAGAGAGAGAGAGAATATGTTCTGGACTGCCCTGGCCGAGTGTAAGTTGATTTTCTTACTTTGTTTGTTTTTAATCAGCTTGGGAAATCCCTAGCACATGAGAGGATTCTTCTCAGTGACCCTGGGGCTGAGAGCCACGTAGGGTGAGGGGCCCGGGTCCCTGAGGACAAGTGAGGCCTGAGTTCTGATGTGTCTTCTACCTGCCTACTTTGACTGGGGCAGATAATTACCTCTGTGATGAGGATGGGGAGCAGGGAGGAATAGGGAAAAGCATCCTTGTAGCCTTTGAACCAGAAATGTGTTTCCATATTAGACCCCTTCTGAGAAAGATGAGAGCACAGAGCCCATACTGCCTCTGACCTTCTGATTTCTGGTGTTTCCATGACTTTTACAGTTACATCACGGTGTTGTAACACAATATCTCCAATTATTTTATTTTGGTTGTGTGTTTCCATAGGTTTTCTGCTTTGATGTTTTTGCTCTAAATCCTTCATTCTTGACTCTTCCCTGGGTGAGCTATGTTTCAATGTCATCTAGCTTTTTTGAGAATGGCTCAGGGATACTCTTCTCTCTCTTTTTTTTTGGGGGGGGGATACTCCTCTCTTCAAGTACTTTCATGGCTGAGAATGTCAGCCTGCTGCCTTTAGAGTTGAACATGCTGCTCCCTTGTTATTTATCTTCCTGAAGCCTCCCCTGAGAAGAACACTGTTCCTGTTATTTCCTCCATTCCTCCTGAGGATGGGTTGAGCGCCAGCTATTCTTGGGTGGCCCGGTAGCCCCCTGAGCATGGGGACACTCTAAGAGGATCAGAGAGTGCCATAATTTGCAATGAGGAACTTTTGGCTGCCAGTTTCAGGGCAGCTGAGCAGAAGATTATCCTTCTTCCTGTGTTTGGGATATTTGTTACTCTAAAAATATTCATGGCCGCTGTGTACAGCCGTGGAGGTTGTGCACTGCGTGACTCTAGGGAATGTCATTCGTATATACCACAGTTTGAATGGCGATGCCAGTGTTGTGCAGGGTGGTGGCCCTGCAAACCCTTAGCCTAGAGTGGGCCTGGAAGTGCAGAATTCTTTTATCCCAGTGATTCCCACATTTTAGTTTTTCTCATATCACCTTTGTGAATCTGTTCTTAGGCATGTACCCTTGTTCTACTATGATTTTTTTTTGTGCTCTGTATTGGCTCCCACTTTACTTACATAAATGAATTCAAAAGGGGAACTTTATATTACAATTGGAAATAGAGAATCAGCACAACTTGCCAAAAATAGAATAAATATATATACGCATACGTGTGTGTGTGTGTGCACGTGCAGAAAACAAAGCAATGCTATCAAATTCTCGCCAGATACTTCTGGCTTTTTTCTTTGTTTAAAATGGAAGATTAGTAAGTATTAGAGCGATGTTAAGGACAAGCTAGCACAAAACTGAAATATTCTCCTGGAAGCAATCTGAAGGGTTGGAAGGGAATTGGGGAGGGAAATCATTCCCTATGATGTGATTCAGTGTAATTTAGCGCCACATCCCCCCGTCATGAGCCACTCCTGGGACATGTGAGGAAACACTGGCCTAGTCTGATATGCCACCCACTCCAGGCTGCTTGAAGCTCTTGGCAACATCTCCATGGGGTGGGCCAAGCCTTTCTCATATTCTTCCTCCACGGGGAAATTTAATGGTACCTTGGAGGGGCCATTTCCATGGCTGAACTCTTCTTGGGTTGTATTGGACAGATGCCTGGTCCTTGGGCCCAAGTGGGTTTAGTTCCTCTCCTGGGAATCAAGCAGGAAAGTCGAATCCTCCTTCTACATTCTCTCTCCCCAAACGTGATTCAAAGTGGTGCCTCTATGGGTTACAGCATCCTGGGTGGAATCCTGGATCCACTACATGCTATCTCTGTGTCTTTGGGGAAGGTGCTTAACCTCATTGGGCCTCAGTTTCTTCATCTGATAAATGGGAACAATAACAGTACCTCCTTTATGTGGTTTAAGAACTAGACGAGTGCCTATGGAGACTTAGAACAGCGCCTGGCACATAGTGAGTGCTCAGGAGGTGTTTGCTTGTATTGTTTTCTGTGGCCAGGGACTGTGGACTTCTCATCCTCCCTGACCTTCTTCTGGATCAGAAGGCAGGGGACTCAGGTTCCAGCTTCAGCTCAATATCTGCCCAATGAGGAGAACTCAGGCAACCCATGGGCCCTCCTGGGCCTTTATTTCTACATCTGGAAACTGAGGGCTGTGGGCTCCATGGTTCTTATGTCCCTCCTCCATCTCTAGCTGATTTGGATTAATTCTGTGCCTGGGACAGAAAGGAAATACCGGGACAAGAGGTTGGAGGACCATAATCTCCATGTTAGTCACCGTGTGCCACAGGAAAACTATCTATGCTCCTTTTTTCCTTTCACATTTCTCTCTCTCTTTCTTTCTTTCTTTCTTTCTTTCTTTCTTTCTTTCTTTCTTTCTTTCTTTTAATTTGTTTTTAAAAAGATTTATTTATTTTAGAGAGAAAGGGAGGGGAGGAGCAGAGAGATAGAGGGAGAGAGAGAGTCCTCGAGCAGACTCTCTGCTTAGCATGGAGCCCAACGCAGGGCTTGATCCCAGGACCCTGAGATCATGACCTGAGCTGAAATCAGGAGTCGGACACTCAACAGAACAAGCCACCCAGGCACCCCTTACAATTCTCTTTCAAAACATGGTTTTGGGGAGTGAGACAGGACAGCTCATGGATTCCTGATGGTGTGTAAAGAAAAGGGCATAAATAAGACTGAGAGATATTAGGAAAGGCAGATCTGTGTAGTTTTAACCAAATCTAACAGATGGGATGACATAAAAAAAAATCACGATCTCCTTAATTTATCAAGCTCCCTTGAAAGATGATGATACTAATAATTGTGAACACTTACTGAGTCCTTGTCATGCACCAGCTGTCTCACGTGTGTGGTCGCATTTGATCCCCAGCTATGTACCAGGCAACAGTGGCTGCTGTAACAGATAAACCCAGAGACGGCTGTGGATTAACATAGTAGCAGTTTATTGTTTGCTCATGTGACATTTCAGTGTCAGTGATTCTGACGGATGGCAGCTCTCCTCCACACAGTGATTCAGGGACCAGGCAACTTCCACACTGTGGTTTCATCACTTCCCAGGGGCTCAGAGCCCACTGTATCTAGGTGACAGAGGAAAGAGAAGGCGTGTCCACTTCATAAAAGCCCTCTCCAGCCAGGCACTACTCACACTTTACAGGCAGAACCAGTCCCATGATCCCACCAGGATGCAGGACTGCTGGAAAAGATCGTGCCTGGCTGGGTGGCACTTTCCTAGCAATGACCCACACTACAGGAGTAGCACAATTTTTCGGTAATAGCCAGCTGTTTCTGTCACACGTTATGTAGTAACGATGACGATCATACCCATTTTACAGATGAGGAAACTAAAACCCAGAGTGTCTAGGCTGGGTCATGGAGCTTGTAAGTGGCAGAGCTGGGACTTTGGCTCAAGACTCTGTGAATTCAGAACTCTTACATTTAACCACTATGGTATTAATTTAAAATAAGCATTTAGGTTCTTCCAGCTATAAAATTCTTTAGAACAATCTTTTCCCTACGGTTTACCCACAGTGCCTGAAATGCCCAAGCAAGGCATGTCTGGAGACTGTGGTGATGAGGTCATGATGCCAGGCAGGATTTCAGTCTCCAGTATTTTATCCACTTGGAGAAATGATTATGCCCAGAAAGTTGACCCACATTTTGGACTCCTGCCAGAAATCAAGGCATGGTACCATCTGTAAGAGATAAATAAATCAAAATATCATCAGCAGATAAGTGTGTACCATCTGCTGCCCTGTCAGTTGAACTGGCAGAGGCCTCTGGAGAATTCCAAGGAAGTGCTTGCCAAGGCTCTGCTGCCAGCCTGGATAGTGAGAGGAGAAGCTTCGCACAAGATCTGCTGGCATTTTTCTTTATTCTCTGATCTTGGAGCTGAATTCCTTGAATCCAGCCAGCAAAGGTGTGTGAACTTTTGCCCTTGCCAAACAATCAAAATTATTTCCCATCGGCCATGGTGGTTGGGGGCCAGGACCAGTTCTTCTCTGCCCTCCTAGCTAGTTGAAAGCACCTACTGTAGAGAAAAACTAGTTAGGCATCTGCCAGGAGGTGGGGTCCCCTGGAATCTCGGTCTCAGAACCAAACAAGAAGCAACCCCGTTTGGGTCCTGTTGGCTGGGCATCTGGAAATGCGGTCGCATCCTCATGGCTGCTGGTTTCTCCTGCCACATGTGGAGTCCTCTTGGGAGGGCATCTGGGACCTACCTTAGGAAGAATGGAGTTTTCTAGAAACTGCTTATTCCGCTAGGAGGCGGTCGTGGCCAAATGCCAAGGCTCCACTGAGCCATCCCAGTTTGAGTCCTGGCTCTACCACTGGCTGAATGAGCTTAGACAAGTTACTCGGCCTTCCTGTGCCTCAGTTTCTCCATCAGTAAAACAGGGATGGGAGTTTGTAAAACCCTCTGGGCCTGGTACAGAGTATGTGCACAATATATGTTAGCAAATATTTGTCGGCTGGCTTTGTGTGACACCAGTGCCTCACCAGTGTGACACCAGTGCCTCACCACGGTCGCCCCGATGCTGCTCCCCACCCTGCACGCCACAGAAACCTCAATTACACCATCTGGTGGGGTATGGAATTAAGTCACGGTCCTCAGACCTGGGATCCGGGGACCCAGCCAAGGACGCTGGTCTCCCCAGTGCCCCTTCCACTTGCTGCCCATCTTCCCGCTGCCAGCCAGACCTGGACTCCTGTGTGTTCATGCCAAGGGCAACTTGGCCGACCCTCCGTGTTCCACAGACCTTCTGCCAGCCTTGGGCATCTGCTTCTGGCCACCTCCCTGGATGCTGCCTGCACCCCTGCCAGGTTTCCTCCACCTGCTCAGGGTGAGGTTGCATCGTTATGGCTTCCTGCTTCTGGCTTGGGAAGACTTCCCAACTCTCTTCTGGAAGACTGCAATGTGTCTTTAACTTAGAATCCAGGGAAGGAAGCAAAAATCAAAAATGACTCTTATTTACAAAGCCAAGCAAAGGACGGTTTCATGCACTCCCCTGTTCTCCTTTTTGTGAACCTAGAAGGCAGGTACCCGATGACTTCCATTTGGCAGGTGAGGGAGGAAAAGGATCCAAAAGATAAAGTCACTCTCTGAGATCATGTGGCTAAGAAGAGGCAGAGGAGGGATTTGAACTCATGTCTTATGGCTTCTGAGCCCAGACACCTCCATTTGCCTCTGAAGAGCACCTTTTTCAAGGACGGAGCCTTGAGAACTCTGATGAGTGACAGTGGGAGTGTGGGTATCAGCATATCGTGCTGGCCCTCCTGCAGATGTTGCCTGGTTTATTTTTTATTTTTTAAAGATTTTATTTATTTATTCATGAGAAACAGAGAGGCAGAGAGAGGCAGAGACAGGCAGAGGGAGAAGCAGGCCTGGGTACCCAACACAGGGCTCGATCCCAGGACCCCCGGATCATACCCTGAGCTGAAGGACAGACGCTTAACCACTGAGCCACCCCGGTGCCCTGTGTTGCCTGGTTTAAATCCTAAGTGGTGATGTCTTGTTTTACCTCGTTTGGCCCTCGAGCAACCCCATAAGGTGGGAATGATCACCCTTTACTGGCAAAAACAAAACAAAACAAAAAACAACCAAACAAAACCCATCGTTCCCCCCCAGTCCTCCACAGTTAGCAGATGGCAGAGCTGGGATTTGAACTCCCGTCTCTATGAAGTCAGAGCCCGAGCTTCTCACCAGGAGAGCTCTCACCAGGGAGCACACCCTGCTGGCCTCCCTGCACCCTGGTGCACTTGGCTCTGCTCGTCGTCACCACACACCAGCCTTTTTCTCAAGTAAACTGGGCCTGGAGGAGGGACCACGGGTGAGATCCCTGGCTTCAGGCCTGAGTGGTGAGCCCGAGCCGAGGCAGCTGTGACCTGGCCGGTTGTGTCCAGGGCGGATTCCTGGAAGCCTCGTTTCTGCCGGGGACGCGTGCCAGGTGCTCTCCTTGGTGCAGGCTCGAGGTGCCGGCTGACGAAGCTCAAGCTGCTGTGCCCAGGGAGATTTCCGAGGTTCCCCCGTCCCTGCTCTTAGCTCAGCGGGGTCCCTGCAGACAGGGGGTCAGAATTCTGCAGCCAGCAAGGAGGGCAGGTCGGGCCCTCTTGGGTTATGTGTTTTATTCCCTCGCTGCAAAAAGCCACCAGCTCTCTAAGGTGATGTCACAGGGTCTGGGAAGAAACGATCTTCCATTTGTCTTTTCTGAGCAAGGGAGCAAACCCTTCAAAAAGACATTTAGACACAACTTCTGGGATTTGTTTCAAGATAACTCTATATGGTGGGGGCTACGGGGTAAAGAAACAAGACTGGCCGTGACGTGACAGTTTCCAAGCTGGGGATGGGGGAACGTAGGGCTCCTTGCACTAGTCTCTCTGGTTTTGTACAAGATGGGAATTTCTCATAATAAAATGTTTTAAAAGGACATTTCGGAGACACTGTTGATTTACCTGAGCCCAAAAATCTCATGTGGCTGTGAAATGTCCTGAGTCTCTGTCCTACTTCTTTTTTTCTTTTTTTTTTAAAAGATTTTATTTTTATTTGAGAGAGAGAGAGAGAGAGAGAGGGTGAGAGAGAGCTTGAGCTTGGGGAAAGGCAGAGGCAGAGGGAGAAGCAAACCCCAGCTGAGCAGGTAGTCCACTGTGGGGCTCGATCCCAGGACCCTAGCATCATGATCTGAGCCAAAGGCAGACACATAGCCAACTAAGCCACCAGGTGCCCCTGTGTCTTATTCTGGACAAGCCAATCCTTTGAATGATGGAAAGAGTTTTAGAAAGACATGGACCTGAGCCCCCATCTTGATTCTGCTACTTCTTGGCTGTGTGACCTTGAGGAGGTCCCTTTGCCTACATGAGCTTGACTTCCTCATCTGTAAAATGGGGATGGATAGTGACCTCATTCAGTTGTGATGCCGGCCAGGTTCTTAGCATAGTGTTCACTCTGGGCTCTCCTTGGGTCACTGGATCCTGGATCTTGGGTAACATAATGTTCTAGCTTCCACCTGCTGGTGGGGAGATCTGCCGTGTACAGCCCCAAAGGAGTTCAAGCCAGAGGGGCCAAGCTGTGCCTGAGGGAGAATGAGACAATATAATGAAAGATACTGTGATAAAATGCTGGAAATTCAGAGCAGGGAGACATCTTTTTGGGGGGGAGTGTAGGTGGTTGGTGAACAAGATAGTCTTCCTTGTGGGAAACTAGGGTGAGCATTGAGCTGGCTCCAGTGAGCCTCTGGGAACACAGTGGGTCTTTAGGGGACTCTCCTTCCTGGGGAGGAGATGCTCTCTTTCACCTTCTCAATTTTTAGTAACTCACTGTGAGCCAAAGGGAATCAGTGGAGGTAGCAATGGGAGAAAGAGCATCTTCAAGGGGCAAAAATGAGGCAATTACTAAACAATGCCCATGGGTTTGGTGGAGATAATGGGCAGTGCAGGGCCACATCCTGGGCACGGGCTCATAAGGGAACTATACATTCCCGCAGATGACACTTGGCAGTGTGGTCTCCTGCTCACTGAGCTGTCCTCGCTGTACACCTGGTGGTTGGCACTAACCCCTACTGATCCACCCTGTTATCAGTACTTAGAAACACTAGCATTGGTGGTTTTCACTTTATAGATAGGGAAACTGAGGCACCAGAAGGTTAATGTGGAGTCATACATCTAGTAAGTGATGGAGTTAAGCTGAACCCAGGTGGGTCTAGGGCCCCTGCTCTGAGCCCCACTCCCTTCCTCCACCCACCACCGTACATCAGTCTGCTCTCCTCTCCATTGGACAGCAGACACCAATGGCCAAATGGACGGCCACCCATTTCCTAAGCACCCACTCTGTGCTAGGCACCATGTCTAAGCTCTGTGGCCGTATCAGGACTTTACAACGCTCCCATAGGTGCCATACCCATGAAACAGTCAAGGAATCAAGGCACAGAAAGACTGGGGAGGGCAGCCCTGGTGGCGCAGCGGTTTGGCGCCTGCCTTTGGCACAGGGCGCGATCCTGGAGACCCTGGATCGAGTCCCGCGTCAGGCTCTCTGCATGGAGCCTGCTTCTCCCTCTGCCTGTGTCTCTGCCTCTCTCTCTCTCTGTGTCTCTATGAATAAATAAAATCTAAAAAAGAAAACCAAAAAAACATTTAAAAAAAAAAAAAAAGAAAGACTGGGGATTCATGTGGAAGGAAATGACAGGGTCAGGATTTGAACCCAGCTCTGCTGATCCCAGAACTCAGACTCTTGGCCACTCTGCTATCCTACTTCCCAGATAGTGCTGTTTGAAGGCATGTCCATTTTGATAACATGAGCTGTCACTAAAGATAACTTACTGTTTTTCTAATGTTGAAAATAGTTTTTTTTTTAATGAACCAGATTGGAGGGACGCCTGGGTGGCTCAGGGGGTGAGCGTCTGCCTTCAGCTCAGGGCGTGATCCCACATTCCGGGGATCGAGTCCCGCATCGGGCTCCCTGTATGGGGCCTGCTTCTCCCTCTGCCTGTGTCTCCGCCTCTCTCTGTATCTCTCATGAATAAATCAATAAATTCTTTAAAAAAAACCATCAGATTGGGATGTGAATCTCAGCCTAGCTGCGTGTTGGAATCAGGGAGTTTTTAAAACCTCCCTGAAGTTTAGGCCCCACACAGATCAATTAAATCAGGGTCTCTGTGGGTAGGGCATGGGGTTCCCAGGGCTGAGAGCCACTTAAATTGGATGACCTCTAGGATTCTTCCCAGCTTTCACGGTCCACAGTTCACAGAAGGTACGCTGCCATCAGGTGGCAGTAACATGCCACAGCTCCATGATCTAATTGACAAGCCTCAGTCTAAAGAGATAAAGTGCTCTTGTCTTTAATTTTATACCCCAATTAAATCCCTTAGTTAAACATATCAACTTAAGGATAATTGACAAAGATGTTTTAAAGGCTACTTCTAAAAGCAGTAAGACAATTTGGTACAGTTTGATATCTTTCACACAAACGGTTAGCTAATTTTTATCATGAAGAATAGGGGTTTGGAGAAAAAAACTCCTCTCTGTGTTTGGATATCAAGTAATAGACTTGCTGACCATCAAAATAGCCAGTCTTCCTTATGTCATTACTATGATTTTTTCTTAAACTTCAGCATTGTCCTGAATAGACAGTGTGGGCCAAGTTTGACCATCTCTGTTCAAACATCATCCATTTGGTCTTGTCCATGTAGCAGAAATAGAAATGCGAGAGCCATTTTATTTGGCCCCTGGTGGATTTTCCCTGTCTGCATGGGGGGGGATATGTTCTTGGGGGATTCCTTTCAGGATCTGGAAGCTCTACACAGTGGGAATGGCTGGCTGCAGTAGGAAATTCTTACATGGAAACTGAGTACATAGCTGGAAAAACTTTAGGGCATGGAGTTTGGAGTCTATAGACTTGGACTGAGTCCTGCTCCATCATTACTGGCTGTGTGGTCTTGGGCAAGTCATTGAAAGCTCAGAGCCTCAGCTTGCTTGTCTCTAAATGGGGATTCTCAGAGCTACATCATTGCAGGTTATTATGAGATTAAAGAGAAGGCAAACACACTTTTATGATAAAACCACTCAACAAACCAGGAATAGGAGGAATGTCTTCAACCTGATAAAGATTATCTATGAAAATCCTGCAGCAAACATCATACTTAATGGTATAAGAATGAACGTTTTTCTCCTTAAGATCAGGAACAAGACAAGGACGTTTGCTCTTGCCACTTCTATTCAACATTATGCTGGAGATTTTAGCTAGAGCAATTAGACAAGAAAAAGAAATAAAAGGCATCAAGATTGGAAAGGAAGAAGTAAAACTACCTCTATTTGTGGATGGCATGATCTTGTATATAGTAAATCCTGAGAATCTACTGAAAACTACTAGAACTTATAAGCGAATTTAGCAAGATTACAGAGCACAAGGTCAGTATACAAAAATAATCATATTTTTATACCCTAGCAATGAACAAACTGAAAATGAAATTAAGAAAACAATTCTATGTACAATAACCGAAAAGAGTAAAATTCTTAAGAATAAATCTAACAAAATAAGTGTAAGACCTATTTATATTCCATAAACTACAGAACATTATTAGAAGAAATTAAAGAAGATATAAATAAATGGACAGACATTCCATGTTCATGGACTGGAAGACTTAATATTATTAAGGCGGCAATATTCCCCTAAATTGATCTACAGACTCAGTGCAATCCCTATTAAAATTCTAACGATGAGGTGCCTGGCTGGCTCAATTAGTAGAGTACATGACTCGATCTCTGGGTTGTAAATTCAAGCCCATGTTGGGTATAGAGATTATCAAGAAATAAAAATCTTAAAAAAAAAATCCAACTGGCATTCCCCCCCCCCCCCCCAGAAATTGACAAGTTGATTCTAAAATCCATATGGAGGGGTGCCTGGGTGGCTCAATCAGTTAAGTGTCTGACTCTTGATTTCAGCTCAGGCCATGATCTCAGGGTCATGGGATTGAGCCCCACATTGGACTCTGCACTCAGCAAGGAGTCTGCTGGACATTTTCTCTCTGTCTCCCTCTGCCTCTGCCCCACCAATAAATAAGTGAATCTTTAAAAAAAATAAAATTTATATGGAAATTCAAAGGACCCAGATTAGCCAAAATCATCTTAAAAATGAAACACAAAGTTGGAGGACTCATTCAATTTCAAATCAAAAACAGTGTAGTACCAGTATAAGGATAGGTATATAGATAGATCAATGGAATA
Source organism: Canis aureus (assembly GCF_053574225.1). NCBI lineage: Eukaryota > Metazoa > Chordata > Mammalia > Carnivora > Canidae > Canis > Canis aureus. Next base: position 59,058,565 of record NC_135618.1, on the reverse strand, counting down.
GAACTGAGAGAACATAATAAACCCTCCCATTTATAGTCAGTTATTTTTTGACAAGGGTGCCAGGACAATTCAATGGGGGAAAGAATAGCCTTTCAACAAATGGGCTGAGACAACTGGATATCCACGTGCAAAAGAATAGAGTTGGACACTTTTTGTACACCATGCACATAAGTCAACATCAAATAGATGATAAACCTAAAGGTAAGAGTTAAAATAATAAAAGAATAAGACTAAATCTTCATGATGTTGAGTCAGGCAAAGCCTTCTGAGCTATGACACAAAAGGAAAAGCAACAAAAGAGAAATAGATAAATTGGGCTTCATCGAAATTTAAAACTCTTGTGCTTCAAAGGACACCATCAAGAGAGCGGAATGACTATTCACAGAATGGGACAAAATTTTTGCAAGTTGGATATCCGTTAAGGTATATGTATGCAGAATATATAAAGCACTCTTAGAACTCAATAATAAAATGACAAAATAATCCAATTAAAAATGGGCAAAGGATCTGGATTTCTCCAAAGATGACATGCAAATGGCCAAGAAGCACATGGAAAGATGCTTAACATTACTAGTCACTGGGGATGTACAAATCAAAACTGCACTGAGGTACCACTTCCCACCTGAAAGGATGCCTATGATATATACAAAAAAGATACAATAACAAGTGGTGACAAAGATGTGGAGAAATTGGAACCCTTATATATAGACACATAGCTAGTGGGAATGTAAAACACCATGTCTACTTTGGAAAAGAGTCTCATAGTTCCCAATAAGGGTCAATAGAACTTCCACATGACCCAGCATTTCCACTCCTAGGTATAGACCTAAGAGAAATGAAAACTTGTCCCCACAAAATCTTGTTACATGAAAGTTCATCAATAGCCAAAAAAGTGGAAACAAACCCGAAATCCATTAACTGATGAAGATAAACATAATGTGATGTAGCCATACCATGGAACATTATTCAGCCTTAAAAAAGGAACAAAGTACTGGTTCATGCCACAACATAGATGAACCTTGAAAACATTATGCTAAGGGAAAGAAGCCAGACACAAAGGATCACGTATTGTATGATTCCATTTGTGTGAAATAACCAGAATAGGCAAATCTATAGAGAAGAAAAATAGATCAGGGGTTACCCAGTGCTGGGAGGATTGGGGGAAATGGGGCTGACTGGTAATAGGTATGGCGTTTCTTTTTGGGGGGTAACGAATGCGTTCTAAAATTGATTGTGGTGATGGTCACGCAGTCTTGTGAATATACTAAGAATATACAATAAACCTTTAAACTGTCAGCTTTACGTTGGTGAATCGTATGGCATGTGAATCATATCTCAGCAAAACTGTTGAAGAAGAGAAGGCAAAATGCTTAGCACATCAACTTTACCTATCATCGGGAGCCCAGTGGTGGTGGGAAGACAATAATGGGGGAGCTGGGAGACCCGGAGCTGTAGGGCCGCTTCTCCCTCTCATCCAGCGGCACAGAGCCAAGGACTCACGATGCTTTCATGGATGTATACACAAGTTTTAATTCTTTTAATTCTTTTAAAAAAAAAAGGGCACCTGGGTGGCTCAGTGGTTGAGCGCTTGCCTTCAGCTCAGGGCATGATGAGCTGGGATCGAGTCTCACATCAGGCTCCCTGAAGAGAGCCTGCTTCTCCCTCTGCCTTGTCTCTGCCTCTCTCCCTGTGTCTCTCATGAATAAATAAATAAAATCTTTTAAAAAATTGGAAGAAAAAGATAAGCTTTTAGGTGAAGAGAAATCTTAATATGTAGTGTTAATATATTTGTTTTTAGCCAACGCAATTGTAAAATGTAATTTTTAATTCAATTTTTTTTAATTTAGGAAGGACCCCAATAGGTCAAAGTGCCTAGGATCCACAAGGTCTGAACATGGCCCTGGGTGTTGGTCTGAATTTGACCATTAATGTTTTCTCTCTCCAGATTTTGAGAAAACAATATAACAGTAAAGAAACTTAGAAGCAATTCATTCAAATATATCCATTCTAGCATACTACTGATTCTTATTTTTTTTTATCCTGCTTTCCAGTTCTTGGCTGTCAGCAAACATCTCTTTCAGTGGGTTCTAATCTTGGTACCTCTGACTTGCTGTGTGGTCCCAGGTGGTCATGCAGTGGCCCTGGGCCTTGTTTTCTTGATCCATGAAGGGAGGTAAGGGTCCTGTGTCTCAGCATAGAGCCCCGGGGAGGAAGCCACAGGAGCACCATCCAGCCACCTGTGGCCTCATGATTCTTTGGAAGGGATGATGTAAACAAGACAGGAGTCTACTCCTTAGCTTGGCACTCAAGACCCTTTGTGATCTGGCCCTTGCCTTCCTTCTCAGCCTCATCTGCCAACATTCCTCTTGTCTGATTTGCATTTGTATGGGGCTGGAAGGACACTCAGGATCCCAAGGGGGCTTCCAGGGAGCTTCTTAGAGAAGAACTTAGGAAGCTTCAAGCAGACACATGAATTGAGAATGCTGAAAGCTTCCAGATCCTTTCCACCCCTCCCCCCGCCCCCCGCCCAACTCACATTGGTTCCATTTTGACATGAAATCTATATCCTTGCTGGGATTAGCAGTAAAATCCTTAAGCCAGGGATTGCAAGCTGACCCTAAAGGTCTTCCGACCTAGTGTCCCAGGGACTGGCTGGGTGGCTTCAGGGGAGGCTAGAGGGAAAACAGCGGGGAGCGGCGGGGACTGTGGCAGACTCCAGGGCCTGTCCTCCATCTGAAGGGGGCAGCATCTGACCCATCTGATTGTTGCTCTGTGGGCTGTGAGCCCGGCACGGCCAGCTCTTCTGGTTCTCATCTGGATTTGTGGGCAACATTGTCCCTCTGGCAGGTTGCAGTGTGTGCTGCCTTTGTGACAGAGGGCCTGGAGGCCGGGCCGTCTTGCTCATCACCGTGTCCTGGTCAGCATGGTGCCCAGCGTCAAGGAGGCCTGGGAGAGACAGACTTAGAGTTTCTTAAAGATTGAAAGTTTGGGTGTAAGACATTCATTCATTCATTTGCTCATCTCTTTGTCCAGTCACTCTTTGGTTTATTCATTCATATGCTCCTTCAGCAAATATGTATTATGCCTTCATATGTACCAGACCCTGTTTTAGGTGGTAAGGGTCCAGCAGGAAGACAGCTTGGGCAGTCAGGGCAGGGACCTTTGGAATATTAAAAATTGGCTGGGGAAGGTCCCCCTGAGAAGGTAACATTTGAGGAAGGTGATAAAAAGGAGGAAGGGTAAACCATTCAACTATGTGAGGGAAAAATGCTCCAGGTAGAAGTAGCAGTATGTGCAAAAACCCTGAGGCAGAGGTATACCTGGCACATTTAAGGATCGGGAAGGAGATCAGTGTGGACAGAGCCAAGTGAGTGAAGGGGAAGCTGGTAGGAGATGGGGTTAGGGAGGTGATGACCCTGTGGGCCACGAGGAGGACTTGGGTTCTCATTCTGTGTTCTGAACAGAGAAGGACATAATAATCCATCCTAGGTTATAAGAGGATCCGCTGGCCACTGTATGGAGAAGGGCAGTAACAGGGAGACCCAGGCAGAGGCTACCACCATCATCTAAGTGGAGATGGTGGCTGGAGCAACGGAGGGGGTGAGAGGTGATTGGATTCTAGATACACCGCCATGCCAGAGCCACAGATCGAATGTGGAGGTGTGAGCCAAAGGGAGAAATCAAGGTTGATGCCAAGGTTTTGGCCTGAGCATGAGGGAGGATGGAGTTGCCACTTCCTGAGCTGGGGATGCACACCCTCATGGCGCTCACAACCTGTGGGTCATCCACCTAAGAATCATACGAAGAGTGGAACCATAAGGTGACTGGGTGTTGGAGAGGGCCAGGGGGCCGTGAGAGCTCATGGGAGGGGAAGCGTGTCCCCAGCAGCGGGAACAGCACGGCTGAGGCTTCGTGGTGGAGGGGGCATGAAGAGTGTCAGGGCTGAGTGCAGGGGTCTCCGTGAAGAAACTTGGGGCATCATTCTTCAGGGAGTCATCAGAGGGTTTGAGCGGAAGTATATGTGCCTGTGTGCGTGTGTGACGTGATCAGAGCTGTGTGTCCTGAAAGCATCTCCCGGGCGGCAGCAGCAGTGTGGAGGCCCCTGGGGAGCCTAGCGAGGGGCTGTCCTCATCCTGCTGGGTCTGGACGGGGTGAGGGCTGTGGAAGGGGACCGAGGGCTTGGAGCAAGTGTGAGCCACATGCTTGGGCAGGTTGGATCGGGGGTAAGAGCGGAGGTGACATCCCTGGTGCTGTTTGGCTGAGTTTGCAGATTCGCTGCCCACAGTTTCCTTGGGGACATTGGCTTTCCGGGAATAAGGGATAGAGATACTCGGGGCCCCACGTCCTGCTCGGTGACAAGGCTCAGCGAAGGGGAGGGGTGCCTGAAGCTATCACTTCCTCTCACATTCTGAAACCCTTCTTTTCTTTTTGAAGGTGAAAAATGTCGCAGTTTCATTGACCTGGCCCCAGCATCGGAGAAGGGTAAGTGTGGCCCCCGCTCAGGTGTGCAAGCCCAGCGCCCTTCAGAGACACTTCCTGCCCAGGTGGCTTCCCGCAGCCCCGTGAGGGTTTCTCCAGCAGCACCACTGGGTGACGGCTCCCCAGAGACCCATAATCCTGCAAAGCTTCAAGTTTCTCGAGCGGTTGGGAAGGGGAGAAAGGCAGGTGGAGGCCCATCCTGTCGTTCCCCTAAGTGGGACAGTCCCGAGAGTCATAATGCTTCCATGTCCCAGTCCACACCAGGATTGGGGGGGAGGTGGGATAGGTGTGTGGATGTCGGAGTGAGGCTAGACCAGTGTTGGGGGCGCTGCATCCAACTGCAGGATTTGTCCTCAGGGGCGGGAAACCGGCTGTCCTGTGTCTGTCACTCCCTGTGCACGGGGCCCAAGAGCAGAGATGCTGACCCTCAGCGACGCTCAGAGTAGAATGGTCAGGGGCTGGCCGCAGCTCGCGTGTAGGGTGAGCACAGCTGTAGGATTAGCTTTAGCTGTAGGGAATGGTGGTCCAAAGTAGCCGACTTCAGAGGAGAAATGCGCATTGCTTCTATAAAAGTTTGAAAGTAGGCAGTCCAGGTGGCTCTGCTCCATGAAGTTCTCAGGATCCAGACCTTGATGACCTTCTCCATCATCTCTGTGCTTTTGTCTTCATAATCTAAGATGGCAGCTGGAGCTCCAGCTGTCACACCTGCCTTCCAGGCAGCAGCTTAGGGGGGGCAAAGGAGAAAGGGTCAAGCTTGTGTGTCAACTCCAAGGTTTCTAGAAGTTGCCCACAGTACCTGCTCATGTTGCCTCGGCCAGAATTTGATCCCAGGGCCAGACTCAGCTACAGGGAGGCTGGGAAATGAGATTGTTATCCTGGCAACCTGGCAACGTGCTCAGCTAAGGCTGGGGTTTTATTATTAAGGGAGAGCGAGAGAGCAGATTCTGGAGGATGTGCTGCCAAAGGAACATGAGGGCATGGCTGCCTCCTCAACCTGCCTCCCCCCTGCCACCGAGGAGGATGTGCAAGGAGAGCAGGTGTGCTGATGTCTTCAAACAGCCTGGAGATTAGGAGAAGGCTCTGGTTCTGGGCCTCGGGGTGGGGAAACTGAGGCAGAAGTCCAGTCCTAGATACTGCCCCAACAGGGGGGATTTCATCATGCCTGACTCAAGAGAAATGCTTTAATCCAGGGCTTGGGGCCAGTCATGTCCCCTGCTGGTGGGGCTGGGCTTGTGGCTGCCCTGCAGTGTCTGGAGGGTCAGGGACCTGAAGGCTAGATGTTGGCAAAAGGGGTACTGGCAAGGGGGCTATGTGTCACAGAGGCGAGTGATGTTTCTGTCTCTCGGACACTGTCCCCTTGGAGAGCTCCAGGCAAGTGGCAGCTTGTGAGTTGGGGACCCTCAGACCCAGGAAGAGGCCCAGCCACCTCCCCCAATAGCAGACTTTCGGCAGTGGTGGGGCACTACCTCCTCACCTGGCTTCCCAGCGACCGTGCCCTGCTTGGCTATCACAGGAGGCCACCCTGAAGTTTCGAGCTGAGCAGCTGGGCCCCAGCTTCCAAACTGAGGTCAAGAAGCCTTAGGAATACTGCTGCTAATACCTAGATGGTGGAGGGACACCCAGGTGGCTCAGCGGTTGAGTGTCTGTCTTCAGCCCAGGGCATGATCCTGGGGTCCCAGGATCGAGTCCCATGTCGGGCTCCCTGCATGGAGCCTGCTTCTCCCTCTGCCTGTGTCTCTGCCTCTCTCTGTGTGTCTCTCACGAATAAATAAATGAAATCTTAAAAAAAAAAAAAGCCTACATGGTGGATATGCACTGGGCAGTCCCCATGTGCCAGGCGCTGCATTAACTGAGAAGCCCCCCACAACTTTGTGAGGAGCGGCTGACAAAGTCACCCCACTGCCAGATGCAGAATCTGAGCCTTACAGACTTGAAGCCAACCCGCGTGTCACTTCTCATGCAGGGCAGAGCCCATGCTTCAGACCCCTCCGTCAACCTGCGTCTTACAAGCCTGTACCTGGAGGCGGCCCCTTGCCAGTGTTCGGCCAACTCCAGTAACCCCCAAGGCCATGGAGCTGCAGGGCCACCTGTGCCTCACATCTGGCATCCAGGAGGCATGGCCCCTGTGTGCACATGTCAATGCGTGTGTACAGTGGGTTGAGGGTGAGTGTGCACATGCCCGAGCAGGTGCTCCCGTGAGTAGGTGTGCGTGGATCTCCTGTGTGTACACGTGCGTGCCTGTGTGAGTGTGCCTCCTCTTGTGTGCCTGGGTAAGCACGCATATGTGTGTGTGTGCACGTGTGAGCGTGTGTGGAGTGTGTCCATGTGTGTCCACATACCTCATCGAGGCATTTGAGCTTTATGCCTGCTTCTCTTATGAGGCCTGAGGGCCCCAGAAAGATTGTATCTTTGTGTTTTACTGGCCTCGTGATTTTTCTTTCAGGGCTTGGTCGCCCCGCCAAGGACCTTCTGGCTGTGTATATAAAAATGTTTATAAGAAGGCTGAGTGGGCTGGCTTTGCCGCCAAGTGGCAGGACGATTTTCACGTACTCGCTGCCTGCCGAGCACTTCAGCTGTCCCTGGGATCGGTGGGGTTTGTCGTGCAGCTCCGCGGCCTCTCCCCAAGCACCCCCCGCCTGGCCCTCCCTAGATGCCTGCAGGCAGGTGGGCTCATGGGACCATCCCTCTGTGCACCTCTCACCACGGCTGTCCGTTTCAGATGAGAACCCCGAGCTGCAGAGATGGAGTGAGTGGTTCAAGGCCACACCGAGAATCTGGGGCTGGTGTTCGAGCCCACGTGTGTTCTCTCCCAACGCACACTCTTCTCCTGCATTCCTGTCCCTGCGCCCACTCCCTCTGTGACTTACCTTCTGATCTGCCAGATATGGTAATAATCATGGCACTCACACTAACCGCCTTTTATGCAGTGCTTATTGTGTGCCAGGTGCTGTTCTGAGAGCTTTACATCCATCGGCTTATTTTAATCCTCATTTTACAGGTGAGGAAACTGAGGCAAAGAGTGAATTGACTTGCCTGAGGTCATACAGTTAGGACCCTGGAGTTTGAACCTGAGCAGTTTGGCTTGTAAATGCCTGGTTCTTCTGCTGAAAAAGTAGGCCTCCAAGACACTGTGAATGAGCGAGTGTTTGTGTGTGTGTGGTATGTGTAGTGTGTGGTCAGGAGTCAGTGTGTGTATGTCTGAGCAGGTACTGCTGTGAGAATGTGTGCACGTGTGTCTTGTGTGTATGCTTACATGCTGGTGAGTGTGGGGCCCTGTACATGGGTGCACAGATCAAAGTGTGTACATGTGCATAGATGCATGGGTATGTGTTTGTGCATGGGTGTGTGTGCATATGCAGAGATCCATGGTGTGTGTCTGTGCAAGCATGCACGGATGTGTGTGTGCACGTGCAAAGATGCATGGATGTGTGTGTGCACAGATACCTGGATGTGTGTGCACATGTGCATAGATGCATGGATGTGTGAATGCACATGTGTGTGTGTGCATAGAGCCCTGGATGTGCATGCACATGTGTGTGTATGCACGTGTGAGGATGTGTGCTGGGCTATACTTCCCCTTCTCCTTCACCAAGACCTCTGAGCTGAACTTAGGGTGTTCTTAGACTAGTGTTCCCCTTCTTTTCCTGACCTTCTGCCTGGCAAACCACAGTCCTGCTTCAAGACCCTTCACGAACGGCACTCCCTCTTTGCCATTTTTTCCAATATCCTCTTGCCTCTTGCTTCCCGACCCTGTCCCCTGGAAAAATATTTGTCTGTGATCTGTCTTTTTACCATGGCACGCATTTTTCTTAGTTTGTGCCTGACCATTGTAGTTTTGTGCTTCACATGGGAAATATCTTTTTGTTTTATACTAGCCTAAGCCACATCCATTTTTCATCTGGATTCCTGCCACAATCTCTTAACTGCTTACCTCCTTCGGTTCTTGCCCCCTTGATTCACTTGTGCCAGAATGATCTTTTTAAAGCATAAGTCATCTCATGTGAATCCCTGTTTAAAGTCCTCCCTTGGCTTCCAACTGGCTCAGAGAAAAAGCAAACGTGCTCACCCCACCCAGCCTGTGAGGTCTGTGGGATCTGGCCCCGAACTTCTGGATCTCATCTCTTGCAATTTCCCTCCCCTCCTTCACCACACTCCACACTCCCAGCTCCCCCAGATCCTTCCTGTTCCTTGGGTCAGCCAAACACGTGTGTGCCTCAGGACCTTTGCACTTGTTGTTCCCTGCTCCCAGAACTGTTCTCTCAGCTCTCTGCACAGCTGGTCCCTCCTCATCATGCAGGCTTCTGTTCCAATGTCACAGCCACAGGGAAGCCTTCCTTGAGCATCCTCTTATCACAGCCCTGTTTCCTGCCAAGTCCATTTCCACCCCTGCACGTCACTTATTACTGCCTACAGCGTATTCAGTGCTTACCTGACAGAGTGTCAGCTCCACGAGGGCAGGGATTTTGTCTCCTTTGTGACTCACCCTGTCTCTGGTACCCAGGAGCAAAGCCTGGCTCTGTAGGCGCTCCCCAACACCCATTGAATGGGAGAAAAATGAACATGGATTTTAATAGTATGCACTCTCGTTATAAAAATTGTAACAATCTTTAAATACAAAAATGAGGAATGAAAATCTCTTAGGAACCCACACGCTAGATATTCTCTAATAATGGTTTGGTTATTAGCCCTTGAAGATGATAGATAGATAGATAGATAGATAGATAGATAGATAGGCACACACACACACATATATATAAAATCATAAATTGCTTTTCATATCAATACCTAAAACCATCTTCATCTTTTGGAACAATTATATAAATTTCCATCACGTGCTCACGTAGGAACTGTTTACGCAGGCAGTCCTATAGATGGACGCTCAGATTGTGCCTTCACTGTACCTCAGGACTTCAGTGTCATAGTAGATGAGTCACTCGTATGCACATCTTTCTCCTTCACAGGTCCGGGGCCCTCTGAGGATAGCCGTGGTTTCTTATTTACCTCTGGGCCTCGGGGGCCCAGCCCCACTCTGGAGTTGCACTCGCAGAATAGTAGAATAAGACTTGAACAAAGTTCTGCCCAGCAGGCTCTGGGAGGCGGCGGAGGACGGTGAATTAAAGATACCCGAGCAATTTATAAAGATGAAATGGGCAAATGCAGACAAACAGCAGTGTCTGTAGGTTGTGAACTTGATATTGAGAATGCAGAGAGAATGCGTCTCACACTGCCTTGTCTTCCTCTTCCCTTGTCTCTCAAAATCTCAGTCTCTTATTTGCTGGGGCAAGATTCCCCTCCCTATGGCCAGATTCCCCTCCCATGGCCAGTGGGTAGTCTTCAAACCTAGCGTACTAGTCAGCAACATCCACCGTAATGCTGGGTAACAAGCCATCCCGGAGCTCAGGGGCGTTCAGCCTTTGTTTTTTGCTCACATGTTTGTGGATTGAGTTGGTCCCAGTATGTAGTCTGGGCTCACTCACGTCTGTTCCATGTTTGTTCATTCTGGAGGCCAGGCAGAAGGGACAGACATGCAAGATGGCAGGGCACCTGGGTGGCTCCTTTGGTTAAGTGTCTGACTTTAGCCTTGGTCATGATCTTGGGGTCCTGGGTTTGAGCTCCACACTGGGCTCCCCGCCCGTCTGCTTGTCTCTCTGCCTCTGCCCCTCCTCCCACCTGTGCTTTCTCTCTCTCTCAGATAAATAAATAAAATCTTAAAAAAAAAAAAGAAGTAATAAGGTAGCTAACTGCACAAACACATGTTAGACCTTTGCTTGCGTCATGTCTGCTGTCATCCCATTGGCTAAAGAAAGTCACACGGCTACATCCAACATCAATGAGGCAAGAAATACACTGACCACAGGCCTCAAGGACGGCTGGCACCTGGTTGTGCTGGAATCGGCTCACCTGGATTTCCGGGGTGTATGTGTGCATATGTGTGCGTATGTGTGCATGAGCCTCACTGATTTGCTGGTCAAGGTCTCCCCTGGTCACTGTCTTCCCAAAGTGACCTATTTATTTCTCCATGAGGGACTTTAATGTTTGGATGGTTTCTCTTGCCAAACACCAACCAGGCAGCCTCTGCATGCCAGTCATTTTCACACATGCCTTCCAATCTGACCGATATTTCCTGAGTACCCACTACGTGGCAGGCTCTGGGCGAGGCATTGGGGGTGCAAATATGAATGAGGCAGAAGTCTCTGCCCTACAGGTGTGGGAGAGAGCTAAGGAAATGGTTAGCAGACATCCTGGCAGGGCTCCAGCCGAGCAATAAAGAATCCACCCTGCAATGGAAGAGGCAGGAGGGACGAGATTTTGCCACCCGAGATCTCTGCAGAGAGTCCCTGAAGATGTCTGGGTTTTCCTGCCTTTACATCATTAACAGGCTGCCTCGGTAAGGATTGGTCCAAGGTGTGATGTGCGGAATGTCCCCAGTTCCTAAACCCCAGTTTGGAGCTTTCCCTCACGGGGTGCCTGTGCTCTCCTGTAAATGAATGAAAAATGAATGAGCGAATGAATGAATGAGCTAATTGAGCCTCCCGTGATTCACAGTCGTCATCAAGCAGCAACCGATAACCGCCGGTCTGCTCTTCCTCGGTGCCCATCAGCACTCACGGTGGAATACGATTCAGCAAGCGGGGAGAACAGTCTTCAGCTGCTCACGGCAGCACGGGTCTGAGCAAGGGAAGGCAGCTTCAAGAGAACACATCCTATCTGATTCCATTTATATAAAACTGGAAAACAGGCAAAAATGAGTCTGCACCGTGAGAAGTCAGGACAGTGGTCGCCCACGAAGACTGGAGGGGGGCGTGCAGAGGGCGCCGGCAGCTGGCGATGTTCTGATTCTTGGTCTGGCCGCTAGTTACGTGGACTGTGTTCCGTTCATGAAAATTCATCAAGCTGTATACTTGCGGTAGATGCACTTTTGCTGTCGGGATGTGATACTTTAAGAAAAAGTGCAACAAAAATTTCCCATTTCTGAATTCGAAATGATCCTCCTAAAGCGAAAATCCAATTGTATCGGGATCCTGCCTGAACCCCTTCCCTGGGTCCCAAACTTTATATATGCCAGGATATTTTAATATGGAGTTCATCTCCCTTTGTGATCCATCTGGAGCTAGTCTGCCTTTTTTATTCCACTTCCTACCATCCCTGACATTGACCCTGGGCTCCAGCCCTGCCTTCCCACTCAAGTACACTTCCCTCAAGGTCCCCATCGTCTTTCATGCCTCTGTGCCTTTGCATATGCTGTTCCCTCTGCCTACTTACCTTTACCATCCCTTGTGTGCCTTGGAAAACTTCTATTTATCCTTCAAAACCCACCTAAGACATGACCTCTTCTCCTTCTTCCTCCTCTTCTTCCTCTTGCTCTTCTACTTCTCCTCCTCCTCCTCTTTCTTCTCCTCTCCTCCTCCTCTTCTTCTTCTTCTTCTTCTTCTTCTTCTTCTTCTTCTCCTTCAATTGAGAGAGAGAGTGAGCAAGGGAGGGGGTGGAACAGAGGGAGAGGGAGAGAGAGAACCCTAGGCAGGCTCCACATCCAACACAGGGCTCCATCTCATGGCCCTGAGGTCACAACCTGAGCCGAAATCAAGAGTCCGATGCTCAACTGACTGGGCCACCCAGGCGCCCCAGATAGGACCTAGTCTGAAAAGCCAGCCTGAACCTAGAGGTATCCATGGTGACTGGTCCTATTAGGACCCCATTGCTCTGCATTGGAATCATCTTCTCCATCACACTGGACACTCCCTGAGGACAGGCACTGGGTCTGGTCCTTCTGGTGGCTCCTGTGCCCCAGGCAGATGGGGTTGGCACACAGTAAGCATTTAGTAAAGGTCTGTTGAATGAATGAAGGAAGGAAGGACGGAACAAGGACCATGTTGTAGACCCTGGGTGGCCCATCTGGGTTTAGAAACCTGGAATCTGACTCGGGAGGCTGTGGTCTCCTCTGACCCGCCCTGGGCTGAGCTGTGTTAGCCACCCCCGCTCCCCGCCCCTGTTTCCCAGCTGGGATCTCTGGCAGCCACCAGCTGGCAGCCTTTTGTGAAACAATCTCCAAAGCTTGTAGGTTTCATTTGTTTAATATTTCGGGGATGTGTAGCAATGTGGTGGCTCCACGGCCACAATCCTGAGTCCTGCCTGAGTCATTTCTCACTTCGGTTTCTATAATAGTTTCTTGTTGGTTTCCTCAACCTCTCTGTTCTGCGCCTGAAATCGATTTACAATTCTGCTGCTCACTTAATTTATTTAGTGCATTTTATTGATTTATGTCATAGAACCGAAACATGCGTAGATCAGAACACGCTGGGCAGGGGAAAGGGAGAGGACACCCAACTTTCACAGCCGCCTGGGATCTGACGTCGGAGCCCCACGCTGGTCAGCGTGCACCCCAGCACACCGGGTGGCCGGCGCATCCTGTGCCCGTGTGTTAAGCCCAGGGGGTCTTTCCCCTCTGTCTGCCTTGGGAGCTCACTGTCAACCCAACACGAGCCAGCCCAAAGGTCCTGCCTCTGCAAAGTCCTCCCTTTGCCCCCAGACCTCGTCAGTCACACCTGCTCCATGCTTCTAAGTTCCGGGGAACATACCTGCCGTCTGGGGCCTGACAAAACGAGAGCTCTGATTCTTTCATCCCCTGAGACCGAGATGAACACAAAGAGGCAGGAGACCAGCCCCAGTGGTTGACACGTCCGTTGTTCCCTCTCACCTGCCACTCCCAGACAATATCAAGATAATTCTTGCAGCCCTTTGGCCAAGGGTGGGAGTCATCAATCATCTGAATGGCCCTAGTCCGTTTGTTTAGGTAGCAGAGCTCTGGAATCCTATCGAAAGAGATCGCTTCCTGGCCGTTCTCAATAATCTCATGACACAGGCCACCTCACTCACTGTCATTTAAGTCCTGGAGGCAGAGAGGACTGCAGCCTTGCTTCCAGGGATGGGCCGCAGTGGCTGTATCCACCTTGCCTCAGGCCAGTGGGTGGCATCCCTCCATGCCAGGCTGTGTGCCAGGAGCCAGGCCACTGAGGGAGTCACACCGGCTTCTGCTCTTGAGGAGCCTTCTAGTGGGGGACTGATGGGGAGGACAGTCACATCTGTGGATCTGGGACCCAGGCGGGTGGCCAGAGGGCTGCAGAAGGGGATGATGAGAGTCTGGCAGGCTGTGCGGAGGGGTGCCACGTGATGAGGGTCCTGAAGGCCGAATGGCACTCCTCCTGGTGCATAAGGGGCCCAGGGGCTGTCATTCCTGGTAGAATGAATGGCATGTGCAGAAGAGTCCACGTGGCAGATGCACAACAGTCATTTACTGAATGACTGAAAAGTAGAAGGAGGGTGGAGTCCAGAGAGGTTAAGTGCCTCGCTCAAGGTCACACAGCAGGGTTAGGTGAGAGTCAGGCTCACCCTCCAGGCTGAGATCTTTCCAGCAGCATCCTGCCTACCCTCCCCCACTCCTTTCTTCTCCCACCCACCCCTCCCACAACCCTCCAGCATCATTTTCTCCAGGGCCCTGTCACCTCCCTCATTCTGAAGTGCCGTTTCTGTCACTTTCTGTTCTGAAATTCTGGATTTCTCTAATTACGGTCCCTTACGAAAGGTGTTTAAATCCCGATGCCTGGTGGAAGACTGCTCCTGGAGATCACAACATCTAGTAATTGCTTTAGTTGCTCTAATTCCAATTATTCAAGATTATCTTTCCAGGTAATTAGGTGTCTGGGTAGTCTCGCCTGCTCAGTCTCTCAGAGAGCGTCATATTAACCCCAAACGGTGACCAGCTTTCATGTTTCATAATTGGAAACAGTTTCTCCACGGTGAGAAGACTCTCTTAAGTGTAAACAGTGGTAATTTAAATTTCTAAATGACTCTGTGGTCTTATCATACTTTGGTGTGAGAAATTAGCTTGGACACTTCAATCCAGCCCTTTGCCTATCTGAGCAGGGGTTTCAGCAGTAGGGGGTGGGTGGTGGGTGGGGAATAAGACTTGCTGAGCTGCACGGGGTCTGCAGAATTTGAAGGATGCTGGCTCCTTTCCATAACCCAGAGAAGTCTTCCCATGGTCCCTGTCTTCCTGCACCTGTCCTGGGAATGGAATTTGCAACAAGACCCTTCTATTTGGCCCAGGTCCTGCATTCGCAAAGAGCTTTAACTTTAGACACACGATGATTCCTTCAAATGAAGTTTAGACATACAGCTGCAAATCAGGGTCACCACATTCAGTTGTGCAGGTTACGCACTGTGTAACTCTGGTGTCATGATCCATACTGTGGTCTATGTGAATGGCATAGGATTGGGCAGTGCACATTCTGTACAACTGTAGGAGGGGGCCAGGGATACATGGACAGGGTTAAAAGAGGAGAGCGTTCAATATACAATCTATACCTACATTTCATTGTTGAACCACACACTGCCTGGTATGAGCTGCGAATCTGTGACCTTATTTTGTCGTGTTTCCTTGTCTTAATCAATATAATTTCATTGGTATAATTTAGGATCAGTGAATTGTACAGGTTTTAAATGTACGATTCAATGAGTTTCAGGGAATGCGTACATGCGTGTAACCCAGACCCCTGTCAAGATAGAGAACCATGGCCAGCATCATGGGCTTGTGACCTACACAATCACATACGGGTCCCATGCACAGAAGGGATTTACATTTGGTTTTATGCTCCGGTGTCACTGTCTTGAAAAAATTTAAAAAAAAATTTTTTTATTTATTTGACACACAGAGAGAGGGAGCAACCGCAGGGGAAGTGGCAGAGGGGGAGGGAGAAGCAGACTGAGGGCTTGATCCCAGGACGCCAAGATCACGACCAGAGCCGAAGGCAGATGCTTAACTGACTGAGCCACCTGGGCACCCCTGTTTTGAAATCCCTAATAATTTTTTAAAGATTTATTTATTTATTCATGAAAGACACACACACACACACACACACACACACACACACAGGCAGAGACATAGGCAGAAGGAGAAGCAGGCTCCCTGTGGGGAACCTGATGTAGGACTTGGTCCCAGGACCCCGAGCCAAAGGCAAGCACTCAACTACTGAGCCACCCAGGCACCCCAGACCTGGGATTTATTCTTTTTATTTTTTAAAGATTTTATTTATTTATTCATGAGAGAAACAGAGAGAGAGAGAGAGGCAGAGACACAGGCAGAGGGAGAAGCAGGCTCCATGTAAGGAGTCTGATGTGGGACTCGATCCCAGGACTCCAGGATCAAACCCTGGGCCAAAGGCAGGTGCTAAACCACTGAGCCACCCAGGATTCTCCCGCCCAGACCTGGGATTTAAATGTAGAGTTTCTGAGTACAGTGTTCATGCAGTGCGTGGGCTCCAGGTTCAAATCCTGATTCTCCCTTACTAGCTGTGGAATGGCGGGCTTGCTGCTCATCCTCTTTATGGCTCACTTTCTTAATCTCTAAAATGGAGATAATAGCATCTGCTTTGTGAGGTTCTTCTGAGAATGGAATAATCCACATGAGGGGTTGGTGCAGGGTCTGGTGCAGTCAACGCCAGCTTGAATGTTCTCTTGTATTTTCCCATCCTCGGTTTGGCCCAGCCTGCAAGAAAGCTCACTTGGAAAGTAACTCAATTTACATTGATTTCTACTCAACTAAGTTATTGAATAGTGCACAGAATTCCATTCACTGCTAGATACTTCCACACCCCTTGTTTCATTTAATTCTTTCAACAGCCCTTTGGAGTAGATGCTATGATTTCTGGTTTACATCCAAGGAAACAGAGAAGTTGAGCTATTTGCCTGAGGTCACACAGCAAAGAGATGCATCCATCAGTCCCATACCGTTTCTGCCACACTTCACATGTCTTTCTTCTCTCTCTCTCTCTCTCTTTTTCACATGTCTTTCTACTCTGCCTGGTGCCTCTGGCCCCTCTTCTGCTCCTCAGGCCCAGAAAGTTCTTTGGTTGGCTTTGCTGTGTGTTCTGAGCCAGCCAGGCGGCCCCCCTGGCTCACAGCTGTCGGGGACTGTGGAGCAGAGGGAGGTAGCAGCTGAGGGGACCCACGGCTGCTCCTGCTCCCAGCACCCTCTGCTCCTCACACATCCCATCTGCTGACTTCTGCGGCCTCTCATTTGCAACCATCTGCTGGGCTCCCTGGAGGCTCTGTGAAGGCCTGGGATGTAACACAGAACCCCCCCTCCCCCAAATATGCTGCTTTTTGCCTGTGTGAAGAGCAGAGGGCTTCAAGCCCCTGAAACCCCTATCCATGCCTCGAAGCCATCAGGAACTACAAACTCAAGAGAGAAGGCCTTTCAAAAGGAATGTTCTAGAGGGCTGAAGCCCCCGCCCCAATTTGCTGCCCAGGAATTGGCTCCCACAGCCCTGGTATGGATTCCCAGAGCCAGCCCGACTCCTACACCTACAGGCTTTGCTTCCTTTAGGCTTTCCCCTAATCTCATTTTGAGTTTAAAAAGTCCAGCATGTCCTGGGCAGGGATGCCCTGGCCTCTGCTTGTCCACAGTCTCTGTGACTCTGTGACTTTGTGGCCCTTAGTCTTCTGATTTTCAGCATGCAATTTGCCAGAGTCAGAGAAAGGCCCGATGTGGGGGGCAGTGATGGGGTGCTTCTACAGATGGGAGAGAGCACAGGTGGCTTCTCCAAAACTGGTGTCTGGTTGGTCTCATCGCTCAGGGTCCTTGTCTGGCTCATCTCTGGTGGTGAGGACAGAGACTGTCAATTTTATTCATTAGTTAAAGAATTGTGTGTGTGTGTTTGTTTTTGTTGTTGTTTGTTGGTAATAGCTTTGTTGAGATATGATTACTTACCATGGGATTTGCCTTCTTAAAGTGTGCAGGTCAGTGACTTTTAGTATATCAGGGTTGTGCAACCATCACCACTATCAACTTCAGAACATTTGCATCACCCCAAAGAGAAACCCTGTTTCCTTAACCTTCACTCCTCAATCCTCCAGAGCCCACAGGCCTCGACAACCAGTGATCCACTTTCTGGCCCTGTAAATTTGCCAATTCAGTCCACATATGAATGGAATCATATAATATGCGGACTTTTGGGTCTGGCTTCTCTCCCTGAGCATCATGTTTGCAAGGTTCATCCACATCATAGCATGTGTCAGTACTTCATTTCTCTTGATTGCCAAATAATCTTTTGTTGTATGGAGATATTACATTTTATTCATCTTTTATTTATTTATTGAAACTTTTTAAAATTGAAAAGTATAGTAACAATTAAAAATACATAAAATACAAATATAGAGCTTAACAATCTATACTGTAAAGCAAAAACTTTATTTTCACTGAGGTCGAGAAAGAGATCGCTGCTGCACCGCCCCCCCCCCGCCCCACCCCATGTGTCCTTTCCTGAGCACTAACTCCCGACCACAGAGGAGAGTAATTACTGCCAGGCAGGGTTTGGCAAAGCATGGCCCATTGCTTGCTGTTGTAAATAAAGTTTTATTGAAACACAGCGATGGCCGTTTTCTTATGTAGGTGTAGCTCTCATGCTATAATGGCCAAATTAAGTGGTCGTGAGAGAGACCATATGGCCTCTGGTTCATAGACAGCTATCTTCTCACATGATGAAAGGGGCTAGAGAGATTGGGGGGATTACAAAGCCATTAATCCCAACCTCATGACCTATTCACCTCCCAAACGCCCCACTTCAAAATACCAACACACCTGGAGTTAGAATGCCAACATATGAATTTGAGGAGAAACAAACATTCAGTCGATAGCAATCATAGCTGTAGTCTGTGCATTTTCATTGCTATGTAATATTCCATTTTGACTCTACCTTCTTTTGTGTTCATTCTACACTTAATGGATATATGGGTTACTTTGTATTTTTATTATGAATATTGCTATTGGTTCTTCAAGTGTGGGGCCCAGATGGATGGCATCAGTGCCTAGGAGCTTGTGAGAAGGCCCCACCATGCCCCCCTCCAAATGAGAAACTCTGGGTCTGGGGCCAGCCGTCTCTGTGACAAGCCTTCTGAGCAGCCACTCCCGTGTGAGACTCATCGCTCCAGTGTTGACCTCAACATGGGGTTGCTCTGTCCACTTTGTATTATCTGCAGTTTTACTAAGCCAAACCATCTCAATTTCCAAAGTGGGGGTACCAGTTTACACCCCCACTAGTAGGGTATGAGAATTCCCATTGCTTTCTCCTTGATAATATTTAGCGTTACCGGATATTAACATATTTCCAACCTGATGGATGAGAAGTGGTATCTCACTGTGCTTTTCACTTTGCACTTCTCTGATTGCTAATGGGGTTGAGTATCTTCTGACGTTTATGCCTATGTGGATTTTCCCTTGCAGTGCCTGTTTGCTTCTCCTGCTTGTGTTTCTATTAGATTGTCTTTTTCTTAGTGATTTATAGACATTCCAAAAAAGTTTTTTACATATTTTAATCCTTTGTTGCCTATAGGTATTTCAAATTCCTTTTCTCACTCTGGGGCTTACCTTTTCACAGATGTCTTTTTGGTGAACAGAAGTTCTCAGCTTTTTTATTGTGGTAAAATATATATAACCTAAAATTTACCATTTGAACCATTTTTATAAGCATATAGTGCAAAAAAAAAAAGCATATAGTGCAGTGGCTTAAGTATGTTCATACTCACCTGCATCCATCACCACCATCCCCCTCCGGAGAGCCTTGTCATCTTTCTAAACTGAAACTCTGCCCCCATTAAACACTAACTCCCCACTCCCTCATCCCTCTGGACCCTGGCAACCACCGTTCTGATTCCTGTCTTTAAGAATTTGGCTACCACATTTTGTTAACCTATTTGTGGATGGACATTTGGATTGTTTTTACATTTTGGCTGATGTGAATAATGCTGGTGTGAACATGGGTGTACAAATATTATCTCAAGCCCCTGCACTCAGCTGTACTGGGTGGATACCCAGAAGTGGAATTGCTGGATCACATGATGACCAGATGTTTAATTGTCCGTAGACCTATCATACTGTCCATCGCAACTGTACCATTTTACGTATATGATGCAAGAGGGCGCCAATTTTTCTACATCTTCACCAAGATTTGTTATTTTATGTTTTGATAATGTGTGATGTGTGTGATAGGGTGTCTCACTGTGGTTTTGATTGGCATTTCCCGAAGGACTGGTAATATGGATCATCCTTTCATGTGCTTTTTGGCTATTCCATATATCTTCTTTGGAGCAATGTCTATTCAAGTCCTTTGCCCATTTTTGAATTGAGTTGTTTGTTTTTCTGTGATTGAGTTGTGGGAGTTCCTTATATATTCTGGATATTATACTTTATCAGATATCTAATATGCAAGTATTTTCTACCATTTTGTGAGTTGTCTTTTAACTCTGTTGATGGTGTCCAAAAGTTTTTAATTTTGAGGAAGCCCAATTTATTTGTTTTTTCTTTTGTTGTCTGTTTTCCTTTGTTTTGCTTTTGGTGTCAAAACACCAAAAAGAGCTAAGAGATCATTGCCAAACCCAGTGTCATGAAGTTTTCCCCTGTGTTTCCTTCTAAGAGCATGAACACAACCAGAACTTCTTAATCTATCCACCCACTTACCTATATACCTACCCATCCATCAATTACCCACCCATCCATTCACCTATCTATCCATACATATATCTATCCATTCATCCACCCATCCACCAATTCATCTATGAATCCATCTATCCATCCATCCATCCATCCATCCATCCTTCCATCCATCCACCCAGTAAACACTTACTGATTTCCTACGATGTGTCAGATACTGGGGATATATATGTTGATTTGTGCAGGTCCTACTGGGTTCTTCTTGCCTCAAAACTTCAGTAGCTCTACTGATTCTCCAGCTGTACCCACACCACTTCTGACCTCATGAGAAACACTCCAAGGCTGTTCCAGGGCCATTGGTCTAGAAACCTTTTGCATTCGTTTGCTTCTACTCTGTGCTAGGTGCAGGGTAACTCAAGTCTTGTTACTGTCCTTGTCTTTCCTTGGGAAGTTAGGTGGTTCTTTCTGCTTTAAGATTTCTGAAAGTCTGTTATTCTGTCCCTTACAGGATGATGATGATGATGATGATGATGATGATGAAAGAGAGACAGAAAGAGAGAGTGTGTGTGTGTATGTGTGTGTGTGCATATGTGTGTAAGTTGGGGGAGAGTGCAGGCGCTACTTTAGTGGTCCACTCCAGCATCTTTACTTTCTTTGCTTTTCCTTGTTTAGTAACCCCAGCTGGCATGATAAAGAAATCCCCAGCTCTCAGCGGCTTTGCATGATCAAAGTTGGTTTTCTGCTCACATGGAGTCCAGTGTGGGTGCTTTGGTGGCAGGCTCATCCAGAGATCTGGTCTCTTTCCTTTGTAGAACTTTGGAGTGTTTTCCGTTCAGCCAGTTGGGGAAGAGAGTAGAGGAAGATGTGGGAGGTCCGTAAGGGCCCGGCTTAGAAGCAGCTCACTTCATTCCCAACCCACATTCCTTTGGACACAACTCAGTCTTACAGCTGCCTTCAACTACAGTGGATATAGGGAGATGGAGTTTAACTGTGTGCTCATGAGGAAGAAGAAATGGGCCTTGGTGACACATAAAAGTCTCTGTCATGCCCTCTGACTTCCTTTCCTCTGTGCCTTGGGCCAGGGAAGCTCTATTAAGTGTAGGATGTGGAGGAGAGGGGAGGTAGCCCAGACTTTCCCTCTGTTCTTCTAAATATATCATTTACAGTACCAACTGTGGCTTTTGAACTTAAAAGTGCAGACTTTTGCAGCTCTGTAGCCTTGTTCTTGTGGCCTGAGAGCTGGCCTTGGCATTACACAGTACCACCCCACTCCTGCAGCAGTGAATACAGGTGGCAAAGGACCAGGGTTCAGGAAGGCTGTGGGAAATCTCAGCTAATGTCTCAAAAAATTATCTCGCTCCAGTTAACCTAAGAATCTGGCTGGGTGTCTGCCACATTTTAGTTTGCAGATTTCTTGCTCTTTTTGAAATGAG
Organism: Canis aureus; assembly: GCF_053574225.1. Lineage (NCBI taxonomy): Eukaryota > Metazoa > Chordata > Mammalia > Carnivora > Canidae > Canis > Canis aureus. The sequence continues at coordinate 59,037,169 of NC_135618.1, read as the reverse complement.
AATGCCATTCCTGCTTTCAGGTACTTAATTCCTCACTGGTTCCTCAAGCTTCCCCACTGCACATCAACAAAGGGCCCGCCTGTCCCCCTTGGAGGGTCCTAGTGGGGTTCCACCTTGCCAGTGCACACGCTGCCCTTTTCACTTGAAATGAGCCTCTTCCTTGCCAGAGAAGTCAGGAACAAAGCAGAATCTGGGGAGCTCTGCTCACTTGCTGTCATGATTTGACATCGTACCTTGGGCTCCGAGCAGCCCATTCATCCCTGCCTTGTTATTCTTGTTCTGAACAGGACCGCAGAGCCCTTTGTGGCTCTCGCCAGCAGGTTTTTTTTTTTTTTTGCGACGGGCTCTTGTCCAGCCTGACAAGATCTCCTTCTCCACTGGGCCGTCTGCACCCATCCCTGCCAAGACTCCAGCTGTGTGTGGAGGCGTGCTTGCCTCTGCAAGCCTTCACGGAGCGCAGCATTTTGGAGTCTTGGGAAGTCAGTGGCCATCCCATCCCGTGTGGCCCTCTGCCCTCCCGGGGGCCCTCTATCTCCCTGGTCAATCATTTAGGCAATCATGTACTTCTAGGTCATTCTCCTAGTGAGACAAACCGGGGCAGTGATGCAGAGAGCGCTTCCCAAACCCTTGGCACCACCATGGATTGGAGACTGTTGGTCCAGCCAAACTAGCAAGGGGTTTTGAGAGGACCATCCCACAGGACCCAGATGACAAGTATAGAGGACCGGGGGATGGGGAGAGAACCAGGGTTCGGCTTAGCAAAAGAGGATGAGCCTTGAGCCGGAGGCATCTACGATCTGAGTTCAAACCCCAGCCTCTGATTTGCAAACCCACTGTCCTTACCCATTGTGAGCCTCAGTTCCCTTTATTTGTAAAGTGATCAGGATCACCTCCCAGGAAGGGTTCTGTGAATATCAGCACCGCCTCTCCCCTTGCCTGGTATGCTATTGGAAAAGAGCATGTAAAATTTTTAGTGTCCTGGGCAGGCTAGGTGAAGGTCAGGTGGGGTCGATTCCCTGGGTCCTGAGGTTGAGGGGCCTGAGATGATGCTGTCGTCGCCATGTGGGTCTCGGAGCCAAACCTGACCGTGCTTGGGGTAAGAATCATCAGGCGGAGTTCCTGAGTGGTAGCCTTTTACAGGCTCAGTGGTCACCATAAGGAAAGGCATCCCAAGTGAGAGGAACAGCATATGCAAATCCCAGAATGGATGTCTGGGGTCTGTTCTGTCCACGGTAGTGAATGGCCCTCGCTGGACTCTGAGGGGGTGGGGAGGAATGAGGAGCCAGGCTGGAGGGGTCAGCAAGGCTAGGTTACAAAAGCCTCAAATGTTATGTCAAGAAACTTGGTCTGTGTCCGGAAGGCCACCCGGAGGATGAGCAATGGGACGAGTGGCAGCATGATGTGACCTGAACTCTGAAAACTGATTCACAGCTGTCTCTAGACAGATGGGTGGCATCGGTGAGCAGCAGTGGGCCCCAGAACCCTGAGGGAGCTCGTGGAGGGCTGGAGCCATGTCCCCTTCATATCTGTGTCTGGGGTGTGGCTGGGAGCTTGAGGAAGTGCTTGGTTAAGATCTGGACAACATACATGTTTCACAGATTCAAAGTGGAAAGAGCCTGAGGTCAGAACCTGTTTTATAGACTAAATTTGGCGTTGAAATAAAAACCCAAGAGGAACCCTGGTGCTGTCTCTGAAATCATCCTTCCCCCATCAGGGCATGAGGAGCTGGGGCGGTGGGGCTTAGCTTGCCTTTAAGGGACTGGTAAGGCTGTCCCTCCCAGGTCAGGGAGGAGGTTTGATAATGGGAGTGGGTGGGGTTCTCTTCCAGCACCTCGTTTCAGCCAACTCTTTGCATAATGGGCTCCTTCTCAGCCCCAGGTCCCACCTCAGTGTCATCCCTGGAGAAACCTTTCCCTACTGCCTTGGTAAAAATAGACCCCTTCCCTGGCCACCCTGCTCTGCACAGATCCACAGATCCCTGGAATGACTTTTTCTGTGTTTACTTGTTTGTCTTGTTTGCATAAGACATTGAGTTCCATGAGGGCACTGTCTGGCCCGCCTCATTCGGCGCTCACCCAGTGGGTGCTCAGTCAACGTCTGAGCTACAGAGTGCAGCCTCTGCTCTGAGCCAAGCCCTGCGCATAGACCATCTCATTTAATTCTCCCAGTGGCCCAGTGGAATAGGGGCTGCTTTTGCCCCCATTATACACAGGGACAAACTGAGGCTCAGAGAAACTGAGAACGTTACTCAGACTCGCACTGCCACCAAGTGATGGAGTCGGGATCGACTGGCTTCCACACCATGGTTCTGTGCTGGTGCCAGCGCCATTTGCTCTGGGTCTCCTCTGCTTCTGGTTCTCTTCTGCATACTGGTTTCTTTGGAATTGAAATTCATAGCTTTACCTTTTAAACCCTCCTTCCCTTCCTGCACCTCAGTGGCTTTTGTCCCAGGAGGTTTATGTAGAATCAAATGAGAGGGAGCAGGAGGGTAGCAGGAGAGGGGAGGCACTCACACTTGGCCTGGCGGCCCGCTCCCTCCTTCTGGGCTGCAGTGTGCCTTCCCCTCTGCTGTCTCATTATTTCCCGTGGAGTTTTCATCACTGTCTCTTTAGGACTCAAGTTGACAAATAAACTGGCTGAGTTGGTGAGAAGGATTTAATTTAGCTCACTTCGTGCCCTTCATTCTCTTGTACCCACGCCAGTGGAGGGAGAGGGGTGGGCAGGGGTCAGCATCGGGGCTTGGCCTCCAGCAGATCTGGGGTTGAATGTGGGACCTCAGACCTGTTTCTGAGCCTGGCAGGAGGTGGGTGGGAGGGTAAAAATGACAAAGACCTGGGCATTTGAGGTTTGCATTCTGATAAGATAATGTGAAGAAGCTTCCTTCCAGGAGCGGGTCCTGGTTTCTGAGAGTACATGAAGGCTTTGGATTATTGACCTTAAGTCATTGGTTTAGCAAGTATTTATTGAGCGCCAACTGCGGACTGCCCCAGGATTATTGTAAGGGTATATTGTTCCCCCATGGACTCGCTTTTGGTGAGGCAGGAACTCAGGGGGAAGAGAGTGAGCAGGTGTGATTCTCGGTTCAAGGTGCTGATGGGCAGTTGTCCGTGCGTGTGTACAGGTGATTGATAGATTTCTCTTTATCCTCACCTCTTCGTTCCCTGTCTTCCATACTGGCACCCAGCGATTCTGCTTAATGTACTCATCTTTCTTTCTTTCTTTCTTTCTTTCTTTCTTTCTTTCTTTCTTTCTTTCTTTCTTTCTTTCTTTCCTCATGATCCTATGCGTTCTTTTTTTTTTTTAATTTATTTTTTATTGGTGTTCAATTTACTAACATACAGAATAACCCCCCGTGCCCGTCACCCATTCACTCCCACCCCCCGCCCTCCTCCCCTTCTACCACCCCTAGTTCGTTTCCCAGAGTTAGCAGTCTTTACGTTCTGTCTCCCTTTCTGATATTTCCCTGTATTGCTTTTGCATATTTTAAACCTTTATCAATACTACATCTATTAGTCAGCTATTTCTGCAGTAAGACTGTATGAGAAATCATGCCAAAACTCAGTGGCTTTCAAAATCAAGGATTGTTTTTGCTTGTGGGTCTGTGGGTGGGGTGGGATTACTGTTGCAGGCTGGGCTTGCTTCTAGATGGTCAATTGGGTTCATGTCTGCCCTGTTCACTTCCTAACTTTCTGGAGCCAGCATCTCCCTGGAGAAGATCCTCATGGCCATGGTGGCAATGAAAGAGGCAGGAGAGAAATCTCTGATGAGGCTTAAGCCTCGGCTGGGGTGTCTACACAGTCACTTCTGCCCTTCTTCCAGTGCACAAAGCAGGTCACACGGCCAGGCCCAAAGTTAGTAAGGTGGGGAAGCATATTCCGTCCCACGCATCAGGGGTAAGAATGTTTGCTGAGCAGGAATGTGGTCGATCACACAGTGTGTGTTGTTGATCTCTGTGTCTTAAGTTCCCACGGAGCACTGCATGATTAAAGGGCATCTGCGTGGCTGTGGGCACACCGGATCCGACCCCTGATGCTCCGTGCCGAGCGTCTCCTCTGCGCTACCTACTGTCCTAGCGATGGACACTGAGCTTGTTTACTGCTCCCCGCTGCCTGTCCTCCTGAGGACCTGTGTGAGAATATCCTTGGGGTGTACGCCCAGGAGCAGGATTGTGGGGCCCTAAGAGGGTAGGCTATACTTATTTGGAGAATTAACACCAGTGCTTGCTTGAGGACCCCATACCCCCCCGCAGCCAGACCAACATTAGGCCTTATCCAGCTTTTTGAGGTCTGCCTCTCTGGTGAGTAGAAAGCATCAAGTCAGGTCTTACAGCCTTCGTTTGCATTTCTCTGATTATTAGCATATCTTATTGTTCTTCCTGCATTCCTCAGGCTTGGATTTCCACTTCTGGAAACTGCTTCTTCTTGTCCTTGGTGCTGTGTGCTTTTCACCTGGAGAATGGCCATGGGCTGAGCTGGGGGCAATAGGGTGGAGACCACCCATCTGGACACACTGGGCTGAGGTCGGAGACGGGCACCCATGTGGCTGAGTCCTCGGTGGGCACAGGCAGGACTTGTGCTGGAAAGAGGTCCAGGCTTGTCCGCTTTGTCTCAGCATTCATTATTTAGACTTCAATAGCAGCTCTGAATGGGAAACTTGCTTTCCTTTGATTGGCTCCGTGAAGAACCCAAATGAAGAAGCAGATGCCAGATTATTTGCTGTATTACGAGTGACTTGGGAGATGCCTAAGAGGTACCCAAGCCCATCTTGCTCAGATTGTTATGGAAATTGAGAAAAAGCTGTTCTGAGCCATACCTGTCGAGGACCTACTATGTGCTCAGGGCCTCCTACATGCTGAATTTTCAGGAATAATGATGTCACCTCAGAGATGAGAATAGGACCTACCTCATTGCGGCCTGTGAGCATTAAAGCCATTAAATCCATTCACTCTATCAACAAACATTGACTGAATACTAATACTATTATGTGCCTGACATGTGTCAGGCCCTGGGATACAGCAGTGAACAATAAGAAAACAATCCTACCTTCTTGGATCTCATATTCCAAGGGGGTAGGGGAGGGGGAGTGAGAAAAGAAATGAGTATGTGGCAGGTAGAGAAGGTATTAAGAGCTAATGAGGAGATGGGGCAGGGTGGTTGCACTGGTAAACAGAGCAGTGGAAGAAGGCCTCCTCTGGCTGGTGGCATTTGAATAAAGACCCAAAGGAAGTCAGGGTCTTTTCTGGGATGTAATCTGGGCTATAGGAGACCTATTAGAACAGGAAAGAAGGAGAGGGTGGTGGAGGAGAGAAGAAAGCTGGGACCCTGCCTAGTCCCTCCTCATTCTCTCATTCTGTGCTGGGTCACCTCACCAAGCTCATCAAGGAGCAGACGTAGCAATCACAACCGCAACAGTCAAGACTTTTAATAACCACATTCAACAGAAACACAACTCAGGCTGAAAGGAAAAAGAAAATGTATGGGTCCAAGTAACTGAAAATCCACCTTCAGGCATGGATGGATCCAGGATGCAAAGTACATCACTGGAATCAATTTCTTTTCAACTGTTGGTTTTCTTCTGTTAATGGCTTTGATCTTGGGCTGATTCTTTCTAGAAGGTGGCAGAATGATTGCTAGAGGGTCCATATACAGCAATCCCAGAGGGAAGAGAGCTTTTTTCCCTTAGCAGCACCCACAAAAGCCTCAGGCTGATTCTCACTGGAATGGTTTTGGCTCCTTGCCCTTTTTAAATTAATCATTAGGGAGATGAAAAACTCTGATTGGCCAGGCCTGGCTTGTGTGACCATCCCTGGGGCTAGGAGTGAGATCTCACAAACCACAGGACGAGTGCCACAGGACGAGTGAGAGGAAGGGTGGTACTCTAAGGAAAACTGTGCAGCTGTTACCAGAAGGGAGTGTGGGCTGTGTCATTCTGCCCCCCACACTATGATTTCCATCCACCAACACCTGCAAGGAGCCATTTATCCTCTAGTGCAGTGGCTCTTGAGTCTGGCTGCACACCAGAAACACCCTGGGATGATTTAAAGGAAGACTGGTGCCTTGGGTCCCACTCAACAGATTCAGATGCAGTAGGTCTGAGATAGGAGCCTGTACCATTTTATTTTATATTTTATTTTATCTTAAAGTAGTATTTTATTTTTATTTTATATTTTATATTTTATTTTATTTTAAAGTAGGCTCCATGCTCAATGTGGGGCTTGAACTCACAATCCAGAGATCAAGAGTCTCATTCTCCACCCTACTGAGCCAGCCAGGTGCCCCTGCACCATTATTTTTTAAATGTTACTCCAGCAATCGGGGCCGAGAACTCTTGTTTCTGAATCCCCACCCCTAATTCACTCCATGTATTACCATTCGATTATAAGGAAAGACTTCCAGTGTCCTAGTTCACAAGGAGGAAGGGGCAGGAATCCATAACCAGACTCGAAAGCCCTTAGCTAGTCTCTGGCTTATATATTAAACTGAGGTTTGAACTGGCCTGGGATGGGGACCAGTGGCTTCTGACAGGCATCAAAGCTACTGAAATTCAAGCCCTGCCACCTGGGGCCACCGGCTGCTCTGAGGACCCCCTGATTCCACCTGCCACTGCTATGCCCGGCCACCACCCCTGTGTCAGCAGGAAGCTCCTGGTCACCTGAACGAATCTAATTAGATGCCTCTCTCTGGGGTGGGCTGGACTCTAGACACACGGAGCTCTGGTCTCTGTTTTGTCCTCTTTCTACTCACAAGGATTTTGTTTTCCTTAGAACTGGGCCCTGGGGGCGGAGATACTGGGAAGGACCAGGTGACACAGAATGAGAGGCATTTTCATGGATGTTAGTTGCTGCCATGTCTTGAGGACTTGGGCAGCTTTGGATGGGGAGAAAGTTCTGGAGTTACGTGGACCAGGGCTGCAGTCCACACTCTGACTCGCTTCTCTTTGTGATGTTGATCCTGACTTCTTGAGCCTCAGTTTCCCCATCTGTCAAATGTGGCCAATAGGAATTTCTACCTAATCGGGCTTTCGTGGGAATGAAACAAGGCAGTGCTGTGGAGTCTGTGAGCCTGTGAAGGTTATTCTGACCTTCCGAATAAATACTTGTTGAGCGCCTGCTTTCTCAAAATCTGTGGGAGGTACACAGGGAGACTTTCTGCCCTCATGAGCTTAGAGTCTAGTGGAAGAAACAAACATGAATACAATGAAGCTAGGAATGATTTATGCAAGGACAAAGTTGTGGTAAAGCACAGATTCTCCACTGTGGCTGCACATCTAAGAAATATGGATGCCTTACCTGCCCACTTCGAGATTCTGATCCACTGGACCTACGCTGGGGTTTGGGTACCAGTGTTCTTAAACTCTCCCCAGGTGATTCCAATGGGTGGCCAGGATTGAGAAGCACTGGCCAAGTGAAAGGAAACTTGCCTAGACTGGGAAGTGAGGGTGGGTGTCCTGGAGGAGGTGAGAACTGAGGGACAGGTGTGAGCCTACTAAGGTAGGGCTTGGTGGGAGTGAAGGTGAAAAAGAGTGTCCCAAGTTAGGGAATAGTATGTACAAAGGTCCTGTGGTTTGAAGGGGGATGACATTGAGGAGGGGGTCCAAGAAAAAAGCCAATGTGGCTGGAGCACAGAGAAGATGAGGGTGGAGATGTGGGAGGGGTCAGACTGCACAGGACTTTGAAATCTTTCCTCCATCTGAGCAGTAGAGAGAGCCATTGAAGGATTCTGGTGAGAGGTGACAAGGTCAAATTTGCATTTTCAAAAAGATCCCTCTGGTTATTGTGTGGGGGAGTAGATTGGAAGGGGATCCATTTGGATACAGGAGGCAACACTGTCCCCTGGGTGAGCAAAGACAGGGGGTAGGGTGAGGGAGTAGCTCAGCGTAGATACAAGTATTTGGCTTTGGCCTCAGGCTCTGACCATGCTGTCTTAATTCTTCTGAGCCTCAGTCTCCTCATCTGAAAAGCAAGGGTGGTAGTCCTAGCTACCTCCTGGGCGTGGTGTGATCATGAGATGGGAGATCACTACCTGGCTACACCCCAGCAGGCACCTGATTTGCTATCAACTTTTTCAGGCCACTTCTACTTAGGCAGCTCCCTCTTCCTCTTCAGTCCTTGCCCCAGATGTCACATCTTCCAGCTCGTTGTTTCTTGGCTCGGATTCCTTGTCAAAGCATTTTATCAACCGGATGGCACTTGTCTGCATCCCCTGCTGGGCTGACCAGGAGCGCTGCAAAGACAGAGAGCATAATCACTTTGATCAGGGCTCCATTTCTAGCCCAGTGCCTGGCACATAGCAATCCTTAATAAATGTGATAAGTGAAGGCATATGTGAAGGCTCAAATAAGTGGATAGCCCCCTCCCCTCGCATTTTATGGAGCCAGGACTGAGTATAGACTGGCTTGCAGTCAGGTGGTTGTAGAGCACTTCAGTGATGGCTTCCCACACTTACAGTGTAATGTCTCCTAGCAGAAGATGGGACAAGGCTCTGTCATTCCTTTTCCCTGTCTCATATTTGTGAAGCCTGTTTTGTTGAAATCCAATTAGAAGCCCCACTTCAACTAATGTACAAACACTTGCACGGAGCGTGCCTCTCAAACTTAAACAACACACACATTTTATGCAGCTGATTTTTACCTTCCTCTCCGATGCTGCCATAAACACATTATGGTTTGGACCTCCTGCGCTGCCCTCTGCTGTCACCATTCAAGGACTCTATGCATGCCGCAGGTGGGACCATGTTCTTGGTTGATCCTTTGTCTTTGCTTCTTTGCTGGCTTGGTTAATGATGCCATCATTCATCTTGTCAACTCCTGCCCCTTGGCACTAACGTGAAAGCACCGCTGGTCCTGTGGATTCTGCTTCCCCGGGTGGGTGGATTCTCTTACCTCCTTCACAGGAATGCAGCCATGGGTGAGCCTGTGGGATTACCCTTGCATGATTAGGTGGCCTGCTCCTAACGGGATCTCCTTCTGCCTACCTCTCCCCTGCTACACATCCTGTATTCACACCTGGGCTTCCCCAAATCAGCACTCCTGTGTCTCTTTTCTCTGAAATCTTGAGTGGCTTCCCTTGGCTCTAGGTTTCTGAGTCCAGCCTCCTTTAGTTAGTGTTTAAACATTTTCCCCCAATTTGGCCTCAGTCTAGCCTTACATTCTACCCTTCCCCCTCTTCCACCACCCAGTGCCCCAACTCCCCAGGGACACTCATTCTTCCTGGAAAATGCCCCTCAGTGACTGCCCCTCTGACTCTACTCAAGCTGGAATTGCAGCCTGAAATGCTGGCCCCTCCCACTATTGACATTTACACACCCTTCAAAACCCAGATCAAATGCCACCTCCTTTATGAATTTTAATCTCTACTCAGATTTAATTGCTCCTTCAAGTTGGATGTAAGTGAAACATCCAGACAAGGAATGAGATAGATACCCTTAGCTGTCTTCCCAATATCTGTCCACCCTGCCTGACTCCTTCCAAAAGGAATTTGTTTTTGTTCAGCTATCCACATGATTCCTGGGGAATGTAGCCTGTATCCCCAGCCTGTATCTTGATTGATCTAAATCAACAAGGTTATCCTGTCCCCTTGACAGTGATTGGCTTAGAAGTAGGTGTGTGGCCCAGTTTTGCTGGGAGACTGTGGAAAACTTTTTTCACTCTTAGAAGAGATAGAAGAGTGTCTTCCACTTCAGTCTGGATTGCTGACAGCATATTATGACCGTAGGGGTCAAAATTAGGACAACCCATCATCTGTTACTGTCAGGATGACCCAGCACAAATATGGGAAGGACTTTGTGATGATATTGTTGTGTAGCTAAATTAATCAACCCCAGAAATGCTTTCCTTCCAAGGTTTGTTTTATGTGAGATAAGAAAATCTCTTATTGTTTAAGGTAGTAGAATCAGGATATCTTGTTACTTGCAGCCTAAAGCACCCAGGCAGATACAAGGACAATAGCTAAATCAATTCAGGTCTGTCTGCCTCTCTAGGATATTATGCAGCCACTAAGAAAGAAACTCTAAGGTTGTGTAGCCACATGAAACAACATTATGACATTATGCATACAAAAACTCAAGACACAAGATGTTGGTCTAGCATGGTATAGAAACGTATGCAAATGAAAAGAGATCAGAAGAAAATGATTTTTAAAAATGATGATGGCTGTGTTAGGGTAGTAATCTTGTTCATTTCTCCCTCCACTTCTTGTAACCTTTAGCAATGTGTGTACACAATACACATATATGCATATACATTATACTGAATGTGCTATATATAGTATATAGTATGCTATGATATGTAGTATTTACTACATAGTACAATAAGCACATATACTAAATATATAATACCATATACAATGATATATATTCATATAGTGATATATTCTTATGTATATTTACATATGCATTATGTATATTTGCACATATGTAGTTTTGCTCTTACTGATTTAAGTATTTTGTAAGCATAAATGTTACATTTATAAGTACTAAACATTAAGCATTTCATACATATTAAATTGAGTTAATCCTCACAAACACTCTGAAGAAGCTTCTGTTGTTATTCCCATTTTACCTTGAGGAGACTGAGGCCTAGAGAGATTGGGCCTTTGTGAACTTGTGCAAGGTCATAGATCTAGTATGTGGGAGACAAGATTGGAACACAAGCAGCCAGGCTCCAGAGTTTGTGGTCTTAATCGCCATGGTACACTACCTCTGAGTGTCTATAAAAAATGGTTCCCATGATACTCTCTGGTTTTGCTCTTTTTGGCACACTGTATACCATGGATTTCTGATGAAGTCTCCCCCTTTGTCATGGGGCATGGGATTGACAGAGTGTATCAAGGATGTGGGAGTGGGAGGTGGTCTTCATCTTGGGAGCGGGTATGGAGCCTTTTAAGAATGCAGGGACAGAGGCAGTAGCTCAGCAAGTGTTGCCCAGATGGCTGTTGGTGCTGAGTGCCACACAGAGGCTGTGCCACACAGAGGCAGTCCCACACATAGGCATCCTGGCTAGGGGCAGCAGAGTAAAGCTTTATGGTCATGTTCAGTCCATATTCCAGCAGCAGGCTTTACCCAGCCAGTAAATACTGGTTTGATTTGTCAAATACATGCAAATAGTATGTTTAAATCACAACATGATAAAGCAGTTGTGGAGGATGAGGGGGTATGAGGAGGTTAATGAGCATCGGCATGGGATACCTCTACCTGTCTATGATTGGGGAAAACAATGATAGGTAGGATTGAGCACTGTCCGTTGTTGGACTCATATCCTGCGGCCAAAGGTACTGGGGAACTGTCCAGCAGGCAGTGCTGAAGGCTTGGGTCATAAAAGAAAGCAAAATGTGGAATGAGCAAAGGGCAAGGAGATGGGGAGTCACAGGGACTGTAAATCCAGGTCAGCATCTGCATCTTCTCCTGAAGGTGATTGGTAATATTGATCAGGAGCTAATCTATTGTTATCAAGTAGGGAAACTTATTAAGTTAAATAATAAGCATATAAGATGTATTTGGTTATAGGTATGTGAAGGAAAAATAATAATTACTGGGCTATGCATATTGGGAAATATTTTGTAGTTATGGTTGTTTTTGGAAAAATAGAGTATATTGGATCAATGGAATCAGACAAATATCTTGCGCAGTAAGATACTTGGAGACACAGCCATGATAAAGAGGGGGAAAACTGCAGTTTTGACATTCCTGTGGCCACTAGAGAGATAGAAGAACTAGACTAGTGCAGAGGAGAGAGAAATAAGTCATTTTCAGGGCAGGAGGGATGGATGATGGATAAAGGAGATGCGTATGGGCATGGTCACGGCAAGGGTAAATAAATGAAATGTTGATGAATTTGTTTATTATGAGCTGCTTAGAGGACAGAGTTGGCTGGGGGAAGGCAACAGGTACTCTCCTGGTGTTTTTTGGGGGGTTGGCATTACTTATCAGAAATTTTAACATCTTGATTCCATAGTCTCCTTCTCTGTGTCTCACTGATGCAAAAAAGGTGGGTGACAAGTATAATCAAGGCAGAGTCCTCATCTTAGGAGGGCATTACAGCCTAAGACACATCATCCAAACAGGAACTTTGAAAAGAAACCAAGACAGGGATCTAGATATACAGAGGGTGGTATCTGAGCTATCCAGCCACTACCCCAGCTGGACTTCCTAGCCCACCTCTATGAGCTGGGGCACAATTGAAAAGGCCTTTAAGGATGGGTAGGAGTTTTTGAGGAAAGATGTGGGAAAAGGAGACCCAGGCAGGGAGAATGGTGGGGAATAATGGAGTTGGGGTTCATTGTGGTTGAGGAGATGAAGCTGGTAATGTTAGTAGGGGCAGGAGTTAAAAAGAATATGCCAGATGAACGGCTATGGACTTCAAATAGTCCTAAAAGCGATACTCAAAATCTTTTAACAACCAACAGACACCGACTGTAAGAACAGGTGCTGGCCATGGTGCTGGAGTGAGTCTTGGAAGGGGAACCTCAGGTCTTGCTTGGAAACAGGGGCAGGAGCAGTGTACATGTGGGGGGCACTGCTGGGGAGAGATGGTGCTCAAGAGAGCAACTATTTACTGGTATGAGCTGATATGAAAGTATTTCAATATTTGAACCATCAGAACGGCTGTACGGGTGTGAATTTGCCGAACATCAGTCCTGAGTTGAGAGCAGGGGAGTGACACAATTGGATTTATGCTTTGAAAAGTGGCTCTAGTCATAGCAAATGTTTGTTTACCAGGAGGATTGATGGGGCACAGATATTTGAATGGATAGGGATCTGGGTTGACTTCTTTCCATTTGACAGAATGTAAAAGTCCTTCTCGTCCTTCTCAGCCTAGGCCTGGCCAGAAATCACCTGTTTACATCTGGCCCTTCATTCCCTGTGACTGGATATATCCCCAGCTCCCCACATTGTCTGCTCTTGGCCACTGCAGCCCAAGCTGCCTCTGTCCCTAGCTGATTGTCTCTACTCAGCCCTGTCTGGACACGCCTGCTGTGCCTTGCTCTTTTCTTCCCTCACCAGCAGGAGAATTGGCAATCTTCTGGGATTTAATTACAGGTTCCCTGAGGGCCTTTCAGCCCATCACAGGGCTCCTACAGGCTGCTGGGAGGGTGACAGCAGCGTGCGGTGATGAACAGCAGCTTCCCTGCATGGTGGCTGTACCCAGTGGCCGGCCCACGCTCCTTGGGCTGCTCTGCATTTTCCTGAGCAAAACATGTCTCATTCCCATTTTGCAAGATCAGATAGCAAACGGGGAAAACACTTACAGCAGGAGAGATGATAAAAGAGAGAGGGCCGTGCAGCCAGGGTGGAGGATAGAAAGCACAGCAGTTCCCCTGGAGGTGATGCCTGCTTCCAACAACTCCTGTAACCTCTTTGCATTCGTTAAATAATGACTTAGTAATTCTGCTCACTTTAATTAAGTTGACCCAGTGTGCTGACAGCTCAGGTCCAGGTGGGGATCTTTTTGGCCTTAGGCAGCCATGCTAGAATCCAAGAAAGTCCATAGAGGAGGGCCAGCAAATACACAGCATGCACACCACCCATTCCCCAATCCTCCACCCAGAGCAGACATTGCTAATTGATCCTGGCACCACTAAGCCTGAATGTTACAGGAACCTGGAAGTGAGTATTGGCTCTTCAGGTCTCAATAGTAACTTAAAATAAGACAATAAGAGATTTTTGTTGTTGTTCTCTTGAAGTACAGTGACACTGTAGGGTCTCAAATATGCCTCAATGGAGGACATTATGAACATATCATAGGAGGTTTCTTCCCCCCAGGCAAGATTCCTCAATATTTCTCCCAAGTTAGCTCCCTCTGAAATGCCATGTGGTGTGGGGTTGGAAGGACCTTCATAGGGAGATATGGGATAAATCCATTCCCCTCTGTATCCTTTGTTCTTGATCTTAGGGAATAAATAAGCATCTAAACACCTTGTCTCTCGTTTTCTTCCTTCAAAGTGAAAATCAAATGATATGGACTCTACATCATTATCAACTAGGGCAGAATGCAGAGCTTGTCCTCCCCCCCCCCCCCCTTTGCCACTGTGCTGTAAATTCTCCATCGCTCCCAGTCTGTGTGGTCAGGAAGAGGCTGACTCTACTCTCCAGGGGTGGGCCCAGGGTCCAGGCCTGGCCACTCAGAGCTTTCCATCATCTTGGCTATCATCGTGGATGCTGGATTCTAGTAGACTTGTAAGACTCAGCTCTGGGGTTTTGCTGTATTTTTTGAAAAAGTGAGGGCCTCTTACTGGGCTTGCAGGCTGAGCTAGAGGGGCATTAGCATGGAGCTGCTGGTGAATGTCTCTGTGGCCCCTGGGAGAGATCCTGCAAGGCCCTGAGGTGGGGCTGAACTTGGCATGTTTTAAGCACAGAAAGACAGAATGGCCTGGAGAATGAGGGGAGAGTGGTAGGAGAGGAAGTCAGACATTTGCAGGTTATTCGAACAGCAGTGGGAAGCCATCACCACTTTGGGCATCCCCATACTCTCGAACTTTCTTTGCTTCCAACTCTTCCCTCTATATGAGGCATCTTGGATATTACCAGGTTTGATTAAGAGTTGGAAGACCTGGGGCATCCTCAAACTCTGCTGATAACTTGCTCAGTGAAATGGGCCACTTGTACCCCTCTCTAGGCTTGTTTCCATTCTGGTTCATGATGGAATTGGACTAGTTCAAGGGTAACAAAGAGATTTCATCTTCCATCCCTTCTCTATTTACTGGGCAGTGCCTACCTAGACAGCTATGAGGAAAAGGATCGTGAACATTGCCCAGGATCTGTGGGAGAGTGCCATGATCAATTAGCAATGTCTGCCATGGGTAAAGAAAAGGAAATTGTAAATCGTTCATCTCAAGACTGCATGCTCCCGGAGGTGTCTCCCATAGCATTTTATGGGTCTTTGTCAAATACATCAGCTTGGAGCACCAGCCAGGAATAAAAGTGTCCAGCAAGTTAGGAAACTTATGCAGGAGCTCGAAATCAGCCATAGTGGAAACATTTGCTACAAATCAGGGGCTTTTTTGTCTACCGCTCACCGCCCCCCGGCCCCCGAGAACCAGCTTGCCAACATGCCACTGGCCTGGGGCAGCTTTCTTGCCACTGCATAGAGCCTGAGACCTAAGCCACGGAGTGGAAGGTGGAGCCAAGAGATAGAGGACCAAGCCCTGAATCCAGCTGAGCCTGAAGCTGGTCTGCCTTTATACCTTTCAGCTGATAAAATTATTCTTCTATAAGCCTCTTTGGGTTGCATTTTCTGCCTCCTTACAACTAAAAGATGACTGGTATAAATTTTGTATTCAATATGCAACAAACAGATGGTTTAATACTCATCTCTTCAAATGTGAATAGTTCTCCACTGGCTTAGGAGGAATGTTCAAATCCTCACCCAGCACCCCAGATTTCCTGCAGTCTGGCTCCACTTTCTTTCTCTGGCCTCAGATTAAGGCATCCTGGGCTCTAGGTTAAATGGACTTTCAAGGTGTTTTCATTAAAGTCTTCTCCCACCCCTCCTCTGTGCCTTTGTCCATTCTGTTCCCTCAGCCACTCTGCTATGCCTGTTGCTATCTGAAAAGATCTCATTTACTTCTTAGCTCATTAATTTTCAATCTCCCCAAGGGAGCAGACTCATTGTTTCGTTCACAGCAATGTCCCCGGCACCTCAAACAGTGCCCGGCATGGTGCTCAATCAACGTTTGTGGAATGAATGAGGACTGCGTGGGCCCATGAGTCCGGGAAGCCAGGGTGACTCTCCACTGTCATTTGTTTGTTCACTATCCTGTCCTGGAAGCCCAATCTTTATTTATGGCCTCACAAGGCCTTCTGCTGTTCATGGATTTCTTTGCTTTCAAATATTTCTTTCATATCTAAAATAGAAGGCTGGCAAATGCCCCCTAAATCACCAGACTTCCTTGGCGGCATGCCACGTGTTCAGACCCCGTCCTGCCCCTCTCTCTACTTCCTATTTTTGAAACCAGTTGTGTATGTGTGCATGCATGTGCACAAGTGTTCGTGTGTGTGTGTGTGTGTGTGTGTGTGTGTGTGTGCATGCGCACACACCTCCTCTGGGAGAGAAATGCTTCTCTGTCCCTACCAACGGTTGCCCCTTCGCTCAAGCTTGGGCTGGCCTTAGCTTCAATCAGTACCTGTGTAGTAGTGGCTTAGTTATACCTGCAATCAGGAGCTCCTTGCTTGGTTGCAGGTAGATTCTTCTCAAAGCCCATTTGGGATCACAGCCCTTTGATTATCACACAAACGATACAGGAGCAGTAATTACAGGGCTGCAAAGTTGAGCCAGAAGAGTGCTGCCTGCCACTTTGCTGGACTCCTTTCAGACACTTGTTATTTTTCCTTAGGTGTGGGCGTAGCCAGGGGCAATCTTCAAAATATTGAGCAGCTGGTAGGATGCAGGACTGACCAATCAGCCTGGTTGTATCCTTCCTCCCTCATCCACCCACCCCCATTTATATATTATTATTTTAAGTATTAATAGCTCTGACACAGAGGTACAACCTACAGCCAGGCTCATTTGTGTTCGATGCTTTCAAAACATCAGATAAGGAAACCGAGACTCAGAAAGATAGCCATTTTTACATTTTCTGTGACCATCACACTTTAGAGCTACAGAATATTGCATCCAATGATGTACCAAGTTCACATAACAATTCTCCTACTGCCAGGCAATTTATATTGTTTCAAGTCTTTTTTGCTGGTATAAATAATGCAGCTGTGACAGTCTCCATGTCATTAAAATTCCTTGAAGAATTCATTTTGGATGACTATATAATATTTCATATTGTCAACAAAAATGTGTGTACAAGGATACTAATCACATCATTACTTATAATAGCAAAAATTGAATGTAATTAAGCCACACAGAAAAATGCTCCTGAGATGATATTAAGTGAACACAGCAGGGTACAGAATCACATAATCAGTGTGCTTCTGATTATGGAGGGGGAGAAAGGTACAGATGCATGAAAAAAAAAAGAAAAAGAGGGAAATATCCCTAAATTTTACCAGTGGTTATAGCGGGGTGATGACTTTATGTGGAAAATTGTTATTTTCTTATGTTTCTATATTTTCTGAATTCTTTACAATGAGCGTATATTTCTTTAACATTTTAAAAATCATAAAAATTTTTTTTAAATAAATAAGTTCAGTCTGTGCATTTGGCTCATTGCTCTAGCCTAGGGTTTGGCAAACTTTTTATAAAAAGGGCCAGATAGTAAATATCTGATAGTAAATATTGACTTTCTAGGCCATATGATCTCTGTTGCATTTACTCAACTCTGCACTGGCCTGTATAAAAGCAGCTATGACAATTCATAAACAAATGGATGTGAGTTTTTCAATAAAACTTTATTTATAAAAATAAGAGGTGGGCCAGATTTGGCCCCTTGGTAATTAATCATTTGCCAATCCTTGTTCTAGTCCACCTTAACTACTGTTTTCCTTTAAAAAATGACATTGTTGGGCAGCCCGGGCGGCTCAGCAGTTTAGTGCCACCTTCAGTCCAGGGCCTGATCCTGGAGACCTGGGATCAAGTCCCACGTCAGGTTCCCTGCATGGAGTTTGCTTCTCCCTCTGCCTGTGTCTCTGCCTCTCTCTCTCTTTTTCTCTTTCTCTCTCTGTGTGTCTCTCATGAATAAATAAATAAAATCTTTTTAAAAAATGACGTTGTTAAATATCACAACAGATACATTCTAATATTTGAATATAGAAAAAGGAATATTTATAAAAATAAGTTCAAAATACCAATAACAAAAATGCAGTGAACATCCATGTACTGATCACCGATTTAAACAATATTGCTATTAGATTCAAAGCCCTGGGTCCCCCAACCCCAGACTCCAGACCCTTCCTTCAAAAGGAACTAGTTTGACCACAAGTTTGTACCTCTCAATACATTGTGTGGTTTTGCTTATTTTTGAACTTTGGATAGATTGGATCATAGTATATGTATTATTCTATAACTTGTTTATGTCTTGTTCTTATGATTCATCCACATTGATGTGTGTACACAATCCATTTCTTTGCACTTCTGCATAGTATTCCTTGATGTGACGATACCATAATTTATCCATCAGACGGTTGATAGCCATTTGGGTGCTTCCATTTTTTTTTTCCATTTCAAACTGTGTTCTGAACATTCTTGAACACATGTTATGGTGCAAGAATTTCTTGCACAAGGGATATCAGGGCTATTGGGTCATAGGACCTGAACATCTTCAACTGCACTAGGTAAAGCCGATTGTTCTCCAAGTGGTTGTATCAACCCATACTCCCTCCACCATGGGATGAGAGTTCCTGTTGTTTCATATTCTCACCAACACTTGCTATCTTCATGCCCTAATAATTTTTTATCTTAATATACTTTTTTATTTATTTATGATAGTCACAGAGAGAGAGAGAGAGAGGCAGAGACACAGGCAGAGGGAGAAGCAGGCTCCATGCACCGGGAGCCCGATGTGGGATTCGATCCCAGGTCTCCAGGATCGCGCCCTGAGCCGAAGGCAGGCGCCAAACCGCTGCGCCACCCAGGGATCCCTTATCTTAATATTGTAATTGCTTATACCACCTTACCTCCCAAAGCTTTGTGAAGTCGGAAGATGCCAGATCTTTAGGCTTAATGCCTAACTGGAACTGGGAGTACTTGAGGAAAAAGAGGCAGGCTCCCACTGGACAAGGTGTGTGTACCTGTACAGTATGTGGGCATCTCTCGCGGGAACACTGGGGATCATTGAGTACGTAATTCATGTAATGCCAGGTCTCAGGCTGTTGGGGCTCAGGCAGGGGTAGGGTTGAGCCTGGAGGTGGTGGTGGTGCGGCCAGGCTGACCCCAGAACAGGGCACTAGCTGCAGGCTGAAATGATGCTGGGATGCAGTCTCAACCTTTCGGGTCCTGTCCTCCGCAAGAGCCCTTCCACCTCAGGGTCTGGAAGGCTCTGCAGCACCAGGGAGCCTGTTCAGATCTCAGCTCTGATATTTAGCAGCTGTGTGACCTTGATCAATCAATGAACCTTCTGTGCCTCAGTTTTTTTGACTATAAAATGGGGGCAATCATAGTACATTCCTCGTAGAGGTTTTTGTGAAGATTGAATCAGTTGAAATAGGTCATTTGATTAGAACAGCACCAGTAAGATAGTAAATAATGTTATCTATTATTATATTTATATTCACATTAACAATAGCTTCAGAATACTAGCTATATTACTGTTGCTGTTGTTATTTCTCCCGAAGAGAAAGAATTCTCTTGGATGTCACAGCATTTATCTTTGTCCCAAATGTGGACCAGACCAGGAGGGGCGAGCAAGGGTATACATCACTTAATTGCTCTGTGATCATGGGTAAGTCACATTGCTTCTCTGAACCTGGGTTTCCCTAGTGGCTAAATGGGACTGCTCATGCCCTCTTCAGAGACTCAGCAGTGCTGGCTTATCTGGGGCAGGGCACAGGGCAGAGTCATGGTGGGTACTGGGTGACTTTTTCCATCATTCCATTGCCCTTGCCCATTCTGAGCAGGGCTGCAGGCAGATAGTGGTGAACAGGGAGTGAGTCCTGATCTCTAGGGTCCACAGTCTCATGAACAAAGCAGATCATGGCATTGTGGCAACAGGAGTAACTGTTATATGTATGGTGCGCTTACTGGTGCCAGACATTGTGTTCAGCCCATCTCGTGGGTTATCTGTGAAGGATAACTGCTGCCATCCTCACCATGGTGAGGCAATGGGCCCACAGCCCTCAGAGCTCTTATGATTATGCCAGGACTTGACCCACCATCTCTGACTCCAGCGTGTCTTAACTGAGCTGTGTTGCACAAGTACAGGAGGGTAAGCCCCTGACCACTGGGGTGGCGTGGGAAGAGGCATTACTGGAGGCATGCATTGGATGAGTTGCTTAAGCTGGGTATTGAAGGATGCATAGGAGTTGGCCAGGCACACCAGAATGGGGACAGGGCGGGCCTGCCAGGCAGATAGGAGAGCACTGGCAAAGGCGCGAGGTGCATGTGTGGGGGATTGAAGAAGAGTCCGTTATCTCTGGCCATAGTAACACTGCATACAAACCACAGCTGTGCAGGGTTGTGGGAATACACAGGGGTAGCTCAAGCTCCTGGGGAGGTTGGCTGGGTGTCCTGCTGATCCTGGCTGGGTCTCCCAGGTGTCTAGGCATAGGCAGAGTGTTGCTGACCTAAGCTGGCCTCAGTGGGGTTGATTAGAACTCAGCCCTACCCTGTGGGTTCTGCATCCTCCAGCAGGCTACCCTGAGCATGAGCTCTTGGTGATGAAAGTAGTACAAGTGAGAAGGCACCCCTGGGTGTGCAATGCGCTAGTGTCTCATCCACTAACACCCCACTGGCCACAGCAAGTCACGTGGCTGAGCCCAAAGTCCACGTGGAGGGTACTGCAGAGGGCAGAGACACGAGGAGGGGTGAAGAATCCGGGCCGCATCTGCAAGCTGCCACACAGGGAGTTGACGGAGGCCGAAGCGCCTGTGGGGTGGTCACGCTGCAGATGAGGTAGCAGAGGTCATTGGGGACGATCTGGGGAGAGTGGAGGGGCCAGCGGGAAGTGGGGAGGAGATGGGAGACTGTGCCGAGCACAAGAAAGGACACAGGCCTGGACCAAGGCAACAGGGGTGGAGACAGAAGAGATTGATTATGCCACTTCTGTCCTATAAAAACCAAGGAGTCAGGCTGAGGCACTCGGGTCTGCTACGCAGATGTCACAGATGGCCCCCGGGATATAATTGGCCTTGGCCTCTGCAGAAAGGTTAATTGCTCAGATCACAGAGTCTGAGGCTCGCAGGACTGACAGGAAACCTCCCCAATTAAGGACCGGGAGCTGTGAGCTTCGGTCCCCTCTGGTCACTTGACTAGGCTGTGGGCAGCAGTGGAGGGGCAGAGCGGCGAGAGGCCCTGCCCAGGGAGCTCAGAGCCCCGGAGAGACACTAAGCTTGAGCAAACATTCCGGGGGCTGTGACAGACAGCCTTACAGGGACAGTGGAGGCTAGAGGCTGTTTTGGCTGCAGAAACAGAAAACTCATTCCAACAGGCCTGAGCCAAAGGAGGAATTTGCGGCTCCTGTGACTCAGCGGTCAGGGGTGGAACCCGGTCACACAGCTGGATCCTGTGCTCCCTCCCATCTTCTGACTCTCAGCTGGGCCTTCCTGTGCTGGTCCCATTCTCAGGAGGGGCTACATAGCCCCTAGGAGATGCTCCCCCCACCAACAGTTCCAGGTCTCCATCCTCCCCAGTTGAGCAACCATCAATGGCAAGGGAGCACCTCCTTCCCAGATGTTTCAGCAAAGGTCCGCAACTGGCTCTGATTGGCCCAGCTTGCATCCCAAACCCACCCCTGAACCAATCACTGTGGCCTGGGTCACAGCCCAGCTGGAACTGGGAAGGGGTGGTCTGCCCTACCCCAGTACGAGGGCTGAGAACCAGGGCACAGTGGTTGGTCCCTACAAGGAAAAGCTAATTCTATTCCCAAAATGGATGCGGGTCTGGTCCAGGGTACCAGAGAGGGAGTGGTGGTGGAGACAGGGTATCGGTACCTACCAGGCTCCCAGGAGTCATGTCGAGAAGGCAAGGGCCCTCAGGAACTGTTGTGCGACAGCCCATTTCACAGATGAGGAGACTGAGCCAAGGATATGGTCATCTTGAAGTGGGGAAGCTGCTAGGAAGACAAACAAGATGGTAGAGTGGGGAGGGTCTAGGGAGAGGAAGGTTGGATTGGTGGATAGATTAGGGCCTTTCTGGGTCCTGTCTGAGGAGTTGACATTTTAGTTGAGACCCTAATGGAGAAGAAGAGGCAGCCACGTGAGGATAAGAGGAAAGATCCTTCCAGAGGGAGCAACTAGGTGCAGAAGGTCCGAGACTGAAGCAAACTTGGTCTCTCAGGGACCCAGGCTGATGGACACACCAACATCTCAACACAGGCAGGGGTGAGAGCCGGAAAGGTCATGCACCAGCTTTTTCTATGCATTTTCTTAAAAGTGATGCATATTTCTGCATAGAGCTGGGTGGCCAGTACAAGTCACCCTGTCCTTCCTATCTGCACAGGGGCCTGGGAAACAGAGGGGGGGTGGCATGGTTATCGAGTGAGGAGTAAGTGTGCCTGCAGGGCAAACCCACCATCCCTCCACCACCTTCTACCAGAAACTCTTATTTCAAAAATCTTTGCTGTTTGAAGGGCTGTCTGAAGAATGCTTTAATCTAAATGTTATTACTAATGAGGCCTAATCTATTTTCCCCTATGATTTTAGCTACATTCATTTCTTCTTTTGTGAATTATCTGGAAACCTAACCTCCTGGGCCTCCTTAAGAAAGTTGTTTTTTGTTTTTGTTTGGTTTTGTTTTCCCCCTTAACCTGAATCGCAAGGCATTTGGGAGCTCTGATCTCAAAGGCCCATCCACCTTGCATATTCTCCTGGATTCTCTGATCTTTAAAAATATCAAAGGAAATGCCATTTATATTGGCAAAAGCTTTGTGGGTGCCTCCCAGATGAAAGAATAAACCCCTGAAGTTGGTGAGTCTAGATATTTTTAGACTTTTCTGCTGGAGTGATAAAACCAGGATCCTTTTGGCCAAGGTGGTGATGGGGGTGGGGGTGGCAGGGCAGTGGCAAGAGAAAATATGTTGTCTGGCTCCAGTGTAATAGAGTAAGGGAGACTCAGGGAAGAATCATGCATTAGTTTCCCCCTGCCAAGATGAATACCCTGCTCAGATCGAGGAAGCCCATCCTTTGCACCCTCATGGATAAGCCCTAAAAGATTTCTGCCTACAGACATTCCCCCCCCCCTCATTCTGTCCATGCCTTGAAGATGCTGACATGGGCTTGCATAGCATTTTTCAATCTGTGGGGTCAAGCCTAGTATACAGTAGGAGCTACGTACGTGTCTGTGGTTAAGAATCAGAAGACCTGGGTTGAAGTCCACTATCTTGCGGAAGTTGTGTGACCTTGTTTGATTCTTATGCCCCCTCTGGGATGAACGTTTACCCTCTGAAAAATGAAGTACGGTGAACTCAGTTGTGGCTGGGTGTCTGAGTTCTGGGAAGGGTTGGGAACTGGCATCCCAGGACCCTGCCATCACTCAGCTGTGTTTAGTTGACTCACATGATGTTTGAAAACATTAGAATGCATTGCTGATGTTTCAAAATGCAGAGATTTCACATAAAATCAGGATTTCTGGCTTCTTTTGAAAAGTTGGAAGATCTAGCGATTCTGGGTGCATACTCCTTCCAGTTGGATAGAACCAAGATGCAGCCTCTTCCTTTATCCCAGATATGGGTTGCTCCACCCTGGGATGGACACCCTGGCAGCTGGCCACCAGGTCTTGTCGTCTTCCTGACATGGAAGCAGAGTGTCAGTCCCATTTATTTTTGGGACTGTGCCTTTACTTAGGAGGAAATTAAGAGACTTCTCACATCCATGTTCCTTGCAAGGGTGGAAAAGCATGTGCAAAGGCTCTGAGATAGGAATGAGTTTTGTATGCTCGTGGATGGAAAAGGCTAGACAGATGGGTGGTGGGTAGGGTCCTGGGAGGAACTTGACTGTGAGGGGAAACCACTGGAGCATTGATACACTTAAGGAAGGAGGTTTGATTTGCATTCTAGAAAGATCATTTTGGCTGCTGAATGGTGATAAATGTTAGGGGAAAAAAAATAAAAAGGGAAGAAGACTAGAGGATGCTGGTGGGGGGTGTTGGCAATTTGACATAGTGGGATCAAGGAAGACATCACTAAGAAATGATATTTGAGCAACACTTGGAGGAGGGGAGGGAGATCCAAGGGAAAAGCGTCAATTTAGGCAGGGGGAATGACAAGTGCAAAGGTCCTGAGGCAGAGTGTGCCTGGAGCATTGAAAAACAGCAAGGAGGCCAATCTGACTAAAAGGAAGTGAGCAAGGGGAGGGAGGGTAGGAGATAGAGTCAGGAGGGATGGGGGAGTTAAAGGCCATTGCAAAGGTGGCCCCAACAGTGAGTGAATGAATACTGGGCCAGTTGGCATGCACACGCAGAGTGGCTTCATGGAGGATCACAGAGGGTCTCTGTCTTGGCTGGGGCCCTCCTGAGGTCAGGACTTCCGAATATGAGAGTGTGGGGAGGGGGTGGATGCTGCAGTCTGTCTACTGAGCCCCGGACTCCTGGCCTGCTCTGTAAGAGTTGAACATTTTGAAACATCAGCAATGCATTCTAATGTTTTCAAACATCAACTTTGAAGCTGCCGTCCCTCCATAGCCCCCGGGACGGAGTCTCCCCACCTTGCGCTGTGAATAGGTTCCACCTGGGACCATCGGTGTGTTGCAATGCTGGGCATAAGGGCTGATGGAGTCAGGTGGGGGTTTGGGCCACCTTAGGTACTTGCCTTCATGGGACACATGTCAGACTAGTGGGGTCCTCAGGGCTGAAGCCTCTGCTGCTTCCTCGGCCACAGATTCTTTTTTTTAAAAAAGATTCTATTTATTCATGAGAGAGAGAGAGAGAGGCAGAGACACAGGCAGAGGGAGAAGCAGGCTCCATGCAGGGAGCCCGACGTGGGACTCGATCCCGGGTCTCCAGGATCACGCCCTGGGCCAAAGGCAGGCGCTAAACTGCTGAGCCCCCCAGGGATCCCCTCGGCCATAGATTCTACCCTTGCCTTCAGGGATCCCACCACGGTCTCCCCGCAGGTCAGCATGGACTGCAGGCTGCGCCTCCCTGCTCTCTCTGAGTGGCGGTGGCACGATCTTGTGGACAGGCACCCAGGTCTGACCCTTCCACCCCCCACAGGAGGCTTCCCCCAGCTCCCACTGCCCGCCGGATGAAGTGGCCTCCCCTGGCCAGTTCTGGCTTTCACACTTGGCCCCTGTGGTCCAGCCATGCTCGTAGTCCTAACTCCTGCTCTTGGTCTGCTCTGCCTTCCCTGGACCCTCCTCTAGAAACTTCCCGGACTGCCCAACCTGGCCCAGGCTGGCTCCTGGCAGCAGCCTTTCACGGCGGCGTTCCAGGTCTGGGGCAGAGCCAGCACTGAGCCACAGTGAGGCTCTATGTCCACATAGGCCGAGTCCACACTGTAACCCTTGATGGGGGTGTTATTGGCATTCCATTTTACTGATGAGGAAACTGAGGCCCAGCAAGATTTACATAACTCGCCCCAGATCACACAGCTGGCAAGTGGAGGAGGTGGGATTTGAACCAACCAGATTGGCTGCCCTCCTCTTCTCCCTCCTTGGCGCAAACCTCCCTGAGCCTACTGGTTCCCGTCACTAAAGCCCATGGGGTCTACACTGCCAGCCTCACCACCACCGCTCCTATCCCAGCCTCCAAAGTCACATTCCCCTTGGCATCGGCCTCTGAAGAAATCTGCCTCCCTCTCCACACACAGAAGGATCTGGATCTCCAAAGCATGTGGCCTCTTCTCATCTCCATCCTCATTCCCCGTGACCTTTGGGTGGCATTCATAAAAGTGGCTCCTCCTTCTTGGATCACTTGCTTCTCTTAGCTTGCTGCTGAAGGAGTCTGGCTGCCTCTTCTTCCTCTATGCTTGTGTCATTTCGTCATTCGTTCATTTAACAAATATTTACTGAGTGCCTCCTGTGCCATGCCAGACACTGTCCTCAAAGACAGTGCTGAACATGCCAGACAAAATCTCTGCCTGCATGGGGTTCTCATTATGGAGAGGGAACAGGCCACACATAAGTGAACTACCAGATAACATCATTTCAAATAATGAAAAACAAAACAGGGTAAAGTGTTGAAAGTGACATATGTGTTGGGGTGGTAGCTACTTTAGATGGAATAGTCAGTGACATCTGAGCTGGGAAGCAGTCAGTCAAGCAATGTTAGGGGATAAACATTCTGGACAGAGGGCACAGCAAGTGCAAAGGCCCTGAGGTGGCTGGAGTGTGGTGGGTAAGGGGACATCCAAGGGTATACAGTGGCTTGACAACCTGGTGGGATCTTGAAAGCCAGGCGGGGAGTTGGGGTTTATTTCAAGTGCAATGGGAACTCTCCAGAAGGTTACAACAAAGGAGAGACTTACTCAAGATAGTACTGAAGTCCTAGCCACAGCAATCAGATAAGAAAAAGAAATAAAAGACATCCTAATTGGTAAGGAAGAAGTAAAACTTTCACTATCTGCAGATGGCATGATACAAACATAGGAAACCCTGAAGACTCCACCAAAAAACTACTGATAAAAGGAACTATTTAAATAAACAGATAAATAGAACTGATAAATAAATTGAGTAAAGGTGCAGAATATGAACTCAATATACAGAAATCTATTGCATTTCTATACATTAATGATGAAATAGAGAAATGAAGGAAGCACTCTCATTTACAAATGCACTATAAAGAATAAAATACCTAGGAATAAACTTTACCAAGTAGGTTAGAGACCTGTACTCTCTGAAAACTATAAAACATTGATGAAAGGAATTGAAGATGACACAAACAAATGCAAAGATATTCCATGCTCATGGATTAGAAGAACCAATACTGTTGAAATGTTCATACTACTGAAAGCAGTCTACAGATTCAGTGCAATCCCTATCAAAATGCCACCAGTATTTTTCACAGCGCTAGAACAAATAATCCTAAAATTTGTATGGAACCACAAAAGACACCAAATAGCCAAAGCAATCTTGAGAAAGAAGAACAAAGCCCGAGGTATCACAATCCCTGATTTCAAGATATATTAATGGCATTTATATTTTTAGAAGATCCCTCCATCTCAGAATGTGGCCCATGCAGCAGAACCACCAGGGGTGCTTTTTTAACATGTGGATCCCCACCTCTGCCCACATCTGTGGCATCGGCTTCCTTGGGGGCAGCCTGGGAATGTGCATTTTAACAAGCACTTGCAAATTTGAGAACCGCTGCTTCAGGCAGAGATTCTTTTTTTTTTTTTTTTATTTAAGATTTTATTTATTTATTCATGAGAGACACACAGAGAGAGGCAGAGACACAGGCAGAGGGAGAAAGAAGTAGGGTCCCTGCAGGGAGCCCGATGCCGGACTCCATCCCAGGACCCCCGGGGTCACGCCCTGAGCTGAAGGCAGCCGCTCAACCAATGAGCCACCCAGGTGTGCCTTCAGGCAGAGATTCTTAACTTGGAAATTACCAAGGGGTAGCAGACAAAATTCAGGGGATCCAAGAGTTTGGGTGGCAAAATATTACATCTCTACTCTCATAGCCTCTATTTGGCAGTCTGTAGTTCCCTCCTAGCCCCACCTGGGACTTTGACACCAATCAGAATCAGAGTTTTCACGACACATTACAGGGTTTGTAGAGATCTCGAAAATACCACTTCCCTCCTCACTGCTTTGAAGCCATGGGAGTTATTAGACCTTGTTATTTCATGCATTAATAAAGAAGCATGTAGGTTAATATTATACATCTGACTTTTTAAAAAATGTCTTGATAACTCCATTTCAATATAATTAGTTTCCTTTGCAATTCTATATATGTTTGTTTTATGCATTTAAAGACGTTATTCAGAGGAAGAACCCTTAGGTTTCATCAGCTGTCATAGAGGTGTGCGGCCCAGAAAGGGTGCAGAACTCCTGTAGGGAGCTGGAGGCAGGGAGAGGGGGGCACGCAGGCAGAGCTGGATGCCACTCCTGACTCCCCTTGCCAATGCTGTGGGACCTTGGGCAAATTACTTTCCTCCTCTGTGCCTCTGTGTCCTTACCTATAAGGACCTATTTCTAATGCTTGTTGCACCTATTTCTAATGCTTGTTGGAAGGACCCAGCCAGGCCCCCGGGGGCAGGGGGCGGGGGCACCAGGACGTGCCTTTCATTCCACTGGCATGTGCTCATTGAGGCTAGCTGAGGGGGGCGGAGCTGGACTTGCTGTGCTCTGAATCCCAGCTCTGCCGCTTGCTAGCTGTGACTCTGGGCTGAGTAATGAGCCACTCCGTGCCTCAGTTTCCCCTCCATAACTTAGAGGTAATAATAGCACCCAGGTCATAGGGTGTTGTGAGATGAAATGAATTTCTATTTGCAAGAGCCCACTCTGGTGGTTGGCGCTCCTTAGGCGAAATATAACATGGTCATTATTGGGTGTGTGTCTCACCCCTGAAGTTAAATTTGGAGTTCCCGGAGGGCTGGATCCAAGTCCTGTTCCCCTCTGCATTGTGCATACTACCTGACACAGAGTCTGGATTTGGGAAATATGTTTCCTGCATGACTGCTCTTTTTTTCAGGGTGAAGCCACACCCTAGAGGTCAAGATCACAGAGGGCAAATCAGATGCCACCAGGGCCACAAGGGACCCCGGATTCTTTAAGGGGGCCACAGGGAGGGACAGAGCAGAGGGCTAGAGCACAGCTAGTCTTGGGGTCCTGGGCAAAAACTGAATCTGGATAATCCAGTTGACAGGATCTCCCCACCACCCACTGAGCCTGTCATCTTCCCTAAGCCCTGACCATATCTGTCCCCAATTGAATACTGGCTTCTTTCTTTCCTCTCACTATTTCCTTCCAGCTCCATTGTAAAGGTCTCTGCTCACCCTCAGGGTGATTCCCTGGGCTGTAGCCTCTACTGTGGGATACTACAGGGAAGGGTGGGGAGTGTGGCAAACAGCAAAGTACCTGCCTCGCCTGTGGGAGTAGCCACCCCTCGGCTCTAGCCGATGTCTTCAGGTGGTGGCATAGTCCCGGCCTGCTGGGTTTCCACAAGAATCTAGATTCTCATGAGGCTTTCCCATTTTGAAATGTTGGCATGGAATTCAAAATTTTTAAAATACCACGTAGACCCAGAGAGGAAGACACACACACACACACACACAGGCCAACAGACAGAGAAAGAGAGGAAACAAAAAACTCCAGAAAATAGAAGAACAACAAAAAAATCTCAGAAACTTGTTCTTGGGCCAGTATGCAACTTCTGACCTACCCTGCTCTATTTCCTTCACCTGCACAGCAGCCCCATTTGGGGAGAAGGGGAGGCCCAGGGAGGTGAGAGCACTTGCCCAATACAATGAGGTGGTGGGGGAGGTGGGCAGCATGGGGCTGGGGGCCAGAACCCAAACCTGGCCTTCTAAGCTTTTCCCACTACACTGCAGCTACCAGCCTCCTCTCAGACCCCAGCCTGTGTGGGCCAGAGCTTATGTCCAAGGCCAGCTTCTGGACTCTAAAGAGAAAGAAGACTCATTGCAGTGTGGTGCTGAAGGCCAAGGTCACTATGACACATCTCAAATGCTCAGTGACTGTCCCCGGATTCCAACAGAGCGGTTTCTAAAGGGCATGTCTGCTAGAGTCATTTCTAAATTGACGGGGACTGGAGCCTTGCAGAACTCTGGGGGCAGTAAGGCATTGTCAGAATCCGTTCTGGTGATAAACTAGTTTGTCCACTTGAGAGCTCGGAGGAGAAGGACTCATTCCTTGGGGCTCAGAGTGTCAGCTTGATACACCCACATTTGCTGAGGCCCTACAATGTGCCAGGAACCAGACTAGGGGTGGGCTTTGCAGCCATGATCTTCTTGACTTGTCCAGAGAACGTGCAAGCTTGGTCGTGTTGATTCCATCTTATAGTCAAAGAGACTGAGGCTCAGAGAGGTTAGATAAAGATCCAAGGTCAAATCCAGACCTCTATGACCCCAAGACTCTCTCCATCTTAGCACGGCATCTACCTGGAAGGAGTGGAGAGACCATCTTCTTTGCTGAGGGGGATCCGAGGGCCAGAGCAGGGGCTGGGTGGTCAGGAGAGGCTTCTTGGAGGAGGTGACCTTCTATGAAGAAAAAAGGTATATTAGTTTCTCTTTGCTATTGTAACAAATTAGCACAAACCTAACGACTTAAAACAGCATAGATTTCTTATCTTGCTGTTCTGGGGATCAGAATTCTAAAATAAGCCTCATGAGGCTAAAATCAATCACAGTGCAGGAGTGTGTTCCTTTCTGAAGGCTACAGGTGAGAAACTGTTTCCTCGCCTTTCCAGCCTCTGGAGGCTGCTTGCGTTCCTATGCTCGTGACTAACCCCATAGCACCCCAACCTCTGCTTCTGTTGTCCTATCTCCTGTTCCTGAATCTGACTCTCTGGCCTCCCTCTTATAAGGACCCTTGTGATTACATGGGGCCCACCTAAATAATCCAGGATAATGTCCTCGTCCCAAGATCATAATCACATCTGCAAAGTCCCTTCTGCCACATAAGAGAATATATTTGCAGGTTCTAGAAACCAGGATGTGGGTATCTTTGCAGACCCTTATTCAGAAGCAGATGACCCCACCAGAGGCCAACACTTCGAGGGCTGGAGTCAAGCCTGAGGCTCCAGAGGGCATGGAATGTTCAGCAAGCAGCCATGCTGAGGGTTGCTGGTGGGCAGAGCTGCTTAGGTCCCACTTTTCAAGGGCATCAAATGCCACATCGGGACATTTGAACTTCATCCTCCAGAGCAGTGCTCCTCACACTTGAACGTGCATCTGGATCAGCTGGGGATCTGGTGAAAATGCAGACTGTGAGTCAGTAGGTCTGGGCGGGGACCTAGAATCTGCATTTCCTATAGGCTCCCAGGGGCTGCAGCTGTTGCTGCTTTGTGAACCAAGGCTCTAGAAAAAGATGGTGATGCAGAAAACAGTTCCACCCAGGCTCTGTGTTTCCAGAGCATCACACTCGTTGGCATTTGAATGGCATTCTCTTCCCAAGCCCTCTGCTAGCTAACGTTTTTGCACATCCTACAAGAGCGGCCACTGAGGATCGCCACCATGACCTCCAGTCCAAGCCTAAAAGGTTCCGTCTGACTCATTGAAGGAAGTTTCCCAGCGCTGTGACACCAGCAACTCACCAGTCTTCTCAGGCCTTCATGCAAAGGATGTGGCGCTGGGGTGGACAAGATGACTCGGGAATAGCTCTCAGATCCCCGCTCTTGGCTCCATTATATCAATGTGGGCATATTTTTAGAGCTGAATTGTCTTTTCTTTTAATCTAACTCTTTGAAAATTGGCACCCTGGTGTGTGGGGTGGCGTGGTATTTGCTGGAACCCCTCCCCCCATCCCTGAGCAAGCTGGATAACCGAGGGTTTGCTGGGTATTTCACTCCTACATGGAGATATGTGAGGACCATGTAGGGTCTTAAAATGTTACTTCGACGCAACGCATCCAGGATAGAAATGCCTTTAGACATCATTGTATAGAGGGCTGTAAACTCAGACTCATGAGAGCTAGACGGGAGCCAAGAAAGGGTGACGGGAACCCTTCAGGCGGGGTCTGTGCTGACCCAGACCTATGTGCCCTGTCTCAAGCGAGCAGCCCCAGCTCAGCCCTACAGTCATCAGCATATGGGAATGCAGGTCCAGTATTGCTGCATCCACTCATTTTGCAAACGAATCCAGAAACCTGGATGAAATTTTATGTGAAGTCTCCTATTTTTAAATGTTGATAATGAATTCAGATATTTTTAAAATATGTGTGGGCCAAACAAGACATTTTTGTGGGCTGGATTCGGCCTGTTGGCAGCTTGTCTGAGAAGCCACTTGTTTTACTGGGGGGGAAACTGAGGCCCACAGAGGCACAGGGGCCTTCTTGAGGTCCCGCAGCATCGGCTGGAATGCAGGGCTGCTGAGTTCCAACTGACCATCCATCCTCTCGCTGTGGCTCCTCTTCGGGCCACCTCCTTCCCCCTCCAGACCTCAATCCCCGCACCTCTCTGAGGGTTACCCTGCTCCCCAGTCTTGCAACATCCAGCAACCTGGGATGTTGACATGGCTCCCGCTCCCTACCCCAGTGCCCTCAACTGGTTTTGTGACATGGGTGCATCCTAACTCCTCTCTGGGCTAACATCTCGTGGAGATGGAGCGCTGGGGGTTCAGTGGCCCCCAGAACCCCTCCCTGCAGGTCCCTGAAGCCTCCCAGCCCCTGAGCATCCCCACCTCTGAGCTTCAGTATTGACATTCTGCAAACAGCAGCTGTCATGAAGCCATTTCCAGCCCCAGAGGTCCTGGCCCACGTCATTTACATGATTTAACATGCTGGGTTTCGGGGGGCGTGTCTCTGAGCCCACAGCCAGCAGCCACTGCACCATGACTTATTGATTTGACATATTAAACTGATGGATTTGGGGGGGGGGAATATTTTATCTTGAAATGCCATGGTGCTTTGGGATTTCATATGATTTTGCAACAGTTCCCCTCTGCTCCCCAGAAGGGTTTTATTTGTCCAGTGGCTGGGATGCACTTGTTCTGGCTGCCTACTCCTTGGCCACATCCCATGGGAATAACAACAAAGACAATAATAGTAACAGCTCGTGCTTACATAACACCTGCTGTGTGCCAGGCACTGCCCTAAGCACTTTGCTCATCTATTAACTCGCTTTGTCTTCACACAGCCTGCAAAGTGGGTACTACATCCACTCCCAATTGTCAAGTGAGAACACAGGTTCAATGGGAGTGTGTCACTTGCCCCGTCTCCCAGCTAGTACCCAGTAGAGCCAGGCATCAACCGAGGTGAGCCGGCCCAGGTCCCTGTTTTTCATGCCTGTGCCCCACTGCCACTTATAATTATCCTAATTGCTCATAATTATACTTATTAGGAAGTAATAGTAACACTTAGCTTCCTTGAATACTTCCCAAGTGTCAGGCTTGTGTGATTTACAGATCTTGTCTCATTTAATGCTCAGGACAGATCTATTATGCCCATTTTTCAAATGAGGAAACCGAGGGACAGAGGCATAAGGCCCCCGGCCAAGATCGTACATCCAAGACACAGTTCCCACCCGTGATCTCCCACTCAGCCAAACTGGTCCTGGAAACTCTCTTAGCAAGGGAGGGACCGGGGCGAAAGGGAAATTGTTCTTGAAAACCCATCAATTCCATCAATGGAGGGTCAGAGTTGGTGTTATGAAGCTGTTTTTTAAAAAGGCAAAAAGAGCAGCTAACAGGATTAGCTGTCACCCCACGGGCCCCGTACCTGATGAGAAGCCATTTCATTTCTTCTGCCCTGGGAGGTCACCAGTTCTCGGCTGTAAATCGAGCCATTCGTGCCAAAGTCAGAGACTCTAAGCAATCATCTCTGTGATTCCTTAGACTTTCTGGATGTCACCAAGGCAAGACCCCACCGTCCCGGCTAGAGGCTGCCAGCCCACTGTCCTTTCAGATTTCCTTTATTCACACGTGTGGGCATCCATAACAGGAATAATCATGATGAGCACTGATTGCAGGCCAGGCCCTATGCAGTGGTTTCCAATGTTTAATTATTCAAGTTCCACCTTCTCTGTGTTTGCCACACGCCAGCATCTACCATCTAGCATTGACTCAATCTTCTTCTGAAGTTGACTCACTTTTCTCTTTTTTTAGGGGGGTAGGAGGGACAGAGGGAAACGGAGAGAGAATCTCAAGCAGACTCCATGCACAGCATGGAGCCCGACGCAGGCCTCCATCTCACGACCCTGAGATCATGACCTGAGCCAAAATTAAGAGTTGGACACTTAACTGAGCTTAACCCAGGCGCCCCTGAGGTTGACTCGCTTTCTTATACGTACATTAAAAAGGGAACTTTTGATCAGTGGTGCTCATGTTTGAGGGTTCGTCAAGATCGTCTGGAGAGCTTGTTACAACAGTCAGGTCCCGAAGCCCAAGAATTAGCATCACACGTTGTTGCGTGCGACTGCAGGTTGGGGCCCACGCTGAGACTGCTGGCTGAAACTACTGCTCTAATTGGATCCCTTGCCAAAAACCATGATGTGTCAGGGAGGGTCCCTGCAGGAAACAGAATCCCCCAAATGGTTCAAATGAAGGCACTTTAATGAAAAAGTCCTTATAGAGGCATGGGAAGGGCTAAGAGAGTCTGAGGCCCCCAAAGGCTGGCTATAGAAGGGAGACGTTACCAGTCTTGGGTGGGAAGGAGAAAGGGTGGGAAGACTGTAAGAGCCACAGCTGCTTTGCTCCCACAAACTTTGGGAGCTGTCATAGAAAGAGAATGAAACCTCTGCCAGAGAAGGGGCTCAAGACAGGGAGCAGGGCAGAAACACACTGACTTCTCTCTTCCCACCCTCCGATTTCTAGCCAGTGCCCCTCATTGCTCATCCAGAGGGCCAGGCAGCCTGGGGGTGGGTTCCTAGGAGTCAGGTCCCTGGGGCACATAACAGGGTGGAGAAAGGTAGAGAGCAGTGGGTGGGGGAGAATGGGAGAGGATGGGGCTGATGGAGAATCACCAGCCCAGGAGGAAATCGTCTAAGTGTCCTTCACGTTGACCTAGGAATTGCCCAAGATTTTGAGCCCTCTCACGGTTTTAAACAATTAACAAGTGCTAGAAAGGTGTTAAGGACACATTAGCACCAAACAGAGACTCTTGATTGAGGTGATAAGAATTTTTAAAATAACAGAGAAGTGAGTAGCTTTTTCACTTTTTGACTCAGACAATTTCTCGTGGTACCTCCCACCCCACCCAGGAAACACAGATGTGTAGATGGCACCCCCCAGCGTTACCCACTTGGAGTACTTAGCTCTCATCAGGCATTGGTTGAGGGCTGCAGCTGGGGGTGGAGGGTGGAATCAATCCCCCCACACACACACCCTGTCTAGCCTGCTGTGAAGGTGGGTGAAGGTGGGGGTGGGCGCTGGTGACCAGGGCAAGCACTGGGCCAGAGAGGGCCATATGCCGGGAGGGGGCAGTGTGCGCGGAAGTGCTGTGGCAGGGGTGGGTGGGGCACCCATCATGTCAGCCTCACGGCCCTCTTCCCAGCCTGTTCCCTTGGGGACTGATGTTCATGAGCGTCTCAACCACCCTCGTGCCTCCAGTTACCATCTCTTTGACAATCATTTAATGAGTGCCCATGTCTTGCCAATGCCTGCACCTTTCTGCCTGAGCTCCAGGTACATCCTGGACATCCTGCCGGAGGTCCTGCAACTGATGTGGAAGCCCACTGTCTTCCTGCCTTAGGATCACCTCATTCTCAGTGAAGAACATTCACCATCTGCACAGTTGCCCAAGCTGGACACATGGCCCCACTCTGGACTCCTTCCTGTTTTTTGTGACCACATTCACGGTCAGAGTCTGCTGAGCCCATGCCTTGGGGGTTATCAGGTTCCCCACTTGTCCTCACCCCCACTGTTGCCATGGCAGGCCACCATCATCTCTTGCATGGAGCATAGCAGGGACCTTCAGCTGGCCTATCCACCCATGCATCCTTCCTGAGCGGACCTCTTGATGGGGGGATCCTCCCTTTGTTGAGACCCTGAGGACCCCACTGGCCTCTGCCTCGTGGGTGAAGCCCACCTTCCACAGCTTGGCTTTTGGCATCCTCATGGCCTATTTTCCCTTGTGACGTCCTTCCTCCCACCCATCCCCCAACATCTGGGGGCCAGCTGGCCTCAGGATTGTTGAGTACTGAAGCCCACCCTCTCCCCCATCCTGGTTCAGGAATTGCTTGGGATGCTGGAAAGCATGTAGATGAGAGTCATGGCCAGGGACCCCTGTGTCCCTCAGCTTAGATGGGCCCTTCTGACCAGCCCAAGAGCAGAGAATAATATGATTTCAAAGTGGCTACTCCATCCTGCCAACTTATAGCCATGACAGGTCCTGGCGTCAGAGAGGTCCAGTTTTGAACCCAGATGGTACCACTATCTAGCTGTGTAGACTAGTTGCTTCGTCCCTCTGAACCGAAGTTTGCTCATCTGTAAAGTGGGTGCTACCTCCCTACTCATAAGGGTGTTAGGAGGATAACATGTGAGTGCCAGTGTCTGAGGTCAGGTTCCCTAGATGTAGACACTGAGATGAGGATTCATGTGTAAGTCATTTACAAAGGAAATGCCCCAGGGGAGAGGGGTGAGAGAATTGGGGGAGGCAGGGCCAGGGAAATAAATCTGGAAAGAATAAGAGCCTAAGTAACTGTAACCAGGAAATATAGTGCCTGTTTCTCCATAGTTAACTTACTTATTTTCTGAGTATCTGAGCCCCTGACGCCCATCACACCCCTCAGCCCATCTGAAAAAGCAGAGCTGAATGCTGCTGTGAGGGCAAGTGGGAAGGGTGGAGGCCTGGCCTGGGCCCATGTAGGCAGGGATAAGAGCACCATCCCCTTGGGGAGGGGGAGTAGGGATGCTCTGGGGGAGGCACTGAGTCAACAAGCAGCACAGTGGTGAGGGGCGGCCTCCGCCTGCCACCAGGATGACAGCAGCTGGAGGTGAAGGCTGCTGGGAGGGAGGCCAGGCCTCCGAGGGAGCTGCCGCCCTCCTGGTGTGGCTCAGCTCACCCCGTATCTCCTGCCTTCCTCCCTGCTGCCTCCGTGGGCCTTGGGCCAGGGAAGGGCCTCGGAGGCTATGAGTGTGCCGTGCCAGGGGGTGTTTTAACAACATCCAGGCTGCCAAGAGCACATTATTCTTTTACAGAAATCCAAGGGATTGCCCAGGAGATATGATATTTTTGTAGCCAAAAAAAAAAAAAAAAAAAGAAAAAGAAAGAAAGAAAGAAAGAAAAGAAAGGAAAAAAAAAAAAAAAGAAGGAAAGAAAAAAGAAAAAAGAAAAAAAGGAATTTCTCCACAGCTCTAAAAGCCCGTGTGCTAGGAATGATAGTGGGTGTTCCAGAATCTGGATTCTTCATCAGGGAGCAGATAAGGACTGAGAATTTTCTGTTTGTTTGCTTCATTCACTAAATGGTATATTTTGGATGTCCCTAGGACATTTCTGGTGGAAGGAACAATTTATAAAAGCAGAGAGGTAGGAAAGACATGTTTGACAAGTTTGGAAAACAGAAAAGCTGAAGATCGGGACTCTTTGTTGTAAGGGATAGAAATTCCACCTCAGACTGGCTTCGGCAAAGATAAGGACTTAACTGGTTCATGTGACTGAAAGAACAAATGACAATAGCTTCAGGCATGGCTGGATCTAGGGGTTCAAACAATGTCATAGGACATAATCCTCATCCATCTCAGCTCTGCCTTCCCTGGCATTGGTTCTCCTTTCACAAAGGCCCTTGCTCCTTGGTGACTCAGTGAGTTCCATCCTTCCACCCTCCTAGGCTCAAACCCAGGAGAAAGAAAGGACTTTTCTTCGCCAATAGTTCCAGCAAAAGTCCTGTGACTGACTCTCATTGAACTGACTTGGGTCATGTGTCCATCTCTGGCTGGCCAGGCCTGGTCCATAGTCCCTTCTCTAAAGTGTGGGGCTTGCTCTAACACTGGTTAGTGTGGCTTTAAGGTAGGTCGTGTGATGCGTTACATTTTCTCATGCCCATCCTTTTTCTCAGAAATCTTATCTGCTCCCACGATTCCATTTCTCCCTCTTGACTCTGTCTCTATCCTTGGACCTCACTCAACCCCCCTGGGCTCTATTTCCAGGGGACCATGGTGGGGGCATGTACCTCTCATACAACAACAGTAATATCATACATTGAGCTGTCACTAGATGCTAAGCACAAGCTCTTCACATTGCTGTGTAGTGGAATCCTCACAGCATGACAATATTATGAAATAGGTGTTACTATTATCTTTGTTTTCTCCATGAAGAAACAAAAGCATAGAGAGGTTCATTCTTAAATCAATGACTAGAGTTCGGGGTGGGGGGTCATGAGGCTCTGGTTGGCTAGATAGGAATCATGTGCTTGACCATGGAGCCAAGATGTGAGTCAGCTGCAACTCAACTACACAGACCAAGAGAAGGGAAAGGACACTCCAAATGAAAAACATGTAGAATGAAGGGAGCGAGAATGTGGGGTGGGAGAAACAGAATATGCCCCCTAAACTAGGTGGTAAATGATGGCAGTCCAAATTGGAGAAGTTTGGGAGGAAAGGGAGCTGTGCTAGCATAGGATCCACAAAGACTTGGGCAGCGAAGCCAGTGCAAGGACAGAGGTGCAGCTGGCCTTCAGGAACAGCTGGAACCAGGCACTCACACTCTCATCCCATTGGCCAACACTAGGTCATGTGATCACACTGGACCAATCAGCTACGCCCAGGAAGGCAGCCCCACTTTTTTAGAGCAGGGCTGCTGGGGGGTGGGGGGGGGGTTGGTTAGCCACGAGGTTGAAGCTGGGGAAGGAGCCGTAGTAGTTTCTAGAAAAAGGGGGATACGGTACTGGGCAGACGAAAATGTAGGCGCATGCTTGTAGCTGCAGGTGATGGAGAACCCCGCCCTGACCAGTGTAACCATAGGGAAGCACTCGGGATTGGTGGTTGGCCCAGTGACGTCACCCTTCTGGTTGCTCTTCATCCTAAGGCCGGTGCCCCCACCCCCGCCCCCCGGGCCATCAGACGGCTGCCAGGAGCGGAGAGGGACTGCGTCCATCTGCAGGGCTGGGGGGTCCTCCCTGCGGTCAGGACGGGCCGATGCCCATGGCATCCCTCCTCTCACGGCCACTCTGCGCCTGTCGTGCAGGGGTCCTGTGGCTGTCGGTGGTGTCCGAGGTGCTCTACATCCTCCTGCTGGTGGTCGGCTTCAGCCTCATGTGTCTCGAGCTCTTCCACTCCAGCAATGTCATCGACGGGCTCAAGCTCAACGCCTTCGCAGCTGTCTTCACGGTGCTGTCAGGTAAGGTGGGGGGGCCTCAGGTGGTGCAACCTAACCCCGGGCTTCCGGCAGAGCGGACCCCGCGGGGTTCCCGGGCCGCCCTGGGGCCGAGGCCTGGCGCTCCCACCCGGTGACCGTGCACCAATCACTGCCCTTCTCTGAGCCTCCGTGTTACAGTTTGTAAAATAGGATTTGTCTGCTCGCCTGTTCACTCATTCGGTGGTTATTGAATCACTGTGCTAATAATAAGTACTGGGAGGGGGGATCCCTGGGTGACTCAGTGTTTTGGCTCCTAACTTTGGCCCAGGACCTGATCCTGGAGTCCCGGGATTGAGTCCCAGGTTGGGCTCCCTGCATGGGGCCTGCTTCTCCCTCTGCCTGTGTCTCTGCCTCTCTCTCTCTCTCTCTCTCTCTCTCTCTGTGTCTCTCATGAATAAACAAATAAAATCTTTTAAAAAATAATAAATACAGGGGTTTTAGTGATGAACAGAAAGGGTCAGTTGTAGTCTTCCTGGAGCTTAACACATGTGGGAGAGAGAGGTGGATTAGCTTGAGATGTATTCAGGAGCTGAACACCGAACAGTCTAGTGATGGATGGTATTTGGGGGATGAAGCAGAGAGAGGTGCTTTATTAGAATGAGGGGATGGTGGTGTCTCCTGTAAGGATATAAAAGGGGGGCCTGTTTGGGGTGGCAGGCATATCACTCATCTGCTTTAGCTTATTTGCCTTTGAGACATTCTTGTGGAAGCTGAAGGAGCAAACACCCCTGGAAGCTCAGGGGCTAGTGTGGGGTGGGCAGAGATTGTGTGTCACGGCCACAGCTGAGGACTTTGAAGGTTTTAGGGAGAACGGGATGCTCCGAAGCATGATATGACTCAGGGAGGTGGAGACAGACGACTCCAAGAAAATGCCATTAGGTAAGGTGGCCAGGTGCCCAGAGTTATTTCAACAGATCCCGGTCATGAGGGGTTAAGCAGGGAATGTGCCAGAGGGAGTCAAAGGAACCTATAAACCATAACTTCAGGCGGCCTGACAGATAGAGTGGTGGCTTGGCTGTGTAAGACATCTGTTCCTAAAAAGCCAAATGTAAATTGAATTTCTATAAATCTAATCCCATTCTTCATGCTTTGGAAGAACCCTCTATTTAATGAAACCGAAACAATGAACCTTTTGGTGAGGGAAATAATCTCCCCCTAATTGAAGTATGTGTATATAACAGAGGGATCCCTCGAAGATTGAGAGCTGAATTCAAGAGATTACAGGACGTGCCACAGATCAAAACATGCATGACCTGGCTTTCTTGGGATGTGGAAATGTAACCATCATAGTAAAGGAAAGCAAGGAGAAGCAGAGTGATTCTCAGTAGCATGGTGTCCGTTTTGGCTCCTCCTCACACCATTCCTAGCTATTGGACTGTGGACTATTCTGGACCTATTTGTTCTCCCTGCCCCCTGATCTTGTATTCATTTACTCAACCAATATTCAATGAAGTCCTACAGGACCAGGTGCTGTGTGTTTGGGGAGGTCAAAGGAAAAACAGCTGTGCCTTCATCCTCCCGAAGTTTGCAGTCTTATGAGAGACAGACTCATCAAACGATTATAAGACGGTGGGTTGACCTCTATGTACTGGGTGTGGCGAGAGGCTACAGGAGGGGGACCCATGTTAGCCTGGGGTGGGGGGTGTAGGGATGGGTGGTTGGAGGGCATGGGGAAGGCACCCTTTGAGCTGAGACTTGGAAAAAAATATAAGAGTTTCCTTGACAGACAGCTTGGGGAAGGCACACCAGATAGAGGGAACAGCATGGGCAACATGCTGTTGTGGGGTGACATATTCTGGAAACTTCGAGTAGTTCAGAATGATGGGAAGGTAGAGGAGAACAAGCAGGAGAATTGAGAGATGAGGCTGGAGAGCTGGGTGAGGGTCTTGGTGCTTTGCAATGATCTTTAGATCTTACCCTGTAGGCGACAGGAAGCCTTTAAGAATTCAAAGCAGAGGGAGATATGGTCATTTGGGGTTGAGGCTCAGGCTGTGGTATGGACGGAGTGAGGTGGGGAGACTGGCCAGGAGGTGACAAGCGCAGGGGTGGTTGGAACAGGGGATGCGGGTTCACCCACCCTCCGGCTAAGAGGTAAAGTCAGCAGGGCTGCAGGCAGCTCAGGAGAGCTGTGTGGGCATAGAAAACAGAGCCCAGGGAACTTCCTAGTGTGGAGTCCACAGAATTCAGGAGGTGCACGAGCCTGATGGGGAAGAGTTCCAGCTTTATTTCTCTAACTTGTAGCGGTCATGCAGTGTGTCCTTCAGCTATGAATGGAGGCAATAAAACTCGGTAGCGGGTGGCACCTGTTATGTAGTCACCAATAGTAATCTATATTTTCCTCTCACGCTGCAGTGGTGGCAGATATCTCGACATGCACTCATTCAAAATGTGATGCCTCTTGGAGCTTCTGCGGAGTCTCGCTATCTAGCATGTTAACGAAGAAACACATGTACTCCTGTACCGCAGACGTATTTGAGTATTTTGCTAACTATATTTCTGTATAGCTGGTTTGCTCTGTAATCCTATGTATTTTATTATGCAGCCAGAAACACCGTTCTGAGGAGGGGCCCACAGGTCCAGGTGGCCAGAGCCTCGGATCTGGTGTCCCCTGGCTGGTATCTGGCCAGGAACGTAATGAACGGTGTAGCTCTGAGAGGGGGAAGGTGGGAAAGGAGCAGAGAGTGAGAGGTGATGGGTCCGGGCTGAGGTGTGACATGCTGTGGGACCTCCAGGCTCCTCTCCCTTGTTAAGTGGTTTCACCTTTTCTTTCCTGGCTCCACGCTCGAAGATTCCCTTTCATTAGCCCAAGCACCCGGCCCTCCCCCTCAACCTGCTCACTCCAGTCACAGCATAAAAGCTGGTAGGCAGCCCAGGACAACCATCTCCAGGTCCTCAAGCAAACCTCTTGTGGGGTAGGAGGTGGGGCCTCTTCCCCCTGCCTCAAAGGGCTTATCAAAATTTTCACCCCTCAAAACAAACAAACAAAAAAAAACCCCAGAGTCCCACCGCTAAAGAAAATAAGATTGTCTCCAATAATTTCAGACAGATAAACAATGCAGGGCTCAGGAAGGTTAATTGACTTGCCCAGGGTCACACAGCTGGTCAATTGTAGAGGCAGGATTAAGCCCAGCTCCTGCTGGCTTGAAAGCCCTGTGCTCTTTTCAAGGGATGGAGCTGCAGGGGTGACCGGGCTGGAGGGAAAAGTCTTAAAAGTCTTTAGGAAACAGTAACTAAGAAGGCTGTGTGAGCCAGATGATGTCGTAAGACCCAAGTAGCCGGTGGAGGAGAGAAAGGATTTTGTATTGCTGCCTGGGGGAAGAGAAATGGGGGCAACAGGATGCCAGGGGAGAGGCTGCCTGGCCTTTCCCGAGCCAGTTGTGAACAGGGCAAGGGGTGAGGAAGGGCCTGGCGGGGTGCGGGGCTTCGGGTCTGCTCTGCTGGGAGGGAAGGGGTGGGCAGGCCACTGGCAAGGCCCATGTGGGGGCAGGGCTGCTCCCTGAAGCCCCAGAGCAACTCACACGGAGGAGGGGTCCTCCGCCTGAGGGCAACGCCTCCAGGGTAGAGGGCAAAGCAGAGTCGGGGCAGCCCCTCCTTAACCCAATTACTATAATCAATTATAACGAACCAAGTAATTATGATAACTCATGATAGCGGGCGCCGGCTGAGATGCCGCTGAGCACCAGCACTGGGCTCCTCCTGCCACACGGTGTCCTTGGGAGGAAGAGACTAACACTGCCATCGGCAGCTGGGAACACCCACTTGCCTACTGTGCCTAGCTGGTAAGTTGTTGAACCCCCCTAACTGCCCGAACCTGCCACATGAAGTGCCTGGAGCTGGGCTTAGCACCTGGGACCTCAGCTTATTGTTGTTATTATTATTGTTCCCAGCAATCTTCCAGTAAAGCGAGGGCAGATAGTGGCCCCAGGACCAGCCCTGTTAAGTAAGGGGGCACCAAGGGGCTCATGCTCCGTCAGTGAAAGGAGAAGGGGTGACACAACCCACCCAGCAGGGCTGCATTCCTGGCTGGAAGTGGTTGTAAAGATACGGTTGCTGCCCTGTATCTTTACAACCCCCCGCCCGACCCCGAGGACTGGGGGCTATGGTTGCTGGTCCACTGGCCCTGGGGGCCTAGAGCTCATAGAACTTCTAAGGATGTATGAAATGTTTTAATTTTGACTGTTTTTTCAAATCGGAAGAAAAAAATGTCATAGTAACAAAGACCTAACAGTGGATCTAGACAGGATCATAATTGTCTTTCTACTACCACTGCAGTCAGAAAGTACGATTTTTTTTTTATAAAGTATGATTTTTAATATTTCTTTTACGGAGGAAAAGGCCCATGGAGGCAGAAGTGTTTGGGACCCATGAAGGTCATGATGTGGCCCTGCAGTGGGCCACAGCTTTTCTTGGGCTCTCAGGACTGAGCAAGACCCAATTCCAGACCAGGCGTGGCTCCAGCTGCCTGTGGCCCCTTCCTGGGTCCTGTGATTTCAACCAAGAGGTACGGAGAAGACCGAAGACTCCCTGAGTTTCTTCCTCCAGCAACGGGAGGCATGTGAGAGCAGGCTGAAAATGTCTGTTTCCCCGCCCCGATTCCTACGAAAAGTGAGACAGATCTCCTTAGGAAAAACACAAAGTCATTTGGAGAACCCCTGCACAATCCAGCCAACTGTGGGCTTTCAGTAAGAGCTGCAGTGACATAAGAGAAACGTGACCATTTCTGGGAAATAAGCAGACCTTGCGGAGAAGTCAGGAAGAGTATTTTGTTGGTAACGAGAAAAGGAGATTTTGCAATAAAACCAAAAATGACCAAGAAGAGATTGCTGTTTGGAATCAGGTTTAAGGAGCCACGTTTAGAACGAGGTATTGAATTGAAGAGCAAGCACCTCCATGGCCTGCAAGGGGGACGCCACAGTGTGCTTTGGACAGGTTTGGGGATCTTGGAGCTTCTCTTAGTGTGGTGATTGTCACTTGTTACAATAAACCATCACATATTCTTTTAGGATGCACTTCTTGATACCCTAATTCTTGGATCTGTGGTGAAAGAATCCTGCATTGATACCCCCCTCTGTTCAATCTCCCTGCCCTGGTCAGACTGGGTCTCTCACCCAGAACTTAGAGAGCAAGTACTTCTGTATATTTTTGCATCTAAAAGTGCAGAGTTGAAGTCAGAGAAATAAGTATTTCTATATTACTAAAGATTCTTTTGATTGCAAGTGACAAGAACCCAATCATATTAGCTAATGGAAGAAAGGGGATGATGATAGAAATCTGTTGATTCATGTAATTGAAAAATCCAAGGTGATTGAGCTTCAGGCATGGCTGCATCCAGGTGATCATGTCATCAGGTATCTATATCTCCACACTCTGCTTTCCTCTGATTTCATTCTCAGGCCTTGTCCATGTGGCGAGAAGATGGTCATGGCAGCTCCAGGCTTACATAAGATTCAGTGGTAGAAAAGAACTCCTTTCCAACAGCTCCCACAAGACTTTAAGGAAGACCATGACTGGATCCACTAAGTTCATGGACTCATTCCTGAACCAGTCTCCATGCCAGAGAATGAAATACTCTGATTAGCCAGGCCTGGGTCCCT
This sequence comes from Canis aureus, assembly GCF_053574225.1. Lineage (NCBI taxonomy): Eukaryota > Metazoa > Chordata > Mammalia > Carnivora > Canidae > Canis > Canis aureus. Next base: position 58,993,137 of record NC_135618.1, on the reverse strand, counting down.
AGACCTATCCATGGTGTGGGCTTAGCTATGGACCAAGCACGATGATTACACAGTGGTGGACAAGCAGTTGCCCAAAAAGGTTGCCTGCAAATCCAAATGGTTGGTCAAGTTGGGAATTAGCAGGAGGCTAGCAGTGGAGCTAAAGGACCCAGACCCCTAGGAATGGCAGAATTTCCTTAAAGCAGATCCTAAGATTAAGATTTGTGTGCCCATTGCTTATTTGGGAGGTGATCCCAGGAAGTGTGGTGGGAGAGTGGAGAAGGAAGATGGGAAGGGAGGAAAGTCAATAAAGAGAGTGTCAATGAGCAGGGGAGCACTGTGGGCCACTGGGGTTCAGTCCTGGGGTCCGTCTGAGAGGCTGTGCAGACGACACCTCAGAACTGTTCACCCAGTAAGAAAGCACCGCTATTTATTCACCAGCCCCTTTTGGGCACCAATTTAGAGTCCTTCCCGAGGCATTAAGCTTCCAGAATCTCTAATCTCCGCCTAAGAGAGCAAGTGTCAGAGGAAGGAAGCTGCTGACGGGCACAGGAATTGCCCTGGCCCCTGCTGCAGGTGGCCTCTGGTACAGGTGTGGGATGGACAGTGTCCGGGACAGAAGAACAAGTCAAAGAAGGGGTGCTCTGAGCCACTGGCCCACTGTAATATAGTTCTGATGCTATCTGCCTGCATCCATTGCCATGGGCCCTGGGAAGACTGCTCCCACCTCAGGTGCCCGCCACAGGTTCAGCCTCGCTTCTGACCCACTGACAAATTCAGGGTTTCCTCCACCCCCCCCCACCCCCCTGCCCCGTGATAAACCACTAAACTACTCACAGAACTCAGGAAAGAGCTATATTTAGGATTACGGTATTGTTGTGAAGGATGTGGTCAGGATAAGAAGAGACCCTTAGGGCAAGGTCTGGGGAGGGCCTCAGGTGCAGAGCTTCCATGCCCACCTGATTCAGTGGAATCGGGGTGCATCGCCCTTGTGGCATATCCATGTGTTCATTAACCAGGAAGCATGCTCGAGCCTGGTGTCCAGAGTTTTTACTGGGGGCTCATTACGTAGGCATGATGGTTGGGATTGCTAGCCCTGTGCTTGAACTTTTTTTTCATTTTTTTTAAATAATAAATTTATTTTTTATTGGTGTTCAATTTGCCAACATACAGAATAACACCCAGTGCTCGCCCCATCAAGTGCCCCCCTCAGTGCCCATCACCCATTCACCCCCACCCCTGCCCTCCTCCCCTTCCACCACCCCTAGTTCGTTTCCCAGAGTTAGCAGTCTTTACGTTCTGTCTCCCTTTCTGATATTTCCCACACATTTCTTCTCCCTTCCCTTATATTCCCTTTCACTATTATTTATATTCCCCAAATGAATGAGACCATATAATGTTTGTCCTTCTCCGATTGACTTTTTTCACTCACTGTGCTTGAACTTAACCTCTAACCCTACAGCCTCCCCTCTGGTGGCTGATATTGAACTGGCTCGAAGCCCTGCCCTCTGAGCATGTGGTGGATGGTCATTGAGTCATCTCATTGGTTATCAAAAACTCAGGTGTGATCCAAGGGCTCGGGAATAACAAAGAATCAAAGACACTCCAATCACCCAGGAAATTCCAGGGATTTAGAATCTATAGAGTCTCCCTCTCAGAAGGGAGGCAGTGAGGGGTGCGGGGGTGGGGTGGGGTGGGGGAAGGCCAGTCACATTCTTTATTAAACAGCAGGGGTCTGGTTGGGCAGACAGGAGCTGTACCTGCGGCACAGGGCTCACCTGCCCACAGCCAGGTTTTGTTTGGGTGGACTGGCGACACTGATGAAGTTTGAGGGAGGGAGAGACCTGGGCTGTCTTTTCTGATTTGGAGCAAGTAACTTAAGCACTTGCAAGGGAGCTGGGCCTGCTCAGCCTGCAGGCTTTCATGGGGGGTCCTGGAGAGTTTGGAGTACTTCTCTCTGACTCCCTGGGTCCACCAGGTAGCAGATCACAGCCAGCCTCCCCAGACTCAGTTCTCTAAAGCTAACCTGGCTAGGGCCACGCTTATTCCCTGAACTCAGGTGTGCAGGGAGCACTGAAGTGCTCTCCTTTCTGGAAAGGAAAAGATTTTATGTATTTGAAAGAGAGGCAGCATGCACAGCAGAGGGAGAGGCAGGCAGAGAGAGAAGCAGACTCCCAGCTGAGCAGGAAGCCCAATAGAGCTCCATCCCAGAATCCTGAGATCATGACCTGAGCCAAGGCAGCCGCTTAACTGACTGAGCCACCCAGGCACCCCCAAAAGGACCTTAATTATAATTCTGCGCTTTTAGCCTCCTGGCCTAGCCTTATCTTTAGAATTTTGGGGGACCCTCTCCCTCCTGTCTTTGCTGTATGGTCTTACATAATGTCAGACAGGGGATGGGGTTTCATCTTTGTCATCGTCCTACAGGTCACAGTCCCAGAAACCTTTACAGCCAGAAGTGTCCCAGAATCCAGACCTTTTCAGATTTTCGAAGGTAACGTGATCACTAGGCCATTTATTACCTAACACCGCAGCAAGGGCTCGGGCAGCGCCCTGTAAGCGAATACATTTCATATCTCTGCAGTAAAATCCATGAATATTCATGCTAGGGGGATAAATAAAGACTGTTCAGGTTCAGTAGCTTCACATCCATTCAGTTTGGGCTTTTCTGCTTGGTGAGTTCAGGCCAAGCCAGACTTTATGTCCAAAATGAGTTACAGAGAAGCTTTTGGATTTCAGAAGTTCTGAGAATTTGGAAGTGTAGACAGGAAATTATGAACTCAGTAGCTACCATTTACTGAGCATCTACTATGTGCTAGGCTTCTAAATACATCACCCCTATGTGATGGTAGGTGCTATCATTAGGCCCCATTTCACAGTTGAGAAAATTGAGGCACGAGGTGCTAAGTGCAGTTCTGGCTTCAAAGCCCATGTATGTTACTACTGCATGAGTCCATGCAGGCTACGACTGAGCCTCTGCTGCCCTGTGCCCAGAGTCCCCTCTGGTCCCCAGGGCCACATGGGAAATGGGAAAACGAGGCTGACACTTTAGTACCTGTGGTCCTGTCACTCCAGATCAGAGTTTTCAGATCCAGTCCCCACAGGGACCATGTGGGTGACATTGGTGGGTAATGCCAGCTGGATGGACTACAACAGTGATGGTATTGCTGGCAAACGGGGGGGGGGGGGGGCGCGCCCCATCAGCAGCACATGGTTGCCATGGAGAAATGTGCATGGCCTTCTGGGAAAGCCCCAAATCAGATTGTTTAATTCCATTGTTTTTAAAATAGCCTTATTGAAGCATAATTTATAGATCATAAAATTCACCCATGTAAAGTGTACAATTTAATGGTTTTTAGTAAGCATCAACACAGTGCAATTTTGAGATCTTTTCATCAGCCCCATAAAAAACCCTGTACCCACTAACGCTCCTTATTTTCCACCAAACCCACCAGCCCTGGGCAACCACTAATCTATTTTCCATCTCCATATATTTGCCCTCCAGACATTCCATCTAAATGAAATCATGTGATAGAGGGGCTTTTATGACTTGCTTCTTTCACTTAGTGTGAGATCCTCACAGTTCATCCGTATCATAGCAGGTGTCACCTCTGTTCCTTTTTACTGCTGAATAATATTCCGCAGCACAGATCCACCACATTGTGTTTTTCCATTTGCCAGTGGATGGACATGTGTGTTGTGTCCACTTTTTGGCTAGCTGCGAACATTCTGTGGTGGCGTACAAACATTCACGGACCAGTGTTTGTGTGGACATATGTTTTCCTAGGGGAGGAATGGCGAGGTCACATGGTAACCCTCTGTTTAACTTTTTAATTTAAAATATTTTAAACTGTGCCAGCCAACAGAACATTACTGCGGACCTTCATTTCCCTCCCCTGCCCCAATCAAGAAAAAGCTAACTTTTTTCTTTTTTTTGTCCGGAGGACTATAGTGAAGACAGCTCACTACCCCACCCCCTCTGAGGCCCCTGACCTAAAATGCTCAGCAATTAAGGCTTCTGAAAGTGGAAGCCTGGAAGGGAAGGATTCACAGATGGGTTTTTCTTGCCCCTTTCCTGCAAAACCTCTGGCATCAGGAAGTTCAGAGCCTCTGAATGGAGGGAAAGAAAAGGGGAGAAAATACAGGGGAAAAAAACATGAATTAAAACCCGAAAATATCCAGTCACACCCATTTATGCCCGAGGACCAGTGGCTTACTCACCAGGTACCTGAGGTTGGCATCCCTCCAAGGGACAGCTCTCTATGTGATCATTTCCAACCCCGTTAGGGGTTGAAAAATATATAGAAGTCTTTTCTCACTTAGCCTAATTTGACCATTCTCAGGATTCTTTTTTTTAAACGAAGTCTGTTTTTGCCATTTCTAGTTGGTATTTATCAAAGGTTACATTTGTAGAAGTGGATCCAGGCTTCTTCCCCTGACTACAAAGTGTGGTCTGTGCCTTCTGCTCTAAGTAACGTCATCTGTGTTTCTGTCCCTCCTGGCTGGTCCTCACACCGTCCTGCCCAAGCCCCGGGCTCCTTCTGCCGGACTGCCCTCCCATGCTCGGCTGGCTCACTCTCTCACAGGACCCTCTCAAAGGGCATCTCCTTGGGAGGTGGGGGAGGCGGTCTTCCCCTCCTCTGTCCCCCTCCCATCACTATCCATTCCCTCCTGTGTTGTTTTTCTTAACGGCTTACAGCTTTCCAACAGTACGGTAGGCACTCGGTATCGATTGAGTGGATACAAGAACTTATAACCCATTTGTTTACTTGTCTGCCACCCCTCCCTTCTCTCCAGACCCAGTTTTCTCAACCTTGGTACAACATTTTGTGCTGGATCATTCTTTGTGGTGGGGGGAGGTGGGCCGTCCTAGACCTGGTGGGATCTGCAGCATCTTTAATCTCTACCCACTGGATGCCCCAGTAACACCCCCTCCCAAGTCACGACAACCAGAATGTCTCCAGACCTTGCCCAGTGTCCCTTGGGAGGCAAAGTCTTGCCTGGTTGAGAACCATGCCCTCCAAGGTGGGCTCCATGAAAGCAGGGGCTTTATCTTTCTCTTTCACTGCTGTGTCCTGAAGGCTTGGCCCTCAGCTACTTCTCACTGAGTGCATGAGAATTGCAGAGGTGAAGCACATGAGTGGACCCCTAAGAGTGGGCTTGGTGGTGTTTGAGCCTCTGGGATTGCAGCTGGGCTTATAGAGCAAGCTTGGACTCTGGAACTGGACGGACCGAATCCGACCCCAGCGGGAACCACATTAGACTGTGTGGCTTGGGCAAATTCCCTATATTCTCTGAGCCCCTGTGTCGCCTCTGAAAAAGCAGCGCTGGGATGATTTTGAGCAATGAAATGAAATCGCCCATGGAAGAGCCAGTGGAGCGAGTGGACACATGGCGTGTGCTCAGCCCTTGCTTGTTAAACAGGGCTGCTCTGTCGGGTGAGAACAGGCACACGGATGCCAGGATGCAGGGACCAGGTGCAGGGCTAACTGAACCATGGGTAGGTGACCGTGTGTCCTGGTTGCTCCAGTTTGAATGATAAGCTAGCTGTCTGCTTGCCCTGCTTATGGGGCACTTTGCACGTGCATTACTCCGGTGAATGCGCCCTTAGTTTTTTAGAAGAGTGTGTATCTTGCCCTCAGGTTTCCTAAGGTAGAAACCCCCAGCCACCCACACAGCATCAGCACCAGCCCTTCCTACCTGCCAGTCCTCTGAATTGCTCTTTCCTCCTGCCTCCAGGGCTGCATCTTTTCCCCTTGGCCCCTCTCTGCTTGCTGGGACAGCAGCACTTTTAGTTTAGGTTTTATTTCTTTCTTATTTTTTTAAAAAGGATTTTATTTATTTATTTGACAGAGAGCATGTACAAGCAGGGGGAGCAGCAGAGGGAGAGGGAGAAGCAGCCTCCTGCTCAGACATGGGGATCTATCCCAGACTCTGGGATCATGACATGAGCTGAAGGCAGATGCTCAACCGACTGAGCCACCCAGGTGCCCCTTACTTTAGATTTTAAATGTATTTTGACTCCATGTGGTTGACAGTCACCTGGGTGGCAACAGGAACAGAGGCCGGCTGGTCCCAGCTGGTTGGGAGCTGGAGGAGCTGGGCCTCTGACAGCCAGCCTCTCCCCTGGGTGTAAGTGGTTCTTCCACCTTGGACCCACAGAAGCTTGGAGAAAGAGCATCAAATGAAGCCTTAAAGGATGGGCAGGAAGGTGGTAACACGGTGGGGGATGACAAAGGGAGAGAGACCAGGGACACAGGATCCGTTCTTCGATCGGTTCTCCTCCCTCCTTCTGTCCCTCCCTCTTTTTCTTCCTTCCACAGATAGTCCTTGAGCATTTCCTCTGTTCCAAGTGCCAGGAAACAATTGGCAGGCTCTCTGCTCCAGGGCCCTGTGTCTGGTGGAGGAGGCAATGGATTACTGAGTGTTGGAGCCTGTGATTTGTAGAGGAAGTCCCAAGGCTGCATCACAGGGGACCATGCCCTGCTAGGCTGCCCTCTGAGGCCTGAAGGATGGGAGGATGCCCTCTGGCTGAGGGGATAGTAGGGGTGAAGGGGATTGGAGAGAGTACTCCAGGCAAGAGGGCAACGAGAAGGAGGGCCCCAGGAAGGTAGGATGTTCTCAGGGTGGAGGAACTATGACAAAGTAGCCGTAGGGGGAGCTTGGAGAGCAAGGAGAGGCGGACAGCTGTGAGAAGCAGAGGTGGATGGTGCAGGACTTCTGTTTTCTCCCCAGGACGTCAGGGTGGAAGCCAGTGAATATTTTTAGCAGGGCAGGCCCAGGGAAGGTGACACCTGGAGTGGCTGGCAGGCACTCTGTGGGTGGGGATGGGGAAGTGGAAAGTGGGGTGGGATTGCAGCAATCTGAGGATCCTAGGCTAGGAAACGTGGGGGCTTACTGTGGGTGGGGTGCAGTGGGGGAGCCCCTGAGAGTTTTAAGCAAGGAAGAGGTGAGGAGGTTCCTAGATTGGTCAAGGTGAGAGATGCAGGTGGCTTAGGCCAGGGTAGCGATGGTGGAGGTGTGATAGGTGGTTGGCTTCTGGAGGTGTTTGAAAGGCAGAACCAACAGGATGTGCTGGTGGATCAGACATAGGGGAGATGGAGATGGAGATAGGGGGTAGGGGATGAGGATAGGGGATGAGGGTGGGGGATTGGGAATGAGGGATGGTGGAGGGAATCGGGATGAGAGATAGAAATGGGGATAAGGGATGGGGGTGGGGATGAGGGATGGGGGAGTGGAGATGGGGATAGGAATGATAAATGGGGGATGGGGATGGAGGGGTGAGAATGAGGAGCTCAGATTTGAGGCATGCTAATTTGAGATGTCTGTGAGAAGCTGCAGGTGAGCAAGACGTAGCCCCTGTCTCTAGGGAACCCAGCCTGGAGTTGGAGGAACCATCTTTGACACACCTTAGTGGCAGTATAATACTCTGATAAAGGCTGCCAGAGGCATGAACAGTATTACAGCATCTGGACTACTTGGAAAGGCGAAAGGGCCTCTGCAGAGGTGACACATTGACTGTTCTTTGAACAAAGGTGGGTGTAGAGTGGGGAAAGGCATTTCAGGTGCAAAGGAGGCACGATGGGGCCTGGAACATGCAAGTGGATCCATAGCTCACCTGTGCTTTGGCATGCGCTTGAGGGGTGCAGGGGGAGATACTGCTGGAGAGGCTGCCATGCTTGGCAGTTCAGATTTCCCTCTGAGCCAGTGGGAACCAGTGATGGTTCTAGATCGGGGGGAGCAAGATGGTCAGGAGTGCCCTTTCAGAAGGTCCTGCTTTATTCCTCTGCCAGTTAGGACAATGTCCTCCCTTTGACTCACAGGCAGAGAGGCCATAGTGTGCTTCCAGGACAGTGTTTCCCAACCATATTTTTATTATTGCTCTCCTAGGAGTCTTGTTAGAAGTTTTTCTTCCTAATTGTCCCTTCCTCCATGTTCCTCCATGAAATTTTCACACCATGGGTATACTGTGTATTTGCTTACATATTATATGTACATCTGTGCTTTCTAGATAAAAAGAGTGAGGGGGTTTTTGGGGGCACATACAGGTCAACATGGGAGTTAGAGGCACTGACACCCCCCCCATGCAGTCGAAAATTCATGTATAGCTTTTAACTTCTCCAAAACTTAACTATGAACAGCCTACTGTTGACCGGAAGCCTTACCAACAACATAAACAGTCAATTAACATGCATTTGGTAACTTGTATATATTGTTTTATATTGTATTCTTACAATAAAGTAAGCTAGAGAAAGAAAATTAAGGAATCACAAGAAAGAGAAAATACATACATTACTTACTGAAAAAATTCCATGTTGGAAGTGAACCCGTGTAGTTCAAACCCGTGTTGTTCAAGGTCGATTGCTCATGGTAGCCTTTCAGGCTAAGTATGTTGACATCCATCTGACTGTGGGAGAGTTAAGCCATGCTCTGGGAACCTGGGGACTGGCATCTGCCCTTCTCTGATGGGCTGGCTGTGGGTCTTTGCTGACCTGACTGGTTGCTCTGTGAGATTTAATTTGCCTCCATGAAGCAGTCCCGATGCACCGTGTCTGTGCTGACCCAAGGTGCAGATATGAGAGGGGCCTGGCCCTGCTTTCTATGAGTTTATGGCCAGGGGATAATGGGACAGAGAGACAGCCTGCCAAGGATAGGACTGGACTCATCATCCTGAGGGTGCTCAGAAAGATTGACACTGCAGAAAGATTGGGCCCCAGCGAGAACTGTAGTTTTTTTGTATTTAAATAAAATTCCAGTTATCAAGAAAGTTAATCACTGATACGTTGCTGGTGGGAATTTGAAATGCTACAACCACTTTGGAAAATAGTTTGGCAGTTCCATTCAAAAGTAAAAATGGACACAGCAATTGCATTCTTGGGCATTTGTCCCAGAAAAAGGAAGATTTATTTTCACGCAGGAACTTGTACACGGATGTCCATAGCAGCTTTATTTCTAAGAGCCTCAAACTGGAAACTAACCAAATGTCCTTCAATGGATGAATAAATATATAAGCTGTGGTATATCCACACCATGGAATATTACTCAGCAACAAAAAGGAACCAACTGCTAGAAATGACAAGAGTTGGCAAGGAGGTGGAGAAGAGAGAATCCTTGTCCACTATTGGTGGGAATGCAGGCTGGCACAGCCACTATGGAAAACTGTATGGAGTCCTCAAAAAATTAAGAACAGAATTACCGTATCCAGTAATTCCACTACTAGGGTTCACCCCAAAAAATAAATAAAATAAAAACACTAATTCAAAAAGATATATGTACTTCCATGTTTATTGCAGCATTCTTTACAACAGCCAAGATACAGGAGCAACTGAAGTGTCCATGGATAGATGAATGGATAAAGATGTGATATATATACACAATGGGATATTACTCAGCCATAAAAAGAATGAGATCTTGCCATTTTCAGCAACATGGATGGAGCTAGAGGATATAATGCTAAGTGAATAAGACAGAGAAAGACAAATATCATATAATGTCACGTATATGTGGAATTTTTAAAAACAAAACAAATGAACAAACCAAAAACCAGACTCTTAAAAACAGAGAACTGGTGGCGGCCAGAGGGGCAGGGCGGGGGGATGAGTGAAGTAGGTGAAGGGGGATTAAGAGGTACAAACTTCCAATTATAAAACAAGTCATAGGGATGAAAAGTGCAGCACAGGGAATATGGTCAATAATATTGTATGGTTGGGCAGCCCGGGTGGCTCAGAGGTTTAGTGCCACCTTCGGTCCAGGGCGTGATACTGGAGTCCCGGGATCAAGTCCCACGTCAGGCTCCCGGTGCATGGAGCCTGCTTCTCCCTCTGCCTGTGTCTCTGCCTCTCTCTCTGTGTGTCTCTCATGAGTAAATAAATAAAATCTTTAAAAAATACATTGTATGGTGACAGATGGGGATGACACTATCATGGTGAACACTGAGTAATGTGTAGAACTGTCAAGTCCCCTATGTTGTGCACCTGAAAACAAGTATAATGTTGCATGTCAAGTATACATCAATAAGAAATTTTTTTGAAAAAAGGAACCAACTACCGATGTATACAACAACTTGGATGGACCTCAAGGAAATAAAGCTGAGTGGGAAAAGCCAATCTCAGAGGATACATATGATTGCAATTATGTAACATCTGCAATAATATAGTTACGGACACAGAGAACAGATTAGTGGTTGCCAGGGATTAGGGGTAGCAGGCTGATAGGTGTAGCTATAAAGGAGCAATATTAGGGGGTCATGTGATGATGCAGTCAAGTATCTTGATGTGGTGATGTGGTAGGTGTGCAAGGCTACACATGTGACAAAATTGTAGAGTTACACACACGTGTGTACATAACCGGTGAAATCTGAATCAGCCTTATGGATTGGGTCAAGGGCAATTTCTTGACCTCCATATTGTATCCTAGGACTGTACAAGTTGTGTGTTAACAGTGGGAAAGAAAAAAAAAACAGTGGGAAAGGATGTGGGAGACATTCTTGTACTTTCTTTGCAACCTCCTATAAATCAATAATTACTTCAGAATAAGAAGTTAAAAAAAAAAGTTCCAGTTACCTGAGTTAGAAGTCTTAGAGGTGCTCCAGTTGGAAACTTGTCCTTTTTGTGTTCCCTAAGCCGCTTGGCCCGCACTCACCTGTAGCGTTATTCTCACCTGTCTGTGGCACGTCCCAGGAGATCAGAAACTCAACCAGAACGGTCCTGAGTCTGGAGCTCTATGAGAGCAGGTGATGCCAAGCTCAGCAGGACGGGCACCCAGAATGCACCGTTCCACCCCTCCCTGCCTTTGCTTGGGCCCTTTCTGCCGCCTACTGTCTTCTTCCCTTCCTCCCACTGCACCTTCTCCATGAACACAGGCTGACCTTGCCAAACCCAGCTCAGAGCTCACCTCCTTTCCCAGGCCTTCCCCACACCCAGTAAAACAGAACTTTCTCTCCCTCAGATCCCTTCCAGGGGTCAAAAAGGTAAATGCCTTCAGTGGCCTGGAAGGAAATATGAGTGAGAGCAGGAATACTGCAGCAATGGCATAGGCAAGGTACAGGGAGACGTGGGCCTGGTGGCGCCTGTGAAGATCTGTGACCACAGGCCCCAACTAAGTGGCACAGCTCCCATCAGACTGCTGAGGGTCGTCGAGGGGCAACGTGGACCCACTGTTGCCAGAGTTTCTGATCTTTACAAGAGAAGCCAAAACTCCTATAATTTTAATGGAAATCCTCCAGATTTTTAAATGTTGGCAAAAAAAAAAATCCATTTTTTACAGCTCTAGCCAACATCTGCAGGTTGGATTCAGCCCATGGGCTGCCAGTTTTAGATACAGCTTATGTCTTTCTATTTTAGTATTTGTAATAATTGATTTTACTTCACTATTTATGTCATCCTCCTCATTAGCCTCGGGGGAATGGCCATGCCTTATTCACAGCTGTATCCCCAGTGGCTGGTCCAATGCTTTGCATACAGAGGATGCTTAATAAATATTGGTTGAATAAATGAGTTGGAATATTAGGAGCCAGTCAGGGCCTGCAGAGGAGTCTGAAGATTCTAGAAGGGAACCAGGGTCTGTCAGCTGAGGGTAGCCAGTGTGTCTTCAGGAGGTAGGGCTGAGGAGCAGACTGTGTCCTGTCCTTGGCCTTGCTGAGACTGGGCTTGGTGATTGAAACTCCGCCACGTCCTCTGCATGCTCTGGAGGCAAGGGTTGGGCAAATATGCAGGCCACTGGGCCTTTCGTACAAATGACAGGGCCAGGCAGAAACTGGGCTTTGGGGAATAGGAGGAGGTGAGAATTTTAATAAGTTTAATAAAAACTGGAAGTAAAACCCACAGTCCTGGAACTTCTCTGTTCTAGCAGTTTTTTTTTTTTTTTTAAGATTTTATTTATTTATTCATGAGAGACAGAGAGAGAGAGAGGCAGAGACACAGGCAGAGGGAGAAACAGGCTCCATGCAGGGAGCCCCATGTGGGACTTGATCCTGGGACTCCAGGACCACGCCCTGGGCTGAAGGAAGATACTCAACAAGATCCCCTGTTCTAGCAGTTTTAAATGACTTAGTAGAGTGGGTATAGCAAGGGTTGCTGGGTGCTCAGGGGCCTGGTCTCAGAGGAAACATGAGGAGGCACTCATCCAAGGGAAGGCTAGACTCTGCGGGGCATGGCCAGGAAGGGGCAGGGCCTGGGCATGTGGCCAAATCTGGGCAAGGCCTGGGCATGTGACCTTGGGTGGAAACCAAGTCAGTGGGCAGGGCAGCTGGAGATCCTCAGCAGGAGCATGCTCCCTCCTCTCCCCAGTGGCCAGGACTTCAGCCAGCTAGGGGCTGAACAGGCATAGGATGCAACCCCAGGCAAGTGGGTTCGGGAGGGAACTAGGCAGGGAAACAGGTCAAAGCCCTGTTGTAGAGGAAAAGGCTGTGCTCTGAAGTCTCTTCCGTATGGTGGGGCAGGGAGGGGGAGAAGGGGAAGGATTTAGCATAGGGACTGGAGTTCTCCATTAATTTCAGAGAACAAGACTCCAAGGGACTCCTGGGATGCCTGAGTGGCCAGGGCTCGCTAGTCTGCCCTGCCCCTGACTGATCTAGGCAGGAGCCAGGCCCTGTCTCTGCTCCCAGGGGTTCCCTCTGTGTCACTCATGTGCCAGGCACTGTCCTTGTGAATGTGAGCTTTGGGACAGGATTGGGTCTGTCTTGTCATTCCTGTATCCATAGTACCTGGCACAAAGGTGGCCTTCATAAATGGTTGTTAATGAGAAGAGTGTAACAGAACCTGCCTTACAGTAAGAGGAGGCTCATGGGGGACACATCAAAAACTTCCTGCTCCTCACATAGGCATCTGTCTCCTTGCCCCTGGGCCAGGGTGGGCCACCGATATGGAGAATGGAGGGGGGTGGGCATGAGTTGTCCTTACCCGCCTGAGCTCATTCTTGGGGTGGAGGCTGGAGACTCCCTAAGAAGTACTCCATCATAGATAGTTGTGGAGAAGTGAAGGTGGAAAGGTGTGGGGGATGAAGGACAAACTGCATGGGTGCAGATTCTGGCCTCGTCACCAACTGTGTGTCTTTGATCAAATTCTCTATTTTCCCTGAGCCTTAGTTGTCCCTTCCCCCAAATAGGGTAATAGTCCCACCATTAGTCCCTACCACATGGGAAAGTTGCAAGGATTTAATCAGTGAGCATGTACTGAGCACTTAGCACAGTGCCTGGTATGTGGTTGGTTCTCAGGGCAATGACTGAGAACCTAACAGAGTTGGGAATATCGTGGCAGTTTGAGGATTTTCACAATAGCAGTGATTTGACCTTACAGTGGCCATGTATGTAGTTCATGTAAAGAGAGAGGGAGACACAGACCAGTCCAGACACAGGGAAAGAAGATGTGTATGAGATACCCAGAGACAGAGAGTCAGAGAGATACATGGAGACAGAGATACCTAGAGACAGAGATAGAGGGAAAGACAAACGTACAGGGAAAAACAAGGGAAGGGAATAGAGACATAGGGAGGCAGGACTCGAGAGAGACACAGAGGGAGGGAGAGTATGAAAATACAGTTACTGGGCAGCCCGGGTGGCTCAGCGGTTTAGTGCTGCCTTCAGCCCAGGGCGTGATCCTGGGGACCCGGGATCGAGTCCCACGTCGGGCTCCCTGCATGGAGTCTGCTTCTCCTTCTGCCTGTGTCTCTGCCTGTCTCTCTCTGTCTGTGTCTCTCATGAGTAAATAAGTAAAAAAAAAATTTTTTTAAAAAGAAAATACAGTTACTGCCTGTGGTTACAGCCCACGCAGAGGAATGGCATATCCAAATCCTGTTCGTGTTTATCCAGTGTGGTCACTCCCACCTCCGCTCCCCCACCACCCGGTGGCAGTTTCTGAATCCCCCAGGGACTGAGAAGGGCTGTAAGGCTCCCAGTCCAGCAGACAGAATAGTTAGGGTTTGGATCCCAGGTGGTGCCGGGGCAGGGGACCCTTCCCAGGAGGGTATAGAGCCAAGGGATGACTCTGTCTTGAGTCCAGTTCAGGAAAACATGCTCTGAGGTCCAAGCTGGGAGCAGGACGACAAAGGGTCAGGTGCTGGGTGGATCAGGAGCAGATTGAGGTAGTGAAGGAACAGGAGGTTGCTGGACTGGAGCTGAGTGTGGCTAGGAGCCCAGTGCCTGGGTGTGGGCTGGGCTGGCGCCATCGTGCTCTCCAGAAGAGACCTATGCTGTTCGTCCTGCCTAAAACACTGTTGCTCCTTTTTCTTGCCTTCCCCTCAAGCTCCAGGTTGGGTAACATCTTGTGAAACGTTCAGTCACTGCTACCAGTTTCTTGTCTATCCTTCTGGAATTGTTCTAAATTTCAAAATGTGTATATGGTACATTGCTTTTTTTTGCTTAATATTTCTTGGGGGTCATTCTTGGTTGGCATATCTTAACCTAATCAATTCTTATTCACTTGTGGATTATTAATTTAGTCAATATTTCCTGAGCACTTTCTATGTGCCAGACACTGTTCTAGGCATTAGAGACACAACAATCAACAAAATAGACACCATTTCTGCTCCAGGGAGCTGCTGTGCTGGTAGGGAGAGATATTTAATGGTTAAATATACAAATGACCTGTTAGGTGGGATGAGTGTTATAAAGAGGGGGGAGGGCTGTCTCTTATACTGTGCTAAGGGGGAGGGCATTATGGTAAAGTGATATTTGAGCAGAAACCTGAAGGAAGTTGAATTAGTTATTGATGTGTAGCAAGTTACTCCCAAACTTAGCATCCTGTGGGGCGGGGATCCGGGCACAGGTGAGTTGGAAGCCCTGGCTCCAGGTCTCTTATGGGTTGTAGTCAGGCTGTGGGCCAGGACTACAGTCACCTCAGCGCTTGCCTGGGGCTGAAGCATCCACACACAAGCTCACCCTCACGGTTGTGGCAGCTTCATTTCCTCACCGGCCGCCAGAGCCTCTCCCAGGGACTGCTTACAGCGGGGCAGCTTGCTTCCCCCAGCACAAGTGATCCAGGAAAGAGAAAGAGAATGCATTCTAAGAAAAGAGCGAGAGAAAGAGCACCCAGGATGGAAGCCACAGTGTTTTTCAAGCCTAACATCAGAAGCAACATTCCATCACATCTCTATTCTGTCAGTAAGTCCAGCCCATACTCTCTGGGAGGTAATTCCATAATGGTTCCACAACGAGGCAGGGATTGTTCCAGGCTATCCTGGAAGCTGCCTACTGCAGAAGTGGAGATCCAAGGGCAGAATGGCTCAGGTGGAGGGATTGCAAGTGCAAAGGCCCTGAGGTAGGAATATGCCTGGCATAATGAAGGGACAAGGAGGCTAGAGAAGCTGGAAAGGAGTGAAAGAGTGGGAGTGATACAGGAGGTCTGGTCAGGGATGGAGACATAGATTTCTGTTGCCAACGCTTAATCCAATAGTCCGCAGTTGGTGGACTTTTAGGGTGTTTTCAACCCTCTGCTGCAATGAATATCCTTGTCCAGCTGTCCTTGTCTATATGTACTAATACGTCTGAGGCTAAATTCCAAGCAGTGGAATTGCTGGGTCAAAAGGAAGGCGCATTTTCAGTTTGGGCAACCGTTGCCAAATTCCCCTCCAAAGAGCTGACCTTCCTGCTGGCCTCCTCCGAGGACCCTTCATGCCCTTGCCTTCACCGCTGCCTGCCTTGGCCTGGTGTCCTGTCCTGGCTGTT
Organism: Canis aureus; assembly: GCF_053574225.1. Lineage (NCBI taxonomy): Eukaryota > Metazoa > Chordata > Mammalia > Carnivora > Canidae > Canis > Canis aureus. The sequence continues at coordinate 58,977,497 of NC_135618.1, read as the reverse complement.
TCACACTAAAGGTTTGTACTGTCTCCCCAGGCTCCCGTCTTCCCTCCATCCCAGCGCCCTCCCTCCAGACGGCCTCTGCTGCTGCAGATGGCTGGGGAGTCTAAGAGCCCCTTGGAGGACACTTCCCCTTGATGGAAATTCTTCGCGCTTGGAAAACTCTTCTCTCAAACGGTATCCTCTGTGTGCTTTTCCCAGGTGTTGGAAATTCCCTGATGGCTATTTTGAGACAATGAGTTGAGTCTGTGCTTGGCTGCCATTTATCTCTGGGAAGGTGGCTGGGCTCGCAGAATCTGCCAAAGGACCACACTGAGAACTCCTGGCCTCGGAGGAGAGGCTGCTGCCCCCTGGTGCTCCCCCTCTGCATAAAGCTGAGCCACACACATTTACAAGGCCTGGTGAGGCCTGGGGGCTCTGAGACCCAGTGGGGTGGAGACCACATACGAATCAACCAGCATTTACCAAGCACGCCCTGTGTGCTCTGTGCTTTTGTGTATAGTATGACTAAGTGGGGGAAGTGTCACCTGCATGCTTATAAGCTTCTAGTGGCTTCCTGTTGTGTTCTGAATAAAATCTCAACCCGTCCCCAAACTGGCCTTTCCCCATCTTCCTGCACTTCTTCACCCCTTCACTACACAGGCTTCAGCCACACTGACCCATTCTCCCCTTCCAAAGGCCTTGCCAATCCCTGTTGCCTCTGCTTGGAACTGTTCCCAGGCTTTTTCATGATCAACTCCTTCTTATCCTTCAGGTTCCAGTTTGAAGCCCTTTCCCAGAGAGTCCTTCCCTGATGATCTCATCTGAAGTCACTATCTCCAGGCACTCTGTCTCCTCAGTCTGTGTTTTCCTTGAAATTACGTCTTTATTACATCTGTTTCCCCCAGTTGACTGTCAGCTCCATGAGGACAGGAACTCTGTCTTGCTTTCCACCATGCCCCCAAGACTTAGAAAAATATCTGGCACACAACAGGTTACTCAAGGAATGTTGGTTGGTTGTATGAGTGGATATGCCTGGGTGGTATTCTCACTTTCCAGATAAGGAAATGGGGGCTCAGAAATATTAAGTGACTTGTTCATGGATACACAACTGGGTAGTTGCAGTATTGAGATTCAAACCCAGGTGTATCTAACTCCAACCCAGTGCTCTCTCCCCTGCTGGGTGGCCAGACAGTGCTGGCTGTCCAGAGATGACTGGCAGGCATCAGGCCAATGCTTGAAACTTGAAGATTTTTGGTGTCTTTGGGCAAGTATGCTGGGGCGGAAAGCAGGCTAGAATGAGAGGCTGCTGCCTTCCTCATCCTCCCCTCTTTGATAAAGCCATGCCAGAGACTGCCATGTAACATTACATATTCTGGCAAAGCCTGCGGGCTCTGAGACCCACAAGGGTGAGACCACATAAGAGTCAGTTGGTGATGACAGGCAAGGACTGGGTCACCATCTGGGTCACCAATAGCCCTCAGTCGCTCCTCCTCCCCAGCCACATTTCCATTTTTCTTATCATCATGCTTAGTCATACCTCTCCTCCTGAGGTTCTGGTTGCTTGGGAGGGCAGTGCTGGTGTCCTTTATCTGGAGAACTTGGACCCTTTAGGGAGGGTAGAGAAATATTCAGGGGTGTCCACTCTGGAGCTAGCCCACTTGGTCCTCCACACACATCCTTAATCTTTCTCCTTAAGCCTCTGTCTTCTTATCTGTTAAAGAGAGTAATAGTTCCTCCTTCATAAAATCTCCCAGCGGGATCAATGAGGTGGTGCAGATAGATTTCTATCTTGCGTGCACAGTCAAGTACCCATGGCAGTAGCTTCCTATTAGTCACCATGTAGCCCAGACATCGCCACACAAGGCCTTCCTCCTTCCTCAAAGTCTGCCTGGGGTACCCCATACTACATCACTTCTCACATTGCCGCCACGCTTCCAGTTACTTGCTCTCCTTCATGAGGACACACACACACATTCCTGAACCTCCTTTGTAAGGACAAGTCATGACCAAGCAGATGTGTCAGTAAGGGTATTGTTACTTGGCCTGAGACACAGAGGGCCCTCTGTTCCATGCTCTGGTGGTGAGGAGAGTGAGCTGAGAGTGGTGGAGCAGGAGGGTTGGGGAGTGTCGGGGGAAACTAGCGGAGTGGAATAGCATGGTTCTCAGGACAGGAAGAACTTATACTCTAACCAGCATGTGTCACCATCCAAGGACATCTGACTAGCAGATGGAGCACTGCAACAGGAGTCCTGGGGTCAGATGGAGGTGAGGCATGGCAGCGACCAGTGTAGCCCTCACACTTGTAGAGCAGTGACTATGCTCTAGGCACTGTTCTGTGTGCTTATGGCTCGTTCCTACAACCAGGTGGGGAAACTGAGGCATAGCATTTAACAGATTAGCCAGATCACATGGTCAGTAAGTGTTGGAAGCAGGATTTGGATGCAGGCAGTCTCACTCCAGGGGTGGGGTGATGGAGAGGGTGTTTTCCCAAGAGCCCTAGAAGACAATCAGCCACTTGGGAGGGAATTGGCAGTTTGGTTGGGGAAGGTATCTGTCAGCTTTGGGAGGCAAAGTGAGGTACACAGAGCTGCTCCTAGGTCAGGCCTAGGAAAGGTGAGCAGCCCCGTCTGGGTAGCCTGGGGCAGGAGCCGGGCAGCTGAGCCTGTGGCCAGGAGTCTCTGGCTGCATGGCTGAGCCTTGCTGGGGCGGGCAGGGCTGACTAAGGGGAGCCCCAGCTGCAGGCTGCCCCCAGGCCTGCATAGAGCCACCGCTCACTGGCTTCTGTGTGGGCCTCACAAACCCAGCTGAGCCTTGATTCCTTGCAGCCTGACATCTGGGGGCCTCGAAGCCTGGTCCCCGCTCGGAGCACCAGGGATCCGTGGTGGGAGCATTTCTCTGACTCGTGGGCCTTCTTTAGAAGAGGGATAGGCAGACTCACTCCCACCCAAGATGAGTATGGAAGGGACACCAGTGCCGACAGCAGCAAAGGCAGTGATGTGCAGGCCTGGCATTGATGCCATGGCACACCCTGGGCTCATGGGGGCCCTACCTTGCTATCCTCCATGAGCACCCCCTCCGCCCTGAGATTTGCTGAGACCCAGGCAACTGCAGATGCTTCCCCTGCCAGAGCTCTTTAGCGCTGGCCAGAGGGTGACCAGGGACAGCACCCAAGCCCAGGCTCTGGTGCCCCACCTCACTCCAACTTTGTCGTTTTGTCACCTGGCCGTGTAGGGCTCCATCTGGGCTCCTGTCCCAGGAGAGGGGTGGGCTAGGAGGTGCCTCTCTATGAGCACCCCTGAGCCAGATGTCAGGGATACCTGCACCTGTGGTGGGGACAGTAGAGCCGCTGGGCTTCCAAGGGGGCAAGGCTGACTGCGCCCCGGGCCCCCATGTCTTCAGGACTCTGCAGTGGCTCCTCATAGCACACTTGCTGCCTCCCTGTCCTGAATCTGAGAACAGACCCAAATTCCAGGTCTTAGCTTACATGTCACCTCCCCAGAGGGGCTGGTGCCAGCTTCCTTGGCCAAACTACCACTTTGTTCTCATGCCCTCTTTTCCTTTATAACATTTATTAAACTCTTGAATTTCAAATTTATGTATTTATTTTCCATCTTCCTTCCTAAGAATATCAGCTCCATGAGGACAGGGGCTTTGTTTGCCTTATATACTCCTTTATTTCCCAGACCACGAGAGGATGGTCAAGTGCTTTGCAAGTCGTAAAGTGCCCAAGGAAGAGGAGCCCGTCTGGAGGTTTTGGTCTCTGGAGGTTTTGCAGCAAGGCTCCAGCTCATCTCATTTTCCTGGTGCGCAGGCAGCTTCCTGGGCAGCGAAACTAATTGGATAGTATCACAGCGTCGCTGCAGGGAAGCGTGGAAGCCCAGAGCACTTAAAATCTAACCGGCCAGAAGAATAGGATTTGCATTTCAGCTAATGTGACTGGCGGATGGAAGAGTGGCTTTGGGAGGAATGTTCTCAAGGCTGGCCAGGTGTGAGGCAGGGGGAGCCCCAAACTCATCATCATTTTCTCTGTGTGGAACAGGGTCCCTCCTGGGCCAGGGACCCATGGTGGGGGGGCTTGGGGGAGCACTGTGTGAGACCCAAATACAGTGAGTATTCCTGCCTGGATCTTGGGCACGTGGACTAGATACTCCTGGGAGGGAGAGACAAGGAGAGAGAACCAGACCAGGAGGGAGAGTCAACAACAGAGGCAGAAGGCAACGGAAGAAGAGACAGAGGCAGAAAGAGAGAGAAAAGCCAAAGGGAGGGGCCCACACAGCGGGCCCCAGTGAGCACCCCCACCTTGGCCCCCCGCTGATTTCAGAACCCCTGGTGCCTTTCCTAGTGTGAGCGTCTTGCCTAAAGAGCGTGCTTTTAGTGTTTAAGGATACTTCTCTTTGATGCCACGAGGGCCCCCAAAGTTAAGCTAATTCCTTCCTCTGGTGCCCAACCCAAGAGAGACAATCAGTGTGCAGATTGGAGGAAAGCTGGCCTTGAACTTCCAAGGGAGAGTGTGTGCTCTGCAGGATGCACTCCCCTGCCCCCCCACCCCCACTCACCCGCCCATGGCCCCCAGATGCCTAAGCCTGTCACCGGTGTGGCTGATGGGATGCACCCAAGCCTGCAGCCCCCCTTGGGTGCCTGGCAGCCAGCTCTCACCTGATCCAGCATTCCTCACACTCTGTTGTGCGCCCCTCCCTCCACGAAGGTTGCCACATCCACAGGGACTGCCACTTACTTCACATTTTCCTCTAAATCACTCACTTTTTAAAAAAAAAACTTAAATGTATTCAGAAAGGAAGCTTCAGATCACGACCGGAAATGAAAAGCCAGTAGCACTTGCAATAAATAGAAGGGAATCGTAAAACTGGGGAAATAAAAGCTTCACCATTATAAAAATGTTTGTGGAGCATCTGAACCCCTGGTCTCCCCCTGGGCACGGCTTCCCTCTCCCCATCCCCCACGCAGCCACCAGGGCCAGTTGGTAACCTCCGGAGATATTTTTGGTGGTCACTGCTTGGAGAGCAGGGAGGTGAGTGTTCCTGGCCTCCAGTGAACTGGTAGAGGCTGGGGATGCAGCTAAACCTGCAAAGCACAGGACAACTCACCCCCTTGACCGAGGGTAATAGGCCCCAGATGTCAGTGATGCTAAGGTGCAGAACTTCTGGTCTGGAATAAGCTCCAGCACCTGAGGGACGTGTGTCCCACGCTTGGGCAGCTTCTCCCCCTTCAGGCTCAGCTGCAACACCCCTCCCCAGGGACACCTCCCCAAGCCCCAGGGCGAGGACTCGGAGGGTCAGCTCCTGTGGCCCCTAGCTTGCCTCTCTGTCTGCATCCTGGTCTTACATGAGAGCTGCAAGCCATCAGGGTGCCTGGCTCACAGGCATCTCTGTTTAGTGGTGGGGCCTAGAAGCTGGGGGTGGAGCTGGCTGGGAGCCTCTGAGAAGGCACCTCTCTTGGCAGACAGGGCTTCGAGGATCATGCATCGAGCCAGTTTGTTCCTCATAGTTGAGCCCAAGGCCAAGGCTTGGGTAGAATGTCAAGACCACGGTCCTGGGGTATATGAATCTCCAGGGTAAAGATGCAGAAGGCAGGGGAGAGAGGGCCAGAACTTTGACTTGGGGTGTAGACATGTCAGGGGAGCCTTCCAGCTCTGTGATGGAGGGCCCCATCTTGCTCTCCTCCTTCCCACCCATGCCTGCTCCCCTCCCTCCTACCATCGTCCTGTAGGTGAGGGCCCACCTTTTGTTTTGGGGGGCTTATGAACATCCAAGGCCATCAAAATGGGGTTAGTGCATGTGAAGAGTCACACAGGAGCAGCCCCAAGAGGACATAACCCTTTCTGAACAACCTTGAAGTTGGGAGCCCATAGCCAGACTGCTAGGATGCCCACTGCTGTCTGACATCCGCTCATATTGGGAGAGGCCCCTCTGTGGGGGCTGACCTCATGCCTGTGTGCTCCCAGGGAAGTCCTGGAAGGGGGCTGCTCTGCTCACATCTGCACAGTTAAATTCATTCTTTCCTGGGACACACTGTCCTCTCTTCCTCCCCTGCTTCCTCCCACTACCCCCAGGCAGGCAACTTTATCTGGTTCCCAGGTAGAAGGGAGAGAAGCTGGCTCTGCCTCTGCTTCATCACTCATTCTTCCAAGCCTTCCCAGTGAGCACCTGCATGTAGACTTGGGAAACCCACAAAGCTGGGACTTAGACTCTTGTTTTCTTGGTCTTCTGTGACATCTGTGCCCCAAAGTCATTGAGATCTTGTCTCTAGTTGCCCAGATGAAGGAGGCTATCAGGAAATGCTGAGACCAGGTGGGGGACAAACCCCATGATGTTTTTTAAAATATTTTATTCATAAGAGACACAGAGAGAGGCAGAGACAGAAGCAGGCTCCCCTTGGGGAGCCCAATGCGGGACTTGATCCCAGGACCCCGGGATCACGCCCTGAGCCAAAGGCAGATGCTCAACCACTGAGCCTCCCAGGTGTCCCCTAAATTCATGATTTTTAATATCAAAAATCATCCCACCACTAAATTGCCCTGTGCTACCCCAAGACTCACCAGGAATTGGGGCACAGCCTTGGGGGACTCCTTCTAGAACCCTACCTGGTGGGGAGAGTCTGAGCCTGTTCTTTGCCTCGGGGCTCAATGGAGGTGGCTGGGGCGGACAAGGCTGGTAGCGGTTCAGTAAACCCAGTTCTTGAAATGGGAAGGTCCCCAATTAAATAGCACCTCTGATTTGGGCCACTTCACATTAAAAGGCAAATAGAGAAATGAGCAGAATCCAAACAAGCGTGATGCTAATGAGTCAAGTGGTCTGAAAGGCAGACCTCTGTAGGAAGGGCAGAGGAATGGCAACGATCTAGCACCGGGCAGACAAGGTTGAGGGGTGACTCGGTAATTGCCAAGCTCCCAGAGGATCCCCCCCGAGAAGAAGCCAACCGGCTCACCCTCGTGTCCTCGGAGGGCAGAGCAAGAAATTAGCTTAAATTGGAGCTGGAAAGATTTAGGTTATGTGTAAGGAGGAACTTTTTAAACCCTGAAATATGCTACCAAGAGAGGCTTCGGGTTCTCGGGAGAGTGTCTAAAAATAGCCCAGTCTTTAAAAATAGTTCTGGGCAAGCTTTAAACAGAGCCTCAGCTCGGCTCCTTGGTCACGGTTTTCAGAGCAAGCGGCCCACCGTACGCGGCCCTCCCCAGGTCCAAGGGCTTGAGGGACAGTCAGAATCAGCCTTTGGTCCCTGTCCAGACAAACATCTGGATTTTTTTTTTTTTATGTTTTAGATACTTATAGATAAGGGATTTATTTTTCTGTCTGCCTCCCCGCTGATGGGTGTCAGGAAGTACCAACCTTTAGAATCTCAAAGTTTTCTTTCCACGGGAGCATATTCCGGGGCCGATGTTAAGTGGGTCAACCCCGTCCGTTACCCTGTGTCCCCGCGCCCCCCATTCCTGAGGCAGGGCTTTCCAGCATCTGTGGGGTGGCTGCAAATTCATCCATCTCAGCAGAGCCCCCACACCTCCGGCGGACCTGCTCACCTACCTCCTGACCTCAGCAGCCTTGGCTTGGCCATGTCCTTGACGCCTGGGGAGCTACAGCGGCCTCTCCCAGCTTCCCTGCCTCCCACCTTCTAGGTGTCCGCTCGCCGGCCAGAGAGATCTTACAAGAGCACGTCTGATTCTTGCCTTCTTGCTGAGGGTTCCGTGATTCCTGCCCGTTTGCCCTCAGGACAAAGCCCAAACTCCCTAAGAGAGCTCCAGAACTTTTTCAGTGTCTGGCTTATCCCTCTAGCAGGAGCTCCCCCACCCATGTGCCCTCCTGACAACCCTAATAGCCCGCCTGGCCACTTTGCCTCTGGGCTTTGCCAGAGCTGGTTCCATTGTCAGGCCCACCCTCTTGTTCCCTCGGAGCCCATAGCTTTCAGCTTGGACGTCACTTTCTCTGGGTGACATTCTTTCCTGACCTTCCCATGGGCCCCTGGCCTTCCCCACCTTGTCTGCCCTGGTGCACACCAGTCCCCAGCTTTCTCCCATCCCCCCAGAGCACTGGGAGACCAGTTCACTTGTTCCCAGGGCATTCCCTCCCCCAGCTGGAAAAGAGCTTGGCTCCCAGCAGGTACTCAGTACATGCTCAGGGACTAATCAACTGAATGTCAGGCCACCATAGCAGGGGCTTCAGCTCTGCTGTCATCCTGCCCAATCTCATCTGGTTTCAGCCTCCTCCAGGTCCCCACCAGCCATGTGACATCCCGACATGACGTGCATGGGATGTTGGCAAATCCAGATCGGTGCCCACATACACAAGAATAATTATTTAGACCTGAATGCTCTCCGAGTGTGTGAAGTAATCACTTAGACAGCATCTATTAATAATAAACTCTATTATAAATTAATTAATCAGCTATTTCCCGGATATCTCAATTAAATGGAGCGTGCCCTCAGCATAACACGTCCAATCCCCGCAAAAGGGAGGCAGGCCAGGTGCAAGACGTGTCTTGGAAGCCAGGCGGGCATCACTGCTCTGTATCCTGACCCAGGGGGCAGCTCCAGGCTGCAGAGTGTTCCCATGGGGGGGGTCGCCCGGGGCCAGGGTCCACCACTGCCCCCCGCACAGGGCGGCATCATGGGTTAGCACTCCCGCGTGTCCTCCCTCAGCGCTGGCGTCCCCCTGCCCTGTTGCCAGATCTCACTTTACCACTTCATACTCCTGAGCACGGCACTGCCCCGGGGCCACCTGCACTTGCACGGGTTGTCGCTCCTCTAACCAGCAGTCTCCCCCTGTCTACCTGATGGCTTGGGGTGAGCACAGGAACATCCTCTGTCTCCTCAGCATCCCTCCCTGCACCCCGCTGTCCCCTGTTTCCTGCTTCTCCCAGGGTTTTGATGCCTGCTCTGGGATTACTTGGCTGCTTTCTCTCCTCATTTCAGCCTACTGAAGCTGGGCATCTGTCCCCAGCGGTCTGCATGTTGGCACATCCAGTGGCTGCTTCTCTGCCTTCATATTTGACCTCACGGGCTACCCCTCACTTCTCGGCCTGCGTACATCGCCCGGCCCTGGTGATGCCACACTCGTTTCCTCCTGCCGCCGGGGCCTCTCCTTCGCCCGCTCCGCCCGCCCCTCCGGCCCACCCTAGGCTCAGCTCCTCCTACAGTCTCTCTCCAGGTGGTCTCTCCAGGCCCTTGTCCCTGTGCCAGTGACTCGTGCATTTAATCCCGACCTAGGCCTTTCCCTGAACTCCAAACTTGCACACTCAGCTGCTTGCTTGCTAGCTCTGTTTGGATATAAGATATACATATCCCACTAATGTGGCCCAAATGGAATTCCACCCATCCCAGTGTCTTCCTTCCTTCACCTTCTTCATCTGCCCGATTGCCCACACCGAAACTCTAGAGGTCATCCTCAACTCCAGGTACCTTCGGCCCATGTCCAGCCCATCAGCGTGTCCTGTGTGCTCCACCGTCACACCTACCCCGGAGCTGCCCCCAGAATCTCTTTGTCGTGTTGTCCTATTTTATTTTCATCATGGCACCTCTCACTACTGGACGTTTTCTTGTTAACCTATGTGCTCGTCGTCTGGATCTCTCCTGTAGAACCTGAGAGCCTTGAGGGCGGGGCCTTAGTTGTCTGTCAGTGGTCCCCATGCACTAGAATAATGCGTGACATGTGAAAAGCATTTGGTAACTATTCACTGACAAATTGAATTAACGAATGATAAAGAAATGAATGATGACTCGGGTCTTGGCTCATGTGGACGACTTGTTCTCCCGAGTTGTCAGATCTGGTCCCAGGACTTTCCACGAGCCACCCTGCTGCCCCTCCCCCATGCACCTTGACATCCTTTGTCGTCTGTTCATTGGACACATTTTGAATACTTAAGGTGTGCTGAGACCACAGACTTGGTCCCTGGTCAAGTGTGCCATCTACAGGGCCTCTACAGTGAGTCTCAGGCATGCGTTCATTCATTCATTCATTCATTCATTCATTCATTCATTCATTCAAGAAACACTGATATAGGGCCTCCTTCCTGCCAAGCACTGTTCTAGATGCTTCACAAACATAAGCCACCTGATACTCATACTCATACTTAGGTGCTATTATTACCCCCATGTTACGCTTGAGGAAACTGAGGCACGGAAACGGGAGGTCACCTACTCAAGGTCACATAGCTGGTGAGTGACAGCACTGAAAACCATAGACTCTCTCTCGCTTTGTTTCACTCCTGCTTTACCCTGGGCTTACCTTCTGTCCCCCACCCACACTGTCTCTTAATTCTGGGCCCATGCCAGCCCTTTCGGACTTGACAGTTCACTTCCCATCCTCTGTTTGACCAGTGGAGGGTAGGGCAGGGAGTCGTGGCAGCCCTTCCTATCTGGGGTCTGGGAGGCATCACACCCAGCCCAGCTCTGGCCCCTCACTCAGGTCACTTCCAGTGCTCTCCAAAGTCCCCCAGGGGCTGGGAGGAGCCATGCCTGCCTCACCATGTGGGCCGTGGGTCGAGGCTCTAGTTCATGACATCAGGAGTTGGAAATTGAGACTGACAGCCAAGTTTCCTGGTATGGGGCCCCACCAGGAAGCAGCAGGAGCAGAGCAGGAAAGCCTCATTCATTTAGTTCATGCTAATTTAAGAGGTGCAGACACTCTGCTGAAAGTCACTTTTTAATTCAGAGGAGCTGGAAACAATTCCTTCTGTGAAGATTTGTATGACAGATGCTACCACGGACCTCCCTTTGCCGAGCAGACATGCTTCCAGAAACATGGGCGAGGGTCGGATTTTTAGAGGAGAATCTTCAAAATGCAATCAGAGAACCTCACCAACCTTTCTTTGAGTGAATTGTAATTTTCTTAAAGCACGGCCTTTCATATTTGGGAGTAAATGGAATTCGATTGAGAAATCAATGGTTTTTCAAACTAACACTTTGGAAAATTAATTATTCTGCCAACAGGCTGGGTCTGGCTTCTGGGTCTAGCTAGGAGTTTTCATTATGTCCCCACTGCCCTAATACAAGGAGAGGTTGTTCTCGTGAATGTTCTCCTTTAGTAGATACTCATTAGAATTACCAATGGCTACCAATATCCCCATTTTATAGATGAGAAAATCAAAGGCACCCAGAGGTCACATCACCCGGAGAGCATCTGGGCTGGCATAGTGTGGAAGGAACCATAGAAGTTAGAATGGTTGAGGGTTTGGAGAGCAAGCCCCACCCCCCAGAAAGGGACTGGGAGGCAGGGGCTTGGGAAGGGGTCAGGACCCCATTAAAGGCACAAGGCTCCTAGGTAGGGGACCAATTCCAGGGGGAATGAGCACTGGGCAGTGAGGAGAAGAGGCTTGTCCTCCCAGCTAACAGACTCTCCTGTAGGTTAAACTAAAACAGCGTGGCATTGACACAAGAACAGAGAGAGATCAGTGGAACAGTGCCATTAGGACGCAGACTCACATACATGTGGGGCTTGGACTGTGTCATTTAAAATCAGTGGAGGGAAAATAAAATAAAATAAAATCAGTGGAGGGGGTGCCTGGATGGCACAGTTGGTTAAGTGTCTGCCTTCGGCTCAGGTCACGATCCCGGGGTCTCAGGATCAAGCCCAGCTTCATTGTTGGGCTCCCTGCCCGACAGGGAATCTCCTTCTTCCTCTCCCTCTTCCCCTCCCCCTGTTTGTGCACGTGTGTACTTGAGTGCACTCTTTCTCAAAATTAATAAAATTTACAAAAATCAGTGGAGAAAGAACAGGTCATTCTATAAGGATTCGAAATAATTAGCTGCTCATTAAATAGTTAACTTAGATCCTTAACTCGAGCCATTCACCAAGATAAATTCCAGGTGAATTAATATAAAAATATAGGAATATAGGAACATGTGTCTATGATGCCACTTTTCTAAAAGTAGACACAGGCAGCAAAAACCGAAAAGGAAAAGACTAGTAAATTTGGTGATATCAAATATCAAAAAGTAGGACAAACACGGCTTTATCCATAGTTGCCAAAACTTGGAAGCAACTGAGATGTCCTTCACCTGGTAGATGACCCACAGGTGAATGACCTGTGATGTGTCCAGACGGTGGAATATCATTCAGGCGCGAAGAGCTATGGAGGAACCTTATATGTGTATTGCTAAGTGAGAGAAGCCGATCTGAGAAGGCCACACATACCGTATGATTTCAACTATGTGACATTCTGGAAAAGGCAAAGTTATGAAGGTGGCAAAAAGATCAGTGTTTGCCAGGGGTTTAGGGATGCAGGGAGGGAGAGGGGTGAATAAGTGGATCCCAGAGGATTTTTAAGTCTGTGAAACTATTTGACACAGTAATGATGGATACATGTTACCAAAGATTGGTCAAAATCCATAGAAAATACAACACAAAGCGCAAACCCTAATGTAAACTAAGGATCTAGCTAATAGTAATGGATCAGTACAATTTGTCAATTGTAACAAATGTACTGCACAAATGCAAGATGTTAATCACATGAGAAACTGGGAGGGTGGCGACCAGCAGCACAGGGAACTCTCTGTAAGTCCCCCTCACTTTTTCTAAGAAAACTTGAAACTGCTCTAAAAAAAGTAAAGTCTATTAATTAAAAAACAAAAAGATGTTCAGCACATAGGAAAAGACAAGCAGTAAACTCTCTGTAGTCTATGCAACAGGCAGGATTAATATCCAGGATACATAAAGAATTCCTACCAATTAATAAGGGAAAGTGTAGTTTTTTGAAAAAAGAAAAAGTTGACAAAGGATACAGACAGGCACTATATACACAGAGGTAGGAATGATCTACCCAAAGGTGATCAGTGATTGGGTGAAAGGTGCCCAAGCTAATCTAGCAATGAGGGGAAAATAAAACTTAAAACAGTGTTGAAGTGTCATCCTGCATCATGCAAGGAGCAGTTTTTAACGTGTTAGCATCTCCAGTGTTGGTGAAGAGCCGGGTAAGTCCCCCCAGACAGCCGGCAGAAGCACAAGGTGGGACAACCAGCGCGTAACAGCGATTTCCCAACATTGACTCAAATTTAAAATGCATATGCTTTATGACCCAGAAATTCTTATTATTCCCTCCGGAGAAATGTTTGCTGATACACAAAGACTTGCAGAAAGGTGTTTATTGCAGCACTGCTTATAGAGCAAAAAGCTGGAAGTAATTTAAAACCGTCAATTGAGTGGATAAATAAAACACGGTGCTTGGTTATTAAGAAATCATATACATCGGTTCCAGAGAATAGGGTATATCTGTTATGTACCTTTGGCAAGTTCACCCAGAATTGTATCAAGTAAAAAAATAAGATCTCCCTGTGGCTCACCATTCTCCTCCTGCCAACAGACTGAGCCCAGGCAGAGAGGACCAGAGAGGACGCTGTTGTTGGATGTGATAGCCCAGGACAGTTCTGTGCCACCTGCCAGGGCACAGCCAGGGATGCGGTCTAGGGTGTACTCGGGCCTGGCAGAGATAGCTCTGGGTAGGCTGGGACTTTAGGAGGCTCCGGTGCCTGGATTTCCTCCCTGGATTTCCTGACTCGAGTGCTCCCACTGGCTTGCATCTGAGGTCTGAGAATAGTGGGAACTGTCCATGAGGGGCTGACCCAGGCTCAGAGAGGTGCCCAGCCACCTCTGTCTCCACTGGGCCCAGGGTCCAGTGACTGGAGTGAGACCCAGAGATGTGCTGGAGCACCGACTGTGCACACCTCTGCTCTGCTCTGCTTTCAGTGACAGCACATGGGTAGCTTGAAATTGGCCATAGTGGGAGTAGTTGCACCATCGAACTTGGCAATCACGACCATTTGGGACTTTTCTTTTCCCTCTGGAGAACCAGTGGCTAAACATTTATCTTCACACTATGGGAACACGGGATGGCCCCCTCCTTCCACTCCCCACGCTGGGTTCTAGGATGCAGAGCCCTGCTGTCTCTTCTGTCTCTGCTTTATCTCCACCTCTTCTCCCCTTATCTCCACCTTTCCTCTTACCTCCTCTTCAAGAAGAGGGGAGAGGGTGATCAGGCAACCGAGGGAAGACAGATGCATGCTGGGCAGCATGGAAAAGGCCCTGGAGTTGAGGGCATTTGGATCTGCACACCAGTCACAAAGATGCCATTGACTCCCTTTGTGACCATGGACAGACTCCAGGCTTCTATTTTCTCACCTGTGAAATGGGTATAATCATATTGAGGGCTACTATATACAGCTGTGCAAGAGGGCTTCTGCTTCAACTCCAGGGAGGGACATGCACGTAGACTGTATTGTGAATAGAGCCTTATGGAGACGTGCAGTGGGCAACCTGAACAATGGTACATAGGCCTGATCGTGGTACTTCATGATACTTCTGAGAGTTGTCATGAAAATTAAGAGGGAATAACAGAATGCGTGGCACATAGCAGGTGCACAAGCATGATTACTTTCCTCGTTATCTACGTCTTCCCTCCTCATCAATACCTTATCACTCTATCTTAAAGTCAGGTTGATGAGGGCTCCCGACGCCACCATCCATACAGAGAATTGCCCCCAGGGTTCTAATAATCCTGATAGCTGTAATGATAACATACCCCCTAGGCACCGACACTACCCTTCACCTTACCAGTCACAGTCTTCATCTTAGGGCTCAAACACTTGAAGCTCAGAGAACGAAGCTTTGCCCAGTGCTACAAGGTGAAAATGTGATGGAATAGGATTCCCACTCAGATCCTTGGGAACCCAAATTCTCCCAGCCAGTGGGCTCAAAGATTTTTGACCATGAGCCACAGGAAAGCATTTCTTATTTCAGATACATGAATAGAACTGAAAATTTCACAAAACAATATTCACTCTTGCTACACTTGATGGTATCAGATATTTCTATTCTATTCCGTCGTCGTCGTTGTTGTTGTTGTTGTTTTAATGCTGGCAATCAGTGGAGGTGATTTCATGACCCACTAGTCTAGTGAGTCCAGACCTGCAGTTTGAAAAATACTCTCTAGGCTGCTTCTCCCAACTATAGTGCACAGGCTAACTTCGGCTGATGCCTGCTTTTGTAAATAAAATTTTATTGGGGGCAGCCCGGGTGGCTCAGCGGTTTGGTGCCACCTTTCAGCCCAGGGCCTGATCCTGGAGACCCTGGATGGAGTCCCATGTCGGGCTCCCGCATGGAGCCTGCTTCTCCCTCTGCCTGTGTCTCTGCTTCTCTCTCTGTGTGTCTCTAATGAATAAATAAATAAAATTTAAAAAATAAAAATAAAATAAAATTTTACTGGTACGTCGCCATACTCATCCATCTATGTATTATCTGTGGCTCTTTTGTGCTATAGCAGTAGAGAAGTAGTTGCAACAGAGACTGCGCGGACCACAGAGCCTAAAATATCTGCTTCTCTGGTACTTCACAAAGTTTGCCCATCTGGGCCCAGATCTGACTCTGTGTCTCCTTTGTTTAATTTCTCCAGGCCTGCCCTGTGCCCTCTTGCCCAAACTCCAGCACCTTGGCTGGCCCAGGAAAGCACCACCCTCGGGCTTCCCGCTGGGGTCCTGCCACCAGCCCTCTGCCTCCTGTGCTGTCCCCCAGCACAGACACAGGGGGACAGAGCCCCAGATGGCCTCCTGACCCCTTGTTCTGCTCCGCCCACAGGCCTCCTGGGAATGGTAGCCCATATGATGTACACACAGGTGTTCCAGGTCACCGTGAGCCTCGGCCCCGAAGACTGGAGACCCCACTCCTGGGACTACGGGTGGTCCTTCTGGTAAGTGGCTTTGACCTTCAGGCATGCTGGGACTTCAGCAGTCGGCCCAGCTGGGGGAGAGAGGGACAGAAGATGAAGGCAAAGGCAGCCCAGAGTCCAAAGGCACTTTGAGACCTTAGAGCTGGGGTTGGCAGACTCTGGCCCATGGGCCAAATCTGGCTCACCACCTGTTTTTATGCAGCCCTCAACCTAAGGATGCTTTTTACATGTCTAAATACTGGAAAGTAAATCAAAAGAAAAGTAATGACATCTTGTGATGTGTGAAAATGAGGCAAAATTTCGATTTCAGTGTCCATCAATGCAATTTCATTGGGACAAAGCCACACGCTGACCTGTTGCCCGTGGCTGCTTTCACGCTACAACAGCAGAGTTGTGGGTTCTGGTTGTGACTGACACTCGATGGGCTGCAAAACCTAAGATATTTACTCCTGACGCTTGACAGAGAAAGTTTGTCGACCCTGCTATACAGGCTGCTCTGGAAGGTGGAGATGGAAGCTAGCAAACCGTGGGGACCCTGGGGTCTGACAGGCTAGGGATCCAAAGGAAGGCAAGACTCCCAGGCGTAGGTAAACACGGGGTATGTATTGTTAGTTCAGGCAACAGAAGAGTCCAAGTGGATCAGCTAGGGTGCCTTGGGTTGTAGCAGAAAAATCCATCCATGTCAGTCCAAGCAATGTGGAAATAAGTTGGTTCCTGTAAGTGGAAGGTGCAGCCATGTCGTGGACTTCAGGGTATGTTCGATCCAGAGTCTCTGATGTCATCAGGACTGACTGCTCTTCCTCGGTGATCATCTGCATGTTAACCCTATCCCTGGGTGGGCTTCCCTCCTGGTGAAGTAAAAGCTGCTCCTGAGGCTGGTGCTTCTTCCTCCACATCACAGGAGAAGAAAGGGCTTCTCTTTCCCCAACATTGACTAGAATCCCAAGCCTCCCTCGCATGGACCTAGCTTAGCTCATTTTCTTTCTCCTGAAATCATCACCACAGCTGAGGGAATGTCATGAGCTTATTGGCTTATCTTGCCCACACTCACCTCTGGAATGAAGAATGAGCCAGAAACTCGCAAATGGTGAGTAGGTGGAATGGATGCTGGGTGAGCTACTACACGGTCAGCTTCAGGCACAGCTGGATCCAGGTGATCGGGTGATTCATCAGGAGCTTAGGCAATCTCCCCTCCCCACTTTGCTGTCTCTGTTCCCTTTGTGTTGGTTTCATTTGCAAGCAGTTTTTCCCCAAGCAGAGATGGTCACCAAGCCCAGCTCAAGGCTTACATTTTACAAATGCAGCAACAGTAGCAGAAACATGGGGCTTCTTTCCAATATTTCCAGCCAACATCCTGCTTATGGCTTTCATTGGATTGGCTTAAGTCAGGTGTCCACCCCATGACCAATGATTTAGACCCTGAACAGACTGGACTACTCTCATTGGTCTGGCCTTAGTCACAAGGTCAAGCAGGAGGGATTGGCCCCACCCAAACCCTTGGACAAAGAAGAGGAGGAGAGGTCCCCCAGCAGAAATTTGGGGGTGGGATGGGGTCATCAGAAGAAGGAATGCATGCTGGCAAGAATGCGACCACAGATGTCCATTACCCAGGGTCTGCAGGTCTGCAGACCATTTATCCACTTAATTACTTTACATGCATTTACTGGATGCCTACTTGGGGACAGCCACTGTCCTAGGAGCTGCAGGCACAGCAGTGGCCAAGACACTGTTGTAACAGGCCATTGAGACAAGTACACAAGCTATCATGTGGTGATGGGGGGTTCAGAGCACAGAGGAGGGGTTGCTGACCCAGCTTCGGGCAGGGAGGGTCCTCTGGGGAGAAGGTGGCCAGGCAGACTGGTGGAGGAGGGAACGAGAGAGTGTGCTGGGCAGGAGGAACAGCAGGTAGCAGAGGCTTTGGAGGAAGATGGTCAGAGTGGAGCAGGAAGGACTCTAACACAGAAAGACCCCCTTTCACCCCCCACCGTGGGGACTCCTGCTAATTGCTGCCCCTTCCCCCTCTGCTTGGCTCCACTCCTGTAAAGCCATGTGCCTTAAAGGGACCTGGACCCTCCAACACCATCCTGATCCCTTGAAGTGGAGGGACCGCAGGGAAACCAGCTAAGGCTCTGACCCCCTTTTCACCCAATGCTTCCCTCCGTCTAGCAGTTCTTGCCTGAGCTCTTGACCTCAGAAGCTCGTCATCTGAGCTAGAGAAGGTGACAAAGGAAAGGAATGAACATTTTTAAGTGTTGAGCCTGTGTGTGATAATCCCTGCCATGTATGGAGCGCTGGTATGTTGCCGTAACAACACCATGGGGCGGGTACTTGGTGGAGAGGAAACTGAGGCACAGGGAACTTAAGTCACCCCTCCAGGCTGTCTGGCTGCTGAGCGGCAGAGCAAGGATCTGAACCCAGGCAAGTCTGGCCTCGGAGCCCACACCCTCAGCCTCTGTATTTTGCCTCTCCGAGAATGGGTAACGCAAAGACAGTTTGTAGATATGCTTAGCACACTGTTTGACGCATGGTAAGTGCTCTTAAACACCAGCCTTTCTTTTTTTTTTCTTATTGATTTTATTTATTTATTTATTTATTTATTTATTTATTTATTTATTTATTTAGAGAGCACCAGTTGGGGGAGGGGCAAAGGGAGGGGGAGAGAGAATCTCAAGCAGACTCACGCCGAGTGCAAGTATGGAGGCTGATATGGGGCTTGAGCTCATCCTGAGATCATGACCTGAGCCAAAATCAAGAGCCCAAGAGCCCGACACCTAACTGACTGAGCCACCTAGATGCCCCAGACACCTGCCCTTCTAATATTACTGTTATTGGTATGAAATTAACATATGCAAAACCCCCGTGTTGCATGTGTGAAAACTAGGGCTCAGAAAGGTTGGGTCAGTCCCCCAGGGTCCCACAGCCTGAGGTGGTAATAGGATTCTCAGGTCTCTCTTTCTAGGAGCCCCTAGCTCTCTACCCTGGCCCCCAGCATCTAAAACCAAGCCTGCTGATGTCAGCCACAGCAACCTTTCTTTCTATGGAAGCTGGGCCTCGTGGCTTGCTCTTCTGCTCCCTTGGGGCTGGCCTCGTTCTCATTTGACTTATTTAAGGCCGGGGCCCAACGTGCGGTCCCTATTAGGGCTGATCCATTTCTTCTTGTCAGCAAGGCCTGCAAGATGGATCAGCCCCATTTTTCATCCTTTGCTTTTGGGGCCTCGCCAGGGCTGTGCAGTGTCATTTCTCTTGTTTAATATGTGTGAGGCCATTTGTCAAAATTCTGGACCCAGCGCCTCCCCTGTCCCTGCCCCAGGCACCAGAGAGGAGACCAGCTTTGAGGCCAGGCAGCGCCAGCCTCTTGTCTCCCCACC
This sequence comes from Canis aureus, assembly GCF_053574225.1. Taxonomy (NCBI): domain Eukaryota; kingdom Metazoa; phylum Chordata; class Mammalia; order Carnivora; family Canidae; genus Canis; species Canis aureus. Next base: position 58,958,487 of record NC_135618.1, on the reverse strand, counting down.
CAGCAGGGCAAGACACACCTCAGGAGTTTGGGAGGTGGGGGTTAAGAGGTCAGATATCAGAGATGCCCAGCTGATGTTAGGCACCAGCTTCTGGGAGGAACATCTGTGCAGGAAGAGAAGTTTCCATGATTGGGAGTCAGACAGCCTGGCTTACAGTTTACCCTGACGTGCATGGCTAGGGTGCTGTGGGCCGGCAGCGCAGAGGTGTGGTTGAGGCCAGAGGAATCAGATGACTTAGGAACAGACTCTCACTCTGACTCTTGCTGGCTGCAGAGTTGCATGAGGTCACTCAGCCTCCCCATACCTCAGTATCCTCATCTGTAAAATGGGGATGGCATGAGTCTCTACTCAGGGGGCTCTTGCAAGCAGTGTGTCAGTTTTCTCTTCATTTATAACACATCACCCTAACATTTAGTGGCTTAAAATAAAAATATGTTACTGTCTTTTACGGTTTAGTGGGTTGACTGGGCTTAGCCAGGTCGTTCTTGCTCAGGGTCCTGCATGACACTTAGGTGGGATGTTGGCTGGGGCGGCATCATCTGGGACGTGGCCAGGCAGGGTGTCCAAGCAGGCCCCGCCTCCCAGCACTGGCTGCGGTGCGGGCTGGGGGCTGGGGGTCAGCTAGGCAGTCAGTGGGAGCAGCCTCTTGCGGGGAGCAAGGACTCCAAGAGGTCTGAGCAAAAGTGACAAGTTTATGACCTTGCCTCAGGAGTCACACTGTCACTTCTGGTACATTCTGTTGGTCAAGAGCAAGTGATGTGGCCGGATTCAAGGAGGAGGGGCTGCACAAAACGTGAACTTCGGGAGGTGAGGCCCCTGGTGGTGTGAGGGTCATCTCTGGTTAGGAGCTATGATGAGGACCATGTGAAGTGACGCAAATGAGGTGCTTAGCACAGAGAGTGTGCTCCACAAATGTTGCTGGAAAGGCAAGCGATCCAGCCTCTCAGTGTACTCGTCTCTAGAGCAGGTAATAGTGATGTGTGTTTCATAGGGTTGTTGGAGGGACTACGTGGGACCAAGCTTTTAAAGTGCTTGGCACACAGGAAGTGCTTATAAGGGGCAGTGATCATAAACGGTGGTAATGACACTGAGCCTTTGGTAATGCTGCTCTCACTTGATGAGAGGCATGTGTCCCGAACGTCCCTGTGGTGACTTCCAGTGGGCAGGCAAGTGGTCCCTTGCTGTCTGGTCTCTGGGCTCCACCTGCCTTGGACATGCCTCTCACATTTGCTCCCAGGATGTCAGTGTTTCCTTACGATCCAGCCCTGCCCATGCCTGACTCCCCACTTTGGCCCTAAGCTTCAGAACCCCATCGTTGCCTGAGCCCGGGACCCCTCTAGTGCTCCTACCTTTTTTCCCCCCAGCTATGTGGGTCCTGAGCTGTTTGGTCCTGTTTCCCCTGAGCTGTCTGGTCCTGCTGCGCTGACTCCCACAGAGGAGTTACCATGTCAGACAGTTCAGGGACCGGGACACAGCCTCAGAAAGAGCAAAGGCTCAGGTCACACAATCATCCTAGGTGCTGCGAACTGCATGCAGCCTGGGGCTGAACCCAGCCCGGTGATGTTTTGTGTCCACCTGCCACGGTGTTATATAAAAGATGTATTTGGGTGCCTGGGTGGCTCAGTCAGTTAAACATCTGCCTTTGGGCTCAGGTCATGATCTTGGGGTCCTGGGTTGGAGCCCCTCCTCAGGCTTCCTGCTCAGTGGAGAGTCTGCTTCTCCCTCTCCCTCTGCCCCTCCCTCCTGCTCATGCTTGTGTTCTCTCTCTCTCTCTCTCTCATACACACACACACACAAACATACACACGCACACACACACACAAATCTAAAAAAAACTATTAAAACTACAATGTTTAAAAAAATAAAAAATAAAATATGTATTTGTTTTTAACATCTAAAAAAGTAAAACTTTTACATAAATATCCAAGTTTGGGGCTTCTCTTCACCATTAGAAGTTATGGCCTTGCCTAACTGGCATTGCCACATGGCAGCGGGAGCTGAAGCTGAGTGGCGGCTGCCCCTTTAGATGGGGCACATGCTCTCCAGGTCACCGTTGTCCCCACCACTCCTTATTGCCTTATACTTTCCCCAAATCATCATCCACCAGACCCTGCAGGAATTTGAGTTGTGAAGGAAGGTCAGCATGGCAGTTTTCCTGGCGATGACAGGAAAGTGGAAAGCTAGTCACTTTGTTCTTCTCTTTTGAATTTGACCAAAATGGAGAAAGATTTTTAAAAAGCCCCCCTCCTACCACAAAACAGTGAAACCCCAATCCTGAGCATTCAGCCTGCAGACTGACTGTGGGAGAGGATCATGGAGTTGTACTTCATAAGAGCTAGAAGCCCAGAGAGGTTAAGCAGTTTGGCACAGGTCACAGAGCAAAGAGTAGCAGGTTGGGCCAGTACTGAGTGGGTGGTGCCTCTCTGTGTGCCTCTGAGACTCCGTCTGTGTGAAGCGCAGTGGCAACGAAGGCTAGCTTCTTCCCTCTCTTGGGATCCTAGGCTGCCCTGCCCTCTCTGCAGGCCGTAGCTGGCATTTCAGCAGATTGACCCCTTACGGGTGGGGCTTCTGCTGCTATCACCAATGAAGAGCCTTGGCCTCAAAGAGCCCCTGGAGAGGGTGTATTTACTGATGTCCCTGCTGAGAGGCTGTGTGGTCAGCAGGAAGCTGGAAACTCTCACTTTTTCATGTATTGCCAGGCAGCTAGCCTTGGCCTCCCTTTGTCTGAGACCAGGGAGGGAACGGTATGGCTGGCCAAGGGTGCCTGCTGGCCATGGTTGGACTAGCTGGGCTTCTTGAACCTGCCATCATCAGCTCTTGGTCCCTTCTGCTCTGGGGCACTGAGCATTTGTGTCCTGACCTGCACAGTGACTCTGTGCCTATCTGTCTTGAATGAGGATGAGGGCTGCCTCTCTCAGTGGTCAGTAAACAGTCTTCCCACTGAGCAGGGCCTGGGGCAGATTGCAAGGTGGCATCTATGTATGCATCTCTGAATCTGCCTCCAGCATCCCCTCTGCCCTGCCCTGCAGCTCCCAGAGGACAGAGTGGTTGACAACCACTGTGTCGACCCTATCACCCTCGCATTTCCTCCCTACAGTGTCCACTCTGCTCTTGGCTCCAAAAACCAGGCCAACCTCCCACGTATCTCCCTGCACCAGCTCAGAAGTGCACCAGCTCAGAAGGGCAAGCTGCAAACATCAGCAGGTGTTCCAGCCCTGAGGTTTTCAAACTCTGCCCTGCGTGGGGGCCCCGGGGGGTGTTAGGATGAGGCACAGCAGGGAGATTCACGCAGGCAGCCCTGAGCCCTTCATCCACATGAAAACCAGGACGGTGTTTTTATATCAATTTGTTCAATGTGTTATCATCGTATCTGTATTACTTCATTCTACAAATATTTACTGAGCACCTACTGTGTGTGTTCTAAGTGCTAAGGATATAGCAGTGAACAAAACAAAGCTCCTGTTCTCACGAAGCTGAAGCTCTGGCATGGGTGGAAAGAACATCAAAAAACAAATAATTGGGACTACCACTTCTGGAAGGATGAAGTACACATACTTCTCCCTATTTCTCCTGCTAAGTATAACTAAATCCTGGAACATCAGACATAAAGCACTTAAGCATAAGAAGACTCTGAAGAGCGGACAGAAGACAGTAGACTCAGTAGACTCTCTCAGGGTCTGAGAGACAGCACATTGGTATGGACTTTTTGTCTAGTGCATCCCACTTTGGAAATGAAGAAGTCAGCAACCCAGCAATGCCAAAAGGTGCGCACATACACAAACACACACACACACACACACACACACACACAGACCCCACCAAAGGTCTGCTTTCTGTAGCCAAAGGACCAGAGAAGGGGGAGCCTACTAAGAAAACTTAGCAATAACTGCTCTCTATAGTCCTACATCACGGAAAACAAAGCACAAGCAGACCAACGGTTGTGGCTTGACACCCCCTGCCATACCAAGCTTGGATTCACCTCCTCAGGCTGCAGTGAGGCACCTAAGTGCGTGCCCCCTCACCTGCTGTGGTGATGCAGGAGTAGGGAGCTGGGACTGTCACTTTGCTGGAGCAGTAACAAGCCCCACCCATCCCCAAGTGGCAGTGGAGATCCCATGGGGAGCCTGGACCCTGACCCCAGCTGGCAGTAACATGACTGAATGTGTTCCCCCTAAGGCTGGGAACACCACTCCTTCAGCATGGTGCTAGAACTTCTCAGGAGTGCAGGACAGCATGAAAAGTAAAGCATACAGACTGGAAAGTAAGAAGTAAACCATACTTATTTGCAGATGCCACGATTGTCTATGTAGAAAAATCCAAGAAATCTACCAAAAAATGCCTGGACCTAATATAGGAGTTCAGTATAGTCTTGGGATATGAGAGAAAAACCACAAAAATCAATTATACATACATATCTCTAAGATTTACTGAATTTAGAGAAAGAGCCTGTGTGTGTGTGTGTGTGTGTGTGTGTGTGTGTGTGTGTGTATGAGTAGGGGGAGGGGCAGAGAATCTTCAAGCCGACTCCCCACTGAGCATGGAGCCTGACATGGGGCTGGATCTCACGACCCATGAGATCAAGACCTGAGCCAAAACTGAGAGTCAGATGCTCAACTGACTGAGTCACACAGGTACCACAATCAATGTTTTTTAAGATTTATTTATTTGAGAGAGAGAGTGAGCAAGAGAGCACTAGCAGAGGAAGGGCAGAAGGAGAGGACAAGGAAGAGAAAGAATCTCAAGCAGACATCCTGCTGAGCGTGGAGCCAGATGCAGAGCTCAGTGTCAAGATCCTGAGATCACGGCCTGAGCGGAAACCAAGAGTCAGATGCTCACCCAACTGAGCCACCCACACGCTCCAGGGCCCCAATTATATTTCTATAACATTGAGCAGTTGGACAACAAAACTAATAATACAATACCATTTGCACTTAAAAAAAAGTGAAACACTTTGTCCTAAATCTAACAAAACTTCTGTAGGACTTGCATGCTGAAAACCACAAAATGACAATGAACGAAATCAAAGAAGATTGAAATCAATGGTGAGGAATACCATGTTTGCGGTAAAGACGTCAATTCTCCGCACGTTGGTATATAGGTCTCATGAAATTCCTATTAAAATCTCAGCAAGACTTCTTGTAGGTATAGACAAGATTATTCTAAAATTTATTAGGAGAGGCAAAGGAACTAGAATAGCTAAAACAAATTTGAAAAACAAGACTAAAGGTGGGAGGAACCAGTCTATCCAATTTCAAGACTTAATATATAGTTACGGTAGTCCAGACTGTGTGGTATTGGCAGAGGGATACACAGAGATCAATGGGACAGAGTAAGGGACCCAGAAATAGACCCACACAAATAGGCTGAACTGATATGTGACAAAGATGCAAATCCATCCAGTGGAGTGGGGGAGGTAGCCTTTTCAACAAATGGTGCTGGAACTATTGGACATTCAGAGACAAAAAAAAATCAATCTAAACTCTATGCCTTGTATAAAAAATAACTCAAAATGGGTCGTGGACCTAAATAAAAATTGTAAAACTATACAATTTTTAGGGAAAAAAAATAGAAAATCTTTGGGATCTAGACCTGGGCAAAGAGGTCTTGGATTTGGTATCAAATGGATCAAAAGCATAAATGGAATATATAATAAATTGGATTTCAACAAAATGAAACACTTGCCTGGGCAGCCCGGGTGGCTCAGCGGTTTAGCACCTGCCTTCAGCCCAGGGTGTGATCCTGGAGACCCAGGATCGAGTCCCACGTGGGGCTCGCTGCATGGAGCCTGCTTCTCCCTCTGCCTGGGTCTCTGCCTCTCTCTCTCTCTCTCTCTCTCTCTGTGTCTATCATAAATAAATAAATAAAATCTTGAAAAAAAAGGAAACATTTGCCCTGTTACAGACCTTGTTAAGAGGTTGGAAAGACAAGTTACAGAGGAAGAAAGTATGTGTAAGCTACAACGTCTCTGACAAAGGCCTAGTATTTAGGATCTGTACAAACACTCAAAACTCAACAGTAAACAACAACAGCAGCAAAACAATCCGATTAGAAAGTGGGCAGAAGAACATGAACGGATATTTTGCCAAAGAGGATAAACAGATGGCAAGTAAGCAACTGAAAAGATGTTCAACACCATTAGCCATTAGGAAAATGCAAATGAAAACCACAATGAGGTGTTACTACACATCTATCAGAAGAGCTAAAATAAAATAAAAAAAAAAACCAAAGTGACAACGTGACATGCTGGTGCAGATGTGGAGAAACTCTGTGATATAAAGGAACAAATGGTTGATACACACAGCAGCCGGGATGACTCTCCAGAGTATTATACCAAGTGGGAAAAGCCAATCCCCAAAATACGTGCTTTGTGCTTCCATTTATGCAACGTTCTTAAAATGACAAAGTTGGAGAAATGAAGAACTGATTAGTGGTTGCCAGAGGTTGGGAGGGGAGGGGGGGTGGCTGTAAAATGGCAACAGGAGGGATCATTGTGGTGATGGATAGAGACGCTCTGTATCTTGACTGTATGGGTGTCAATATGCCGGCTGGGGACTGTATTTGCAAGATGTTACCATTGAGGGAAACTGGGTAAAGGGTACATGGATCTCTCTGTATTATTTCTTACAACTAAATGTGAATCTATAATTATCCCAAAATAGAAGGTTTCATTTAAGAACAAAGAATAATAAATAATAGGAAGAAAAGCTACAGGAGAATTACAGGGTGTGGTGAGGGCTGAGATGAAATCGAACAGGGGTGTGTGACAGGGAGAGATGCTCCTCCTCTGGTTGGGTCATCAGATTTGGGAGTTGGACCCGCTCCTAGATTAGATCCCTGACCGTAAAGACTAGAAATTCACTTTAAAACTAAGCTATGTAAGAGAGAGGAATCTATAGAAAGTAATTGTCCAAGAACTTGGGTTGCCAATGACAGACACTCAATCCAAACTGGCTTAGGGAAAGAAAAACTCATAAAGGAATTGGGGCTCCCATAGCTGAAAAATCCAGGGATAATGGCTTCATCTTAGGGATCTAGCTCTTTTTCATGGCCCCCCTTTGAGTCAGCCTCCTTAGCAGGTTGCATAGTGGCAACATAGTCCCCAGAGCAGCTCCAGGCTCAGATGCCACCAGCTTGGCACCCCAAGACAAAGATTTCCAAGAGTCCTGCGATTGAATCTCATTAGCCTGACTTGGGTGTCACATGCCCATCCTTGAACTAATTACTGCATCTAGAGGGAAGAGATGATCTCATTGACCAGGTGATGGCCGTGTGATCATCCCTAAAGATTGAGGGTGAAGCCAGCTGCACACAAACCACATGGCCTCAGAGGAGGGGAGCACCTGGATCCTTAACAGAATGGATGCTGGTCAGGCAAAACCAACCTGTGTATCCTCGTGGAATCCCAGGAAAAGCCCGCTTCTTTATTCTCCATCCTCATGTTCTGAATTTGCACCTCTGTAGTTCAAACACACATCCCACGCTGAGCTAGTCTTGAGTGTCATTGCTCCGAGGAGAGAATATCTGATTGGATCACCTTCGGTCAGATGTCAGCCCTCATCCAATCATCTGTGAACAGAGGTCGGGATCACCTGCTGGACTCTGATGGACAGGACAGTTCTAAGAGGGGCTGTCACAGATACTCAAGAGCTTCTGGGAGGTCTAAATTAGCTCCTTATCATGAAGGAACAAGGAATCTATTAATGGTTTGGGCGCTAAGGGATAGGTGATGATAGGGGATCCCTGCAAGAAAGGCTGAATTCTCATACTTCCCCTTGCTTTCCTTCTGGGTGTCCTGGGGCTGACGAAGAGAAGAGCAGTGGGTGTGAAGGTGGGCTGCACCGCATGGGGGGTGATATTGAGAGAACCAACAGGTAGCTGGCAGAAGGGGAGGCTGGATGCCCTGAGACAGGGCCGTAGCACTGAGCCCTTGATTTGGAGGAAACCAGTCATCAAGGCAGACACTGGGGAGCAGGGACCTGGACACCAGACTGGGTACAACAACCAGAGCCAGGCAGGTCCCCACTGCTGGTTCTAAATGTTACTGCCCAGTTTTGGCCAGAGGAAGTAGGCAGGAGGCCACTTCTCGAATGGACCCTGGGTCGGAGAAGCCTGGCAGCCTGGCTGGCTGAGCTCCGAGCCCCACACCCCCCTTTCCTTCTTTCCAGTTGTGGATAGAAAAGATGCTCCAGCTCTGGCTGGCTCCGCGTACACATCAGGTGAGTGTGGCCAACAGTGGCCAGCTGTGCTTGGAGGAAGAGCGGAGCAGAACGCCACACGGGTCATTGTAACTTAATCTCTCAGAGGGAGAGTTTGGAAATGAAGCCAGACAGGAGTGGTAGTAAGAACCTTGAAACTGCGGACGGTAGTAATGACAGCAAACCTGTCTTGGGTGCCTACTGTATGCTCCAGGCGCTGTTCTGAGATGTTTTGAATGGTTCATCTCCTTCAATCTTGGCAACAACATTGTGAGCTGGCGCTTGTTATGTCCCCTAAAATGACATGAGGAATAAGAGGCAGAAAGGTCAAGCAACTTGCCCAAGGTCACACATGAACAGAGGTAATTTAACCCCCACGGAAACCAGCCTTTAGGGTGTCTGACCCCCCCTGCTTCTCTATTATTAACTCCAACTAATCGCACTCTCCCTCACTCCAGCGTCCCAGCCAGTCTCTGGACTGTTCCTACTGCCTTGCGCCTCCACACCTTTGCACACGCCCTTCCCTCTTCCCACAATGCCCTTCCCCTGCTGGCAAGCTCTCTCGTTCTCCAAGACCCCATGGAAGCATAGTTGTGTTCTGGTGACCTTCCTTGAGGCTGGCACCCTCGGATGGAAGGTCTCGCTCTTGTCTTGCCTCCCAGTGATGAACTCTTGTCATGTCTGCGTCAGAGTGTACAGACTGTGAGTGGGGCAGGGACCAGATCTTCGTCTTCTCCACAGCAGGACCTGCTCTAGTCTGGCCCAGAAGATGCAGCTGTGCAGGGTTGAATGCATGTCTGGCAGGGGGAGGGGAGAGAAGGGGGGCTTCCTGTCCCCTGCCCACCCTCACTGTGGCACCTCTCTCCTCGTCTCTTGGCAGCCTGGCGTGGGGCTCCTTTACCTGCTGCATGGCAGCCTCTGTCACCACACTCAACTCCTACACCAAGACGGTCATTGAGTTCCGGCACAAGCGCAAGGTCTTTGAGCAGGGCTACCGGGAGGAGCCGACCTTCATACACCCTGAGGCCATCAGGTACTTCCGGGAGAGGTCAGTGCACATGGGGTCACCTCTGGCCACCATTGGGAATCCAGACCCCAGGGTTTGGCCTCAGTGGCCACAGGGCTCTAGTCAAAAACTAGAGTGAATGATCTCACAGAAGCATAGTAGGGGGTAGTGGGGTAGAAGGGACAGGCTGGGGGAGGCAGAGTTTGGACCCCACTGTGTTGGAATTTCTGGGACATTTTGATATTTTATGAGACGTGAGGTTGCCTTGTGATCAGAGCCCAAGAACCCAAGAAGAAGAGAACTGAGTCTGGGTGTTTGCTATTTAGCCTCATGCTTCTTAGGGGCATACAGAGAAGGAACTGTGGTCTCCTTCTTGGGCTCTGTCACAGCATTGAGTGAAAAGAGGACCCAGCAGTGGGATTGTTGATGACAGGTGGAAGAGTCCCTCAAGATCAGGGACTACATCTGATCACTTGAGTCCTCAGAGTCTAGCTGGGAATAGAAGTGCCAATAAATTGTGTGTGTATGAATGGGTGGATGGATGGTTGGGTGTATGTATGTATAGTTGGGTGGGTGAATGGATGGGTGGATAGTTGGATAGATGGATAGATGGATGGATGAATGGGTGGATGGGTATATGTACATATATATGGTTGGGTGGGGGCGGTGGATGGATGGATGGATAGTTGGGTGGGTGGATGGTTGGGTAGATGGTTGGATGGTTAGGTGGAAAGATAGATGAATGAATGCATTTGTGGATGCATGGATGGATGGTGGATAATGGACAAATGGAAGGACAGACAGGCACATAGTTAGCATATTTCCTGGGACCACCTCCTAAGCAAACTACCCATACCCAAATTCTTATCACAGGGTATGCTTCTAGGGGAGCTGACTGGATATGCAATGATGCCTTTTAATGGCAGAGAATAGAAAGGATGTCAGGACTGATGACAAGAATCTGAGGAGGAAAAGGGGAAGGATGCTGCGGAGCTGGGTAGCATTGAGGAGCTGGACTCTGTGGGGCAGTGGAAAGGTTTCAAGCTGAGGAGTCACATGATGGAGGCCACACAGGAACCTCTCTGACTGCTACACACCCTGTCATCTGTCCTGTGCCATGTAGGTCTCCTTTCTGTCCCTTGAACACCGCAAGCTCAACCCCTCTTGGGGCCCTGGCCCTTGCTGTGCTCTTGCCAGCAGCACTCACTCGGGTCTCAGCTTGAACATCATCAGCTTGGAGAGGACTTCCTTAATCACTCGGTCTCAGTTGGTCCCACGCACTCTGTCCTAGTCACTGTTTTTTCGGAGCGCCTACACAACCTGACCTTATTCTGTTTATCGGTTTGATAGTTTGTAGGCTGTGAGCGCTGTGATAGACTTGGCTTCGCTGTCTTGCTCCCCGCTGTATTCTGAGCGCCTACATCTAGGCCAGGCACCAAGTGGGTGCTTTTTTATTTTTCTTTGCGTAACCAGCTCAGTCCTTCTCTCTGGAGACCTCAGGCCTGGCTGTCTCATGTCCTTTCAGCTCAAACTTCACCATCATTGGGCAAATTCAGCTTCACAGCACCCCCATGCCAGAGTCCCAGGTCAGGTGTCCAGTCTGGGGACCAGGCAGCTGTGGCCAGGGAGCTCAGGCAAACAGGGTGCCCATGGCTGTGGACAGAGCGTGCTCTCTGGGCAGGTGGCAGTGACCAGCATAGGACGGGACCTGCAGTAGGCACTCAGGAAACATTTATAGGAGCCGTATAGACAGCTTGATGTCTAAAACCGCCCCTGAACACTGTGTCCTCAGCCATCCGCTCGGCTGCAAGAGAGCCTGAGGCAGCCACGGGCAACCTTGTTTTGCTGAGGCAGAAAACAGGACCTCATAGTTCTCCATCAGCGAGAAGTTGCTGTTTTCTGGGGCCCTGGTTGAAACTGTCCCTATCAGCTCAGGCCCCAGCCATGTGGGGGCAGACGAACGGTTCCCAGCATATGTGCAGCATATCACTTTACACGTTCATAACTTGAACATTATGCAGAGGTTCATCAAATTTTATTTCCCTTCCTCTCTGAGGAGAGCATTTCAGCTTAGCTGGGCTGTTCTAATTTCTTTTTTTTTTTTTTTTTTTTGTGCCTTCCCTACAAAGAGCTCAGAGTGCATGGATCTCTTTCTGCCCAGGTTTGCAAGTGGCCCAGCAGCAAGCAGCAGGGCTCAAATTCTGCAGTGGCCAGTGTCCTCAAAACTGCAGCCATGGACACCAGGGGAGAGATCTGAGGGGCCCACCTGCCTATACCCCCTACTCCTTGAGGGGTGGGGTGTGCCCTGGAAGGAGCAGGGGTTTGGGGGGCCTAACTCGGAGTGCGTGGGTGTTCCAGGCCTGTCACTTCACTGTTGTGTGATTTGGGGCAAGACTCTGTCTGGGCCAATGTCCTCTGACCCCCAAAGGGAGAGCCCAGAGCCACCAGCATCCTGGGAAGTCACACTTTGAAAACCCAGGTAACATCCTGGGCACGGTACTGCATTTTGTGTCAGTGAGTCTGTTTCTTCTGATGCTGATGTGAAATATCAAGCTCGGTAATAATTAGGTGATTAGCTTAGGAGACGGCATTTTGAGATCTTAGGAATCTAGTAACTGTATTACTAACCACAGCAGGCATATGGTGCTTGCCCCGTGCCAAGTACTCTTCTTGGGTCCCCGTTTCATAGATGCGAAACCAAGGCACAGAGAGGTAAAGTAAATTGCCTAAAGTCCCACAGCCGGTAAGTGCCAGAGTTGGGATTGAAGCGGGCCACAATCAGTGTCGTGACATGTGGGCTCTCAGGACTGGTCAGCAGCCTCTCTGCCTGGCATGGAGGTGGGAGCCGGGCTTGCATGGGTGAGTGAGGGGAGTCTGTGGGACTGTTGCAGTGTGAGGGCGGGTGTGGTGCCCTGGGAGAGGGTGCAGGGCCTCCCCACCGGCCCTGCCGTTCCTGTCCCTGGAATTGTGGGTCTCACTTCATCCAGGCCTGCCCACTGTGCTCCTGACTGAGGACAAGGTGCCGCCCTGCCCTGCGGGGGCTGATGCAGCAGGAAGGGACTAGTCTGTCACCAACCCCCCACCCCCCTCCTGTTGCAAGTCTCAGGACAAGTTGGGCAGATTCTGAAGTCTTCAGGGGTTTTGCAATTCAGGTGTGCGTGTGTGTGCCCGCACGTGTGTGCATGGGAAGGGGCCACTGTGCATGCGTGTGGAGCGGGGCCGGGGAGCCTCCCCCTGACTCTGAGCAGGCTTGCCAGGTCTGAGAAACGTCTGGAATTAAGCGCTCCCAGTCACCCTGCTTGCTGTCCCCGCAGAGGGCATCTTAATGGGGCCTCCTGAGGGGAGGGTCAGAAGCTGCTGAATGAAAGGTAAATATTTGCAGACCTGGCTTTCTTGCATGCTTAATGTTGGGATCTGCTTTAACATCTTGTGGAGAAAAGCCAGACTTGTTGGATTGGACTCTAGCAGGAATTGAGCTGCACGGAACAGACATGCCGCCTCCCTGGGGAAGGCCACAGGGGTGGGAGAGCCAAAGTCCCCGAGCTTCCAGGGAGGACTGCCTTGCTCCCCTGGTGGCATCCTCCCTGGGGAATCAGATCACCCGCCCTCACCTTGTGCTCTCAGCAGTGGAGTGTCCTACTCCCTGAACTGGATTTACCTATTAACCCCTTTCCTGCCTTGTTTGTGTCTGCCTCCTTCCCACGTGCACGTGTGCACACCATGCACGCCGCCAGAGAAAGCAGGGAGTGGTCTTTCTGGTTTCCACTGGGTCCTGGCACCTGCAGCCTCAGGGGCTCAATAAGTCATGTTACTAACTATCCATAAAAATTACATCGTTCCTCACCATGCAGAGCTGTACGGTGCTTCCCGTCACGCACCCGGTGTTCCTGGGTCTGGCCTGCGTGCACTCATTTAACCCTGGATGCGCTCATTAACAAGTGGACCAGGGTTGAAATTAACTCCCCGGTTTACTAGCTGTGGGTCCCCAGGTAGGTCACGTCCTCTCTTAGAGCCTCAGCTTTCCTGCCTGGAAAATGGACTGGCACCCTTCCTTGCGGTTTCGTTTTGAGGATTACATGAGACAATGCAGTGAGGTTTTGGTTGTAAAACTGGGGAGGGGGGCCTCCCTTTCCCTACCTGCACCCCTGCCAGAAACCTCCCTCTGTATAGCGCAAGGAGGACATGCTCCCTGCCTGAGAAAGGGGCACAGCAGGTGCTGTAAGCTGGCAGCCCTCGGAGAATCCTGCTGAAAGATGTGCTCTGTTTGGTGGTTTAAAAATATTTAAATTTTGGCTGAGTTTTAAAAATCAGGAGATTTTGTGTTAAAACGTCAAGATTTTTGCTTCTCATGGGAAAGCTGCAGGTCTGGCCCCCCTGTGCCCCTGCTCTGGCACGGTGTCAGTGGGCTAGAGGAGGAGATCTGCCTTGGGAGTCCCCCAGGCTCACTAGAGGAGGAGTATCTGCCTTGGGAGTCCCCCAGGCTCGCCTGTCACCTGTCCTACCCCTGGCTCGGGGTCCATTGAGCACAGCAAAACAGTGCAGCCATGGGGTCTCCTGGAGGTGACAGCAGGCGGAGGGCCCAGGCCCACCCCAGGGCAGCTGGCGGATAAAAGGGCTTTCAGAGATGAGACCCTTGAGCCAAGTTTTTAGAGACACGTGCCTTGCTCGCCAGCCAGATGGGCAGCGGGTGAGAGAAGGCGTTCTCAGGCCCAGGCAACAGCACGAGCAGAGGCCAGGAGGGGGATCACACAAGTGTATTTAGGAAAATCTGAGCAGTTTGGGTGATTTATTAGCGGAAGTTGGACCTGGGTCTCTGCTCTCTCTCTTCCTCCCACAGCGTTGGGGGTGGGGGCTGGTGGCCCCAGAGAATTTAATATTACCAGCATGAGACCGTGGATTAGGAGCCCTCCCCCCGCCTCCTTCCTGGGTGGCACACAGCCTTCCCTAGGCCCCGAGGCCGACCCTGAGCACAGACCTGAATGATGGGCACAGACCTGAATGACTCCTACACCATTGAGGGCCTGAGCCCCCTCTTTATCCATCTCCCTGCCTGGTGCAGAGGGGGGCTCTCTGCTGTCTGCTCCCTCCCATCTGTTGTAGGGAAACTCTTGGAAGGGCTGTCTCCACTTTGTTACCTCTCTGTCACTGTCTACCATCCCCCCCCACACACACACTGCCCCAAACAGCTCCCAGGGGCCCTGACACTCTGCACACACACCATCCTCCCTCAGCCCCAACAGCCACTCCTCTCCTCCCCCATTCTGTTAAATGGCCATGCTCCCGGGGCCCTTTCTGGGCCCTCTTCTGTCCCCATTTGACATGAGTCTCAGTGGCCACATGTGTGCCAGGACTCCCACATCCTCGTCCACCCCTGACAGCCTGGCTCCATATCCATCTGCCTCATTATCGCCTCTGCTTTGCATTCTCAGAGTCACCAAAAATCAGCATGGCCAGGACTGACTCATGATGGTCTCCACCAAAGCCAGTCCCTTCGCTTTGTCTCTCTGTCCCCCTGTGGTCCTGCGCCCCTGGGAGCCCTACGTGGTGTTCATGCATCTGGCCTCACCCCTCCCATCTGTGCCCCCCCAGCAGGATACCCCTTCACTGTGCCACCTCTTTCCCATGGCTTCCTGCCTAAAATGTCTCAGTGATTTCCCATGGCTCTGGGACAGCTTCTCACCATCACCTATGCGGCCCCGCCACCGCCTAGCCTCACTGAGGGCCCTGGTCCCCTTCCCCTACACACAGCACCCCCTGGACCCTCATGGTTCCCCAGTCGGGTGGTTCTGCCTGCGTGCAGCTGCTGGACCGCTGGCCTCTCTGCCTGGGGTGTCCCCTGCTCTGCCTTGTTGACGGTCAGCCCTCAGCTGGTGCCTGCAGCATTGACCCTGAGGCAGACAAATACCTCTCCGTCAAGTAACTGCCCCGTGAACCATCCCCCAGACACTCAGCTCTAACCCTGCAGTTACTCGGCAAGGCCCATGGGACAGGGACCCATGTCCACTCCCCTATTTCGTTCCTCACGAGAGTGACTGAGATGAAGAGCAGAGAAGAAAGCCTCTTGCAAGGAGCTTCTTGGCAGGTCACTGGCCAGTCATTTAGGCCAAGTGACCTATGCCCTCTGGGAGCTGCCAGTGGGCTTGCCTGTGTGACCTGTTGCCCACCGTTTCCCTAGCCAAGCTGAGAAGCACCACGCCTCGGCGTACTCACCTTCTTGTATTAGGCCGAGGAAAGTGCTTTTGAGATAAACCAAGTCTCGAGCCCCCGAGAGGCTGCAGAGGGTGGGGCGGGGGTCCCACGTGTGCTAATGATTATTTCGTTTTCTAAGCCGCAATTTCCCACCCGTGCAGTTCTATCTCAAAGTGCTCACATCTAGAGGTGTTGGTTAAAAACCAAGTGTTGGAGAAATGAGAGAGAAAGCTCAACTGCACATGGCAGTCAGGAAAGGCGTTGACAACGTGGATGGGTATTGTTCTTCGCTGTTATTTTCCCCAAATGTTTCCAATCGTGGTGTATTACTCATAAGATGGGAAGAGCAAAAAACAAAAGAAAGAAAAAAGAAAGGAAGAACGAAACAAAGAAACAAAGGAAGAAACAAAGAAACAAAAAGCATCTTTAAAAAAAAAAAAAAAACCCATTCATTTCCCCCTGTCCCGGAATGGCGCTTTTGATATGAGGTTCCAGAATCTTAATTTCCTACTTAGAGCCATCGATTCGCCAACATTCCTTTTAATTCCAGCCTGTATTCCGTTGCAAATGGATCATTTCGGAATCCCTGTGTCCTTTGTCCTCTGCGACTGTCCCCTAGATGTGGAGCCTCTGAGACGTGTTCGGTCACAGCACCCCCTGGCCCGCCTTTATCCGCTTTCGCGGCCCGCGTATCCCTTCTCAGCGCCGCCCGCGCCCGTCCCCGCTCCGCGCGGGTCCCCTGGAATCGCCGTGTGTTCTGCAGAGGAGCGCGGCCCCCAGCAATGAGAGCTGACCCCGCGGAGACGCAGGCCCTCGGCTGCTCCGTGACCAGACGGCGGCCAGCGCGGCGTGCGGGGAAAGCTGAGCGCACAGATGGGCTGTGGAGTGCAGAGCGATCAGAGGGAAGCAGGAGAACATCTGGAAGGAACGGCCGCTCCCTGAACTCCCCCATTTTCTCCTAAATACCAGCCAGCTGGAGGGGACGTGAAAAGTGGGGGGGAGTTGGCCAGAGGGCCTCCGGCCACCATGGTGTTGCCTACGTGTAGCTGGGACCGTAGAGGGGGACACGGGAGGCCTGGGTCCACTGGGTCACAGCCTAGGACACGAGGACGACGCGGCCAAAGCTTAGAGGAGCCCCACGCGTGCCCGAAGCCGAGGGTCCAGCGTCTGGCTCCCCAGTGCGATCCTGGGAACCGGTTAGAATGCACTCTCAGGCCCTGCCCCAGATCTGCTGAAGCAGACCGGCCGCTTGGGGGACTTCGGGGCACTGCCCAGCTCAGGAAAGGTCAGGTCGGAGCAGATGCAGTCCCGCTGCGGCTTGGGGAGATGGACATGCCCAGTGGATCAAGGAAGGCCCTACCCGCCAGCACCCCTCAGAGTGTGGCCTCCCCCACCCAGGGCCCGTTTGCAAACATCCACAGTGACGTGAGGACAGGAGTTGAAGTAGAAGTTTGGAAGCTCTCAGATGGCTGAGCTTGCTGGGACACCCAAGCTTGCTTTCCTATGTGGTTTTTTCCATTTCCTCTTCCAGTAACTCATTTTTATTATATTTTGCTTTTTAAAAATATTTTATTTATTTATTCATGAGCAAGAGAGAGAGAGAGAGGCAGAGACACAGGCAGAGGCAGAAGCAGGCTCCATGCAGGGAGCCCGACGTGGGACTCGATCCTGGGACCCCAAGACCACACCCTGAGCCAAAGGCAGATGCTCAACCATTGAGCCACCCAGGCATCCCTTTATTGTATTTTACTTAAAAAAAAAAAAAATTAGTCCAAGGTAGATTGGAAATTAAGGGGGGAAACCTAAGTCCTTTGTCAGACAGGTTGAGGAGCATGCACAGCCCAGACTGCCAGTACATACTAGGAAGTGACTGGAAGTTTGGAAAACAGAAGCCAGCCTGTGGCCATGAGAGAGGGGCTGGCTTTGAGGATGATACCCGCAGGACCACGGGAACGGAGAACATTCTGGAAGGGCTGTGCTGGGGAGGCCCTGGGGCTGCTTTCACAGCAGAAAGAAGATCTGATGGAGCCCCTGGCTGTGCTGACGTGACCCGCGGTGGCCACGTTTGGCCCTGGAATCAGGCGGGCAGGTATTGGGGGGCCTCCTGAGGAGACAGGGCAGTGGTTCTGGGCCACCTTCAAGCCCTCAGAGCCTCTCTGCTTCCGTCACTTCCCTCCATCCATCTCTTCTCTCAAAAAAGAACCAATAGCCAGTCTCAGCTGGAATGGAAGTTTGGGTCACTGGGTGGTGGCTGTTACCGTGCAGTCACACCAGACACAGCTGTTTGCACATCTGCTGGCAGTTCTGAGGGCCGGAACTGGATGGTCCCCACTTCCCTCCAGGACCTCACGACGCAGGCAGGTGTAGCCCGGGCGGGTGTGCCTGCGAGTCCCCTGGGGGCCGGGGAATCTGCAGGACGCAGTGGAGGACACTCCAGGTACAGGGACCGTAAGGCTGAGTTCAGACCGCAGCCCGGCGCTAGCTGCAGCCAGCCTGTGTTGGCTCGGGGGAGGTGGGGGGGAGCAGCGTGCGGCTCCTCGGTCAGTGACGTCACACTCTCACCTTCACATCAGCCAAGGGGCGTACGCACGGAGGCCGCAAAGGCCGGCTCTTGCCTTCTGTTGGAGGGCCAGCCATTCACCTTCACCAGAACCACACCGCTCAGCTTGGGACAAGTCCCGGGGCTACCTCAGCCTTGGTGTTCCCATCTGTAAAGTGGGGATGATGGTACTGATGGCGGCAGGAGCCTTGGTTGGGGTACAGGTCTGAACAGGTGCAAAAGGACCCCAAATGGTGAGGATTAGGACGATTTATACAAGTGTATTTTGCTCTCACTTGAAAGTCAGAGCAGATACCGCAGTTCCTCATTCTCACCCAGGCTTATCCTCCTCGCTGGGCACCAGCCGAGCTTCTGCGTGGACTCTCCTTGTCCCCAGTTGGGGAAGACTGTCTCTCCTAGGAGCGAAGGCTGCGTGTGACCCGCTGCGGGTGCGCCCTGCCCTGAATCCAGAGGTGTTCAATGCCTTGAAGCCCTTTCTCTGCTTCTTCCAAAACACCCCCTTTCCCCGAGGTAGCACATGGCTCAGGTCTAACAGTCAGAGTGGCAGAAAGGGTGTGTGTGTGTGTGTGTGTGTGGCTTTTGGGGGGGGCGAGGGGATGGGAACTGGTGAACATGCTAAAACACTATCCTTCCACATCAGAAACTGTATGGGGTGGAGTCACAGGGGGACAGACCATAACGCCCCCCCCCCCCGGAGATAAGGCTGATGATGACCATAGTAATAATGACGTGATGAGAACTCCACAGACACATTGAACTTCCCACGGACTCATTCATTTAATCCTATAACCAGGGCAGCCCGGGTGGCTCAGTGGCTTAGCGCCGCCTTCAGCCCAGGGCATGATCCTCGAGACCAGGGATCAAGTCCCACGTTGGGCTTCCTGCATGGAGCCTGCTTCTCCCTCTGCCTGTGTCTCTGCCTCTCTCTCTCTCTCTCATGAATAAATAAATAAAATCTTAAAAAAAAGAAAATCCTATAGCCACCCCGAGAGGCAGGCGCGATATTACGCCTGTTGATCAGAGGAGGAAATCAGGCTTGCAGGTGACCAGGACGTGGTTAGACTCAAGCAGCTTTCAGAGGAGATGCCCGACAGCCGCAGAGGGAAGCACAGAGCGGGTTCACGGAGGACAGAGGTGCTCGCTGCCCACCTGCCGCCCCTGCTGAGCACTGCATGCATCCCGGCGCCACCGCCCATTTACCCTTCAAGGCACGCACTTAGAGTTGTGGGTACTTTCTTGCACCACCGTTAAAAAAAAAAAAAAAAAAAAAAAAAAAAACCACCTGTCTTTAGAAAGCACATAATATTTCCTGCAGGAAATCACAGTTCAAATCAAATATAATTGTCACCCAGTGCCATTTGCCCTTGTTCCTTTTCTTTCCATGCAGAAAGAAAGGAACCCCATGCAGGCTACTCTCAGCCTCAGGCTGCCTTTACTCCTTCCTTCCCCCTCCCTCTGTGCTGACGTTCTTGGGGGTGCCTGGTGCCAAGCACCGGGCTCGACCCTGAGGTCTCCAAGGGCAGAGCGAGATAAACTCTGTCCTCTTCCCTCAGACTTCAAAACGTACCAGGGAAGATCGACAAGCGAATTTAGAAGTAGTGGTGGTTAACCTGCTAGGAGCCCTCGCTCTGTGCCAGGTACCGGCACTGGTGTTCACAACCATCGGCGGGGCAGTGGTGCTGGTCTTCACCGTCATGCTTACCATCCTGTGCCGTTGCCACAGAGAAACCTCTAGATCGTGGGATTCTGAGCAGTCGGGTGAGCTGCACAAGACAGGTCTTTCCAGAATGGCCACACGGTGCAGCAGAAGGACGGGCCGACCAGTGTGGGTCCAGCCCCCAACCTGAGAAGTGAGCAGGTCAGGTGGCCTCCAGCAGGCTGCCGGTCCCCGAAGCCCCTGCTGGTCCTGACAGGTGGCTCTCAGCCCTGGCCGCACTCCCCAGGTCACTTCAGCCGGCCTCCCAAGTTGAGACCCACTGTTAAGACCAGGGATTTACATGCTGTCTCCCAAAAAAACAAATCTGGCTCACCACCTGCTGCGAATAAACGTCTAGTGAACACACCCGTTGGTTTGCACAGTGTCTGCGGCTGCTTGTGGACCACAAGGGCGGCTGAGTGGTCGGTGACAGAGAAGCCTCATGTCGTTACTACCCAGACCTTTCTGGGAGAAGTTTGCCAATACCTGTACCAGGCAGGTGTCCACCCTTCCAACCTGCTTAATTAACACTCTCTGGCCTAAAACTTAGCATAGTAAGTTATGATTATTTGTTTATGTGCATAACAGGCATGAGCTTCTGGAGGCAGAGGCCCCTCTGAGTCCTGCCCGTGGCCCCCAAGCCCACGCTCACTGATTGGCAGGTGTTCATTGATACGTTAACTATTGAGCTTTGGGCTTCTTGGCAACCAGGTCTCCGTGACCAGGGGTGGGGAGGGACCAGACCAAGGTGGGGCTGTTTCTCTCCTTAAACACCAGCTCCTTTGCTCACTGGCTCCCCTCCCCAGAGCTCAGACTCCCAACAGAGCCCAAGGAGGAGCCCAGCATGAGGCCGAGAGGAGGGTGATTTCAGAAGATAAGAAGCCATGAGAGCTGGGAGTCTTGGGTAGATCGATGAATCAGTTCAAAGTTAAGGCTGGGAGACACAGGAGGGTATGCAAAGCCCATATGGGACGGGCAGGGCAGGCATCCGTTGGTCCAGAGTCCCTGGGCATGGCCTGGGAGAGGGCGCTCTGGCACGAGGATGGGCTCCATTACCTGGTCCAGTCTCCATCCAGTGTTTGCCATTTCATGATGGGTGGAACCCTAGCCTTGATTACCTCTGGGGATGGGGAGCTCAGCAACTTGCCGGACATACAGGCAGCACTACTTGGAGGAATGTAAAACTGGACAACCCCCAAATGTCTGTCAGTAGCGGATTGAATATTAACTATTCTCTCACATGCAATACGAGGAAAAAGGGGAATGAGATGTGTCCTGACATAGAACGATGTGGAAAATTTGTGGGTAAGAAAAAAAAAAAAACAGGTTACAAAAGCATATTTAATTTGAGGCTGTATATGTTTTTTCAAAAGTTTGAATTCTGAAAAGATAAACACTAAACTCCTAGCAGTGATGATGCCACCACATGGAGGTGTCATTATAAGGAGACTTCTGATCTATGAGTGGGACATGTTTTTTGGGTTTTTTTGTCTTTTAATAACAAAGAGCTATCAGGAAAATAACAAAGATGTTTCTACTAAAAGATGCCCCCCCACAAAAGGACACCTTTCCTTGTGTGGAACCTTCCCACAGCATCAGCTTTCTACAGCACACTTGCCTTCTTACAGCTTCAGCCCTTGGGGCTTTGTTCTGCCATCTGGGACCACCCAGGCCACAGAAAATCTTGTACGAACAACCACCACCATGTTCAGAGTTTGCTCCCTGGGAAGCCTGCGCCTAGCCCCTGGGTGCAGGCAGCGTGGGCAACCTCGGGCGGCGTTACACCGCACTTGTTGCCTGACTGGTGTGCACACTGTCTTCCTACTGGACTGGATGCTCTCCGAGGGCAGAGCTGAGGTAGACATTCCATGGTGCACACGGCATCTGGAGTGAACTGCCCAGGGCAGCTCCTCTGGACATTCGTGCCGGATAAATGAATGAGCAATCCGAGGGGGGCGAAAGGCTCCGTGCATGAGTGTTTCCCTCCCTTCTCCTGGCAATGCCAGATGCCATTGCTTGCTTGTCATCCATCACCTTCCGCACGTCTCCTTCTCCAGCCCCACACTTCTGGACACAGCTGGGCAACTAGAAGTAAGACGTGATGGGAAGAATCAGAAAACAGGGGTGGGGCAGTTTCTTGGGCGAGGCCTGAAACTTCCCTCCATGAGAGAAGAGAGGGTATCAGTGCAAAGAAGAGGTGATGGAGGAACGCAGAGCAAGTAAAAGGCAAAGAGGAGGGCTGCCTGGGTGGCTCATTCGGTTAAGCATCTACCTTTGGCTCAGGTTATGACCCCAGGGTCCTGGGATGGAGCCCCGCATTGGGCTCCCTGCTCAGTGGGGAGTCTGCTTCTCTCCCTCTCCCTCTGCCCCTCCCCACCACTCACTCCCGCTCTCAAATAAATAAATAAAATCTTTTTAAAAAGGCAAAGAGGAATTGAAGAGATATAAAACCGTGCGGCCACAGATACAGAATTGGGAGTACTTCTGGTGTTGCTCAGCAGATATGATAATGATTGGAATCGTTTCTACTTCTGGGGACCAGATTGTGATCCTCTAAAGGTGATGCACACCTGGACCACGTGGAGCTCCGTGACTTATTCGGGTTACGAAGGGACGAGCGCTGTGTGGGAACATGGCCCTGCCCGTTCCCCAGGCCCCAGGGCAAGGGTCTAGGTCTGTGGCTGCCTCCACCCAGACCCTTGTCAGCCACTGCTCTGTGCTTGGCATCCCTGCCACACCGTTGCAGCCCCCTCAGGAGCTGTAGTCATCTTGAGACGCCAGAGGAGAAGGAAGCTGCACATGTTGGTGGGAAGGAGCCACCTTCCAACCTTCCAACCTTCGGTGCCAGAAGTCAGAAGACGTGGCTTTATTTATATGTAGAAATGCCCTGAGGAAGTGTTTTCATTTAGTTAAGAAAAGTGACACAGTTATTAGGAGTCCGTTGCCCCCAAATCAGAGGATAGAGGTAAGCAAAAAGAAGGTTCCAGATTTAATCCCTCTATCCTCCTTATCTAGGGTCAGTTACCATTGGCCTTTTGGTATATATTCTGTCAAATAATCTTTTGTGCGTATCAGCGTATAATTTTTTTCATCAAACCATCATTTCTAATCTAGCACTTGCACGTAATGGAACCTCTTTTTCTGAGAACACGCAGGTTTGCATCCCTCTTCTGCCTCTAACTTCTTAGCTGTGTGACCCTCGGCTGGTCACGTTAGCTTTTGATGCTTCAGCTTCTCCATCAACAAAATGGAGATAATGGTGTCCATCTAACAGGGTTGTGGTAAAGCGCCCATGCGGTGGTGGTGGCGGCGGCGTGGGTGGCTTTGCACAGTGTTCCCAAAGGGAAAAAAGGCTGTATTTTTTTCTGGGTCCTGGGTCTGTGGCAGCTCAGCTTGCACCGTCTCACACAGGCTGTTGGGTCCTTTTCTTTCCAGGATCGAGAAGGGGGATGGGCACGAGGAGGACCTCCGCTTAGACTGTCGCCACGAGAGATACCCTGCCCGTAAGTGGCCTCGTCTGCAGGAGCCCGTGCCGTCCGAGGAGAGGGGAGCCTGGAGATGAGCCAGTCCAATCTCTCCCTGTGCCCCTGCTTGGTCCCACAGACACACTCTGCAGATGGGGAAACTGAGGCTGGCATCGTGGTGTAGCATGTCCTCTGCACACGGCAGCCTTGGTCCTCTCATGGCGGAGATGGGATGCTAAGCAAGTGAGGGGCCGTTGGGTGTTTCAGGGCAGCCCAGTGAGCCACAGCTCGAGGCCAGGCTGGGCTGGGTGTTGGTCAGAAGGGGGAACAGCTCCCCAGTCCAACTCGCCAAGTCAGGGAGGTGACAGTGGACCACGTGTGTTTGGGCTGGGGAGGCTCCTGGCAGCCCAGAATGCATGGACTTCATAGGCCTCACTGTGGGGGACGCCCTAGACAGAATCGAGGGCACCGATTAGGAAAACAAATGCCTGGACCAGAAAGCAGAAGGGAGGTGAAAGGAGAGAGAGGGCCTTGCTCCAGCCAGAAAAGCAGCCGATGTGAGGTTAAAGTTAAAGCGGCAGCAGCTCAGCTCAGCCCGCACGAGGCCCCGCGCGCCCCCCGCACACCCCACCGCACCCCAGGCTCTTCTTGCCTGGTCTCCTGGCCTTGCCAGCCCCCAGCCCCGACAGCTGGGACTACGAACCACACTTTGCAGGTGAGGAAATTTGGACTCAGAGAGGTGGAGTAGCTTGCCCAAGGTCACACAGCTCTGCTACTCGTGGCAGGGCAGTTCCAGCAGATTCTCTCTGCGCCCCACCCACATCTCTCAGACCTTTTAGGAAGGTCCCGTGCCTTCCAGGGGTCGGTATCTGCGTCCCCGGGAGTGGGCTCGCTCCGAGGCATGTGTTTTGCATGGTCCCCTGGACGGCTAGAGACCGGTGTGGCGGGCTTCACAGCCCTCCCTGGGCTGGCGGCCTCCCCATCTCTGTGCTGCTTTCCCTCCCTACGCCCAGTTCCCTTGCACCTCCTGACATCTCCCCGACTCTCCAGCTCCTCCCTCAGGGTCGGCTCTGGGGATATCCGAACGGACACAGTGGAGACTTGAACTCAGGTCTGTTTAACCCCAAATCCCGTGATCCCGGGAACTGACCGAGAAGTGGCTCAGCCCGGAGTGAGGGGCCTGGGAAGACAAGAGGAGAGGTCTGGGCTTCACTCTGGAGGAAGAGGCTCCTGTAGGAGGTGCCACCCCCGTGAGATGACCAAGACAAGAGTCACCCACCCGAGGAATGCGGGGTGGCATCGCAGGGGGTGCTGGGCTCACCCACTGATTGCAGGCCAGGTGTCTGTGCTGGGGTGAAGGCTTCCTGGAGGAGGGGTTCAGGACCCAGGGCATGGAGAAGGTGGGGGTGGAGAAATCCCTTAGGCTCGAGAAGCACGTAGTAGGGATAAAGACTGAGAACGCTGACGTGTTCAAGCACCATCAGCTCCTGCTTGGGCCTGAGCCTCCCCACACTCCCTGCAGAATGGGCAGGCAACCTTACCAGTCCCTGAAGCCCAAGGATGAAGAAAGAGTTGGAGGGACCCAGTCTGGCTCTAAGAGCAAGCCCTGGAATTAATGAGGATGCCCAGGGTTGGGGGAACTGCAGACCTCCCTCCCCCAGAGCCCAGCCCCGTTCCCACGGCCCTCACCCCTGCCCTGGCACCCAGTCATCTGCCAAGCAGCATTCCTTCACGAAAGGAGCATCGGGTGCCCTCACATGCGGGTCAACGGCCTGCAGAGAGTCCATCTTCCATCCCCTTGAAGACCAGCCGTGAACCAGAGCAGACAGGCCTCCGCCTTGTGGGGCTCACAGCCTAGGGGGAGGGAGAAAGTAAGAAGTGGCCCAGAAACGAGACAGCCTCAGGTACCGTCAGGTGCTCAGAGGGAGCGTGTGGTGGGAGAGAGAATGGGGCAGGGTCCTGCAGAGCCACCTCTTGACTGGAGCCTGAAAAACTGAGAACCAGCCAGTAAAGGTCCTTCCAGGCGGAGCCTTGTGCAAACGCCAAGTCCCCAAAGCAGGAGCAGCCAGGACTGGAAGCCAGCGAGGCTGGAGCAAGGGGAGCAGTGGGAAGGCAGGAAGGCAGGAGATGGGGCTGCGGGGGCACAGGGGCAGGAGCGTGGGAGGGGGCTGGCCGTGCGGTGGGGAGCCAGGGCCATTCTGAGCAGGGACGAGACCTACCCAGATTGTTCGTCTGTGTCTGTGTGTCGATCTCTACCTTTAGTCTGTACTTGGGACTGTATCGGCTGTCTGTCCCGTATCTATCTCTCTATCCGGCCATAAGCGTCCCTGCGTCCATCTGTCTTGTGGGGAAGGGGTGGAGGGTGCGAGGCCAGAGGCCGGCCGGGCAGCTTAGGTGCAGGCGTAGCCATTCCCAGGAGAGGCGACGCGGCCTGACCTCCGGCGGTGAAGGTGAGAGCGGGTGCGCTCAAGAGCTCTCTGCTGGAAGATTCGTCAGAATGTCTTCATTGGGTCTCCCAGAGCAGGTCCAGAGAGAAGGACTCAGCAGCAAGCACCTGTCTGGGTGATCCCAGAAAACACAAGTAGAAGTGGGGGAGGCAGCCCCTGCAGGGAGAGGCCGTGATGGAGGCGAGTGCCCTGAACCCTGCTGAGGGGCCCGGGGCGGCCAGTGCAGAGCACACGTACCGGAGTTACCCGCATAGCCACGGCTGCAGCTCTGCTCGGGCCCTGAGGGCGGCCGGGCCACGGAGTGGTGCCTGCATCCCCCTGGGGCAGGTGGAGGTCAGCAGTCCGCTTGGCCGAGGGGGCACCCATGGCATCTGCTTGTCTGCTCGGAGCCCAGGGGACAAAGCTTGCTCCAGCCGTCAAGGGCCTGGGGGCCCCGAGCACCCAGCATGGAGAGGACAGGCTGGTGGGGCTGCGGTGCTTTGTCCGGGTGATGCTGGACGGTGTCAGAGTTGGGAAGGGAGGTGGTTGAGGCTGAGGAGGTCCTCCAGGGAGCACGCTGCGGGTGGGGAGAGGCAGTGAAGCAGCCGATCCTAATGCACCGCCCTGGGACTGGGGGAAGGTGAGGACGGCACTGCCCAGGGCTGTCAGCGGCCCCCGGAGATTTGCCACCTCCCTGTACCTCAGGAAGGAAGGGGCCTCAGATCCCACGGCACCTCTGCCAGGTGTGTCTTTTACCAGGTCGCCCAGCTGCCGGGGACAGCAGTCTTTCCCCCGGGGCCAGCAGAGGCGCTGGAGGCTTCCGTCAGCTGTCAGAGGAGTTGGCTTCGGTCACTTGAATTACCCTGCCATGGCTGCTCCTGTGGCCACAGGAAAGTCATTTATTCAATGCATCTTTTTTTTTTTAAGATTTTATTTATTTATTCATGAGAGACACAGAGAGAGAGAGAGGCAGAGACACAGGCAGAGGGAGAAGCAGGCTCCATGCAGGGAACCCGATGCAAGACTCGATCCGGGGTCTCTAGGATCAGGCCCTGGACCGAAGGCGGTGCTAAATTTACCGCTGAGCCCCCCAGGGATCCCCTATTCAACACATCTTTATGAAAGATGCTTCTCTAGACTGGGCCTCTGCTGGGTTCTGGAATACGGGGGTGAACCAGGCGTGTTCCTGGACGGGAGAGCTCCTGACTATGGCTGGATCGTGTGGCCAG
The DNA here is from genome assembly GCF_053574225.1 of Canis aureus. Taxonomy (NCBI): domain Eukaryota; kingdom Metazoa; phylum Chordata; class Mammalia; order Carnivora; family Canidae; genus Canis; species Canis aureus. Next base: position 58,931,722 of record NC_135618.1, on the reverse strand, counting down.
AGCTGAAGTGGGGTCAGTGCAGGGGTCGGTGTGACAGCAGAGGCAAGGTGCCTCATCCGGCTTGCGGAGAGGGCGAGGTGCCAGAGAGGGAGGAGATCTTTGGCCAGGGGTGATCCAGCTTGGTACAGTCCTACAGCGCTACAGATTCCTGGACTTGATTACAAAAATAGTCAACAAGAAAAACTCAGTCCCACCCCCTCAGGTCTGCTGCTATCTCGTCCTGGTGTGTGTTCTGAGGACTTTGCATTTATCCACTTACTTAATCCTAAACACCGTCCCATTTTACAGGCAGGGAAAGTGAGGCAGAGCTGGGATTTGCACCCAGCCTCTCTGGCCCCAGAGCCCAAACCCTGGGCCACCAGTGTGAGCTGCCGCATGTCGGTGGGTGGCTCCCGTGCCGGGCACAGGCATCTACCAGTCGCCGGGCAGGGTCCAGGGCCTCCGGGCCCAGCCACACGTGGACTTGGTCCTCGCAGACCTCGTGGGCTAGGAAAGCAGCCTCCTCAGGCCACCTGGGGAAACAGCACCATCTCCAAAATGCAGCCTCTTAGCTGCTCGTGGGGTTTTGGCCAAGAAAATATTTTGGAAATGCCTGGTCGAGTTTTGCAATATTTCTGCACCGAACAGCTGCTCGGATTTCGTGGTGGGCTGACTATCGGGCAGGAGGAACGGGGGAGGAGGAATGTCAGCGAGCCCGCGTTATTAAAGGCTTACTGTGTGCGGGCCTCTGCTCAGCCGTTTGCAGCCCCAGGAAGGAGGGCTGATGACTTCTGTGGGGACGGAACGAGTGAGGTGTGGAAAGGCACCCTGACTTGCTGGGATCTCTGGTCCCCTGGGGGAGACAGCCCAGCTCGGGTGTCCATCTCCCTCCTTCCTCTGGGTACGAGGCCATTCCTGCTCTGGCTCCCAAACCCCCACCCTCAGCTCCTCTCACTCTCCCTTCTCTCATTCCAACCCAGCCCCCCCCCCCATCTTTTCTCTTTCTAGAACATCCAAAACATCCCCTCACAGGGCTTTGCATTTGCCACTCTCGCTGCCCGGAATGCTCTCCCTCTGTATCCTTGCATGGCTCACTTCGTCTCACCTTGAAGTCTCAGCCAGAAGACGGCTTGCTTGGAGAAGCTTACCCTGACTGCACCGGCTTCTCCCACTGTCCTCATTATCACTTTGTTTTCTTTCCTTCATGGCACCCGTCCCTTTCTGAAACTATTTTTTGTATTTACCTACTCAGTTTTTGTTTGGTGGCCTCCTCTGTTCTAGGAGAACAGGCCCCCTGTCTTGTTTTGTTTGCATCTGATCTGAGAGCCTGGAACAGTGTGTGGCACACAACAGGTGCTCAATTGCTGCCTCCCAAGTTTCTCCCACCATTTCCCACCAGAGCAGTCACTTTTCCGTAAATGCTTACATGAACTTGTGGTTATCTTAGTTGCCCCGGAAGTCGCTATTTTTTTTCCTTGGGCTACCGTGATATGGATTCTGCTACAATTTCTTTTTCCTGAGGAAAGAGTTTGCTTTTGAAACTTGCCTTTGGGCCTTTGCAGTGCCATCAGCTAGCTCGGGAGCACATCAGATGTGACATTTGATGGAGGTGATGCTGCCATCTGGTCCAGGTGTCTGCATCTTCCTTCTGGGGGCAACTGGGGCTTGCAGCTGATTGCAGCTGTCAAGTTCAATGCCCAAGACAAGCTTTTGATTTTGCCAGGTGTGTCTGTAAGGCCGGGCCGGGCTGGGCAAGAGGCTGTCACTTGCCGGGTGCAGAGGTGGCTTCTGGGAGCTCCGTCTGGATGGGTCTCTGCCGCTGCTGCCCTCAAAATAGCAGAGGGAATTTCAAGGAAGACTTCCCTGGGTCCAGAGCAGCTTGGCATTTTTATTAGATCAAAATCAGATCCAATATAGTACTGCTCAAGTCTGCTTCTTTTATTAAAATGGAAACAGACAATATTTCTGAAATAAATATCGATGCCAACTCGCTGAGCACCCAGGCGGGTATGTGGCTTGGAGACATCTGAGACCCGGGCCCTGGGGGCTGTGAGATCCAGGCCGATGCTCACATCTGAATCACCTGGGGGACTCCCTAAAATGCGGATTTCCAGGCCCCACCTCTGCGTTTCTTGCTCAAGAGGGCTGGGTGGGGCCTGGGAATCTGCATTCCTAATGGGTCCCGGTGATGCTGTTTCTGCTGCCCTGCAAACCGGCTTCTGAGCAGTACTCAGCCTCGAGCCAGCACCTGTCGCTCTGAAGTTGCAGCCAGGAGCACGTCTGCATTTTGTCCCTTGCTTGGGCTCTTTGGTGGCTTCTGGATGGCAACTGGTGCTTCTAGGGCCAGCTTCTCTTCAATCCATCCTCCTAAGACAGTTTTGGTCCTGTCCCCCACCCCCCCATCCCCTCCTCCTAGCTTCAGAAGCTCCTGTGGTGGCTCCCCTGGCAGGTGTCAGGCACTGTGCTGACCCGTCCCACACATGCCCGCAGAGGCCTTCTCACCCCATCCCACCCCCATCCCCACTTCATCTCGCAGCCACCTGTCGCTCTCAGGACCCTTCTCTGTAACCGTCTCCCCACTAGGATGGAGATGTCTTGAGGACAGGGGCCTCATCGCCACATCTGCACGGCAGCCCCAGTGCCTAGCCCATTGTCTGTCTTCGGCACATGTCCGGCGAATGAGGGACATTAGCTCACTTAGTCCTCCTGCAGTATTTGCTCTGACAAGTATTTCCATTTATAGGGAAAGATACTTGGGTTCAGAAAAACAAGGTCATTTGTCTGGCCACCATTTGTCTGGTGTGTGTCTGTGGTCACAGATCTGGGCCACTTGCTTTGCCTTTGTTCTTGTCTGTGACCATTTCTGCCCAGGGCAGTTGCTCCCATGGCACCTGTTCCTAAGAAGCACTTGGGGGCAGTTGTGAAAATGCAAGTTTCCCTGGAGATTCCAATTTTTGGGTTTGGGGCAGGGCTGAGGAATCTGCATCAGGTAAGTCTGATGATAAGGTGGAGGCCCCAGGTGCAGGATGAACCCTGTCCCCCCTGAGGGGGCTGCCGGGCACCACAGCCCCCCGCTTCCCCTCGCCAGCTGCAGGTGCCCGGCTTTCTAGCCACATGAACCTTCTCGCTCCCTCCAGCCAGCAACAGTGCTAGGTTTTTCACACCTCTTGAAAACCTCATTTACCTGCCAAGAACCTATTTCACACTCTGTTCCTTCTGCCTGAAAAGACCTGCTCCCTTCCTTTGCTGGACAAAAAACAAACCCTACCCATGCAATAGTGAGCTTTCATAGTGCTTTCCAGGTCTAGTTCAAATGTGCGGGGATGGCAGCCAGCCCCCCTCCACCCCCCTGCCAGAGGTGGTCCTGTTCCTCTCAGCATTTTCCTATCCTGAGGTTCATGTCTGTAAGGTAGGATTTGATGATGGTTACAAGCCCAGCCTTTGGAGCTGCCTGGGTTCAAATCCAGCAGTGGGTCTTTGGACAAGTGACTTAACCTGTCTGGGCCTCACTTTCCTCATCTGTAAAATGGGCATAGTAATGGCACCTCGCTCATATTTCTGAGCATTAAATGGGCCAGTGCACATGAGGTGCAGTGAATGACTCCTGCCACCCTGTAAGAGCTGTAGACGTGTGTGCTCCTGTCACTTCCTCCTATTTGCGTGTCTTCCTCACTAGCGCTAGCAGGTGTCTCACTCATGTCTGCAGACCCAGCACCCGCTGTGGAGGCTGACACACAGTAGGTGCCCAACAAATGTCTAGTAAGAGAATGAAGGAGTCAGTGGTCCTGGGAGAGGTGGCAGGTTAAGTGAACTTAACCCGATCGATCCCGAGTGTGGAGAACAGATGAAGAGCACGTCATGGTCCAGAAACATGGAGTCCCCAGAAGATGGACGTGTGTGAGGACAAGGATGGGGCCCCCATTTGATCCCTAAGACAAGCTGGCCCCCAGGTAGACCACAAAACCCAGCCTCCCCTCCACGTGGATCTCACACACACCTGCTCTTCTTCTCAAACCTTTGTTCGTTCATTTAACGCATCTACGTTATGGGCACTCCACGTGGATTTGAGCCAGGTGCTGGGGTCACAGCAATGAGCAGTAGCACAGCTAGTCTCTGTCCTCACGTTTGACATACAGCTCAGTAGGGGAACCTGGGAGGAATCGTGTCAATGATTTGGTTCTTACTAAATACACCAGAGTCTCTGAAGTGCCCTTAGGATCCTGATTTACAGAGCAGGGTTGACTTGGAGAAGCAGCTGTAGGGCCCTCGCCAAGGTGGCAACATTTTAGGAGGGCAAAGGGATGATGGTGCCACTAGCTCAAGGGCCTCCGAAGCCAGACACCTCAGCGCCAGCCTCCATTCATTTCTCCATCACGCCCCTCAACCGTCTCTTTCTAGAGGAAAGAGTTCGAGGTGGGCTAGCTTGACTGTAGGCTCTGGATGGGCCCCGAGGCCTCAAGGGAGGCCGTCACCCCCTGGACAGCAGGGCGGGGCGGGGCTGCTGTGGGTCAGATCACCAATACCAGCCGCTTGCCCACCGTCTTCAATTCCTTTACCAGCTTCAGAGCGCCTTGGACGCGTTACATCCCGTCTAAGTGCCGTGCCCCCATTTCCCCTGCGACACGGTTGCGGTGGCACTGCCAGTCTGGGCTTTCAAGGGCCCTTCCGACTCAGTGAATCCATTCTGGAACAGAAGATGCGACTGCACACAATTCAGCAGAGCTGAGAGCTAATCCCCTGGGGATCCTGGTGCCCTGGGGGAGTTCATGACAGTGATTTCCCGCTGAACGATGAAGAAGTTAGGACGGAAGGGACAGGACATTAAAAATGTTCATGTGCATTTGGGCCAAGTACTCTGCTAAGCCTGGTTGCTTCCAAGGGAATTTGAAACGCGGTACTAGCTACCAACCCTCTGAGCGGCGCCCGGACAGAGCTCTTTCCACCCTTGGGCCGTGGCTCCCCATCTGTGAAGAGAAGTGGTTGAACCCAAGCCCCCTCCAGTACTGGCATGTGGCTTTTTCTGCATCTATCTGAAGTCGGATGATGAAGGATTTCTAGTAGGATCTCCAGAAGGATTTCTGCTGGGCCTGCTGAACCCTTTGTAACTCACATCCGTTGCAGGCTCAGAGAGGAGAAGGAACTTGGCAACAGTCACACAGCTTTAAAAAAAAAAAATGGTGACACAGCTTATAAGCTGTGCAGCCTGGATCTGAACCTTTGACTGCCAGAAGTGGTCATAGTTTTTCCCCCTAAGCCCGTATCTACAAGAGGAGAGATACCAAGGAGCCTCTCATAAGGGCCGGCCGAGCTTCTTCTCCAGGCTTGGAAATTCCTCCAACCTCCTCCTGCCTGCTTTCTTCATTTGTGATAGGAAAGCTCAGGACTTGCTCTGTGCCTGGCCAGCTGCTGGGGGCCCAAGGCTCCAGGATGGAAGCAGACCCAGTCCCTGCCTGCATGGGGTCCCCAGGTTAGTTGGGGCCCCCACTATACAAAGTGACAAGCCCAAGGGGAGAGAGCTCTGCAGCATGTTATGGGGTCACAGTGGGGAGCGAAGCCTGGGAGGTCATGGGATGCTTCAGCCAGGAAACAGCAGGGAAGGGCACCGGGCTGAGGGACCAGCATGTGTAAAGCCACGGCACAGAGTCACGGAACCAGGATGCGGGCTGGGAAGAGATGCTACTCAGCCCACAGATGGTTGTAAATGTTTGATTTTTTAAAAAAGATTTTATTTGTTCATCAGAAACACAGAGAGAGGCAGAGACACAGGCAGAGGGAGAAGCAGGCTCCATGCAGGGAGCCCGACGCGGGACTAGATCCGGGGACCCCAGGATCACGCCCTGGGCCGAAGGCAGCGCTAAACCGCTGGGTCACCCAGGGGTCCCGGTTGTAAATGTTTTAAAAGCCTCAGTTGTCAGTATTGAAAAGCCAGGAGATTTTATTTCGAAATTCTGATTTTTAGCTTCTCTGAACTTTTTGGAAGATCTGAGCTCACATTCTCCATGGCAACAATTGGCCAGAGCTGAAGAATGGCTGCTTCTGGCTGCTTCGCCCATTTATGCCGTTCGGCTGGGCCTAGTAGACACGTTGAGATGGTATTCTCCGATCTACAGGACGAGGTGCTCCCCCTCCCCCCACCCCCAGCTAGGACCTCACCCAAAAGTAGAGAGACAGGAAGAAGGGTGGTGGCCTGCGGGTCACCCCTCAGACATGGGGAGGACAGAGCTCCCCACTCTCCACTACAAGTGGCTCTGGGCCCCCAGCCCCTCCCCAGAGACTGAGTAAGAAAGGAGGGTCCCAGTGCTCAGCGACAAATCCACCTCTGGATCCGGGGGATGAGGAGCCTGGTTTTAGCTCCAAGAAGGATGGGGATCATGGCCCTTTCCTTTTCCCTCAAAATTCATGATCACTTTCTCTCTGTTCCAACAAACTCTCCGGGGTTCGGCCTGTTGGCAATGTCAACATTGCAGCTACTATCACTTTTAAATATTCATTTAGGAAAACAATCAAACCTTCCTGCACATCAAATATTTGCTTCTAGGTTAAAAAAAAAAAATCCAAACACCTATATCTTGGCAGCATTCTTCCAAAGAATGCAACTGTTAGTGGCTGAGGCCAAAACAAATGTTTTCCCAGAGGCCAAATGGTTCCAGAATGTTTGCCAAATATTTCCCCACCCTTTAAAAAATAGAGTAAAATTAGCAAAGCAGTAACAGTAAATATTAAAAACTGAAAAAAAAAGTCAAAGTAATAAAACCCCAAAAACCATCTTCCCCTTTGACCGTGGCCTTCCAGCCTTTGCCTTGAGGAAGACTCTCCCAACAGTCACAGCTGCCCTGGGGGTGGAGGAAGAGTAATGAGCTGTCTGTCTTTAGAGGTGTGCAAGCAAGAGCTTGGTGTCAGCAGGAATTCCCACCCCAAGGGTCTTGCTACAAGGAGCCCGTCTGACCCCAAAGGGTGACAAGAATATCTGAGCCTCCATTAGAGCTCAGAGCAGAAACACAACCAAACGACATGGAACAAGTGTCTCTACTGCGGAAGTTTGGAATCAGGAGGATAAGGATTCAGTCTGGCTCCCCCATAGCTGTGACTCCGAAGGCGGCTGCTTATCCTCGCTGTCTCCCTTCCCTCATCTGTAAGATGGGTCGTAGCTACTTCACAGCTTGGGAGGCCAGAGGCAAGTCGGTGTAGACCGTGGACGCTCCGTCACTGTTGGTTTCCTCTGGGGAGTGCTGCCGGGAGGGGCGCTCCAACGTGAGGGAGACACAGTGGGCTCCAGGGATGTCCGGGGGGCTTCCTGTCGGAGGGGACACATGGGCTGCGCCTTGAGGATTTGATGGCCAGGAGTACAAGGATGGTTTGGCAGGTCTTGGGGGTGGGGGGGTGGCCCCGATTCCGGCATTGTCCGAGGCCGCAAAGGAGGTCTCCGAGGGGAGGCAGAAGGCGGGCTTCCCGAGCCCAGGGCACAGGCCTGGTGGTGGAGCCTTGCCTGGGGGCCGCGTAGACGCTCTGAGCACATGCCCCTCGGGTCACGTCAGGACGGGGCTGGGAATCGTGTGCCCTCAGTTCTCCTGAACATGTGGAGACATGCGGTGCAGCTCGGGGAAGCCCTGCCGGGGAGGTGGGGGGTGGGGGGCGGTTCCAGGATGGCCGGGCTGGATGGGGGGTCATGGGTGGGCAGGTGGGGGCAGGACGATGGAGGGCCGGTGGCTGGGGCCACCGGGTGAGTTAGTGGGTGTGGCGGCAGGGTGGGGAGAGGTGAGCGGGCGGGGAGGTGGAGGGTGAGGGGATGAGGATGTTTTGGGTTACAGGCAGGTGTGGCTGCGGGAAGCTGGGCTGCTGGCGTGTTAGTGGACGGCGTGAGGGCAGGTGCGCTGCTGTGTTGACGGGGGGAGGTGCATGAGTGGGGGTGGGTTGTGGGTGCGAGGACTGTGTCGGAGGGCGTGCTGGACACATTGGCGGGTGCTGTCTAGGTGGGTGGGTGATGGGGGCACGGGGTGGTGAGCCGGTGGTAGAGGGCTAGATGTGGGTTGACAGACGGGGGGTCGGGGGATTAGAGGGCCGCTGGAAGGCCTGGGGGCGGGTGGCCAGTGGACGCGTGGGTGGAAGGAGGTGGCTGTCAGCACTGACCACCTGTCTCTTGGCAGGACACCATCCACACATGGGAGATTCCTGGCCCCGGAGCTCTGCACAGGAGATGCCAGAGCTGAACCGTCAGTGCTGGGTCCTGGGGCACTGGGTGTGACTGAGACCCGGCCTGGCCCCCAGACCTCAAGCTGTCACCAGGACCGGCCCCCTGCCAGAAGACCAGCGGTCTGGTGCCCCCGGAAACCTGGCCCGTGGGCTGTGAACTCAGCCGGCCTGTGTGGGAGACCCAGGCCTGCCCTTCCCACTGCCGCCTGGGGCTCAGGGCCCCGGAAACAGAGCCGGGGTGGCCCGAGGGAATGACCAGGGCTGCACATGCGACTGTGAGACAGCAACTCCTGACTCTTGCCACTGTCACACGCAGCGCCCTGTCTGGTGCAGCTGGGGCGCCAGGAAGGACAAGGCCACTGGCCTCTGAGGGCCGGCCGGGAAGTTCAGGGGGTGCCCGGCGGTGCGCCAGGCAGGGAGTGGGTGCGGCTTCCCGGCGCTGGCACCACCTTGGGGGCACACAGCAGGCACACAGCAGGGGCACAATAAATGCTTGTTGAACCTGTTTTGTTGCTATGTGTGGAGGCCGGTTGCTCTCTGGGCTGTGGCTGCCCCCACGGCCCCATCCTGTCGGGTCCTCAAGGAGCCTGAAGGTGAGACAGCTGCATGTGCTGGGGTCAGGGCCAGACACTGAGGTGCTGGAGGGAGGAGGGAGCCCAGAGAGGAGGCTGGGGCTGGGATTGGGGTCAGGGCAGAGCCAGGCTGGCAGGCTGCCTTGGATTCCCAAGGGTGGGCACGGTAGGGGTGGGACAGGCAGGTGGGAAGTTTGGGAGGCCCTCAAGCCAGGCCCTAAGCTGCCCTGACCCCATGGGGACCCTTGCCCTTGTGTCTGGAGCTACCTTTACATAAAGCCCTAGGGCTTCGATGCCTGGGGAAACATCCTATTATAAAGATGAGGAAACTTAGGGTCACAGAGATGAAGTAACTTGCCCAAGATCACAGAGCTAGTGAATGGCAGGGTTGGGATCGGAACCAGGACTTTAAGAGGCCTCATCCCTTTCCAGAAGGATTTCTAGAGCTTTCCCCCAAGTAGAGAATGTTCTTCATCCTTCCCTAAGCCCATCCATCATCTGTCATCCATCCATCCATCTATCCATCCACCCATCATCCATCATCTGTCCATCACCCATCCATCATCCACTTAGCAGTCGTCGTCCTTGTGTCTGGCATCCATCCATCTTCCTTCTGTGTATGACCCATCCTCATGATTTACCTATCTGCGTATCCATCTAGCCAGTGATACAGTTCATTGTGCCCCTACTATGTGCCAAGCATTTGAGACAGGATATTGAGCCATCCAGACAGGGTGCCTGTCCTCACAGATGGGCGTGATAGATTCCTCGACAGATGGTTATTGTACAGCGTGTGATGAGTCGCGGGGCCCGGCTCTGGGGCCAAGCAGCCTGGGGTTAGATTCCGATTCTGGCTCCTCCACTTGAGACCTTAGGCAAGTGACCTAACTTCTCTGTGCCTCATCCCCATGGGCACATGGGGACAATCCTTACACCTACCTCTTACAGCCGGCCGTCCCGAGGGCTCACTGAGCTAATGCCTGTGAGGTGTTCAGAACAGAGCCTGGCTTTGTTGGTGTTTGCTCTTACCTTGATGGGGAAAAGTCAGGGTCTATGGGATTCCAAAGGCAGCACCTGCTGCGGGAGGGAGGAGGTGGTGGTCAGGAGGGCTCCTTTGGCAAAAAGGTGTTTAAGCCAAGACCTGAAGGTTACCTAGATGTCAGGTAGGTATGAAGATAGAGGAGGAAAGTTGGGACGTTATAGGAACTTTACAACAGTCTAGATGGCAGGTGTGGAGGGAAGTGGGGGGCAAAGACTCTCAGATTCCAGGCTTGGGGCAGGGGCGGGTTCAGGTAGCTTGAGTCTCAGGTGCGGGGCGACACGCACATGGAGGTGTGTGCTCATTCACTCATGCATGCATTGATTAATCAAGTGAGTAATTCATTAATCCATTTTCCATCCAGTCGGTAAACATTGTGCACCTACTGTGTGGGGCGGGAGACGGGCCTGGGAGGGGATTAGGGTCCACCGCCTAAGATCTGGAGCGTCAGGACAGGGAGTTTGGGCTTTGGCCTCTGGCTGGGAAGAGAGCACTGAGGACAGGGTGGGGCTGGGCTCCCAGGGCACCAGGCATCTTGGGGCTCTTTATCCTCCGCCGGGGTCCTCCTGTCGTTGGCAGCTGGACCACCGAAGTCTAGGAGATGATTTTAATTGACACGTGGGCAAAAATTTTAATCTATTTTAATAGTTGTGTTTATGTAAATGTGTATTAGGAAAAACAAATGTATAACGGGCACATTCGTGTCATGATTTCACAGACGCTATCGCTTAGGATGAAACCAAAATAGGCATTTAAGTAAAAAGACAAAGAGCTGGCTTGAAAAATATTCAATAAATAATCGTGCAAGTGGTATGTGATCATGGTACGCGGACGGCTCGAGCACAGGCCTTTCTTACCCCGTCACGGGCCAGGAGGCGCCTGGGGCCGCCCCGGCTCAGTCCTCCCGCCCCTCCGGGCCTGCTGGGCAGAGGGCGAGCTGGGCCTCAGTCTCACGGGGCCAGCAGCAACAAGGCTGCTCTTAGGTAAGAGGGAGCACGCCAGGTAGGCCGAGGGTGGTCCCGGTGGGTCCCTCCTGAGAGTTCCTGGGAGGGGGACGTCCACCTGGATGGAGGGCCTGGCTGTGCGTGGAGAGGTCTGCCCTGGACGCCCGCACCCAGCGTCCCTGTATCCACGCTCCCTGTGCTTCTGTGCACACACCGACCCCAGGGAGCTGGAGCTCGTCCCCGTGCACGCACACGCTCGAGGCCCCGCAGTGCGGCTCTGCCCTCTTGTTTGCTCACGTGCCCCCTCCCTGGCTGCAGGGGGTTTGGGGGCCCAGCTGAGGGCTAACGGGCAGGCCCAGGCCTCAGGAAGTCTCGGGGCTGACCTCCCTCTCTGGCTGGGGGCTGTGATGAGCAGTCATCCCGGCCCCCCTCACCAACACCAACCTCTCCCAGCCACACGCCTGTCCCCCTCAGGTAATGGAAATGTCAGCTTGATTCATGGGCATCCGTTCGCAGCAGCCAGGCCTGACTTGTCATCCCGAGTCGGGGGGGGGGGGGGGGGGGGGAGGGCGGGGCTCATCCCCTGGGGAGGAAGTGAGGCGTCAGAGGCCGTGGAGTTAGTTCAATCCCGAGACCACCAGGACCTGCACTCATGGCCACGGAGAGTCAGAAGGACATGATCTTCACCCTCATGGAGTCTGTCTTCCAGTGAGGAGACAGAGACTACTCAAATCATTTGAACAACAAAAATATCACTTCCAAGTGTGAGATGTGCTGTGCAAGTGAACCAAGGGAAGGCCTGATTTATTCTGAAACGGTGAGGGCAGGCTTCTCAGTAAGGGCCATGCTACAGAGACTGAAGGGAGCAGCAAGGGAGGATGAGTAGCAGCCGCAGCATATGCAAAGGCCCTGGGGTCGAGAGGACTGTTGTGTGTGGCTCTCTGACAGGACACAGTGCTTGGGCTCCAGGGGAGGGCACAGAGTCTGCTGCTGAGCAGTTGGTCTTCAGGGGTCAGAGCTGGTGAGGCCTGTGGGTTATGGCCAGGAGTGTGGCCGTCACCTGAAAGGTCACTCACAGGGAGCCATTGGCGGGAGGGTTTTTAGAGGAGGCCACGGTCAGCTCTGCATTTGGGCAAGTTCCTCCTGGTTGTGTGGGGGGAGGCCTGGGAGACGGGGTGCGAGGCAGAGGCAGGGTGACCAGAGACAGGACTGCACGGGTCCTGGGGAGAGATGGTGGGTCTTAGGCTGCGGGGGCACCAGGATGAGAGAAGTCTCCCCAGTGGGGCTCGGGGACCGGTGAGGGCATGAGGGACGCCCGGGCTCAGCTGGGCTGGCTTCTCTCTAGGCTCCTTTTGGGCTTCGATGCTGTGCCCACAGGACACCGGGGGCCCCTCGGGGCCATGGCGGGAATCCGGAAAAGTGGTGTCTGAGCGGCTGAGTTAGCAAAGCTCCTGACCCCAGACCACAGGAGGTGCAGCCCGGGGCACACGGCGTGGGGGCTGGAGATTAGCGCCGCTCAGCCCTCAGCCCGGGGCCGTGGGCAGTGGGTGAATCGCACCACCGCACTGGCGGGCAGCCCCCCCCCCCGCCCCCCCCCCCCCGGGACTGAGGAACAAATTCAGCCCAGCCAGGGACCATCAGTCAAGAGGAAAAACCAATCTGCTCCGTGCGCGGATTTACTGCTCGGACAGACAGGAAATCCCGGTGTGGGACCCCGCCCTGTCCGCTGCACAGCACAGCCCGCAGGGGTGGGGGTGGGGGTGGGGGTGGGGGGGACTGGGACTCCAGGGGAGCAGGGAGGAGTTCCACCGCCTGAGGCCGGGCTGGCGAGTGGCGAGCCCCTGCACCAAGCACCCCCCTTCCATCCTTGGACCTTCCCAATCCCCCCAGGAACGTCCAGGGTGAGTGTGGGCGTCCGGAAGGTCAGGAGCGGCAGGTGGGAGGCGGTGCCCGCTTGCCCTGGCAAGGAGCCCAGGTCCGGGGCTGGAGGGCCTTGGAGTCCCAGCTCAGCCCCAAGGAGAGCCTCAGTGTGCACCCCTGGCAAGGGAGGGGTGTCGTGGGATGTGGCGGGTATGTCTTCCCTCCCGGGAGGTGCTCAAAGGACACCCGAGCAGCTCCCCGAAGCAGGTGCTCCCGGCACCCTACCGTCCAGGTAAGGACGCGGAGTGAGGCCAGGCTTGGGGCAGGGGTGGCAGGTGAAATCCCTCGCCTGGACTTGACCCCTGGCCCCTGGTCATGGGTCCCCACAACGACCATCTGGGGACAGGGCACAGTGTGACATCTCAGTGTCATGCTGGTGTATCCCTTCAGGGACGGAACCTAGCGCGTCCTGCCGGGGGTGAGGCCTTCGTACGTGCCGGCCTTAGTATCTTTTGGCTACTCTCGCAGAACGCGGCTGCCAAAGGCCCATCCGGCGGGGGCTGGGCGCCTGGAAGCGGGTCATGAACGCCCCACATGTCATAGAGGGCCAGGCAGACAGCCCGCAGGACTCGGGTCACAGACCCATCAGATGGAGGCCCCATCTGCCTCACCATCTTGCCCCGGGCCTGTCGCCGACTGGACACCAGAGGCTTGAGTCTCACCGCCCCCGGGTGAGCCCTCTGGACGCACAGGCCGCTGGGGCCCGATGGCCAGGCCAGGGCCCCAGGGCACTGTCACCTCTGAGGCCTGCAGGGCTGTGGCGAGGGATGCAGGCAGGGCCTGAGACACGGGGGTGGGAGGCAGAACGCCCAGGGCAAGGCTTCCGTTCTTCCACCAGGGCTGAGTGTGGGAACTGCCACCCCCAGCGTGCACAGGTCACCGGGCCGACCCCAAGGAGGTCTCAGGGTCCAGGAATGATCCCCTCCCTCCTCTGACTTCCCAGGGAGGGACATGCTCTGGGGCCTTCGGGGGGCCACAGGCTGAGGATTGCAGTCTTCAATGGGGACTGGGAAGGGAGGGGACGCTGGGGTTCATGCTGAGACGCCGTGGGACTCAGGGTGGCGGAGGTGCTAGGCAGGACTGGTAACTGGTGTGGCTCACTTGGTGTTTGCTTTGGTTAAGCTGAGCCAACACTTACAAGTGAGATTTCACATTAAAAATAGAACACAGGGCACCTGGGTGGCTCAGGTCATGATCCCGGGGTCCTGGGATCGAGTCCCACATCAGGCTCCCTGCAGGGAGCCTGCTTCTCCCTCTGCTTGTGTTTCTTGAATAATAAATAAAAATCTTTAAAAAAAAATTAGAACACCTGGATGTCTGGCTTCTCTCTTTTTTTTTTTTTTTTTTTTTTTCTGGCTTCTCTTAAAATCCTTGGAGGCCTAGGATCTCTGTCCCAGAGAAGGCATGTGCACTGCCCTGTTGACCAGGTCCTCCTGGGTGGGCTCTGCTCCCTGACATCAGGCTGGGTCTCTGGCTGCCTGATGTGAGGCAGATCACTGGCCCAGGAGCCCACCCCACAGAACACTGTGGTGCCCCCGGCCCAGCCTCCCACCTCACAGAACACTGAATGGCCTTGCCTGCCCCTCCAGGGTTCCCGGGGCTGGCCCAGAGCTGCGACCACGGAGGGAGGTGGGGAGGCCACCTGAGATGGCAGGATCTCAGAGGGAAGCCAGGGCCAGACCAGACGACTCCACCTTGCACCTGGCACAGTGGAGGGGGGTGGGGTTTCTCTGGGGCCCTCCTTTGTAGCACCCGAGATGTAGCCCAGAACCACGCCCCGCCAAGTGAGCCCTTTCCCACTCAAGGGTTGCTTTATCCAGACGCCAACGCTTCAGCTCTGATGGAAGTTGGGGAGTGGGAAACCCGAGACCGCCCAGAAATCCAGCATCTGGGGCCTTAGCTTCTAGGGTGCACGTGGGCCTCAGGGAAACCCCAGGACCAGAGGCCCAGGACTTCACCCCACCTCGGCTCTCCTGGGGTTACCCTGGGCTTTGTGCACTAATGGCTTCCACTGCTGTGTGTCTTGGCCAAGTCCCTCCACCTGTCTGTGCCTCCATTGTCTCACCTGCAGGAGAAGGAGCATGATAGTGCTACTGGGTAGGGCCGTCATGGGGATTCCATGAGGCAGAGCCACGCACAAACTCACCCCTAGGTAGGTATGGGCTTCGCTCCCGCTCACGCCCCCAGCTGCAGGTGGTGTGGGAAGGTCAGAGAGGGCACCTGCCCCAGCCACCGGAGTCTGTTCTTGGAGGCAGCCTGGGCTCCCTCGGCCTGACCCCAAATCCTGCACGACAGACCGCATTCTTAATAACATCTTTTATTGATTTTGCGAGAAAAAAAACTAGAAATTTATTTTACAGTTAACGCCTGCACCTCTTCTCCCCCTCCTAAACTGCCCGGCGCATACAATTATGATAAACAGCCGTGGAGGTTGTGCGTGGCCTCGGGGCCAGCTCCCCGGGTGGGACCTGGGCCGGGCTGGGTCTGGGCGGCGACGGAGCTGGGCGGCCAGGAGAGAAGCGGCGGCGCTGGTTTGGCCCCTAGGAGCTGGCTCCTCGGCCCCGGGGGTGGGGGGCTGGGGGGCTGGGGGGCTGGGGGGGCAGCCGCAGCCCCCCCCCCCCCCCCGGGGCCCAGCGGCCTCCTCGCAGGCGCTCGGCACATCTGGGAGGCGCGCACAGAAGCCCGGCCCTGGAAGCTACAGGAATGATGGATCTTCTCCGGGAGAAACAATTCCTTATCTCCCCATCGGCCCCGCGCTCCAAATGAAAAGCGCATTTGCATAGCTGCTCCGCCGAAGCTGCAAAGCCCATAAAGAATTTGCCGGCTCGGGCGCGCGGTTGCATAGGAACGTACTCGGGGCCCAGGGCTGCGGCGGCCGGGCCGCGCGCCAGGGAAACAGCGGATTAATATTTGCAACGAGAAATTACCCACCGCTGGGAAACCAATTAGGTCCCTGATCCGAGCTTGTTACATCGATGGAAATAGATACGTTCGGAGCTTCACTCGGCTGGGGGTGCAAGGCACGTTTCCAACTCGAGGGGAAGCTGCTGGAAGGGGGGCGGGCGGGGAGGAGGGACCGGGAGGGGCCCCGCCTCCAGACAAAGTTCGGGGCGGACGCGGAGGGGGGCCGTGGAGGGGGGCCCGAGGGGAGGCTGCCCCCCCCCCCCCCCCCCCCCCCCGTGCGCCGGGCGGCCTGGCCGGTGGGCCCCGCTCCCTTCCTTTCCTGCGTGAGACACACCTCCCCGAGGGGTCCGTCCTCGCCTGGGATGAGCCAAGGGGGTGGAGCAGTCCGGGCTAGACATTGGGGGGGGCAGGGACTGAATGACCCCCCACCCCCAGCCGGCCGCAGCAGCCCACCCTTGAGGCAGCGGTGGGGGGGAGGGGAGCTGTTGGCACCTCCGCTGCAGCCTCCCCGCACCCCCGGGTGCCCCCTCCTGTGGGGTCTGAGGCCCACGGGGCGGGCACCCAGGCTCTGCGCGGGACGGGAGGCCTCCGGCACCCACCCGAGGCACCCACCCGAGGCGGCCCAGCGGGGGCGGGCCGGGCTGCTGCGCCCCGGGGCGGGCGGGGGGCACGCGGAGGGAGCGCAGAGGAAGGCCATGCCACACGGGTGCCCTCTGGCTCCCCTCTTCCAGCCCCTGGAGCCCAGGCTGCTCCAGGCTGAGGGCGGGGCGGGCGCCGGCTCTCCCTCCTCGGGTCAGCACCGCCATCGTCGTACTGTCTCCTTCTCGCTTATGCACGTTTTGGGGCGTAAGGCTGTCAAAGGGAGCAGGCGGAGGGGAGGGCGTCACCCAACCTCGGTCCTCGAGGGCGGCCCCACGCCAGGCCCCGCAGCAGTCCCCGCAGCCTCCAAGCTCGGAGCTCGGACCTCGGACCGAAGCCCCCGCAGCAGGCCCCCCCAGGCCGGCCCCCAGGCCTCTGCCCGGCCAACTCCCTGAATGTCTCAGGCGGCAGCTCAAGCACCACCTCCTCTGGGACGCCCTCACCCGGGGCACCCTCCCCTGGCTTCCCACAGAGTCCGGAGGGCACGCCTGCACCGCAAAGGCCTGCTCCCAGGAAGCCAGGCCGCCCGGCTGCAGGTGCCCGCAGGAAGCAGGCCTCGCTACTCCTGGGGTTCTGACCCCACAGCCCCTCCTCGCCCCGGAAGCCTCCTGGGGAGAGAAGAGGGGTGCAAGGGGCAGGCAGGGGCGAGAGGCTGTGGGACGTGGCCAGCTGCTGGTCCGCGCAGCCTCGAGTCCCGAGGGCGGCCTCTGCGCAGAGCATCCCAACCCACCTGGGTCAACTGCACCCTGCTTCCTTTTCGAGTTGGTAATGATTTGGTTTTCATTCATCATCTGGACGTCCTGATCCTCCACCTGATTGCTGGGGGGAGGGAGAAGACAGAGGGTTCGGCCCAGGCCATCTCCTTCTTAGGGCCAGCCGGGGAGGCTGAGGGCTGGGCGTGGGCGCACCTGATGGCCGTGTGTCGCTCCTGGCGGCAGATGTCCGTGTCCTCGGTAAAGAGGATGGTGTGGTAGGGCACCGTGGGCTCACATGTGGGCAGGATGCCCCCCACCAGGTGGCCCACCATGGCCAGGATTCCGTTGTACACAAGCAAGTCATCCACCAGGAGCTGGACAGACACAGAGGAGGGGCTGCACCCAGTGGGGCCGGCCCAGGGTCCCCTGTGGTCCCCTTTGCCCCAAGGCCCTGGGCAAAGCATGTTACTGCTGGGAGCGTCGTGGGCTAGCCTGGCCGGCGTTGGGATTTCGGGCCTTCACGACTGGGGAAGGTACCTGCAATTGGCCTCCCGGGGCCCCGCTCGCCCTGCCCCAGGGTCACCTCCCCGAGTGACAGGTTCCCTAGACCAATATGATTGCAAAAGAAAAGCCACTTTCTGGTTTTCAGGGTGATGATTCAAATCACTCAGAGTAGGTTTTGAATTCACGATGGGATGGCGAATTTCCCTGCCTCTGAGAACCAGGCATTTGTGTCTAAGGTGGCAACAGAGAGAAGTAAATCAAACTGCGACAAATGATAATTGCCGGCAGCCTAATTACCAACGAGCATAATTATCTCGAAAAACCCAGCTGATAAGTACTCACGCCAAACTCTTTCACCCCTCGATGGGGCGTTTTTGCGTAATTCCACAGTTTGATCATTGACACGGTGGTGGGCAGATCGAAAATCACATAAACTCGGTTCACCTGTCAGAGACAAGAACTCATTAAAACAGGCATGTTTGGGAACAGGCGCTGGGCGGGGCGGGGGGTGCCGGGCGCGGGCAGGGAGGGGCTGGCCCCGGTGGGTGCTGGAGGCGGCGCCCGGCTGCCTGCCGGGGGCTGCGGCGCTGGGGTTCCCGCCGCCTCCCGTCTCCTGGAAGCCCATCTTGAGTCTGGTCACGTGTGGCTGCGTTTGCAACAAACTGCTCGCCGCCTGGCTCCCGGAGGGCCTGTTTTCTTGGGCCTGGCGTGGCCCTCATTTAAATACCCGCAGAGAATTGGGTGGGCCCTTCTGTCTCCCCCAGGTCGGCCGACACCCAGCGCGGGGCTCCCCGGGCCAAAGGGGCAGGCCGCGGGTGCAGAGTCAAGGAGCACTGTCCCCGGGCGGTCAGCACCGCCTTGACCCCGATCTGTCCTTTCTCCAGTCATAAATGAGAAGCACAGCAGATAGCCCGTGTCTTTGAACCTCTGCGGGGGGGGGAGGGGGCTGTCCAGATGAGTGGCAGGAGCAGCTAGGAAGGTCAGACCTGGCGGCCTCCCCCACCCCCCGCCACCCTCCCACGGTCCCCACAGAGACTCTCCTGTATTAGGGGACCCCCTGTGAGAGAGAATACAGCAATGAGCATCCAGTGCCGGCCGCAGGCTGCTGGCTCAGCTTGGCCCCAGGCCCCAGGTGGCAGGAGGCCTCGGAGGTTGTCGTTGTCGTGGGTTGCAGGGGTGGGGGGACTGCCGGGGGAGGGTCGGCCTTCTGACTGTGCCGTGGAAATAGTAAGAGGTCCTCAAACCCAGCTGCCCATGGGGCTCAAGCAGATACAAATGTTTGAGTCCAGCAGGGATTGTGACAGCTGGACACACTGCCTCACACCAGAAGTGGGCAGGGGGGCCCCCGTCTCAGGCCCAGAGACCCCCGGGGTTCTCCTTGGCAGGGGTGGGCCCAGCCTCTGCTCAGGGTTTGGGGAGGGCGGGGGACACTGTGGAGAACCTCCCACACGGAGCTGCTGGTGCTGCCCCCGTTCTGTGTTTTGAGAGGAAAATACACCTCCTCGTCCTCCTGCTCAGTCACAGGGAGGGGAAGGGGACCCTTCAGCGGTCACACGCACGCGCTAGGGCCTGCTGCACTTCTCCACCAGGCATCTGGCTGGCGCGGGGCTGGACCCACCTGTCCCCACCCGGCCTGTCTCCTCTCTCTCTCCCCCAACATCAGCCAGGCCTGGGGGAGTGGGGGCTCGAAGGCCCAGCCCCAGGTCCCCAAGTGACAAGCGGAACCAGCAGGAGGGGCTGAGATCTGCGAAACTGTAAGAGCTGACCCGCGGATTTGGGGCCAGAGAGGGGGCAGGGCTGGGGTCCAGTGCCCCGTGGCCTCAAGGAGGAGCAGACACAGGGGACGTGGCCAGGGGACAGCACTGCCCGCAGGGACCGACGGACGCCTGCCGCAGGGCGGCCCCAGAGCCCTACGTGGGCCCTCCTCTCTCCCGTGACCCCTTGTGGTAACCACCCCAAGCGCAAAGAGAAAGAACTGCCGGCCCTAAGAGTGCCCGTCAGATGTGTCAGCGGAGACCTGTGCCTTCCTGACAGCCCATGGCCATTTTGATTTGTTGGAGATGAACTTGGCCTGGAAGAAAGACGAGTCGCCGCGACCAAGGACCCAAAGCCCCCCCTCCCTGTCCCCTCCTCCCCCCGGGGCGGGGAGCCTCCGGGAACCCACCAGGCCCGGCAGGATGGGAGCCAGCCACATGTGTCTGCCGTCACTGGTGTCATTCACTTGGTCGATGAGCTTGTCGGGGGTCCGGACGTCCCCGCACACGCCCTCCAGCGAGTTCACGCTGTCGGGGAAGGCGGCGATATCTGGGGAGCCTCTAAGCTGCCATAACCCAAAGCAGTGTGCTGGGCGCTGTGGGCCACTCTGCGGCCACCAGCCTCGTCATGCTGACGGCGTGGCTTGGGGGACACCGGGGCTGGCAGCAGAACGGCCCTCTGCTGCTTGGGGCAGCCTGACAAGTGACAGCCAAATGAGACATTGTGGGGAAAATGAGCACGGAGGCCGACGGGGGTGTGGGTGTGGGTGTGGGGGGGCTTCACGGACGAGGGAGGCGGCCGTGCGGACCGACGGCTGGACAGAGCGTGGTCTCACGGGACTGTGGGAGGCAGACACAGAATTTGTGGCTGGCACTCTGGGGAGGGGAGGGCACCCTGTGAAGGTTTGCTGGGGGACAGCTGGGTGTGGCCTTGGCATGCGGGGACCACCCTGCGACGCCACGGGAAGCACTGGGGGAGCCTGGCCCGGCTACGGCCACTCGAGTGCTGGCATCACGGTGGGTCGGACGAACCAGTTCCAGCTCTGGCTCTGCCTTCTGACCTGGGAGGTCTCGGGCGAGTCACATCTCGGGGCCTGTTCCCTCCTCTGGAAGATGGGCATAAAAGCCCCCCCATCCCAGAATCGCTGTGGGGATCTCAGAGGACACTGGCTGTGAGCAGGCTCGGTCGAATCAACCGAGCCTTCTACCTCCAAGGAATCACTAATAACAGTCAAACCCACCAGGAATCATTTATCCCAGGCGAGGAGGAGGGTTCACCAGGCGAAGGAAGGCAGGACAGGGTCCCACTGGAACCCAGGGACCCCAAATAGGTGTAAGGCAGGCTTTGGGGCTGGACCTGCTCTGGCAGGACCCTGGGGTGGGTGGGGGATCACAGGCAAGCACCTGGAGGGGTCGGGCAGGTGACCTCAAAGAGAGAGATCCCCCCCCCAACACACACAGCTCAGAGGGCAGGGCATGGTCTCTACAGCAGGCGCCCAGCTCCACACTCACATGCTGTGTGACCTTGGGCAAGTTACTTAACCTCTCTGTCTCAATTCCTCATGTGTCAAACGGGGATAACAGCATCCAATTCACAAGATGGTTGTGAGGGCAAATGAGGTTCTGCGGGACAAGGCCTCCCAGAGCGAGCCCTCAGTAAATATTAGCAATTTGTTTTGGGGTAGAAAACAGCAAGGACACGCTTGGGGTAAAGGGCAGTGGACACTCAGGTCCAGCCTCCACTGGCATGTCTTGCTAATTTCTCAAGAGGAGCTGAAGACTGAAGTTTTCATGTGAAACCCCCCAATTTTTAAAAACTATTAGCGACTAATCTGAAATATTTAAAAACTCAGCAGTCCAGCGGTTTGCATATTCTGGTGGGGGTGTTCCACCAACAAAGGGGTCCATGGTCAATAAATTCAGGACAACACTGGGTTGAATACAGTGCCAAAGGCTGCACCCTGCAGGCCTTGTCAGAGCCTTTGGAACTCCAAAGCACCTGTGGTTCCCCAGGAGTGGGTGCGGCTGGTACCCTCTCCCAAGTGCCTGGGCCACGGGCGGTCCCCCAAGGGTCAGCATCTGACCCTGGAAAGAGCCCACTGGCATTTCTCGTCCCGGGGTCAGGCTCCCACACGGACATGTCCTCTCCTTCCTGGGACCCTCCTGTGCTCCCCTCAGTCAGGGAGGAGTCCCCTTCTGCCTCAAAAGGATACTGTTTTCCGACAGAGGGATTTTTTCTCCTCGTTCATCATACAGCTCCAGGCCTGTGAGACCGATATAATAGGGGTCACCCCAGCTGGTCAGGAGCTGCAACTGGAAGATGACTGGGACACGTTATTAAGGAAAAACAGGCTTAATTTTCTGAGAACAAAGCAAAACAGTGACAAAGATAATATACTTTGGGGGCCTTTACAGATGAATGAAAGAAAAAAGTCATTTTTTTTTCTCTTACTGAGACTGAAGCCCATCCAAATATATGTGGCATTAAATTTTCTTTAATTTAAACTGCATATGTGTATGTTTTAAGAATTAAAAACCCTTCTCTGAGTCCTAGGAGACAGGAGGACAGGACGGGAGGTGGGGAGGCTGCTGCTCTCCAGGGAGCTGGCGGGACGAGAACCATGTGTGTCACAAACTCACGGTGTGCTGGCGCTCAACAAAGTGACCAGGGCTCACACCGTCTCATGCCTCAGTTTCCCTGGTTGTAAAATGACAAGAACGAAGTACCTGTTCCCTCCCCCACCCATGTCAAGCGTGCAGGGAGGTTAAGGTGGGGGGAATATGTGAGCTCTGTAGCATCAGGAGGGATGGGCTGTGGCCCGGTGACCCGCCAATGCTGAGTCCCGCAGTCCTCAGCCCTGTCCCCCACCAGCTCCCAGCCCTCCAGGAGTGGGCAGGGCAGGGAAGGTGGCTTCGGGCAGTATCATAGCCACGGGCAGTCCGTCTAGGAGAACAGGTACTGAGAGAGCCAGGCTGCTCATGTTCATGAACCTGCCCTGCCCCCTTCCAGCTCTGTGGCCTTGGGCGAGTTGCTTAGCCTCTCTGGGCCTCAGTTTGCTCAGCTGTGAAATGGGGATGCTCGCAGCATCGCCACGCCAGGCTGTGGTGAGGACTGAGTTAACACAGGCAACCTACTGTAACGGCGCCAGGCCCAGGAAGGATCCAGCAAATTTGGGCTATCATCACTTCTCTGTTCGCCTCCTCCCTGCCTGGTCTCAAGGATGGCCCTAGTTCAGTCCCTGGGGAGAGTTCGGGCTCCTCTGGCCCCTCCCAGCTGGGTGGGTGCCGCTTCCCAAAACCTCAGCCTGCCAAGGTGCGGGGTCTGGAACCCTGTCACCATCCCTGCCCTTGTAGCACCCAGTGAGCTTGGGGGCCCTGGGAAGCCTCCCATCCTCCCTTGGGCTTCCTCACATGGCGCCCCAGCTCCCCAGCTGTGGCCTGCCCGGAACCCCGACACTGCCTCTCCTGGGGTTCTGGGCGCGGCCCCCCAAGGGCCCGGGATGCACAGACGGGCAGGAGGAGGATACAGCCGCAGGGCATCAGGGGCGCCTCATAGTCCATGGTTGCACGCTCCAGGCTTTGCAGGTCGAGCCTAAAAAGACACAAGACAGCACCGGGAAGCAGAGGATTGCAGTGACCTGGCAGCAGGTCAGTGACTCCACAGGTGGCAGGGTGGGGTTCCTTGACAGTGAGAGCGACCACTGACGTGTGTCCCATCCCGCTGAGACTCGGGGCCCTCGGGCTTGTCCATATGGATTCTTCTTGCCTCAGAACAACCCTGGGAGGTGAGTCCTTTTATAGCTCTGGCTTGTGGGTGCGGAAGTGAGCACAGAGAATTGAAGTCACTGGCCGAGGGACACACAGCTGGTTAGGTGGCACAACTGGGATGTGACCTGAGGTCATCTGGGTCTAGAGTCAGCTCTTAACCACCCAGCCCTCCTGCCCCTTCCTGAATAGGGTGAGACCACACTGTGCTGACAGCTGGATGAGACTCCCAGTGCAGTGATGGCCTAGAGAGAGTGCTGGGCTGGGTCGGGCTACCCTACGGGGAGGTCAGGGAGCCAGTGCCTGAGCTAAGGAGGGGACAGCCACAGAAAGATCGGAGCTGAACCTTCCAAGTAGAAGAGCAGCGAAAGCAAAGGCCCTGTGGTGGGAGGTGGAAAAGCACCAGACGGGCTGGAATGTTGGGTGGGGTGGGAGGTGGAAAAGCACCAGACAGGCTGGAATGTTGGGTGGGATGGGAAGTGGGCAGGGAAAGGAGGCTGGAAGGTGGGGCGTACCCTGAAGGCTTCGGCTTTGTGATCCTGAGCAAGTGGCCTCAATGCCCACATCTGTAAAATGGGCGGAATAACCCCTCCTTCAAAGGGTGGGTGGAAGGAGTCCCTGAAGGATGCATACAATCAGATCGGGCACCTGGGAGAGAGGGTTCTCTCCCCCTGCACGCTCCTCCCCTTGGGGCCTCCCTCCCTGGTCCGGGGCCAGTACCCCCCAGGCCTCGCTGGTTTTCTTCCATTTCAAGGGCGATGTTATAATTAAGTGGCTGTTCCCAATGACCGGCCCAGGAAGTGATCCCAGCCACAGTGGAGAGAAACTCATTTTGTGTTGTGAGCTTGGCCTCTGGCGTCGGGACACTGGGGGGGTTTAAATGAGTAAACGCAACGTGGCATTTACAAATTGCTGTGAACTTAATGCGGCTGAGACTGTGGCCAAGAAATACCAGCGCACCCATGAAATGTTAGGCTCTCATTTCCTCTCTGAATCTTTTTAAACCAGGAACTCAGAAACAAGAGAGAGAAGGCCCTTCCCCGAATTGGCCGGCGGGCATTTCTGGAACGGAGGCAGGCTGCAGCCTCTCTTCCCAGCAGGAAGTGCAACGAGGCATTTAAAAAGCTCAGGCACTCCAGACTGTGGGGAACCCAAACATCCCCAGACAAGGTGGGCACATCCCCCGGGCTTCCGGGGAGGCTTGGCAGAGCTTTAGAAAACCGCCAAGTTGAAAAGCGATGCGTTTGATCATCATTTCAAAACCTTTAGGTAGAGGCTTCAGAGCGATGCGTGAAGCCAGCAGCCCGAGGACGGGGAGGGGACGACAGGACGTTCCCGGGGCTGCTCGCCCTCACCTCCGGGCCGGCTGGGGCAGCTGGCGAGCCTGGAGGTAGTCCACA
The DNA here is from genome assembly GCF_053574225.1 of Canis aureus. Lineage (NCBI taxonomy): Eukaryota > Metazoa > Chordata > Mammalia > Carnivora > Canidae > Canis > Canis aureus. The sequence continues at coordinate 58,907,417 of NC_135618.1, read as the reverse complement.
AAGAGAATTTCTTGAGCATAATCAAAGTGGCAGTTGCCCGGCCCCTTCCGGATGAGGAAGCCCTCTGGAGGGGAGACACACAGGCCGTCCAGGGAGATGTGCACGATTTTGGCCTAGCAAACAAAAGGAGAAACACGCCTGAAGAAGGGAGGCCAGCCAGCGTGCGGGCCGGCAGCTGCCGTGCATGACGGAGGCCCGCCCGCAGCCCCCGGGCCTGAGAGATCACTCGGCCTGGCTTTTCTCTCCGACCAGGACCACTGGCCAGGTCCACGCTGTCTGGTGCCATCTGCACCCCATGCCAGGCGCTGTGTTGCGCACTGGGTGGATGGCAGGGGACCAGGCAGGTAAGGCCCCTGCCATGGGGGACCCCAAGTTTCAGGGGTGGCACCTGACTTGCGCCCCCCTCGCCCGCCACCCCGTAGCTGACCAGCTGCAGTGGCTGGAGGTGGTACAACGTGGCGGTCCAGGGCAGGGTGTTCGGGTGCCCTGATACTCATCATTAGCAGCTCTGCAAGTTCTTACCTCACCTCCCTATGCGTCAATCCCCTCCTCCGTTAAATGGGCTCACTAATGAGCTAACTTATGTAACACAGTGCCTGGCACGAGGTGTGTGCTCAGCAGGCGCTGGCACTCAGTAAATGCTGGCTGACACGGATCCTTCTTCATACCCCGGCTCACAGCTCACCTACCCCGGGGGCCAGGCCATCTATATCTGCCTCAGGCCTGGTGCAGAGTGGGCGCTTACCAAGAGCCCGCCGAATGGGTTAGATTGGGGCCAACATGCTCCCCCGGCCTAGGACAGATTTCACCAGCCAGAGGCTGGGGTCCACCAGCAAATCTCAAAGCCTTAACGGGCAGGGTCTGGGGTGGCTCAGCTCTGCTTCCTTTGGGCAGGGGGGCGGTGGGTGAGTACTCTCTCTCCGGCTCACATTTTGGGATCAGGACTTCCAGCATCTTCATGGTGAGCAACATGACCCAAGTGCTGACCAAACAGGTAGATTTTCAGCTCCGGGGGACGCAGAGGGGCTTTTCCATGCAGAAAGGAGCCCTGCCCTGGGTCTCACTGATAACTAATGTGCACCCGAGGCCCTTCATTCCTTCGGCATTTTGGGAGCCCCCTCATGGCAGCCGGGCACAGGGCACGTAAGCCTGAAAAGTGTACAGTACATGGCTTCGAGTGTGGTTGGATATGGGGACCCAAAAGCTGTCTCTACATCTCCCCACTCGGCTTTGCTTAAGGCTGATTCAGACCCTGGCCCGAGGGTGGACACACACAAATAGAACTGTCACCCGCTGGCCATGCAATTGGACCAGGGACACGGAACTGGAGCAGAACAATCAGCGTGACTCCTGGGGTTTTGCTGGCTCGCCTTGAATGAAGAGGTCCCTTTTCGGCTAGCCAGAAGCTGGCAACAGAGAGCAGAGGCCCAGGAAGGCCTTCCTCCACAGAGACTGCCTCCTCTAGGAAGTGCTCCTGACTTCCCCAGGCCTCTGTTTCTTCCCTCGGATAGAGCTTCTATTATCACCTCCATCTTACAGCCAAGGAAACTAGTTCAGAAAGGCTAAGCAATTTGCTTAAGGACTCACTGCAAGGATCTGAGGCCCCATCTCCAGCATGCAAGGCCTGGCTCTAACCACACACCAGGCGCTCATAAGCAGGGTGCCCAGAGGGCCTTGGGGCACACAGGCACCCAAAGCATTTTCCTGGGGAGGGGCAGAGTTTCCATCACCTGCCCTCTGGGATCCCCCTCTCAGATTGTGTCCATCTCTCCACCCCCTCCATCCCATGGTGGCCACCTGTCACCGGCACCAAAGCTGATGGTGGCCAGACCTGGGAGGCAGGGGCCCTAGGTCCAACATTTCCAGGTAGCGAATCCAGGCCACAGGGCCTCAGCTGATTCGCTCAAGGGAATGCAAAGGCCTGGGGCATGAGTTGAGCCAGAAGAAAGCTTTCTCAACGCCAGCGTATCTTACTTTTTAAATGTGCTGAACCTTAGAGTGTACTTGGGGAGACACCAGCATGGCCTGGGAGGATCTGTAGACCCTACAATCAGAGGGGCTGTTGCTCCAGAGGGCAAGTGCCTGGGGGCCATGGACTCCACGGTGGCCAGCTCCCACAGTGCTGCAGGCCCCACAGGGCCCATGGAAGAAATTCTGGGGCACATGCATGGCGGGGAGCCACACCTGGGGGGGCTCACAGGATGCAAGGCCTGGCTTTGTCAATTTCTGCATGGCAGAGGATGATGACTACCTTCCCAAGGCAGGTGGCATCCTCTTCCTCCCCATTTTACAGATGAGGAGACTGAGGCCCAGGGAAAGCAGGCCACTTGCCAAAGGTCACATGGCTGGTTAGGGTCAGAGCAGGGATTCGGACCAGGGCCTTGTGACTTCAGGGCCCCAATGGCACTGCTGTATCTTAGGTGACATTATCACCATCACTTGTGTGTTCTAGGGGGAGGGGACACACCTATCAAGCCCACAGTCATATGAGGACAGAAAAACCCATGCAAAGGACACTTCTGGTGCCTTTTGTCAAAGCACAGCGGAGACCCCTGCTTTCTCACATCCTGAGGAAAAAGAACATAGTGTGTGCTCCAAGCCCAGCGGGTGTGCCCTGGGGCTCTCACGGTGTGTCCCTGGGATGAGTGAATGTATATTCTGAACCTCAGTTTTTAATACCCTGAAAGATGGGGTATTAACTTCCCAGAGGCTGGAGTGAGGGTCCCATGAAATGAATGAGTACAGAGCCCTCAGCTCAGGACCTGGCCCTCAAAGAGCTCAATGAACAACAGGGCCCCAAATTCACCACTACGGTTCCGGGCTGGACCGCTGAGGACCCCCGGCCCCCAAGAGAAGCAAAGTGCTTCTGTGTTCCAAGTCTAGCCTGGGAACTTTAGCCCATATTTGCTGTTTGCAGAAGAAGCAAATAGCAGTGTGCTCTCTCCCTGGCTGTAACCCCCCCAGCTCCATTTGGAAAATTCTGGAAGATTTATGCTCCTCTCTGGCAGCCATGCCAGCTATTCATCAAGGCACCGTTTCCCTGACAGTGGACTGAGCACGGCTGCTATTCCCCAGCTTACCCCGCGATAGGTGTCCTCAGGAGATTTATTGTAGTTCCAGAAGCGCAGGCCTGCGATGCTTTCAGCTCTGTCGAAGAGGATCGTGACCATGTGGTCCAGGCCAGGCGAGAAGGGGATCAGCCACATATGCTCATCCTCCATTGTGATGTTGGCTCCATCGATTAACCTGCAAACAGTGGGGAGGGAGCAGTGAGGTAGGGCTTGGCCATGACCTGTGGGAGAAATCAGAGCAGGGGGTCTATGCCCCTTTATGGCCCCCTGCACCCTGCCTGGTGTGAGCCTGGCTGCATTGGGCTTGTTAAGTGGAGGCAGGACTCATTACAGCCACTGTGAGGGGCCACAGCTCATCCGTAAAATCAGACAAAATAAGGAAACTGGAAGAAATAACAGCCTGTGCTATTAAAGGTGCACTGAAATGATCATCAAGGTTTAAAATAAAGAGGGAAATGTGTCATCTTTCAGGACCCTTTAACCTGGGGATCCCATTTCTGACACTGTTTTCCTCTAAGGAAAATTCATTCAGCCTGCAGGAAAGGCTATCTGCACAAAAATATTCATTATAGTGTTATTTATTTATGTCAGCAGAAAAAGAAAAAACAACAACAACAAAAAAAACCCAAGAGGTCTCAGAATACAAAGGGTTAATTAAGTAAATCTGTCCAGTTAATATGATAATTGTGAGGATGATGCAATGATGTGGAAAATGATCTTAATGCTGGAAGCTGAGGACAGGAGCCAGGAGAGACCACGCAAGGATGAAAAACACATTTGTGTCAGAGGGGATGGGAGACAGATGCTTTTCTCTATTTTCCAAACTTTCTATAAAGTGCTGTATTGGCTCTACAGAACATTCTGAAAGAATTTGATTCCTTCTTTCTGGTGTCAGGTGAGAGAGATGCTAAGGTACTGGGGTGAGCTTGCCGGCTCTTGGTGTGAGAAAAGCACCAGAAGGGGCAGGTGTGTCTGTGGGGGGCTGGCCTGGCCAGTAACTATGCGGCCTGGGCAGCCCAGGGAAGACCCTCGGCCTTAGGAGGGAGCCCCTAGCTCCTTGTGTTCTTCTCAGCTGCTGTTCTAAATGAACTCATCACCTTGCCCACATTGTACTCCTATCCTGGCCAGTTTCCAGATCTCCTGCTCTGCACATCCTGCCTCATCCCCCTCAACCTGGCCTGTGTTTGTCCCAAAGACCACCATACCGCTGACTGCCCTAAACTGCCCAGCACGCCGCAGCCTGGGCCCCAGGCTGTTATTCTTATGGCTCTGGCCTGTGTCCAGCATTGCCACTGAACGGCCTGGCCCCAGGAACAGGGGCCCAACTCTCAGCTTCTTGGGCAACCCTCCCCCCTCTTCTTCCTAATTTCCTGGTGACTTTGAGGCTGCCGCACTGGGAGAAATTCCTAGATTTTAAGATAAACTTTTTTTTTTTCCTTTTACATTTTAAAGTTCTGGATTTGGAATAAATCTTACAATCTAAGTGTTCATCCAAGGAAGTAATGTTTCTTTTTTTTTCTCTAAAAGTCTGTTATTAAATTGATGGATGGTGTGTCTTACAATTGCTGGCATCTTAAAACTGAGGAAATTCAGCAATTTAAAACAGAGGTGTTTGTGGAATTAGGCTGACTGGAGAACCTTCCATTACTTTCTAAAAGCAATTACTTCTGTGTCCTAGAGATGGGGCTACCTCCATACCAAAGCTGTTACCTGATTCTGAAAGTAGAGAGAGTTGTTGAAGCGTTTATAGTTGACGGTGAAGGAAGGTCCCTATAGACACCATCAAGAATATCCACATGAACTTGATGGGATGAGCACTGGGTGTTATTCTATATGTTGGCAAACTGAACACCAATAAAAAATAAATTTGTAAAGAAAAAAAAAAGAATATCCACACGACACTTCCCAGCTTTGTCCACAGAAATCGTAACCAGCCCAGTAGCAATGAGCATCTCTAGTGGCTAGATTATGGTCTCTAAATACCATTTCCCAGTAGAAGGAACCAGGGCTTCTTGGGAAAAAATGGCTGATTCCACATCTGGGATAGGAAATATACAAGGGGAGCCTAGAATATCTTGTCACATCAGAAGGCAGGAAAGCTGTCACACACTACTATTTTAAAAAAGGATCCAGGAGCTCCCAGTATCTAATAATATCAGTAAGATAAAAACTACAATAAATTAAAATCCTTCAAACATAGTGTTTAAATCCATGATTTATGATGGTCAAACACAAACTTTTAAAGTATATTAGAAAAACAATTTTTTATTTTGCAAACTGAAAAATAAAGGGAAAGAACCCAAGCACTTAGACTGCCTTTCCAATTTGCATTGTACCTCAGAGTAACCAAATCATTGAAGAAAAATTTCTCTTTATTGATAAAAAAAAAGAATGATAGGACCCACTAGTGCACCATCACCTTGCAATCAAGTGGATCTAGCCACTGAGCACTGACTGTCAATGTCACAAAAAGCCTTAACACCAGACACTCTATATGTCCTGAAGGGAATTCACAGTGACATCCACACCCCCACAGTCATATCTTGCCCCAATGGTCAAACCTCAACCAGATGAGGTGTCTAGATCTAATGAATAATTTACAAGAAATACAGGAGCTTGAGGAACAGGTTAAACAGTACCACAGAGATGCAACCAGTAAAATCCAGACCCTACAGGGCAAACCGTCCCCTTTTTTCAAAAGATAATTTGTAAGAAAAAATGAAAAAAGGAAGGGAACCTAAAGATTATAAGAAGTTAAGAGACCTATCAGAGAGTCGTAACATAAGGGTCTTAACTGGATCTCAAACCAGCCAATCACAAGGCTTGGACCTTATCTGGACCTTAATTCAAGAAACAAAAAAGGAAGATGAGGAGACATTCAGGGAAATAGGAACATGCCGGATGTCTACTAATTTAGGGAATCACCAGTAATTTTTAGGTGATTCCTAAATCTCACTCAGTAGTGAGATTATGTTCCTTTTAAAATCATTGTTTAGGGCAGCGCGGGTGGCTCAGCAGTTTGGTGCTGCCTTCAGCCCAGGGTGTGATCCTGGAGATCCAGGATCGAGTCCCACGTGGGGCCCCCTGCATGGAGCCTGCTTCTCCCTCTGCCTGTGTCTCTGCCTCTCTCTCTCTCTCTTTGTGTCTCTCATGAATAAATAAATAAAATCTTAAAAAAAAATAAAATAAAATCATTGTTTAGAGCTACATACTGAAATATTTAGCAGAAGTGCTATCAGGCTTGGGATTTGCTATCATCACATAATCTGGGTGGAGGGGGCGGTAAGTGGGCAGGTGTGGATGAACAAGTGGGGCCCGCCTTGTGATCACTTTTGCAGCAGGAGCTGGGTCCGCGGGCTCCAAGCCTGAGTATGCAGGAGTGTGGTCCGCCAACATGCGGAGTGCCGAGTAGTTCTTGAGCAGACACTGACTGCAGGCATGAAGGCCACGGGTGAGGAGCCCCTTATGGGAGAGCAGGGAGGAGTCTACCACTAACTGCAGGTGCTCTGGGCCAGGCAGGGGGCGCAGGTGCAGTGGGGCGACCCCCTCCCCGCCCTCCAGCCAGGGGACTTATCATCCTCTTTCTGCCCTACACCTCTGATAAGGCAAGCGAGGCAGGGGAAGACAGTGGAACTCAGTGGGCTCCAAGAAGAGTCACTGCAATTTTGTTATTATTACTATTACAACTAGAGAGGTTAAGAAACTTATGAGCTGGCAAAGGGGCAGAGCCAGGATTGGAGCTCTCATCCCTCTGACCCCTGTAGGCTCCTCCCGTTTATACCTCCAGGCAGAGCCCAGGCCCTGCAGCTGTCCCGAGCAGGAGGCCCAGCGCCAGTCTGCAGTGACGGGCACGTGGACTGATACTATTATGCCAGGCTTGCCCTATTATTGACTGGCCCCAGTCTGGGCTTATGAAATCAGACAAAAGCAAAGGAAAGCACCCACAGCTGCCTGCGGAGACTTCCAGAGCCAACCCCCACCCCGCAACCTGGAGCAACGGAGATCTTTCAGCCCGAGAGGTGGGGTCACTCATGCTCAGATGCAGAGCTGGCTCAGCAAAGGTGAGACAAGGTCTCACCTGCGTTCCTGGCCCTTCACTAAGTGTGGTGAGAACAAAGCACAACTGCATCCGGCAGCAGAGGAGCCCCGCCCACCACTTCCGCCTGCATGGCCCTGGGAGGGTCACCTCCTTTTCCCAAGCCTTGGTTTCCCTTGACTCTAAAATGGGAAGACCACCAGGGGTGCCTGGGTGGTGCAGTCAGTTAAAGGTCTGACTCTTGATCTCAGCTCAGGTGTCAATCTTGGGGTCAGGAGTCTAAGCCCTGTGTTGGGCTCCACACTGGGGGTGGAGCCTACTTAAATAAATACATAAATAAAATGAGAAGCTGGCAGGCGCCCAGGGGTGGCTGGGGAAGGTGGAATAGGGAACACCGTGTGATGTTGGAATCTGGAGTCAAAGATGTAGAGCAGGTCCCCGAGCCCCGGCTCTGCATCGGAGCCTGAGCCACCCCGCCTCTCGGGGGCCAGAAGCGTTCTGTTGCTCATGGTTGGAGGAGATGGCCCCGGGAGTCCCTGCGGGAGGCTGCCTACAGACACTTACTTGTCCAGGGTCCGGGAGTCATCGGTGTACTCGGGGAGGTCATTTAGGTCTCTGGGGGAGGCAGTGATCTGGTGCAGGCTGATGGGCAGTGCCTGGCCGTCCTTGCCCACCACTTCCAGGCCTGTGAGCCCCAGGTAATGCGGGTCCCCCCAGGAGGCAGTGAAATTCAGCTGGAGGCCTGTAATGGGAGGAGAAGTGGCCCATGAACACTGGAGGTTCCAGAGGAGGCTCAAGACAGAGACCTAGAAAGGTATAACCTCAGCCTCTGTGTTCTACCCGCGTGAGAACCCAGACTGGAATGAAAGTGCCTTCAGGGTGGGCTTTCTACCTTTTCTCCTAGTGACCCGAGGGCCTGGGACACTGCTGTTGTTCTGGAAATGTCTGCAGGATGAATGGACCAGTGTTTAAATCTGCACATGGGGGCCGCCTGGGTGTCTTGGTTGGCTAAGCGTCTGCCTTCAGCTCAGGTCATGATCTCAGGGTCCTGGGATGGAGCCCCACGTCAGGGCTCCCTGGTAAGCAGGGAGTCTGCTTCTCCCTCTCCCTCTGCCCCCACTCATTCTCTGAGAAATAAAATCTTAAAAACAAAAACAAAAACAAAAAAAAAAACAAAAAAAAACAATAAACCTGCATATGGCCCTGGATCCTTTCTCATGCATCCATCATGTTGCTCTACTCTTCATGCTTCCCGTGATGCTTGGCTAACAGACCTTGTCTATCTGGCTTCTACCTAATAGTCTAACCTCATTTCATACTAGGGAGCAAGGCTCTACCCAGACAATCTTTTAATCATTCATATTTCCATTCCTCTCTCCCATCACAGGGCCTTTGCACATGCTGTTCTTGCTAGAACTCACATGACCTAGTGTGCTTACCCTTCCGATCCTGACTCACTTCCTTAGGGAAGCCCTTCTGACTTCTTTGACCACATCAAACCTCCATCCACAGCCTGCCATGTCACAAGTGAACTTCCACTTCCATGCTCTGGTCACCACTGTGATCTTGTGACCATCTGGTAAATATCCGTTTGCCCTGCCAGATGGCGAACTCCCTGAGAGCTGAAACCCCATCTGATCTGCTAGATCTTTGTGTCCTCAAAGTCTGGCACAGTGCCTGACACATAGTAGGAACTCAGTATAGATGGGATGTTTTAATAAGTAACTACACAGAGGGGTGCCTGGGTGCTTCAGTCGGTTAAACGACTGCTTTCAGCTCAAGTCATGATCCCAGGGTCTTGGGATCGAGCCCTACATTGGGCTCTCTGCTCAGTGGGGAGCCTGCTTCCCCCTCTCCCTCTGTGATCTCTCTCATTCTCACTCTCAAATAAATAAAAAATCTTAAAAAAAAAATAAAATAAAAAATGTAGCTGCCTACATGGAGGCAGCTACATCAATCTATACAGCACATCAGAAATGGGCATTTCATACCAATTGGGCACCATCACGAGACTTCCCAGGATTCAGAGTAAGGAAGTGACCTACAAAGGTATGCCCATCTTTTTGCTGCCGCCTCACCCCTGCTCTACCAAAGACCATCTAGAAGTGACCCTCTGTGGTCCTGGGGCATATTGTCCAGGTGAGTCATCCATTTGCCCAGATAGCTCAAACCAAATGAAGCCTTGGTCAGGCTCTGTCAGATATTTGGCTAAAACTTCTCTTTTCTTACTGGTCTCCCATTAGAGCAAGCCCAGGCCCAGTGAACTCTCTACACTGGGAGAATGTGGAGCCTCTTTTACCACCCTTCTGGGGGGCTGTGTTAGAAAACTCACACTCTTTGCAACTTTCACAGAAGGCCAACCCTTTAGTGCTGGAAGGAGGCTGCCTGGATGTCACGTGGTCCCACCTATTTCAGGTCAGGTGTGGAAGCAGAAGCCCAGGGAGGCCGCAGGGCATCCCTATGGCTAGGAAGTGAGGCCAAGCCACCCAGCCTCCCTGGAGCTCGGCTTCTTCCCTTACACGTCATTTCCAACATGCATGTTGTAAGTCATTCTCAGATCCCTCTGCTCTCCATGGGGCCGAGGCAGCCCTGAGCATCTTGGGGGTAGATGGAAAAGATGTGACCAGCAATGGGATCGGGCACATCCTAGCATCTCATAGCAGCAACGGCACGCAAAATGGCCACACATGCTTTGCAGCGTGACTTTGCTGCTTCTCCCATCCAGACACAGGAGCCCATTTCTCCATTCCCTGAGTCCACTCCCTGAGTCTGGGCCTGGTGATTTGCTTTGGCCAATGGGAGAGAAGCAGAGGTGGTACGGGCAGAGGATGTAAAGCACGCACATGCACTGGGGCTTGTCCTCTCTCACCACACTTGGGAGGTCTGCCGTGTGAAGGAACCAGGTGAGCCTGGTCTCCCTATCTCTCTGGCCAACAGCCTCCCATCTGCTTGGAATGAAGACATCCGAGGTCATTCAGCTGCCAGCCCATCTGCTAGCTGACCAGACCCGTGAGCAGGCCCTGAAGAGGACAGCCAAGCCAGCTTAGATAAAGACGGTTCAGGCAAGCCAGGGAATTATGAGCCAGTCATGGATTAAACAGTGGTTGTGCTAAGCCACTCAAGTTTGGGTTGGTTTGGTCTACAGTGAAAGCTAATCGATATACCCCTTTTCATTTCGAGTCGGTGTTCAAATGTCATCTCCTCAGAGAGGCCTTCCCTGACCATATGCGCTCAAATGGCACCACCTCCCTACCAGCTCCTGCCTTATTTTTTGTTACAGCACTTGTCACTACCCGACAATGTATTCTTCATTCATTTACTTGTGTGTTTTCTCATCTTTCACTAAGATGGAAGCTCCCTGAGGGGAGGAGCTCTGTTGCCTTCGTATCCCCAGAGCCTAGGACAGTATCTGGAAAATAGACAGTCAATAAAAGTTTTTTTCTTCTTTTTAGATAAATGATGGGTTGAAGAGTAGGTATTCAGTAGATAATCACGGGTAAATGAATCAAAATAAAATCACTGGGATGCCCAGGTGGCTCAGTGGTTTGGCACCACCTTCAGCCCAGGGTGTGGTCCTGGGGTCCCGGGATCGAGTCCCACATTGGGCTCCCTGCATGGAGCCTTCTTTTCCCTATGCCTGTGTCTTCCCCCTCTCTCTCTGTGTCTGTCATTAATAAATAAATAAAATCTTTAAAAACAAAACAAAATAAAAGCACTGAGTTTCACCAAGTTCATAGTGAATGGCAAACAAATATTCATTGATCATCTACTACGTACAAAGCCCTGTCCTCGGTCCTGGAAATCCAGACATCAACACATAGCAGAATCTCTCTGGGAGCTTCCATTGCAGTGAAGATGGACAATGAGCATATAACAGACAGACATATAGGAAAGTTCCACAGAGCCACAAATAGCATGGAGACAAGAAGGCACGAGTGCCTGTCAGGGAGTGACTAAGTGGATGGGGGAGCAGTCAGGGAGGGCCTCTTTGAGGTGGTGATGCTGGAGCTGAGACCCGGGTGATAAGGAGGAAGCCATCATTCCTCAGCATTCCTGGAAGACCATTCCAGGCTGAGAGGGCAGCAGGGGCTCTGGGACAGGAACAAATCTGACCTGTGGTTAGGGGCAGTGGAAGAAGATGAGGTCAGAAGGGCTGGTGTGGGGGGGTGCTAGATCATGTCATGAAGTCCAGATTTTCTTCTGTCTGTGGTGGGGAGCCACTGGGAGGGTTAGACTTTGAAGCAGGGAGCTGACTCGAACCCCTCTGCATCTTGGAAAATACACTTGGGTTGGGGTCAGGCTCTCCAGGGAGACCAGGGAGGAGGCTGTTGTGATACTGGTGCCCTGGACAAGGGGTGGCCCTGGTGAAAATGGGGTGAAGCGGACAGATTCAGGATCTGTCTTGGAGACAGCACCACCAGGATGTTCAGTGGCTTCTGCAGGGAAGGAAAGAGACAATGTTTTTGACCCAAGCGACAAAGTGGCTGTGGGTACTGGTCCCGAGAGGCAGAGTGCACGATGGCAGAGGGAGTGGATTTGGATGAGGCGATCACCGTGAGGGAGAAATGCAACCTCCCCCAGGCAAAACAAGAGGTGGCCCCCCAGCCTCTCCCCAGCCACCCCCTTTGCTTGCTTGGCACGACGGACTGCAAGGACATCTAATTTGGGGTTGCTCCAAAAGCGCCTGCTCTCCTGTTTGAGCTAATATTCACGTTCTATATTCATTTTCCTCTGGTGTATCAATTAGTATTTATATAAATGGAAATTAATTTTGTTATTTCTCTCCCACGTTTCAACTCTCTCAGCTACTTTCCTATTCATCACTGCTGATATTTGCAAAACGCCCAAAATTAGTGTCATCTGCAAATTAGCAAGTCATATATCCCCTTTCAAAACATTAATAGGATTGGCCATATTTACCAACCCCAGCGCATCCCCCCGGGTCACGTTATCAAAGCTCTCTCCATTTGCACAGGCTGGTGAAGTGGGTTGAGGATTTGAGACAGTGGGGGAAAACAAAAAGGTTCAGACAAGAGAGATTCGGAAATCATATGCCTCCAAAAAGTGCAGAAGGATGCTTGGTCAGGAGGTTCTCCTTCCTACTGAGCAGAGCAGCTGAGAAATCGCATGTTCCTTACGGCAACAAGGGCTCTGAGCTCTGCTCCAGGGCAACACTCCCGAAGGTATTGAAATACATTTCTGAGAAAGGTCAGAAGCCGCTTCAGCAGGAAGGACATTTACAGACAGCATCTTTGGGGAAATGATCAGATGAAGGGGATGGTGGCTGCCTCCCGCCAGCCTCCTTTCCCTCCTTCTCTGGCTGTGGCACTCTGACCTCTACCAGGGCTCCAGGGGGCGGCTGACCCTGGTCTCGGGGCTCCAGGGATGTGCCTCTGCCTCAGGTGTGGCCAATCCCAGTTTTGCACCTCACACACCCCCACTCCCCACCACAGTGAGCCGCAGCCATTGGCTTACAGATGGCAGGTGACCAAGCCAGGCCGAGGAGGCCTGATTCTGGACCCGTTGCTGGACTTCCTGGGAACCAAGGCTCTCATTTATCTGGGATTGCCGGCCAGAACGTGAATGTAAAGCCAGGGCTTCCAGGGGGACCTGTTGTGTGGATGGGTCCGAGTGGGAGAAAGGCAAGAGAGGGCGAGACAGCGCAAAGAGCGGGAGGGAAACACCAAGGCATGATGACATCATTTGCACCCCCAGATCCAGCTGTATGGACCCAATAAGAACGGAGTGTTCACTGAGATATGGCAGGGGAAGCCTCAGCAGGGTGCCTGAGTGGGAGACAAAACCAAGCCCCAAACCAGGCTCTTGCCTGCTCTAGGCTGGCTCTAGAAATTCTCTGTTGTCTCAGACTAAGTGAGAGAAATTGAGAGAGTGTTCTGGAATGTGAGGAGCCATGAGGACTCCAAGTCAGGTATCTTCCCCTTCTAAGAGGGAATTTGTCTTTGGGAAGTGAGGGAGGCAGACACAGTTCTCACTGGGCAGGTGGGCAGGCCTCTTGGGGAAGAAGAGGGTGACAGCAAGGCCTCGAGAAAGGGGTGTTGAGGCTGCTGGGGGGTGGTGCCCGGGTCCCATGCCCACCCCTGGGACTGAAGGACTCACTCCTCCAGGGGAGGGGAGTGCCAACAGCCTCACAGTTGAGTCCTCCCACCCTTGCTTCCTTGGCCTTGTCTGTCCCCAGAGGCAGCCCGCATCCCGAAACTTGCAGATACAGACACATGGAGCCCTGACCCCTCACTCAACTCAGGACCGGTTCAAGGGGCCTTTGCAGCTCCAGGGCTCCCTCTGCCCATCCTGCTTGCTGCCCTCCCTCAACAGCTCGCCCCAGGGAACCCCAGCAAAGAGTGGCTGACAGAGTCTCCTGGACGGGGCAGGGGAGAGAGATCCATAAGCCAGGGCCTGGGGTCTGAAGATTCCCCAGGACGCAGCACAGGTGCTGGCTGAGCATGTGTACTGAGCGGGGAGGGAGCAGCTGGAAGGGTAAGTGGGGAAAAGAAGAGGGAACAGACACAGTGAAACCCGGATGGGGTTTGCTCAGAGGCCACAGACATGGTGTTTTTAAAATATCATAAAATTAGCCACCCAACACTTAAACTTTTGGAGATTTCACATAAATATCCAAATCTCTGCCTTCTCAGAAGACCCAGCACCCTGGGCTAGTATTCCTGCTGCCCCCGCCCCACCTGGAATGGGGAAGATGCAGATTTTCTTTTATGCGTGCATCTGGGTTTGAAGGTCCCAAATCACTGGACTGACAGATGCCTCAGATCTCTTCCTGTCTGTTCTATGCTTTCTGGGCTCTAGCTGCAGCCTCCTGGGTCAGGGCTACAACTAACACATAAGATGTCTGCACTCAAAATACAAAAGTGCCCTTCTGGAAAGGCCTGCTGCAGAGAGGTGTCCCTCCTCCACAGTGATGTAGACCTGCCACGACCAGCGAGCCAAGTCTAGGCTGTGTTACCCCCCATCCATCCCGTGGCTTGGCATCTTTGTGCCATGTACAACCTGCCCAACTGTCCGAGGGTCCCTGACCCAGTAGCCATGGCTCTCCCTGGCCCCTGATGCTCCTTCTTCCCCTGGACACTGTCCCAAAAGAGGATACTCACAGATCCCGTGGTAGATGCCCGGCTCTGGCGTGGTTACTTCAGGGACAGGGGGACTGGGTGGCGGCTCTAGCCCCGGGATCTACACACGGGTTAGGGGAGAAGCAGAAGGAAAGTAGGTGACTTTTCTGATACCCGTACAGCTGGCTGGCCATGCTACTATCCACCCCGAGCCCCAGATACTCCCTTGTGTCTTGTCTTGCATTTTTTGCCACCATGGAAGCTGTGTGACTGATACCATGGGCAGACCCAGAAACCCCTGTGTGTCTGAGTCCTTGCCAGCACCTCTTGTTGGTAGGGGAGGAGTTTGAGGCCATTGGCTAAGGTGAGCAGATTTTCTGGAGCAGAGAAAGACCCAATAGATGTTTACCTAGGGAGCCTGAGGAAGGAGGCAGGGAGGAGGATCAGCAGAGAGGGATGGAGGGAGGGAAGAAGGGGGAAAAATTCAACCACAGAGAGTGGCCCTCAACCTGAGAGGCCTGGGAATCTGCCTTTTTAAAGCTCCTCCGGTGATTCCCAAGGGAAGCCAGGATAAAGAACCCCTGGTCTACAGGCAGGCAGAGGGGGCAGCCACACCCCACTTCCCAGATCTCATGGGTACATCTTGCTCATTAGATTGCTACACCGTAAGTTAGGGCAAAAGGGCCTTTACTGTTTTGCAGACAAGGAGGCTGAGATGCAAAAGGAGGGGAAGCTGGCTGTCCGGGTGTTAGAGTTTTTTGGTGGGGATGGTGTTTCAGTCCCAGGAATCATGGAACCCTCGGCCTGGCCCCTTAGACATAGCCTCTTAAGGCCCTTTCTTGCCTGGCTGTGGGGAAGAGGGTGAGGAAGATGGTCTTCCAGGAGCATGCACAACACCAAGCAGCCTCAGGCCACCAGGGGAGGCTACTGTCCTGGCACCCATGTGCCTTCTCATGCCTTCCTGGGCTCCCTACCCTCCCAGAGCCTCCTGGGACTCTCCCTGGTGGATCTCTCCCTGGTGGCTGCACTGACCTGGACACCGAGACAGGGTGGGTAAGGCTCCAGCCCTGGCACTTTCTAGGGTTGTGACACTGGCCTCCCAGAACACGGGCTCCTTGTCTCTGAGACAGTGAGGATTCCTTCCTGTCCCTCCCAGGCTGGATGTGATCAGAGACCCTTAGAAGCATTTGGAAAACGCTGGGCACATGAAAGGAAGCCTTCAAGGTCAGCTCCCGACTGGAGACCCATGAATCACTTCTAGACCACAGACGTGCTGTGGCTCACAGAAGGTTTGAAAGCCTTCCCACTTAGTTGCCAACGGTTTTTAATTGGGGCATTTTCCATAAAAGCCCAGATTTCTGGCTCCTCCCGGAAGAAATCAGGACAACTACCAACATGAACTAGCAGCTCCCGTCTGTCCTGAGAAGCAGGGGCCTTAGCACCCCCTAGTCTTGCATGACACTTCTGCCTACCCCTGCGGATTTTTACCCCCAGTGAACACAGTGGGGATCTGCACACCACAGCCTCACGACCTTGCCGGGCCCTGCCTTCGGTCCTCTGGTTTCCAGCTGTCCCCGCTCCCCTCCCCCACCCTCTGTAACCATCTCCTCTTTCTCCTAGGGCCTCAAGACCATCCCTGGGGGGCCTGGCTCTCCAGATTACTGGTTCTTCACTTAGACTGACCTTTCCCCTGAATGTCGTCTTTCAGTTCCTAAAAAATTGGTTTATGAGGTTAAAAACACAGACTTTGGAGTCACGCATTCAAGTTCTAGCCTGGTTACGCTCCTGCTGTGTGTCCTTGGTCAAGTCACTTAACGGGTCTGAGCCCTGATTTCTCAAATGGGGATACTGGTGATCCCTACTTGCAAGGGTGACACGGTGCTCTATCACCGAATCGCCATACGTGTGCGGAAAATGATGGTGAGGTGATCATTATTTTAATTCTAAGGCTGCCTATTAAAAGCGTTCCTAGTCCTTTCCATCAGAAACAACAGTGAGCGATCAAACCGCAACCCAAAGCAAAAATTCCCCTGAGACTGCCAACCTCTAAATTACAGAGATGACGCAGAACTGATTTCTCCTAGCTTTGATTAAAATTTGAATACTTTCTTCACTTTGCTTAAAAAAAAATAAAAAAATAAAACATAATTAGAGAATGAAATATGACACAGAGGACCAAAAAATGAAGTAGAAAAATGGGAAATGTCAAAACAGTAGCACCAGCAGCTTAAAGGCCATCCATCTTCATCCCTCCTGTTCCACTCGGAGTCAGGAGGAGAAATGTCTCCGGGGGCCCCCTTCCCCCCAGTCCTACCCGGTCCTCAGCCCACGAGCCGGCCCGGGTGTAGGGCCTGTCCCCCCCATCGCTGTCGGCGGTGCTCGGCCTCCTGGGCGTCTCCTCGCTCTGCAGGCTGCAGGGGCTCCCCACATCCACGTCAAAGGTCTCGTCTGAGCAGAATATGGCCTCCAGAATGTCATCGTCTGTCGTGAACAAGATGGTGTCTCCAAAGTGCTCTGGGGCTGGATGGGATGCCAGGGAGAGAGGAAGAGTCAACTCACCCCGCCCGAATCACAATGGTTTGGAGAGCAGGGACCCAGACCCACCAACCTCTGTGCTAAAAACCCCATCCCCAACCACCACCAGTTCCTGATTTGTGTTAGGAAGCCTCCCTTATTATTAGTCACACATTTGCAAATGGGATTCACATGCCCCAGGAACCACTTAGTCCTAATGAAGGGATCTAACCTAATGAGAATCGTGATCCGGCCTGAAATGAGAGATGCTTCTAAGGTGTGGGGGAGGCACCTTAGCAGATGCTGTTGGGGCCCCACCCAAGTGCCTGCTGATGCCTTTTGGGGAGCTGGAGGTTTGCCTGGTAGGGCATGGGAGTTACACCCCTAACCTTGGGGAGCCCTGCTGCTCTGCCTTAAGGCAGGACAGACCCTGCAAGTTATGCTCCAGAGCTCCGTTCGGGATCAGGCTGCGATTCGGCTTCCCCCTCGCCCTCGCCCTGCCTAGCGTCTCCCATTCTCATCCTGTCTCTCTCCTTGCACCACAGGCTCTCCTGGGAGCACCCGCAAATAAGTCGCTTGTAGAAGAATCCCCCCTTCTTCAAGGCAGACGCGGAGTAAGGACTGCACCCAGGGGAGGAGTTTAAATGAGGTCAGCTCTTGCGCCCCCCACGCTACAAAAAGCGAGGAGTGAGCCAGGCCCAGGAAGAGAGACCCATCTGTCACTGGCTAGCCAGGGCCTTTTGTCTTTCCTCAGAGCCTCAGCGGGTAGCAGGTAGTGGCTTCCAGAACATTCTTACAGACATACTGTACCTCCCGTCAGGGTCCCCGAGGCCTTGGCGATTTCTCCTTTAAAGATGCACTGCGCGTCTAGCAGCATGGTGATGTCCTTCACGCCACGGAAGGAATGTATCCGAGATTTATTGTAGTTCCATATTCGGATCAGGGCGACTTGGCAAGGGTGCACGAAGTCTATGGAGATGGAGTGGGGCTTGCCCAGCGTGAAGGGGGCCAGCCAGACATGCATGTCGTCCTGGGTCCTGTTCACCCCGTCGATGAGGTTGGTGACCACGCGGGGGTCCTTCCCGTAGGCAGGTAAAACATTGATGTCAGGGGGGTCCGCGCAAATGTTCGCGATTTGCACTGGCTCCCCCTCTGAACTGAATATTTCTATTCCGTTGAGGCCGACATAGTGCCGGTCCCCCCACGTGGACTTGATGTCGATGACCAGGCGCTGTCCGTAAGGCAAGACAGGGATTTCAAAGTCACTGCCGTCGTCGGGCTCTCCGGGGCTGTCCTCCGGGCCTCTCCTTGGCTCTGGCTTCTCCTCCTTGCCGGGGGGCAGCTGCTCGCCGTGCCGGCTGCCCTTCTGCTGCTGCAGGAACTCGTCCAGGATGTCCCCCTGCAGCTCCATGTTGGAGATGCGTCCCCGGTGGGAGCGGTCAAAGGCGCTGAGGGAGTCCCAGGACTCGTGCAGCGTGTGCTCCTGCTCGCTGCAGCACCGGGAGCGCAGCGGCGTCTTGGCGGACTGGGTGTCCTCTGGAAGAACAAAGGAGGGGTGGAGCCCCGTTAGCAGCAGGTGTGCGAGTGGGGACCCTTACAGATCGTCCCAACTGGGGAGCTCTCGGCTAGGTTGGGTCGCCCTCGGGAGGGCATTCTAGAAATCAGGGGTGGGTGGGGGGGGTGTTGCTCTTAGCTGTCTCAACGCTTAGAGGCCCTCCTGGCCTTTGACCAGGGTGGGACCAGGATGGGACTCTCCTGCCCTGCACAGGACACTCTGGGCCTCGGGTCACACGCCAACATTCAGCTTGGTAAACACTGATTATGGTTACCCGAGTCTCGATTCTGGTTGTTTTGCAAAAAATGCAAAATATTTTTCAGTGTACTTTGGATTTTCTAAGAATGTGGCCCACATGCAGATCAAGGGCAGACCTTCTGTTGTGTGAGAACCTTTGCAGAGAAGCCATCCTACACTTCAGAGCCTCCCAGGACGGGGTGGCCTGGCGACAGCGCCTGAGTCAGCAGCCAGAGGGGCTGCTCTGAGGCCGCCCTGTCACCTGACTCAGGATATTTTCAAAGAATGGGTGCAATGCTCGCTCGCACAAGAATGCTAGGTGGGGAGAAGCCAGCTGTACTCTTGCGGCCGCCGCAGACCCTGGTTATGGGCAGTGGGCACCTACGTGTAAACATGCTGCTTTCTGAGTGCGGAGTCCGGAGGACTTCTAGCTTCTTCAGCTCCCCATCTTCTGAGCTCCCCAGATGTACTATTTTTATAACCAAGAAAAAGTGCTATAAGAATTGCCAACAACACAGGTATACAGGTAAGGAGTTTACTCCTCTGTGTGGCTAGGCTGGCTTCGAGAAGGGAAGCCTGCGTCCCAGCATGTGCGGAGAGCGGGCCTGGCCCTCAGGGGGCCAGCTCTGAAGGCCGCACTCTCCTCCCTGTAGCACAGAAGAGCCCCGGCGTGCGCCCCCTGCAGCGGCCTGTCCTCACAGCCATGCTGTGGCTAAGTGCCATGGAAGGGTGTCATTCTGGAAAAACAGCAGCTGATGGACACTGACGTTCTGTTTTTCCTCTTTTCATATTGGACTGTGCCCTGCACTCCATTTTCTGCCTGTCTCCTAGGGGGCCTGGCTTCATCAATTATCCTCTCTCCAGAACCCTCTGTCACCCCTTCCCCACTGGCACCTTGCCCTCTGTCTGCCTGCAGACATGCATAAATCTCTCCTACTGGAAAGAAAAGGGAAGCTGGACCTGATCTCGTGGCTTCCTCCAAAGGCCGCCCTATGTTCTCCCTCCCTCGGCTGCAGCCCCTGCGCCCTCCCCACTCCCACCTTCCCTCAACCCTGCTATGGGGGGGGGGGGGCTCTGCAGAGTTACCTGTTTGGCGCACCTAAGACCCACCTGCCCTCCTCCTGATTTTCCTTTGGGGATGCCCCCACCATCAGACCATCCAGATTAGGCGAATGCTGCCAGCTGTCCTTCTGGGTGGGGAAAGGAGCTATGGAGAGAGAGCAGCTCTCTTTAAACTGGCGCCCCTAGGTGGCAGGATGTTGGACAGTGCCAGTGGCCACTTTGCTATGCTGTGAGTGGCGGGGGTGGGGTGGGGTGGGGTGGAGGGGTGGGGATCCTGGCTGATAACGAAGCCAACACAGGGAATGTGAGCGGAGATGGAGAGAGTCCCGATGACGTCATTTGAGCCCCTAGATTTAGCCATGCCTGAAGCCAGAGCCCCGGTGGCCTCCGTAAGAGTCCTGAAATTCCCACAACCCTCCACTGAGCTGACTTTCTGCAAACCAGATACAGAATCATGATGACTTCCAGGTGGAGTCTTCCACTTGACAGTCCCTCAGGGCTGGCTCAGGGCTTGGGAGCGTTTGTGCTTCCTGTCTCTCCACTGCTTCTGTTGCCAGCCTCTCCACCCCCTAGCCCTACCCCGGGCTTCTGCCCAGCCCTGTCGGGTCCCCTCTCAACACTGCCCTCCCTTTCTGAGCTCACCCAGCCAGCTTCTAGTTGCCAGGCAGGCGCTGCTCAATTTTCTATGGCAAGTTCTGGCTTTTCTTCCTCAGCCACCACTTTCTGGGCCCAGCGACCCCCCACCCCCACCCCGAAGGTCCAGAGGTGTCCACTCTGTCACTTCAAGCTCCCTGTGCCTGAGAGGGAATCTGCCACTAATTCCTCCAATTGGCATTGTCTCCCCTAGCTGGGAATGACCAGGGCCCTGGGTGAGGCCCTCCAGCTTCACTAACCTCCCTAAAGATCAGCTCCGCCGTGTGGGCCTTTCTATTCCACAGACAAAACCTCTTCCTGCCCATCCTGTGGTGCCCTCTGCCCTGCTGGCCCTCCTTGTCCCCATCCTCCTCGGGAAGGACTTCTTTGCCCTGCTCCCTAGACTGTCCCAATCAATGCCTAGCATAGAACGTGGCGCACAGGAGTGCTCAGTGCGTGCTTGTCAGCCCAGGGACAGACGGCTGGCATCACCATTACACAACCTGTGGGTTTGGGCCCAGGAGCCCAGGGACTCCCCCCTCCACCTGTCAGCTCTGTATACCTGTCCTCCCCTCTCCCCTCCTTCTCATCTGCCATGAATAAAAAGACCCCAGGAGTTGCTTCCTCTCCTCCAGGTGTGAGGCTTAACATCTGGCAGAAAGAACTTCCCAGATGAATCGTCATGACATCAGTTTATTGGGATTTGATTTCCATCAACTGCAATGAATGGCCTGGGTTGGTCTGTAAGTGAGCCGAGGACAGCAAACAGACGTCATGTGTCAGGGACTTGGCCTGGGTTGGCAAGAAAGGCAGGACTTTGCTCTCGCTCTGCACCTGCTTTCGGATTTATTCTCCGAGATGTACGCTCTGGGTTTTGAAAACAGAGAGGTGCAGGGCTTGCTCCTGGATCTCTGGGCTGTGACAGCAGGCTGAGGGCACTGTCTGCAGGAGAACACATCACTCACTAGTCCCCGGGAGTCAGGAGGTGGGGGCGGCAAGGATCTGAGCTTTATCTTTGTCAATATTCCTACATGGCTTGGAATGGACACCAGAAAGCTGCTGCTTTAATCTGCACCCAACACAGTCTGGGGGGTGGGGGGGTGGGGACCATCAGCATAAGATGACAGGATGGAAGACTTTAAAACTACCCCTTGGCGGGGGCAAACTGTGAAGTTCAAAACCCAAGCTTATAAAAATCAAGAGCACCACGGTGTGGTATGTGCTAACCGTTACTAAAAGGGGGAACGAGAAGGAATGCAGTGAGACACAACAGAGCCATGTGAGTTCAAGGTGACCAGCCCTCCAGCCGCAGCTGATTGGACAAGGGGTGGACACCTGACCCACGTCGGCCAATCAGCGTCTCCCCTGAGACTTTGGGCATCAGAGCCGGGCAGCTGTCACTCTTGGGCTGCGGGCCTTTCCTGCCCTATGCACAGAGCAGAGAAAGGAAGAGTGAGGAACAGTGGCAGAGGCAGGGCCCAGCAGCCCTGGGGAGTCAGGGAGAAGTGTCCTGGGCACCCCCTGGCTTTCTGCTTCCTCTTTCCAATCTCAGCTGATGGGTGGTCACACTTCCTGCCTCTGGAGGTCTTGTGCTCAAACTGGGCAGGTGCGATTTTTTTCACCTCTAGCTCATGGACCCCCACTATTGCCGACACTTGCAAAATGCAGATGACATTACAATGAGATGCTCTGTTGGACAAAAGGATTTCGGGCTCTCTCTTTCTGTGACAACAATGGCTCTGGTGCCAGGGAAGAACCCAGGCGGCCATTCATTCTACAAGCAATTGGAGGGCCCAGGCCCATGCCTTTCCTGAAGGGCATGGCTGTGGGATTTGGCTCTATGTAATGGGTAATTTAAAATTTCTAAGCAACTTTCCTTTTTAGCATGACTGGCTTAACAAGCATTAAATCTCCAGGGCTTGGTTCTCAATGTGTCATTAAGCCAAGCAGTGAAATGCCTGGAAAGAAATTAAAATGAGACAAAAATCTTCTGAATGTGGACAGGTTAGAATAACACCCTTCACCTTGGAGCTCCCAGAGGTTCTGTGGGTCTGTTTACCAGAAAGGCTCTAGATTGCCTGGCTCTCCCTGGTCAGGAGGCTGCGGTAATGGGGCTCTATAGGGTTAGTAATTCAAGGCATGGATGCTGGAGCAGGATGGCCTGGGTTCAGATCCTGCTCTAGCCCTTCCTGGCTGTGTGACCTGAGGACAGTTACTTAAACCTCACGTTTTCTGTATCTGTTAAATGGGGATGGTGTGAGAATTAAACCATTTGAGTAACGTGCCTGGGCCAGAGCCTAGCTTAACACAACATGCCACGCATTAAGCCACACAAGTTTTTTCTTTACGCCATCCCTTCCATGCTTCAGAGGACCCACCACGTGTCGGGCACCTGGGTCCTGGGGACCCCGATACAGATGGGACATAGTCTCTGCCCTCAAAGAGCTTCTCAGTTCTTTTGCTCAGCTCTCCTCCCTGACACCCAGTCTCAGGGTAAAGTCCAGGTGAGGGTGGGCAGCAGAAGTTTGTAAGGCTGGGGAGGTGGGGGAGGGAGCTCTACCCAGAAGAAGGCGGAAAGGCACCTGGCATCTGAGAGACATGCCTCGGTGGCCTGTGTGACCTCAGGAGTCTGAAAGAAGCCACCAACTCTCTGCATGTCTAAGCACAGACTTGGGCTGAATGCAGACCTTTGGGGTCTGTCCTCTGGACAGTGACAGACTAGATGTTGACCTGATTCACTAGGGAACAGAAACACTGACTTCACATACAGACACACCAGGAGGCAGAACACAGAGCGGGGGCAGTGGTGACGATAAACAGAAGCAGCTAACTCCTGCTGGGTGCTCCCGTGGGCCAGGTACTGTGCCAACCGCTGCACGCATACGGTCTCATTTTACCCTCCCATGAGATGGACATCATTGGCATCATTTTACAGACAAGGGAACTGAGGCTTGGAGGGGTTTCGGAACTTGCCCATTGGGGATGGGGGGGGGTTGGTGGATACTGCCCAGGTGGTTTGACTCCTGAGCAGTGCGGGGTGGGGTGGGGTTCCATTCAGAGGATCTAAGATCTGGTGCTTGCAGAGCACTTCCCACACACCAGGCTCTGGTTCATCATCTTATTCATGCCTCACAACATTGAGAAGGGGGGAGGCGGCTTGTTCTCATTTACAGATGAGGACGCCGAGGCTCCGAAAGTGGATATGCCCGGGTCTGTAAGTCCCAGCCTAGAGGTACCAGACCTAGAAATGGCAGAGGCTGGATTCAAATGGTCTGACTCCTAGCAGCTGTGCTACATACCCTCCCAGTAGCCAAATCTGAGTGCAAATATTTAGAAACCCAACCTTTCAAAGATTCCTCAGATATAATCTACTGCAAAGTTCACACACCAGGTGAGTCCTCCCAGCAGATTTTTTTTTTTGACCCACATACAGGTTTAAAAATAATCTCAATCCAGTGCCAATATTGAAGAATAATATTCTACAGTTCTGATTTCTCTTTAAAAAAGGAGAAGGGAGGTCTGGCACATTGGCCTCGCATTGCTGAATGCCAGAAAGTGGAGGAGCAGCTGCCCCTCTCCAGCACCACAGACCTCACCACTCCCTACAGTACTTCCCACACCCAGGCAAGTGCCAAATGCTATTTATCATCACATTTGTGTTATTTTTCTGATGGTATGCTTAAGAATAAAGTGAAGTCATTAGAGACCTATGTCTCCATCAGAGGTGGAGTAACAGAGCCTAGACTGGAAAGACCACATTGCAAGAGAAATGAGCAAAGGGGATATAACTTGGTGGCAATGACAAGTATATTGAGGAGTTTAACATGCAGAATGGCTCTTGCTCGTTCCGCTCATTGCTGCCACCTCTGTGGCACCAGAGACAGTGAATTTGTGACCATGGGTTGAGAAGAACCTCCTTGCCTTGCAGATGAAGCAACAGAGGTCCACGGAGCCAAATGGTATCATGCCAGTCAGCGGCCTGAGCTCAGGTGTGGTGGCACCTGAGTCAGGCTGCTTCTCGAGCTTACCTCTGCCAGTTGGCTGGCCATCGCTGTGACTGCTCACGAGGGTGTCCTTCCTCGGGCCCCTCCTCCCACTAGCAGGGTGTTCCCTGCTGGAGGGCTGGTTAAAGATGTCAAAGTTGTCACTGACTTTGGGGGTCACCTTCTGGGCTCTCTCCCCAGCAATGACATTCCAGCTGCTTGACCGCCCTGGCTCACGCCTGGGGCCTTTATCTCCAACCTCTGTCTCTTTAGGATCCTCCCCCATAATGTTAATGATGGAGTCTGATGGAAGTTGGCCTCCCCAGTCCAGTGGCTTCTCAGGACTCAGCCAGAGGGGTTTGGGCTTCCTATCTCCCTGCTTCCTGCCCTTCCCTGTGACAGAAGGTTGCAACCAGGATGGGGTTTTTGCTGGCGGCTCAGAGACTTTTCTGCCCATGAGGTTTTCCAGCTGTTGGGTCAGAGAGAGCTCTGGGTCAAGGGGAGGGCGTTCCACAGTGGGGCAGAGCAGGGGAGCACTGGGCACGCCACCCATTGAGGCTGGGGCTGCTGAGCAGCTCGTGTCTTCATCTAACTTGGACAAACTGTCCTTCGTGTTGTCGGAAGGATTCATCTTTTCACCAAATAACTTTCCTTGGGAAGAAACCTTTACATCCGCTCTTGCTCCAGCTGGCTGCGAGAGCTCCCCATCTGTGCCAGCCATCTTGTGGGCATCTCTGCTTTCTCCCGAGAGGGCACCCAGGGCCCTTCCCCTGTTCTCGTCGCTCTCGGGTTTCAGGACCACCGGGATGCTGCGGTCAGCCGGGGCCTCTCCACCTCCTTTGTCTAACGTGCCATCAAAGATGAGATTTTTATTGACATAAAGCTTCACGTTCTTGGCACCGATGTCGAGATCCTGAAAACACAAGATTTGACAAAATGAAGATGCGTGGTGGCATCAGGCGGACATATCACATTTTGGAAGTAGGAGATCCAAAAGAAAAATGGGGAGTGCTAGAAACATGAGCTTAAAAAAAAAAAAAAAAAAAAAAAAACTATAGCACCAGGGATGTTAAATAAAGCCAGTGTCATTTCTGGGTGAACCCTTACAGACTCTATAAATCAAAGGATGTTCACAAAGAGACGGCCCCAATTGCTGCCTTCTCACCATTACTCCCTGCTGGGACATTGGTAATAGCCTGCTAATTGGTCTGCCTGCTTCCTGTCTCTCGCTGCCTTCAACCTCAACTTCACATTGCCAGAGTTCACGCTCCACAAGAGCAGAGCTGGCCCGGTCACTCCTCTTTGTCAAATTGTTCTTGTTTCTTGCTGCCTGTTCTTTAATACATGGTTCCTGGGACCTCTGCTTCAGGAAATCCTGATGTGCACATGAAATGCAGAGCCCCTGGTTCCATGGGGGTCATATTTTGGATGCCCTGAAAGCAGAGCCTGAGGCAGGGGTTGAGTGCACGTTGTTTATTTGGAAGCTGTTCCCAAGAGGGAGTAGGGGGAATAAGATAGGGGAAAACCCCCCAACAGTTTTTGAGCTGGTCCCTCCTGTATGCAGATGGGGCATCCCACTGGGGCACTCGGAGGAACCCACAGAACGCACCTCAGAAGCGTCCCTCCCAAGGTGGGAGGCTGGGGTATCTATCCACTGACCCCCTTTCCTGCTGATGAAGTTTGCCCCTAGGGGCACTGGCTCCTCAGCACACAAGCTGAGGGCACTGGTGGCTCTTGAAAGGCAGAATGACCTGGGAACACTTGAGGCGGTGCCCTGTCCGCCTGCCCACAGGCTGCCACACCCCAACTGCAACCGGAGGTGGGTGGAGGGGATGTGGTGTGGTGCTGTCCTGGTGACAGTTTTCTGGCTGATTCTTTGGCACATGGACGGTGGAGAACCTCAGGCCGATGGGATGGATTCCAAACTCCTCAGCATGACATATATACAGAAGCCTTCACAAAAGGATCCCTGGTTTAGCCTTTCCGTCTCCTCCTCCCCACAACCCTTGCGCCCCCACAGCACGCGGGCATTGAATGCTTCTTTGTTCGTGCTTAAAATATAATCACACCTCCTCCTGCTACTGCCCTGTTTGTCCATTCCCCTTTAGAGCAAAACTCTTTCTTTAAAAACAGCTTTCTCGAGAAATAGAATATGTGCTTCATACCGTAAATCGTGCGTACAACTTGGTAAGTTTCAACACATGTATACACTAAGGTGGATCATCTCCACATCTGTCACCCCCAGAGTTTCCTTGTACCTCTAGGGAATCCCACCCTGCCCACGACTCCCACCCCCAGGCAACCGCCCATCAGCTTCCTGTCACTACAGATTATGCTGCCTTTTCTAGAATTTTTATATAAAAGGAAACCTGTACCATGTACTTTTTTTGGCCTGACTTCTTTCACTTAGCAGAAGTGAGGTTCACTGCGTTGTGTGAATTCATAGTTTTATTCATTTTTATGCTGAGGAGAGGTCTGTTGCAGGGGTGCCCCAAAATCTGTCTGTTCAACTCTGAGGGTCACTGTCATGGATGCTCCTCCTCGCTTGTCTCCTGGCCTCACCCGAGTTGGGCCTCTATGCGGATCCTTCCTTGGCAAGGCTCCAATCGCCGGGTTGATGAAGCTTCCTTGTTAGTCTGGGACAAGTCGGATGTTGTCCTGTTGTCCTGGTGTAATCACTCATAAAACCCATTTTCCACCCTCTAAAGTGTCCTGGTTTGGCTGATAAGTTGTAGGGTTCAGCAGGTTGCCAGATCCACTGGGAGATGCACAGTCCTCAACTGGGGTGGTGGCTCAGCAGGTTACTCCCCTTCTACAGATTTCCTTCGGCGCTTCTGAGCCCTGTGCTCACCTGGTTTCCCTCTGGCCTCTGCTCTCACTGCTGCAGCACCAGGGTCCTTGCTTTTCCTCCTCTTTGCCTGCCCTGGGGCTCCATCCCAGGCTTCCAGCTCTCCCCGCACCCTTTCACTAGGTGTTCTCATCCAGGCTCGAGGTCCCAAATACCATCTTTGTGTTGATGACTCCTGATTATTTTAATTTCGCTTAATTATTTTAATCTCCAACCCTGAACTCTCCACCAGGCCAAGTGACTGCATGACCTCTCTTCTGGGATATCAAACAGGCGTCTCAACCTTATAACATGCTCCAAACAGAATCCATCCTTCCTTCCTTCAGCAAGAGAACAAGAGAGTGAGCAAGGGGGAAGGGAGGGGCAGAGAGATAGGGAGAATCCTAAGCAGACTCCACCCCTAGCATGGAGCCCACCTGACACGGGGCTCAATTCCAGCACCCCAAAATCATGAGCTGAACCAAAATCAAGAGCTGGACGCTTAGCCAACTGAGCCACTCAGGTGCCCCATCCCAAACCGAATTCTTGATCCACTTTTCCAAATCTGGTCTTCGCCCATCTTAAGAGTGGTCCCAGCATTCAACTAGATGCCTCAACCTAGGAGTCCTCCTTAATTCCTCTTGTTCTCTCACTTATGAATCCTACCTGTCAGAAGCCCCCTGCGGGCTACCTCCAAAACCCCTCCCGAATCTCTGACCCCTTGTCCCTGAGCATCTGCTGCCTGTCACCCCAGGGTGGCCACCATCTCTCCCTGAGACAAAGATCAGAGCCTCCCAATTGGCCTCCGTTTCTTCTCTGCACTGTCACTGTGCTCCTGCTCAACACAAACACACTTTTTTGTCTACACAGCGGCCAGTCCTTTTTTTTTTTTTTTTTTTTTTAACAACTTATCAGGTCACGGCAGACCCCTGCTTAAAATGGCCCAGCAATTTCCCACTACACTGAGATTAAATTCCAGCTCCCTTCAGTGAAAAATGAGGCCCATGTGATCTGGCCCCTGCAGACCTCTCTGACCCTGGCTCCTATCACATTCCCTCTCTTATCCTCACTCCCAACACACTGGTCTGACTGCTGCTCTGTGATGCTGCAAAGCTCAAGGCCACCCTGGGACCTGTGCATTGGGCTGCAATGTTCTGCCCCAGACACCTGCAAGGCGGACTCCCTCTTGTCTTCCCAGAGATCTTCCTGAGTGACTTCCTCTTGAGCCCCCGGCCCACCCAATCCCCTCTCTCCCGTCGCTCTGTTTGATTTCCTTCCTGTCTCTGAAATGGTCTTATCAGCTTTTTAGCTTAGATACTGTCTCCCCAACCCCCCAACTCAAATTTCAGCTCCAAGACAGTGGAGGCCCTACCAGTCTTGTCCAAGGGCCCAACAGGTACCCGGCACATAGCTGGCACTCAACACTTGCTTTGGAACTGCAAGAGCATGAACACACGTATTCTTCTCCAGGATGGCACTGCTCTCTGATGGCTTCCTGAGAATAAATCTGATCAGAAAAATGGCAGCCTGTTGTTTCACCTCTAGATCAGTTTCCACCTTGCTTTGGCTGTTGATCTGCTTTTGAGATATAGGATCTGAGACCCCAGGGGTGTCCATCTCTACTCATTCCCCACCCTCTGCCTTCCTGCAGCTTGGCGAGTAAGCTCTAACTAAATTTCTAGTTCACCAAGTTACGGCCACAGAGGTTTCCGTAGCAATTTAGAAGGAGAAGCATCAAGCCTGTGTTACACCACAGGAACTCGGCTTCAATCATCCAATTGCGGGATGGCAGGCTACTATTTGCCGACTGTCAGAAAAGTCGATTCTCAAAGCACTCTTTTACATGTTTATATGGATGTGTTCTCTGTTTAGTGGAGGCACAGAGCAAGTGCGTGCTGTGAATTAATCAGGAGACAGCTATTCGAGAAGGACAGCACGGGCAGCTTCAACGACTCGTTCTGCACAATTACCACCACGGAAACATCTGGCGACACAGAAACACTCTCATTTCAAGAGGTGACGGGGGTGGTGGGGAGGCCTTCCGGTCCGGCGCAGTCACGAGGTGGGCACCCGGGCTCTCACAATGAGATGTCTGGCTTCCGAAGTGTGTTTGTCTACATTCCACGGACAGCCTGGAGCACCACCTGACCTCTAGCCGGCTGCTGCCTAGCTCCCGCCAAGACGTCTGGCGGGGGAGGGGACAGAAGGAGGGAAGCAGGTTGAGGCAGGGTGCCTGGTTCTCAGGCCTGCAGGGGCCAGGCAGGTGGGGGAGAGATGCATTAAGGTGGAACCTCAGGATGTGATGGGGGTGCGTGGGGAGCCGGGAGGCTCAGGCTCTGCCTGACGGTGCTTCAATCTGGCAAGTTTCCAACACTCCGCAGGCCAAACAAGCCATGTCTGTATGTGGATTTGGCCCAAGGATCATCAGAGTGGGCTCCCTGGCTGGGAGCAAGTAGTAGTCACTTCACTGGGGATTCCAAGTATGAAAAAAACAAAAGGCTGCATCATCTCACACAGCCGTGGGCCTCAGAGCCCCTCTTGCAGATGACGACACTGAAGCTCAGCCTTCCCCGAGGTCATGCTGCTGGTGTGCGGGGAGCCACTCTGCCTGGCATCTCCCTTTGGGTCAGGCTAGACCACAAGAAGGCCTGGCCACTGACAGAATGACTTGCCCTGGGTGGAGCTCTGACCCCATTTCTAGTTTTCCCTGAGTCCTCACTCCCCCCCTCACCCCCAGAGGTGATCGCTGTGGGAGGGCCTGCACAGGTGTCCTTTCAGACTTTTCCTCCATATTTACCAACATGTTGACGTCCCCATCACCACACCTTGGGGGCGAGGTCAGAACCCATGTGAGATGCACATGTAGTGTACAGGAAGCCGGCCTGAGGACTTTGTAGGCCTGTGTTCCTTGGTGTCCCCGCAGTAAAGATCTGCATATGGGCATGGATACAGGGACAAGATTCTGTTGCTTCAAGAGCCACAATAAGCAGGCATTTAGTCCTCCCCATTTCCCTCCCTGGGCTGGCTTCCAAGAAGTTCGGGGTGGGGGCACCTGGGTGGCTCAGTTGGTAAAGCATCTGCCTTCAGCTCAGGTCATGACCCCAGGGTCCCAGCCGTGTATCAGGCTCCCTGCTCAGTGGGGCGTCTGCTTCTCCCTCTGCCCCTCACCTTGCTTTTGCTCTCTCTCTCTCAAATTAATAAAATCTTAAAAAAAAAAAAAAAAAAAAAAAGAATCCAGGGTAAAACTCCTCCTACTCCCTTACCCTTCAGAGCTGTGTATGTGTGCTTCCTTGCTTCCTTGGGGTTTTTCCTTCCCCACTTAACTAGAGTTACCATTAGGCCTCTGTGGACGCTGCCTCAAGCCCCTCTGTCACGGGTTTTCAAAGGGACACCTTGAAACCCTCTGGTTGGCGTGTGGTGAATGGGAGCATCCTTCCTTGTTCACAACCCGACTATACTGTCCTTCTTTACACAACTGACAAGAACCAACCATGTTGAGACCGTCATGCATTCTGAATACGACAATATTAATATTATTTCAATCTATGTAACTTAATTGACTTTGCAAGCCCACTTTCCGCCTTGGCCCCGGTGTCGAATGACATCTCTCTTCCAATGAGCGCACGCGCCACTCAGCAAAGATTAATGGTGGTGCAGCTCTGTTATGACAACAATCCCAGCAGAGGTGTGGGCATTTGCATTCATGAAGCACTTTCCCCAGAGACAAACGCCTGCCTTAAGCATAGCTGACAACACCCGGAGAACGCTGGGAGCAAGCAGTGTGGCTAGGCCGAGTGCTGAAGGCCGGGCAGGCCCCCTAAAAGCAGACCCCAGCTCAGGCACCCAGCTGGAGCCAGCCCATCTGCACAGAAGCTGGGTCTCATACATATGCAGCTTGTGGGGGCCATGCTGAAGGCGCCCACACTCCATAGGTTCTGTTATGACCTAGAGGCTCTGGGCTGACTGAGAGGGGGTTCACCTTGATATAAGGTTTATCCAGAATGTGGGGCCTTGGGGATTGAGCCGTTGCTGCCTAGGGGCCAACATGCAGGCTTCAGGCACTGGCTCAGGGGCTGACTCCTCCAGGAATCCCCTGCCCCCCCATCCCTTCTTCCCCTCTTCCCCCCTCAGGTGGAGTTGAGGGTCCTCCTCTGGGCTCTCGGAGCTGGGCTTACCAGCTGGAACCCTGCACCTCTAGCCGGTGAGCATCCACAGGTGTGTGCCTGTCCTCATGTGGATGTAAGACCTTCAAGGACAGGGTACAGGCCTAATTCTGATCTTTCTTGAGGCCTAGCTCTGGGAACTGAACGTGCTCCTCCCTGGAGCACCTGAACTTGAATGTTTTATGCGGAGGAGACCTTTAATGGCCTTTTACACGTCCCTTGGGAAGAAGAGCAATGAGAACCATTTTTTGATGTAGAAACTTGGAAGAAGACGGTGAGACACTGTGACATTTGACAAGCACCTACTTACTACATGCTGGGCTCTGGGCCAAGCACCCTGGCCCTCCCAATATCACAGACTCGGGACAACAGGTGTGGATGGGATGTGACAGATCGGGTCACTAACTAGAGGCCCGACAGCTGAATCTGTGTTGGTCTGCCTCCCAGAGCAGTTAAAATTTTCAAAACTAGTTGATAATATCTAAATATTGGGAGCTTTCACATGCCAATTCACACTTCTGGAATATTCAGGCCACCTGGCATCACGGGGCCAGCGCCAGAGGGCAGTGACCGCTGCCTCGACAGGGCATGGCTCTCCAGCGACCACAGTCCCTACTGGAAGGCAGGACCGTGTGATGGGCACCAGATGGCCTGGTAGTCATGTGATCACTGGCAAGCTGCTCTGCTTTCCAATGCCTCAGTTTCTCTCTCTGTAGAATGGAGCTAATCATGCCGTACCCATCTCATAGGACTGCTGGGTGAAATAAATGAGCTGAAACATGCAAAGTCCTTTGCATGCTGCCTGACACACAGCATGTGCTCAAGAAATTTAAGTTACCATCACTGCCTCATACTCAGTCCACTGCCTGGGTGTGATGTACCTGCCAAGCCTGGCTGCTAGGGGCTTGCGTGGCCCGGAGACTCCCTGCTCCCCTAAGGCCTAGTCCAGTGAGCCCCCTGTTCCAGGCAGAGGCTGGCAGCGGGCCTAGGAGGAGTCCCTCTCACTGTCCTCAGGCCAGGACTCAACTAGATCTGGGCTGAGGCCCCAGAATGCAATTCTTACAATTTTGTTTAATCTAATACATAACACTCAGGGGCCTTTCGTGGTCCTGGCCTGTGCAGGATGCAAAGGAAGAAAGCAAGGTTCATCTTAAGGAGTTCATGATGGTCTGTGCCTGTAGTGCCACAGTGGTGGGAAGGGGTGCGGGGCCTATGATGAGCTAGAGAACACACACCCACCAGTCCAGAGGGTTCCCAGGGGCTACTCAGCTCCAGCTGGTAGACGCCATACAGAGAAGGTTGCCACTTCAGCAAAAGCCAATTTTCAAATGTTGTCAAGTGGTTCACAAGCTGAACAACACTGTGAGGGCCAAATGGGGTGGGATGGCTTTGACCAGGGGGCACCGGTTTCAGATATCAGAGGCTTGGGAAACTGAGGAACACCTAGGGAAGCATGGGACTTGGTGCCTGGAAGGGTGTGGCTAGAGACCACCAGAAGGGGCCCAGGGCAGGCTAGGGGTGTGCAGGAGGCTTGCATGGGAAGAGAGAAGGACCTTGATGTCTCCGAAGGCAGGGTTTGTAATTGGACAGTCCAGGCATCCTGGATTCTGGGAAGGGCAGGAGCAAAGGCATGGCAAAGAGAACAGTTTTCTGGGGACCAGAGGGAGATAAGTTACACAAGGATGGAAGAGCCAGAGGGCCAGTTTTGGGGTCTGGGAGCGGCAATGTGGTGTCACAGCGTGCCACTGTGTCACGGAGTCTCGTGGGAGTGGTGGGGACTGTGGTGCCGTGATTCAGCTTCCCTGAAGCTCCCAAGTGTGGATGTGGCCTGGTGTCACCAGATCTTTGTTTCTCAGTAAAAGTCAAAAATCCATATTTTCATGTGAAACCTCCCAATTTTTAAAAGCTGGCAAATCAGAGAATTTTTGTAAACCCCACGTGAGCCGGCTGAAATGTGTCTGCGAGCTGCCTGGTTGGTGGGGGTGCAGTCTCTGTCACGGCCTCCTTCCCAGAATGTACCAGGACAATGTGCTGGCAGTGGACCTTGCCACTCCCCAGAGGCCCGCAAGCTTCGAGGCCCCCAGCTCCTCCCCTGGTTCATCCCCCATCACTGCACTGGCCCCGTTGAACTGTGGTTTGCTTTTGATCCCTCTGGACCCCCCTGCCTGGGTGTGAGCTGGCAGGGGCAGACAGCGTGTCTGAGTCTTGGCCCCAGCACAACAGCCGAGTGTGGGGGATCGATAAGCCTCTGCTGATGAGACAGTGGGCTGAGCAGCTGAGTGAGGGGAGCAGAGATATGGGATGCGTCCCACTTAGGGGCCAGTAGGCAGAAGGCGGGGGGGGGGGGTGGGGGTAAGGAGCAGCTGGGTTTGGAAGGAGGCAGGTTTTGGCAATGGAAATAGGACTTAGGGATGATTGGCAGAGAGGGGCAGGGGGAAGAAAGGAGGACTCAGAGGTGGGAGTGAGATGCTGTGGCAGGCAGCAAAAGGGAGCAGAGGACCGGACCAGCTGGGGCAGACCCTCGAGGGCTTCGGTGTGTGGGGTTGGAGTATCAGTGCCTTGCTGGGCAGAAATGCCAAAGACAAATGTCTGGGGGCCATGAGGGAAGCTTGGTTCAGAAGTTAAGCTTTGGAAAAAGTTTAGATCTGGGAGCTGATGAATTAGTTCAACAGCATGTGACTTGTGGGTTCTTGGAGAAGAAGAAAAAAGACCTAGTTTGGATATTATTTCCTATGTTCCCTTCTCGTGGAGACAGCAACCTCAATTTTCCATGGGGCATCCATCCTTCCCCCAACCTCCATTCAGAGGGATATTGTGAGCCCCACCCCAGGTTGCCTGGCTGCTGGGCCCTAGATCTGGGGCCTTCATGAGGACAATTTCTTTTGCAAGGGCTGCTAAAATCAGGAGTCTTGACATCATTAGGTTCCACTCCCTGGAGCCTGAGGATGAAGCCAGCACAGAGGAAAGCAGAGATGCATGAAGGAGGGGGCAGATCCTGGATGACATCATGTGAACTCCTGGATCCTGCCATGCCTGAAGCCAGCCACTCCATACTCTCCTGTTATGTGAGCCGATGAACTCCCTTTTGTGCTTAAGTCAGTTTTAATTAGGTTTTCTGTCCTTTGCTGCCAAGAGAATCCTGATTGATACACTAGCCCTGGGACTGAGAACTTTAATCAATAGGTTCAGTTACTGAATCCATGCTGGCCCAGGTGGACAGGAGGCAGGAGAGAGGGAAGCCCTACCCCCTAGGGGGTCTGGGATTTATCTAGACTGTCACCTGCACGTGGGTAAGCAGTCCTTCCTACAAAGAGATCTGTCCAGCCCAGCTACTGCTCGTCCCTGCTATAGTCCTCACAGCACAGCACACGAGCCTCAGCTTCTATCCTGGTTCTGCATTTGTCCTGCTGGGAGCAGTCTGGTCTGAATCCCAATCTGCCCTTTGGCTCCTAAACACCTTGGTGTTTTTGTTTTGTTTTGTTTTGTTTTGTTTTAGCATATAGTAGAAGACTTAGCATTTATTCTTTAAAGCATACAGGAAATCCACATATTTCAAATAACCCTACAAGTAATAGATTCTCCGTGTCCTGAATCTAACCAGAATTGGTGCAATTTGTCCATCTCCTTGTGGTTCTCTAGATACATCTAAGGATGGTGCTAACAATTCAGGGAAGCTAGGTGTTCTAGAGTTCTATCCATTTAGACTAACAGCAGAAGCAATTACCGCCCGCCCCACCCCCCAACCAGTAATCTTTAGACCTCTCGTGTCTACTTCCTTAACTCTATCCTTTAGCTTCTTTAACTGTGATCAGGTCTTCGTTTTTCACTGTCCACTGGCAAAGCTTCTTCTTTTCTGATAGTTCTAATTCCAAAGAGAAGGCTTTTGTTTTGCCTTCTTGCAAAAGCTTGCCTCTCCTTCCCATGCTGCCTGGGGGCCTGCCTCAAACCCAGGACTCCTGGGGCTCACAAGGTTACCAGGCCCCTAACCTCCTGAGTGTGGACCCTGCTCACATATTTCGGCACCCTTTGGTGATTGGTAGTGGCTTACATCAAACATGAGGTCAACACCTCAGAAAGCCTCTAGTGCACCTGGATTGGCCCCCTTCCCACCAGTCACCCTGCTAAGATGCCATCGGGCTCCCCAGGCCTGAGGCTGCCCAGACCCTGCCACGGGGCCCAGCCACCAGGCCACGCTAACTCAGCCGACCAAATGAAGGTTGCAGCTTTGACTTTGAAGCCACTGCCATGTTTGGTCTTGGTTTATATCCTGATCCAAACAAACCAACTATAAAAAAAACAATTTTGAGACAGGGTATTGGAATAGGGACTGGGTATTTGATTATCATTAGCACATAGTAATTAATTACCGTCAGGTATGACAGTGGCATTGGGGTTATATAAAAGCAAACTCCTTACCTGTTGGAGATGCATACTGAAGAATTTATGAGTGAAATGGTAGGAGAGCTACAATCATATGGTAGGGGGTAGATGAAACCAGAATGGCAGGATGCTGATTATTATAGAAGTGGGTGAGGGGTGCGTGCGGTGTTACTGAATTCATCTCTTTCCTTTTGAGTTTGTTGGAGAATTCTCCCTCTGCCAAACAGAGGCCTTGTTGAAAAGGCAAATATTGTCCTGGGATGAAAAGAGTCTCTGCGTGGTATATCCCGTAAGCACCAGGACCCTCATCCAAGCCACCATGACCCTTAGATAGGCTATGCCAGAAGCCTCCTTTGGGGGTTCTCTGTTCCCTCTAATCCATTCTCCAAACAGCAGCCAGAGTGATCTTTTCAATTCCTCAGATTATATCACCCCCTGTTCAAAACCCTCCAATACTGACTCTAACAGCTGACACTTGTAGAAGAGCTCACGAAGGCCAGGAGTCATTGTGAACACTTTCCACGTATTTAACTGAACAATAATTACCCCATTTTATGGATGGAGGAACTGAGGCCCAGGGATATGGAGTCATAAGATACTCAAGGTCACACAGATGGGAAGAGGGGGAGCCAAGGTTTGCCCAAGGGGCGCTGGCTCCAATGCCTTTGCTCTGACCACTCCTCTCTTCTGCCTTTCCAGGAATAAGATCTGAAGCAGGGAGGCCCCCAAGACCTGATTCCTGCCTATCTCTGGAGCCTCCCCCTATACTCTTCTTTGTTCTCCATTTCCAGCCACTACCTGAACTACTGTCCTAGAACTGCTGAGCGTGATCCTACTTGGAGCCTTTGCTCTGGCTCTGGCTCTCTGATGGGAGGCCTCTCACCACTCAAAGGAGCCCAGCTTCCTTCTCCCCAGGCCTCTCTCCCACTGCTGTTCTGAAGGCAATACAGTTAGACAGTGTACACTTAGCATTACCTGAAATTACATTATTTGTTTGTGCCCTAGTTTATTTCCCTTCTGCACAAAAAGGGACAGGGCTAGGTGGACAGGGCCTCATCTACTTGGGTCACCATGGCACCCTGAGCACCGAGACGTGTGTAGTCCAATACACAGTCCCCAACCCCATGTGGCTACTGAAGTTAGAATTAAATGAGGGCATCCCAGGTGGCTCAGCGGTTTAGCACTGCCTTTGGCCCAGGGCGTGATCCTGGAGACTCGAGATCGAGTCCCGCGTTGGGCTCCCTGCATGGAACCTGCTTCTCCCTCTGCCTATGTCTCTGACCCTCTCTGTGTCTCTCATGAATAAATAAATAAAATCTTTAAAAAATAAAAAATGATAAAAAATAAAATTAAATGAATGTGAGATGCAGTTTCTCATAATAAGTGTTGGCAAGAATGCAGAGAAAAAGGGAACCATGTGCACCACTGGCGGGGCTTTAAAGAGGAGCAGCCACTCTGGAAAACAGTATGGAGGTGCCTCAAAAAATGAAAAGTAGAACTTCCGTGGGAACCTGCAATTCTGCATTGGGGGATTTGTCCTTATGAATTGAAATCACCATCTTGAAAAGATATCTGCACCCCCATGTTCACTGCAGTGTTATTGACGATAGCCAAGACATGGAAACAACCCAAGTGTCCACTTACAGATGAATGGATAAAGAAGATGTGGTGTATATACACGATAGAATATTACTCGGCCATGAAAAAGGAGATCTTGCCATTTGCAAAGATGTGGATGAACCCTGAGTGCCTTATATGAAGTGAAATAAGTCAGACAGTGAAAGACAAATATTGTGCAATCCCACTTGTGCATGCAACTTAAGAAAACCTGAACTCATAGATCCAGAGAACAGACTAGTGGGTATCCAGAGGCAGGAAGTGGGAGGTAAGTACAATGAGGGGAGGCTGTCAAAAGGCACAAACTTGGGCACCTGGGTGGCTCAATGGTTGGGTATCTGCCTTTGGCTCAGGTTGTAGTCGTGGGGTCCTGGGATCGAGTCCCACATCGGACTCCCTGCATGGAGCCTGCTTCTCCCTCTGCCTGTGTCTCTGCCTCTCTCTCTGTCTCTCTCATGAATGAATAAATAAAATCTTAAAAAAAAAAAGGCACAAATTTGCAGTTATAAATAAGTCCTGGGGATGTCATGTAAGCATCGTAATTGTAGTTAACAATACCATATTGTATATTTGAAAGTTCCTATGAAAGTCAATCTTAAAAGTTCTCATCATACGGAAAATGTTTTGTAACTATGTGTGCTGATGGAGGTTAATGAAACTTATTACATTGATCATTTTGCAATATATACACATATCAAATCATTGTGTCATGCACCTAAAGCATGTAAGAATACCATCTCATGTGTCAATTACAGCTCAATTAAAAATTAAATAAGTAAAATAAAATGCAGTTTCTCTGTTATACCAGCCATATTGCAACTTCTCAACAGCCCCCTGTGGCTCATGGCTACTGGACTAGATGGGGCACATTAGTATTATCACAGAAAGTTCTATGGGGCAGCGCTGGCTTAGACCACCATGGGGTATCACAGAGATACTTCGTTAGGGTAATCTTACATTCATTCACTCATTCATTCATAAACAATTTAACAAGCAGTATTTCTGTGCATGAATTATACCCCCAGACGCCCGTCCTGCCTCACCCACTGCTGTGACCAGCCTGGGGGTGGCATCTGTGTGGTCACATTGTGGGTGAAGATGTTGATATGTGCCTGTTTTTACTAAAGGGCGCCACCAGGTAGAAGATAACTAATAGGCTCATTCTGAAGAAAAACACAGACCATGGGGAGCTGCTGAAAGCCCACTTCTTGGATGGGTTACTATATACTATAGTAAGGAGACTATTGGCTCCTTCCTCCCAACAGATGCAGCTCTGCAGAAGTGGTGCTGAGAAAAAAAAAAAAAAAAAAAAAGAAAAGAAAAACAGAAAAAGCAACATCCCTCACGTCCTCCTCCCAGCTGTGTCCCTTGCAAGTCACTAGCTGGGCAAGTCACGTCATCCAAGGAGTACCAAAAAATGTGGCAGACGTATTATCACATCCTCCCCCTGAGCCTGAGGCAGACATCGCTGATCCATCATACACCCTTCTCTTTATGAACCAGAAGGAAGGTTCCAGATCCTTCACAAGACGGCACTCCAGGCAGCCATTTCCAAGCAGGGCTGGCAAAAGAGACGCAGTACCTCTGTCCCCAAGGAGCTCACTATTTTAAACCCTAGCGTCCACATCAAAAGGTAGAGATCAACACCACCTTGCAGGATTCTTGGGGGTTAACTGAAATGATTACTTTGCTATTTGTTCACGCACCAAATGGTGACTGGGAGCCTACTAGGTGCCTCGTGCCTGCCTGATGGACGCAGCCCTGGATAAACGGCAGCTGTGACAAGTACAGGAATCTGCGTACTGCCTTCTGTTTGCCTGCTTGGACGGATTCTAGCCTATGTCCCCACTTCCCCTTGGGCCAGCCCACACTCCCCAAATCGCCTAATGAGGGGGAAGGGAGCCCAGAAAAGTTGGCCTCAGGACTTCACAGGCAGCATATTTTCCAATAAAAGAGACTTCCCTTTTTCTAGCACCTTCTTCTCTTATGTTCTAAATAAGCCTTGGTTGGATTAGCTCCCCCCCATTTAACTTTTCTCCCTTGGATTCCCATACACAAAACACTGTATTAACAAGCCGTGTCTACCGGGCTGAGCTATATTTCCTATAAACTCTCATTTTATCTCCTCTAAAACACACAGTAATAGCATTCTCTGGAGAATATTAAATCAAACCAACCTGCAGCTGCATTTGTTTGCGCTTTCTGCCCCCGGTAAATTCTGGCAACAGATGGGCGTGCGTTACATAAGTGGCGCCCCTGCAGTCCTCCGCACTCTGTTCCGCCTGTAGAAATACCTCTGGACTCTGATCGCCGCAGCTGAGGCTCCCCAAAGCACCCCCAAATGACACCCTGATGTCCTGCTCCTCTTTTTTATTCTTAGCACACAGGGAAGGCTGAGTGCAGGTTCAAGAAGAAAGGCGGGCCTGGCCAAAAGGGATGAAGCTTATCTGCTTTGTAATCCAGCACATAAAATCCGCTTTTCTTGGCCTGAGACATATATTCAATGACAGGGCTGAGCTACAGAGCACAGGCTTGGGCAGCGGGCACTGTTCCATTACTCATTCCAGAAGATGCTGACGACCACCTGCCAGGAAATGCCCAGCTGACTAGGGAATGAGAGAGCACAGCCCTACCTGCAGGCAGTGCCACACAGGGGTGAGGTCCTGGAGGAGTCCTGGGGAGCTGGGAGGGTGGCTGGCAGAGGGAGAATCTGCAGGAAGAAGTATGGGATGGGGGGAGGAAGGAGGGAGGAGGAGCCGACGCCCCTGGGCTTGATCCCCAGCTCTGCCTTTAACCTTGAGTATGAGCCTATGTAAATGCTGTAAACTCCAATTCTCCATGTCTCATCTGGATATCAAAAAGCGTATGACAAACTGCTTGTAGGTTCTCAGGGAATGAACTCATTCCTTTACTTGATAACCATGTGTTTCTACTTTGAATGGCATGGAGGTAGAGACAACTCAGGCCCTGCTTCCAGGGCCCCACTGTGGTATGGGGGCAGCAGGTATCTATCCTAGTACAGGGGTGATGGAACATATTCATGAGGTGCACAAGTGGTGTAAAGGTCAGGGGTTAGGACTGGCTTCCTGGAGAAAGCGATGCCTGGTTTTCCAGAAACTTGCAGTGGAGGCAGGCACCTGGCATGGTGCCAGATGGGAGGGGCCGGGGCACCTGGAGCTGAGCCAGATGGGAAGGGCCAGGGCACCTGGAGCTGAGGCAGATGGGAGGGGCCAGGGCACCTGGAGCTGAGCCAGATGGAAGGAACTAGGGCACCTGGAGCTGAGGCAGATGAGAGGGGCCAGGGCACCTGGAGTTGAGGCAGATGGGAGGGGCTAGGGCAACTGGAGCTGAGGCAGATGGGAGGGGCCAGGGCACCTGGAGCTGAGGCAGATGGGAGGGGCCAGGACCTACAGGTGTAATTCCCCTCCCCTAGCATGGTGGAGAGGCCCAGCAGCTGGCACTCCAATAGTGTGGCCAGAGTGAGGGGTGGGGGCCTATGCGAGGGAGACACAGGGCCTGGCACACAGAGATTACGGAGCCCTGATGTCACACTCAGGGGTTTGACCTGGATCCTCCAGCTCCAAGGGAGCTTCGGAGAGTTTGAAGCAGCAGAGAATCATGGTCAGACCTCCCAGTGGCTATTGGTGACGGACTAGGAGGCCTGGACCTAAGTACAGAGAGGGCAGTTCAGTGGCTGCACTCTTGCACACCTCTGCCTTTGCATATGTAAGGCCCTCCTCCTGGGATATGCTTTCTCCTTTTCTGCCTCAACTCTGTGCCACTGTCTCTTTCCACTCCAGCTCAGGTGTGTGCTCCTTCCAGCACCTTCCCAGAGCTCTCCCAGACTCTATCTGTGCCCCAGGGGCTACAGTTTGAACAGGTCAACTCCAGCCCTAAGATGAGTTTGCTTTGGACTGTATGGTGGCTTCAAAAGAATTTAAATTAGCTGTCGACATTTACAAACCAGAAAGGCTCCTACCAAATTCCAAATTCCCAGGTCCCTGGGGAATGTTCAGAAGATCTAGCAGCACTGGTTGGCATTCGTACATAGCAACCATTAGCTGAAGCTGAGAAGTGGCTTTCTCTTTACTGAAGCATGTGCTTACCAGTATGCCACACTCCCTATCATGCCCTACTGTCTCTCTTGACAACACTGAAGCTGAAGACTAGTTGCCCTTGCTCATCTCCCTTGTATTACTGCTTCCTTGAGAACAAACTGGAAGGGAAAGTAGAACAATTCTTGTACCCATGTCTATCATATGAGGGGAAACAAGATAGGCTGGGGGTTCCTGTCTTTCCTCACCCACTGAGTTCCCTGCTGAGTTCCTGGGGCTTCTATTTTAAATTCCTGGCACCTTGCAGTCACCTCTACAAAGGCTTTCAGCACATGACATCATAGTTTTACATTTACTTGTCTGCCGGCTTTCAGACAAGGAGTACCTCAAAGGTGGGGATTGTGTCTTTTATATCAATGTCCTTTAAATTGATCAGGGAAGGCTGATGACACATGTGCTCCACAATAAGTGTTGAATGAAGGAATAAATGCAAATGAGAACATGAAAAAACAGCCCAGAGTAGAAAGAAAGGTTAAGTGGTCAGGTGTAGGAGGGGGTGTGGGGGTAGAAAGGAGGGCAGGGATTCTGAAATAGGGGGGACAGAAGAACACAGAGGTTAAGAGCCTGGCTGTTCAGAGTGGGGTCCCCACACCAGGAACACTGGCACACCTGGATGCAGAATCTCAGGCCCTGCCTAGACCTGCTGAATTAGAATCCTCATTTTAGCAAGATTCCCCAGTAAATTTTGAGATGCGTTGGTTAAGTGAATGAGCCAAGAGTCTGACTGCATGGGTTCACATTCTCACTGTGACACTTACTGGTTGTGCGACTTGGGGCATATTACATAACCTCTCTGTGATTCTGCTTCCTTATCTATTAAAACTGAGCCCCAGGGGTACCCGAGTGGCTCAGTCAGTTAAGCATCTGTCTTCAGCTCAGGTCATGATCTCAGGGTCCTGGGAGGGAGTCCTGCATCACAGGGCTCCCTGTTCAGCAGGGAGTCTCTTCTCCCTCCCCCCCTCCCCTCTGCTCTTGCTCCTTTCTCTCTCCTTCACTCACACACTCTCTCTCATATAAATAAATAAAATCTTAAAAAAATAAATAAATAAAACTGAGCTCCAGTTCCTATTTGTCCAGTTCTCCCAAAGGGTGGCCTGATTTCACTTCCTAAAGCTTCAAGCTGAAGCTCTGCTCCTGATGGCTCCAACCATTCAGCATGAAATGTCCCACCAGGCACTTCCTACACCCAGCAGGAACGGCAACAGGGCCTCCGAGTACCCATCTTGCAACTTCAGCAATCAGATTATTGGACAGCGCTAAATCCTACCATTACTCAAACTGTCCAGCAAGGAGTCGGGGCCCTTACTTACGCCATCAGCCGTCCAGTAG
Source organism: Canis aureus (assembly GCF_053574225.1). Classification (NCBI taxonomy): domain Eukaryota; kingdom Metazoa; phylum Chordata; class Mammalia; order Carnivora; family Canidae; genus Canis; species Canis aureus. Next base: position 58,864,816 of record NC_135618.1, on the reverse strand, counting down.
TTCCAAACCTTGATCTTGCCTAGACCAAAGTCCTGCAGCCGCCTGGTGTTGCGGATGACAAAAAAGAGCTGGAGCGGCGGGTGGAAGGGGCACGTCCACAGGGAGGTGTCTTTCTTGCTCTGAAACACCAGCAAGAGAGTGGGGAGTCGTTAGTCTATTTTCTGCCTCTTCCCAAAGTAATTGGACTGAGGGCAGGAGGCCAGGCCTCCCTTGTCTACATAATCCAAGGTGGGCTCTTAGACCTCACCCGTCCGGAACGCACTTTGTGGCTGGTCCCTGGCACAAAGCAGCCACGTGGACCTCTCTGCTTTGCCAGGCCGACTGAATTTAAATGCGGCGGGCTTTATTTTGATTAATTTAATCAGCTCTGGGGAGAGCGCTGGGGGTGGGGACAGACAGAGAGTGGAGGGTGGGATAAGAGTGTCACTTGTGCTATTTTATTAACCCAGCAAGCAGAGTCTGTTTTGTTTTTGTTTTTGTTTTTTCTGTAAAACCCTGTGGAATTTTAAAAATGTAAAAAAAGAAAGAAAGAAAAGAAAAGAAAAGAAAAGAAAAGAAAAGAAAAGGGCACAGGCGTTGGGACCGTGGGACTGAGCTTCAGGATTTGCTCTGCTCCCTGGCAGGGCTTCCAAGCCTCAGGACCCCAGGGTGTGGTTCCTGCCCACTGGCAGGGCCACTGGCAGGGCCACTGGCTCTCAAGGCCAGGGGGGCAGAGTTGCAGGGAAGCTCCACGGTCATGGCCACTTTCACCAGCAAAATTCCATGTCAGGGGTGTGTTAGATGCAGGTGGAAAAAGCCAAGTCCAGGCACTTTTCTCAACTCCAGCTGCCTCCTGTTTTGTCCTTCGGATGCCTCTTCTAACTCTCTGTCCAGACAAAACTCACAGCTACAGCTGAACATCTCCCCACAGGCTTGGCCTCAGGGCCTTTGCACAGGCTGGGCTTCTCCTTGCAATACGCTTCCAGCCTCTCCCGCCCAGGAAAATGCAGCACAAACGTGCTGTCACCCCCACTGCCACTCCTTTCCTGACACCATCACCCTGGCCTCCAGCCACCCACGGCTCCCTTGTAGGACCTCAGTGTCTTGTAACTACCTGTTTTCTATTCCAGGTCACCCTTCCACATGCTCGGCTGTGAGCTCCTGAAGGGAACTGGCTGTGTCTAATTCACTCCAGAACCTTTAGCATTCAGCCCAGTTCCTTGGCACACAGTAGATGCCACGGAATCTTTGTTGACTGAACAAACGAAGGAATGAATGGCCAGTTGAAATTTACCTCCTCATAGCTGTCCCTTCACTGAAACTTTGGAGAAGCAGCTGTACACTGATCTAGCCTGGAGGGCGATTTTGTTTGGCTCATGAAGTATTAAAAAAAACATCATGGCCAACATTTAACAAGGGGGAGATTTCCCCATCCCCTCCAGAGCTAGAGTTCTGCTCCTGTGTAGATAACACGGCCACACAGGGCCCCTGATGGATGCTGGCTGGAGCCGAGGGCGCCGCTCCCAGGCCCAGGGCACGGGCTCTCTGGTGCCCCAGTCCCCACTGCTCCCTACTGTTTTACACCCACTTCCCTTCCCAGGATATGCCTCTGGCTGGCCCCTGCACATGTCTGAGTCAAGGGTTCCTGCTTAGGGGCTGACAGCGGCAGCAACAGAACCACAGCATCTCTGACACTGGCTAGAGCTGTCCCTTTTACCTAAATGAGCCGTCACTGTGTATTTGAGGAGGTCTCAAGAGACCCCTGTCACCGGGACCATGCCGGCTACTTGACAGAGCCAGGGAAGGAGGAGACTGGCTGACTCTGAGGTTTTGCTGGCCCCCCAGGAGATGCGAGAGGCCCAGGCTCCAGCTGCGGGGGAGAACAAAGAGGGCTTGTTCCAGGGACAATGGTGCCTTTCAGGAGGGAGGAGGTTGCTTTTGTCCAGAGAGAGAGAGGAGTTCAAGGGGCTCTGACTTATTCTGGCCAAGTTTCTCAAGCTCTGCAAGAACTTCTAGTGCTCTGGGCAGCTGCAAGGGGTCAAGATACCACAGCTCAAAATCCAGTGGGTCCCCCTCATTTCTTGCCCAAGTCGGGGCCCGAACTGGGTCACTGTGGCTGCCTGACAAAGGAAGAGTCTGAAGGCTGACCCTCAGATGCCGGCAAGGGGACCATAATTGATTTCCTGTCACTTTTCTGTCCACAGGAGGGATAACAGGAAGATTAAGTGGGCATCATGGTGTTCAAAGTCAAAGAACATTCACCTGCGGGTAATGCAGGGCCTCATTAGTGGCCGGAGTCTCTAAGAAAAAGGCTGCCAGGAAGGCGCCGGGGGCTGACCAAGGCGCCCTGGGTGCCAGGCCAGCAGGCGGAGCGTCTGCTGCACCTGCCCATCGCAGTGATGGCAGAACAGGAATCAGGGCACCTTCATGCTGGCACCATGGCCTCCCTGGGTTCTCTCATAGCCCTGGGAGGGGGCTAGTACTGGAACCCGTGTCATGGAAGGAAGACCAGAGCTCAGTAAGGGAGCAAGGGGTGCGGTCTGCCTAAGTAGTGGAGTCCTGATTTACACCCATTTTTGTTCATTAATTCATTCTATCTTAGTGTGTACCCCCGCCCCCCAGAGGCAGACCCCAAGGCAAGGATTTGAGGGTCAGAAGGTTATTTATACACCAAAGGAAACACCAGTTGGAGTGTGGGGAGGTCAGAGGAGGAAAGGCCTTCCATAAAGAGTGTGTCACCAGGCTACCCACTCCTGCGGCAGCTGGAGCTCAGTGCCACCAGGGAATCTTGGGAGCCAGAGCAGAAGATGCCTCAGAGCAGCTCCACCCTCGGGACAAGGGAGCTGGGGTATTCGTACCCCAATTCCCACCAGCGTAGGTTGAGGGCAGTTCCTGGGGGCCCAATTCCCCACCAGTCTGGGCCTGCTGCCTGGGAAACAAAGTGGGCCCTGGAGGCCAGAAAGACAATCCTCCATCAGAGAAATATCAGCCAGCACACACAGACGAGGGCAGGGCCGGGGGCTGGGGAGGCACAACACCATCTGTCACCCACTTGCCAAATACAAACACCCTCCTGTGGGGCAGGCGCCGAGCCCCATGCAGGGGTGGGCAGTGGAGCCTGGCCCACCAGGTCCCAGCTCTGCGTGAGCTGGGGAAGCAAACAAGTAATACTGCCAAGAAAAAACACCAGTCAGGCAAGGATAAATTGGACACGGAAAATAAGAGAGAATTATTAATGGCCAGTGGAGGGGCATTTTTAGAACGGATGGTCAGGGGAGGCCTCTTGCAGGAGGTCCCTCTCTAACTCCTAACAAAGATGCTCTCCTCTCCCAGAATTAACCTGACACAGATCCACTCCCTCAGGCAGATGCTGGATTGCCCTCAGAAGTAGCCCCAATTTAATAAATTACCGCAATCAAAAGCAACAAGCTATTGATACACACAACAATTTGGACGGATGTCAAGGGCATTCGGAGTGGAAAAAGCCAGTCTCTGAAAGGTTACATGCAGTAGGATTCCATTTATACAGCATTCTTGAAGTGACACAAAGTTTGGAGAAAAGATCAGTGGTTGCCAATGTTAGGGAGGGGGTGGGGAGGCGTGGCTATAAAGGGCTACGTGATGGAACTGTTGCTGTGTATCTTGATGTGGTGGTGGCTGCATGAATCTATGTGCGATAAAATTGCATAGAACTCATACGCACACACGAATGCGTGTATGAAGCTCTGCACATTATACTAATGTCAGTTTCCTGGTTTTGATAATATACTACAGTTATGTAAGATGTCAGTGATGGGGGAAGCTGGGCAAGGACACATGGCACCTCTCGATGCTTTTTTGTAAAAACTGAGATATAATTCACACATATAAAATCACTACTTTTAAGTATGCAATTCAGTGTTGTTGTTGTTTAGTATATTCCAGGGCTGTGCAATCCTCACCACTATCTTTTTCCAGCATATTTCTTTTACCACCCTAAAAGGAACCCCCTAGGGCAGCCCTGGTGGCCCAGCGGTTTAGCACCACCTTCAGCCCAGGGTGTGACCCTGGAGACCCGGGATCGAGTCTCACATCAGGCTCCCTGCATGGAGCCTGCTTCTCCCTCTGCCTGCGTCTCTCTCTCTCTCTCTATTTATTTATGAATAAATAAATAAAATCTAAAAAAAAAGGAACCCCCTACCTTTTAGCAGTCCTTCTCCATTCCTGCCGTCCCCAGCCTCTGGCAACCACTAATCTACTTCCTGGTTCCATGAATTGCCTGTTCTAGACACTGCATGTGAATGGAATCATACAATATGTGGCCTTCTATGTCTGGCTTCTTTCATGTAGCATCATGTTTCCAAGGTTCACCGATGTTATGGATTTTTTAAAAGATTTTATTTATTTGACAGAGGGGGGGAGAGAGAGAGAGAGAGAAAGAGAGAGAGAGAGAGAACGAGCAAACGTGCACAAGCAGAGGGAGCAGTAGAGAGAGGGAGAGCCCTCAGCAGGGTACCTGATACAGGGCTCTATCCCAGGACCCTGGGCTCATGACCTGAGCTGAAGGCAGATGCTTAACTGACTGAGCCACCCAGGTACCCCAGTTCATCCACGTTGTAGCAGGTGTCAGAACTTTGCTCTTCTTCATAGCTGAGTAATATTCCATTGCATGGCTACACCACATTTTCTTTATCCATTTATCAGTAGATAGACATTTGGGTTGCTGCCACCTAATGGCTACTATGAATGATACTGTGTATAAGTATGTGTGGGAACATGTTTTCAATTCCCTTGGGTCAGTACCCAGAAGTGGAATTGCTACATCAAGAGTAACTCTACATTTAACTTTTTGAGACACAGCGTTTAACTTTTTGAGACACAGCCACACTATTTTCCACAATGGCTGCACCATTTGACTTTTCCGTTCCCACCAGGAAGGTATGATTTTTCCACGATTGCCAATACTGTCATTTATTTCTTTTCTTTTCAAAAGTTATAACCATCTTGGTGGATGTGAAATGATATCTCTTTGTGGTTTTGATCTGCATTTCCCTGACGACTAATGATGTTGAGCTTTTCATGTGCTTCTTGGCCATGTATGTCTTCTTTGGAGGACAGTCTATTCAGAGTACCTTGGCCATATTTTCATTAGGTTGTTTGTCATTTTGTTGTTGAGTTTAAGAGTTCTTTTCTTTACATATTCTGGGTGTAGACCCTTATCAGATATATGATTTGCAAATATTTTCTCCCATTTTGTAAGCTCTCTTTTCACTATCTTGATGAACGTCCTTTGAAGCAAAAGTGTTTTAAATTTTGATGAAGCCTGATCTATTTTTTTTTTTCTTGTGTTGCTTGTGCTGTGGGTGTCATATCTAAGACCTCACTGAAAAGGTCAAGGCTACAAAGACTTATATCCACGTTTCTTTTAAGAGTTTCACAACACTGGGCACCTGGGTGGCTCAGTCAGTTATGCATCTGCCTTTGGCTCAGGTCATGATCTCCAGGTCCTGGGATTGAGCCCCACATCAGGCTCCCTGCTCAGCAGGGGTCTGCTTCTCCCTCTCACTCTGCTGGTTCCCCTTCCTGCGCTCTTTCTGTCAAATAAATAAAACCTTGAAAAAGAAGTTTTACAGCCTTAATACTTTAAAAGTTTTAAGGTATTTGATCTATTGAACTAGTTTTTGTAGACAGTGTTAGGGTAGGAATCCAGCTTCATTTTTTACATGCAGAAATCCAGTTGTCCCAATACCATTTGCTTAAAAATATGACTTTTTTCCCTCCATCCAATAGCTTTGACGTCCTTGTTGAAAATCAACTGACCGTAGATGTAAGGTTATACTTCTCTATCAATTCTATTGCATTGATCTGTCTATTCCTATGCCAGTACCACACAGTCTTGATTACTGTAGCTTGGTATTAAGTTTTAAAATTAGAAGTGTGAGTTTTCCAATTTTGTTCTTTTCTAATATTGTTTTAGCTATTCTGGGTTCCTTATACTTCCATATATATTTTAAGATCAGTTTATCAATTTCCACAAAATAGGCAGTTGGAATTTTGATAGGATTGCACTGAATCTGTAGATAATTCAAGGTGCATCACCATCTCAACGGTATGAAGTTTTCCAATCTGTGAACATTGAATGTCTTTTCACATTTATTTGGGTCTTCTTCAATTCCCATCAACAATATATTTTCCAATGTATAAGTCTTTCACTTATTTGGTGAAGTTTATTCTTAAGTACCTTATTCTTTTTAATGCTATTTTAAACAGATATTTTCCCCTAATTTTCTTTGCAGATTGTTCATTGCTGGAGTATAGAAATACGACTGATTTTTTGTATATTGGTCTTTTACCCTGTAAACTTGAACTTGATTTTAGCTTTTTAATTTTTGTGGATTCTTTAGAGTTTTCTATATATAAGATCGTATCACCAAATAGTTTTATTTCTTCCTTTCCAACCTCTTATTTCATTTTCTTGCCTAGCTGCCCTGAGCAGAATCTCTAGTACCATGTGAGCAGAGGTGGTGAAAGCAGTCATCCTTGTCTTGTTCCTGATCTTGGGGTGAAAGCTTTTGGTTTTTAACCAGGATGATGTTAGCTGTGGGTTTTCATAGGTACCCTTTATTAGGTGAATGTTGCCTTCTACTCTTGGTTTATGGTCTTCAACACAAAAGGGTGTTGAATTTTCTCAAATGTTTTTCCTGTATCCATTAAGATGTCACATGGTTATTTTTCCCCTCTATTGTATTAATATGTTGTATTATACTGATGGGTTCTCGTATATTGATCAACAAGCCATTGCCCAGGTCAACTCCACTAGGTTTCAATGCATAAATCTTTCTATAAACTGGTAGATTTTGGTTTGCTAATGTTTTGTTGAGGATTTTTACATCTATATTCATAAGGAATGTTGGTTCAATAGTCTTCTTGTGATGTCTTTGGTTTTGTTGTCAGGGTAATACTGGCCTCATAGAATGAGTTTGGAATTGTTCTCTCCTCTCTATATTTTAGAAAAATTTGTGAAGGATTGGTGTTAATTCTTTAAATATTTAGTATGATTCACCAGCGAAGCCATCTGGTCCTTTGCTTTTCTTCGTGGGAATTTTTTTTTTTTTTTTTTATTAATTCAATCTCTTTACTTGCTATAGGTCTAGCCAGATGTTCTATTTCCTCTTGAGTCGATTTCGGTGATTTGTGTCTTTCTAGGACATTGTCCGTGTCATCTGGGATATCTTCATTTGTTGGCATAAAATTGTTCAGAATATTCTCCTGTAATCTTTTTTTCCTCTGTCAGGTTGGTAGTAATGTCCCCTCTTTCATTCTTGATTTTAGTAACTTGAATCCTTTCTGCTTGGTAAAACTTAGCTAACAAACCTAGCTAAAGGTTTGTTAACTTTGTCGATCCTTTCAGAAAACCAACTTCTAGCTTCACTGGTTTCCCTCTATTATTTTTCTCTTCTCTACACATTTTTTTACAATTTCTTATGATTCTGTGATTATTTCCAAATAAAAACTACAAAAAAATGTACTGTGTACATTTATGTACTGGGGATATAGTATGGCTAGGACAGACAAGAACGTGTAGCTTAATGGAGGGGAGAGAGATAATAATCAAGCAAGAAGATCATTTCTTAATGTGAGAAGTACCCTGAAGAAAATGGAATTTGCTGGGGTGGCGTGAGACAGCACTCCTCCACACTGTAGACAGTGTTAGGGTAGGAATCTAGCTGAGAAAGTGATATTTGGGCTGAAATCCAAATGAGGAAAAGGCAGGTATCCACATGAAATTCTGGAGGAGGGATATTCTTGGGAGGGCTCAAGTGACATGAACTTGGAGTGTCAGAGGAACAGAAGGAAGCCCCATCACTACTAGAGCCTCATGCATGAGGCAGGGGGTATGAGAAGCAGGCCAGGAGGGAGCCCAAGGCCTATTCTCAGACAGTTTCCCAGGCCATGGGAGGCTGGGAAGTCATGGCCAGGGTTTTAAGTATAGGAGGGGTGCAAGCTGACATTTGTAAAAGATCACTTTGGATAGAGTAGAAAATGGAGTGGAAGGAGCCAGAAGAGAAGACAGTGAGACAGGAGGCCACTTAATAGTGCCAGCGAGAGGGAACTCCACACACTGATAAGACTTGGGAGCCACTAGAGGAATGGAGACCCAGGCTCCATTTTGGAGGAAGAATCAGCAGGACTTGCTGGTATCCTGGAAGGTGGCAGGAAGGGGCTGGGGCAGTCAAGGAACTCTTAAGAGGTGGACTTGGCAGCAGAGCAAGCAGCAATGCCATTTACTGGGCACAGGAATGTTGTAGGAGGGAGACATGTGGGTGGGACAGGGGAATGAAAACTCAGGACGTAGGTCTCTGAAGTCTGAGAGGTCCAGTGGGCATCCAAGAAGAGATGTTGAGCAGGAAGTTGGCAGGCACTCAAGTCAGGGACTCAGAGAAGCAGGTGGGCCTTGGTGTATCCATTTGGAATAATTTTGAAGCCATGGGCCTGGGTGAGGCCAATTAAGAGAGACAGTATAGGTGCAGAGGGTAGGAGGGTGTGCACCAAGCATGGGGTACCCCCACATCTTCCAGCAGCCCTCCGTTATCTTCCACTGAAGCCACTTCTCTTTCGAACCCAGACTCCACTTTCAGTTACCTATTGGTCAGATTGTAGCCAAGCTCCCCACGCCATGGCAGTGTGGCCTGGGGCAAGTCACTCGTCCTCCCTGAGACCTGGTTTTCTCATTTATCAAATGTGGAGAGTAACTCAAGGTTCACGTGAAGATCACATGAGGGATGTCTGAGGCCCTGGCCTGCAGGCTGTGGGTCTTTAATAAACCCCAGTGAAACTGGGTGGTCCCAAGAGGCAGTACATGCTGGTAGTCCCAGGCCTATATACCAGGATGACCATCAGGTAGTAGACCTGGTGCCAGGGCGGCCGGGGGAATCCAGCCCGCACATGGCTTGGCCCAGAGATTTGGCAGCCCAGGGTAAGACGGCCACCTCCTCTCTCAATCTCAAGGCCCCAAATTGAAGACCTCAGCACCCCCAAAAACCATGGGCTGAACTCCTTCCTGTTTTCACGTGGCAAAGCTCACCAGCCTCTGCTAAACAGAGGAAAAGGAAAAGTCATGAGAACTGGCCCCCGTCAAATCCAATGATGCTTTTTATTGCCCCGGTGTGCTCTGTTCAGTACAGCGGGCTTCCCAAATGCCACTGCTCTGTGCATCAGGGAGACGGGAGGGGGTGGCAAAGGGCCCCTCTAAGCCCCAGCAGCACATGTGAGCGCCTACAGAATCCAAGCAGGGAGCAGAGCAGAATATGTGAAGCCAGAACATCCCAGCTGCCCTGACCTATGGGACCTGTTTCTTTCAAAGTCACGAGCTGATGATCTTAGACTGGGTCACCATTCAGTCTAGCCCTGGGGATGAGTGGTATTTCTCAGCTACCTAGCACCTTCCCTGCCTTCCTTTCAGTAACAACGCTGAACTTCTCCAGGGGGAATTCCTTCCTGCCCCTCTTCCCTGCTGTGGCATCCTGGTATAACTAGCACTAAAGTGCCCACCTTCCTAGCCAGGCTGGCCATCAGCTTTCCTCTCCTGGGACTGCATATCTCTAGCAGAGCGACAGGATGGCAAGTCAACTATAAATACTGCCAACCCCCCTGCTTCCAAAAAAAGACCACACTCTTGATGCTCATGCATCCTAGATGCTACCTAGAACCCCAATATGACTGTGGGGCCTGCCCTCTTCTGGCCTGGGTGACAGTGAATCTACCAGCTACCCAAAGACGTGCAACAAAGTTCTTTGCTGGAAATTTGTTAGTGAGCCAGACTCCAGTTTCTTTTGCCAACATATAAGAATCCTATGGTGGGAATTTGTCATTTCTAATAGCTGAGTAATATTCCATTGTATACATAAACCACATCTTCTTTATCCATTCATCTTTCGTTGGACACCGAGGCTCCTTCCACAGTTTGGCTATCGTGGCCATTGCTGCTATAAACATCGGGGTGCAGGTGTCCCGGCGTTTCATTGCATTTGTATCTTTGGGGTAAATCCCCAACAGTGCAATTGCTGGGTCGTAGGGCAGGTTTATGTATACAATGGAATATTACTCAGCTATTAGAAATGACAAATACCCACCATTTGCTTCAACGTGGATGGAACTGGAGGGTATTATGCTGAGTGAAGTAAGTCAGTCAGAGAAGGACAAACATTATATGTTCTCATTCATTTGGGGAATATAAATAATAGTGAAAGGGAATAGAAGGGAAGGGAGAAGAAATGTGTGGGAAATATCAGAAAGGGAGACAGAACGTAAAGACTGCTAACTCTGGGAAACGAACTAGGGGTGGTAGAAGGGGAGGAGGGCGGGGGGGTGGGAGTGAATGGATGACGGGCACTGGGGGTTATTCTGTATGTTAGTAAATTGAACACCAATAAAAAATAAATTTAAAAAAAAGAAAAAAAATAAGTAAGTAAATAAATAAATAAATAAATAAATAAATAAATAAAAAGAATCCTGTGGATTATCCCTGCCCTCCAGTTCTATCTTACAGAGGGCAGAGAAACTGATTCTCAGAGAAGGCAGGTGAGTTGCCAAAGGCTATAGAGTCAAGACCAGAACGTGGGTCTCTAGAAATCAGGATTTCAGAGATCCCCTTTCTTGTTTCTTCATCTTAAAATGGGAATATCTACTTTCTAATGATATCAATGCTATTACTAATAACAACAAATACACTAAGAACTGATGTTTTAGAGGCCTTTGGAAAAGGCTGGCACAGTGCTCAGCTTTTTATAGTTACGTTTGATCCTCACAACATCGTAGCAAGTACTATTATTGTGCCACTTTAGACACTAAAGTAGATGTCAGGTGAGCTGCCCATGCTGATGAAGCTGTAGATGGTAAGCTCCGAACACAGGCCTTTCTGCTTCTCAAGCCTGTGTCCTGCTAAGTACAAATAAGATTATGTGTATGACACCCTGTGCCTGACACTAGGCAAGCACTGAACATGTAGTAGGTGTTTTCATTTTTCAATCCTTATTTTTTTAAAGTTAATAACTTGTTCAATTCCAACGAATTGAACTTGTTCGTTGGAATTGATAATACAGCTACATGGCAGGAGATTTAAAAGGTGCCAAAAAGTGCCCAAGGGACGTCCTCCTATTGCCTCTGTGCCTTGCCTACTTGGCTTTATGGCCCAGGGGCAGAATTTGTCCCCAGTTTTTCAGGCCCCTCCGGGAGGGAACGAATATTGAGGCTGAAGCACAGAATAGTAATGACAAGGCTGGGAGGCCCGCCTCAGCTGAGCTCCCAGTCTCTGTGTCCAACGTGCCAGTGGAGAGAGGAAAAAACGCCAATGCTTTTACTTTCTTCCTTTCTTTTTGACCATTAGATACTTAAAGAACAGGAATGTTCGATGTTTGCTGGGAAGCAGGGCCCTGAGTGGGCGTGTGCCTGAACCCTGGGCCAGGCTACAGGATGTCAACGTGGCCCCACCACCTTCCAGCGGTGTTCCCTTGACCAATCAATATTCTTCCCAGGACTTAGTTTGTCTATAAGATCAGGGCAAGGACCTCAATGATGCCCAGGGGTCCCCTGTTTTGTGGCGCCTGTGCTAAACTGCAGGGTGGATGAAAGGGGGTGACTTGGCTCCTCTTTGCTCCCTCTCCCAAGAAAAACCCACAGAGCAGAGATCGTCAATGAGCTGGGGGGATAGCTTCAAGGCCCTCACCTGGACCTTTCCCTCAGGCTCCTCCCACTTTGCCCAAATGAACAACAGTGGAAGATTCTATTCTTCTTCCCCTCCCCGCACCTGCATCACCCACACCTGCATTGCAGCCCTAGCAAGGGCAGAGAAAATGCATCAAAACACAAGGCCAAGGCTCACTCCGGTACCGCCTCCACTTACAGCTAAGTTCCGATTGACCAGGTGGCCCAGGTCCCCGGGTGTGTCCGTGTTCCGGATATCCACATCATGAGGCGACACATAAAGCTTTGTGTTGTGCAGGTCAAAGAACTCAACTTCTGTGAGACCCACCCAGGATGTGTGGCCCCAGTTGGACAGGATTTCCATGGTCACGTAGACGGCATCTTTGATGTCTCCACGTTTTGTTCTCGATTTGTCCTTAATGAAGAGAAAAAGAGTGTCAAAGGATCCAAACATGACAGGCTGGATTCAGCTTACCACTAAGCAACGAGTCATTTAGCCACTCAGGGTCTCAGTTTCCCCATTTTGTATAAGGAGGGTAAGAATAGCACCCATTACATATGGTTAATGCCAAGACTAAATGAGCTCCTATTTGTAAAGCACTGAAAACATTGTTACTGAGGGCACCTGGGTGGCTCAGTCTGTTAAGTGTCTGCCTTCGGCTCAGGTTGTGATCTCAGGGTCCTGGGATCGAGCCCTGCATTGGTCTCTCTGCTCAGTGGGGAATCTGCTTCTCCCTCTCTCTCACCCCACCTCCCTCATACTCTCTTGCTCCTTCTCTCAAATAAATAAAATCTTAAAAAAGAAATTGTCACTGTGAACCCCCAGTAGTTAGTATTTTCCATAAGAGTTTGCAAATAAAAAATGTCTAAAAGGCATCAGATTCTTCCTGAATATGCTCTTCTCTCCTCCATACCAAGTGTTCGTGGCCTATCGGCTGAACTGGGGAAGGTGTTACAGACTAAATTGTGCCCCTCCAAAATTCAGATGCTAACATTCTAACCCCGGGACCTCAGAATGTGACTGTATTTGGAGACAGAGCCTTCAAAGGGGTAATTAAGGTAACATGAGGCTGCGACGGTGGGCCCAAATCCAGTCTGACCCATGTCCTTACATGAAGGGGAAAGCTACACCTGAGACACACCACGGGGGCACACACACAGAGAAAAGACTGTGCGAGGACGCAGCCGGAAGATAGCCACCCGCAAGGCAGGAGAGGCCTCGGGAGAAACCACATGGGCCGACACCTTGATCTTGGACTTGAACCCACAGACCTGTGAGAAAACACAACTCTGTTGCTTAGGCCACTGTCTGCAGTGTGTGGCTATGGCTGCCCTAGCAAATGAATTCGGCCCGTAATGCAGGACCATGGACGAGTCACCTGACGTCCCTCAGCCTGGCTGGAGATGGGAGATGACACCACATCTCTGACAGTCCTGTCACAGAGACTAAGAGAGATACAGACACCGGGGAAGAACCTGTCCGAGTCTGGACCCCCTGTGCACTCTCTGAGGGTCCACTTGCAGCCGTCTGTCTCCGTCGCTGGTTTGGTGAGGCCTCCTTTGCAGGGAGGCTGTGTGGTCCGAGGCTGTGTGGATGCCATCAATAAACAGCCACGCTGCAGGATGGCTTCCCGAGGCCCCTTCGGGCCCCGACTGCAGCGCTGGTCGCCACGGATCAGTCATTCATAAAATGGTGCATTCCCCGCGTGCACATGCCCTCTGTTAATTAGCACTGGTAATCTGCAACGGTTCTGTGAGCAGGGAGTTGAGCAAATGAACAGCAACTGTTCCCTACTTATTTTTTTAATTAATAGCCAGTGAGACGTGCTATCGCTCGCAGCGTGTGTTTGGACGCGCCTTGATTGCCACGCGATGGGGATGGGGACGGGGAGGGAGGGAGGTCAGCTCCCAGCTCCCAGAAGGAACACAGGGCCTGCTTTTATCAGCCAAGTCTGCAGCTTCCTCCTCTGCTCCCACAGGGCTGTGTGGGGTCCCGGTCAGGCCCTCCCTGCTGCCCGGGGCCTGAGTCCCAGGCTTGCAGGACACTGAGAAACTTCACTGAAACTTAAGTTGGCCTCTCCCAAGTTGGGGGGTGGGTATGAGAGGTGAATGAGCTGGGGCTCTTGTGGAGTGTTGTGCTGCCAAGGTGAGCTGGGTAGGAAGTGAGAAGGAGCGGTGCTGTTCACCTTGGCTGTTGGCAGCACTGAGGAGGTCCAGATGGGAGGTAAGCCGCCTCACAGAGGGGCTGCTGGATCTCACGCTCGCGCTCGCTCGGTGCTATCTAAAACGTGTGAAGTCCTGCAGCGGGGCTTCAAAATGAAGAAGCTGAAGGTCTATTATCTAAGGAAGTGTCACAACTTGTCGGTGTTGCAATTAGATGGCTACTCCTGCTTCTGAATTTCTTGATGTGGGATCTCTAGCAGGGGGGCTAAGGTGGACGCAGCTCCTTGTCTCCTGCTCTCACTGCCCCATCTTTCACCAAGAATATCCGGTTTTCCTGTTGGGAAGTCACCCCTTCTCTTTCCTCAGACATGAGGAGGGTCCTAGAGGGGGACAGACCCTTCCCACCTCGAGGAGGACTGGTCCAATAAATCAGTGTGGCCTGTCCCCTGAGCCACCAGAAGGGGGATGCTCAGAGATGGGCATGTGACCCAATCTCAGTTCTGTGCGTGGAGGAAATGCTCTCCTCTTCTGACTATAGGAGGAAATGCTCTCCTCTTCTGACTATAGGGCCTGAGGGGATGAAGGCAAGAGGTGGGAACCACTTTGGCTACTGAAGGGTCCCAGGGAGATGGCAGCACCGGGCCTGGGTGCTGAGGTGGGGACAGAACTCAAGGATGTAGCTGGCATTGTGCAGATGCAGTGTGAGCTGCTGGATCAAGCCCCACCTGGTCCTCACTGTGGCATTTATTACAAGAGTCTATCATTTCCCTCCCTTCATTGGATAAGTCAGTTTGCCCTGGGTTTTCTGTTTGCTATAAGGAGATTGATCAATCCAGGTTCTCTTTAATGTGGCTGAAGCTTTATCACACTTAGGGTCTTCATGGCTTAGAAAGCAAATGTTCCATGCAGGAGATATGGAAGGGGGTAAAGCTTTGAATTTTCTAGATGTCATACTTGCAACTGATATTTGCTGACTCCTCCTTGCCCTGTGCCAGACATTGAGGTGCCCACCCTCACAAAACCCTTCTGTTTTATCCTCACGGCAGCCCATGGCAGTGGATTATTTTACCCAGTGCAACAGCTGCACACTCCCAGGATCAGAGAGCTTAAGAGGTTTCTCTGAGGTCACATGCCCTCTAAATGATGGGGCCAGACTCAGAGACACAACTCTGGTCTAGGCTGGCGTGCTTTGGGGAGGGTGGAGTGGGGGATTCTGATCTCATGGGAGTTTTACGTGTGGCTCTGGGAGGGTTTAAGTGGCCAGTAGTAGGAATGGCGAACGCCTTGGACAAAGGAAGGGCTGAGAAGGATGTACCAGACACACACCTTCTGACACAAAAGAAATGCAAGTCCTCATTACCCTTCTGCCTGGATGGCACCGTGGCCTTTTGGTTCACGGCTCTACTGCGCTGACACATCACACGGCCGTGGCTTTGCACAGTTCCACTATCATACTGGACTCAATGAAGATTAATATCACCTTTTACAGTTAACTGTGTATCCTCATGATTTTCATTCTGCATAATCTCCATAATGATAATTCCCCTCCTTTTATACCACTGCATTGTGCTGATATATCATGCCTCCCTGATTAACTCCGTTATCATGAGACATTTCTGTTATTTCTTGTTCTTTTTTTTTTCTCCCTCATTTTCCCCTACTTCCAACCATTCTGCAACAGACATCTTCATGCCTATAGCTTTTGCTTTCTGTTGAGTGATTTCCTTAGGGTGAGGAAGTGGGATCGCTGGGCTGGGAGGACATTAAGTATTTCTAAGGCTCTTCCTGAGCCCGGCCCTCCTGCTTTTCGAGAGGGTTCCACCCATTTATAGTACTGCCAGCAGAGTAAGCCTGCTGTGACCTTGCCAGTCCTAGAGGTTATCATCAAAAATCATCAGTGAACTCAGATATCAAGTAGGGCATTAAGGTTGCTCTAATCTGCATTTCTTGGTTATCAGCGATGTTGGACGTCCCCCTGTGGGCTTACATGGTATATTGTGTGGACAGGCTTCTCTCTGCTGCAACCCTTTGCTCCATCCCCTGCCTGTCTGGGTACTGGGCAGGGGGGGCATGGAGCCTCCTGTAGAGACATGTTAAGTTGACTGCTGTTGGCCACCCCCACCGCACAGAGATGATTGCACCAAGGGGCCCCTCCTCCCTCAGCTTTCAGGCGAGACACTGAATGTATCTAGAAATCCCTATAAGTCAACATTCTTACCTCTGGGTCTAGCATTGGTTCCTCCGTTGGTGAAGTGACCCTGCTGAGACGGGCAGAGTCGCTTTCGATGGCCTGGAGGACTTTCAGAAGCCTCTGCTGTTGTCTGAAATGTAATTTTGTTTTAGCAGACAGGCAGTAACAGATGGCACACAACAGAGAGCAGGCCCATCAAGGCGACAGTGCTTACTTTTCTAACTCAGAAGTAGTGGTCGTTTGAGAAGCGAGTACCCACCCTGCATACAGTTCAAAGGCGCACACAGGCTGTTCCCCCCCACCCTTTATGATAACTGTACAACTGGTGATCAAAGAAGAGCCAAGGAGAGGAAATTGTTTGGGGCTAGATGGCCATCAGATCTCCCTAAACTGACTGGTAACTCGGAAGGGTCTAGAGCAGGGAGCCGCAGATACGGCCTGCAGCCTGGTTTTACATGGCCTGGGAGCTAAGAACCACTTCTACCTCTCGAAGGGTTGTTCAAACAAACAAACAAACAAACAAACAAACAAACAAAAACAAACAGTGAAAAGTCTGAAGTATTCATATCTGGCCCTTTGCTAAAAAACGTCCGCTGCTCCTGGCCTAGAGACCTACTTCATGCTTCCTGTTTCTGGGGCTATAGGCATTCCTGACTCAGCAGAGTAGGGTTTGCAAACACACCCCACATGTGCTGTTTAAGATGGAGTACCCTCAAGACCCTGGAACATCAAGGATCTTGAGGATGAAACAAGAAGCCTCTGGTGACGTGTGTGCTGTCCATAAATAGAACTGTATCAGATCTAAAATATCCTCCAGCACCGGCCCTTTCCCACACAGAGGAACCTGGGGGTTCTTACTCATGGCTGCACGGGTACACAGCCCTGGTTTCCAGTCTGGGGTCTGCAGGCTCTTAGAGAGATGGCTAGCACTGCCTCTCCAGAGGTTTTCTGCAGATTACAAGGATACTCCTCTGGGGCGGACACACATGTGGAGGGTGTACAGCTTGGGCTGGAAATTCTTCTTTTGTGCAGAGAAAAAGCTCCTCCCACAACACTGACCCCTCTTTGGGCTGCCCCAGACCCAGCCCAGGGCCTCTGCTTAGTGATCAGCATGCCCTCTCACCCCTAAGCCAGGCACAGGCATTTTGCAGAGAGCATGGTGCATGAAGCCCCATGCACTGGCCTGGCGAGTGTGGCCATGTGCCAGAACATGCTTGAGACAACCAGCTAGACCTGGTGCATCTTTCTGAAGACTAGAGGGAAGACACTGTTTTGGAATGAAAATTTGACAGTTCCAATAGCTGCTCTGATGCATTAATGGAACCAAAGGCTGTATATCAACAGACTTAACAGGAAAAAGAAGGCCGAAGGGACATGGCTCAGGGTCGTTCTCGCCCTCTACCCCCGGCCCCATTGAGTTCACCACTATCTGCTGCACAGGGTCCTTTGGTGGAAGCCCCCGAGGAGGATGAAGTCTTATACAGGGGAGACCGAACCGAACCGAACCTGCAAAGACCCATTGGCTGGAAAGATATCAAGTCCACTCCTCGGAGGGTGGGAAGTGGAAGGGGGATGGTCTAAGGGAGCAGTTTTACATGGTCTGGAATAACACTGGAGAAGCAGAGAAACCTCGGTTAATGAGATCCCTGTGGCTTCACTGCTACAAGATTCTGGTTTTGTTTTGAAGCTGCCTCAGTAAGTACCTGCTCCCCAAAAGGCCGATTCTGTCAATGGCTTCGCTGACGGCTCTGGCTCCCCCTGCCGCCCTGGCCGGCTCCTGTGGGCTGGTCGTGCTGGTTGGGCTGGTCGCACTGGTAGCAGCGGGGGTAGGAAGCTGCTGGTCAAGCAGGGAGAGGTAATAGGAATGAGGTATGAGAGGGATAGAGTCTACAGGGGCTCATGAGATCCAGGACCCCCACCATGATCTCTGCAGAGACAGAGATTTCTGTTTCTTATGATCCTGGAGGTCCCAGGAAAAGATCTCTTCAATCAGCTATTGAAAAAACTTCCTCTCATCAGAATCTCTCCCCCCTCTGTCACACCCCTGCCCTGCATGCTCCAAAGTAACCAGGCTCCATGGAAGGATTCCAGTAACATCCTTAGGGCCTTTGCATTTTTAATCCTCCTTCTTTTACATTTATCATCTCAACTAGAAACGTGCTCGGCTCTCCATCAGCAAGTGATTTTAGTCACTGGAAGCTCTGTGGGTCCTGGGTCAGGTCAGGTCATCCAGAAGTTGTGCACCATGCGGTGGGCAGTGCCGCAGACTGGTCAGAAATGTCAGCTGGCGACAGCTCAACACCACCAGGAAAGAACAGAACAAAGAGGGGGGACACATAAAGGAAACCCCACTATGGTGCCCTAGGCGGCACTCCTTCCCTCTAGTGCTCTCTCCTCCTCTCCCCTCCTCTTCTCTCTTCCCCACTGTCTGCCACCTTCCCTCTGGTGCTACGCATTCCCACCATGTCAGGTTTCTTCTTGCTCCTGGATCAGGAAGGCCTCATTCCCACTTCAAAGCATCTGCTGTCCCTTCCACCTGGAATGCTGTTCTGTTTCTGGCTGGTTCCTTAAGAGACAGGACTCAGTTCAAGTGGGGCCCTCTGAGGGGCTTCCTCGGGCTACCCTTTCAGAGAGTAGCCGCCATCTATCATTTTTTACTGTCATCTCTCTCTCAAGTCACCTGGTTTATTTATGGCTTTATTTGCTTGTTGTCTGCAAGCTCCCTGAGGCCAGGGGCTATCTGATCTGATTTAGCCACCTCTGTATTCTGAGCACATGGCACAGACCTGGGCACAATCTAACAAAGATGTTGCTGGGTGTTTTATTAGTTCACGTCGGAATTTGCCAGGGGCCGTCTCTGCTGAGATTGGCCTGACTGACCTCGGTAGATACAGATATAATTTATTTATTCAGGAACCCAAGATCGATTTTTGTGTTGTCTTGTCAAGAAATAGAAATGTAACAAGAGGGACACCTGGGTGGCTCAGCGGTTTAGTGCCTGGCTCTGGCCTGAGGCGTGATCCTAGAGTCCCGGGGGTCGAGTCCTACATCAGGCTCCCTGCATGGATGGAGCCTGCTTCTCCCTCTGCCTATGTCTCTGTCTCTCTCTCTTTTTTTTTTTTTTTTTTTAAACTTTTTTTTTTTTTAATTTAATTTTATTTATGATAAGCACACAGTGAGAGAGAGAGAGGCAGAGACACAGGCAGAGGGAGAAGCAGGCTCCATGCACCGGGAGCCCGACGTGGGATTCGATCCCAGGTCTCCAGGATCGCGCCCTGGGCCAAAGGCAGGCGCCAAACTGCTGCGCCACCCAGGGATCCCCTGTCTCTCTCTCTTTGTGTCTCTCATAAATAATAAATAAAATCTAAAAAAGAAAGAAAGAAAGAAAGAAAGAAAGAAAGAAAGAGAAAGAAAGAAAGAAAGAAAGAAAGAAAGAAAGAAAGAAAGAAAGAAAGAAAGAAAGAAAGAAATGTAACAAGGAATTGGAGTCCCTAGGCCTGCGTAAATTCTGGTTTCCACTTGTAATCTGGGGCAAGCTACTCCAGCCCAGCTTTCCCATCTGTGAAATGGGCCAAATGACACCATGCTCAGGGAGCACAGGGAGGGCCTGCTGGGACCACATTGGGAAAACCCTCTGGAGGTCCCCAGGTACTGCTGGGAGCAGTGGGCACAGGGCTTTGTTGCTCCTCTCACCAACCTCAGGGCTCTCTTCCTTCCCCTTCAGTAGACTGGTCCACGATTTTGCTGGTGGTCCCTCTGTGTCCTGGAATGATATAATCACATGATCTGAGGTCAGAATAAAGTCATCCATTGTATACTCTGCACTGACAGATGAGGGTACAGAGGTGCGGGGACTGTCCTGAGATCCCAGAGACACAAACGTCGGGGGCAAAGCACTGAGCTCCAGGAAGGCAGACAACAGGTACTGCTCAATGAATGCCCCAAAGGGCAGCCTGTGTTAGAGCTTGGGGAGCAACAAGTGTTATGGACAGGGCCCAAGGCTTGCAGGCAGGCAGTCCTCAGTGCCTTCCAAAGACATGACCTGGGCAAGCCGCCTTGCTCCCTGGGGGCCATCAGTCACATCTATGAAATGGGGCGATGAAACCAGGCCTGCCTGCTTCTGACTTCTTGTGGGCATCCCATGGGACAAGCTAAGACAAAGGGTTTCAACAGGTGAGCCAGGGAACATGCTTCTGGGAAGGGACATGTATACTGAGGCATGTCTGAAGCCTCCAGCTCTTAAAGGGTCCTTACTCCACCCCACTACATATCCTCCTGCTTCTTGCTCAAAGCTGACAGCAGCGGGCACACACTCAAACACCTGCTGCTGGGCCAGGGAGGTTTCTGGAACAGGTGCATTGGGGCAGGGGCAGGGGCAGGACGACAGAGAGTGCTAAGGGCTGCAGAGGCCTGAGGGTCTTATGCTCTGGGGAATGAGGTCTTTCCAGAGCAGACAGGGCTGTTGTCTACTCCATTCTTTCTCTGACCCACCAGTTGCAACCCTGCTCTAAGGTATCCAGAGCCTGAAGGGAGATCAGCAAGGGTTAGAGGCAAACTGGCATCTACCTTAGGCTTTCAGAAGCAAACAAAGAGGGTGAAGGAAACGGGGAGCTTTGGCAGATTGGTGAGCGACTGTGCATCAAGCAGGAGATGTGCAGCCAGTCTGAGGTCAGGGATTTCTACAATGTCTCTCTCCTCACCAAGAGCTCTTTGCAAGCGCTGTTCAGACACCCTTGGGTCCCTGAGTAGCCTCCTGTGTGGTCGTTCCCCTCCGCCCCTGGACGCACCTGCAGTGGGCTGGTGGGGGGCTCAGCCTTTCTGCTGAGGAGCGCCCTCTGCAGGGCTTCATTCTCCACCTGGATGGCCCTGAGCACCGCAGAGGCGTCTTCCTCCCGGTCCTCAGCCTCCTGCACTGGTTTTCGGGTTGCTGATAGGGGTCTCTCACGCCGGCTCCCAGGTCCTGTGGGCGGGAAACAGGGTTGGGGGGTGCTCCTTTAGATTGCGTTTTCGGAGTGCCTCTCCAAATCTATTAGACCCAAATTGAGGAACATTCTATAAAACAACTGGCCTGTACTCTCCAAAAATGTCAAGGTCATGCAAGACAAAGAAAAAAGGCCTGGCGAGCTATTCCAAGTTAGAGGAGACTGGGCAGACACGGCAACAAGAATGCAGTGGCGTTCCTGGCACTGGATCCTGGGTTGGAAAGCACTGGCGTGCAGGACATTACTGCAGCGAGTGCAGAAATCCCAATAGAGTTTGTGGTGTAGATAATAGTATTGTATTAATGCTAACTCTCCTGAATTTCCTGAGTGCTGCGGTAATGTAAAAGGAATGCCCCAGTCTTAGGGGATACACACTGCAGGGTTCAGGGATGAAGGGGAATGATGACTGCAACTTAATCTCAAATGATTAAAAAATACACACACATATATATACACACATCCACACACACAGAATACAAATATAAATCAGCAGGGATGGGGGCAGCTGACTGGCTCAGTTGGTTGAGAGTGTGACTCTTGATCTTGGGGTCATGAGTTCAAGCCCCACATTGGACCTGGAGCTTACTTTAAAAAAAAAAAGAAAGAAATCCCTCAATCAATCAACCGGGACAAAATGTTAACAGTCAGTGAGTTGGGTGGAAGTGTATATGGAGTGTCATTTGTACTCTTCTTACAACTTTAAGTTTGAAATCTCATCTAAATGAAAAGCTGTAAACAATTAACGCTCTAACAAAGTACCTGTGAGGAATAATATATGCTGTCATGGAGACAGATGGGTATTGGGGAACATTTTACTTTATTTTGTTTTGTTTTTCCAAGGGTAACAAGAATTGCAAAGACTTTACATCTCAATTTTAGAAAGAAGTGTTGCAAAGCTGCAGTCGATTCCAGAAGTTCCAAGGAAAGGACAATTGGTTTTATAAAGTATAAAATGACATGCAAGCAGCACCCAGTAAGACTGGCTGAATAAAATAAATTACGGTCTACCCACCCAACAGAGGGCTTGCAGCAGAAAAAGAAAAGCATACTAAACTATCTACAGATACAATGAAAGGATGACTTGAGTTTGCTTCCTAATCATCTGGGCAGCGGGTGGGGATGTAGATGAAATGACACTGATCATCAATTCACGACTGCCAAGGCCAGGTAAGGGACACATGGGGGTCACTATAACATCCTCTCAATTATGTGTGGATTCTTTCAATATTAGGGGAAAAAACCTCCCTTCTAAAATAGAACTGCTCGAAATGTCTCTACTGGAATGCTTAAGGAGGCTTTCACCTATTGACGTTCATCCCCTCGGCAAGTATTTATTGAGTACCATTGTGCCAGGCTCTGTCCTTGGCACTGATGATACAGAAGTGACGACACAGATTGAGAACCCCACCCTTGTAAAGTAAGACCATAAGCCAGGGGAATAGTGAACAAAATAGAGTGTTAGATGTCCGAAAATGTTATGGAAAAAACAGGCAAGACAGAATGGAGTAGAGCTGCAGGGTGGTGCCATGCTCCAGGCACCGGTGTGGTGAGACCCATGTGGGGTGTGTTAACGGAGCAGCAAGGTGCAGCGGGCAGCAGGAGAAACAGGTTGGGGAGGTCTGAGTCACTGGAGGTCCAGGTGAGGACCCTGGAGGTCCTGGCAGGGAGGGCCAGGTCACTCAGAGCCCTGGAGGTCACTGCAAAGCTATCACTCTGAGTGAAATGGGGAGCCACTGTGGGCTCTAGAGCAGGGGAGGACTTGACCTGACTTCAATGCTGAGTGGAGAACAGACTGAAGGGAGGTGGAGGTGACAGCAGGGAGACTAGGTCTTTAGGAGTTTCTGGCTGCAGCCAGGGGAGGCACGGGAACAGAGGAGAAGGGATACAGACTGTGGTCAGATCCCGCATATGCACAGAAGGCTGGGCTCATGGTGTGTCCGACAACTTGGATGTGGCTGGGAGAGAGGAAGGGTTGAGTTGCAAGGCCTATGCATGGGGCAGTTTTGGGAGCAGAGAGCGGGGGCTCCGGTTCGGACAGATGATTGGGTCTAAGATGTGATTCAGGCATCAAAGCGGAGCCACTGAGTCACACATACACACGCCGGTCTGAGTTTGGGAGAAGAAGGTCTGCGCCCGGAGATGTGAATTCGGCAGAAGCAACTGGATTGTATCATTTAGCAGTAAGGTCAAAGATCGACATTGATGCTGGTCTCTAACAAACTGGGAATTCACAGGTATTACCTCTTGGGATATATTAAATAGAATCCTTGCATCCTCATGGCCTCAGTAAACCATCCACCCTGAGTACTGGAGACTTCTGTCCTAGCACTTGTCCCTTCTGCTGTATTGTGTTAGAATGCTTGCTGCATCTGAGGGAGAGTTCTAGCAGCGACATCTAGACTGGCATTGGGAGGAGAGGAAAGGAACCACAGTGCAGCTCCCCTGAGCTGGCTTCCAGTACAGCTGGGCACGGGGCTGATGGGAGACCATGGGTTTTTATGAAAAAGCTACAACTAAAATGAGAGGGTATCAATTTCTACCAGGCACCCAGGAAGTGACTGTGAATTTGAATGCCCTGGGCCAGAGGCCACAGCCCAGCTCCAGCCAACACCTGCCATATAGGGCTACACTCTTCATGTGGTCATTTTTTCCCAAGAAAAGCTAGAATTTGAAATCTACGTGAAGTCCCCTGAATTTTATTTGTTCATGCACATATCCTGGTTTTAAAGAAAGCTTATGAAGGCCAGTGGAGCCCAAGGGCTGGCCTACCCCAAGGCAACGACAAGTCCAAACTGCTTTCCCAGGAGGGTCAAGGGCACTCAAAGGAACCTCCTGTGCCTGCAGGTGTCTGGCCTGGGCGAAACAGCTGGTGGACTATTTTCTGATTTTGATGTACTGTCTCTGATCATTGCCCCAACGCAGGTCCTAGGCGCAGAAAGGTAAGAAGCTGCTGGAAAAGTGACCTGGGATTCTTCTCACCCCAGTCTTTACTGCTTTACTGTCTTCTTGTTTCATCTTATCAGGGATTCCATGGCTCTGCAATGGGTTAGGGAGTGGGGAAGGAGGGAAGGAATGAGAAGGTAAAACAAATACCCAAACACAGAGCAGAAAGGAGGAAGGTGAGAAGCAGCTCAGCTTAACAGGCTGATGGGGGTGGGGATCCTTATTGGTATGGAAATTCAGTTGTATAAAAGGGATAGAGAAGTCAGGGAAATAGAGATCAAAGCCACCAGTCAGAATGGCTAAAATTAAGACAGGCAACAACAGATGTTGGCGAAGATGCAGAGAAAGGGGGACCCTCTTACGCTGTTGGTAGGAATGCAAGCTGGTACAGCCACTTTGGAAAACAGTGTGGAGTTTCCTCAAAAAAAGTTAAAAACAGAGCTACACTCTAACCCAACAATTGCACTACTAGGGATTTACCCTAAAGATAACGAAGGGGCACCTGCACCCCAATGTTCATAGCAGCAATGTCCACAATAGCCAAACTGTGGAAGAAGCCACGATGTCCTTCGTGAATGGGTAAAGAGGATGTGGCTTATATATACAATGGAATATTACTCAGCCATCAAAAGGATGAATACTTACCAGTTACATTGATTGGCATGGATGGAACTGGAGGGTAATTATGTTGAATGAAATAAATCAATCAGAGAAAGAATCTTATCATATGGTTTCACTCATATGTGGACTGTAAGAAACAGTGCAGAGGATCATGAGGTAAGGGAGGGAAAACTGAATGGGAAGTCATCAGAGAGGGAGACAAACCATAAGCGACTCTTAACTCTGGGAAACAAACTGAGGATGGCTGGAGGGGAGGTGGGTGGGGCGATGGGGTAACTGGGTGATGGGCATTAAGGAGGGCACATGATGTGATGACACTGGGTATTATATGCAACTGATGAATCACCGGACACTACATGGGAAACTATGTGCCATAAGTTGGCTAATTGAGAAAAAAAAAAAGAGGGATGCAGAGAGCCACATGGGGCTCAGGTCCTGGAAGTAGCTGGGGGGATAGGGACAGGGAGGACAAGTGAAAGGAAGCTAAAGGACATGTCTTGAGCTACACTGAAACTGGAACTGAAAAATCTACATGCTTGCCACTAGGGTGGCTGAAGCGGAAATGGGTTCCCAGCAAGGCAAAGGTGTTATCACACAGGCTCTCAGCTCTCACTAGGCTGAGGAATGACACGCTGTCCTGGGGGAACAGAGCCCCGGGCCTCACAGACCTCACAGTCATGGGGCAGAGAGGGGCAGGGATCAGGCAGGTGGACATTGGCCCTACCAACAGGTGGTGACAAGTGCTACCAGAAACAAAGTGAGGTAGAGGCCAGAGATGATGCAGGGAAAGCACACCACTTGGCTAGGAGGGTGACATCTGAGTGGAGGCCTCAAGGCAGTGAGCCCTGTGAGTACCCACATGGGGAGGCTGTTTTAGGCCAAGGGAATAGCAGGTGGCAAGGCCCTGAGGTGGGCTGGGCTTGGCAGATGAGGAATGGCAAGGTGGACTGGAGTGGGCAGGAGCGTGGAGAGGTCTTGGGCTTGGTTCTCATGTGGCCTCAAGGCCACATCAACTCATCAGGCCTTGTGCTACAAACCTGGCACTTGGCATGATGATTTTTGTTAAAGGCTTTTATGGAAAATGATTTCGAACTCAAACCTTGCAACCTCGGTTTCTGTGAATATCACTAAAGCATACTTTTTCCTCCATCATCTGCAGGAAAGCAGAGCTGAAAAATTCAAGGCCCCTTCTGATCCTATGGGTAATTCTATAAATAAAGGACTAAGGTCGTGTGTAAAGCTCAACAAGTGTGCTCACACTCTGATGTTGGGGGGTGCGAACCCCCAGGTTGGTGGAAGTCTCAGGTAGCGCCGGGACAAGCAGAACATGCAATTCATGAGGTTCTTCTCCGTTCCCTGCTTGGAGAACTTATAAAGTCGGTCCAAAAAGAGCTGTGTGGTGACATCTGCCTTTCTACCATCTTTATGTGGGCAAGTGGCCTGCCCTCCTGTGCCTCAGTGGTCTGTGGTGAGACAACCATCTGCCCTTGGCTGCTGAAACCCTATGCTCGGCTCTTCTTGGAAGAGGGTATCAAGGAAGGTTTGGTTTTTTTTTTTTTCCAGGGGGGTCCAGTTCTGTCTGCACAAACTCTCCTGCCCAGGCATCTTTCATTTGGGAGAGAATGCTCCTCCAGCAGCATGATCATTGTGAGCTGCCTCTGCCCTTTGAGTTGTATTATGCTAAGAAGATGCTTTTAAAAATTAAATCACCCTTTCTCCGAGTGAAGGTCAACTCTGCAGCTCAACTCTGCAGCTCTACTACCAGAGCTTTCCCCACCCGTGGCTTTCAAGAAATGTCCGCACACGGTCCCTGCGTCCTCCTGAACCACATTTCTGCTGACCAGCTTGTGTTTACTGTGCATTTCCTCACGACACATGAGGCAACCACCTTTTAACTCGTTTTGACGCTCTCATTGCTCACTTGGGCGAGCTGGTTTTGCACCAGCCTGAACACCACATGAGGGTGGATTTATTTTCGTCATACACCTAGAGAATGGCAGATTTATTCACACAATAAATTTGTGCCACCAGCAAGAACCAAACTGCACATTTTAATTTATCCCACACTGCTCTTTTCTGGTAGAAAACCATCCCTCTTCCATTAACTTCACTTTCTCTTGGCTTCACCAAAACTTGCCTTTTCTCTCTCTCTCTCTCTCTCTCTCTCTCTCTCTCACAGAGAAACAAAGAGCTTATCAACACGGGAGATATACCATGATATAATATGGCACGTGTCACATAAGAAGACCGAAGGATGTGGGGCTGCCGGTCAGCTCACGGCCCAGGTGACTCGTTCCCACCTACCAGCTCTGACTCGAAAAAGCTCAAATTCAGAGTCTCAGCAAAATTATCCCTTACCACACGTGTGGGGGCTTTGAGATCACCTGGGAATCCACTGAAATGGCAGATATTACATCTGAGAATACAAAGGTCTACAGTAAAAATCACAAGCCAGCAGCCCACAGACCAAATCCAGCTACAGATGTGTACTGTGTGACTTTGAATTTTTTTTTTTTTTTTTTTGGAAATAGATGCCAAGCTTTTTTTTATTTTAAAGAGGAAATCCACCTGAAAATTGGAATTCCTGGTGGTCTCTTAGAAAGTCATACAATCTGGTAACCCCTGACTGGCATTCCCATATGGCCATCAGAGGCTGGAGCTGAGTAGTGGTGCCCCTTTAGATGGGTTAGAAGCACTCCGGGTTCCATAGTACACCCCCACTCCCTGTGGTCATGAGCCCATCAGCCTGGAAACTGTGCACTGATTTGTGTGGCAAAAGTTCCAGGGAAACAGCTGACTTAGCCCTGAGTCCTGAGATGCCCACACTCACCTCCAAAATCCAACTGGCAGGTGGGTAGGGGGCTGCACCCGAGACAGTGGTCTACACCTGAGTACCCCATACCTCCCTGCATTTCACTGTGGCACAGTCTCATCAGGCCACACACTTCCCATGATGACAAGTGTCCACTAATTCCTCTCCTTCCCCCCTTGAGCTGTGCTGCTTTGCACTGTGATGCAAAGGGTGGAGTCTGTTTCTCTAGCTAGGCTTGTCCTGGTGATTTTCTTTGCCCAACAGGTCATTGGACAATCATGACCAAGCAGAGACTTAAAAAAGCACTTACAGTTTGGGGTGTGTCCCCTCTTGCTTCCCTGAGATCACCACGGGCTGGCTAGCAAGACTATGTGGAACAGAGACAATCATCCTAGCTGAGGTCTAAGGGCCAAGTGGCCTGCATGACTGGCTGTTTGAGACCATCCAGCTCAGCTGCACACCAGCTCACCATGGAGTCACTTAGGGACTCCTGAGCGAAAGCAAAACGGTTGTTGTTTCAACCCACTGCATTTTGGGGCAGCTTGTTAGTGGGCTATAAACAGCTGATACACCTGGCTTGTCAAGACCTGTGTTCTTATCTCTAGAGCTTCTCTAGGCCTCTCCATGGGCAGATGCTGTCTGTAACTCTAATAGTCATCCTTTTGCCACTGGCTCTTCTTCAGCCCATGAATGCATATAATTTTCAAGGCAGGCAATCAGGGCTCCCCATGCCACCCTGACTCACTGGCTCTGCTCTTCCCTCTTGGATAGGATGGTCCTTTGGTCCTTACCCTACCTTTGGAGAATCCGTAGCAAAATGTCCTTTGTGCTTAATTTGTCTATGAAATGAATAACAGCTGCTTCTGGCTTCCCTGCAGCAGTGACCACATGCACAGCACCCATGTTTTCCTTTGGGGAACTAACTGGCCCTTCCCCACTCTTCTCAGGCTGCAGAGTTTGGACAGATCTGACCCCATGTCTGGCCCAGCCTGGGGAAATGAGAGACATGCCTCTCCCTGTCCATGGAGATGAGAGATGTTTTCAGGGGAGAGTTGGTTCTTGGGCTCTGTTGGAATTATTAGAAAAGGAGCAGTCCCTTTCCTTAGGGTTGCTGAGCCAGTAAGAGAGAGCCTAGAGCTCCTGGGGGCCATCCATGGGCCATGCCTGAGACTAGGGATGTGGTTCTCAAAGTGTGGTCCCTGGACTGGCAACATCATCATCATGGAACTAATAATTCCAATGTTAGGTGATCAAAATATTTCAGTTCCATTCTAGATGCATGGAATTAGAAACTGGGGCTGGTGCCCCAAAATCTGTGTTTTCATTTGCTTTGCAAATAATTCTGATGCACATTCCAAGTTTGAGACCTGCTGGACTGAAGAAGAGTAGAGCTAAGTGATGGAGAAAACAGCTTCCTGGTGATATCATCTGGGCATCTAGATCCCACCATGCCTGAGGCCAAATCTATAGTCCTGGACTTTCCAAGTGTGGGAGCAATACATTTTCCTTTGTTGCTTCAGCCAGTTTGGATTTCTGTCACTTGCTATTAATAACGAACACTGACTAACTATGTTATAAGACTCTGGACTTTGGCAGAACGGTCTTTCTGCTGCTGGTACCTGACATAAATGCTAAGTGCTGGGCTGTCAGGGTCCTATAATTCAATCATGCTGAGGGGTGTTACTTTATTTCTATGGTTGGCAGCTTGTCTGAGAAAAGTGGTCCAGATATATCACTTCCCTAGAGCACACTGACAACTTGGATAGTAAACTTTCTGCATTAAAGACTGATGTTCTTTCACCCTCAAGAAGACAACAGATCTCTGGAAGTCTTGTGGAAAACTCATGGGTAGAGACTGAAGCAATACAGGCCATGAGACCCCTTCATTAGAACCAGGGCAGTTACAGTGAGAGAGAGGAATTACGCTCTTGTACATCATATGCACATTTAAGTGACACGAATTCAATTTTATGACCTTGGCCAAAGGAAAAGGGGCAAGGGGAGAAATAACTCTTTAAAGAATGCAGGCAATAGGTTGTACTTCTGGTAATGTTAATATAGACCAACTCTTCCTTGGAGCACAACTAGAAAACCTGGACTAAATATTACACAAATCTGCTTGAAAAAAGAAATTTGGGGACACCTGGGTGGTTCAGTGGTTGAACGTCTGCCTTTGGCTCAGGTCATAAGGGTCTTGGGATCAAGTCCCACATCAGGCTCCCTGCAGGGAGCCTGCTTCTCCCTCTGCATGTCTCTCATGAATAAATAAATAAAATCTTAAAAAAAAAAAAAAAGAAAAAAAAAGAAATTTGTTTGAAGATATGGAGAGTGAATAGGGCTATGAAAGATTATAGGGTCAAAAGTGGCAGGAGAAGGAAACCCAGGGAGGTGAACCCAGCACCTGAGAAGTGTTTTCCTTAAAGGAGCTGTTGACCCCAGGAGGCTAAGCAGAACTGGCAACAGACTCAGGGCCATAGCCTGAAAGTCAGAGTGGACCTGGAAAGAGCCAGGAGCAAAAGAAAGGTTGACAATGTGGGCAGCCCAAATTATTACTGTGTAAAATTAAAACTAATAGCAATCATGGTAAAGATGATAGTGTCATCTAGTGAGGTTTGAGATCTAGACAAAATTAAAAAGCATGACAATAGTAGCATTTAAGCTGAGTGAAGTAAGTCAATCGGAGAAGGACAAACATTATATGTTCTCATTCATTTGGGGAATATAAATAATAGTGAAAGGGAATATAAGGGAAGGGAGAAGAAATGTGTGGGAAATATCAGAAAGGGAGACAGAAAGTAAAGACTGCTAACTCTGGGAAACGAACTAGGGGTGGTAGAAGGGGAGGAGGGCGGGGGGGTGGGAGTGAATGGGTGACGGGCACTGGGGGTTATTCTGTATGTTAGTAAATTGAACACCAATAAAAATAAATTAAAAAAACAAAAAATAAAAAAATAAAATAAAATCCCTGAACATTAAAAAAACTGTAAAATAAATAATTAATATTCTGCTGAAAAAAAATAGTAGCATTTAAGTGAGGAGGAGGGTAAATGGAGTTATGGAGTTGTAAGGTCCTTCCACTGAATGGGAAGTGGTAAGCTTGCTAATTTAAAGTAGATACAAATAAGTCAAGAATGTGTGTTGCAATCTCAGATAACGACTGAAAGAACAATAAAAGGACGTACAACTAACAAGCTAGTAGATAGGGAAAGAGGGAACAACAGAAAGTAATCAGTTCAAAAGAGGGCAAGAAAGGAGAGAAAGAGAAACATAAAACAGGCGGAACCAATAAAAAGCAAACAATACGATAGATTTAAATTCAAGCATACCAGCAATTACATTAAATGTAAATGGACTAAATGTGCCCATTAAAACACGCAGATTGTTAGAGGATAAAAATAAAACCCAATTACACGCTGCTTATGAGAGACAAACTTCAGTGTAAGGAAGGAGAAAGTTTGAAAGCAAAAGGACGAAAGAAGACACACCATGTAAACAGTGACCAAAAAAGAAAGCTGGTGGGCTTTAGGGCAAAGAGCACCGCTAGGATGAACAGGAGACAATGAAGTGATAAAACGTTCCATTCACCAGGAAGATATAAAGAGGCTCATTTGTGCATGCCCCCCAAAAGACAGCCCCCTACAAATACAAAGCATGTAAGCAATCCAGATTTTGCCTGGAAGGGTGAGCTAATTTGATTAGCTTGTCTTCTCGGGAAGCCTCAGGTTCCCCATGCCTCTGGGGGTGTGAACATCCGGTGCCCTTAGGATAATGCCAGTGTCTAAAAACACACATTTTCACTGCAGCCCAGTTCCTAAACAAAGCCAACTGCTTCACCTGGGGCTCAGCCAAGAAGCTGGGATTATTCCCACCCTGGTGGAGAGATGATGCTCTGGGGCTTGCTGGAGATGATATGTCTGTAAGGGGTGGTCTACACAGAGCCAAATATATACACATATGCTGCCCTTCATTGTCAATTTGAGGAGATTTCCAAGGGTTTCTTTGGCCACCAGCTGCACTTTTTCTGACCTTTACAACCTAATCCTTGTGTGAAAAGTGGCTCTACCACAGTCCCAGTGCGAGGGTGGTGACAATGTCCTAGTTTTCAACTTTCTTCACATTTGACTTATGTAGGGGCCAAGTATATTTGACAGGCTGAGCTCCAAATCTGTTCAAAATGAAGATTCCACTACCTCAGACAGTGTCATCTTTTGGGGAGTGGATGGGACAAATTACTGTAAGAATCAAGTACCAGGGACAGCTGGTAATCTGATTTTTATCAGAGAGACCCAGTGACATGCATTTTTTTATATGAATGTATGCTACTTTGCCACAGTGGCCAGGAAACTCAGAGTCACTACTGAACACCCCCCCTCATTTCTTCACCCCCTGGCTTCATCCCACTTTTTTCTCCACTCGCCTTCTCTGCACTCTCATTTCCACATATATTTATCAGTCTCGCACCACATGCTGCATATAATTAGTTAGAACATGCCAGAATTTTCTGGAGAATGGCTGATTATAAGTAAATTAACTAAGCTCTACTTTGCTAAATGTTGTCCATGGAGGTATGTATTATGGATTGAATTGTGTCCCCATAAAAGATGCTGAAGTCCTAACCCCTAGGCTGTGTCAGTGTGACCTTATTTAGAAATAGGGCATTTGCAGATGATGGGGTTAAGATGGGGTCATCAGGGTGGGCCTTCATCCAAAATGACTGACATCCTTATAAAAAGGGGAAATTTGGGCACGCAGACAGATATGTGCACAGGAGAGAACCATGTGAAGGTTGGAGTCAGCAGTTAGGAGGGAAGCCTGGTACAGATTCTTCCCTAGAACCTTCTTTCAGAAGGAACATAGCACCTTGGTCTTGGATTTCTAGTTTCTAGAATGGTGAGGCAATAAATTTCTGTTGTTTCACCCAATCAGACTATGGTACTGTTACAGAAGCCTTAGGAAACTAATACGGTATTCAAAGTTACTTTCGTTGACACATAGCTTAACTTTTAAAATATTAACAGTTACATATTTATATTAACAAGTGTTAGAAAAAATATCCCAAGTGACTCAACTCTGTGATTTTTAGGCATGTTTTTGTTTAGGACCAGGCTAATGTGGGTATGTGGTAAGCAAATAGCATTTTAGTTGGCACGTAAGGGACCATGCAGTGGAGTGGTTAAGAGAACAGACTCTGCAGCCAGGTTTTCAAACACTGATTTCACCACTCGCTGGCTGTGTGACTTCAGGCATCTCCATGCCTTGGTTTCCTCTGCATAATGGTGTTGCTGATAGCAGTGCCTACTGCATGGAGCGGTTTAAATGATTAAATGCAAGATTACATGTGTGGGATAAACACAGCTTTTTTGGTTCAGTGCTTTGTAAGCGCTGGCTCTTCATTTTATTACCCAGACATGGAAAATCTAGTGATCGTGGCATGCACATGCAGAAGGGAAGTCCCAGTGAGCCCAGTAGGATGGCTGGGAAGGTTGCTTTGATACCATGGTCCTGCTCCCACTCTATCAGGGGCTCTGGAAGGGTTCCTGCACAGTGGCACACTACTCTGGGTTTCATTTTTTTCAACAGCTCATTTTGGAGGAACTTTCTGAAAACCCTTATTAATTTTTCACAAAGAGTGAATACTAGTGGTATAGACCACAGTCTTGTCGACTGAAGTGGTGGTCAGTGGAGCTGGTTTGGGTGTCCAGGAAATATCACCTGGGATTGCCACCTGCATTCTCCACTTGCTGGTGGGGCTCTGAGAGCCAACCAGATCTTCACCTTGTCCCCTGGCCCCTTCTCTCTCTCTGCTTCCAGCTTCCTGGCTCTTCATCTGGCCAAAGCAAGTAGACTCGAAATTCACCAAGTTTTCCTGACATTGTACATGTTACATCTTACTCTTCACCCCTATACACTATATCTCAATTTATCTATGTACAAACGTGACATCTCTAACCCTATCAGCTGCTGTGACCTTGACATGCCCTTGTCAACATATCATATGCACAGTGATTCCCTTCCTATGTCTACCTTTCTCGGGCCCCATGTAAGTGACTTTCTTACATGGGCTCTTACATTGGCTCTGACTTTTGCCAAAAAGCCCCAGGAATCAGTTTGGTCCTAGCTCTACCCACTGGATTTTGGCCTTTCGTGTTGGTGGGATGCAGATAACTCGGCCACCTGCAGGCTCTATCTTGCTGCAATTTCAGGTCACTCCCCGCTGAGACAAGACACAAATCAGACCTCCCCCTTCCTATAGTGGGCTTCACTGAACACTGCCTATCCCGACACAGATCTCAGCTCCAGGGACCTCGCTAGCTTGGGTCTCCTTTGCTAGAGGCACAGATTCAGAACCTATCCTAAATAAGAGACAAGCCAGGGATCCCCTGTCACTGCGGAGTCCCAGCTTTCCTGCCCTATCATGGTGGGCTCCCCACTGCCCAGTGTCTTATCCCTAGTTGTTCAGGATAAAAGCCACAACTAGTCTCATGCTTACAATGGAATCCCCACCAAGCCCAACTGCTGTTGGGAATCCAGCCACTGGTAAGACTCAGAGACTGAGTCACTATCTTTTCCATCCTGCAATGGCCTCTTCCCTGGTCACCCCACAACTACCATGGCTCCCGACAGGCCACACTCCTTGTGGCAGCCAGAGTTACCTTGTTCAAATGTAAAGCAGGTCATGGCAGTGCTTGCTGCACCAAGTCCCTCTCCTGGCCCCTGCTCACCTCTGTGACCCCATCTCAGCCTCCCATCCCTCACTCACTATGCTCTGGCCCCCAGCCTTTTTTCTGATTCTTGAGCCAACTGAGCATCTCGTTCCTACCTCAGGGCCTTTGCACAGGCTTTCCCCTCTGCAAAAGGCTAGTCCCTGACCTCACCTGGTCTCAGCTCATGTTCCCCCACACCTCAGAGGCCTCCTCTAGCCACGCCACCTAGCCATCACCCAGTTGCTGTCTTGATGGTGGCTGTCACCACCCCATTTTGTGTTTGTTATCAATCCCTGCCTGCTAAAATGTAAACACCAAGAGAGCAAGAACAATGTGTTGCTCACTGGATCACCAGGGCCTGGACCAGGGCTGGCACACAGTAGGTGCTCCACACACAGGTTTCTGGTGAGGTCAAAGAAGACAGCAAATCACCTGTTGCCTTTGCCTGGAATCCCATCCAGCACTGACTGGACTGGACTGGGCAGGGCTGGACCATGCCCTGAGCTGTAGTCCCGGGCCTGGGCCCCATGGGCCCAGCCTCCTCTGCTCACCCTGTGCATGGGTCAGGCCACATCCCCAGGATGCTTGGTGCTGGCCCCAAAAGCTGCCCCAATTCCCCAACTTCCCAACCCAGGCCTCCGTGTACTGGACTGAAAACCCGCGTCGTCACACTGCCCATATCACAACCAGGCTTGTCAGGGCTGGAACCCCCAGGTGCCTCCAAAGCTGCCTCTGTGGCCAGCCAGCTCTGGGGGGAGCAGCTTGTCGTGGCAATCTAGAGCATGGAACTTGGAGCCTGGGTGTGAATCCTGGCTTTGCTGTCCCACCTGGTACTCTCGGCAAGTAACCTCCAGGTTCTCAATCTTGGTTTCCTCATCTGTGAAATGGGAGAAGGGGGCAGTGGTATCCACAAGGATCTCCTGGAGTTTGCTGCATGGCACCCTCTCCTTCTGCCTCTGGTGACAGCACCCATGTCTCCTTCTCAGAAGCACCCCTGACTTAAGCCGGGAATGACAGCAACTCCAAGGCATTCGTGGGAAAGGCGCCAGCTGACCCTGCCGAACACTTGCTCTGAGCCAGGTGATCCCTCTCCTGCCCTTTTATCTTCATAGCAACCCTCAGATGAGGGTATCATTCTTATCTCTGCTGGGCAGATGGAAGGATGAGGCCCAGAGAGGTTAAGGAACCTGCCTGAGGTCACAGAGCTAGTAGGTGGACAGGCAGGATTTATAGCAGATGGTCAGGCTTGTTTTCTGTCAGGGTTGCTGAGCTGGGGGGCTGAAAGCCCAGGGCTGCTGTTGGCCATCCTATCACCCCTAGATCCTGCCTAAGAACAATGGGCAGAAGAAATGTTCAATGGGAGATGGGCAGAGGAAGACTGCTGATTTTAATCATTGGATCCAGCTCTGCCTGAGATCCCACCACCTTTGGACTTTATAGTTACATGGGTTAATTTGGACTCTTTCCCTTAAAGACACTTTTTAAAATCCTGCCTCTACCTAGGGGCACCTGGGTGGCTCAGTCAATTAAGTATCTGCCTTCTGCTCAGGTCATAATCCCAGGTTGAGCCCTGCATTGGGCTCCTCACTCAGTGTGGAGCCTGCTTCTCCTTCTCCCTCTGCTCCTGCACCCTCATTTGTGTTCTTGAAAGCACTCTCTCTCAAATAAATAAATAATCATTAAAAACAAAATAAAATAAAATCACTTGCTACTTAAACTGCCTTGTCTTGTGTTTGTGTGTCATTTCCTTCACTTGGAGCTTGGGGTGCACAAGAATTAATCAGATAATGGCCTGTGTGCTGCCCTGCCCACAGCCCCTCAGCCAAACCTCAGCCCGCAGCTCTGACTCTGGGCTCCGCTGGCACCAGGGAGGGGTGTATAAGAGTCTAGCCCCCTTGCCCTGGGATGGGGGGCAGAGGTAACATGCAGAGGCTTGTGTTCAGCACTGCCCCCAGAATCCCCCAGCCAGGAGGCACTCCACTTGCCCAGTGAACTTGTTTGGTGGTAAAGCCAGGTTGGGCTCTTCCCCTCTGCTGTCCCCTACCAGGGAGCACCTCCCAAATAAATGACTCGTTCTCAAATCCTTACCTCAGAGTCAGCGTCTGGGGGAATCCAAACAGAGACAGTATTTATACAGCTGGAGCAAGTGCTCAGTAAGCAATGGCTGTTCCTGTTATTTCTCTTTCTCCTTCTACCTGCCCCGAGCTGCAGGGATAGGAGCTTCGAGCTCGGCTCCCAGTCCCCCCAGCTCCCCAAGCAGATACGGATGGAATGCCACAGCCCCAGAGAGCAGGGCCCCAGGCTCACACAGACTGGCTAACAAGGCTGTCTGGGGCTGGATTTTGCCCAGGACTCCCCAGGTTTCCAGATTCTTGGGATAGCAGGATGTCTTGTACTGTTTTCTTTTCTTTTTTAAAGATTTTATTGGGATCCCTGGGTGGCGCAGCGGTTTGGCGCCTGCCTTTGGCCCGGGGCGCGATCCTGGAGACCCGGGATCGAGTCCCACGTCGGGTTCCCGGTGCATGGAGCCTGCTTCTCCCTCTGCCTGTGTCTCTGCCTCTCTCTCTCTCTCTGTGACTATCATAAATAAATAAAAATTAAAAAAAAAAAGATTTTATTTATTTTTTCATTAGAGACACACAGAGAGAGGCAGAGACATGGGCAGAGGGACAAGCAGGCTCCCTGTGGGGAGCCTGATGCAGGACTCGATCCCAGGACCCCGAGACCACGACCTGAGCCCAAGGCAGACGCTCAACCACTGAGCCACCAGGTGCCCCTGCCTTGGACTCTTTGAGGTCCTTCGTTTTGGGTGGCAAAAACCAGAAGTAAGTGGCTTCCCCAGAGGGACTCTGCCACTGGATCTGGCCTTCAGCTGCAATGACTCATCAACAGTCTCCAGTGCGTGTGGTCTGCCGCTCAGAACATGGCATGGTCACACTCCACTGGGCCTTGGGGCCTACAGCAGCCACTTCCCAGCTGTGTGAATCCCCTACTGTGGGCCTCAGGTCCTCCTCTGTGAAATGGGGACAACCCCTGGACCTACCTCTAAGGCTATGTATAAGGGTTATAATTTCCTTGCAAGTGACAGGACTAATTGTTGACAGTGGTGGTCGGCTTATGGTAAGTCCTCAATCAATTTCATCAGAGGAGCAGCAGGCAGCATTCACCATAAACTCGCCTACTTCTAGAATTTAGTACCATTTGCGTGCATCATTATCCACATAAAGTAAACAAATTAATTTAAAAGTAAAACCAGGGGGATCCCTGGGTGGCTCAGCGGTTTGGAGCCTGCCTTCGGCCCAGGGCATGATCCTGGAGTCCCAAGATCGAGTCCCACGTCAGGCTCCCTGCATGGAGCCTGCTTCTCCCTCTGCCTATGTCTCTGCCTCTGTCTCTCTCTGTGTCTCTTGTGAATAAATAATAAAATTGTTAAAAAAATAATAAAAGTAAAACCATAATGAAAAAGTAAAACCAACACTAAAATAGCTTTTCCATTATAACCACATCTTGGTTGCAGAGTGAGAAAGGAGCTATGATGGTTAATTTCATGTGTCCATTTGATGGGGCCCCAGGGAGCCCAAATATTTGGGCTATTCTGGGTGTTTCCAAAAGGTGTTTTTGGATGAGAGTAACGTTTTGTTGGGGGATGAAGCAGATCACCATCCGTAATGGTATAATTCACCTGAAGGCCTGAATAGAACAAAAAGACTGACCTTCTCTCAGGTAAGAGAATTCTCCAGAAGACTACCTCTGGACTTCCTTTGCAACATTAGCCCTTCCAGGATATATGGCCTTTGAACTGGAACACTGTCTCCTCTGGGTCTCCAGCCTGCTGATCCATCTTGTAGATTGGACTCACACACACACAAATGCACACACACACATGTGCACACACATTCTATTGGTTCTGTTAACTCTGGAGACCTTGACTAACAATACATTTGTAAAATGTGAGCTCAGACCTTGACAAAGAGGGTAACACAGGAAGGACTCCTCCCTCAAGGCATCCCACTGAGAGGGACCCGGATCCAGGCCCAGCCCCAGTCCTCCCTGCCAGGACTCTTACTTGAGCATGCCTTCTCCTGGTCTGGGAACACAGTAGAGGGCTGGGGGTTCAAGTTCAGTTCAGGTCTGCTGGGAATGAAAACCTCAGCGTTGTCCTTCCTCTTGGCAGATAAATTCCTTTCCTTTTTATTACCTGTAGGAAAACAATGGTTTAGATGTCAGACACGGAGCACCAGCAAAGTTGGGGCATGCTACTCAGGTATCTGTTGGTTCATTCACATATTCATTCAACAAATATTTGTTGAACCCCTAGTCTGTGCCAGGCAAGTTCAGGATCAGAGATGTGAATAATGCAGCACATTTTGGCAAATAAATGAAACATTCTATGATATGTACAGGTTTCCAGATATTAACATTACTGAGTAGGGTGGAGTCTTACAATCAATGAGGTTTAATTGGCAGCATGGTACATGAAATAATGATGCCATCAAGGACATCCTGGGGTGAAAAGAGTAGAGCAAAACACATTTGCTGCCCTGGAGGGACTCACAGCTTAGCCCAGGAAAAGAGGGTGGAAGGGATAAGACGGGAAGGCTGGGAAAGAAGAAGGTTCCAGAGTTATGGAGGAGCATGCAGCCTGAAGCATGTGGCCAGAGGGTGTGCAGCAGACAGGGAGCATACAGGTGACCAGGATGTTACCAAAGGCATGAGATGGGGCATTCCAGACACAGAGAACAGCATGTGCAAAGGCTTGACAGCTGGAAGGTTATGTGGCAGGTGAGTGGCTGGGGCCTAAGGGGGTGACTGGAGCCAGACAGAGAAGGGAGGGCCCGCAGACCATGCTGCAGAGCCAACATTTCGAAAAGCAGGGTGCCTGGACCACGGATGGAATGGGAGATGATGCCAGATGCCATGTGGGCAAATGGTTTTTAAGCAGTTATATAAATGAACGTTCATGGAAAAACATGTAACCAGCCTATCAAACTCTTGATTTCATTGATAGTACTGCTTAGAACAATCCTAGAATTATTAGAGAAAAGAAAAAGAAAGAAAGGGGAGGGAGAGAGGGTAGAAATTGAGAGGGAGGGAGGAAAAAAAGAAAGATGTTTGTTTCATCAAAGCTAATAGTACAGGAGGTTTGTGGAGATGGCAAAAAAAAAAAAAAAAGGGAAAAAAAGTGACTTTAGGTTTGTAAATGGCTCAAGTGCAGGGGAAATGGCGTCAGGGCTCTGGCCAGCACAGGTTTAAGAGCAAGAGAAGGACACGCTCAGGACTGCCAGGCAGAAGAGCAGCCCTCTAGGCAGCGAGGCTGGGGTAGCTAAGCAGAATAGACTCTGCAGATGGGGAGAAGGGTTAAGGTCCCTGGATGCAGGACCTCCTGGCTTGGGAAGGCCGGAAATCCAATGCCTGCTGAAGTGCAATATGATGGACTCCCAGGAGAGCAATCCTGGGGGCTTCTGGGGGCCCAAAGGAGAGAGAGTCCCTGAATCCAAGTCCCCACAGGATTCTTGGGAGCTCAGGACAGTGGCTGGGGGCTTGTGTGGGTTCTTTTCAGACTGGCAGCAACCTCTCCACCATCCCCTCTTAGCCTCACAAAGGATGTGTGTTTCTCTATATAATTCCTGAAGTAGCTGCTCCCTGGCTGGCCTGTAATGCAGAACCCAAGGGATGACATCCAGGACCCACTATGTCCAATGGGACAAGACAGAGAATGGAGGGGGGCAGACGACCACAAGACTGGCTCTCCACATGCTGAAAATATGCTGCTGCTGCTAAGAGTGCCAGCACTAACTGGATTTGGCCTCCCGAGCACGCAGGTGCTGGTCAGGTCTCTGGCACACCCTGTCTGTCTCATTCACCTCTCTGGCCATCCCAGGGGGTAGATGGGAGGCAAATAATGATCTGCCCAAAGATGGCCTAACCCAAAGTCACAAGGCAAAACGGAATCCACAGTGCTAATCAGCCAACCTTCAACTAGGGAGATCTTCGATTATCCTAATGGATCCAGTATAATCCACAAGGGTTCTTAAAAGTGAAAGAGGGATACAGTTTCAGTTTGGGACTATGAGGAAGGTTTGAAGATAGATTCTGATGATGGTTACACAGCGGTGTGAATGTACTTAGTAACACCAAGTGGCACTCTTAAGTGATGGTGAAAATGGTAAAATCTGTCAGGTGTTCCTTACTGCAATACCCCACCCCCCACACCCACACACACGGAGGACAGCAGAAGAGGAGGGCCAGGGGGAGAGGGGACTCTGTAAGAAAGGCACAGAGAGGCTCAAGGTTGCTGGCTCTGAAGGTGGAGGGAGGGGCCATGAGTCAAGGAATGTGGAAGCCTCTAGAAGCTGGAATAGTGAGAGAATTTTTCCCCTAGAGCCTCCAGAAGGATCACAGCCTTGTTGACACTGTGAATTTAGCCCAGTGAGCCTTGAGTCCAACTTCTGGCCTATAGAACCATAAATAATAAATTTGTTTCGCTTAAGCCACTGAGTTTGTCATCATTTGTTACAGCAGTGATAGAAAACTAATACATACTATTACAGAGCAGGGCTCTGGAGTTCAAGTT
This sequence comes from Canis aureus, assembly GCF_053574225.1. Classification (NCBI taxonomy): domain Eukaryota; kingdom Metazoa; phylum Chordata; class Mammalia; order Carnivora; family Canidae; genus Canis; species Canis aureus. Next base: position 58,824,165 of record NC_135618.1, on the reverse strand, counting down.
GTCTGTCTGAGGTCGCAGAGCTGGGAATCGATAGAATCGGGATTTGATCAGACCCACCTGGCTTGGACCCCTGCCCTGAGCCACCTTATCCCCTGTCTACCACCCCCTCCTCTGCATAAGATGGCCCTCCTTGCTATCAGGTCTACACAAGGATATTTTCTAGGGCACCAAAGGATGCAGACCCTTGGTGCTACCCTAGGACCATTGAGTCTTCACGGAAAGTGGCCGGAGATCACCGACCAGCCTCATTGTGTACTACACTCTCCATGTGCTCACTTGGATCCAGCCACACTGGCCCCTTCCCTCTCCCTGGGTACACCAAGCTCATTTCCTCTTTGAGCCCTTTGTACTTGCTACTCCCTGCCCTTGGAATGCTGTTCCAATGGCTACTTCCTCTTAATTCCTGTCCCAGATTCACCATCACCTCCTGAGAAGGCTTCTCTGACCATTCCAGCTTGAGGGGTTCTTCTCGGACCCCCATCCCCCAACTGGTATCCTGTTTTATACTCTGCACAATGTTCAAAACTCTTGAGGGTACAATTCTCTCCTTCTATCCTCCTCTCTCAATTTCTTTCTTTTTTTTTTTTTTTTAAGTTAGAGAAAGAGTGCATGCACAGGAATATGAGTGAGGGTAGGGGCAGGGGAAAAGAGAGAATCTCAAGCAGGCTCCACATTCAGCAAGGAGCCCAACATGGGGCTTGATCTCACAACCCTGAGATCATGACCTGAGCTGAAATCAAGAGTCGGATGCTTAACCCACCCAGGCGCCCCATCCTCCTCTGTGAATTCCTAAATTGACCCATGACCTAGCCTTTCCCTTTCCAGTTATTAGGAAAATAACCTCTGCCTTTTTCTGTGCCACTCATACCCTGGCCCTCACTCAGAAGGAAGTCACATGGGATGGGATAGGGTGGGGGGCTGGGGTGGTGGTGGCAGGAAGACATCAAAGCTCAATCCAGCCACTCCCCTCCCTCCTCCAGCGGGGTTGCCCTCAAGACACACAGCCATCTGCCACCACACTAATGCCATCAGTGGCCCAGCTCTGTCAGCATCTGGGGTCAGGGGTCTGCCTACTTCAGAGGGGCAGCACCGAGTAGCCAGCAATCTGGCTCTTCTCAGTTGCAAAGGTGAACATTTGTTCTCCTTCTATCAGATTCCCAAGCCCATCTCTCATATGTTTCGATTAGGAAGGAAGACAGAGTGGGTGGCATTACTTATCAGCTCCTCAAAGCCCAACTATTGTTTTCTAATTTGATCTGGTTTATTTATTCAGCCTAGTGATTAAGGGCTTGGGCTCTGGGTTCAGACTCCTGGCAAATTCAATCCCACTCTGCCCCTGTGTGACCTTGGGCAAGTCATCTGACCTCTCTGTTCGCCAGCGTCCCCATCTGTAAAGCAAGGACGTTGACGGGACTGGTCTTGGTGTTGGATTACACATGGTAAGCCCCTGGAATAGCGCTTGGCGCATGTTAGTAAGAATTCAGTCGACGTTGGTAATCGTTTATTATTTATGTTTTAGGTGCTTGTTTTCTCTGCTAGGTTTAAGTGCCATAGGAGAAGGGACTAGACCTCTCTTGCTCCAGTATATGCCTAGGCCTGGGGCACGAATGAATGGACAGCCCAGAACCAAGCACAACTTTTCAGGCTACTATTGACTGTGCTTGAGTAAATGTTCAGGATCCTCCACTGGGGCCTGGGGAGACCTGGCAACAGGCTGCTCAACTTTTGCCTGCTCCTCTCAGTGGGTCTGTGGTCAGAGGCTACAGATGAGTGGCAGTAGGAGGCATGCCTCTGACCCTCTAAGGCTCCAGATTAGGCAGCCCCTGCCCGGGGCAGACATCACAGCGGTTAGTGCAGGGACTCGCCAAGCAATCTCATTGTCAAAAAATGCAAAATGTCCAGATGCCTGGGTGGCTCAGTCAGTTAAGTGTCTACCTTCAGCTCAGGTCATGATCTTGGAGTCCTGGGATCAAGCCCCACATTAGGCTCCTCCCTCTGCCCCTCATCCACCCCCACTTGTGCATGCACTCTCTCTAATGAATGAATGAATGAATGAATAGATAAATAAATAAATAAAATCTTCAAAAAATAGGCAAACTGTTAAGAAAGTGAAGTTCTTTCTTTTTGTTGTATGCTCCAATCTCACTCTCAAACTGCGCTGGGGAGTCCAGTGGTTCTCTCTGTGGCCCGGTCCTTGGTACCAGAAGTGACTGTCATGCCCTGTTTCCAGTGGGAGGCTCACTCAGTCTCCTTACTGCCCTCCCCCGGCCTCCCCACTCCCTGAAGAAAAACAGTTCCCTGTGTAACTGCAGCGGGTTTCACACAGAAGCATGGGCACGGAACGCTTTAGCAGGTAGGTGTAAAGCCTTCATGTATCGGACAACAATTTCTGGAGTGGTTTAAACGTGCCAGGTGAGTGCTGCCCCTGGGGGTGCAATGGGCGGGGGCGGGGAAGCGCTGGTGGGGGCCCTGGCAGAGGCTCACAGGCCAGAGGGGGAGAAAGACAAGAGGAGTCCATGGTGAGACCAGTGCCATGATGACACCCTGGGGGCAGAGGAGGCAAACCTACCTGAGCCATGCTGAGAGGGCAAGGGAGGCTTCTTGGAGGAAGCAGCCCCTGAACTGAATCTTGAGGGGAAAGCAGGGAGCCAGGTTTCAGGGTTCAGAGTGGAAAGGAGAGGAGATGTGGTCATCAGGACAGAGGGAACAGCCCAAGCAAAGGTTTGGAGGTGAGAGAACACAGTGAGAGCATATCTGAGGGACAAATGTTCTCTCTGGAGGCATCAACCCCTGTGTGTGGCGTTTCCAGGGCTGCCAGTCATTATATCCATTCCCAATTCATATGTTTAAGTCCTAATCCCCAGGACCTCAGAATCTAACCGAATCTGGAGACTATTTGGTCATTGTGGTAAAATGAGTCAATGAGGGTGGGCATTAATCCAGTTTGCCTGGTGTCCTTGTGGGAGGAGATTAGGACACACACAAACACAGAGGGAAGACCTCGTGCGGACACAGGGGGAGGACGTCCACCAACAAGCCAGAGTGAGGCCTAAGAAGAAAACAACTGGCTGACACCCTGACCTTGGGCTTCCAGCCTCCAGAATGATAAGAAAATGCATTCCTGTTGCTGTTGGAGCTCTCCCCTGGTCCGTATAGCCTGAACACACTAATATACTCTGCCTAATTGCATACATCCCCTCATTTCTCTTCCTTTAGAGGCACCCCTGTTTCCCAGCCAGGTGGCCTTGGTATTTGGTTCAGAAAGTCTGGCACACACAACTGTGAGAAGGATGTGCCCAGGATGGAGAGGGAAGGGCAGGCAGAGACCGAGCCAGCTCGGCACTGGCCCCAGGAACTGTGGCAGGTGGGCCCCTTCTCGCTCCTCCTCAAATTGCTTTCTTGACTCTACTTTCCAGGGTCTTTTCTGGAAAACCTCCTCTAGCAGATGGCTGCTATTTCTGCCTGCCCTGCATGCTTTCCTCCTTCTTCAGGTTCACCTCGATTTTCCTTTGGAACTACTAACAAACAGTCCATGTGGTTTGGGTGGCAATAACCACAGCCATAGCCTTACTGGCTAGACCAGGCCAACCGGAGCCACAGTGACTAGTTCAGAAATGTGACCCAATGTGGGCTCAAGAGCCAGGCCTGGGACCTTTGCTGGAGCTTTTGGGGAGAAAAATTCACTTTCTGATGGAGGCATCAAGCCAATATCTCAATTCTGTGTCTGCAATGTGGAGAGCCCACCTGTGAATGGTACCAAGACAAAGAAAGGCAGAGATGAAGGGCACCTCGGTGGCTCAGTGGTTGAGGGTCTGCCTTCAGCTCAGGTTGTGATCCCGGGGTCCTGGAATCACATTCCACATCAGGCTCCCAATTGGGAGCCTGCTTCTCCCTCTGCCTGTGTCTCTGCCTATCTCTGTGTCTCTCTTATGAATAAATAAATAAATCTTAAAAAAAAAAAGAAAAGAAAAGCAGAGATGAGAGGGAGGGAGGAAGAGAGGGAAAAGGAAGGGAGAAGGGAGGAGGGAAGAAGGGGAGGGAAAGTCCTTGACAGCCCTGGACATCTCAATGATCCAAGCCAATATACTTCCTTTTGCTTAAGCCAGAATGTATCATTAGCCTGTTGGCATGTAGATCCTGCAACACATCCTACAGTGCATAGGACAGCCCCCCAAAACTATCTGCCAGACATCGGCTGTCTGGAATTTCAGGGTCATCTATAGGCCATTGGGAGCCTTTGCTTCTTGTAGTCAGCAGAGACCTGGCTGATATACCTCCCTGACCTGGGGGACAGTCTCCCCAAAACTAAATTCCAAGTACTGCTAGAAATTCAAGTCCTCCCAGTAGACCCGGACACACCAAGGGCAATGGCATGCCCACAAAGACAGAACTCACTCTTGGAAGCTGGGTTAAATTCCAGCACCACGAGGGTGTCTGGGCCCTGGGGAGGGTGCCCTTCTGTCTCTTGGTCCTCAGCAACATCCTTCTGCATGGAGTCCCCACTGGAAAGAGCGGGGTCATCTTTGGGTTGGCTCATCAGCACCTGTTCCTCGGGCTCGGATTCAGACAGCACCTCTTCTTCAATGGAGTCATACTCATCACTGGAACCATCTTTCTGTTTCCTCTGTAGATTTACACTAAGTTCCAGGCTTTTTCTTAGCTCCTATCAAAAGTCAGGAAGAGAGGCCAAAAATGAAATATGCTACTTTGAGAAAAACTCACCTGCAAATAGATCATTAGGACCAAAGAACTATTCCCAGCAAATGAACATTTACCCAAATCATCTTGATGCGTGTGTTGTCATCGCTTTGAAGACGAGAAAACAAAGACAGGGACAAACGAGTAACTCCCTAGCAGAGGAGTATTTATAGTATTTGCTGTGGTCACATGCCTGGGATACCACTAAGAGTGTGTGTGTGTGTGTCTCTGTGTTACAGATGTTCTTGTTTGGGGCCTATTTAAACAGATTGTGGGGTTCCACCCCCACAGAGTTTCTGATTCAGTGGGTCCTGGACAAGGCCTAATGATGTGCACTTCAAATAGGCTGATGTTAATGCTGCTGATCCAGGGGCCACACTCTGAATATGAAACCCCAAAGGCTTCCAAATGACCTTGAAATTCCAGATGGTACAGTGTCTTCCAGACAGTTGTAGGGAGTGCTGTCCTATATATTGAAGGATGTTTAGAAGAACCTAAGATATCATAAGATTTAGCACTTATCCATAGCTGCTGGATAATTTTTTTCAATTTGTGTTTCATCTCCACGAGATCAATTTATAATCTGAAGGGTGAGCATTATGATCTACACTTAGAGTGACCAGAAAATTCATCACCGAAGCCAGGATACTTTTGAAAGGGAAAAAGGGTACTGGTCTACTTACTCTGGGACAAAAAAAAACGTCAACTGGGCTATCTGGGCAAACTAATGTTTGGCTATACCACCCCCCCAGCTCGTGTTGTCTAACATAGCTCTGAGTAAATGAGAAGCAATCAATACCGCTTGCTTGATACTGGTGGTTGGCCAGTAAACTTAACAGTTGCTATGGTGTCCAAGTCCTAACCCCTGGACCCTGTAAGTCAGTGACAGCTCATGAAGAGGGAAGAGTCACTGGAATAGTTTAATCATTCTAGAGAAGTCGTCCTAAAAAAAGACCCGATGGTAGAAATATGGACACCAGAGGTGCTGGCTTGTAGGGGCTCAGGAAACAAGGAATCTTATGATGCAGCGGCAGGATCTTAGCTGCTGTGCTGTGCTGTGCCTACAGTTCTGTCATAAGTGGAACTGGGAACTGAGATTTGAAGATTTGGGAAACTCTCAGCCTAGCCAGTTGCAAAAGATGCTAACATGCAGAGATTCGTGGTTAGAAAATCATGCTCTGGAGAGAAACCCAAGGTATGGCTGGACAACTTTTTGCTAGTCCTTGAGAAGGATCGGAGTTTAGAGGATTCAATCACACGGAGGATTCTCTGAAGACACTAGACCTGGGATCATGGATCTTCTTAGCCATCCCAGAAGAAGCCAGGCATAGAGATAAGATTACCCATGAAGATCCATGAAGGAACCTCTTTGTCTAATGGAGGGGATTCTAGAGACGTACATAGCAGACCACATGGGTTTTGAGAATGTCATACCAGTGGAAACACTACCGGCTTATACCAAGAGAGGAAGGACAAAATAAAAGAAGGCTATCATACTCCCCAAATCCCATAGTCAGGAAGCAGGTTGATACTTAGCTGCAGACACAGGCTACCCTACATGAGAGAGGAACGATGGCTCCAAGGATGGGGCCGTGGGCCCAGAGGCTGGAGCCCTGAGTCACAGAGAATTTTTCCAAGGACTTGAAACCCACCCAATGAAGTTTGCCCAGTTGGATTTCAAAATTGCTTGGGTTTGGTGACTCCCTTCTTTCATTTTGTCCCTGTTGTAATGGGAATGTCTGTGGCCATTATTCTGGGCCTGACCTGCCATTGTCCTTGGGAGCAGGTAACTTGTTAGTTTCAAGGGCCCACAGATGGAGTTTGGTCCTCAAAAGGATTCTACCTGGATCCCTACCCCTACTTCATTCAGATGACACAGATGACGACACTTGGAAGTTTTGAGCAGGTGAGATATAGAGGATATTTTGGGTTGAGACAGGGAAGCTTGGGATGGAATGGATGTATGTTGTATGTGGGGTAGACCAAGACCTTTGAGAGCTGCAGGGCAAATTGCTATGGGCGGAATAAATGGCCTCCAAAGATGTCCACGTTCTAAACCCTGGGACCTATGAATGTTACCTTATGGGCAAAGGGTCTTTGCAGATGTGAATAAGGATCCTGAGATAGGAGAAATTAGGCCAGATTATCCAAAAGGGCCCAATGTAATCACCAGGGTCCTGGTAAGAGGGAGGCAGGAAGACAGGAGTCAGAGAGAGAAGATATAAAAATGGAAGCAGAGGTCAGAGAGGAAAAAAGATGCCACACTGCTGGCTTTGGAGGAGGAAAGAGCCATAAGCCAAGGAATGACAGTAGCTTCTAGAAGCTGGAAAAGACAAGGAAACAGCTCTTCTTCTGGAGCCTCCCAAAGGAATACAGGACTGCTGTCATCTTGATTTTAGACCAGTAGAACTGAACTTGGATTTCTGACCTCCAGAATTATAAAAGAAGCCACTAAATTTGTGTGAGGTTGTCACAGCAGCAATGGGACACTAGTATAGTTAGTGTCTTTTCCAGCTCTCTCTCAGCCACTGCCAAATATCAGTGACAGTGACTGACTCAATGGAATGCCGCTCTATGCTTTACAAAAAAGCACTTTCAACTCCTTCTCTCATTTGATGCTCACGATAACCCGACAAGATAGAGCGAAACCCTGAGATAACATGAACTACTGGACAGGCAAAGAGGACTGGCAACTGGCTTCTGTCCTTGGATCAAAATGATACAAGGGGTGCCAGCTAGCTGGCAGATTCCTTGCTGGGAGACTGTGGTCACCGCCCAGGAAATCCCAGCCAGTCCCAGGGCCTACGATCATTTCTGTTGATGTCTACGGCAGAGTGGAGCCACCGACCACAGCCAGTTCCAGGAAGGTTCTGGATGGGGCACTGGGATGCTTTAATCCATGGTCACCTGAGCAGGCTCCCTCCAGCTTCTCTGGCCCCTTCACCACATTGCAACCCACAGTTTCAGTGACTGGAGTTTTGGGGTCTCCCCCCCTAAGATGGAGGGCCTATAACTTTTAAGCTGGTCTGACTTGTCACAGTGATGAAGTGGCAGGGCAGTGACAAGTGCCCTTGGCCACTGCTCCCTGCTCCTTCTAGGTTGTCCAAGTGTAAAACAAAGTCCTTTGCATTCTGTCATGGTCCAACCAGTGCAGGGCGATGGGGGGAGGGGAGGGGAGGACAGACAGCGGTGACATAGCTGCTACCCTTGCTCATTTGTTCAGGCATGCAGGCAAGGTGTGCTAAGGGCTGGCATAACAGTGGGCAGTAAGGTGGCGAAGCCTCAGACAATCAGGACATAAAGAGAAAGAAATAGGGGCATTTCTACCCTAGCCAGGACTATGAAGGAAAGAGCCAGCCTGGCTGTTGCACAGAAGGTGAGTGGGCTAAGGAGCCCCTGCTGAAAGCCGGTCAGGAAAGGCTGGCTGCTGAGAAAACCACCCAAGAAGTGTCTGGGGCACAAGCATGTCAGGCAGGAGGAACAGCAGAGGCAAAGGCCAGGAGATAAGCATGGCTAGAGGGTGGTGTGCACCAGAGGAGGGAGGGCAGGGAACAGGGAGGGGTCACAGCAAGGCTTAATAAGCCAAGGCAGTCTGGATTTTGGTTTATGTGCCACAAGAGGCCACTGAAGGGTGCCAAGCAAAGGCACAATATTATGTGACTTCTGGTTTTAAAGGGCACTATGGCTCCTGGATCCTGAGAGGAGGACAGGGTGGAGACAAGGCACATGGGTACAGCTGTAGCAGTGAGGGGCAAGGTGGAGGGGTAGTGGGGTGGGCGTGGGGCAGGGGTGCCTCTGGATATGCATTTGGGAGGCAGTGATGATAAATGACTGACTGGAAATGAACAGTGTATATACACCCTTTGACCAAGTCCCTCTGAAAATTTATCCTTCGGTCTTGATATATGCCGATTCTTGATAACTGAGAACGTTCCAAAAGTGCAACAAGAAGTGGTGGATTAAATGCTCACTGACCAGGCATCGACAGAGCCTCAAGCGGCCCTCACAGAAAATGAGGTGGGTCTTGTGGTACCTACTCAGAAAAGTAGCAGGATACACATTTAAGCCAAAATAAGCCTGTTGAAAAATGTCCATATGTACAATGTAGACTAAATCCGATTTAAAAAATTACTTTCCGTGCCTGTATGCATATCCACACATGAAAAGTCTGGGGAAGAAGAGTCACCAAACTATTAACAGGGTGTTCTCTCTGGGAGTTGCATGATGAGAACTTTCTTTTCTCCTTTGTTTTACTTACTCTTTTTTTTTTAAATGATAAGCATGTTTCCAATTTTATAATTAGGAAAAAATGGTATCAAAAAAAAAAAAGGAAAAAATGGTATCTTTCCATTTATGTTTAAATCCTGTCCCTGACTCTTATAAATAAGAAAATTCCCCGCGGGAGTGGGAGGGATCAGTGGGGTGCAGGGCCCCAGACAGCCAGCTGTCTGAAAAGTAACTGATCTCTATCCCTGGGACTCATCTCATCCCCCCAAAAGAATGACTCAGAAAGTGGCAGACGGTAGCACCAGACACTCAGTCCAGACTTAAAAAACAACAGGGTCCCAATTCTAACGGGAAGAAACTCAGGGAATCTAGCAGCCTTGGGCCTTTCTCTGGATAAAAGCTCCCAGAACAAAATCCAAACAATGAAGGGTGAAGTCAAAATAGAGCACAGACTTGGCGAAGCCATGGTAAAAGGTCTGACGGTAAACACTGAAGCCACTTAGAGACCAAATAGATATGAGACAATTGTGCACACTTGGGCTACAGACCGGAATGCAATGTTCTCATCCGAAGCCCTGAGCTTAGCTAACAAAAGCCAGAGGAGAGCCGGCTGCGTGGGTGCAGCAACCCCCCCAACCCCGGCCTCATTTTCCATAGCAGCCAGTCCACTTAAATCCATCTTCAATGGAAACAGAGTGTTTAAACACGGCTACTCTGACCTTCTAATCTTTTTTTGTAATTTATTAAGCCGATGAGATATTTTTAAAAATGCCTCTTGTGATTTAAAAAAAATTAAATCTCAATAATTCCTCTTGTTTCTATTAATGCCAATTTCAATGCCATAATTATATTGACAAAATACACATGAAAAAGAAGCCTAGATTCTGCTTGGCTGGTGTCTTCTTCAAAAAGGAAAACCATGATTTGCTCACACTGGATGAGCAAACTTTAGGAACCTATGCTCTTATAAATGCCTGTGTGATCTAAAACCATCTGTTCCTGGGGCAAGGGGGAGAAGTAAGTAGCAACACTCCCTCGAGAGAGCAGTTCAAAACCTTTCCATCTGGAAAGAGGAGGATCTTGGTTTGGTTGCTTTGAAAGGCATCCTGCCCATACTTCAAAGGGATACCATGCAGGGGGATCTACCGGTTGCTTTGAAGCTATCATCCAGAAATTTCTCTGTGAAAACTAACTTTAGAGCTTTGCTTTTACAACCTGGTCATATATGATTTCAGTGTTGTGGTTAAAATGTTAGATTCACACCCTTGCAGCAGAAAACCCTCTGCATGGAGGCCAGGCAGTAAACACTGCGGGTGGAGAACAAATCAGCCCCCTCACTGGAGAGCCAGGGAGGAGGCAGAGGGAGGAACAGACGCCTGGACCACAGGCTAAAAGGCAGCAGGGGTTTGATGGTCAGCGGATTAGTGCCTTACAGGCCTGATCTGCCTCCTTTCTCCTGGGCTAGGCAAGGGAGGGAACTTGTGCCATGAAACACAAAATGTATGCAGTATTAGTAATAATATAACATCAACAGCCTCATCGGCTCATCAGCTACTACTTATGAAGCTTTTTGCTGCATATCTGGCACCAAGCTAACCTCTCCATGCACCTTATCTCATTGTAGCCTCCTGCGACCCGGGTGGGTAGGTGTCCTGATCTTACAGGCCACCTAAGTACCAGTGCAAGACTGGGCAGCTAACAATGGCAGAGCCACTTTGGATGAATGACTGTCTGACTCCAAAGTCCGGGTTCCTCACCATGTGCCCATATTTATTCCCTGCTTGGTGGCACTAACATGTTGGAAGCAAGTGGTCTCTAGAATGGGATGAAAGTCAGGTGCTGGGTGACTGTCCATTGGTTTGCATGGGATTGATAAAAGGTGCCTGTAAGAGCTTTTGACACAAAGCTGCCTTGAGGCCAGTAAACGTACTAAAGTGTGTGCTAAATGTTAGTGGATGAAGCCTGAAACTTCTTATTACACTCAGAAAGGGGAACAGCTGGGTCTGAGTTCTGGGTCTGAATTCTAAGTTCAGGTTCTGACCCTCACTCCAGCCACTCTATGTCCCCAGGCAAGTCTCTGGGTCAAAGGCCCCTCCCTGGCCCTGCCCTCCTCTGATGTGGGGAAATGTGCCCTGGCTACCTGACAAGGTTGCTGAAGGGTTACAATGAGGTAATACAGTTATGAATCAGTGTTTCGTGATTGCTTTCGCAGAGGTCTGGCTTTTACAGAACACTTCAAATTCAGATGACAGCGTATTCTTATGTCTCAGATCCTACTGATTTTGCCTAAAAGAAGATCTAATGTTTTGACCATGAAAGCACAGTGGATACCCTGACAATCTTCAAGAGGAAGTGGCAATCTCTGGGGTGGAGGTCACTGACTTACAGCCAGCCTCCCTGCTCCCCACCAATCCCCAATAATGTCTCTCATGTGGTTGGCAGTTTTATAAAATTGGGATTTGGAAGCTTTTGAGTCTGGCATGCACCACTAGTTGCAATAATTCTTACTTACTCCTATTGCCTTATAGGAGCCATTCTGCACATTTATATTAATCTGCCTGGCCCAGAAAAGATTTTTACCCTGCATCGAGGGGTTAACTGATTAATTTGTTTTTCTTTTCATGAACTCATTATTCAACAAATATTTGTTGTGGATGTTTGTCCGGAGAAGTACGTCTGACTACTATTAGAGAGAGAGAGGAATGAACCAAACAGAGTGCTTGTTCTCATGGAATTTCTAGCCTGGCAGCAAAAACAGCCATTCTAGAAGAAATGACCAGCGCAACAGGCTTCAAGAACCCAAATGTAGGGCTTGCCAGCCCACACTTCAAGCCTAGTGGCTGGTGGATCACAAAATTCCCAGAATAAAGGAACTTGAGCCCTAGCTTTAAGGTCCACATTGTGTATTTTTGAGATCACATTCCCCTCCGCCAATTCTGATGGAACTATGGCTAGCAACATCTGAGTCACACCCTATGTGCTTCAAATAGTCTTGTGATGTTGTTAGTTTTTTATACTTTCTTATTGTTTCACTCACCCTTGGGCTCACTTTTGCTAATTTTCATTCAAAGCTACATTTATTTATGAAGCATCTTGGATTTCAGTCTCAAATGTCCATCACTATGAAGATAATCTATCCTTGTCTTAGAGACTAGAGCGACATAAAAGAGGGAGCAGGGGCTCTGGAAGCAGGAGGGCACTGGAGGCTGCCCACCTGCTTCCTTGGCTGTGAGGCCCTTGGCAAATATCTTGGCATTAGCATGCCAATGGGCCTCACCCGAACCTGCCCAGAACAGTGACTGGTGTAGGAAATTGGACAGGGATGAGGGGATAGAGACAAAGCAACAAACAATGCTGCCAGCCAACTAGAAATTTTGAGGAATGCCTAAAAGATAGAGGGAAGGAATCCCATCTATGAATAACTTAAAAGAAAAGAAAACTTTAGATCAAAATACGGGTAGTAATATTTTCCATAGAAGGAATGGTATGCAGTTGAGTCCACAGTCAAGGTGGAGAGAGAGGAAGCCTTGGGGCATTCATTGGGAGGCTGCTTTTAGGACTGCTGGCCCTTCCCCAGTGTATTAATTATAGAGGCGCTCACCCACAGGCTGAAGCCCAGAGTGTGGACACTGGCGCAGGAAGGCAGGGCAATACCCTAGGAAGTCAATATTCCGAAGGTAGGCAGGAGCACTCATACCTAAGGTACACAGCTTGTACACAGCATGTTGTACCCCAACTCCACAATCACCAGGGTCATGTTACATCAAATAGTATGGGCAGAGGGAGGGGGATTCTCAAATACAAAGATGAACAGACAAACAAACAAACAAACAAAAAAACAAAGATGAACAGACAACCAAGAATGAGCAAACATTTGGGGAAAATCAACACCCTAAAAGATAGGCACCAAATTTAATTAACCAAAGAACTAATACCCAGTGAAAGAGAGTTAATAGAGCAAACAGGGGAAGACTTTAGAATGCAAGAAATTAATAAATTAACATCCCTAGAGAGATTTAAGAGGACATTTCATCCATGAAAAAGAAACAACTAGATATCCTAAAAGTTATAATTTTATTAACATTTTAAAAAGATAAACTAAATAGGGACACCTGGGTGGCTCAGTGGCTGAGCGTCTGTCTTTGGCTCAGGGCATGATCCCGGGGTTCTGGGGTCGAGTGCCGCATCAGGCTCCCTGTGAGATGCCTGCTTCTCCCTCTGCCCCTGTCTCTGCCTCTCTCTGTCTCTCATGAATAAATAAATAAAATCTTAAAAAAAAAAAAGATAAGCTAAATAGCAGAAACAGATAAAAGATGCTGTAGAAAATCAAGCCAAACAATTATATAAGAACACGGTATAAAAAGACAAAAATAAAATGTGGAAGAAAAATTAAGAGAGTTGAAAGCACAGATCTGGGCCAATATTTGTGCAACAGAAATTCCAGAGAATAGTATAGATAAAATGGAAGATGATGATGATGATGATGATGATGATGATGATGATAATAATAATAATAATAATTTCCAATGCTAAAGAAGGACACAAACCTTCAAATTGAAAAGATACACCTACTGGGACAGATATCAATACTGATCTATTCATATGGATAAAAGATACAACCTATTAGAAAACATCTTTACTATATATGCACACAATAATAGTGATTTGAAATCACTAAGAAATCAACTAAGAAATATAAGGAAAAATTGACAAGTTCAGATAAATCAACCAGATTAAACAAAATTAAGTAGGATATATTGCAGTGGTTTGCTAATTAACATAACAATTTTCTGTCTTATTAAAAATGCAGATTCCAAACACTCCATTCACGACCCTACTACCCTCTCCCCCATCTAATTCTGTACCTGAGTGGGAAATTTCACATTTTTAATAAGCAGCCCAGGTAATTCTGATGTAGGTGGTTTGGGACTATACTTTAAGACTCACCAGGTTAAAAAACTCAGTGAATAGCTTGATTTAACAGATATATTGAGAACTTTGTACCAAAAGGAGAATAATTATTATTCTTTTGAAATGCCACGGAGCAGTCATAAAAATGATCTTATAGAGCACAAGCAAAACCTCAAAAACTTCCAAAAACCAGAAACCAAACAAATTACTGATCATAATGTAGTAAAATTAGAAATTAACACAAAAGGACAGCAAGAGAGAGAGAGAGAAGAGAGAAAAAAGCTATTTACTTAGAACATTTGTAAGAATTCTCCTATATATAAAGGGAACTCCCTCCCCTCCCCAATCACAAACAAATTAGAAATAAATGACAATAGAACACTACACACATGGAAAAATTTGTGGGATGAGGACAAAGCAGTGTTCGGAGGAAAACTTACAGCCTTAAAATTTTTGTATTAGAAAACAAGACTGAAGATAGATGAATTAAGCATTTAACTTAACACACCAGGCCATAAAATGGGTGTGGGGAGAGAACCAAAGCAATAAATTAAACCATAAAGTTTAAGGAAAGAATCAAGATAAAAGTAGAAATGAACTGAAATAGTAGCCAATAAATGAAGGAGTGAATAAATAAGTAAATGATGAAATAAAGTATACTTTATATAAATAAAGTATAAATTTATATACTTTATATAAATAAATAAATAAAGCTCAATAAAAATAAAAGCTGGGCATGGTTTGGCTAGGTAAGTGGAGAGAACATTTCATATATTAGATGCCATATTATACAATACAAAATAATGTAAAAATATCTAAGAAAACCTAAGTAGGCTCTAACCACAAGAAATAAATTGCATTATTTATTCCAGTAGTGACTCAGAGGTCAGTTATTTTTTACTTTCACTAAGACTGAAAAGGATGCTTTAGTAACTCAGATACCATCTGGTGTCTTCACTTATAGAAACACTCTACTAGGTGAAAGAATTCCCACATCTAGCACTTCTGGACCTGTACTTCATGGGCAGTTAGTGCTTGTTCAGCATCATTCCACATGAATTGTTCATCCACATGAAGAATTCCTATACAGCTGGCTTTGTGCTGTCTGACCCTCCTGTCCAGGGCCCTGCCTAATGCCATCAGTCACACTGTCCTTTGGTCTGAGATGCCTAGGTGGGCATCTCTGGGTGCATTCAGGGCATCTTGCCCCCCAATGGCTCTGGGTACCAGAGGGGCTAAGTCAGGGGCCTCTGGAAAGGGAAAAGACCTCTTTCTCCTCTTGTCAGAAATAGGCAAAGATATCTAAACCAGAAGCTGGTGATCTCAGGCCAAATCTGGCCAGCCATATTTTGTTTAATCTATAGAAAATAGTGAGTTAGTATTCAACATTAAAAAATTTGGAGAAACCAAACACAAAGAAACTCAGATGCCTGGTTTCTCTTAAAATCTGATATCACTGAGCCCTTGTTTCCACACAAGACAGCCAAGCTGGGTTGGCAACACCATTCCCTAGATCCCACCATTCCTTGCCATGCCCTGATACCCAAGCCAAAGGCTGTTATCCATCTGCCTCACTATGTCACTTAAAATATTCAAATATTCATTTGAATATTCATCTTCCAGGGAAGATGTAAAAGAGGAGGATAAGCCCACCTTATCCCATGGATACAACTAGATAACACCCACATCAGTGTAAATAACCCAGAAAGTGACCTGAAGAATGGCAGAACAGACTCTCCACAGCTAAATGTAGAGAAGATGCCACATAGAAGAAGGTAGGATGATCCCAGATGCCGTTGGGAGCTAAATGGACATGTGGGGCTGTCCATGGGACATTGCGGGTGTGCAGAAGAAACAGAAACAGACCCTCACACCAGGTACCCAAGCATGGGTAACCTTGCATGAGGAAGACACATTCCCATAACATTTGGTTGTGAAAACCAGAGGGGCCAAATCTCACAAGTTCTTTTTATTAGTAAGGCTTAACACCTGAAACTTTAAAAATCAGTGGCTTGGCTCTGGGAGATCTAAGAGGCTGAGAAGAAACCTTGCCCTTAGAGAGGCAGCCCAACAAACAACCCTGTGGAGATACAGCATAGAAGCAGTAGTTTTAAAAATGCTTAGGGTAGACTGGAGGGACATTTGTTTCCTTGTCTCACAGTGTGTGCTGGAGGGGCAGGGATCTTCAGTAGACTACTCCAGGAACACAGGAGTTGGCCAGTGCCATTTCCCTCACCTGTCCTTCAGCCTAGACACACAGACACCTATGGGGACCAGGATAGCACCAACACTTTCTACCTGGTTTGCTAACAGTGTGCCTGCTCCCAAGATCTCCTGTGGATACACTCTCCCCAATATGCCCTTGGCTAGAGCCCATCCAGAGTGATGCCACAAGCCTGGCAGTGTGCAAGCAGTCCCATCAGGGCCCAGTACCTCTAAAATTGAATCTTGCTCTGGAGAGAGAAGATAATTACATATACCTACCCAACTATGGTTCCAGCAGTAGGCTGGAGCAGACATTTGGTCTGACTGCAAGCCCCGCCCACCAACAAAAGTTTCTCAGGGGGCAACACAGGGAAAGTACCCCATAGTTTGGGGCTACTGCATCTCTGGCAAATGGCTGGTCTGACTCAACTCAAGTCCAAGGTGTCCCCAGACTGGCCCACTAACAACACAGTGACCAAACACTGCCCTAACTGGGCAAGGAAAGCCACTGAAAATGACTGGACTGACAGGAACAGTGGCTCAGCTACAACAGTCGGGCACATGCAACACACATGGGAGACACCTCTGAGGTTCTAGAAAACAGGGGACATTGCACTGCAGGCCACTATAGGACCTCTTCTTCATAAGGCCACTACTCTCAAGACCAGGAGATGTAGCTGACTTTCCTAACATATAGAAAGAGACACGGAGAGTTAGACAAAATGAAGAGACAGAAGAATATGTCCCAAATGAAAGAATGGGACAAAATCACAGAAAGGGATCTAAATAAAACAAAGATAAATAACATACCTGATAGAGAATTTAAAGTAATGGTTCTAAAGATACTCACTGGACTTAAAGAGTGGAAGACTTCAGTGAGATTCAATAAAGAGAAAACATAAAAATGAACCATTAGAGAAGAACTCCATACCTTAAATGAAAAATACCCTAGAAGGAATGAATAGTAAGCTAGAGGAAGTAGAACAGATCAGTGACCTAGAGGTCAGAGTAATGGAAAGCAATCAAGCTGAACAGGAGAGAGAGAAAAAAAATTGTAACAAAAAATGAAAATAGGGCCACCTGGGTAGCTCAGTTGGTTAAGCTGATGACTCTTGATTTTGGCTCATGTCATGATCTCAGGGTTCTGGGACCAAGCCCCAAGATTCTCTCTCCCTCTGACCTTCCCCACCCCTGAGAGCATGCATGCACTCTCTCTCTCTAAAAGAGAAAATAGATTAAGGGAACTCAGTGACAACATCAAGCATAATGTTTGTATTATAGGGATCCCAGAAGAGGAGAAAGAAAATTTATCTGTAGAAACGATAACTGAAATCTGGAGAAGGAAACAGAAATCCAGATCCAGGAGGCACAGAGAGTACCCAACAAAATCAACTCAATGAGGTTCACATCAAGACATACAGTAATTAAAATTGCAAAAATACTAATAAAGAGAGAATTTTAAAAGGAGCAAGAGAAAACAGTCATATACAAGGGAAATCCCAAAAGGCTTCCAGCAGATTTCTCTGCATAGACTTAGTAGGCCAGGAGTGGCATGGTATATTCAAAGTGCTCAAAACAAAACAAAACCTGCAACCAGGAACACTCTATCCAGCAAGGCTATCATTCATAGAAGGAGAGATAGTTTCCTAGATAAAAGTTAAAGAAATTCATGACCACTAAACCAGCCTTATGAAAAATGTTAAAGAGGACTCTTTGAATGGAAAGGAAAGACCCTAAGTAGGAGTCAGAAACGTAAGAAGTGCAAAAGCAGTAAAATTAAGTATATCTATAAAAATCAAGGGATTCACAAAATAAAAGAATACAAAGTATGATAGCATAGTAATAAGTAAATACCTATCAATAAGTACTTTGGAACAAATGCTCCAATCAAAAGACATAGGATGTTAGAGTGGATAAAAAAACAAGACCCATCCATATGCTGCTTACACGAGACTCATTACAGACATAAAGATACATGCAGATTGAAGGGAAAGGGATGGAAAAGCATTTATCATGCAAACGGAAGTGAAAATAAAGCTGGGATAGCGATACTTATATCAGACAAAATAGACTTTAAAACAAAGACATAACAGAGACAAAGAAGGACACTATTTAATCATAAAGGGAACAATCCATCAAGAAGATATAACAATTGTAAATATTTACATACCCAACATAGGAGGATCCAAATACATAAAGCAGGTAACAACAAACAGAAAGGAAGTAATCAATAGTAATACAATAATAGTAGGGGACTTTAACACCACATTTATGTCAATGGATAGATCTTCTAAACAGAAAATCAACAAGGAAACAGTGACTTTGAATGACATATTGGACCAGATGGGTCTAACAGATATATTCAGAACATTCTATCCTAAAACAGCAGAATACACATTCTTTTCAAATGCAACATGGAACATTCTCCAGAATAAATCCATATTAGGCCACAAAACAAGTTTCAATGAATTCAAAAAGACTGAAGTCATACCATGCATCTTTTCTGACCACAACACCATGAAACTAGAAATCAACCACAAGAAAAAAATCTGAAAAGCACACAAATACATTAAGATTAAGTAACATGCTACTAAAAATGAATGAATCAACCAAGAAATCAAAATAGAAATAAAAAAATACATGGAAGCAAATTAAATTGAAAACACAATGGTCCAAAATCCTTGGGATGCAGCAAAAGCTGTTCTAAGAGGGAAGTTTATAACAATACAGGCCTACCTCAAGAAGCAAGAAAAAAATCTCAAAAAAAAAAAAAAAAAAAAAACCAGAAAAAAACAACTTAACTTTGTACCTAAAGGAGCTAGAAAAAGAACAAACAAAACCCCAACCAATAGAAGGAAGGGAATAATAAAGATTAGAACAGAAATAAATGAAATAGAAACTTAAAAAAACAATAGAACAAATCAGGAGCTGATTCTTTGAAAAAATAACTAAACTGATAAACCTAGCCAGACTCATTGAGAGACAGAGACAGAGACAGAGATGGAGAGAGAGAATTCAAACAAAATCATAAATGAAAGAAAATAACAAACATCACCAAAACACAAAGGATTATAAGAGACTATTGTACAAAATTATATGCCCACAAATTGGACAACCTAGAAGAAACTGATGAATTCCTAGAAACATATAACCTCCCAAAACTGAAGAAAGAAATAGAAAATTTGAACAGGATAGAAACCAGTAATGAAATTGAATCAGTAATCAAAAAAAAAAAAAAAAAAAAACTCCCAACAGACAAAAGCTTAGGGTCAGATGGCTTCACAGGTGAATTCTACCAAACATTTAAAGAAGAGATAATATCTACTGTCCTCAAACTATTCCAAAAATTAGAAGAGGAAGGAAAACTTCAAAATTCATTCTATGAGGCCAGTATTATCCTGACACCAAAACCAGATAAATATGCTACAAAAAAAGAGAATTATAGATCAATGTCACTGATAAACATGGTTGCAAAAATCCTCAACAAAATATCAGCAAACTAAATCCAACAATACATTAAAGAAATCATGCACCATGATCAACTGGTATTTATTTCTGGGCTGCAAGGGTGGTTCAATATTTGCAAAACAATCAATGTGATACACCACATCAACAAGAGAAAGGATGAAAACCATATGGTCATTTCAATTGACCATAGAAATGGACATAGAAAACATGTGGCAAAGTACAATATCCATTCATGATAAAAAAAAAAAACCATCAACAAAGTAGGTTTAGAGGGGACATACCTCAACATAATAAAGGCCATATATGAAAAACTCATGGCTAACATCATACTAAGATGAAAAACTGAGAGCTTTCCCCCTAAGGTCAGAATCAAGACAAGGAAACTATAGAGAAAGGATGCCCACTCTCACAGGTTTTATTCAATATAGTATTCAAGTCCTAGCCACAGCAGTTGGACAAGGAAAGAAAGAAGAAAGAAAGAAAGAAAGAAAGAAAGAAAGAAAGAAAGAAAGAAAGAAAGAAAGAAAGAAAGAAGGAAGGAAGGAAGGAAGGAAGGAAGGAAGGAAGGAAGGAAGGAAGGAAGGAAGGAAAGAAAGAAAGAAAGAAAGAAAGAAAGAAAGAAAGAAAGAAAGAAAGAAAGAGAAAGAGAAAGAAAGAAAAGGAAAAGAGAAGAAAGGAAAGGAAAGGAAAGAAAAAAGAAAAGAAAAGAAAGAAAAGAAAAGAAAAGGAAAGAAAAGGCATCTAAATCAGCAAGGAAGAAGTCAAACTTTCACTATCTGCAAACAACATTATACTATATATAGAAATCTCTAAAAACTGCACTAAAATACAACTAGAACTGATTAATGAATTCAGTAAAGTCACAGGATACAAAAATCAATGTACAGAAATTTGTTGCATTTCTAAGCACTAATAATGAGGTAGCAGAAAGAGAATTTAGCAATTCCACTTACAATGATACCAAAAAGAATAAAATACCTAGGAATAAACATAACCAAAGAAGTGAAAGATCTGTACTCTGAAAACTATACAGCACTGATGAAAGAGCTTGAAGATGACACAAACAAATGGAAAGATAGTCTATGCTCATGGATTGGAAGAACAGACCCTGTTAAAATGTCCACACTACCCCAAAAGCAATCTACAGATTTAATGCAATGCCTATCAAAATGCCAACAGCATTTTTCACAGAAAGAACAAATAATCCTTAAATTTGTGTGGAACCATGAAAGATCCCAAATAGCCAACGTGATCTAGAAAAAGATGAACAAAACTGGCGGTATCACATTCCCAGATTTCCAGATATACTACAAAGCTATAGTAATCAAAGCAGTATGGTAGTGGCACAAAAACAGACATATAGATCAATGACACAGAATAGGGAGCCCAGAAATAAACACACAATTATATGGTCAATTAATCTTCAGCAAGTAGGCAAGAATGTGCAATGGGAAAAAGACAGTCTCTTCAACAAATGGTGTTGAGAAAACTGGAAAGCTACATGCAAAAGAATTAAACAGACCCTTTTCTTACACCATATACAAAAATAAACTCAAACAGATAAAGGAGTTGAAGGCATAAAAATCCTAAAAGAGAGCACAGGTAGTAATGCCTCTGATATTGGCCATAGTAACATTTTTCTAGATATATCTCCTGAGGCAAGGGAAACAAAAGCTACCAGGACTACATTAAAATGAAAAGCTTCTGGGGCGCCTGGGTAGCTCAGTCGGTTAAGCATCCGACTCTTGATTTTGGCTCAGGTCATAGGGTCAGGGTCCTGGGATTGAGCCCTACGCCAAGCTCCCTACTGAACAAGGAGTATTCCTTCCTCTCCTCTGCCCCTCTTCTGTGCTCTCTCTTTTTCAATAAAATAAAAAAAAAAATCTTAAAAAAAAAAAACACAAAAAGCTTCTGCACAGCAAAGGAAACAATAAGCAAACGAAAAGACAATGTACTGAAAGGGAGAAGATATCCCATTATTAGAAGATATCCCAAGGATTAGTATCCAAAATGTAAAGGACTTACACAACAACAAAAAAACAAATAATCCAATTAAAAATGGGCAGAAGACATGAACAGAAACTTCTCTAAAGACATCCAGATGGCCAACAGGCACATCAAAAGATGTTCAACATCACTGATCATCAGGGAAATCCATGTTTATTACAGCATTATTCATAATAGCCAAATTATGGAGGCAGCCCAAGTGTCCCATGATAAATGGCTAAAGATGTTGTGACATATAACACAATGGAATATTACTCAGCCAAAAAAAGAATGAAATCCTGTCATTTGCAACAACATGGATGGAGCTAGAGAGCATTATGTTAAGTAAAATAAGTCAGTTAGTGAAAGACAAATACCATGTGACTGACTCATGTGGAATTTAAGAAACAAAACAAAGAAAAAAAAAAAGAGAGAGAAACCAAAAACTATAGAGAAAACCAGATGGTCACAAGAGGGGAGGGAGTAGGGGTAGGGGGGAAAACAGGTGAAGGGGATTAAGAGTACACTTATTGTGATGAGCACTGAGTCATGCACAGAATTGTTCAATCACTATATTGTACACCTGAAACTAATATAACATTGCACTTAACTATACTGGAATTAAAATAAAATATAACAGCAACAATGACAACCACAGCAAAATACAAGGCCAGCCAATGAGACACATCTATGAGTCAAAGCCAGCTCTTGCAGTCCCGGGTCCAGGACCTCCCCGATGGCCACACCCACTTCTATTCATGACTATATTTCTACTCATCTTAAAATCCAGCTTAATTTTTTCAAGTCATAACTAATAATTCCTTTCCCACATGCCCCTATTTTCTCTGGATTGTTTTTTTCTTCTAGTTTGAAATATATTTTGAATGTGACCAAAGTGAGAAAAACCAAATATGAAGCATTCATATTCATTTTCTTAATAATGTTTTAATAACACAAAATTACTTTTCTATTTATCTAAAATTCACCTCTTTAAATTGTCAAAAACCTAAATAAAATAATTTTCTATGAAAATATTTCTAGGGGTGCCCAGGTGACTCAGTTGGTTAAGTGTCTGCCTTAGAGGCTCTCAGATCCTGATCTGGGAGTCCTGGGATCAAGCCCCACATTGGCCTCCCTGCTCAATGCGGAGTCTGCTTCTCCCTCTCTTTCTGCCCCTTCCCACCTCACTAAGAGAGAGTGCTCTCTCTCTCTCTTTCATGCATACTTTCTCCTTTTGTAAAATAAATAAATAAAATCTTAAAAAACAAAGAAAGAAAATATTTCTAAAATGTATTAGGGCTTTCTTGTCTTCTTAAAACATAATTTGGTCTTTCCTTGATACTAATGGTCAATGTTCTGGATAGAAGTTGATCTGTAATAAAGGAGATGCTGTCGGAACTCTTACCGTTTTATATCTTTTATTTACTATTTTAAGTAACATCCTCTATCACCCAAGTTCCCAGAAGTCACCCAAGTTTTGAGGATATGGTTTTTGAGGACAGTGCCAAGCTCTCTCCCATCCCTTTCTGGCTTTTGTGAACCTTCTGGATTTTTGTTGTTTATTTTGTTTTTTACTTTATAGTTATCTTAATTTTGTATGAGGAAGAAGAGATTCTAACTTGAATTTTAAAATTCCTTTCTTTTATAGTCTCCAGATCCAACCCACAAAGTCCAAATTATCTCCAAAACTTTCCTTTCATATGAGGTAAACTGAAGTCTTCAAGCCTTCTGATTCAGAATCACTGGGAGTTCTTGTGTTAAAAACTATACTCTCCTAGATACAAATTCTGTTAGTTTCAAAATTAGATCTAAAATATGCATTTTAAACAAATATCCTAATTGATTCTTGTGCATATCAAATTTTGAGATCCACAGCTCTCTCTTTTCTTAAAACTGGTTCTAAAATATTGCTGCAAAATACATTCATGTATTTTGGTGCTTAAAAACAGAACGAAACAAAAACATGCCTGAGCCCAAACCCAGGATCAGAATCTGAGCCTCTGAAGGTAGGACCGGTTTCTTTTACTTAGCTTTTACCTTTTTTTGTTTTTAGATTTTATTTATTTATTCATGAGAAACACTGAGAGAGGCAGAGACATATGCAGAGGGAGAAATAAGACTCGATCCCAGGACCCCGGGATCACAACCTGAGCCGAAGGCAGATGCTCAACTACTGAGCCACCCAGGTGCCACTCATCTATGCCTTTCTTTGTCTTGGTACCATTCACAGGTGGGTTTTTACTTTTTATGTTGTGCTTATTATAGATTTCGTATGCTGTTTGTAGGAAACAACAGAGAGAGACAGCCCATGAACCCTTCATCCAATTTCCCCATGGTAACACTTTGCATAATTAAAGCACCACAGCACAATTGGGAAGTTGACATTACAATCCTACTAAGCTTCTTCAACTAGGTCTCCTTTTAAACTTTTCTTTATTTCTTTCTCTGCTGATGCTTAGCTCTATTGAAGCAGAGTATCTCCTCCTTAATGTGCTAGCTTAAAAAGAAAAAAAAACACTTTTTATTTTGAAAAAAAAAAAAAAAGGTAAAACCCACAGAAAACATAGCAGAATAGTATTAAGGAAGGGTATAATAAATACCCAAACACCCTTCACCTACATTCACTGGTTCTTCACCAATTCTGAGAAGACCTGAAAACAAAGACCTTCTCTTACACAAACACAATATAATCATCAAATTCAGGAAATTTAACATCAATACAATATTATTATCTAATATAGTGAATTTTCAAATTTTCAAAACCATCCTTACATTTAGGGCAATTACCCCCCCCCCCCCCACACACACACACATCACCCTGTCCCTTGCATCTCATGCAGCATAACTGGTATCTTGTTAGCCTCTTTTATCTGGAATAGTCTTTCTCATGCCATGGATAGTTTTGAAGACTCCAGGCCAGCAGGTAATTCCTCAATCTGGCTTTGTCTGTTTTTTTCCTCATCGGATTTCATTTTTAAAAAAACACCTTTCCATCAATGTTCCCAGCTATGGGTTCATTGAGGAGATACTTGGCAGAGGAGAGGTCTTCTCGATCCTAAGCACAGCTGGTAGATGGCTACCTCTCAGCACTTTGCTTCTAGGCAGAACCTCAATCACGCTCATAACAGACAGTGCCCGTACAGAGAACTGGGTGCTCTGGGGAGCAAAAAGCAGCTCAGTGTGATTCTCAGCCCATGATCGTTAATTGCAAGGAACAAGGAGTCATGGGGTACAGGTTTCCAGTCTGGGTTCCTCCGAGGCCTGGGTGAGCATCATCCTTTCCCTGCTTCTCAGTTTCCCCAAACTACAAAATGAGAATGCAAATTCTCTCAAGAACGCCTCTCTCAAAGCACCCTAGCATTTGGGTGCCTACATGGCTCAGTTGGTTATGTGTCTGTCTCTGGCTTGGGTCATGATCCAGGGTCCTGGGATTGAATCCCACATTTGGCTCCCTGCTCAGTGGGGAGTCTGCTTCTCCCTCTCCCCCTCCTCCCTGCTGCTCTCTCTCACACCCTCTCCCTTTCCCAAATAATTAAATAAAATCTTAAAAAAAAAAAAAAAAAAGGAAAGAAAACACCTAGCACTTAACTCACAGGGTTTTTTTTTTTTTTTTTTTTTTTTATTTATTTATGATAGTCACAGAGAGAGAGAGAGAGAGGCAGAGACACAGGCAGAGGAAGAAGCAGGCTCCATGCACCGGGAGCCCGATGTGGGATTCGATCCCGGGTCTCCAGGATCGCGCCCTGGGCCAAAGGCAGGCGCCAAACCGCTGCGCCACCCAGGGATCCCAACTCACAGGGTTAATGCAAGAATGGATGTTATGCACTCAACATAGTGCATAGCAATTTTTAGGTATTCACTTAATATGAGCTTCTACTATCTTTTTTTTTTTTTTTTGAGTTTCTACTATCTTAAAAAAATATATCATTAAGTCAAATCCCATGAATGTTATTTTAAATCTAGTGGGTGGGCCTGAGGTTTTTGTTAAAGCCAAATCCTGCTGTTATCTGCATCATCTTCCCAGGTGTAGATGAAGATGCTCTCTAGGGGCCCATCCTACCACCCAACTGCTTGGCTATGGCAGAGACCCTGGCCCTTTGTGGGGTTACAAGGTGAAATCCATCTTACCATTACATCCTGAATAGTTAAGAGGATCCTTTCTTTGTCTGTACTGCTTGCAGGGTCTGAGCATCCGTGTGCGTTTAGAAGGGAGAAGTTAAAATCACAGGGTGGTTGGAAGGATGGAAGTCTGTCAGTGGAATACTTGGTGCCCTGGGGACAAGCAGACAGAATGGGTGTGAGAAAAGCAACTTCTGTCCCTGAAGACGAGGCTGGGGTCCCTCGTTCCCTCTGTTAGTC
Organism: Canis aureus; assembly: GCF_053574225.1. Lineage (NCBI taxonomy): Eukaryota > Metazoa > Chordata > Mammalia > Carnivora > Canidae > Canis > Canis aureus. The sequence continues at coordinate 58,798,311 of NC_135618.1, read as the reverse complement.
TCCATGCTTCCTGTCTCTCTCCTCACTGTCACCCTCTGATCTTGCTCCCAAGGCTGATCTTGTCAAACCCATCCCTGCCTCACCCATACCACGGCACACACATGCTAAGTAAATGGACTGGAACTCAAACTCAGGCCACTAACAACCTTAGCACTGGCTGAGTGAGTACCAACTGAGTACCTGTGTGGAGATGTGGCCACCACATCTTGAATAAAAAAAGGTGGGATTGTCAAAATAGTGTGGATGGTATATAATCACATCTATGTGAAAATAACAAAAACTAAAGGTGAGGCACCAGGGTGGCTCAGTTGGTTAAGTGTCCAACCTTCGGTTTTGGCTCAGGTCATGATCTCAGGGTCATAGGCTGGATCCCTGAGTCAGGCTCCATGCTCAACGAGGTCTGCTTGGGATTCTCTCTCTCCCATTCCCTCTGACCTTCCCCCTGCTCTCTCTCTCTCTCTCAGATAAATAAATAAATAAATAAATAAATAAATAAATAAATAAATAAATAAATATCTTAAAAAAAATAGTGCTTACTCAGAAGTTATTTATATGGCCATCTAAAACAGAAGTACCCAAACAATGGGATGGCCCTAAAAACGATCCTTCATTTTTTAAGCCTCACCATTGGCATGAATGAAGGAGGGCTAAAGGGACATGCTGCCAGGCTCTGCTGGGGACCAGAAGAGGGGCAGGCTGCTCCACTGGGGGATGCTTGGCCAGCGATGGCACAATAGAATCTTTGCCGTACCCACAGGTGGGGGAGCCATCATGGGCCTCGGCAGAGTCCACGTGTGGCAGATATGATGGGGGCACACAGCTCGGGACTGGTGTTTAATTGTGCATATGTGTTAGCAAGTAACAATGACTTTAAAACACTGAACTGCAATTGCAGGCAGATCACCGTTCACCCCACTCCAGGGTCCATAAAATAGAGGGAAACTCAGAGAAGATACCTAAATTTGGGTACTTCCAATGACTGGGAATGGGCCAGGACTGGAACATTCCAGATGAACTACCTCTACTTGGATATAATCAACACATGCATATAACGAATACAAGAAATCTTTAGTCTAGGGGCATGTGGGTGGCTCAGTTGGTTAAGCATCTGCCTTTGGCTCAGGTCATGATCCAGAGGTCCTGGGAGTCCTCAAGTCAGGCTTCCTGCTCAGTGGGGAGTCTGCTTCTCCCTCGCCCTCTGCCCCTCCCCAACTCATGCTCACTCTCTCTCTCTCACTCTCTCTCAAATAAATAAAATATTTTAAAAAAGAGAAATCTGTATTCTGGATGGGTGTATCCATCTCTGATCTCTGGGGCAGTGGGATTATGAAAAGATTTATTTTCTTTGTATCAGTTGAATTTTTTCATATAGACTGTGCATTATCAGGGGAAAAAAAAAGACATCTTACTAATAGAAAAAAGTGTGCACTTTGTCTCATTCCTGATACATAAATGGGGCCCTATTATCCACTGCAACACAAAGCCCAACATGACTAGACCCAGCACTTTGGCAGAACTCTCTGGAAAGAGGTGTCCTCCTTTCACAGGAGTTCCAAAGCTGCTCAAAACCCTACGGTGGCTTCCCCTCTGACTCAAAGTAGAATCCTTCATCTTTACTATAGTAAAGGGCCTCAAAGCCCTGGGCCATCTGAGCCTTGGCCTTACCTCTTTTTCCTTACCCGCTTGCTCACCCAGCTCCCAGACACACTGGAGCCTAGACACACCTGTCCTCCTGCCTTGGGGCCTCCACACCTGCTGCTCCCATGCCTGGCATGCTCTTCTCCACATGGCTCACTCCCTGGCTTTCTCGAGAACTGCTCACATAGCACCTCATCAATGAGAAGGCTCTGCCTTGTATAGAACATGACCCCTGCCCGTCTTTCTCCAGCCCTTTCTCCGATAAACCCTATCACCTGCTGGTATATGATACCTACTGGTATTGTCTGTTTTATCTTCAGTGTATAGAACAGTGCCCAGGATCTGGAATAGAGACCAGGGCTCACGCAGTGCACACACTTGTCTACGGGGGCGGCTACTCCTCAGCTCCAGCTGCCGCTGTCGTGTAAGATGGGGCTCCCAAATGTTCGTATTTCTCAAGACAAGCCCCAAATTCACATTTTGACATGGAATCTCCTGATTCTTAAATGTCAACTAGTAATTCTTTTCAAAAGCACCATGCACGTCAATGGGCCGGAGGCCAACCGAGCATGTCTGCGGCATGCCTGTCTGTGAACTCGGAGCCGCCAAGAAATTGAAGATCACTAAGGGTACGATTGAAGGCGGAAAGGCTGGTGTGCTTCAACAGTGAAGGTCAGATGCAAAGTACACACGCCGGCACACATTTCCTTTTGCTCCATTTCAGAGCTGCGCTTGCAAACAGTGTGAGGTGGCTGAGTATATTTAGCCACACGCCTTTTTCCCCCCCTCTACCGTTCAGATTGCATCTCTTACGGCTTCTGCCGTGGCCGAAAACCGACGTCACCATTTTACTCTTTCACTTAGCAGGAAAATAACTCCGAGGGGAAATTGACTGTGAAGCCTTACAGTGTGCCCCCTCAAGATGGGGAGAAAAAAAGGAAAGAAAGAAATACAATCAAGCACTCACGGTGGAGAAAATGAAGCGCTGGCAAGAGCAGGGCGATGCTGATTCAGAGCACGCGTGCACACAAGAATGCTAATGGGAGCTTTAATAGCTCGTGAGGGGCAGGCTGCCTTGTGCTGCAGGGAGCTTGGGAGCTTGCAAAGGAAGGAATATATGTTCATTTAACGGGAAGTACCAAGTGGCCAAGGGAGAAGAAGGGAACTACCGCACTTCCCGCGTGCAGGGTGGCCACACATTCTCTGATAGGGGGCCTGGCTAGGACTGTAACAGACTCAACTTGGCTACTGACCAGCCCCCCAGACTAAGAAAGACAATGGCTGTTTGCACAGACATGTGCCCAGATCCTAAGCAAGGGACCGTTCTGTTGATTCAGAAGTGTGTGTGTGTGTGGGGGGGGGGGGGGGGGGGGGAGGTGGGTGTTGAAGGCAGTAAAGTCAACACCACAATTCTGCCTACTGTAAAATCCCACTTCTAGGGACTAAGTAGGAAACAAGGTCATTGGGTTAGTCCATAAAGAAGGGCTTCTTATTTTTCCCCCCAAGAAGACAGAATTTCCAATATATTGTTGGACTTTTGTAGCCAAGATGTGAAACAAAGTGACCCTTTGCTCCTTACCTGTCCTTTCTTTATGAGCAAAGAAGGACATAGAAACAGGCAACACCACCAGAGGGATGTTTCCTGGACAATATTCTCACTGCTTTTATGAATCATGTGTATTTCTTAAAGGTAGGTTTTTGGTATAGAAGTGGCACATAGAAGCAAGATTTTGTTCTTTGAGGGAGGCTGTTGAATCTGCAGCCTGGACCCACAGGTGAACACACACCTGGTGAATAGAGCAGGGGTTGGCTTAGGGGCCTGACTTTGTCCTGCTGCCCTCCGATAATTTTGCTTCTACATAACCATGGAGATGATTTACATGCTCATTCTATGTGTAAAAGCAATGCCTTTGGAATGAGATCCAACCGTCCACGCTCACCCTTGCCAGGTTTCATGGTCTAGTCTGCCCCACTGCCCCTTGTTCCACACTCCCCCGTCACTCATGCTGTGCCTGCACTGTCTCCTTAAACAAGCCCAGCCTCATGGCATCTGTGCATGCTGGTCCCTCTGCCTGCAATGCTTTTCCCATCAGGTTTCAACTGAAATGTCACACTTGAAGGAAATCTCTCTGCTCTCTCTGCCATGTCCAATGCTGCCCTCTTGACCACACTATCCCATCTCCCCGTTTTCTTCATACAATGTGACAATACCTGAAATTATTGTATTATTATTTCTTGGTTTATTCTTGTCTATTGCGTATCCCTGCACCCCACCCCTCACTTCGCCCTGAACATCATATTATATGCTGTCACTGCTTGGGGTTAGACACCAGCCTTATTGACACCTGGACCCTGGGTGCCTAGCAGGGCATCTAGCCCATGGTCTGGGTGCTCATTATAGTGAATGCGAATGTCAGAGTGATGGAACCCAGGGGCAGAAGGAAGGAGGGAAGGTCGCAAAGTGTCCCACGTGCCGCTGTAGCACAAGCCGAGGCCAGTCCTACCTGTGGTCGGTCCCCAGAAGCACCCTTTGCCTTGATGGTCTCATCTCCTCCTGGCTCAAAATCTTCAGAATAGTCCAGAGGTGGCTCGATGTGAAGCCGTGGGCCAGCTTCCGTTCTGATCTGCACAGATTTCTAGACAGAAAAAGATTGTTTCAGACGTGATGGAACAAACAGCTCGAGCCCTCTGAGGGGTGAGCATGGCAGCGGGCTGACCCCGAGGTCATTTGTCCTGGAACAGCAGCAGTCGTGCTATGAGGCACACCAGCCCCGCACCGACTAGTGTGGGCTGGTCCGACGGGTGGCGCCACCTCTGCCCTAAAGTCTTTACGGCTTTCTACCGTGCAAAGCGTGTTCAGAATTTTTTAAATCAACTCTTTTTGGTTTGAAATACTGTTATCAGTAGAATCTTTTTTAAGGATGAATTAATTAATTAATTACTGGATCCCAGGACCCCAGGATCACGACCTGAGCTGAAGGCAGATGCTCCATCACTGAGCCACCCAGGCGCCCCGTATCAGTAGAATTTTAGTGGGTGATAAACTTTCTCAAATTGGCTTTGTGATCCAATAAGTTTAGGAGACCCTGGATTTTTTTTCCCCCTGCAGGACTTCTCGGGGCTGGGGCCAGGGTGACAGTAGCGAGGCACCATGGGAGCCACATTGAAAAGAGGGGACTCCCTCTTGAGTGTCCTGCACATGCACAAATCCACAAGTGAGGGCCTCCTTACACTTTCTGGGCTGGCCTCACTCTCCTGAGGCCTGGCTGCTGGGAGAAAGAAGAGATCTGCCAAGCCAGGTGTACTGAGTTTATTACTCTGCAGAGGGACAGTGATTTAGACCATGCTTTTCCCCTCACACCGTGGGTCAGAAGCCTTCATCCCTGTAATACTCAGCATCGCCACAAGCTTAGTGGACTTAGCTGTTAGCTTGGTGAGGAAGAACATGATGCTGGAGCCCAACTGCCCTGCAGGAGTCTCACTGGTTAGGACTGAACACCTTCCTCATCCACAGGCACACTGCTTGCCCCATCAGCGCTTCCACACCGAGTGCCAAGTCACTTAATGCAGAGGCCTCTGCTCACTTAGTCCTTGTAGACTCTTCTCAGGGGGAAACTGAGGCACCAGGCTACAAGCCTCTCACTAAAGGTCACACAGCCAGGAAGCCGCAAAACCCCAGCAGTTTGGCTCCTGGGGCCTTGCTCTAAACCGGGGGTGGGTCAATGTTTGCTGTCAAGAGTAAGTATATTAGGTTTTGCCAGCCATCTGGTCTCTATCACAGTGTTCAACTGTTCTATCATAGCTTGAAGGCAGCCACAGATAATGCCTAAGTAAATGGGCACGGCTGTGTCTCCAGAACACTTAATTTATAAGAACAGGCTGTCGCTGGATTTGGCCCAAGAGCTATAGTTTGCTGATGGACCCCAGTACTAAACCACCATGCTGTACTGCCCCCAATAGGCATGTGAAGAATAAATGTGCCCAGTCTGGGCTACAGTGGCCTTTGCAGAGAAGAGAAAGAAATTAAGATATTTCCTGAGAATATCTAACACTCAAAAAAGTAGGCAGGGGCTTGGCTATAGATCATTCGAGAAAAAGATCTTGGGGTAGGACCTCGGTGGCTCAGTCGGTTAAGTGTCTGCCTTTGGCTCAGGTCATGATCTCAGGCTCCTGGGATCAAGTCCCCGTATCAGGCTCCCTGCTCAGTGGGAGTCTGCTTCTCCCTCTGCCTCTCCCCTTGTGCTCTCTCTCCCAAATACATTAAAAAAAAAAATTTTTTTTTTTTTTAAGTCTTGAAAAGAAAGAGTAAATAAGAAGAGAGGCAGAGAAAGGCAGGGAGGAGACAGAGGGGCGGAATGAAAGTGCTCTGGGAGATTTTTCCTTCGCTAGGCCATCCAGCTCTCGGCGATGGCCCGCTCTGCTCCGGCTCCAAGTGTGGCCTCGCTGCCTCCCAGGCTGTGTGGACTGGCTCTCAGGGCATTTCTCACGGCAGCAGCAGGGGGTATGGAGGGTAAGTAGTACACCGAATACATAACACCTGGCCAGGAGATCCCTGAGAGCTTTCTTGCCTCGGGCCAGGATGAAGTTGTAAGGGCTTTGAAGTTCATCTCCAAGATGGATTTTCTACCACAATTCTGGGGAGGGCGGGCTCCTCCTTCCTCCTCAGGAACCATTCAATAATGCCCAAATGCTGAAATAGAGACAGAAAGAGAAAAGGGAAAGAGAGAGAGAAGAGGGAGGGCATGAAGGAGGGAGAGAGTGAGGGGGAAATGGGGGACGGGGCAGGGGTGCAGAGGGAGAAGCACCAGGCATGGGGCACAGCCTGCCCCCCCCCCCCCCCGCCCCAAGGTTTCTGTTCCTTTCTCTAGAAAGGGAAGGCTTGGACTAGGACCTCACTACTCCCTGTGTGGTTGGTCCGCGCACCAGCAGTACTGGCTTCTCCTGGGGAGTTTGTGAGAAACGCAGAATTTCAAGCCCCATTTTAGAGCTAGGGATGAAAATCTGCATTTTCGCAGGAGCCCAGGTGACTTGTATGCACACTGAAGTTCCAGTGGCGTGAGATCTATAAAGTTCTGGGGAAGGCTTGGACTAGGACCTCACTACTCCCTGTGTGGTTGGTCCGTGCACCAGCAGTACTGGCTTCTCCTAGCACTAGGTGCTAGTGTTGCCTCTTGTCCCTCATGTGCTCCCTTGTCTTTCGGCAAAAGCACCCTGATTTTCTTTTGGGAAATCCTCTCCCTCCCTCCTCCCAATCCAAGTGTTCACATGGAACTGAGTCTATGGATGGCCGGAGCATAGGACAGGCCCAGCTGATCTGAACATTAGATCCTCCTGGCCCAGAGTGACTAGCTGATTGGTTCAGGAGAGCCAAAGAGATGCAATAGCAGGGTGACAGAATGGAAGATGGGAGCTGATGGTGGCCATCCTGGTACCACAGAGAGCAACATGGGGAAAAGCAGAGTTGAGGGATGGAGAATAAGCCCTGCTACACTGTCTGAGCACCTGGATCCAGCCATGCCTGAACTGGGCATTCCCACTGGGCAAGTGAAAGAGCTGGCATTAATGCAGCTCTGCTGGTCTGGTCTGAATTATAAATACGGGAAAGACCTCCAGGGTTCGAGGAGGAGAGCCCAGGCAGATCTCTCTTCTCTACTGCTTTCCCATCCTCCCCTTCCCCAGAAGTGTCCATCTCCCTTCCTAGGAGCCTGGCATGACTGCTTGCCTTGCCAAAAGGCCAGGAGCAGCAGGCATTAAGGCACTTAATAAGCAAGTTCTTACTGAATACTGACTGCATACAAGGTTCTGGAAGCATGTCAAGATAGCAAAAACTGTAACCATCAATGCCCCGGCCTTAGGGAGTTCACACAGCACACACAGCAGAAGAACATGTTTAGGAAGCAACGTTTGACAAAATTAATGTGGTCCAGAAAGAGTTTTAAATGCTGAGTGGGTGCCTGAGAGGGGAATAAATAGTCTTCCATCTGGCCTGCCCTCCCACCTCAGCCCCAGTGAGGTGCCTCTGCCACCACTGGAGGAGATGGGGAGCCGCCTCACCCACACGAGGACGCCCACCTCCCAATAGGAGCACGAGGCTGGCAGGTTCCAACCCAGCCCCCAGGAGGCGCCCGCTCCCTGCCTCCCACCTTCACATGCTTGCAAGGATGATGCCCGAGCTCCTGGCTGGCTCCCCGCTTGGCACGCTGCTTTACCCGGAGTGGGTGTTTGCAAGTGGCTGCTCTCTCCTGCCTACTTGCAGCGCCCAGACCTGGGTGACCCCTGCAGTATCACCCACATACTGGGACAGGATTTAAAAGTCCTGGTACCCATACACCCATTTTCCAGTTTGCCAGCCCGAGACCAGCTTTTGTCCTCAGCCACACTCAGCCCAATGCCATGACCAGAGTTACCTGTGTGTATCTCCTGCCCTCCCCCCTTAGCAAAGTGTTCTAAGAGATGTGCACTCAAGCTACTGTCAATTAGAAAGAAAGATCAAGGCTACGGGTTGCCCTGTATGGTTGTTCAGGTTGTACAGTATGTAAGTGGCTCCCTCTACAGGTAGGAGAGCTCCGAAGACGCTGACAGGCAGGTTTGGAGTGGGGAGTAAATCTACCTTACTTGATAGGTTCTTCCTGGATTCGGATTCCTCTGATCTCTTACAAATAACAGCGCTCGACACTCTGATGGTCTGTGTCGTGCAAGGTCTCTGTGAAAGCTGATGCTTTATGGGTTGTTTCATTTATTGTCCTCACTGCAGGGGTTCTCAAAACTCAGAAACAGGAAAACAAAGGAAAGGGCTTCACGTTTTTACTCATGGGCTTTCCTGGAGGGTGATTAAGCAAGCTGCCTTTGCCCACCACAGGAAACCGGATACAGGGATACAGCGTAAGAGCCAGAGCAAAGCCTTTGCTTTAAATTGCAACGAACTTGCTTTCCGGGCCTTTAAGAAAGGCCCACCCCACAGTAAATTGCTGAAAGGCCAATCCCTTCACTACCAATTTAATGCTAAGAGCCGATGACGTTCATCAAATCTGACAGCATTTTGGTAAACGAGGGCTCTGTTGATTAGGCTGCTGTCCACCCAAGTATTACAAGGCTGAGGAAGCCATAAATCTTAATCCACTGATAGCAGGAGAAAGATCCAAGGCTGAGAAGTGGTGGGGGATAAAGGACAGTACCAACCAGAGACCATTTATCACCTCCAGCCCAGTCCACGATGCATGAGGCGGCTCAGAAGACAACACGGCGCTGCCATTCGCCTCTGTGGCTCTCCCACCGTTGGAGGGTCCTAGGAAGGGTTTTACAGGTGCAGCCGGTCAGGCTCCAGACCAGTGTTTGTATGACTCATGATCTTCTGGAGCTGGGATCCTGGGGCCCATGTGTCTGAGGCAGCCCCTTCTGTCGGGGACATCTCTACCTGAAAGTGCTTCCTATTTGCCAGGCAAGATCCTAAGAAGGGAGGCTATTCTACTGGAAGAGATGAAGGTCTTGGTCCAGGTCTCTGGGAAGGTGACATGTGGTCCACGGGAGTTTAGAGCGACACTCAGAAAAACGCACAAGGAAGCCAGTTGAAGAGCGCAGGGAGGCCAAAGGGAGGGAGCTGTGCTGGCCCGGGAGAGGCTGGGACTGCAGGGTGTGTCCTGCGACCTCTGTGTCCTCTACCTACCGGGCTGTGGTCAGTGCTGAAACACCAAGCGCCTGTGTGGCCCCACCTGTCCTTCCTGCTGGCTACAACCATATAGGAGACGCCCCAGGACTGGGACAGGGCTCTGGTACCTCTCCTGGCAGAGTGGTTCTTAAGAACTAGCCACCACTGGCCACTGGGGATCCTGCTGCCTTGACCACTGCTCACCTCTGGCTGCCTCCAAGAGCAATGAAGCTCACCCAAAAGGGTGAGATCAAGATTGCCTTCCTCTCTATCCTCTGTACCCCAAAATCTGTCTCCATGTACTTTCTACCAGGGAGAAATTTTCTATGTAACTCTACTTCTTGGGGCGAAAGGAAACCCAACAAGTCCCTCCCTCTTCCTCCTGGCAATAGTGCAGTTGGTACATTGGGCCTATCTACTGTCCTGGATGAGAAGCTAGGGGCCCCAGGCCCTGCACCAGGAACAGCTCGGGGCAGGCAGGCTTTGCATCATGGGGCCTGGCCCTGCCTCTGATCACATCCTAGCAAGGCAGGAGTGGGCATCTGGTCCAGGCTGACCAACTGAGATTCAGATGGTATCTCTCCTGGACAACTTCAACAAATACTGAAAGACCACAGGGATGACATCCTGGGGATGGGTGGAGTCAACAGAGGTGATCGGGGACTCTGGGGGCTAGGGACAGAGATGTGAGGTGGAGGCTGGGGGACAGAGAGACACAGGCTGTGTCATGCTAACAGGGTGGGAGCCTTGCTTCAAAGACTCCTGCCTTGTCTTCCTATAGCCACTTGGCCCTTTGGGCATCCTGTGACATATAGCAGCCGGGGACCTTCCTAAAACATGAGCCCAAACACATAACTCTCCTATTGAAACCCGCCCCCCCCCAGACAATTCGTCACAATTAAAATGAAATCCAGGGGCGCCTGGGTGGCTCACTTGGTTATGCATCTGCTTTTGGCTTAGGTCATAATCCTGGGGTCCTGGGATTGAGTCCCACATTGGGCTCCCTGCTCAGTGGGGAGTCTGTTTCTCCCTCTCATTATCTGCCTGCCACTCCCCCTTGTCTGTTTTCTCTCTCTCTAAAATAAAGAAAGAAAATCTCAAAAAAAAAAAAAAAAAAAGTGAAATCCAAACTTCTTCCTGGGATCTTCCAGGCACTGGAGACCCCCGCCAGAACTTCCTGGAGCTGGCTCTGCTCGCCCTCAGCTGTCAGGTCAGACGTGGCCCCCGGGGAAGCCTTTGTTGCCCACTCTCTCTAGATCAGCTCTTCCCCAGATTCTGGTCCATCTCATCCCACACTCTTTTCTCCCATGTAGCACTTGTTTCTTTGCTCGCTTGCTTCTGGCCCTCTGCCTCCCCACCCACCCCCGGTAGACTTGAGCTCCAGGAGAGCAGGGCCCACCCTGCTTCACTCAGGGTGCTGACCCCAAAACCTACAAGCAACCACGCTTGCACTGCTGCTCAGCAGAGAGCACAGAATGAACAATGGACAGAGCAAGTGAAGAAACATCCCAGAGCGAAGGGCCCTGAGGCCTCCAGGCAGAGCCACCATCAGCATCCACCCCCTACCAACTACAGCAATGGTCAGGACTGCTGACTGTTTCCTCTGTGCCGAGCACGGCTTGACATGCTCCGCAGACCCTGGCTCGTTCAGTCCTCGTTAACCACCCTACCAGGCAGTTGCCATTACCAACTCTACCTGCAGGTGAGGAGACAGGCACCAGAAGTTGAGCAACTCATCCATGGCCACACTCCTGGGAAGGGGTGAAGCCAAGACTTTGATCGACAGCCGCTGGGTTCCTGAGTCTGTGCCCTCACTCACCTCTCTGGACTTGTCTGTGCCCCTGCCACCGGGTGCTCCTACTTGAAGCAGCAGACGGCCCCCGCTGACAGACCCCTGTGACACACACTGAGCACGCATGGCCTCCTGGCAGCCCCAGGAGGTTTACTGATGATGAACACAAAGCTCAGAGGCTCAGAGAGGTCACACCACCAGCTCCAGGGCACACAGCCAGTAGGCAGTTTGACTCCAAAGCCCGTTTCTGTCTCTCCAGGAGCCACGGGTTCTGATAACAGATGGCAGCTGCCACTCGGGCTCAGCTCTGGGGCTTTAAAGGGGGTGGTACAGACTGCATCAAATAGGACCATTTATACCCAGGGCACCGGCCACGTTGCTCTGCTAATGGCTGCCTGGCAGGGAGCGGAAGCCCAGCGCGAGGGCCAGATCTTTCCCTTTTTCCAGCGAAGGAGGAATCTAGCTTTTTAAAAATATATAAAAACTTTTGAATTTAAATGTTAGCAAGTGACTAAGTCTTTTTAAAACTGTGTGAGTCCAAAAAACATTCTCTGGGGGACAAGTTCAGCCCACAGGCCGCAAGCTGCTCACTCTCAAGTCCGGCAGGCCAGTCCTCTGTACGCTTCAGACCTGGTTGTTATGTCTTCTGTGCAGGCTGGGCAGTCCCCAAGTCTTCAGAGCTGGGGCTCCCAGGGCAAGAACTGAGCCTTATCTGATTGTTTCTACCTCCAAAGCCCCACACAGTGCCCAGCCTGAGGTAATAAATGCTTGCTACATCAAAATTAAAAGATGATTTCTTTTGGGATGTGGCTTCTAGTCCTCGCACCACTTCTGAATGCTCCCGGGTTTATCCATATCAAGGGGGAGTGGTCCCCAAAGCATGCCATGTGGCTGGAGCAGAGTCCATGCAGTAGTGGGAGAGGGGTGGGCTGACCCCCCAGGACCCCTTCCACTTTCCTCCTAGGGTGCCATTGCATTCAGTAGAGGCCAGAAAGCCAGTCTGTGTTTCCCAGATGCTTTTTCACTAGGGATTCTGGATTCTGCAGCCGATCAGATGGCCTCATACAAGGGAGGGAAAGTAGAAGTGAAATGGAAAGAAGGGGACACACACTGGCTGATGAGCATGGTGATGGAGGCGGCGGGTTTTCAAGTGTCCCTCCTCGGGCCAGATAGGTGTGGGCCATGTTGCTGTGGCAGGCATCATCTGGGGCCAGTGGTTGTGGCGGCGGCCACCTGGCTCCTGGATGACAGCTAAGGTGATACATCCCTGAGGCTGATCTTCCACCTTTCCCACTGTTTCCTAGGCAGCAGCTTTCCTGGCAGGCTGTGCTAGAAGGCTGGGTACCATTCCTGGGGGACCCCACTAGCTCCTCCTCTTGCCACCCAGAGACCTTACAAGCACCTGATTCCCTGCATTACATTCATCTCTGATTAAAACAGCCTGAATGGTCTCTACGATTAGGCACTGACTGACCCCTGACTGATACGGTGCAGAAGGACAATTAGAGCCTTTGTGGCATCAGGAAGCCAAGAAATCAGCCATGATTAGGGCCTGTGAAGTGTGGGACCACAGGGAGAGGCTGGGGAGGGATGCTAATTAATCTCAGGCCAAGTCTTTTAAATTGCACAGGCTCTGGGGCCAGCCATTAAGTCACAGTCTAAGATGCAAATACGGCTCCTGATAATTGAAGGCACTCAAAACCACAAGAAGGAGGCTCTCAAGTGAGATGTGGAGAAAGGCCTCCTCAATGAAAAATTAACATTCATTGCTGGGGACAAGAGGAGGCCTCTAGGCTGTGTGCCCTGGAGACCTTGCTCATCCGCACTGAGATAAGGCTGTGGGAGTCAGTTGGCCAGGAACACCCTTCAGGGCTTAATCACAGATCCACAAACACAGGGAAGACCAATGGGTTTGTGTGTGGGGGTCATGGGTCTAGGGTTCAAACCTCCCTTAGTCACCATGTGATCCTGAGCAGGTCACCTCTTCTCACTGGGCCTCAGTTTCATCAGTGGCACAATGAGGACCGTTAGCAGACCTATGGGGTTATTGCAGAGATAGGCCAATAAAGCTTATGGAAGTGTTTCCTACAGACCCACATGTACAGCACAGTGTACTTCCCAATATGGGTGACCGCAGGATTAAAGAGGATTAGACACCATTGCTTAAGCGTCACCTCAGACCCCATGGGTCAGAATCTCTACGGGCGGGGCTGCCCAGGTGATGTGAATGTGCTGTGGGGGCTGAGACCCACTGACCCCGGCCCAGCAATGTGTGAGTAACCAACCACCAGGTGAGGACGACGCAGGCAGGAACACAGCACTCAGAGCAAAGCTCTGGGCTTGAGTTCTGAGGCTGTCACTTATTAGTGGTTGGCCTTGGAAAGCTCACTTCGCTTTTCTGATCATTCACCTCCTTGGCTTCCTTAAAAGAAGAAGAACATTGGAACTTGCCTTATAGGTCTCCTGTAAGGACAAAGGGGAGGAGTCATGTGGGAGCTTAGCCCACACCTCGTACCTGGTTGGCGCTCAAAAATGCAAGCTGCTGGCATCAGCAGCACCCTGACGTGGCATCTTAGGTCTGTGGGAAAGGGGGCTTTGTCTTCTTCACCCACTGCATCCCTGGCATCGAAGAATGTGCCAGGCACATAGTGGGTGCTCAAAGAAAGACAGCTGTATAAATGAGTCACCATGATAGGATTGTGAGTCCATCTTGGGGTGGCCCCATCCCCTATCTGGAAGGGAGGATCATGCCACAAGAGGGGGCAGGAGGGTCCCTAGGCTCCCCCAACTCTCAAGGGCCAGCACTACACGAAGAGAGGACATCAGTAGGGTGCCCAGCCAGACCATGAGAATTCTCAGTGCTTGGATTATATTTCTATTCCCACAATGACCCTGCTCCTTATTCTAAAGCTATATGTCTTGACTCTGCCCTAGGTTTCCAGACCTGGTGCCATCCTCGGCGTTGGACTTTGCTGGGGGCTGTCCGAGAGTTGCGTCTTAAAGCTTCCTCTGCTTCTCGGAACAGGGTTCTTTGTCCACCATCTGTACCAGGGATGAAGGAAAGAGTCTCAGTGAGGCACCAATGACAAGTTCACACCCAAGGAGGATTCATGACTTCCACTGAAAATGCACACTAGTGTGCCCAAAGTCTTGTATATGAAGTGAGTTACTATAGTGCTGCTGATAGCAGCAGGGCATTAGAAAACAGCCAAATGCCCAGGAGAAAGGGAATGGGAAGTAAGTCACAGCTGAATGGGGCAGGTCTATATACAAAAGGAACAATCTCCGAGATATGGAAGCAGGGTACACGTGGTATGTACTACAGGCCAGCATTTGTATAAAAGAGGAGAGAAGGGAGAGAGATTTGTTGAATGAGTGAAGGTATTGCTGGTGACCCAAGTACAAAGACTCCTATTACCTGCACCTCCTTGAAACCTGGACCAAGAAAGGCCTGCTTTTCCCAACTAGTAGCAGGTTGGTCTGATTCCTCCTCCCCAAAAGCTAGGAGAATCATTCCATTTCCCTTGTTGCCCTGGGGGCTAGGAAGCTCATGCTAAACTCTAAGCTGAGTGGCTGTGGGTCTCCTGGAGGAAGGTTTTGGGACTTTGCTTTCTCCTTTTAGCTTTTTGTTGTTTTGACTTTTAGTGTCTACTAATGGCTTGGGATGGTTACTATACCCGAGAGTAAGGCAATGAATCAGAACAACACGAATCAAGATTATTGTGCAACGGGCATTTAACATTTCATATATTATTTAATCTTCCTGGCAAGCCTACAAGGTGGGACTAACTATTCCCACTTCATAGAAGAGGAAACTGAGAGTCAGAGAGGGCCCGACTGCCAGAGGTCTCAAAGCTAGACAGTGGCAGAACAGAGTTCAAACCCAGCTCTGCCTCATTCCAAATGCTCTTCCTGTAATTTGGTAGCACACCAGCTTCTCAGACAAAGTGGCCTGCCTTCAAGGGTGCCCTACGGATGGGTGCCCTTGTCAGTTCCATTTAACAGAGGAGGAAGCAAAGGCCCAGAGTAACATGGCCAAATTGGGACCCGACCCCGTGTGCTCTGTCACTTCATTCACTTTACCACCAGGTCATTTCTGGTGCCTGTACTGGGCTAGCTGCTGGTGTGCTCCTGTTCCACTTCACAGACTCTCTGAGCTTTTAGTGCAGGACACATGGGATCGGTTTAAAGTCTGTGGAGTATGGATTAACTAAATTCAGAAATGAACAGTGGAATCAAATATCACACAGGGTTAGGTACTGAAGTGAAGACACAGCCAGTGAAAATCGAGTATAATTTAAATTATTCTAGACATTTCCTTCAATTACTGGCACTACGAAATGTAAAAGCCGGGAATTTAGTGCTCTGATCACCTCTGCCCTTGGGTAATGGAAGCCAGGGCTAAGTTTTAAAAGGTATAAAAAGGGATTTCTCTCTCTCATGCACACACTCCTGCTCTTTTCTCTCTCTCTCTCTTTTTTTTTTTTTTAAGAGAGAGAGAAAGTGCACGCACGTGCAAGCATGAGGAGAGGCAGAGGGAGAATCTTAAGCAGGCTCCATGCTCAGCACAGGTCTGACACCGGGGCTTGATTTCACAACCCTGAGATCATGATCTGAGCTGAAATCAAGCGTCAGACGCTTAACCAACTGGGCCACCCAGGTGCCCCAAGTTCTCTTTCTGCCAAAGTGGGTATAGTTAACTAGCTACTTGCTGGTAAGTTTATGTGCATGGGATAGGACTCCACTGTCCCAAATTTGTCAGTGTGTGGCTGGGCCCAGGGGGTCCTGTGCTCACCATGTGTTCCCTCGGCATGTGAGGCACTTCTGGTGAAGTCAGAGTGGACAGCTTTCCGGGGTGATGTCTTCAGCTCAGAATTGGCCCCATTAACGTAGACAGTGAAGCCCTGCTCCAAGTGCTCCAATCTCAATTGCATGGGGTCCTTGGTTTTCAAATGCTTTAATATCCTGGAAAAGAAACAATTCCTTGCTCCTTGTTATGTGAGCCTGGGCTGCCGCCCACCCCCATGCGGTGAGAGAACCGCTGCTCTGATGGGCAAAACGTCTCTAATCGGAGGCCGGGTGGCGGGTGCCCAGCTGTTCATCTACAAACAACCTGTAAGAGGCCCATTACACACACGGAAAAGCAGCAAGGGGGAGATGGTTTCAGGTCCTGCAGGGGTGTTTCTGCTTTCGTGCTGAGGTTCAAACGCACGTTAGCGACAACGCAGGCACACACCGACCTCACCCCGCGGTAGCTGAGACATGTGTTAGCATTGCCACCACACAGCCTGGGTTTCCTGGGATGACCCCAATTTCATGCATCTCCACCTTGTGTGGATAGTGTTAACTTCTCCAGAGTATAACAAAACATGGGGTTAAGGATCTTAGGTTCTAAGCCTTTGCAAGAGGTTTCATAGAACATCTACAAATCAAAAAACATCCTCCATCACACCAGGCAGACTGACTTTTTCCTTCAGTAATAAATGTGTTCTCCAAAGCTCACCCCTGATATCTCAAATGTCATCATTTTATATTCTGATGCAGTGAAAGAATATATCAAAGCAGGCATTCGTTCAAGATTCATGATATGATTATCACCTTTTGGCTAAAAGGGTCTTGGTGTGAACATGGGTGGACCCCTAGTTCAAGTCTTCTCAAAAACCCAACCTCACTCCTCAGGCTCCATCCTTGGCCAACTCCTGACATGGCCAGTACCATAATCAGTGGGCAGCATCCTCGCCAGCCCCTCCGGAACCACTCCCATCTGTCGCCAAATCCTTCATTGTCTTTACAAACACCTCCATGCACCCCCACATCAATGAGATTTATTTCCACACAAGAAGAAATACAGACAACCAGCCCGCGTGGCAACCAGCATGCATCTTCTTTGTGATTAAACACATTACTACCAAACTGGCAAAATGCAAAATTTTAAACATAATTAGTAATCACATAAAGGGTGTGTAGTAAGTGCCAAACTCTGTTCTACCTGCTGTACTGATACGGTAGTTGGTTCTTGTTATTCGTGGTAGTTTTATTCTATGAAATCACCACAAATGCTGAGTTAGCGAATACCGAAACTTTGTCCCTAGGGGAAAATACAGGATTTGGTTCCTGTGAGCCTCTGCCGCAACACTTCATCAACTGATCAATACATAACCTTGCTGTGTGTTTCTGTTTAAAGGCACTTTATTTAATACATAGTTGATACACCTCACAGGCCAGCAGTGGCTCTAACTCAGGCCTGAGGGAAGCCCACCCAACACATTTGGGTATTTTCTGTATTTTCTGCGTAGAGACAATATAGTCTTCTTGCACTTAGAAACACCACGCGGTACTTCCGCACTATGCCTGGGGGCCAGTTTCAACAGCAAAATCACCACTAAAAAGCATAAAAATGTGTAAAACATGGCACTAAGTATATTGCAAAAAGGACACTTGCTTATGGAATAATGGCTGAAATAAGAAGAGGGAGTGTTCCCTTCCTCTACCAAAGGTGGGAATGTGCATGTTGGGCAACCAAAAATTTTTGCCATCCTGCACATGTCTTTGAATGCCCACAAAGGCATTGCAAATACTGACGAATAAATTTTAGTGAATAGGTGAATTCATATTTAGGGAACCTATGAATTATAGGGATTGACTATATTTAGACATTAATCTTCCCCAACAATCCTATGGGGTGATTACTTTTATCATCCCCATGCAATAGATAAGGAGAACGAGACACAGAGAGGTTATGTAACTTGCCCAAGGTCACACAGCTGGTATGGTGGTAGGGCAATCTGGCTCCAGTCTTCACCACAACAAAGACAACCTCTAAAGTTAGTGAGATGACATTGAAACTGGCAGACTTAGACATTGCTGGTAACTCACAGGACCTTCTCAGAAGTAATATGAAAATAGGGAAAATGCCATATGCTTGGTCTTCCCCTGGTAAACCCATTCCAGCAAATCACTTTTGACTGGGAACGATGGTCAGTGTGTGGTTGTAACAAAACCCTGAAGGCAACCCAAATGTCCAACACCAGGGAAATGGAACCTGGGATCCCACACAGCTGAGATCATTACGAAGAATCTGTCCAAACGTGAGCAATGGCTTGTGATTGGTAGGGGGTGAAACAGATAGAATAAAAACAGTGCATGTGTGTTTATGTACAAAATTGGAAAAAAGTGTGTTTGTGGAACAGGAACGGAAGGTGATAAATGTGAAAATCCAATCAGTTGTTGAGGTAAGGTGGTGGCATTATGGGTGATTTCTTTGTTTGTTTTTTAAATGTTTCTTTGGCTGTTGATACATCCATCTTTTCAACAATCCTGGCAGGAACATTTATTACAGACTTCTTATCTCCTGCCGGCCTTGGAAGCCTGGGAGTTGATTGTTGGGCGGGCAACAGCATAAAACAGAAGGAAAACACAAGTAACTAAGAGGTGCTTTCCAAACACAGCGATAGTTGCCCTCTCTGGAGCAAACAATCGGAGGCTGCAGCGGGCAGCAGCAGGCCCTGGGGAGAGAGAGCGGGGAGCCCGAGCCCCGGGAGGAGCACAGAGAATGGAAAGTCTGACCACCCAGCCACAGGGCACCTGCCTCCATCTCCCTCCCGAGACCGCCCCGTCTCTTGATGCTGCCTTGGTGGTTATGGTGACATCCCGCTACCGGCATTCTGGGGCTGGCACTCCATCGTGTGTGCTTCTCTTTAAGCAGAATGATTTATGAAAATGTGGATTTATGAAACTGATAAATGAGGAGATAATTATCCAGACTGTGAAAGGGATCGCTAAAGGAACTCCCCGACTGCAGCTGAGCTGTCAGTGATACGCATGTGGCATCAAAGAGAAGTGGTGTCTTTTTTTTTTTTTTAATTGATAGCCTGCTTTGCATAAAAAGCAGCCCTCGGTATATGGGATTCAGAAAAATCAGACATGGTACCCGCCCTGTCGAAGATGGAGCCCCTGCCCACCTGGTGCCCTTAACACACACACTCTACTTTGTTACGGGTCTTGCTGGCTTCAGAGCACGTGGCTCACTGCCTCATCCTAGGGGAGACTACCTGTGTGTCTGTTTATTCTCCCTTCCTACCATGGGAATCTGACCCCTGCATATGGTTGGGGTCAGTGCTGAGGGTGAGGAATGCTCTTATGCCTCAACTCTGGAACAAGTGGTTCTTTTTTTTTTTTTTTTTTTAATTTTTTAAAAAAGATTTTATTTATTTATTCATGAGAGACACAAATAGAGAGAGAGGGAGAGTGGGAGAGACGCAGGTAGAGGGAGAAGCCGGCTCCATGTAGGGAGCCTGATGTCGGACTCGATCCTGGGACTCCAGGATCATGCCCTGGGCCGAAGGCGGCACTAAACTGCTGAGCCACCCAGGTTGCCCAGAACAAGTGGTTCTAAGGCCCTCAGGGTCTAGCAGGGTATAGAAGACATGGATATGCATTCTAACAGAGCTACTATGGACCCCATGCTCATCATTGGAGCTCTTTCTGTCTTATCCTATAAGTGACCTATGAGGCCACTTGTACAGAGAGAAAGTGGGAGTGTGACAAGGGACATGATTGGGTGGTCGGGGCACGAGCAGGGGCACAGCTGGCAAGAGGACATGGCCAAGGTCGAGCTGTAGGTGGTGCATCGCTCCTGGGTGTGGTCGTGCCTGTGTGGATGGTGGGATCACCTCAGCCTCAGACCACTGTGGCTGGTGGGTGACCAGGCTAGCCACGTGGCCGCTAGGACCTCAGTCACCCCAGAGGGCAACCAAGGGCTTCTCCAGGGGTCAAGCATTCAAGAAATACCCGGATTTCAGCTCAGGGTATTAACTGACATTAACATTAATATAATGATGATGATGGTGGTGGTGGTGGTAGTAATGATGACACCTGAGTGTTTGTCTCTCTTACTCCCTCACTGGCCCTGTGATTTAGGTCTTACCATTGGCCTGTTTTATAGATGAACTTGCCCAAGATCACAGAGCCCAGGAAGCTGCCAGGATTTCAATTCTGGTCCGCAAGGCTCCAGAGCCCACCTCCCAGACACACCATTGTGCTGTTTCTAGTCTCCTCACCACTTATCACAACACCAGGGCTGAGCAAGGAGAGTCCAGATGGGGAGGTGGTGGCATTTGAGACCAGCCCTGAAGGATGGTAAGGCGGAGGGCAGTGGTGCAAAGAGACTGCTGTTCCTCCCAGAACATTGGTGCTCACAGGCTCTAGTACTGGCCTGTTAAGATGTCCGCATCCCCCATCCGTGTGGGTGTAGGTGGTGCAGTGTGGAGGATGAAGCTCCACAGAGAAGGTTTTACCATTTCCTCAGTGTGTGTGTAACCTTTGGCAAGTCCCGACACCTCCTGGGCCTGTTCCTCTTCTGTAAAATGAGATCAAGAGTGCCTACCCCTCTTTGGGCTGACATGAGGATGGAGTGGGATACCAGGCTGCAGCTCCGGCTCAGAGACTGGCCCATGCCAACAGCCCCTCCCCCCACCCCGGATGCTGGTTCTTCCATACCTTCTCTGCCTGAATCTCCTTTTGGGGCAGTGGGTTTACATCTCTCATGGGCATGTTTTCCTATATGTTTCCCTCAAACCACCTTTTCCAGAGAAGAAATAACACTACTGCTGGACTCCTGGATCTGGTCCAGCCCCCACCATCTAGAGGGATGTTTTACAGTCCTTCCCTGCCATCAGCCCTCCAGCACTCGGCCCAACCTGGTAGCTCTGTCGTGAGTGAGCCGGTCGGGTGTGATTACATCTATCATGAAGGTGAGTGACCAGAATCACTAAGGATCCTCTGGGAGGGTTCAGGCAGGAGTGACCTGGGACTGTCACATCCTCCTCTACCTCCCTTGGTCCTCTCCTGGAGCACATGATCACATTCTGCTTCTTTGGGAGTGGTTATAAATGGGTGGCCTTGTGCTCACCTGCCATTGCCAGGGCAGTTCCTCAAGGGCAAGGGCTGTGGGGCAGAAACCTGTTCAGTCTGCCTCGCCAGCAACTCTTCCCTATCCTCCAAACCAGCTCTTCGGATTCCTTTTGGGAACCGCTCTGTTCTTTCCCTTACTCTGTGTGGTCTGGGTGACACTCACTCCACTACCCAGGTGAAGGAGGTAGCCAAGGAGTGGCCAGTCAGGCCATGCCAGTTCGCCAGGCACCAGGGGCAACTGGCTCGGGGCTGAGGCTGGGGCCCTCCTCAGGAATTCAGCCCAACTATCAAGAAGTCCTCTCTTCTCCTTGAGGCAGGATGCAAGGGTGAGGCCACCGGTGGCTGCCTTGGCTCCCATGAAGGAGGCGCCAGCCTGAGATGAGTAGAGTCAGAGCCAAGTACCTGGATACAACTATACCTGAAGCCAGAACATTATCCCAGATTTCTTAATTTCATGAGCCAGTAAGTTTCCTTTTTTATTTAAGGTCCATTTACCTTGAGTTTCTGTCCTTCCTGTCTCCCAACCACCGGAGTACTAACTAATAAAGTTGATGCCTTCCTCATCACAATGCTCTCCTTCACGTTGTTGGTAGTGCTAAGCACCGAGAAGGCACTCAGTGAAATCCTGAATGAAGAAAAGAATACCACCCACAGCATTTGTGGCAGCTATGTTCTGGGCAGGACACTCCTGGGAACTGGCTCCAGTTTTTGCACACCCTCCTGTCTCAGGTCACAGGGCAACCCAGATAAGCAGGCTGGGTTTTCATTTCCCTCTGTGCACACCATAAAGCCCAGAGGCTGGCTTTCTACCAGGTCATATAACTAGATTTCCAAGTACACTGCGGTTTATTCCCACAAAACCCTTCATTGCAAAACTGGCAACTCTGGCAGATTTCTCCCCTCTTGATTATTTATGACAATATTAAACAAAACATAAATCAGAAAGTCCAGCCCAGCTCTACCACTTCCTGGCTGGATGACTTTGGACAAACAGCTCACTGCTCTGGGTCTTTTTTGTCTGGAAAATGGGTGCAGTGAGTATAGCTACATCACATCAGTTGGGGGAGGATAAACTGAAGGGATGGGGCTCAAGTGCCTGCATGCAGGAGGCACCCCAGAAGAGGTGCCTCCAAAGCAACAACTGGTGGTAGCTCAGGGGGCCACCCAGTTTTCATGTCTCCATTTGGAAGTGTTTCTAGCTCTACCTTCTGAGCTCCTGTCATCACGCCAGCTCCCTCTGGGTGACAACGTATCCCCCAAATTTTATGGCAACTCAGCTTTGACATATTTTTTAATTGCCTTTGTGCTGCAACCTTGTCTCTGGATATTCTCCTCTATGCTATCGGCTGGTAGCCCTTTGATGGTGCACTTATTGATCCTCTGATTAATGAGAAGCAATTTGCTCCTAAGGAACTATGACAATGTCCTCCCAGACAAGTCACACGTACATGATTAAACGATCACTCAGGTGTTCGGTGGCACCATCCAGCCTGCCAGGAATGGAATAAAAACACCCCGCTCCACGGCATTAATGATGATAAAAACCCATGCTGGGCTAATCAGCACAAGCCTCCCACTACCATAGGTGGAGCTGCCCCTGGGCTGGGGAGATGAGCACAGAGTGGCCTGGCACAGAGGAAGGACACTGTCTGGTATGTCTAGCTGCTCCTGGAAAGTTTACCTGTTCAGGAATTCACCACCAGGGGCCACACGGCCGGAATAGGGGCATCTAGCCACTGTGGGCTGGTGTTGTTAGAGATAGATCCCAGGCACCTTAGTGGAATTTAGTAAAAGGGTCGGTGCATGGGAATGCTAACTCCTGTATAAACCTGTCTGTGCAACATGCCAGCAGGGCCCCACCTGACAAGAATTGGGTGTTGGGACAGTCAGATGAGGGCTGAATGCACAACAAACAGGATGACAACTCCCAGGCTCTCTTGCCTGTAAGACCCCGAACTCATTCCTATAACACAAAGGCCCAGATTAGGGCTCTCCCCTCCCCACTCCCACAGGTCTGTTTTAGGGGCCTGCAGCATCCTGCGCATTGTTTTGAGTTTTAAGTTTTAATCTGAGTGCATTACCAACATTTTAAAATTCAGGAGATTTCACAACCCAAATCCAGATTTCCAGCTTCTCCAGCAGCCTTGGAAGATATGGACCCCTGGGCCCAGGCTCCCACAAACAACAACTGGCCTGAGCTGAGCAGCTGGGAAGTGAGAATCCCAGGTGCCCACCGACTCTACTGTGCTGTGCTGGCTTCCTTCACTCACTGCCCGGCCCCTCCTAGCATCTGAGTTGCCAACCCAGCTTAACCTGAAACCTAAGGCCTGATAACAAACCACAGTGAACTGACTGCGAACCTCCACAGGCCCCATGAAGGCAGTGAAGAGGTGATGCCTCTTTCCAACCAGACCACACTGCTTTGCCCTCGATCACTAAACATTGCATCTACCATAGTTCTCCACCCCCCCCCCCCCCGCCCGGAGGTAGCACACCAGAGTCAAAAATAAGTACCAACTAAACTTTAAATGACATATTGACCAACTTTAAACACAGATGTGAAACGACTCCACCTTGATCTAATGAGGCATGATTATAGGCTCAGATTTCAAGGGCCCGTCAAAGCTTGGGAGATGGCAGACTGGGCTATTCAGGTGACTAATGCACAGGCCCTGCCAGGTTCAAGCTTTTCCATGACAAAGCCACTGTCTCCCAGAACAGCAGCAGGAAAGCAAGAGGTGGTACTTATATGTGGAACAGTTTGCTACTGCTCAATCAAAGATGCAATTAAATCAGTGAGGGGAGAAACAGGAGCTGGGATTGTAGATAATATTCCAAGCCTCTGAGTAGAGGCTGACTGCGCCCCATTCCTATGTGACACAGAGCCTGCATGCTGTCTAATAAATCGAAATCGGGTTTTTATTTGGCTAATATTAAGGGCTGCCATTGAGCAGGTTCATCTTACCGGTTCCTCTGCTGAAGCAATATTAAATACTCATCATGTTTCTCATCGAAGTCTGGCACCATGTCCTTAGTGTAAGCCTGAAATGAAGAAATCGAGCAGTGTGATATCGGAATGTGGGGAATTATTTACTGAGGCAGGAGGCTGAGAGGCCAGAGACTGAGCTTGACGAAGGCCTGGCTCCCTGGGCACATCACTCAGGCGACCCAGAGCCCCAGAGATGGTCTGAGGGTCCCATGGGTCTTGAACATACATAACCAACAGTCTATAGAAAGGAGGAGGCTGGTTCTCTGGTCTTGACACTGTTTGTTCCACCCGTGCCCTGTAAGAGCAGGGGCTTGGGCTAAATTTTAGCTTTTATGTTTTCTCCACATTCATTATTTAGCTACCTGAATTATCATAACCAGATGTGACCCAAATCAGTTGCTTAAGAAGGGATCTCATTCTTCTCTTGCCATGGCAAGAGGAATGCATGCTTATTAGAACTCAGTCATTATAAAAACATGATCCAGACAGTGAGGGCGCCTTCAAGAACAGACACTTGGCGGCTTAGACCTCCTCTTTGGGCAACAGAACTCTGGATTTCCTTTAAAGAACCACTCATCACCTTCCTTCAGTTCACTGACTTTGTGAGAGGCCCTAGAAACTTCCTTTGTTGGCCTCTTGGGTCATATGACCTTGGCCTTAGCCTTGACAATCCACACAGTGCTGCCTGCAACCACAGTGATTCACTGGTCTGTGCATGAGCCATGGCCTGAGCCAGGCCCTTGAAAGTCAGCCCTGAGCCTTTGCTGATCCTTTTGGGGGAAGAGCTGCTATCTTTCCATTGGGGAGGGGCTAGGCTGATGAGACACAGGCCTGGAACTATCTGAGAATGAGGTCAATAACAGAGAGAGCAGGTGCATTGAGAGATGGAGACAGATCCTTAAAGTCGTCACTTGACACCTTGGATCCACTCATGTCTGAAGAAGTATCTGGACAATTTAGTTCTTGCTTTAGAAGTTTCTGCTGAGTCTCTATCGTTTGTAGCCAAAAGAATTATGTCATATGTACCATAAACTGACCATTAGAGATAACCCCTATTCTAATTTTCTATAGCTTTATGGAGGGATAATTAATGCAGAATAAACTATACGTGTTTAAAGTGACATATGTATATGCCAGTAAAACCTCCATTATAACTTGATATATATTCCCCTAGATGTTTTTATCATATACATATACATACATATTTTTACATACATATTTATAAACACATACACAAACCCAGACATTCTTTTTTTTTTCTTTTGAGGGGGGCTCAATCTCATGACACTGAGATCATGACCTGAGCCAAAATCAAGAGTTGGACGCTTAACCAGCTGAGCCACCCAGGCGCCCCCACAGACATTGTTTTAAACAAAAATAGGATCATACTATAAACAATGCTCTTTAATTTTCTCTTTCTTAAATAACCTTTTGTTTTATTTTTTGCCAAGGGATGGATTAAAGAGACAATATAGGCTTGGTTCTGGTCACAAGTTTCATGGATTAAGTTTTAAAAGGCAAGTAAGACATTTGCAATAGAAATGCAGTTTGTGTGAAAATCCTAACTGCCACCATGGGAAGAAGAGAAAAGAAAATCCCCATCATTCTCCTCTTCTCAAAATCTGGCTTTAAGACCACAACCCTATCCACAGGTGACCCATAACCTCCTTAACCAAATATATATAAATAGCCTTTCCTGTGCTCCTCCTTTTCAGTTGCTCTGGGCCATGGAGGACTGCTGACCTCCCCGTCTGTCCCCAAATTCTCCTCCTTCGGCTTCTGCAGTTGTAAATGAGCCTCTCTGCCCTCCGATGCCTTGTCTGGCTTCCCTTCCCTTGTCTTGCACCGTCTCTGTCCATTTCACCCCTCTGGGCCTCTCTCCTCATCTTCTCTTTCCAGTTACGAGGAAATGGGCCCTCTGGATGGAAACCCGAGGTCACTCCTGGTCCAGTGCTGACAGCCCAATCCCCTCTCTTGTCTCCTTTCCTGTAGGACTTGTGTTGTTGCCATCTGCTTACGTCTTCCTTGTCATCCCACTTCCCACAACCTTTTTCCCCCACGCCCTACTCTTTGGGCCCACTTGGGGACAGGATGAAGTGCTCTCCTTTTCTCTCCTGTCCCAATGTCCCCAAAACTTCTGAGTTTCACTGGGGTTTCCTGCTAGTTCATCTGGCCAAACAATCAGGAAGTGGGCATGAGGAAGGAAATGTAAACAAACAAATTAGCAATAGTTGACCCTATTCTCTTATTTCCCTGGCTTCCTGAGATGCCAGGTGACTTCGTGCTCTCTGGGACTGAGCCCTGCCTCACTCGCCCTGAATGTGAGAAGAGCTCAACCTCAGCCCTCTGAGAGCTGTTTGCAGGACACTGGGTCTGGGGAGGATCGTCAGTCCCTTCCAAAATAGCATGTGTCTGATGTGGAGCATTTCCATATCCATGATTCTCCTTTGATCTTTGCAAGAGCTCTTAAAGTGGTTATTATTACCCATTTAAGATACAAAGAAACCCATCTCACGCATCTTCCGAGAACACCCATCCTACTCCATGGCAATTTACATAACCATTTTGAAATATCAAAATGACCACTGATAGATTATGGTGTAGAATGGACACTCAGTGACATTTTTAGATGAAATACAAGATGACAAAGAGAGCTCAGCTTGTGATGGGCTGCCCTAGGCTTGTACCTCAGACCATCCGAGAATGCATTTATTCGCCTCTGCCGGGAGAGTGATGTATCACAAAGCCTTGAACAGCACAGGCACACATCCAAGCCGAACTTCTCACCAGCCCCGTGCTTTTCTGTGCTTCTCAAATGCTAGAACTAACATGCACACAAATCACCCGGGACTAGGTTGAAATGCAGGTTCTGACTCTGGGTAGGACTAGGGGGGAGGGGCCCATGTCTGCATTTCTAACAAGCTCACAGGCAATGCCCATGGGCCACAATTGGAGTAGCAAGCCCTGAGCCTAGCCCACCTCTAATCAGACGGTCTCTGAATTCGAGCTGGGGAGAACATGAGCTCTGAGACCAGGCCTGGCTCCAGAGTAGCAACACTGCCATTAGTTTATTCCTCTGTTAAAATGGAAGTAATAACAGTACCTGTCTGGTTGGATTTTTCTTTCCCGAATAGGGTTACATGTGGATTGGAAGCAATAACAGTGGAAGGGACTTAGCATAGTACGCCACACATAGAAGGTTCTCAGTGACTATTTAGGTATATTTGCATTTATAGAGCTCCATTATTTAAATAGTACTATCTTAGCTTCCCCCCTCCCCCCCATGCTCATTCCTACCTGGCCGGCCTTAATTATTCTACTCCCTTTTCCAGAAATCTACTCCATCCCCTCCAGCCTCCACCCAAATCCTCTCCAGGGCCCAGCTGGGTTCCCAAAGCCTCCACGAAAACTTCCCTTGCCATTCTCGCCCCACTCTCTTCAGCTCATTCCGAAACCCTGCAATTAGCATTAAATTATATACAATACAATGTGCAATAGTACGTAATTAAGTGCTAAGTTGTTAGCATTTAACTATATATATTGCTCACCAATTATCTGGGGATTTGGAGACTTGGGGGTGAACCCTGAACTCCACTACATACCTTTGCTGAGCCTCAGTGGCCTTGGTCTGTAAACGGGGGTTAACAGTAAGGTCAGAGGGCAGCTCTACAGCTCCACTAGGAGAAAAGCAGAAGTGATTTAGGATCCTTTCCTGTCTTCTCACTGATTCCCCAGCCAGATTATAGGGGGAGGATAGGGGAAGAGTCTCAGCCTCACCACCATCCAGCTGTAGGATGGTGAGTACTGAGGCTGGCTAAGCACCAACTTGGTTCACTCTCACTCACTCCAGCCCTAATCAGAAACCAGACACAGACCCTCCTCAGCACCACACACTTCACTTTGCGGAGGCTTTATGTGTCTGGCTAAACCTGGAGACGTTTGTATGGGAGGCACCCCTAGAAGGTGTGAGACCCCTATAAAGTGCCAACTTCATCATCACCATCTTCCAGCAAACATTGATCCAGTGTTGTCACACATGCACGAGGGTTTAACAAAAGCTTGGACCCACTGTGTGTACTCATCTATAGGCCATACTCAGACACCAGTCTGGGCCCTGCCCCGCATGGTCCTGTCGTGCCTGGTACGGGTGTTGTGCATCCAGTCAAGCAAACATACTAGCCAGGGGTCCTAATATTGAGGATGGTCTGCAGAGGCTTTTCGGAACACCCATTCGATTGAATGCATGAGGGTATTTTTCCGGGAAGAAAATCTGTAATTTTCAACAGATTACCCAAGGCATCTGAGACCAAAGAAAGAAGACAAATGATCATAATCAAATGTATAAAATGGTATGCCAAGGATTTGAATGAGGGACCTAGGAAGTCTCCCCAGGGCATGGCCAGGCCCTAGTCTCCCAGGGAAACAATCAGATACTCAAAACCTAACCATTTCTCCCCCACCTCCCTGCCACACCCTGGCTTGGGCCCCCTCATGCTCCTGCCCTCACCCCTGCAGTCTCTTCTCCCTGCCGCAGCTAGGGGGTCCTGATGAAAGCTAAGATAAATCATGTGACTCCTCTGCTCGGGACTCTTCACGGGTCCCAGTGGTCAGCAGGGCCCTGGGCCTCTACTCATGTCTCTGACCTACCTCCTACCACTCCTCTCCCCTCCCTTCATCCCAGGACCCTTGATACTCAGCATGCTCCAGCCTTAGAGCCTTCAACTCACCAGTCCTGCATGATATGCTGCTCTTCTCCCAGATAAATACCCAGATTGCTCACCTCCTTCAAGACTTGCCTCACATCTTACTTTCTCAGAGAGGTCCTCCCTGGCCACCCTATTTAAAATTGCAAGCCAGGGGCACCTGGGTGGCTCAGTTTGGTATCTGCCTTCCCAGGGTCATGATCCCAGGGTCCTGGGATCAAGCCCCACATCAGGCTCCCTGTTCAGTGGGGAGCCTGCTTCTCCCTTTCCCTCTGTCTGCTCCCCCTGCTTGTGCTCTCTCACTCTGTCAGATAAATAAATAAATAAATAAAATCTTCTAAAATAAAATAAAATTGCAAGCTGTGCATCACATCTTCACTTCCAATCTCCCTAACATACTATCTCCTTTATCTCATTTACTACACCTCTTATGTATTAATTCCACGGAGGCAGGGACTGGGTCTGTTTTGATCATTTGTGTCTTCCAAGCCCCTAAGACAGTGCCGGGTGCACAATGCACCCTCCCTAAATACGGGTTGAGTGAATGAATAAATACAGACACATTTGAGCTGGGATTTTAAACCTGAAACATTTTCTGGCCCACAAGAAAAGGGAAAGGCATTCCAGGCAATAGGGTCAGTATGGGCAAAGGTGTGCGGGGGCGGGAGGAGGCTTGAAAAAGCTTGAAATGTTCCCAACTGGCCAGAAGTTGGGTTTGACAAGAGGTGGGTGTGGAGACTGCGCGAGTTAGCTATAGCAAAGGGTCTTTTTTTTTTTTTTTTGAAGATTTATTTATTTATTTATTCAGAGAGAGCGAGAGAGAGGCAGAGACACAGGCAGAGGGAGAAACAGGCTCCATGCAGGAAGCCTGACGTGGGACTCGATCCCGGGACTCCAGGATCACACCCCGGGCTTCAGGCGGCGCTAAACCGCTGTGCCACCGGGGCTGCCCTATAGCAAAGGGTCTTAAGGTGTTTGGATGTGACATGGACACAAAGTGTCAATACCACTACTGTTATCCTCATCATCTTTATCCCTGATGCCAGCCCCAGAGACGGTACAGAACCTTATCAATGGCCATACTATTAGTTCTCTTTAGGGGAAAAAATGGAATTGGAAAGAAATGCCGAGAATCGGCTATGCTTAAAGGTGCTTGACAGAGTCTATATTTCAGGAATCACATGCTCCTCTGAGGCCAGAATATTGGAATTCTCCTAAACAGGGCTGACTTAGCGAGTGCCAGTGTGTGAGCTGCATTAACAAGCAGCTGAGAGCTGCAGACTCCGTCTCCAGGGCTGGTGAATGCCGGGGACCTAGCCTCACTGGTGTCAGGTCCCAGCAGGGAAGAACACGAACTTTGGATGGTTTAATAATGAGGCCTGAGGCACTGCAGAGTTCACAGAGCCCCTCTTCTACCCTACCTCCCCCCAGGCTCACGCCCTAACCTGAGGGACAATTTAGGAGCAGAGCCAATGCTCCAGATTACTGGGGCCCAGCTCTGCAGGCTGCCATAGCTGCCATTTCTTATGCTCTCTGGGGATGCTTATGGTGGCTGTGTGCAGTCATGCTACGCTCTGAGATCATTAAGCCCATTTTACAGGCTCTGAAAGCTGAGGCAAATGGCCTAATGGCCACAAAGCAACTAAGTGGAGCTAAGGCACATTTGCTATTTGTCTATTTCATTTCCTTCTGGTTACATCACCTCGCTCTTCCTTTAGGAAACCACTTCTCCTCCACTCTCAGTCCATGTGGTACCCTGGCCAACCAGGGACTCCATCTCCCTGGCCATGTGATTGGCTCAGGGCTAGGCATGTGCCCTCATGCCAGGTCAACAGACTCAACCAAGGGATTGACTGGATTCACTGGACAAGTCCCCGTGCCTCTTCCCCCAGAATTATTAGTTGATAGGAACAGAGAGCTACTAGGGCCATCATGAAGGAAGTCATTTTTATCAACTGATTAGGTGTACCATGGTGAACATCCTTGTGTGTTTCATGGCGATATCTGTCCAAGAGTGAAGCCAACACCAAGGCAGCTGGCTGCTGGGTTGAGGACAGAAAGAGATGGACCACAAGGAAACCAGATCCTCTTGATCATATTTAACTCCCATATCCAGCCATGCCTGAACCCAGATTTTAGCTACATACCTTTTTTTTTTTTAATATCTTATTTATTTATTCATGAGAGACACAGAGAGAAAGAGAAGGGCAGAGACACAGGCAGAGACAGGCAGAGGGAGAAGCAGGCCCCATGCAGGGAGCCTGACATGAGACTCGATCCCGGGTCTCCAGGATCATGCCCTGGGCTGAAGGCAGTGCTAAACTGCTGAGCCACCTGGGCTGCCCAGTCACATAGCTTTCTTTACTCAAGCCGATTTGAATGGTTTGTGTGTGTGGGAGAGAGAGAGAGAGAAAGAGAGAGAGATTCACAACACCTGAGTGAGTCCTGGGTGGCACAGCAGTAAAGCCAATACTCAGGACCGCCTGAATCTAAAGTCTGTTCTGTGACCTAAGGCTCAGAGGAGTAGTCAGTAGAGGATTACAATGATCCCTTAGGGAATGGTCTCAGTGATGGCCCTAAATCCACAATAAAAGACAATCCCAATGTATCCCAAAGTACTAAACTCCTATTCTCCCTTCAAAACCCACCCCCAAATGCCAACTGCTCTGTTCTCCTAACAATCCCATTCTTTAGAATGCCCATGATGTGTAGTTAAGTCCTTAATGCAGATTAGCCGAATGAAAAAGGATAGTTTTGAGCTTCCTTTTTACCGTTCTTGCTAACAACATATCCCATCCTCAAAACAGGAACAAAAAATGCTCTGCATTCAGTATGCTCCATCACAAAAGAAGCTAAAGCATCGGCAGATACTACCCCCTAGAGGTTGGAGCGAAATAAGGCAAGGCACAGCAGCAAAGATTTGAGTTTCTCACGCCCTGGGTAGACTGGGTTAACAAAATCACATGCTTTGCACACACGAGATGAATAATCATAGGAAGAGTTTGGATTATTTCTCAAATACCTTAGACTTACACTGATTACTTCACTACCCTGCCATGTACCATCATTTATTGCTACCAACACACACCTGGAGATTTTATACTTGGTGCCAGGGTTTGTTGAACATCGATGCAGATCTAGAATCTAGGATTTCCTCCTGGACTTCAGGACACTGATACAGACACACTGTTGTCTCTGTGAAAATGTTTTTCTTACGTACCTACATAAAAAATCATTTTCAATCTGTATCTGCTAGAAAATAATGAATGTTTCTTTTTAATTCTCAGAAAAGTTTTCTTGTAAGAATGCAATGTTGTGTTATAAACTATCTTTCAGGCTGGCAAATATAGATTTCTCTTTTTAATCCTGAATGAGTTTACTTTAAAAAAGGAAATTTTATATTAATGCCATAAATGGAAAATCATTATCACCTGCCATAAATAGAAGGCAGACATAAATATGGACCTACTGAAATAGCACATGTTTTACGAGCCACCTACAGTGCCGTGGAAGAAAGCGAACCACACACTGGGAAACTCCAAGCCACTCTGCAAGCTGGACAGCACTGACCTCATTTTACAAATTCATTTGTTCGCTCAATATTTATCGAACGCCTATTCTGGAGAAGAACAGTAAGCACATCAAAGTCTCCGCTATTACATTCTAATGAGAAGAGACAGGCAATAAAAAAAAAATAAGTAAATAGGTAGTATTTCAGATGGTGCTAAGTGCTGCGGAGAATGGAAGGCTGGGGAGTGGGGGTAGGGGTGGGAGGCGCTATTTTAGCCATGGGGTGAGAGAAGGCCTCTGCTAAGGTGACATTCAAGAAGAGGCTGAAGGAAGTGAAAGAAAAGCTGTGGGAATCTGGATAAAGGGGTTTTCCAGGTGGCAGGAGCAACAAGTGCAAAGGTCCTGAGGTGGGAGCATGATGGCATGCTGGAGGAACAGAGTGAGCAAGGTGGGGCGAAGGGGAGGATTGGGGTGGACCAGGGCAGAGGCCATGCTGAGGACTCTGGCATTACTCTGAGGTACCAGGAAGCTCTTGGAGGGTTTTGAGAAGAGCTGGCTTCACCGCATCGAGGTTTATGTGAGTTGGGATGGGCTGGGGCTAAGGAGAGCTCTGTAGGGGGTTTCGGCTGGCAGGATCCCTGGAAGCCCGGTCTGCAGCACTGATGGAAAAGGTCTGCTCACTTCTGCACTCTCAAGCTTGTGCTAAACTCATTCAGACGGCTGTTACGCGTCAGAGCCTTCCAATCCTGCAGGACGGGCCACTTAGCCTAGCTGGGATTTTCTCTTCTCCAATGTCTTTCACCACCACTTCATCTGCACCAACAACTTTTCCTTCTAAGGGAATGAATCTCCCACAGAACTCATCCATCCCCTGGTGGTCAGAAAGGATGCTCACCCCTTAGACAGGGGCCGCCTCTAGCCCTCTGAAGAGGCGGGAACACTCAGGGGCCCCTTTCTATTTATTCCACAAATATTCCTGGAGCTTCTCCTATGGGATGAGAGCTGTGCCAGAGACAAGCAGAGATGAATGGAATCTGGCTCCACCACCCTGCCTGACCTCACTCCTGCCTCCTCTGCCCTGCCCCCAGGCTCATAGCCCTTCTGGCTGTTTCTCAGAGCAGCTGAGCCCTTTTAGAAGGTCTCCTCCTTGCTTGTGGGCATGGGGGCCCTTCCTGGGGCCTCTCCTGACTCCCAAACCTTCTCTCTGAAAGTATCTCCATTTGTTAGTTTGTGGTATGGGCCGGGACAGCAGAGCCAAGAAAGGAGGGCTGTACCTCTCAGCCCCCAACCAGGGCCTGGCACACACAAGGAGCTCGCAGAGTATTGTGGGAAGGAGGGAACAAGAAAGAAAAGAAGGAAAGGAAGGCAGGAAGACGAGATCCCTGTCCTTAAAGAACTTAGCAGGGCGGTCCCTGAAACACAAATGCTTGGATGCCGTGGGATAATTGCTACCAACGGGAGGCATGAATGCCAAGGCCCAGGGTGGAGAGCGTGGATGCCGGGCACCACCCAGGGCTGGGCTGGCTCTACAGAGGAGAGGAGAGGAGACAGCGCCAGCTTGTAAAGGAGCTCACTAGATGGTCGGGGAAAGGCAGGGGAGGGACAGGAAGGGCATCCAGGCAGGGGATAAAGTGTGTAAAAGCATAGGGCAAGGAGCCCTGGAAGCGTGTCTGGGGGTTGGGATGGAAAATGTTCAGAGCACACTGGTTTGATCTCAGGGGATAGCCAGAGGGACTAGCCTCCGACATTTAAGGTCTGCTTTAGCCTGGTGAAGGGCAAAGCCCACCAAGTCAGTGACAGGTGCTGGGGTGGTGGCGGGGCGGGAAGGGGGGGGAATCCCGAGGAAGGGAGGGGAATCTCATGCTCCAATCTGGGGCAGTAGAGTGGGCTTGAGGGCCTAAATTCCACATCCTCTCACCCACTACAGTCAAATGTTTGCCAGGTGAGCTCATGGAGATCTAGGATATAAGGAAAGCAGGTCATATCAGCTCCCATACCCCCATCCCCTCCCCCAGACCGCATGGGACCATGATCCTTTCCTTCCCTCTCTTTACCCCCTTGACCCCCCTCCTTCTTTTCCTCAGGAAAAGCTCTCAGGCTTCCTGAGCACCTCCTGGCCTGTGCCAGGACAAGTTCCCTTGCCTTTGGAGCTGATGCTTTTGGGAAGGCGCCCAATTTTAGACAAATGAGCCTGCCACCATATATATGTCGTGTACCATTTCAAGCACTCTGGAGGCAGATACAGGACACCCTGAGCAGTGTTACAGGGACACACATGATAACAGCAGGGGGGGCAGCTGGGGCTTCATGGAGGGCCAACACAGAACCAAACATGAAGGGTAAACAAGGTAATTAGGGGCAGAGAAGAGAGTGTGTTCCAAGCAGAGTGGACACACATCGGAAGGCCATGTGGCAAGAAGGTGCAAATAACAGGAGGGACAAGAAAGCTCCGCGGGGCTGGAGACAGGAAGGGGAGTGGGGGAATGACATGGGCTGAGGGGCTGGACCACCAATGCCATGTGGTCCACAGCAAGATTTGCCCTCAACCCCAGGCCACCAGGAAGCCACAACAGGTTTTTGGAGCAGAGGTAGGGGACGTGGGAATAGGACGATGGAGGTGGCCAAGGATGGGTGCTAGGAGGAGGTAGGAGGCTGCTCTGGGTGTTCTGACAACAAGAGGGGTCAGCAAATGGGGGAGGCAGGGAGAAGATACTTTCAAAGTGAAGGCACAGGGCTGGATGACGGTTTGGAGAAAGGACATGAAGGAGGAGAGATGCTGAAGGCTTGCAGTGTCTGGCCTGTGTAATGGGAGGCATGGCATTGTTATTCTCTGAGCACTGAAAGCTGGCAGGGAGCAGGGATGACTTTGGTTTGGGGCAGCTGTGTTGAGACACTGAGGCACCCAAGAGGAGTGGTTCATGGGCTAGCAGTTGGGTATAGAGGTTTGGGGTTCAAGGCTTCATGGCACAGTGAAGATGCACCTTCCTCCCTGCTCACCCCCATCCCAGGCAGGGTTAGGTCTGCCCCCAGTGGTGCTCCTGGCTCCTTCTCATGGACCGCTCTCTGTAGGAGCTCTCAGCCAAGCTGCTGTGGATGCAGCCCAGATGACTCCCAGGTACCGGGACCAGTGATGGTGGGCAGCTCACAGCTGATCCCTTCCCAGGAAGAAGCCAGGTGATGCTGGCTCTCAGACACGGGTTGATGCCAAGGGTACAAAGACTGAGGCTCCTTGTCGGAACTGGGAATGTCTCTGAAGCTCCACCCATCCCAGAGTTTACTTTGGGATTACCAAGGCCAGATTACCACTCAACTCCTTCCTCTGCCC
Source organism: Canis aureus (assembly GCF_053574225.1). Classification (NCBI taxonomy): domain Eukaryota; kingdom Metazoa; phylum Chordata; class Mammalia; order Carnivora; family Canidae; genus Canis; species Canis aureus. The sequence continues at coordinate 58,762,797 of NC_135618.1, read as the reverse complement.
AGTCTCACATCATTCCAGAGCCCCCCCCCCCCCCCAACAACATATCTCCCTCCTAGAGTCTGCTTCCTGGGGAGCCAAGATAGCACATCTTTCCTCCTTGACCATGAGCTTCCAGGGCACGGCTGAGTCTTGTTACATTAAAGACATTGACAAATGCATTTTGGACAGCATGAACAATAATGATTCAGCCAGGACTTCCTACATGGTCCGGAATGCAAATAAGACAGACCCGAGTCCCAAAACTATGACGAATTCCTTGCACCATAGGATCCAATTTTTAAAAATTTATTTATTTGAGAGAGAAGGAGAAGGAGAGAAAGGGAGAGGGAGAGAGCAGGAGCAGGGGGAGGGGCAGAGGGAGAATAAGAATCCTTAAACAGACTCCTTGCTGAGCCTGATGCAGGTCTCAATCCCTGCACCCTGAGATCATGACCCGAGCCAAAATCAAGAGCCAGTGGCCCAACCAATTGAGCCACCCAGGCGCCCCCACAGGACCCAATTTTTAATTCTGAAATATGGTTGCCATGGAGGTATATGACATAGGCCCTCAATTCCCGGGTCTTCATTGGACTGCCGAGCAGCTGGGAGGGGTGGCTGGGACTTGGCTCTGGAGCCAGATGTCTGGGTAGGAATCCCATCCTGCTTGAGTGAGTGGCAAATGGTACTTGTGTCTGAGTTTTCTTGGCTGTCAAACTGGGATGATGTTCTAGCAGCATAGTGCATAACAGCCAAAAAGCAGAAGCAACCCGGCTTGTCCTTCAATGGATGAATGGATAAACAGGGTGTGCTATCTCCATACAACAGAATGTTGTTAGGTCACAGAAAGGAATGGGGTGCTGACACACTACAACATGGGTGGACCCCGAAAACATTATGCTCAGTGAGAGATGCCAGACATTTATATGAAATGTCCAGAACAAGCAAATCCACAGACAAAGAGAGCAGACTGATGGATGCCAGGGCCTGGGGGAAGGAGAAATAGGGAGTAACCACTAATGGGTACAGCTTTCTCTCTGGGGGGATATACACATTCTGGGATTAGGTAGTAACAATGATCGCACAGCACTATGAATATGCTAACTACCACTGAAATTGTGCACCTGAAAATGGTAAATTTTGTGTTACGGCAATTAGATCTCAATAAAAAACAAAAGAAATAGGTATGATGGAAAGCATCCCCCTTATAAACATAAACTGTTCAGAATATGGCCTGGCGTGTAATAGATGATCGTTACATGTTAGCAACAAAGATGATGCTGATTAGAAATATTCAGAAGTTTCTAGCTCCAGCAGCACAAAATCTGAACTCCTGGTGGACCCCCAACCCAGCTCTCTGAGCTAACCCTGAAGGCATTTTATACCACAGCGGACACCCACCTGAAATTCATGGGAAGATGATGTAATTGTTTTAAGGACGCCACTTTCCTTTGCCCGTGTGGGCTGTGGCTGAGCTAAACTGTTTCTGGGGAGAGCAGCTGGGTGTAGGATTTGGTCTGCCTCCAGAGAGGGGCTGCTATCACACCCTCAGAACAGGCGCTGGGTTGGTGACAATCACAACCCTGGTTGTGCGCCAACCTTAGATGCGGCGTCACGGGGGGGCAGGCAAAGAATGTTGTCAGGCTGGTGGCGGGATAAGAGGCCCGATGAGTGAGGAGCCGGTCTGCTCTAATAAAAATAGTGTTTTTATAATGTCTTGACCAGTGTGTTTGTCAAAAGGGGATGACTTCAAGCTGGTGAGGAGGTCTAGGAATAGAAACTGGCTGGCAGGGAAGAAGCCAGGCTTGTGGGCTGTAGGAGAGACAGCATTTCGTTTGTGCAGGAGGAAAGGAAAGAGCAGGGAGGGTCTCTTCCAGCCCCTAGAGTAGCCTGTGTTCTGTCCCAAGGCTGGTTCTAAGAGTGGGACAGCAGCCCACAAATTCCATGGTCTCTGTTTCCTCCTCGCTCCTTACAACCCACAGCCCACTACTGAGCTCTGCTCTAAAACACAGATCTCTGTAGCTCCCCTCATTAAAAACCTGCCAAGGCTGGCGAGTCAGGTGGCAGAGGCACTTTGGGGGGCTGTATGGCAATATCTATCAAAACAAGACCAAACAAAACCTGGTATTGCTTCTATCTATTCAGACCCAGTCATTTCACTCCTTAGAAGACTCTGGAAAGACACAGGTGCCCGAGGAAAAATGTACAAAATGCTAATGCCCTCCCATTGGAAAAATGGCCAAATAACTCACAGTCTGGCCCTACCATACCATAACAAGTTAAAACAAACAAACAAACAAACAAATAAATAAAGACCTAGGTTCATTTGTAACACCAAGGATGGATCTCCAAGACATAGTTCAGGAAGGATAACTACGAGTTACAAAAGCACATCGCCCAACAACATATTCATTATGACACCATTTTGTTACGATACACACACTCCCAAAGCACGATGTGTATTTTACAGATACACTTGGGTATATGGAGGCCCAGAGAAAGGTCTGGAAGGGTGCATGCTCCCAACAACAGTTACAACAGAGGGGGAGACTGGGATTTGGGAGGAGTGGGAATTGGCAAAAGGGATTTTAAGCCTTATCTAGAGGCTTGAAAATAATTTTCTCAAGGAAGTTGTTTTCATGTATTACTTGTGTAACTAATGACCTCCACCCATCCTACTTCCCTTCTCAAAAAAGAAAAAAAAAAAAAAAAAAGAGGCGCCTGGGTGGCTCAGTCAGTTAGGCCTCTGACTTTTTTTTTTTTTATGAGTTTATTCATGAGAGACAGAGAGAGAGAGAGAGAGAGAGAGAGAGAGAGAGAGAGAGGCAGGGACATAGGCAGAAGGAGAGGCAGGTTCCCCTCAGGGAACTGGATTCTAGGACCCCAGGATCACGACCTGAGCCAAAGGCAGATGCTCAACCACTGAGCCACCCAGGTGCCCCAACCTCTGACTCTTGATTTTAGTTCAGGTCATGATCTCAGGGTCCAGAGATCCACTCCTGCTGTTTGGCTCCATGCTAAGCATAGAGCCTGCTTACAATTCTTTCTGTGTATGCCTCCCCAGCCTCCCCCAACCCATCTTCCCAACCCCACTAACCCTTGCTCTCTCTCTCAAAAAAAAAAAAAAAAAAAAAATCAATGGTTTCACAGTCTAGATAGATGAAGCTTGACATGGCTTTCCCTTTGAATTCCAGATTTTCATATCCAGTTGCCTGCTCGAGGTCTTGACAGGTTTTAAGCTGAATTCCTGGTCTTCCCCCTAAAAGCTGTTCCCACCCCTTCCTGCTTCAGGAATTAATGAATCTTTTTTTCTGGGTACTCAGAACCTTAAAAGCCATTCTCGATCCCTCTCCTTCCCTCCCACCCAGAGCCAGTCCAACAGCAAGCCCACCTGGCTCTCCCTTCAGAGTGCTCAGGATCCAGCGCTTTCTCTATACCTCCACTGTCCCCGATCACAGCCATCATCACCTCCACGGGGGATTCTGCTGTAGCCCTCAGCCATCTCCAGCTTAGGCCCCTGCCCCAGAGTCTATTCTCTACACACATCCTGCTAAAATCTGTTTAGTTCTGACCTTCTCCTGCTCAAAATGCTCCTGTGGCTCCCTCCTCACTCAGACAAAAACCCAAGTCCTTATAAATGGCCACCAGGCCCTGTAAGACCCAGCATTTACCCCTGTGTCCTTGCCTCTCACCTCCTACCTCCCTGCCCCTGATCCCCCCCACCCAACTGGGCCACACAGTCTCCACCCTCAGGACTTTTGTCCTAGCTCCTCACCCCCTGGCCAACATCCTTTAGACTCTGATCCCTTCTCAGGAAGGTCCTCCTGAGGACCCCCTCCCATCCCCCATGCCCAGCACTCCCCACCCCCTTCCCTGCTTTGTTTTTTCTCTGATACCCTTCCTGTCTCACTTATTCATTTGTTCAGTGTCTACCTCTAGCCACCAGGACACAAGCTCCACAGATGTGTATCTACTTCTTCACTGCAGAACTGAGGGGACCCAGGACAGTGCCTGGGACATAGCAGGTACTTGACAAATATTTGTTAAGTCAATATATGAAGGTGTAAACAAAGTTTTCTCTCTGGGGCCTCAGTCACCCCCCCTTTGCTCAAAGTACCTATTCTTTGCTTCTCTCACAATGAACTACTTACTCGCTGGTCCTTCAAGCTCCTGTATATGCTCATGTGTTTGCAGTTGTTCTTCTTTGCCAGTTACTCCAATCCTCCTGTCCATTCACTGTTCCAGCTCCGATGTCCTTTCCTCCCTGAAACCCTGGCCAGCCCACGGCCCCCATCGCTGCCCTGTTGGCTCAGGTACAGGCTTTCTCCTCTGGACTCCTGTACCTTCTCCCTGGTCCAGAGTTGATAAACTGCTACCATTTATAGAACCAATTACTCTATGCTGACCACATGGAGTTTATATGTATTATCTCACTGAATCGTTTTAACAACTAATAAAGCAGGTATTTGCATAACCTCCACTTTACAGTTATGGAAACTGAGGCACAGAGAGTCACCAGTAGAAAAGTGAAACACCAGAATTTGAATCTAGCTTTACCAGACTCCAAAGACTGTAGTTATACTCTTAAGGATCAGGTCCCTCCACAAAGTTGTGAGTTCTGTAATGGCATCTGCTGAATCACTAAACAGGCAAATCAACAAGCCAAGGAATCTCAGAGCCCCGAGCTGGGGCTGGACCATGGTGATGGCACAAGGTGGCCCTTGAGCTCTCTGGCCTGAGACCATGGTCAGCTCTTACTGACCCCACCACAGAGGCCGCCCTGGGACAATGTGGCCCAGAATAAGAAGCATGTTATATTGACATAAGCTTGAGCATCAGACAAAACCAGGGTCAAGTCCTGTCCTCTCTACTTACCAGCTGTGTGACTTTGGGTCTCTCACTTGTAAAGTGTGCAGGGGGATTCTGGACATTGCCTGTACTGTGGCCACAGGTTACAGCACTGAGACTCCTACAGGCCGCATCTGGACACTACTACCCCATTGCTAACTGGAGGTAGCTGGACCAGGAGCAGGCACCCGATCCGGGCAGGCCCCTAATCCTGGGGGAATTGGGATTCACATGTTCAGGGAAGATCTGGAAGCTGTCTTGAAAGGAGCAAACTCAGGTGTTGCTTGTGGGACTACTTTCTGCCAGGTGGACCATGAAAGAGAAAGCTGGTTTGTACCAAGTGAGAAGAATGACAGATGCTGACACAAAGATAAGAACCATAGAGAGGATTTTCTGGGACCCTAGAAGTCATAAGCTCTGGTTCACCATTCTTAACACAAGGTTCATTCCTGCCCTTGGCTTCTGTGAAGCACCCACACTGTAGAGTCTTTTTTTTTTTTTTTAAAGATTTATTTATTCACTTTAGAGAGAGAGAGAGTACACACGTGTGGGCAAGCAGGAAGAGGGGGCAGATGGAGAGGGAGGGAAAGAATCCTCAAGCACACACCCTACTGGGCACAGAGCTTGACATGGGGCTCAATTCCAGAACCTCGAGATCATGCTCTGAACTGAAATCAAGAATTGGCCACCCAACTGACTGAGCCACCCAAGCACCTCTACACTGTAGAGTCTTGTAATGAAGTAATATAGTCCTTCTTCTGCTAAAGCTAGATTGAAGTTATTGTTTGTTTGTTTGTTTGTTTTTTTTAAACCAAGTCCTAGGTAATGCAAATACTACCCTGCAGACTTGTTATAGAAAATAAAAATATATGAAAAGCACTTACCTCAGTGCCTGGCCTGTGGCAAATAAGACCCAGTACATGGATGCTAATATTATTATAATCAAGCCACAAGGACATAGGATTCCAGGAACTGGACAAATTAATCAACTTTGCACAGTCATCTAAATTACTCTTCCCCTGAAGGGTGGCATGCCATGAGGTTTTGTCCTTGGTCCTATCCCAAGCCATAATTTTATCAATGGCTAGATATGGCCATTGAAGCCTGTTTATTAAGTCTGCAGATGACATTCAGATGGGAGGCACACGGGATAAGCTGGATGATGGAATCTGCATTCAGATCAATTTCTACAGGCTAAAGATGGATCAGGAACAGCTTGATAGAATGCATCATAGCCAAGGTAAAGGTCCTATACAAGGAGAGGCACTAGGAGAGAAGTCTGGCTTAAGGAAAGCTCATGAGACAAAGACAGAGCTTTTAGCTAATGTGCTCAGTATGAGCTAACTGTGGTGTGGCTGCCAACAACTACCACTGCCACAGCGCACACAATGAGTGTCTTAGAAGTTTTGTCAGAGAAAGAGGAAGGGAACTAGTATGTTTCAGCACCTACTGTGTGGCAGGTCCCATGTTAAACTCTTGATGTACTATTTCAGCTGATAGTCTTGTGAATCTGTGAGGTAGGTATTATAATCATTAGTCCCATTTGATAGGTGAGGAGGCTAAAGCTTAAAGAATTGAATGGATGTGCCCATAGAGTAGAGAGCAGAGTTAGTATCTGAACCCAGTTTTTATTAGCAAGCACATGCCATCCCTATATTCTACATGGATTGGTTCACTGTTGGAATGTTCAGTTTGGTTCCAGTACAGTGTGTTTTTTGAGAAATATGAACCCGTTCAGATGGAAGTGGCCAGGAAGGCGAGAACTATAACAAGGAGTCACCCTGAGATTGAATCGAGTTAGGAAGACCAAGGGCAAGTACACACATCAGCCTCTCCTGGCCAAACCCACAGAAGAGCCACCCTTTAATAAAGTCCATAAGAGCATGGGAAAATGAGGAGGGATGCTCCTGGTAGATTAAAAATGTCAAGACATCCCTGAGAATGGGATGGCAAACAGAACTGGATTAATGAAAAGAAATATGGGCCAAATGAAAAGCTGGGAAGGTCTGTTATAAAAAGAGAAGGCAGTCTTGGGTTGCTCCAAACCCAGAGGCAACACATTCTCCAGGAAAAGGAGAGGCCTCAAAGTCAAGGTTCAAAGACACAGATTGCAAACTCCTGTTGGGGGTACTAACAGGTAGCTCTGTGCACCACCTAGCTTGGAGGATATGTGCCTGGAGGGGGGCAGGGTTCTCTGGGATAGAAAAGCAGGATATAACCAGAAGGAAATGGAAGATCCTGTGCTCAGAAGACAAACTATTACCTCCACACTTCTTGCAGCAAGCTCCACCCCTTTGACATGATCACTGGCGGCTAAAAAGAAATGCATCCAGGGGCACCCAGGTGGCTCAGCTGGTTGGGTATCTGACTCTTAATTTTAGCTCAGATCAGGATCTCAGGGTTGTGAGATTGAGCCCTGCACTGGACTCCACACTGGGGGTAGAGCCTACTTGAGATTCTCTCTCTCCCTGTGCCCCTCCCTGTCAGCTCACACTCTCTGTCAAAGAAGGGAGGAAGGAAGGAAGGAAGAAAGGCCTCCACAAAGAAAACAGGAGCTCACAGAACACAGAAGCACACATGCACCAATCACAAAACATTCCAGGAAAACTCACACCACGAAAGAGACAGGCCAACTCAACTAACAGAAGGAACAACAACCAAAGACAGGGATAATGATGCAGAGTATTTTAAGTATATTTAATATTCTTAGAGGGATAACAGGGGACATTGTCTCCATCAGACAAGAATAACCTAGTATGGAGAGGAATTAATTAGAAATCACGAGGAAAAGATTTAATCATCTAAATAAAAAGATCAAAAGACAGTGAAGAGCAGCCTAGAAACAGATACAGATACAGATAAAATCACTGAGCTGAAAGATCAGAGAGAGGCATTTACCCAAAATGCAGGAATAGGGACCAAGAATATTGGCAAAAATATAAACGACTGTTAATACCCACTATTTGCAAGGTTGCAGGCATTCTCAAATATTTAGGTTTTTCTTATGAGGCTATTTCCAGATTTCTTGCCACTGGAGCCAAACAAATCCCTTCTGTTAAGCCAAGGGTCAGCCAATTACAGCCTATAGGCCAAATCTGGCTTGCCACCTATCTTTGCAGATAGTTTTACTGGAACACAGCCACACCCACTCATTTACATATTTGATACGGCTGCCTTCGCACTATAATGACAGAGCTGAGTAGTTATGATAGAGACAGACAGTGTGGCCTGTGAAGCCTACAACATGTATTATCTGACCTTTTACAGAAAAAGCTTGCTGAGCCCCAACTTAGGCCATTATTAGCTGGATTTTCTGTTATGTGCAGCCAAATTCACTCCCAATGGAAACAATGAACAGAATTGTACAAACAGAATGAGGTCCAGAAAGATGAACATCTCACTGAGAACTGGTTATTTCCAGGGAGAAGAATGATATTGGGGTAAATTTCAAGGGGAATTTTTATTCAATGCCTAAACTTGGAATTTTTAAAATGACAACAATGAACCCGAATTGTTTTGCAATTTAATTCTTCTAATAAAAGAACTGAAGGTCTATACCACAGCAATAAGGAACAAACTACTGATACTCTTAAAGACAGATGAATCTCACAAGTGTTTTTTGTTTTTAAAAGGCTTATTTATTTATTTTAGGGAGGGGCAGAGGGACAGAGAGTCTTAAGCAGACAGTGCTGAGCATGGAGCCAGATGAGGGGCTCGAGGGCAGCCCAGGTGGCTCAGCGGTTTAGTGCTGCCTTCAGCCCGGGGTGTGATCCTGGAGACCCGGAATCGAGTCCCATGTCGGGCTCCCCGCATGGAGCCTGCCTCTCCCTCTCTCATGAATAAATAAATAAAATCTTTAAAAAAAAAAAAAAAAAAGATGAGGGGCTCAATCTCACAACTCTGAGATCATGACCTGAGCCCAAACCAAGTCAGACACCTAACTACGTGACCCAGGCACCCCTCTCACAGATATGTTTACAAGAAACCTGGGGCGCCTGGGTGGTTCAGTCTGTTAAGCGTCTGCCTCCAGCTCAGGTTATGATCCCAGCGTCCTGGGATGGAGCCCCGTGTCAGGTTCCCTGCTCAGCAGGGAGCCTGCTTCTCCCTCTCTCATGGCTGTTCCTCCCTGCTCATGTGCTCTCTCTCTTTCTCCTTCAAATAAATAAGTAAAAATCTTCAAAAGAAAACCAATAAAACATAAAATAAGTACTTACTCTGTGATTCCATTTATATAAAATTAAATACAGGCAAAACTTTTCTACGAGTCAAGACAGTGGATGTAGATAATACCCTTGGAGAGGTGTATGAACAAGAAGTTGGCATGAAGTTGTCTCCTGGGGAGCTAGGAATGTTCTATCTTTTGATGGGAGTAGTGCCAACACATGCATATGCAGTTGTATAAATTCTTAAAACTATGTACTTAAGATCATCCACTTCATTATACATAAGTTACATCTCAATAAATAAAAAGCGAAAAGAAGAATGGAAGTAGGCGTTTTCTAATTGTCTAGTAGCATGACCCTAATTCTGAAATACAGGTAGCTGTGCACAAAAAAGCCAGAAGGAAACATGGGAGCAAGTGATGGAGATTATCTAAGTGGTAGGACAATGACAGATTGGTGTACCTTTCTGTATTTTCTAATTTCACTACAGTTAGCATCCATTAGTTCTGGAATCAGAAAGAGATGGTAAATGTCTAATGCAGGCCCGACCCGGGTGGGTGCCTGCCAATGTGGACTGCACCAGCCCCACCTCTGGTGCTCCCCCTCCTGGTGGCACAGATGGATGGATAGGACGCCAGGATGGGCCACGCACACCTGAACAGCAGGTGCAGCTATGGTTCCAAGTACTTCACAAGCACTATTCTCTACTTCGCTCAGCAACCCCGTGTTGAGGTACTCCCTTTTCAGTTCCATTCTGCAGATGGGGAAATTGAGACACGGAAATATATAACGAAAGAATATAACTTGCTATAGGCCACACAGCTAGAGCCAGGATGCAAGCCCCGGCAAGTCTGAGCTAGAGCCCTGCCCTGTCCTTGACTATTCCTGCCATTCTATCTCTCTTGTGCCATCTTCCAGGGCATCGGCAAAGCAAGAGCAGCCCAAATAATTTTTTTTGGAAGAGTTTAGGTTTCAGGATGCCTCAGGGCTTAACAGGTTAACCATCTGCTTTCAGCTCAGGTCATGATCCCAGGGTCCTGGGATCCAGCCCACATCAAGTTCCTTGCTCAGTGGGGAGTCTGCTTCTTCCTCTCCCTCTGCTCCTCCCCGTGCTTATGCTCTCTCTTGCTCAAATGAAATAAAATTTAAAAATCTTTAGTAAAAGTAAAAAGAAAGAGTTTAGGTTTCTACATCAAAAAAAGAAACAGAAAACAAGTGGAGAGCCTCGATGAATTTCCTGATACTTTACAGTTTTGTGCTGAATCATATAGTGGGGGCAGGGAAGGGCACTACTCTTTTTATTGACCTCTGATTGGGCTCCAGCTGTCATTAACTGCATTTGGGGATGCAGAGAATATCAGATCTATCTCAGCTTGGCATGATCTGGCTGTCATTGCCCCTGCCTTCCTATTCGCTTTCCTGTGACCCCAGGAGGATGGATGTAGTCCTCCGGATAACTCTGAGCCAGCGATAGGGTCCATGGGGAGAAGAGGGAAAGTGACCTGTAAGAGAGCCAGTTGGTGTGTTCATCTCTCTTAACCTCCCTGAGGCCTCAAACTTGGGAGGAAGTACCGAAGATGCCCATTTTACAGATAAAGAAACTGATCCTTGCTCTTGGGGCCTCATTTCCAAGATGGCCAAGAAAAGGTAACAGCCACATGCAGCCGAGTTGCTGTGCCAACTGCACCCAATGTATGCCTCTGGACGAAGATATTAGGAAGCCTGTCATTGGTGACACAGCAGAGGCCACAGCCATAAGAGACATTTCCAAAGTGAGTGTTTTGGGCAACTATGTGCTTCCCAAGCTGTCAATGAGGCCCCAGTACTGTGTGGGTTGGGCCATTTGCAGCAAGGCAGTCAGGACTTGCTCTTGTGCAGCCCAGGTGGATCAAATACCCTCAACCCTTGGACCTGTGGGCGCTGCCCCACGACCCTGGGATGGTCACAGAACTTGCCTGAGGTCCCTCTGGGGTGAGGCATGCACTTGCCACTTTTCACGGTGCACAGAATATGGAGGATCAGCGTGGCCCTGGACTTGCTGCGGTGGCTGGGACAGCTTGCCTCTTTGCTGAGAGCCCAGGTCCCTCACTTACAAGAGGAGGAAAATGTTGCTCGCCTCACGAGGTCTCATGGGGATTTAACAACTGCACTACTGTCAGCCCCACTGTCCCCAGTGCGAGATGGCCGTGTGCTGGACAGCCACTGCCTTCTGCCTGCTGTCTAGCCTTCCCCACCTCCCTGTCTTCTGGTAACAGGATCCTGATTATCCTTTGGGAAAACACCCCTTCCTCAGCATGTGCTTCACATGGGGTCAACCCAACCCCACCCCGATCCCCGTCACTGGAGTGGTATAAAACCCTGGGCTGGCAATGCGTCGCACATTGCTCTCTCTAGCTACAGTTGTTGAAATAATTATAGGAATTATAGGAAGGAAAGGAGTGGATAAAGCACTTGTCACTTTTTCTGGGTATACTACATGCCAGGCACCGCTCAGAGCACCCCCGATGACCCGATAAGGTGGGCACCACCAGTATACCCATTCTACATATGAAGGCCCACAGGCAGATACGCACTTGGTAAGTGAGGAACTGGGATTCAACCCCAGGCTGTCTGGCTCCAGCGCCTGTGCCTTTCCCCCAAGTGCCCTCCAGCCTGGGGCTGCTGGCAGCTAGCTTGCTCTGAGATGCAACAGCCTGCTGGGGAAAGTCCTGTCATGGATGAGTCTAGAGGGACTGAATGAGCATGACTGCATTCAGCCGCGCCCAGAACTTTTTGGCTAGGTGAGGCAACAAATTCCCTTTCTAGATGAAGCTAGTTTGAGGAGGGGAGTCCAAGAGACAGCCTGTGAACCCTGAGGAAATGGATGTCACAGATGGATGGCTCTTGTCAGACTGGGGGACGCAGAGGAAATGGAGGCCCAGTGAGGGGACAGGAAGTGTGCCCATGGTCAGCAGTGGTGGCTGGAGCCCACATGGCCTACCACTGTCATGGCCCTTGTCCTGCTCTTCCAGAAGGATCCACAGACTGAAGGGATAGCTCTTACATTCTGATAGGCCCTTCCTCCCCCTGCAGACATACCTTTCAAGAGGAATTCGCAGGAAGCTCCTTCTCTTAGACAGTATCATTCTGTTTTCTAACCAACATTCTGTATTCTACAAAAGTGAATTTGGGGGTTGGGAGGAAAAAGGAGACACTTTCAAGGCAATTTCATGCCTCAGATCTGGAAATGGAGAAAACTCTGATGAAGCTCTGTTGAAGGGCACATTGTTTATCCAAAACAGACCTGGGAAGGGGAAGCTGTCAACATTATCTCTCTCTGGTCACAAATTGCGGCTCTCTGATGGGTTTTTCCTAGAGTTTAATCTTGTGCTGGAAGCTAAGCTGATACCAGGAAGGTTTCCGACACGTCAATCTCCTTCCTGGCATTTTATCAGAAATTGATTCTCTTTGCTTTCTGAGGCTTTCGTCTTGGCCTTGCTGTCAAACGTGGGTTCCTGGCACCAGGTCTGCGGACACATCTCCTGTGGCTCCTGGCCTGATTGCAGGGGTCTCACGGTAGGCTGGCCTTTGGGTGTGATGAGTTTCCATCACCCCAAAGGGGTGAGGAACACTGGCCCAATTGTAGCTCACTTTTCTGTGGCCAGAACTCTCATCCACCTCTGACTCTGAAGGGATTAGCTTTCTCAACAGGCTGCTCTGCCCCTGCCAGTCCTAAATTACAGGATACAACATTTATTGAGCTCCTCGTAGGTGGCCAGGCACCCCTGCAAGCACTTGACATGTATTGAATCACTGAATTCTTCCCACGACCTTCTGAGGCAGGCTCTCTATGATCCCTACTCTTTAGGAGATCAAGTCACAGGTAGAATAGGCAACTGGCCTGAGTGATGGGGCTCCACTAGGAATCAGGCTGTTTGCTTCCAGGGTTCTCAGACTCCACTACTTTGCTGAGTGGCTTCTAACCCCACCACGTGACTTGTTTGCTCTGGAGTGATCAGAAGTTGTAGATGTCCTGACGGCCTCCCACTTCAAAATTCCCGGACCTACAGAAACCAAGCCCTCAAGAGACAGAAAGCCTGACAGCTGTAACTTCACAACTGGGAATGCACTTGGCTAGAAAATGGATTTAGTCCTTCTCTGCCCAGAAATGTGAACTGAAAGCTTTCGTTTCGGGAAAAGTGTGGATTTGGAACATCAGCCGTCAAATTGGACAGGCTCTTGTAACACAGGACTCTCAACTTGAATTGTTTTTTCTCCCCCCTGCCTGCTTCATTTTTTTTTTATTTTTAAAATTTTTAAACAAAGGGGTTGAAATCTATAAATATGATGGAAGGGTTGGCACCCGATTCCCCAGAAGGCTGAAGTGGCCCAGAACACTGGGACTTGAAATGAGGAAGAAGGGTCTGCAGACTATGTGGCTAGTAGAGTCTGAAACTTACAGGACAAGTCACCAGTCCCATTGGTGCTGCTGCAACCAGCCAGACAAGGTGCTGAGAGCCAAGGGCCTGGGACAGATGGCTTTCAGAAATCAAGGTGCTAGACATGCCTCCAAATCCTTCTCAGGACAGCTGCCCTGCTCCTACTCCCTGCTAAGGAAAGCGGACTAGAGAGCATGCAGGGGTGGCCATCAAATGGTCCTGGTGTGGACAGCCACACATCAATCTGGCCAGTATGCTACCAGGTAGCCTAGAACAAAAAGCACTGCCTCTCTTATGCTGTTGGGAGACAAAATGGAAATGACCAGTTTTAAAAAGTGCATACCGGGCAGCCCCGGTGGCGCAGCGGTTTAGCGCCGCCTGCAGCCCAGGGCGTGATCCTGGAGACCCGGGATCGAGTCCCACGTCGGGCTCTCTGTATGGTGCCTGCTTCTCCCCCTGCCTGTGTCTCTGCCTCTCTCTCTCTCTGTCTCTATGAATTAAAATAAAATAAAATAAAAATAAAAAGTGCATACCCTTTGAGTCAGTCATCCTACTTTTAAGAATTTAACCTTTGGCAATTTCTGGACCTGTGCACAAAGAGGTCTGCTCTAGGGTATTCTTTAAAGTACTTTTACAGGGACACCTGGGTGGCTTAGTGATTGTCTGCCTTTGGCTCAGGGCATGATCCCGGCATCCTGGGATTGAGTCCTGCATCAGGCTCCCCACGGGGAGCCTGCTTTTCTCTCTGCCTATGTCTCTGCCTCTCTCTCTCTGTGTCTCTTATGAATAATAAAAAAAAAAAATCTTAAAATAAAATAAGATAAAGTACTCTTAAAGCAGCAAATTCTCTTAGTAGCCTAGAAAGTTGTCAACCAGGGACAGTGATATATCTATGGACAGGTCCACACTCCCTTACACGCATTTATTTGGTATAAAACCAGATCAGAACTAATATGAAACTTACAGCCTTTATCTATCCTGGTTAGTATGAATATTTATGTTTCCCTGCAGATAACATTAATATGTTTGATTATAGGGTGTTGTTCTAGGCCATACTGGGATGGTATTACTTTCTAAATTCTAAAACAGTGAAATACCTTTGGCCCTAAAGGTTTCAAAGAAAGGACCGTGTTTCTGTGCATTCACAATGGAGCACTGTACAGCCATAAAGAGGAATGGACGAGGTCTGTGCACATGTCCTGCTATGGAATGCTCTCCAAGACACGTTATTAAATAAAAAAAAAATTCAAGAAAAAAAGCAGCATGTGTTGCTGTGCTATCATTGGGACAGGGAAGGACAGATATGCTCTGCATAGTTGCACAGCTGTGGAAGGATTTCTGGAAGGACACACAAGCCATTGCTTACTGTGGTTGCTTCTTGAGAGGGCATCTGATGGGGCTGAAATCAAGAGCACTGTGTCCCCTGAATACCCTTTGGTATTGATTACCAGGTCAATCAGACTCTCTTTCTGTGTCTGAACTGGGAGAAGGAAGGTAGGGAAGGGGAGGGAGAAGGAAGGATAGGGAAGAGCATCAAGACAATGACAGGTGCATAGACCAGAGGGGCGGGGTGGCATGTCTGTGATGGTCCAAAGAGAGGGTCATCCAGCATTCCCCATCCCCGGAAGCAGCCTAATTCCTGGACTCTCTCCTTCACTGTGTTCTCCTGAGATCCAGTTCCTCTTGCCATGTGGCAAAGATGGAAGGAGTCTCTAGTCCTTGCACTGAGTGGCTTTGCTTAGTAGCAGGAAGTGCTTGTGCATGTGTGTGTACGTGTAAGCATGCAGTGTGTGCATACGCTTGTACCTGCATGCAGAGGGAAAGCTTAACATTTTCTAGGTGGTTGAGTTAAATGACTTTTGCAGTCCTTTACAAAGTGAGCTCAGCTGATGAGTGTGCTGTTAAGAGCATTTTTCAGAATCTCCAATCAGCTGCAAAAGGCAGCAGGGCATTATCACAGGAGACTCTCAGACTGCTTCAGAGTAGGGGCACTGGATCTAGCCTGCCTGGGCCCACCTGCCTGAGGGCACACAGCCAGGAGATTGGAAGGCTGGAATCAGCCCAAAGTCCAGCTGGAGCAAGGGAGACCCCTTCAGTAAGAAATATAATTGTGCACCTTCTCTGTCCAAGGACATGAATATCTCTCTGCTAAATATTAGACATGCTAAGAAATGATTAAAATACCATAACAACGAATATTTATGGAATGCTTACTACAGGTCTGGCATCGTGCAGGGTACTTTAACACATTACTGCCCAGTAAACAAAAATCTCAAAAGGCGGTATGAGGAGTCAAGAGAATCATCCAAGGTCATATGACTGGGATCTGTCTGAGACAGGAGGAATGCATTGTGGGAACTAATTCATTTTCTTGGGGCCCCTGTGGCTCTGTGTCATAGGATGTGTCTCCAGTGCCATGCCCATGAGCCCCACGGTGCTGGGGAGCTGATGAATAAAGACTTTTTTTCCCTCCTTCGTGATTTTCTTTTCTACTTTTTTTGAGCACTGTGTGATAAATTTATTTCCTAATGATTTTTGAGTAAACTACAATGACCACAATTTCAAAATCATTAATAATTCATGACCAAGGGCCATAAACACTATATAATCTCCACAGGCAGAAACCATGAATACTTGTTAGAGACAAGGCCGAGAATATTTTTACCTAGCTAAACGGAGAAAAGTATCTATTGGCTTCCAGCTAGCCATTAGATGCATGTTTCTGCAAAGACTGTAGCCCTTCCAAGACCTCGGGGTTCAAGCTGCCTCTTCCAGGAAGCCTGCTCTCCCTCCTCTGGCACCTGTTGGGGTTTTACGTGTATCTGTGGGAGGGCTTTGAGAACTGGGGTGTTTTGGGGCCATACAGGCATGCAGTGCTCAGGAAAGGACGAGGACAAGAGTTACTTAACACAGACCAAGCACTGGCTTTCACCTGTGGTTAGGAGGTGGTTATAAAATTTTGAAGCCTGG
Organism: Canis aureus; assembly: GCF_053574225.1. NCBI lineage: Eukaryota > Metazoa > Chordata > Mammalia > Carnivora > Canidae > Canis > Canis aureus. The sequence goes on along the minus strand of NC_135618.1, from coordinate 58,746,422 downwards.
GCCCCACCCCCAGAGATTCTGATTTAACTGGTTTGGAAAGAGGCCTAAACTTTGGGGTATTTAAAAAGCTCCTGGGGGGCAGCCCGGGGGCTCAGCGGTTTAGCGCTGCCTTCGGCCCAGGGCATGATTCTGGAGACCCTGGATCGAGTCCCATGTCAGGTTCCCTGCATGGAGCCTGCTTCAACCTCTGCCTGTGTCTCTGCCTCTCTCTCTGTCTCTCATAAATAAATACATACATAAATAAATAAATAAATAAATAAATAAATAAATAAATCTTTAAAAAGAAAATAAAAATAAATTAAAAAATAAAAATAAAAAGCTCCTGGGGAAGGGGCAGCCCGGGTGGCTCAGCGGTTTAGCGCCGCCTTCAGCACAGGGCCTGATCCTGGAGACCCGGAATCGAGTCCCACATTGAGCTCCCTGCATGGAGCCTGCTTCTCCCTCTGCCTGTGTCTCTGCCTCTCTCTCTCTCTGTATCTCTCAGGAATAAATAAATAAAATCTCAAAAAAAAAAAAAAAAAAGCTCCTGGGTGATTCTAGTGTGCAACAGTGTTTGTGACTGCTGACACACAGCACTTGGCACGGGGCTGCCACAATATGGTTGCTGGTACCTGTTTGCTACTGGGTAGCTGTGTGTGGAGGGCAGGGAATGGCTGAATGGAGGACCCCACAGAGAGCGGGGTGCCTACCTCAACACCAGCCATTCCCTAATGTTGCCTTATTGAATAAGGCCTCTGCTCTTCCCTTAGAGAAGAATGCTCTTCTCCATTTTATCAAAGAAGCCAGAAGTGGGCATTTTTATGTGAAAGTCGTAAATGCAGGCATCTAATTTTCAAAAAAATATAATAAGAGTCTAGGCCAAATAAAACATCTTTGGCTTGAATTTGGCCTGATGAGCTCGTTGAGAACAGCCTCCCCTCCTCACTTCGCCATGTTGTGCCATGACCACACAGACGGGTACCCAGTCCCGACCCAGGAAGGAAACAGCATGTTCACCTGCCATGGGGTGAGCAGGTCTATGACACCTCACTACCGAAGCAACATGATGCACCTCCCTGTCTGCTTGTTCCAAACAGCTTGTCTTCTCCTTGCCTTTCATGGTGACAGAGTCTGATCTATACCTGGCATCTTGTGTAAGGCACAGAGTGTCAGCAAGTACAATTTTGCAGGTGATGGGGGAGGGATGTGGGAGGAGGAGGAGGGCAGGAAAAGCATGTTATAATATATCAAGATGAGCATTCTAGTAGCTTGCTCTTTGTTTCTTTCTCTTGTTTTTCTAACCAAACAAAAGCCCTGTTAGGAGAGTCAGAACCCTCTTTTTCAGAAAGGCCTAAAACCATTTTAAATATCTTTCGGGGGTGAAAGTTAGATATTGTGATAAATATCTCTGCTCTGTTTTTTTCTCATTTCAAGCACTTTGCAGAAGAGGAGTGATCTGAAATGCTCTCGGGCAACTGGCATGATGGGAGTAGCCAGGAAAGCAGCAATTAGGGAGTCTTGTTGCCAAGGAGAAAGAGAGAGGTGGAAACGAGTATCTCAACTAGTTACCTGCTGCCCTGCTCTGTTGATTCCTAGCAAATCTCTTAATGTGGATAAATGTGATGATGTTACTCTGTGACTGAAAGCCTCTGTTAGGTTGAAACAGTTCATTTCTGGCTGGGGGGATGGAGGGGTGTAGGGGTTGGTCCCCACCCTAGGTCACTTCCCTAAAGGAGGCCAGGAGCCTGTGGGCCTGTGCTCACTCCTGTTCTGGCTCCTCTACCCTCCAAGTCCCTGGAAGGACCTTGTGGGAGATAGGCACGCCTGCTCCTGCTTCCAGAAAAATGTTCCTACCAGGAAGGAGCAACAGAACCCACCCTGCTTCAGTTTCTAGAATGGCCATCAGGGCTGACATTTAGATGTTTTCAAGCAGCACCAAAGTCCCAGCCTGCGAACCAGGTAGGATGCTTAAATAAGAAGAAAACCCACACTGGCTATTCTGGCTACAGAGGAGAAAGGAGACAAGAGGGGGCAGGATGACAGCTACTGCAGGAGGTCCTTCGTGGTCCAACCTCGACCTGCCTCAGTTGGCTGAGGTGAGGCCAACTCTGAGGATGCAGCAGGTAAGAGCTGATGAATTTCAACATTGGTCCATACTTATGATGAGTCACATGCCTTCACACTCTGGTACCCCTACACCCATCTGCCACAACCTAAGACTCAAATCCAGACTCCTATGAGCTTGAGACTTGATCCAAGGGCCCTGTGATAACCTCGGGGTCCTTGCTTCCACTTTGTACCCTCCGGCTCAGTAATCTTGCAACCTTCTGTTTTTCTCGGACTTTGACTATGCTCTTTACTTGGCCCAAAAAAACTGCTGCTTGTTCTTTTAGAGGCTTTGCTGCATGCCTTTCTGGAGACCACTGGCAGAGTCAGGAGACCCCTTTTCTGTATTGAAATTCCACTCTCTTTGTCCTTCTCACACGGCATTATAATGATCCTGTTGCACATCCCTTCCATCTTCACCAAGCACACCCTGAGATCAGGGCTGTCTCTCTCATCCCTTATGCCAAGTACAGAGCAGGTGGGCTCAGTGCTGCGGGTTTCAAGAATGGCCACAATATTTGTAGATTTCCCATCCAGAGGTGAGGCCTATTCCCACCCCTTCAATCTGGCCTGACCATGTGACTTGCTTTAAAGAAAACAAAGTGGGAAAAGTGACACCATGCTGGTTCCAAGCCCAGGACTTGAGAGTTCCTGCAGCTTCCCCTCTTCATGTTCTTGACTCCCTGAACCCCCATATGAACAAAGCTGGCTGGCTTGCTGGTAGACGAGAAAGCACTGAAAGAGAGCCAAAACACACTACTGATATCAGCCATCCCCAAGGTGACACAGTGGCTCACTGCAAATGCCTAAGTCCAGCTGAAATCAGCAGAACTGCCTAGCCCAAACTGACAACTCACAGAATCACGAACTAAATGCACAGCCGTTGTTTCACATCACTGAAATGTGGGTTTGATTTGTTACGCAGACAAAGCTAACTGATCCACTTCGTAAGAGATTGTTACTACAAGTGACACTTTGATTGAGAATTCTAGGTGTCACCTCTCATTTGGTCCAGGATTCAAGCCTGAAACTCAGAGAGACCCAAGCAGGAAATCCAGGAATCCTTACTCACCAGCATGCTCCCTCAGGTCCTTTCAAACACAGATGCTTCCCACCCACCTTCACCAGTGACCACATTTACCTCCTTTTTCTCCCGCGAGCACGAGCGGCTTCTGTCACCCTTTCGCAGAGTCTGACCTGTAGCGGTTCAAAAGCAGAACCAGAGATTAAGGCTATTTTAAAACAGCTAGTTTATCACTGCAAAAGCCTTTTATTTGCAAACTGAATAGACGGGACCAATCATAATCAAATGATTTTAAGAAAATGTAGTCTATTATTATAGTGGGAAAATGGCATACTCTTGAAATAGACCAACGGCAAGGAAATGGTAATTCACACACTTACGTTATTTGACTGTAATGAACAAAGCCTCAGCTCTTTAATCTGGAACATTATCTGCACTCTGCAAGGGCCGGCTGTAGATTTCCCAGTCGAATTACATTTTTATTAAATTGTTTGGAATTATATAAAATGCCTTCCACAAAAATGCCTTCCACTGTGCACATACACATAACCTTTGATGAGTGCATACCAATGCGCTTCACCAAACCCCCAAACTCGCCACCTAGGTGATAGTACAGATGTGAATTAGCAGTAATCACCTGCATTTCCCATATAACGGGCAATTTCAGAGAGAATGCTGCTTTTCTTAGAAAACTGGAAGACTAACATTTGAAAGTACATATAAATTCAACAGCTCAACATCATAGGGTTTAAATATGCTGTTCCAAATGCAGTTTTCACAACTCTTATGAAAGTGTCCATTATAAAAGGATTCCTTGATGGAAAATTAATGGATTGCCTTGGTGTTAAAATGTAAAATGCGAACCGCTGTGCATTGTCAATGTGTCTTCCAAATTATCCAGAGGGTGGCTATTTGTGAGAAAATCAGTACCACATGTCCTATTAGCCAAGAGTACTCCAAAGCAGGAGCAAAAAGGCTTAGTGATTATTTATGAGAGGTAAGAAGTGGGGACCCAGTCTCAGAGGAAAGACATTTGTCTCTGGATGTGGCCACTTGTGGTAGGTCTACACAGGTTTGGAGGACGGGGGGGTAGGGGACCTCATAGCTGGTGATGAAGTACAAGTCAAAGGATAACACTCTAAGAAAGTGAGACTAAGGGGAAGAGCAAAGGTCCAAAGATGAACCTCTGGCAATGGCCAGAAATTTGGGGCCAATATTAATAAAGGATTTGGAAAAAAGGCAGAGGGAAAATTTATAGGAGACCCTGGATTATACAGTATCATGGTATAGTAGATGTCTTTTGGGTTATCTGCTCAGCTTATAAGGACACCCTAAACTGCCTTCTTCTTTCTTACTCTCCTTCCTGTCCTCAGAGGGGAGTCCCCTGGCAGCCATGACTGTACAGAACCCCAATCTCAGTATGATGCCCTGGGGATGAATACCTGACCCAACCACAGTCAATTGGAACCCCAGCTCCAGGAATTTGAAATTAGTTGGAAAGACAGAGAAGGCAGAGGGCTAGAGCAGGGCTATCTCCATGCGTGAATTTTGATGCTGTCAGCAGCCACCTGCCCTGGGGGACAGACTACCAGACCAGAGAATGCCAAGGCAGAACAAAGTGATCTGAGACTGACTGCTTACCTGCCCTTGTATTCCACAGACACCCACTTAATATACCACTGAGGTGCTCGATGCCAACAGTGGGGGGAGGCTGTATGTGTGTGCAGACAGGGGGTGTATGAGAACACTCTGTACTTTCTACCCAACTTTGCTATGAACCTAAAACTCCTCTAAAATTTTTTTTTAATTTTTATTTATTTATGATAGTCACAGAGAGAGAGAGAGAGAGGCAGAGACATAGGCAGAGGGAGAAGCAGGCTCCATGCACCGGGAGCCCGACGTGGGATTCGATCCCGGGTCTCCAGGATCGCGCCCTGGGCCAAAGGCAGGCGCTAAACCGCTGCACCACCCAGGGATCCCCCTAAAACTCCTCTAAAAAATAAAGTTCATTAATTTAAAAAATTAGGGAAAAGGCCCAGAATTAAGGATCAGGTGATCTGGGTTGTTGGGCCAATTTTATCCCAATCTCCCGATCCCCAATGCTCTGGAAGAGGAACTAGGGTGGATGGCTCCCAGATACGCTTGACCATGTCTGATCTAGCTGTCAGTGAAAGGACTCACTGTAGGCCCTAGGGTTGACAAGAGGAGATGGCATGCCAGGTGGTAGGCCACGCAGGGCACAGCCAGGAGCCAGGAGATTGGCCTGGAGCTAGAAGGGTATAGAGAAGGGTAGAGACCAGGGGTCAGACCAGAGCATTCTACCAGCAGAAGCAGTGCCGAGGAAGAAAGATGACAACAGGGGCAAAATGGGCCTAGAATAAAGCTAGAGAGCAGAAGGAAAACAGAGCTAATCCAGGGGCAAATATGACAGTCCCCAGAGTCTGGCTGCAGCCCTTCTGGTGCTGGTCAGACCCATGCTTAGGGACCTGGTCCAGTGGATAGCTGACCAGTTATGGGATCTTAGATAAGTCACAGGATCCCACAGGATCTCTCTGGGCCATATTTTGTACACCATCCCTTTTTTTAAATTTTTAATAAATTTATTTTTTATTGGTGTTCAATTTACCAACATACAGAATAACACCCAGTGCTCATCCCGTCAAGTGCCCCCCCAAGTGCCCATCACCCATTCACTCCCACCCCCCGCCCTCCTCCCCTTCCACCACCCCTAGTTCGTTTCCCAGAGTTAGGAGTCTTAATGTTCTGTCTCCCTTTCTGATATTTCCCACACATTTCTTCTCCCTTCCCTTCTATTCCCTTTCACTATTATTTACATTCCCCAAATGAATGAGAACATACACTGTCCTTCTCCAATTGACTTACTTCACTCAGCATAATACCCTCCAGTTCCATCCACGTTGAAGCAAATGGTGGGTATTTGTCATTTCTAATGGCTGAGTAATATTCCATTGTATACATAAACCACATCTTCTTTATCCATTCATCTTACACCGAGGCTCCTTCCACAGTTGGGCTATTGTGGACATTGCTGCTAGAAACATCGGGGTGCAGGTGTCCCGGCATTTCATTGCATCTGTATCTTTGGGGCAAATCCCCAACAGTGCAATTGCTGGGTCGTAGGGCAGGTCTATTTTTAACTCTTTGAGGAACCTCCACACAGTTTTCCAGAGTGGCTGCACCAGTTCACATTCCCACCAACAGTGTAAGAGGGTTCCCTTTTCTCCGCATCCTCTCCAACATTTGTGGTTTCCTGCCTTGTTAATTTTCCCCATTCTCACTGGTGTGAGGTGGTATCTCATTGTGATTTTGATTTGTATTTCCCTGATGGCAAGTGATGCAGAGCATTTTCTCATATGCATGTTGGCCATGTCTATGTCTTCCTCTGTGAGATTTCTCTTCATGTCTTCTGCCCATTTCATGACTGGATTGTTTGTTTCTTTGGTGTTGAGTTTAAGAAGTTCTTTATAGATCTTGGAAACTAGCCCTTTATCTGATACGTCATTTGCAAATATCTTCTCCCATTCTGTAGGTTGTCTTTGAGTTTTGTTGACTGTATCCTTTGCTGTGCAAAAGCTTCTTATCTTGATGAAGTCCCAATAGTTCATTTTTGCTTTTGTTTCTTTTGCCTTCGTGGATGTATCTTGCAAGAAGTTGCTGTGGCTGAGTTCAAAAAGGGTGTTGCCTGTGTTCTCCTCTAGGATTTTGATGGAATCTTGTCTCACATTTAGATCTTTCATCCATTTTGAGTTTATCTTTGTGTATGGTGCAAGGGAGTGGTCTAGTTTCATTCTTCTGCATGTGGCTGTCCAATTTTCCCAGCACCATTTATTGAAGAGACTGTCTTTCTTCCAATGGATAGTCTTTCCTCCTTTATCGAATATTAGTTGACCATAAAGTTGAGGGTCCACTTCTGGGTTCTCTATTCTGTTCCACTGATCTGTGTGTCTGTTTTTGTGCCAGTACCACACTGTCTTGATGACCAGAGCTTTGTAGTATAACCTGAAATCTGGCATTGTGATGCCCCCAGATATGGTTTTCTTTTTTAGAATTCCCCTGGCTATTCGGGGTCTTTTCTGATTCCACACAAATCTTAAAATAATTTGTTCTAACTCTCTGAAGAAAGTCCATGGTATTTTGATAGGGATTGCATTAAACATGTAAATTGCCCTGGGTAACATTGACATTTTCACAATATTAATTCTGCCAATCCATGAGCATGGAATATTTTTCCATCTCTTTGTGTCTTCCTCAATTTCTTTCAGAAGTGTTCTATAGTTTTTAGGGTATAGATCCTTTACCTCTTTGGTTAGGTTTATTCCTAGGTATCTTATGCTTTTGGGTGCAATTGTAAATGGGATTGACTCCTTAATTTCTCTTTCTTCAGTCTCATTGTTAGTGTATAGAAATGCCACTGATTTCTGGGCATTGATTTTGTATCCTGCCACACTACCAAATTGCTGTATGAGTTCTAGCAATCTTGGGGTGGAGACTTTTGGGTTTTCTATGTAGAGTATCACGTCATTGGCAAAGAGGGAGAGTTTGACTTCTTCTTTGCCAATTTGAATGCCTTTAATGTCTTTTTGTTGTCTGATTGCTGAGGCTAGGCCTTCCAGTACTATGTTGAATAGCAGTGGTGAGAGTGAACATCCCTGTCTTGTTACACCACTCCTTTTTTAAAACTTAAAATGAGAGGCTGAATCACCTCTGGGGTTGCTTTTCATCTCTCAGATTCTGTTACTCCAATAGACAACAGTAAGAAAAACATTAAGGTGGGCCATAAAAACAACACATTAATACAAAGAACACAGAGCTTAGCTACTGAGATTTGAAAGCAAATCTCTCTACTGGAGTTCATTAGAAGCTGCTTATTCATTAAGTTGGAAAATAATTTGCTTATTTTCTAATGAAGATAATTTGCTCTAATTATGCACACTTGTAATCTAATGTCCCGTCCTCACACCACTGAGCTCCTTTCTCCTCTGGGCACCTTGACGTGGAGGCTGCTCCTTCTTGCCAAGGTCAGAAGGAACGAGATTACACTGGGCCTGTCTACTGCACAAAGCATCTCTGAGTACCTTCCTACTCCTATCTCATGGTATTCTCACAACACTCAGGGAGGGAGATGGGAGAAGGTGACATTAATATCAATAGATGCTGCTTGCAAAATTGAGGGGTGTTCCCCTGCATTTTGCAAGGTGACCTGTCAGTTTCAGCCATGAGATGATAAATTAGGCCAAATGTAAATGATACATGTGTACCTCATATTATAAAACAGACATGTGCCTGGGGAATGGAAAAAAAAAAGAAAACCATGTGAACGCATATAATATTCTCCCACTTAGGACTTCAGAGATTTTACCAACACTTTTTTTCCTTAAGATTTTATTTATTTATTCATGATAGACACAGAGAGAGAAAGAGAGAGGCAGAGACAGAGGCAGAGGGAGAAGCAGGCTCAATGCAGGGAGCCCAGCGTGGAATTCCATCCTGGATCCTGGGATCACACCCTGTGCTGAAGGTGGCGCTAAACCACTGAGCCACCCCGGCTGCCCTTTATCCACACTTTGGATTTATTTTCAATGGTTAGAGGATTCTGGTACTTTGTTTTTTTGTTTTGTTTTGTTTTTAAGATTTTATTTATTTATTCATGAGAGACACAGAGGGAGAGAGAGAGAGGCAGAGGCACAGGCAGAGGGAGAAGCAGGCTCCCTGCAGGGAGCCTGACGTGGAACTTGATCCCAGGTCTCCAGGATCACACCCTGGGCCGAAGGCAGCGCTAAAACGCTGAGCCACCGGGGCTGCCTGGATTCTGACACTTTGGTTTTACTTTGCTCTAGATGCAGATCATAATGCTCAGCACTACCATTCAGAAGGGAGGTGCGTCTTCCTTGGATGACAGCTTCTGAAGCCATTAGGCAAGGGAAAGTCAGTGTCAGAATTACCCTTAAAAGAGCTGTAAACCTCCTGTGAAGTACAGTCCACAGCCTTTTTTTTTTTTTTTTTGAAGGAAATTTTTTTCTATTTGTTTTTTTTTTTAAAGATTTTTATTTACTTATTCATAGACACACAGAGAGAGAGAGGCACAGACACAGGCAGAGGGAGAAGCAGGCTCCATGCAGGGAGCTCGACATGGGACTCGATCCGGGGCCTCCAGGACCACACCCCAGGCTGCAGGCGGCGCTAAACCGCTGCGCCACAGGGGCTGCCCTCCACAGCCTTTTATATCCATGGCTGTAGTTTACTGCATGTGTGAAATATTTGGTGCATATGGAAATGTACAGTACATGATAAAAATACATATGCCTAATATCATTTTATGGTATTTCTAACTAAATTATTCACATGGTAATTACTCTCTCTGTTTTTCCTGTAGGAGAGTGCTGGGGGCGGGCGTGGGGGGTTGGGCGAGGGTGAGAACCAGGCACCAAGTTCATGAATGTTAATGCTTGGGGGACACAGCTCCACTGAAGTGGACACCTACTATGTGCCAGGATCAACACACAGGCTTTATTTCTTGATTTTCAACCACTCCTGTGGATCAGGGGTCGATAAACTTGTCCTTTAAAGGGCCAGTGTGTAAATATTTTTTACCTTACGGGCCATAGGTTCTTAAAGTTACAAAGTCTCTGGTGCAACTACTCAACTCTGCCATCATGGCATGAGAGCAGCACTAGACAAATGGGTGCTGCTGTATTCCAATAAAACTTTATTCACAAACACAGGTGGTAGGCCGGACTTTGCCCCCAGGCTATAGATTGCTGACTCTTGCTTTAGATGGACTGTACTATCCCATTGGTACCAGCCAAGGGAGAAATGAGAAACAAATGTTGAGGGGGTGATTGAACTTCTTTTTCAAGGTCACAAAAATGTAACTTGTAAGTGACAGGGCTCAGTGTGCTCCTAATGGCTATCCTCACTAACACCATCACCATCACAATCATATTAATCATTACCATTACCATGGGAGCTCACCTTTACGTCAGGTTTATTCTGTGCCAGGCAGAGTTCCAGGTTAAGTACATGAATCAACTCATTTACTTCTTTCAGCTACCCCCAAAAATAGGCACTATTTTCATCCCGCTTGTCAGATGCAGTCCCTGAGATCCAAAGAGATTAGGAAACTTGCCCCAAATCACCCAGTTAGTGAGTAGAGGAGCTTTGGTCTGGATCTGAGCAGTCTGGCTCCAGAGTTTGCACTCCTAACCACTGGACTGCACTGCTCCTCAGTCAAGGTGCTAAAGACAAGTTCAAGAACACCAGAATGGGCCTGGTAAGGGAAGGAGTTTGATGTAAGGAATTCTTTCGGTCATGTAGCTTTTTAATGTACTTTGGACTCCTGGAGCAATTAATAAGGGGATTGATCAAGGGAAAATGATTTCCCAGTGATCAAAGAAGACAGTGTTGCCAGCAAGCCAGCTAAATGCCATGAGATGCCAAAAATGGTAAGGCAGGGTTGGCATTAGACACTCACTCCTGTCTATTCAGGTGAAATGCTCAGTCTTGGCAGGAATGGCTGGGCTTTGGAGAATAAATCCAGTGGAAGTCCTGCAAGCAAAGAGGGCCCATGCAGGGACCTCCCCACCACAAAGGAGCTTTGAACAAAGAATTTGCTTCTCTCCACTGGGGTAACGGTGCAGCTGTTAGGTTACTAAAATGAGTTTATTTCTTCTGTCCAAATACAAGGGCTTATGTTGCATTCATTTTATATATCTATGGAATTTAATTTAAATGACAAATATCCCACTGAAATACCACTTAATCTCACTAATTGGACTGGCAAAAATCAGAGGTTTGACAATGTCCTGTTGACAAGAGCTAGGAAGCTGACACTTTTGAGCATTGCAGGGGGAAACACAAAATGATATAGCCCCTTTGGAAGGTATTTTGACAATATCCTCAAAAGTACAAGTGCATTTTCCTTTTGGGCTAGCAAGGGCACTTCCAGGAATCCACCACAAAGAATCCACCTCCACAAACAGGAAATGGATGTACAAAGGTACTCACTGTACCACAATTTGCTATAGCAAATATTGGAAATGACCCATAAGTCTACCAGAAAGGACTGGCTAAATAAATATAGTGAATCCGCACAATGGTACAGAATACTGTGAAGCTGGAAAAATGAATGGGCAAGTTCCTTATACAATAGATAGTCATATGTTAAGTGAAAAAAAAATCAATAGGCAGAAAGTATATGCACTATGCAACCTTTTCTCTAAGAAAGAGGAAAATAAGAATACTCACGTTGGTTCTACTTGTTTAAGGAACCACTCAGAGCTACATGTGCAAGGGCAAATCACTGTTCCTTTTTATATTGTTTTTATCTTTTTTTTTTTTAATTTATTCATAGAGACAGAGAAAGAGAGACAGAGACACAGACAGAGGGAGAAGCAGGCATCATACAGAGAGCCTGATGTGGGACTCGATCCAGGGTCTCCAGGATCACGCCCTGGGCTGCAGGCGGCGCTAAACCGCTGCGCCACCGGGGCTGCCCTGTTTTTATTTTTGAATGATGTATTTGAACCTATTTCCTTTTGAAAAAATTAAAAGAAATTTAAAATATTAAATGTCGAAAAGGCAGATTCAAATTTTAAAAATACACAATGGGAAATGCTGTAGACTATTCCCATCAGAGAACCCACAAGTTTTGGTCTGCTGGAGAGAGATAGAGTAGCCGCTGCAAAATGCAGCACCCCAAAGCTTGTTGGAGAGACCACACGGTATTTTAGGAGGACAAACTGTCTTTGTCTAAGAGACTGACCTGTACAATGCACGAGAGATAAGAATGATATGATGACAAAAAAATGTTTTCTGGAAATTGGAACAACAGTTTCTTGGCTAAGCCAATACGCTATTTGGTGACCTGCTCATTTACTTAAGGGCAAAGTTTCTGTGAAATGGCTAGACAAGATGAGAACGGAAAAAGAAAAAGGAAGGAAAAACAAGCAAAGGAAAACTGAGACCTGTCTAGACAGGCTGTCTGGAAATCGTGGTTTCCTTGTGCTTACTGAGCACCTACCTAGACAGCTTCTTCCCCAGGTGACAGCTCTCAGGACTCCCTATCATACAAAACAACAGAGCCATGTGGCTCAGAGAAGTAAAGAAACCTGTCCAAGGTCAGAGCGAGGAAAGGGAAGAACTGGATTAGTAACCAGTCAGTCTGGCTGCTAATCCAGTGTTCACTCCACCCTGCTGGCACCCACCCACTCATCAAGTCCAGGGATGGAAGCACCCTGGGGCCCCACCAGTGTCATTACTACCCACCCACCCCCACACACACAGGTCTTCAGCCCCATCCCAGCTTCCTAGACTTCCACCTACAGCCTTTGCAAAGATACCTATGGCAGAGTAAGGTGGCAGGGTGGGGACAGAGCAGCCTGGGGAGCACCTGCCCAGCCTAAGGGGAATCCTTATTTGGTTTTGTTGTTGTTATTGTTTTTTGAGAGAGACAGAGAGAGTGCTGCAAGGGTGGGGGGGTAGAGGAGGAGGGAGGGAGTGAGGGAGGGAGGGAGAAAGAGAGAGAGAGAGAGAGAGAGAGAGAGAAATCTTTCTTTAAAAAAAAAAGATTTTACGATCCTGGAGACCCGGGATCGAGTCCCACGTCGGGCTCCCTGCATGGAGCCTGCTTCTCCCTCTGCCTGTGTCTCTGCCTCTCTCTCTCTCTCTCTGTGACTATCATAAATAAATTTAAAAAAAAATTAAAAAAAAAAAAAGATTTTATTTATTTATGAGAATACACACAGAGAGAGAGAGAGAGGCAGAGGCACAGGCAGAGGGAGAAGCAGGCTCCATGCAGGGAGCCCGACGTGGGACTCGATCCTGGGTCTCCAGGATCACACCCTGGGCTGAAGGTGGCGCTAAACCGCTGAGCCACCTGGGCTGCCCAGAAAGAGAGAATCATAAGCAGGCTCCACACCCAGCACGAAGCAGAGCTTGGTCTCACGACCCTGAGAACATTACCTCTGCCAAAACCAAGACAGACGCTTAACTGGCTGAGCCACCTAGGTACCCCTGGGGGAATTGCTATTTGGCTCCAGCTTCCAGTTTCCATGTAGGAATGTGGGCCCAGTCTCACTTGATTGGATTTTTCCAGAGAAGTCCAGTATTAAGAGAAAGCTTCTAAGTTTTAAATTTTGACAAGTAATTAAAAAAAATTAAAGATCTATATAGATCAAACAAAAAAGCCTTCTAGTTTCTAACCTAATAGGCAACTAGGCAGAAGGCTGGAGAATCTCCTGTATTTACCTCGATGCTATGGACCATTTTTGCAACTAGGCAGAAGGCTGGAGAATCTCCTGTATTTACCTCGATGCTATGGACCATTTTTGCAGGGGAGGGAGGAGAGCTCTTTAAGGAAATCTCATCATAATAACAGAAATCTGTTAGAAAATTTCTGCTTGGAAGACAGGTAAACGTGGGCTCTGCGACACACTTTCAGATTCCTTCCAATTCTCCGTGTGCACCTCCAGGCTGGTTCTGGGGACTTTAAGTCACATTCTGTTGTCTGAAAGCCCAAAACAATATCCCTGTCACTCTTCCTTTGCATTTTCTATGTAACTCAAATTCCCAGGGCCCAGTTTACTGCCAAATTACCTGAGATAAACAAGTCATGCTAAGATCCTAGTTTCCTTTCCAAACCCAAACAGCAGCTGGCAGCTAGAAATGGTTATTTATAACCTGCACGCTGTTATGCGCATTTGCTTGTGCACTTCTAAAAATGCTTAGCCATGCATTCTTTGGCTGCCTTCATAATTACATGAGAGCCTGGAGACAATGCTGTGTGGTGGCAGAGAGGGTAGATTGTGGGTCAGCCCGTCTGGCTCAGCTTCTCAGTACCTGTTTGGAAACACTGATAGTGCAATTCCATTTCACTCTATTGTCAGTGTTAAGATAGTACATGTGAAATGCGTAGAATGGTGCCCTGCACATAGTAGGCGCTTAGCAGGAAGTAGTTCACTCCCCCGTAAACAGCTGACTGTATGTATGTTCAAGGATCTCCGTGAGTTCTGTTGGACTCTGCATCCCAAACATATCTTGAATCTGTTGTTTCCTCTCCATCGTCCCTCTGTGAGGCCCATAATCATAGCAGAGCCACCTGGTAGGTCTCCTGCCTCCACTATTGCTGTGCTTTTCCCATGGCAGCCAACTAAAAATGAGACCATATCCCTTGCCTACCTGACCCTCCAGTGTGTTTTCCTCTGCATGTTTCTCTTCCTGTTCGAGCATGCTCACAGCCACACCCACGCCACACATCCCTGCAGCCCGCCAGTCTTTCCTCTGCTCCTTGGACTCACGATTCCTTCGTGTTCTAGTGCCTTTGCTCACACGGTCCTGGTCCTCTCCTGTTGGCTCCTACTTATTAATCACATCTCAGCCTAAAGGGATCGCCCTCCTCAGAGAGGACTAGCTCCCTCCTCCCTCCTTTTTACCTGCTGCACAGCCCCGTCTGATCTATTTCGTGTTAGTGTGGTTGTGGTTTATCTCCCTCGTCCCTAAATATGGCCACTGGCTTTTCTTATCACTGGATTTCCCACACCTGGAACAGTGCCTAGAATGGATTGGACATCAGTAGACATTTCTGGAATCTTTGAATGAACGAATGAATGAATGACCAAATTTTTGAATGGACAGTGTTGGGAAGACAGGAGGCATGGGTACGAACTGCTGTGAAGACTTCATCTTCTCTCACAGTGTATCTTCCTGACCCTTTCCCCCTGCTCTTTCTCAGATGGTGAAATGAAATATGACAAAGTGAGTTTAATACACCACTGGAGATAATTGGAAAATATTGATTCTTTTTCATTTGAAACAGTAAAGATAAGAAAATGCCACACTTCTGTAATTTAATCAGTGGCTTATGTGACGACATGCTTCCCAGGCTAAAATGTACTTTGCTTGACCTCTATATCCATCATACAAGTTCCTAAACCTGTTCCAACTACACACACCAACCCAGCCCTGTCTTCCAAACCAGGCCCCCACTGAATACAAGTGGGGACACTGCGTTTGTCAATCTATGTGAGCTGGTATGGATGTATTCACATTAAAGTGTCTCTTGAGTATTTGCATTCCACTCACCCCTCCTCCCAATGATCTGCCAAGTAGCCCTGGAAAACACAGGAAATGATGCATGATCTCCCCTGGAATCCTAAAGAAAAAGGTATGTTTCTTCCTCTGACAGCTAATTTTTACTGAAAGCCTATTAAGTGCTGGGTACCACTTTAAAGGGCTTTAAATAGATGAATTCACTTTATTCTCAGAGTAGCCCTATGAGGAAGTCCTACTATGAATCTCTGTTTTATAATTTCAGAGTCCAGACACTAAGAGATGAAGGAACTAATCCCCTTAGGTCATGCAGCCTCAGAATTGGAGTCCCCTTGGTAGGTTTCCAAAAGCTCTGCTCCTTTCTCTCTTCCCCAGATGAGGATGGCTCATGTAGTTAGTGAGCACCAACTCAAAAGACGTGAAGGGCAGGAGAGCGAGTCTAATCCTCTGCCCTGCTTTTTCAGGGTTGCCTTCTGTAGGCTTAAAATAAAATCTCCATCTCCAATCATGCAAGAAGCAGGACTTCCCACTGCAAGGGCTCATTGGGAGGAAGGCTTTGTCATGGTTGGGGCGGGGGGCACTGTACATAAATGGATCTGTGCCTGTTCTCCCACTTCTGTGGGCACGTTAACTCCCCAAGCCTTGGCCCCAACATCTGATAAATGACAGCGGTCACACCAGATCAGAAGTTACTCACTAGCTGAATCCAGCCCACAGACATTTGTTGGGTCTCCTTATTAAAAAAAAAAAAATTGTTTTTTCAGCTGACATCTACAGCTTGGGTGATTTCACATTTTAAAATCCTGAGTCCTGGATTCTTTTGGAAAACCAAAAGACATGGCAACACAGGGCTTGCATTCCTGCCTGGCATCTATTGTCTTGAGCTGAGGACAGTAGCCCAGCAGACAGCATGGTGTCCTCTGGTTCCCAGCCCCACTGGCTGGCTGTATCCCTGCCACTGAGGTCAAGTCCAAGTTGTCACTTATCAGCAGGTCTGAGAGGTTTTTCCCTACAGTAAAGATGAAAGTGAAGGTCCATGTGTCCACATCTCCAGCAAAAGTGAGAATCATTAGTGAGCATGCCAGGTCCTGATCTAAGGGCACTGCATCCATGAATGCTTTTAATTTTTACAATAACCCCAGGAAGTAGGACAACTATCATCTCTATTTTACAGATTATGGGGGGATGGAGGAGGCTTCAAGGAATTAGCAGATGATCGAGTTGTTTATGAAATTGAGGAATATTCCAGGTATGCAAAGTGTATACAGGTATTGAAAGAATCTGACATAAAGCAGCATAACAAAATAAACCCTGGCCACTGTGGTCACTTATATTACCTGTCTGGTCCCTACAGGCTTCTAAACTTGTATTCCTGCATGGAATCCTTAGAGTTCAGAAATCTATCTAGTTCCCTGGACGAGATCTGTTTAAGTCCTTTCTGGATCTGTCTGTGATTTTAGGTAGGTTTCTAAAAGCTATCTAAATAGTTTGGGGAAAATAAATAAATAAATAAATAGTTTTGGATTCTTCTTTAAAAGATTTTATTTATTTGTTTGTTTATTTGTTTATTTATATATTTAAGCGAGTGAGAGGAGGAGCAGAGCAGAAGGGAGAGGGACAAGCAGACCCTGCACTGACTGCCAAGCCAACAAGGGGCTCGATCTTGGGACCCCAAGATTGTGATGTGAACCAAAAACCAAGAGTTGGACACTTAAACAACCAAGCCATGCAGGCGCCCCTAAATAGTTCAGGAATTTTTTTTTAAGATTTTATTTATTCACAAGAGACACATAGAGAGGCAGAGACACAGGCAGAGGGAAAAGCATGCTCCCCATGGGAAATCCAATGTGGGATTCAATACCAGAACCCCGGGATCATGCCCTGAGCCAAAGGCAGATGCTCAACTGCTGAGCCACCCAGGCATCCCAATAGTTTGGGATTCTTGAGAAAGAGCATACGTGCACATGTATGTACACGCACACACACATACACACACAAAGTGCATTGCAAAGCCACTCAGAGTTTATAAAGAGTGGGTGGTCCCTGCAGGGGTTCTGTGGTTAGTGGCCAGGTATCCCTGGTGCTCCAACTTCCTGCCTGGTGCTACATTCACCAGTAACCCTCCTATCCTCCAAGGACATGTTAAGTCAGGAGCTGTCTCCAGAGAATCCATCAGTTAACGGTGGTCAAGGTAGCATCAGAGTCAAAAAAAGAGGCAGGAGGGACGCCTGGGTTGACACTCAGCAGTTGAGCGTCTGCCTTCAGCTCAGGGCATGATCCCAGGGTCTGGGAGAACAGGATAACAACAGGGGCTAGAGATACAGTAAAGGTAGCTAGGTTAGAGCATGTTATTAGGACTGGGTGAAGTACTCTAAAGGATAATGTCTAGAAACCATACTTTTCTCATTAGAGAAAGAGGAACCAGTTGAGATCTCTAGAATCTTGGTCTGTAGGCTTGGCTGCAAGGACTTTTACTCTGCCTGCTTTATGGAGACCAGCCAGCAATTCACTAAGGGACAGATCAGTTCATCTCTTTCCTGGTTACAATGTCAGCCCAGCAAACACTCATGTACATCTCCCTGTGCTAGTCCTTGTGCCAAGCGCTGGGTACACAAAGGAATCAGAGTGGGTGTCTATCCTCATAGAGGAAGAAAGGCATGGAGCCCAGTACCTGTGAGACAGCAGGAGGATACAGGAGGCGGCCATGGAATCCTGCCATGTGGGAGGAGTTAATTCTACAGGTGGCGTCAGTTACTGTAATCTACAGTGTGGAGGTGACTTGAAAGGAGACAGCTGGCAGGGAATACAAGGGGGAAGGCAGGGAGGTGGGAAAGAATATGGTGTGCACAAGAAATGGCCAGCTGTCTGGGGTGAATGGGCAGCAGTTGAAATTTCAGATGCCTAGAGACCTGAATATTCAGGATAATATTCTTTTTTTTTTTTTTTTTTTTTTAGATTTTATTTATTTATTCATAGAGAGACACACACAGAGAGAGGCAGAGACACAGGCAGAGGGAGAAGCGGGCCCCATGCGGGGAGCCCGACATGGGACTCGATCCCAGTTCTCCAAGATCATGCCCCGGGCTGCAGCGCCACTGGGGCTGCCCCAGGCTAATATTCTTAATGCAAGTAAAAGGCACTTGCTGACCAGTGCCATCAGCCAGAAGAGGTCAAACTGTCATCACTTGTCCAAGGCCAAGGGGTGACCAAGGTTCAGAACCAGGGCTTTGTGGGAATGCAAGCCCAGCAGGACCAAAGCACCCTTCCATCCAGAGACTATAAAGTCCAGGTTTCTATGGGAGATCACTATTTTTAAATATGGGAACACACAACAACGGACCCCATTCAGCCCATTATAATACCTCTGGACATGAGGGTGGGTGGGTAGGTGAGTATCTAAACAGGAGACTGGAGACCAGCAGACCAAACAGGAGATAGGGGAAGGGAGGAACAATGCCTCATCCGGGAAATTTTTTGATTTAGGGTGCTGTGTCCACAGGGCAATTGTTAAAGTTACAAGGGTCAAGCTGTTGAAATCTGCAGGGCATCAGTTGTCTGGTGTCATTGAGGACAATGTTTACTTCCTTATTCTTATATAAAGTGAGCTGTAAACAGTACCAAACTCCTCCTTGAACTAACCATATTGCTCCTGGTAAGCCCTTTCCTATTTGGAAATAGAAGAGTGGCCACAGGGTCAGATTCTGAGGGAGCCACGGAGGTGATCAAGGGCAGTACCTTTTATTTATTTTTTTAAAATATTTTATTTATTTATTCATGACAGACACAGAGAGAGAGGCAGAGACACAGGCAGAGGGAGAAGCAGGCTCCCTGCAGGGAGCCCAACGTGGGACAGGATCCCAGGTCTCCAGGATCAGACCCTGGGCTGAAGGCAGCGCCAAACCCTGGGCCACCAGGGCTGCCCAGGTAGTGCCTTTTAAACTGTGTTTGTTCTTCCACAAGCCTAATGGGTAGGCATCGCCCATAGACTCACTTCACAAGTGTAACAACCTGGCCACAAACTGGCACAGTCAAGTTTGAGAACGGTCTTTGAGGACATGCTCTAGATATACAAAAATCTAGGGTGTACACTTTATTTGGTTGAGTCCTAGTTCTGCTACCTGCTAGTTACATGGTGTAAATGGGCCCAATGTTAATGAGCATCACATGGAACTGTCTCAAGAATCCAATCAGATCCTCGCTGGCAGAAGTCGGCAAACTTCCAGGGAAGGGCCAGATAGTAAAGATTTTTGGCTTTATGGACCATATGGCCTCTGCCACAACTAATCAGCTTTGCCTCTGAAGCATGAAAATAGCCATGGATCGTACGCATTTATATGCAAGTGGGCACAGCCATATCCCAATAAAACTTTATTTATAAAAGCAGGCAGTGAGCCAGATTGCTTTGAGAAAGAGAAAGACCTTTGAAAATGTGATCTTCTAGGGACTCCCATGTTGGATTATAGTTAGCTATTGTTGACTGGCTTTCTCACCAGACTATGAAGTTCTTAAGTGCAGAGTATATATCCACCCCCCTCTTTTTCTCTCAGATTAAAACAAAGAGAACAAGTATATATGGCACACCATGCCACACAATAATCTGCAGGGATTTCCAAAATTGCCCAAGTTAATATAAGAGCAGGACTGTAACTTCAGATAGCTACAGGGTGCAGGCAGGGAACACACGCAATGAGGGCGGCCAGTCAGGGAGGTGCTGTGGCAAACTGGAAAGTACACCTCCCTGCTAAAGGGGTGGTCTCCATTTAGCTCCAGCTGGGAGGAAGCTGTTGCCATGCACAACTCTGATTTGGTGTTAATAGACTTTATTATTTTTGTTAAGAAAATATCACGATCAGATATTTATGAGAAACCCCTCAATTTTTCAATGTTGAGAACTCATTCAAAAATTGCAAAAAAAAAGAAAAAAAAAACTGAAAACAAAACAAAAATCATTATGGGCCAAGTAAGCATGACTGTGATCTGATTCATTCAGAGGCCCCCAACTTGTAACCTTAGATATAAAGAATTCATTTTCAAATTGGCTACATCTCTCTTTTTGTGTTTAAGGTGAAAAATTTCTTAACTTCTATGTTCAGAAAAATCAACTTAAAGAAAGTTTTAAGAGTAATATAAGGAGGGGTGTCTGGGTGGCTCAGTCGGTTAAGCATCTGACTCTTGATCTCAGCTCAGGTCTTGATCTCAGGCTCGTGAGTTCAAGCCCCATGTTGGCTCCATGCTGGGCGTAGATCCTACTTTAAAAAAAAAAAAGAAAGAAAGAAAAGAAAAAGAATAATACAATAAACTCCCATCTACCCTTCACCTGGATCCAGTACTCATCTTGGTATCTCTGGATTCCAGTACACAGAAGGCATTGAAATGTAGGGTTACTAAATGAATGCCCTAAAGAATAAGCAAAACTTAACGTGCCAAGTTCCTGTAAGCTAAAATCACAGGTTGGGATGGATACTGAGAACTAGCAAGACACAAAGAAATGAATCAGATTGAAAGTTGGGCATGAAGAAAGAAGGAAGGGAGAACAGACATAGAGACTACACAGACCACATGTTTATTTTGCCTGCTGAATGCTCGCTTTATTTTACAACATTTTTGGCTTGGTTTATTTTAAGTAGTCAGAGAAATTGACAAGTCACCGGGAGCCCACAGGTGAATACTGGATCAGAACAGAGGAGACCAGACATGCTGACAGCATACTTTCAACCTTACTAATTCAACCGTCACCCGTTTTGCAGTTTGAGATTATTTAGACAAGCTAGGCTAAATTTCATCTTGGCATTATTAATTCTTTGAGAAAGTGTACTAAGCAAATGAACAGTTTAAGCGGGGGAAATGTTGAATATTTGCTCTGGGGAGAGCAAAAGCAAATGAACAGCTTTAAAATCCTTTCTAATTATGTTGATGTGCTGAACTTTTGTCTAATTATTATGTTTCCTTGAGAACTGAGTAGAAATATTTTTTTCCTGAACCATCTCATATTTTAAAAGCACTGGAGGAAATGTGACTTTAACATAAAGGTGAACACTTCATAGCAAAAGACTCACACATTGCCAGTTTACTTTCAGGTAAATATAAAATGTCACAAGTCGGCTTTTTTTAAACAAACAGTGAGCTAATTACAAAGATTATTATTTGCTAGAGAGCTTCATCGATTCCCTCCTCCCTCTTCTGCCAGCTAAAGTTTGCCCATTTGCAGATAATGACAGCATTAGCTACCTCGTAGGAGTGCTTTTTATCTGCCAGACTTGGTGTTAAGTGTTCATGCACAGTCTCATTGAATTCACCAGTGGATTACCGGATAAAACAAAGTATGCCTTATTTTCAGCTCTACTTCATTGACAGAAAAACTGAGGCTCAGAGAGGTCAGAGTACATAGCTGAAATTTGAATATATAGCCCCCCCAAATATATCAGCATTATATCACACTGTATCGCAGAGCCAAATGAAACTTGCCCAAGGTCAAAACCAACGGACCAGGAAAAATGTGAAAAACCATGGTGATTTGGACATGCAGAATTAACCTAACTACAATCAAGTTTGGGTATTGTAGATAGATGGTAGATTCTTAAGCTTTCTGTAAATTTGGGAAGTAAACACCTTTTTGGTAAGGCCAGACTTGGCTAGAATCACAATTCATCATGGTATGCTTCACCCTACCTAACACATATGTGCCTATAAAATTGTTGTATCACCTACATTTTAAAAATTTAATAGAAAAGGGATCTTTTGAATGCTAAATCTAATCTTGGGGTAAATGCTTTCTTAGAAAGAACAAGTTTTTCTTTTTTGTACCACTCTGAAAATTAACAGGTTCCTCTATTGGGCTGTGATAATGCTCTAGGAGTGAAGGAGATGATGACAGAGTAACTGGGCAGACTTCTTAAAAATGGTCTATAGCGATGTTTCTCAAACTGTTTTCCACAGACCCTGGGAAGAAGAGGGGGTTCACAAGGACAAAACTATCTTAATCACAATTCTAAGATTTCTTCACTGTGTTGATACTTGCATTGATGATGGAAAAGCAGCAGTAGATAAAACTGCTTGTGGCCTGAGTTGCTACAAGGCAGCAGCACCAAATTGTACTAGCAGTCATCACATTATTTACTGCCATGTACTCACGATAAAACCATAATCATAAAAAAATCATTTTCACCTAAGAATATCCTTATGAAATACTAAATTAATTTTGTTCCATTTCATCCCACGAGTATACATCTTTTTAATATTGTGTGTGACAAAATGGGAAGTATATCAAGCCCTTCTGGTACAAGCCAAAGCGGAATAGTTGATCCTAGAAAACACTCATGTACTTGTGTGAGTTACCAGCTGATCTAGCCTCATACATATAGAATGACTTTTTTTACTTGAATGAACATCTAACAAACTATAGTTTATAGTTATACAGGCTTGAGTGTTTCACGGACATTTTCTCAAATATGTAAAAAAAAAAAAAAAAAAAAAAAGAAAGAAAAGTGAGTCTGTTCCTTTCCCCAAGGAAACTGACAGTATTTGTTGCCCAAATGAAAACTTGTTTCTACTACCTTGAGTTTAGCAGCTTAAACTTTTTTTCTAAAAAAAAAAAGAAAGAAAGAAAGAAAGAAAGAAAGAAAGAAAGAAAGAAAGAAAGAAAGAAACGGTGATATTAACAAATGTGATTTTCTTGATACTATATAATTATATTCCACTTGATATCACATAATGGAATTTGAAATGTCAACATTTGGAAGACTTGCGTGACTCAGTAAACCAACATTTTCCAAATGACCAATGCCTAATGTAATAAAATCATACATGAGTAAAATATCTGAACAAAAGGGAAGATAAACCAATGCATTTTAATGTAACAGAGTACAAAAGTTCACCAATATGGTTTCAGATGGCACACTGTAAATACCCTTCAAGAAATCACCACTTGCTAGGTTTTGGCATGGTATCAAAAAAGAAGGTCTTTGATTTGAAGACGGCAATTAAAATCTGTGTGAGGCCAGACTTTCTTCATGTACATCAGCCAAAAGACACAACAGTTTGGTTGCTGAAGCAGAAATGAGAGTCTAGGTATTTTCTATCAAGCCAGACATTAAGAGATTTGAGACAATGTAAAATAATGCTACTCTTCCTACTAATTTTGGGGGATGTAGGCCTAGCTAATTTTCATTAAAATTATAATTTTTATTCAGAAGTAATGGGTTTACTGTTATTTTTTAAAGATTTATTATCTTTAGAGAGAGAGAGCACATGTGAGCCTGGGGAGGGGCAGAGGGAGAGAACCTTAAGCAGACTCCCTGCTAAGTGAGGAACCCAATGTGGGGCTCAATCTCAACCCATGAGATGATGACCTGAGCCGAAACCAAGAACTGGATGCTTAGCCAACTGAGCTACCCAGGCGCCCCAAGTTTACTGCTATTTTTAAATAATTGATAAATGAATGCTTTAAGATTTTTTTTTCTCAGCTTTAATTTCAATACGGTCAATAGCACAGATACAATATACATAAAGCTCTTTTGAGGTAAGAGTATAAAGGTGTCCTGAGATCGAAATGATTTGAGAAAAAAAAAACAACCAAACATTTGAGAACTGTTGCTCTGTAGCAATAGATCGCTCCACAAGGCAACTGCAAATGACATTTTATAGTACCTCTGAAGTACAAAGGGCAAAGATGTCTTTTAAGTACATATCAGACTGGTCAATTAAAAAAAAAAACAACAACTAACTTCCCACACTGCATCAGGCGGATTCAAGGAACAAATCCTTGGAAGTAAGGGAGAGTGCTAAAATGAGAAAAATGATCTGGATTTTAGCACAGGCCCTCAACAGTCTGTCTAGACATTAGTCCTCCTATCTTCAAAATGAGATCAAAGTACCCTATTTTTAGATTGTTTTCAACGGTCAATTCCATGATTCTAATCAGGGAACCCTAAATAGTGGTCCACAGGTGGCATCTGGCCATCTGGCCATCAGACTGATTGGCTGTCATGGCATTTCGAGAAGTGCCTCCCCCCCCCAACCCCCCAGAAAAATTAATTGGTTGGAGAGGAGTGAGAAGCTTTCCTTTCCAAAAGGGGAAGTGATTTTTCAGTGACACCCCAATCCAGCCCACCAGACCTGCCCCTGCAGATATTTCCATTTGGAACGCCTGGAATGAGCTGAAGGGCCTCTGAAACCACCAAATCTCCAACTCTGTTCATTTAGCTGAGTGTCTGTGTTTCATAGTCACTCTGCCCAGCTTGCTGGCCGTTTGACTTGGGGCAAGTTAACTTCTTTGAGCCTCAGTTTCTTCATTTGCAAAACAGGATCACACACACACACACACACACACACCATGGGACCCCCCCCCCCGCCCCCCAAAGAGCTGTTGAGAAGCTTAACGAGGTGTTGTTGACAGCGCTTGCAGTTTTTGGCACTGAACAGTAGTGATTGTCCACATCAGAGCTCAGAAGGAGAGTATGCCCTGGTCCTCCCCACCCGCCCAGTCGCTGATGACCTGGATGGCGCGTACCCCCATACCAACACCCAGGTTTCAGCGTCCCACATCCGAGGAGGCCACACAAGACCCCCTTCAGACTTCTGCTTCTCCTTTCTACCCTAAAGCGCTTCTGAGCCCCCGGCCAGTACCGGGTTCCTACACCAACACGGCTCTGCACAGAGGCCCAACCACTGACCCCGCCCCCCCGCCCCCCCGTCCCCCCTGCCCCTCCCCCCCAGCCCCTTCTTCCCATCCCGGACCCCCTAGTAGGGCTCCCTTTCCCTCTGACCAGAGACCACCCCGGGTCAGGCAGTAGCGACCCGGGGCTCTCTTGCCTGGGATTCTGTCCGAGGGAACCTCAGGAGAGATGAGACAATAACCGCCCGACCGTCCGGAGGGGCCCACGGACACTCACCATCCATCCCGAGAGGCGGCGGTTCCGGGAGCTCGAACCGGAAGCGGCCTCTGCAGTGTTTGCAGTTCCCCTGGTTACTGCGGGGTTCCGGACCAATGGCGGCGGAGCCCCGCGGACTGAGCCCGCCCCCACGGGGCGTGACGTCACGCCGGCGCTCTGGAGCTCCTCCTCCCCCCGCAGGTCCAGCCCCGCCTCCCCGGGCTGCCGCTGTGGTGCGCAGGCGCGCTGGAG
This sequence comes from Canis aureus, assembly GCF_053574225.1. Lineage (NCBI taxonomy): Eukaryota > Metazoa > Chordata > Mammalia > Carnivora > Canidae > Canis > Canis aureus. Next base: position 58,721,126 of record NC_135618.1, on the reverse strand, counting down.
GGCCCTCCGCGTCCTGATGCGCAGGCGCCCGGGGAGCTGCAAACTCCAGGAGCAATGGACGCGTTGGAGTCGTTGTTGGACGAGGTGGCCCTGGAGGGGCTCGATGGCCTGTGTCTGCCGGCGCTCTGGAGCCGTCTGGAGACGCGAGTGCCTCCCTTCCCGCTGCCTTTGGAGCCCTACACGCAGGAGTTCCTGTGGCGGGCCCTTGCCACGCACCCGGGCATCAGCTTCTACGAAGAGCCTCGGGAGCGACCCGACCTCCAGCTCCAGGACCGGTCAGCGGCCTGGCCCTGGGGGGGGGCGGCGGGCGCGGGGCCCGGAGCCCCACGGCGCTGGGAGGGGGCAGGGGGAGGAGTGGAGCCGCGGGAGTCTGACCGGGGGCGCGGGGAGCGGCTGGCGGGGAGGAGGAGGGGGAGGGGGTCCCTCGGGCCTGCTTGGAGCCCGGGCGCCTGATGGGGTGGGGGGGCATCTAGCCATGTCCCTTCCGGCCCGTTGTGGGTGTTTGGGTGCTAGTGAGCAGCACTGGGACTGGAGGGGGTGGATATCCCCAAAGAGCTTCAAAGAGTGGTGGGTAGGAAGTCAGATTAGATCAAGACTGGAGATCCTGGAGTTCAGCTTCCTTTTCAGGGGCATTCATTCAGTGCTCAGCTAGAGAGCCCGGGGCAGCTAGAGATCTGCCTAACAGCAAGCTTAGCCATAATAATAATAGCTAGCGTTTATTGGACGGTTATTATTGGCCTGATGCTGGAAGATCCTGTGCTAGGAGCTTGGAGAAACTGAACTCCTTCAGTCCTCAGCAGTGGGTGCTTTTATCTTCCCCATTTTGCAGAAGAGGCAACTGAGGATTAACCTGTCCCAAGTTAAGAGAGATTATAAGTGACCAAGTGTTGAGTAGAACACTCAAGGCAGCCTGTCTCTATAGAGTCTGTGCGGTTAACGTCGTGTTGTGAGAAGTTACCAGAGGTAATACTGTCCAAAGCAAGACTTAAAAGATTGGATTTAGGGAGCCACTTGGCAGAGTATTCTGGACGGGGAAGGGCAAATGTGGAAGTCTAAAGGGAGAGAAGTAAGTTAAGTGTGGTTGAAGTGTAAAGTGGGAGGCTGAGAATAGGGAATAATAGTTGGCACTTAGGTACATGCTTCTTGTGAGCTGGGACTTGCTGAGACCCTGACATAGCAAGTTAATTTTTACAATGACCCTAAGGAGGTGGATATTATCACCCCTGTTTTCCTGAAGAGAAAATTCGGGCACAGAGAGGGTAAGTGACTTGTTCAAGACTATCAACTAGCAAGAGCAACTTCAACCGGAATTTGAATCCTTGAAGTTTGGGGTTACAGAGTCCTCTCTGTCCTTAACCAGATTGGACTGGAGAGGTAATCAGTGGTCTTTTAATCCACTTAGAGAGTTTATCTTTTATCAAAAGAACAGTTGGGAACCCCACCCCCAAAAAGGAGGGCCAGACTAAGGGCAGAATGTGAGGTTGAGAGATTTTAGTAATCCAGTCACAAACAACCAATCATCGTTTTGATGTGGTTTGAAGGTTGGGGTTTAGAGCTGTTGGCCAAGAAAGAATTCACGAGAAGTCTTCGGGGGCAAGAAGGCTTTCATGAAAGCACAGTGATAGGACCGGTGGGCAGAACGAGCTGGGGTTGTCAGGAGCGAGTGACTGATTATATATTTTCCAGTTGTGGGAAGTAAAGACAAACGGAGGCTTCCAAAAGGACTCTCAGATGCTGAAGAAGACTCAGGGGGACCCTGGAGGCCTAGCTATTGTCAAGCTAAGCTTGTTTTTCTCCTAGCAGAGCATTAACTTTTACAGTTGGGAGCTTCCTGGAAGAATGTTATACTCTGCCTGCCTCGAATGACAATGGGCTGCAGGTTATAAAGAAGTTTCATTTTCATCTACATTTTCTTTTTTTTTTTTTTAAGATTTTATTTATTTATTCATGAGAGACACAGAGAGAGAGGCAGAGACACAGGCAGAGGGAGAAGGGGGCTCCACGCTGGGAGTTCGACATGGGACTCCCATCCCCCTATCTCCAGGATCACGCCCTGGGCTGAAGGCGGCGCCAAACCGCTGAGCCACCCAGGCTGCCCTCTACATTTCTTTCTTGCCTTTGTTCTCCACCTCAGTTTTGCTTACTGTGACACAAGTGAGAATAAATAAGAGAGGCAAATGGAATCGAGACATAAGGAGCAGAAGAATCAAGAGGATTTGGTGACTAGATGTGGGGTTATTAAGACGGGGGAATCAGGGATGATTGTTTTCTGGTTTCTGATATTTAGGTTCCTGAATGAATATTGATGCCCTTTACTGTTGGTGAGGAACACAGAAGAGCAGCAAGGTGGTTGGGTCTCAGGGGAGGTGGGCAAGGTGCTGAATGTACTTTGAGACACACCGAGTTCAAGGTTCCTTTGGGTGATCCAAGTGGAGATTCTATTTAGTAAACATGTGGCTTCACTGGACAAAAGCAAGGCCAGAGGGAGGGACGGAGCTTGACATGGGCCATCATCCCATATGGTTAGGTATTAAAGCTATAGACCAGGATCATCCCTGGAAGAGGATGCAGTGTGACGGGAGGCCTAAGACATGGCCTTTAGGTGCACGTACATTGAAAGGCTGGATGGACAGCTAGAAACCATCAAAGAAGTCTAGGGAGGTGTGGCTGGAGAGGTGGAGGGCAGTAGTCCACAGCCAACTCCTGGCAGATGGTGGAAGATGTGATTTGGGAATGGAGGGTAAAGCAGTGCAGAGGTCACAGAGAAGGCGAAGAAGAGAGAGGGCTGATGAGCATAAATGGGATTTACCCTTAAATAGACCAGCTCAGGCTGTGAGCAACATTTCTAAGGAGAGCCTCACAAACTTGGCTAACTGGATAAAGGAAGAAATGCAAGTCAAAGATGTCCCTATGGCATCAATACAACATAACTGGAAGAAAGTGGAAAGGAGGGACTTCATTGGAGGCAGAGAGAGGTCGTCATAGCTTTGATTTTGATCTCATTGAATTCGAGGTGTTCGATAGACAACTGGAGACCCAGGATCAGTGTTTGGAGGAAAAGACAGGACTGAGGATTCCAAGGTGAAAATTGTTAACATGCAGGCACCGGATTTGGAGGGAAACCAAAAGGCCATGATTTGGGCCAGTGAGATGGTTCTGGTTCCAGCATTCAGCTTCTGGGGTGGGTTTGGGGGACCCTGGAAAGGTCTGTGTTTTCTGGGATAGAAAGGCAGGAATGCTGCTCTAATCTGCATATGCAAGGCTGGGGACCGAGTGAGCTCACTCCTCTCTGATCTCTGCAGGAGTTTGTCAGAAGAATGCGCCAGGGGCGCCTGGGTGGCTCTGTCCGTTAAGCATCCGGCTCTTGGTTTCTGGTTTCAGCTCAGGTCATGATCTCAGGGTCGTGAGATCCAGCCCTGTGTAGGGCTCCCAGCGTGAAGTCTGCTTGGGACCCTTTACCTCTTTCTCTCCCTCCTCTGCCTCTCCCCACCCCAGCTGTTGCACACTCACTCTCTAAAAATAAATAAATAAAATCTTTAATATAAAAAGAAAAAAGGAAAGAAGAATGTGCCAAGTATGTATTATTTCTGAAGCTGAGTTGTGGTTTGGTGTTTGTGCTTTCCCCCTTTTAGGTATGAAGAGATTGACTTGGAAACCGGCATTTTGGAGTCCCGGAGGGATCCAGTCCCCTTGGAGGATGTCTACCCCATTCATATGATCTTAGAGAACAAGGATGGCATCCAGGGCTCATGCCGGTACTTCAAGGAGAGGAAAAACATAACCAATGACATCAGGACCAAGTCTTTACAGCCCCGATGTATGATGGTGGAAGCCTTTGGCAGGTAACGGCTCTGTACTATCGGAGACTCATGGACTGCCTCCTGTGTGGAAGCCTGGGGGGTATAGTCAGGGCACGGAGACTCGTCTGCAGCCTGGAAGTCTGTCCGTGTGGCAGCCCTCCACTAAGCCTCCACATTCTGCATGCCACTCTTGCAGTGGTGCAGATTTTGCTCAGGGGCCTACCTTTCCCCTTTCCCTTGTGTTCATGGTCCTGGCACAGTTGAGCAGAGTAAATGGCCCTCATACGGATCAATGCCTTTCCTTCTCTTGTCCAGGCTCAGGATCCCAGTTTCCCAGAGAGACTAATCCAGGTTGTTATCTTCTCCAGCCCCTCCCCATACCCACCTCCCTGCCCACTTCACGGAACAGGGAAAAGCTGCCAGTGTGAATTCTGCAGACTTGTGTCTTCTTCAGCCTGCAACTTTCCATGTTTCCGCTCTTCCTCAGCTCAGAGGCAACAAGAAGCCCTGGCCCAGGCCCAGGCTGCACTCTGCTTCTCTTCTTCCTCCTCCTCCTCCTCTCCTCCTTTCTCCAGCCTAGCTCCCGGTAGCCCCGCCCCCTCCCCCACCCCGGCTACCTCTCTCAGTGAGCTCATCTTTCTCCATGAGTTTCAACCGTTGCCTCCTTGCTGCTGGAGCTCTCTCCTCAATCCTAATGACTCGCCCATCTTACAACAGGACCTTCTCTCACCTCAGGTCCCCTGTGACTATAGATCTGTCTGTGCTGCTTGCTATTTCCTGGAGGAAATAGCCACCTTCATTCTTTCTCTCCTTTACTTCTCTGCCCACTGATGTCTGACTTTATTACTTCACTGAAATCTTATCCCCTGAGATTCCTAGTAACAAGCCTGTGGATGCTGTTGGGCTCTTGATCTCCTTGACCCCTCTACCCCATCACGGAGTTTTAAAGTTTTTGCGCCACGGCTTCCCGCTTTGTTTTTCTCTTCTGGCCAATCCTCACCAGCTGCCTCATGGATGCCCCAGCTTCCATCCTCCCTTTAAATATTGGGCTGCTCTGAAGGGCTCTCCTACCCAGACGTCCCCTAAGTGCCACGTGTGGAGTTCAGTAGCCTCTTCTTCAGAGCATCACACTCCTTCACCCTGAACCTGCTTCCTCTTCCCTTTCTTGCCTCAAACCCCCTTTGGCCTCAAAATAGTACAAGAGTCTCCTGACTCCCTTCTTGCTGCCTTGCTCTACCTCTTTCTCTTCTTTTTCAAGATTTATTTATTTTAGAAAGAGAGAGAGAGAGAGAGAGAGAGAGAGAGGATCTCAAGCAGCCTCCCTACTGAGCACAGAATCTGACATAGGGTTCAATCACCCATGACCCTGAGATCATGACCTGAGCCAAAATCAAGAGTCAGATGCTTAACCGACTGCTGCCCAGGTGCCCCGTCTCTCCTCTTTGGAACTTCCCACACTCCATGGCATGTTTTTCTCTAAAATGGAATTGTGATAGATAGAGCCTTGGTCATTCATGGCACATGTTTCCAACTGGCCACATGTGCCCCATGCACATGCTTTGTTTAGCCTGCACGGTGTTTTGTTTTAATTTTATTTCTTAACTAATATTTAAAATCTGGACTTCTAGCTCCTTTTTAAAAACATCACAGGATCTAGCTGCACTAGGATGGATTTTTGCTTGGTGACATAGGCCAGAGCCATGAGCCACGAGCCACCCAGTGCTCTGCGTGCCCTGCAGCTGCCTGCCGACTGACCCTAGCCCTTCAGGCTCTGCAGGACCTATACCCTCTGCACCCCGCCCAAGCTTTGACTGTAGCCCCTGAACTTGCCCGAGTCTTCTCCATGTTGCAGCCCAAACATGTGGAGCTCATTTCTGTCTCAGGGCTACAGCACGTGCCGTTCCTCATGCTGAGAATGTTCTGCCTCAGGTCTTCACATCTCCACCCTATACACTTCATTCAGTCTTAACTTAGCTCCTCAGAAAGTGTGCCTGTTGCCCAGACACCATTGTGTTACTCATTGCAGTACCAAAAAATGGTCTTTTGTTTTTGAGAGAGACAGTAAAAGAGTGCAGGCATGCGTTTATGAGGTGGGGAGGGGGGAAGGAGATGGAATGAATCTTGAGCAGGCTTCATGCCCGGCATGGAGCCCAACGCAGGGTTTCCATCTCACTACCCAGAAATCATGACCTGACCTGAAATCAAGAGACTGACTCCCTCAGGTGCCCTAGTACCAAATGATCTTAAGTATTTATTCATGTCACCCTTTGGCCACCAGACCATAAACTCTTGAAGGCAGAAACTTTTTTATTCATGACTGTAACTCTAGGATCTAGAATATGCCTGGCACAATATCAACTCCTAAAAAGGCATGTTGACTGATTGATTATCCTGTTGGGTTTGAAGTTATAGCCCCTGACCTGTGTCATGACATCTAAACTCCCGGGGCTGGCATTGCAAGGCCATTCAGGATGTAGACTCCCAGTGACCTTTTTTTTTTTTTAAGATTTATTTATTTATTTATGAGAAACACACACAGAGAGAGAGAGAGAGGCAGAGACACAGGCAGAGAGAGGAGCAGGCTCCATGCAGGGAGCCTGATGTGGGACTCGATCCCGGGTCTCCAGGATCACACCCTGGGCTGAAGGCGGCGCTAAACCGCTGCACCACTGGGGCTGCCCTCCCAGTGACCTCTGGAGTTTTCTTTCCTTCTGCTTTCTAGCTTGCAACCCCAGAGTTTCTAGCCATACCACACCACTTGCCTCCTGGGACAGGCGTGCTCCTTCATCCCTCTGAAACTTGCAGGTTCTGCTTCCTTGTCCTTCACCCACCCTGGTGACTGCCAACTCTGGAATCACCTCCTGTGAGAGTGTTCCCTGGTTACTATGCATGCATTCTGTTCACATACACAGGCTGGAATTGGGGCTCCACACATAATGGCATTCGGTAGGCTCGACCACCAGAGTTGCTCCCTGCCAGCTATGGGCCGTAGCATAATCGCTCGGTCTCTTGACTTGCTCTTTCAGTAGACTGTGAGCTCCTTGCAGATTGATACCACTTTAATTTATCTTGGTATCTCTGGTATTTTGCATTGTGCTTATTCAGTATTTGACATCCTGTCTGATGAACACACTCAGCAATTTCAGCCTAGCAGGACTCACAGAGTCAGCTAACTGGAAATGTTGGGATTATAACGTACAGTGTAGTAAACAAATCTGATACATTTGAAAAGTAGCAAACCAGTTCCCCTGTTTTCAAACTTTCTTTTCCCAGCTGACCTCTTCCAATGTAATTTCATGAGTTTATTTTGAAATGAGAGGGTATAGGTCCTAAGTTTGTGACATGCAGACACAGGAAGTTGACTGTCTCTCTTTTGTGTGTGTTCACAACTTAACATTCTTTCCAAGGCTGGATTCTGCAGACTTCCATGACTGCAGAAGACTCCTTTTAGGTCACAACGTATAGGAATCTGCAATGTTTAAGTTAAAAGGAAGGCAGTCTCTTCTTTGATCTTTTGGCGGTAGAGGTGAAATCAGCTGATGTGGAGTAGGAGGAAGGAGAATTATCAGACTGAGGGATGTGATGGAATAAATTCATTTCTCTGCCTAGTCTCCATTCCTTAAGACTGAGACTCCGTCATAGTGCCTTATCTGCTAATCTAAGCTGACGTGTTGGGCAGATTGGCCTACTCCATCACACCGTTTTAGGTTCCAAGCCTTGCAGCAGAGATCCCATTGCTCATTCTCTTCTTGGCATTGAGATACCATCCACTTGGAAGCACTCCCTTTCCCAGACAAGTCACCCAGGGTCCATGCACAAGAGCTCATGAGCTACCAACCTCTAATCCTGGACCAGCATCTACTTTTCATAGCTCTGTTGTTTAAATACCTGACCACAAGGCCTGTCTCCCATCACATCACTAGGTCTGAAATGCTTTGCTAGGTAGCACCTCTTTTTTTTTTTTTTTTTTTTTAAGATTTTATTTATTTATTCGTGAGAGACAGGCAGAGACAAAGGCAGAGGGAGGAGCAGGCTGCATGTTGGGAGCCCGATGTGGAACTCGATCCCAGGTCTCCAGGATCGTGCCCCAGGCCAAAGGCAGCGCTAAACCGCTGAGCCACCCGGGCTGCCCGGTAGGACATATTCGTGGCCTCTATTTTCATACCATAGGTCAGTAGGATTGAGGGATTTTTCCCAGGTCTGATCTTCAACACACTACGGAGCCACCGATTACATAGTTAAGTACAGGCATACCTCATATTACTGTGCTCACAGATACTGCGTTTTTTTATAAATTGAACATTTGTGGCAACCCTGCATCAAGTCTACTGGCACCATTTTTTCCAGCAGCGTTTGCTTATTACATCATGTCTCTATCACATTTTGGTCATTCTCACAATATTTTGAACTTTTTGTTACTATATTTGTTATGGGAATCTGGGATCTGTGACTACGATTTTCTGAAAGCTCAGATGACGGTTAGCATTTTTTAGCAAAAAATATACTTTTTAAAGATTTTGTTTATTTGCTCATGAGAGACAGAGAGGCAGAGACCTAGGCAGAAGGAGAAGCAGGCTCCCTCTGAGGAGCCCAGTGCGGGACTTGATCCCTGGACCCTGGGATCATGACCTGAGCTGAAGGCAGACACTGAGCCACTCAGGAGTCCCAGCAATAAATATGTTTTAATAAAGTACGCACGTTGTTGTTTTAGATGTCATTGTACACTAAATAGACTGCAATAGAGTGTAAACATACTTTCATATGCCCTGGAAATCAAAACATTGATTTGACTAAGGTTTATCGCAATACTCGCCTTATTACAATATTTGCTTTATTGCAGTAATCTGGAATCAAACCCATAACATCTCTGAGGTACGCCTATATTTTTTACCTTGAAATTTATGTCTAATTCCATAGGTTAGCTCACTCATTTAAATGTTTCCAGACCACGCCACAGTCATTCCATACCACACCATACCATACCACAATCATTCTAGGCACTGAACGTGTCCTAGTGAAAAGTCAACAATGTGCCTAATCTTACAGCACTTAAATTCGAAGGGAGGAGACCGACAAAAATGTCTGAAAAAAAAACATTTTGAAGCATGCTGTGTGCTGTGAAGAATATGGTAATGGTCAGAGGTAGGGAACAAACTGGCTAGACTTTCAGGAAGGTCTGAGGAGGTGATGTCTAATCAGTGGCGTGGATGAAGAGAAGGCATCAGCCACCTACAGACCAGGGGAGGAGTGGCCAGGCAGAGGAAGCAACTTGTTTCAGGACCTGGCAGGTTGTGGAGGGTGCATAGGGCATTCCGGGCCCTGGTGATGACTTTGGGCTTTGGTCTGAGTGTCTGGGCAAGACCTTGGAGGGTTCTGCACAAGATGACGAGGTTGGCTCTGTTCACCCTAACACGCGTGGTATGGGGACAAACCTTCACAGGCGCATTGTGAACCTCCAAGAAATAACACAAGGTGATAATTCTCTAAGGTTCTGCTTTTTCACCGTTTGATTTTCGTAAAATACTAAAGTTATTTCTTCCATGCGGTGTTTCTGATTCACAGGTGGGGAAAGAGACTGATCATCGTTGCCTCCCAGGACATGCGTTACAGGGCCTTGATAGGCTTGGAGGGTGACCCTGACCTGAAGCTCCCCGACTTCTCCTACTGCATTCTGGAGCGATTAGGCCGGTCCCGGTGGCAAGGGGAGCTCCAGCGAGACCTCCATACCACTGCTTTCAAGTGAGGGGATGATCTTCTCTCCTGAAATACTGGGACTCCCTGATGATTGGGCCCTATTGACTTACCTTCCCTATTTGTCTCCTCCCACTGGGGCAGTCTGTAATCCATGATGGTTGAGCATGCAGTGCTTTTTTTTTTTTTTTTTTTTGAAGAGACCTTGGGGCAACTGTATAATTTAGTGTTTAGACCAGGCATTTTTGGAAAATGGAAAGTGGAAGTTAGGGGCATGCCAGGCTAGTGGGCATAAATTGGGACCATTGGCCACCCAGGATGTAGGGTGGCCCTACTCATTGGCCACTACAGGATTGGAGACCTGTATTTGATCGTGTCCTCACTAAACCCTCATTGTTGCCCACCCCAGCCATTCATGTCCCATTCCATTTCCCTGGGCCTCTACTCCCATCTCCCATCTACCTCTGCAGGGCCTCAGGCTGAGGCATGGCTCTTCTTTTCAAGGCCATTGTCTCACAGTGACTGTTCCCTTAGACTGGCTGGATAGGAACTGTGTGTCTCTAGCACTTATGTTCAGATGAGAGGCCCTCTGCACTGTTGGGTAAAAGCCACAGGCAAAGTGAAATGACACAGCCACTCTCTTCCTCTCCTCCAGGGTTGATGCTGGCAAGCTCCATTATCACCGGAAAATTCTGAACAAAAACGGGCTCATTACAATGCAGTCACATGTGATCCGATTACCCACTGGAGCACAGCAGCACTCAATTCTCCTCCTCCTGAATCGGTTTCATGTGGACAGGTATAGCATGCAGATACCAGAACACTTTGTTCCAATGTTTAGCTATGTGGATTAGTCCTGTACAAAGCGTAGAGGCAAAGTCACATGACTACAGCTTTTTAAGAAAGATATGTACAGTCTATTTCTGATTATGAAAGTAAGTCCTGCTGATTTAGAAAATTTGAAGATTATACAGAAAAGGAGGAGAAAAAAAATCCTATAACTCCATAGCCTGGCAATAGGAACCGTTAACATGTTGGTGAAATTTGAGGAGAGTATAAAAAATAATAAGTTAGTCAAATTAGATTTGTTTCAGTGACAGAATTGAGGTTGAATTGTGTTCAGTTTAAAATTGGCATTTTATTCCAACATGCAACTTTCATAGTCAACTTAGATGGTGAGATGGGATGGTTTCTGCTGAATGAGTACAATGCATGATATTGCTGTTTAGCTGCATGTCTTAATCTGGACAGTATAGCAAGGTGGTGAGATGTGCATATTCCCTTCTGAAGATCAGTCTCTGGGAGTGGGTCTCTGATTCTTTACTACTCCCAGTTAGGGTGACTGCCTGGCATAAGAATGGGGGAAAAAATGTTCCACCACCCCTTAGAGGGGTCTTGGCCTGCACTCCAGTGCCTCATGCCCTTCTTGGTGGGAGGTGCAGAGACCAGGGTGGGGAAGGGTTGAGCTGGTGTAGGACCTAGAGGACGTGGCCGCTCGGTGAGTAGGCTGGGTGTCCCTGAGTGCATGGCCACCAGTGCTCTGTAGTGAAGGCAGGCAGTGTTGTGGGAGACTTGAGAGGTAGTGGGCATCCCCCCCTTTCCTTTGGACCAGGGAATGACTCTGAGTCTCCTCTAGCTAAATGCCAGAGGCCTTGTCCTTTACCCAGTGGCCTGGCATGTCCTTCAGCGTAAGTTTTAAAGTTTACAGTGTGTGCCGCATAGCACAAGCTTAGACCCAAAAAAGTGCTTAATATATGTGTCTAGACAGACTATTTATTGACTAAGGATTTCCAGGAATAATGATATCACTGAATCCCTGTCAAAATTCCAAATTTGTCTTCAAACCTATGTTCTAGAAATCCTACATTAGAAAGAATTGTGCTTTGAGAATTTGCACTTTATTTACTTTACTATCCATTGGTTAGATACTAGTATCAGCAGACTCCTAACCTGTGTGTGACATGTGTCTACAAAGAACATAGGTGGCAGCTATGGGTGGCAGGGAGAACAATGGACTAAATCATTTTTACTTGGGCAAAGTCACTTGAGCTCTCTGAAGCATGTTTTCCTCTTCTGTAACATGGCCATGACACAGTGCTTGGTACTAGTCCATGTACAGTAAATATCTGTGCCTGCCTTTATTTTTCATGTGTTGAGAGGCAGTCAAAGTAGAGACACAGGTGTAAACTCTGAATCCCATACATTTGCCCTGCCTACCCCCAGGCCTGTGGGCAGTTAAAGCCAAGGTCACCTTCCCCATGAACACACAATCCAGGAGCCTCCTGCTCTCTTTCATAGCTTCCTTGGTGGCAATTAGCTTGGAAGCAGTTATGATACTCCATAATAAAAATGAGGCTGAAGGTAGGATCAATTATGCCAGTGAAGTCAGAGTAGAAGCCATACTTGAGGATCAGAGGCATCATAACAGTGAAGAGAGCAATGGATGTGGGCAAAGACCTAGGTTCATGTCTTGAGTCTGAGCTTTAGAAAAGCCTGTTCACTTCTCTATGAAATAATCCCCTCTTTCACCAAGTGAATCATACGGAAATATAGAAGATACTTCCTCAAATTTATGGTATAAAGATGTAAGACGTTATAAAGAATCATAATAGCTGTGGCCAAAGAGTCTAGTCACTATGCTGTCACTAGTTAGGTGTCCTTGGCTGAGTGACTGAACTGCTTAGAGGCACAGCCTCTGCTCTGCCAAGTGCGGAATGCGAGCTAGATGATGGCTGAGACCTAAAACTAAGGTGGTCTGATGTGGCATGTTGTCATTTAAGTCTTTGTTGTCTTTAAACAACAGGCGTTCTTTAGCAATAGGTTTGAGAAGGTGAGCTGTTTTGTGTTTCTCACAGGAGGAGCAAATATGACATCCTCATGGAGAAGCTCTCAGGGGTGCTGAGTACACGGAGTCACCAGATAGAGACCCTGGGCAGGCTGAGGGAAGAACTGGTAAGTGTCCAGGCCCACCCCTGTGCTGGGCTGGAATGATCCGCACCACAGCCTGGACAACCTCATCAAATGTATATTACGTGACTTGCAGTTGGAAGCCCTGTTAACAGACTTGACCATCCCTAACCTTAAAATAACTGGGATCTTCCTTTGTTTCACAGGATAAAAAAGTGCTCGGTCCTCAGTCCTTTGTTGAAGACCTTCATGCCCTTGTCAGGCTCCCATTTCCTCCCATGATTTGCTCTAGTACTACGTGCCATACAAGTTCATGTGAAACGGCAAAACTGGGTATATAGGGGTGTTTCCGTAAGCATGCTTCTAATTCTGTCCCCACTGCCTTGATACGGAAAGGGCATTGTGACTTTGCAGAGAAGCAGGCGAGATGGTGCTGGGAGAAAAGCACTTCCTGGCCAGCTTGGTCTCTGGGCCCGTAGTAGAGGCGGGCTGTAGTGGGGAGAGAAGGTAAGCACAGAGGTGGCACGCAGCCTCCAGGCTGATGAGGACAGTCTTCGGTGGATGCTAGGGAAGAGAGCCGGCCAGAAGGGGAGAGAAATATTGCCCTGTGGGCTAAACAGCAGAACTTAAAACCTAAAGTTTCAAGTCATGCTGTTTGGGGACACAATTTGGAGCCTGATTATTGGCACCAGGATAATCCTTGTTCCTGATGCATTGTGGCTGAAGCCCCAGTCCCTGATTCTATCGTAGAGGGAAAGGAGCCTCTTCTCTAATGCTAGATCTACTGCATGTGCGAGTCTCTTTAAAAGATTCTATTTATTTAGAGAGAGAGAGTGGGCATGTGCATGCTTGTGAGCAGGGGGAGAGGTAGGAGGAAGAGAATCCCAAGCAGATGCCCTGCTGAGCACAGAGTCTGACCTGGGGCTCGATCCCATGACACTGAGATCCTGACCTGAGCTGAAATCAAGAGTTGGACACTTAACCTACTAAGCCCCTCAGACCAAGCCTCCTGCCCAAGTCTCTTTAAACAGAGCTTAGGAGGCTTGTGGGTCAGATTTGGCCTATATGTTGTTAAAAGTACTCTTGACCTAGCATTTTTTTTAAATTGAGATTTCACATAAAAATCTAAGCTTCCAGCTGCCTTTGAAATATCAGAGGCTCTGACAAGCCTGGGCTTGCAGTCCTCATGACAGCAGTCAGCTTGAGCCAGCTGTGCACTGGCGGCTCCCCGCCCCAGACCTCTTCCTTCCTGTCACCTCTCAGACATCAGGCCATGTCATTTGTCATTACGTGTGGTCTGCTGTTTGTGGTAAGAAAGATTTTTCAGTATTTGAGTCTGTCAAAAGTGGAAAACAAAAGGGAGACCGATAAAGCTTCTTCAGAGACCGTAGTAGCAATTAAGAAAATTCGTACTTCTTTACAAAGCAAATTCTGCTCTCTGTTCCTTCTATTTCTTGTCCAGCAGACTTTGCAGAATGAAACCCTCTGCTCGCCTGGGGTCAGTCACGTGTGGGGAGACCGAGCTAGTCTGGTCTCAGGTCAGCACTAGCTCCAAAGAGTGCACCATGATTGGGCATCTTTCCATTATTTATCTGGCCCATAATTCAGTGAGCATCTGCTCTGAGTCAGAACTGTGTGCTGCACCATGATGACAAAAGTTAGTGAGGATGACAGGTCTCAACACTGTCATGGAGCAGTGTTACTGGAGGGGCGGACATGTGAACACACATTTAGGCTCGAATGCTATTAAAAAGGATGTGTCTGAACTCCAATGAAGGATGCACTTTCTTCAGAGAGCTGGGAGAAGCTTTATAGAGCAAATTATAGTCAAGCCAGGCTTTGAAGATGAAGTGTTCCCAAAGTAGACAAGAAATGGCATTTCAGGCATAGGAGAAGTAGCTGGAGGTGTGCTGGAGATGTGCTGGAGGTATGTACAGTAATCCGGCCGCAGTGTGCTCAGGCAGGAAAGCAGAGATGTGGCCCAAGAGGGAATTTGGGGCCAGATAAGAGAGGTCTGGAGTGCCAGGCTGAAGAGTCGGGGTGTGGCCTTCAGCCGCATAAACTGCTGCTGGCGGTTCATAGATGGAGAAGAATGTGTAGGAAATGAACCGGTGAACCAGTAGGAGAAAGAGAAGTTGGAGCTGCTGGTGGGAGGTGGATGCTGTTGCCTCAGGCCGGGAGCCGGGAGGGTGACCGCTAGAACTGGGATATTTCCATGTGGTAAGTGACGGAGGCCAGGGTGTGGGGGCCAATAAAGGACAAGGAATCTTGCTGTCTGGACTAAGTGATTGCACCTCACTGAAACAGGGCCCAAGGCAGGCTCATTAGAGCAGGGACTGTGCTTGCTTGTTTACTGCTGAAGCCCCACCAGACGGATGGACAGCACCTGGCCCACAGTGGGCGCTCAGTAAATATTTGTGGAATGAATGCACAAATAAAGTAGGGAGTACAGAAGGGAACACATTTATTTACGCATGACAAATTTGACTTTAGGATTTTTTGAGTATGAAGATCTTCTGGGACTTTCACTTGGCGAGGTCTCGTCAGCAGCTGGAAATAAAGTCAGAGAGAGCTGAGCAGGACTTAGTGAATAATTAGCCAATGCATGAGGTTGATGCTATGAATATGGATGCTGTCTTTTGTCGGGAGTAGGGGATGCTTACACTGCTCCTTTCTGTTTTGGCTGGGCAGATTGTGTAAGTCCCTGACGGCAGCCCCCCAGAAGGTAAGACTGCATCATCCTCCCTCACTTAGGATGGTCCAGGACTTAGGACCATATGTTGGGGGCTGAGATTTGATGGATGAACTTCCGTAGGGTCTTCCCGTGGTGCTGAGGGCACAGCTAGATTAACAATAGATCCCATGTACAAGCTGATGTGTTTGGATGAGCCATATGTGAGTCATCTGTATTTTTTTGATAGCCATATGTTCTCCTGCCCTAGGGCTGGAGCACTGGCTAGTCTGAGTTGATCATATATATGTGGTGGCAGCAGCCGCCCCCCCCTTTGCTGTTTGAGTGTCTCTCAAACAGCAAAGAGTCTCTCTCTTTGCTCCCCCTCCCTCCCCCAGAGGGTAAGAGGGAACCTGTTAAGACTCCAGTGACAACTCTTAGTGATGAGTGCCTCCTGTCATTCTGTCCACAGTTTATAGCAGCTGGAACAGGCCTCCTGACTCTGGGGGTTGCAAAGTCAAAGGCAGGTAGTGGCTGGGATGGATATATGAATGAATGAAACAGGCCAGATGGAAAAAATGGTTTTGCTCTCAGTATGGATCCAAGAAATATTTAACTTTCCCCTCAATTATTTTAAGAGAAGACAGCACGTAACTGGTGATAGATAGGAACTGACCTTCAACCCTGACATGCAAGGAGTTGATAGGGCCACCCTGTGAGGCTCCCACTGCTGACTGCTCCAAGGATCCGCAGTCCCAGTATTTGTTGCTGAATTTTTTCTGATAGAAGCCAGAACCCACATTTTTAAAAAAATGAAATCTCTCATTTTTCAATGTTGTGAAGCAAATCACTTATTTTCAAAAACGTATAGATGGAAAAATGTGGCCTACGCTGGAAGCTCCTCATTGGTGACCCTTGCAGTTAGGAACATGTAGGGTCATTTTGGCCATATTGCCTCGCAGAACTGTGAGTAGTGGTAGGGTGCACACTCTTCTCACTTTGTGGAAACTTCATTGATAACCTCAATTAAAATTTTTCTTCACTAAATTTTTTCCTCTTTGTTCATTGCCTGTGGTGGGTAGGTTGTGTGTGTGTGTGTGTGTGTGTAGTATACTTCCTTAGTTAGAAAACCAAACACTGAAAAAGTATACGGAGAGAAGCCACCTTTTGGCTCTGCCCACATTTGCCTCACTCCCCCCCACCCCCATATCCTTTCAGGATCTTTGAGCAAATAAATCTCTTTCCTCTCATAATCAAAACTATTTATAGAATCATTTATTTAGTGCCCTGGACCTTGTTTTGTTCCCTTGACAGCATAGCTTGGAGCTTTTCCTCATTAGCCCTTGCGTTTCCTTTTTCAAGGTAATCGGTTAACTCAGCTCCTGAACTTATGTCCACTGACATGATTTTAATGGTTGCAAACACCTTGCTTTTATCTGATAGCAGCTCTTAAATTGTATTTTTTTTTTGCAGGGTCTGTGTGAGAGGACATTTAAGCGGCTGTACCAGTACATGCTGAACGCTGGCCTTGCGAAGGTGGTATCTCTCCCCTTGCAAGAGATCCACCCTGAGTGTGGACCCTGTAAGACAAAGAAAGGTAAAGGTGGTCTTAGCCTCTGTCCCCTTGGCCGCACAGACGGCTTTCACTTTTCCCTTCCCACATTCAGCCTTACAGTGGGGTGACTTCACATTTGTCCAAATCTCCATTCCCCAGTGCCTCACTTAGGATCTCCTAATAGCAAAAGTGCTCAGGAAATGTTCGCTGAATGAAAGTTAACCTAACTGCCTGCACACATCTCTATGTAGATGTCCCTCCAACATCTCCACTCCGTGGTGTCCAAAACAAGTTTGTCTTCTTACACTCAGCCACTGTTCATTCCAGCATTTTGAAAGTACTGAAGCTGTGTTACATGATCTCATTCTGTAGTCCTTGCAAGATCGGTGGTAGTATCACCTTTCACATGTAAGAAAATTAAGAGATGCTAAGTAATTGACATAAGGTTGAGCAATCAGTTTAAGTGGCAGATGTGGGATTTGAACCTTCCAAGAAAGTTAAACTAAGGACCATAGACTATAAAACTTCAAAAACCTTCCTTAGTCCTTTATTTTTCTCTATTCTTGATGTTTACACCGTGCTGTTTCTAACCAACCGAAGTCATTTAAAAAGCTAAGGGTCAGAGCTTTCAGTAGAAGATGATAGATGAGATATATGCATTTATCTGCACTCTTCCCAAACTCTTCTGTAGTGATGACAAGGGATATAAAAGGAATAAACCTGCAGGTACAAAGAGACTAGGACAGGATGACAGCAGAGTCATCAACAGTATTCTGGTGCTCAAGACAGATGGATACATAGTGATGGACTGAGCAGCCTGGGGAAGCTCAATGACAGAGAAGGGCACAAGCCAAGAATTGATACCTCAAAACCCGAAATAAACTAAAAATGTGGAGATTCCAGGTACCTTCAAGCACAAGTTTGGATAGCACCAGAAACAAGAGGACTGGTTGGCAGTGTGTGTGAGAAGCTTCTGTTCCCCCAAGTCCTCTTCACAACTTTGCATAACCAAGTAGGAAGCCCTTTCCCACAAAATTCTGGATTTATCTCAAGATAAGATGCATTGGAGGGTTTCTGGACCCACAGACCCAGCTCGGGACACAGTGGTGTGCTGAAAATGGGACACTAAAAGGTGAGGGTAACTATCACTGTGGTTCCAAATTTGGCTCCTGCACATTGACAGCCAGACTTCTCCCCTAGGTCAGAGACTGGAGGCTTCTTTTTTCTTTTCTTTTTTAAAGATGTTATCTATTTATTCATGGGAGATAGAGGCAGAGACATAGACAGAGGAAGAAGCAGGTTACCTGCAGGGAGCCCGATGCGGGACTCAATCCCAGGATCACAACCTGAGCCAAAGGCAGACACTCAACCACTGAGCCACCCAGGCGCCCCTGGAGGCTTCTTTTTTTGCAGAAACCAAACAGTCGAAGAGAAAAGCCTTCTAGATACTGAAATTTAGGGATATCCCAAGAAAACAGCTGACCCCTGCCTGCTCACCCTACATGGAAGCCTACACGATGATTCCCAATCCTTTTTCTATGCAACACCCAAAACACAGGCTTTGGGCAGCAATTTAATGCTTCACCAAACATTTGGGAACTCTAATAGGAGTGTAACAGGAACAAACAAATGTAGGAAATAGAAACAAAATGAAGAACAGAGGAAAACCTAAAAGAACTGGCAGAGAGAAGACATCACATCCATGAAAACACAGCAAGAAGCTCTAAAGGAGGGACATGCAGAAAATCAAAAAGAGCTCTTGGAAATAGAATAAATATGACTATTGCAATAAAAGATGTAGCAGAAGGGAAGGTAGTGAGATAATGCTGAGAAAAATCAAAAACTCATGTAAGGTGAAAAACCGCTAAGTTGAAAATATGAGGGGCTCGGGGGAGAGACAGAATGTGTGCAGAGGAAGAGAGGAGGAGACGATGAGAAATGATACAAGCGCTTCTCCCAAATCTGCAGGATGTAAGTTCTAGAGCAAGAGACCCAGCAGGTGCCTAGCATGAAGAACATACCAAAATCCACACCAAAACACAGTGTCCTGGGACGTGGGAAACCTGGAGCAAAGGAGCCTCCAGAGAGGAGACCACAGACTTGCCGGTAGTACCTGAAGCCCGGTGGCTTTGGAGCTTTCATTCTGCAGGGAATGGACTTTCCATCTGGAGCTCCCTATTCAGCTTTCACATCGATCCACTGTGAAAGTAAGGACATTTTCGTACATGCAGATCTGAAACCATTCATCTCCCATCTCTCGTGTTCCCTTTCAGGAAGCTGCAGGATGATGTGCACCATCAAACGGCAGGCTGAAACAAGAGGTGGGAAAATGGGGTCTGGGTCGCGGGGGAGACCAGGAAAAATGTGGGAAGATGCCGAAGGGAAATCACTGACAGGCACCAGGGCAATCTGTCCACATGGGAACAGGGGATGAGGGCTCTGGAGGGACGCAAGTCCATGCAAAGGATCAGTTCCCTAGTGAGTGTGAATGTGTTTTGAGAAGGTTGTGTATCGGCAGAGAGTCTGTGTGAATTAGTGACCAGTAAACAAAACCAAGCCAATGGGGGGAAAATGACATTATTAATGCCAAAGAAAACCAAAAGGTATATAAGAAAAAAGGTCAGGGCCTGTATGCTTGACTTTAGGAGCAGAACAAGTAACCTGTGGAGGCTGACTTCATTACCACAGCTTAGGAGAGAGTGTACTGATGGAGGACAAAACACACCCTCCCCAACGAGTAGCTCTATGTGGCCAGGAGGCAGTCAGTCGTGTTTGTCGAGTGACAGTGAACTGCCAGTCTGAGGGGTCTGTCTCTTATCTCCTCGCTGAGCTCATCAGTCACTGCCCAGCATGTCCGGCTTCCTGTGTTTGAGCAACGTCTTGCAACAGAGTAACACCAATATTATCATACAACAGGTGAATAAACCAATGAAGGAGCCCAGGGTGAGGCCCCTTGGGGGACCTCTGAGTCCCTTCAGTGCTGAGTGCACGAGTGACTGGTCAAATGCCTTGAATCCCTTTGGAAAGAGTAGGTGACATCAGCCTTTTCAGTAGAAAGAAAACCAGGAAGTAGCGCTGGGTCCTGTGGCAGGCAGAAAAGTCCCAGGAACCGAGAGGTATCCTGGGGACTTCTCTGAATACTTAAAATAGCACTGACCTGTGGGCCTGTTAAGCATTTTTATTTCCTGATTTATTGGAAGGAAGACATTAAAAATAAACAGACTGGAATGATTATATTTTTAAAGTAAAGAGAAACTAAGCAGGAAACATCCTTAAAGAGCCTTTCTTGCTGGGCAGGCAGCCATGGAGCACAGCTTCTCCCAAGCTTGAGGCCCCTGGAAATTCAAGCTAGCCTCTTGCAACTTTGATTTGACAGCCCTGGGTCACTTCCTGTGGGGGTAACCTGCAAGTTTTGGCCTCTCTCCGCCTCAGCAGGATGATCTGGGGATAATAATGCAACCTTCCAGAGTGTCATGGGGTTTACAGAAGACAGTGTATACAGAGCAGGGGCCACAGACCAGGAATGGTCACGTGTAGCAATGTATTTTGCTTGGCTCTCGGGGTTTGTTTTCACTGAATTCATTGCTGGGCATTTAAGAATCAGAAATTACACCTAAAAAGTCAGCCTTTCAACTTCCCTGCAGAAAATGAAATTAGGCAACATCAAACTGTGTTTCTTTATTAGCCATCAGCCAGGCAGAGAGATGCTGCCCCCTTTCCACAGGGCCCACCCCCCATCCCCCAGGGATGCCCTGCTTCCTGCTGTGTGGCCCATAGCCAGCTTCACTCTGGTGTGTCATTGGCCTGATTCTTGCAGGTGTGTCTGTGTCACACGGTGAGTTGTCCACATTTTCCTGAGGCCTTGGGCTGGGAAGAGAAGCCCACCAAGACTGGGTACTGATGCTAGTGATGGCTTTAACTCCTTATGTGGGGTCAAGTGAGCAAGCCTCTAAGACAGTGACCATCAGAATTTTTAGATTGTCACACACAAGCACAGAGAGCCCATTCTGACTGTTCAGGAGGCTCCTCTCATTCTGTGGTGATCTTATTACCCACCTCCTGCTGCTCAGGCTCATCAACTGGATTCCCCTCACTCCCCATGTCACACTGTGACTCAGGTATTTATCTGTGTGACTTTTTTCCAACTAGGTTGGGAGCTCCTTGAGAGTGGTAGCCGTGCCCCTCACATACTTTTATCCTTGAGGCCTTTGCAGTGTCTGCTTGGAACAGAGTAGGTGCTAAGCAAATGCTTAGCAAATTTAATTAGGTACCATGTTAGTTCCTCTCCTTGTGCAGGAGAGACGGGATGAAGGCACAGCTTTAGTCTTTTTTTTTTTTTTTTTTTTTTTTGCCTTGTGTTTTAACATCCCAGTTTACAGAATTAACATAAACCTTCCCTCTAAGGCATTATGAAGCAGACAAGACTTAAATAATAAATAAAGATGATGGATTATTTCATGTAAATTTACAGGTGTGCATGGATATATATATGAGTTGTTTCTAAAAGCTGTAAATAAAGAGTTTGGATTTAGGCATATTTCAAGTACATTATAGGAAGAAGCCGCAGTGATCTGCTTTGCAAAAAGGGAAAAAAAAAATCCTTGGTAATGAAAACAGTCACCCTGAACTGATCTGTTTTGCAAAATTTGGATTATGTTCTTCAAATATTTACTGGTCATACAGTGTTTATTCATTTGGGCTGAGAGCTGAAGGGAAAAGAAATTGAAGTCAACTTTGTGATTTTTCTGAAAATGAGGGCCAACTGGAAGCAAGTGACAGAAGTGTTCCCTGAGGCTCATGATAGAGGCAGTCAGTCAGCAGGTTGTCCAGGATCAGTCCAGTGTGTCCAGCACTGAAAAGGATGAGCAAGGGGTCCAAGTACCTGTATTGTCCTATTTATGCTGTAGACTTTAACCGTAGCTATTAACTCATGACCCTTACAATATAAAAAACAAATTCAGCAAGATAGCAGGACACAAGGTCAATACAAAAAAATCAGTTGTATTTTTTATACACTTGTAACAATCCAAAAACAAAATTAAGAAAACAATTCTCCCATTAGCATCAAAAAGAATAACATATTTAGGAATAATACATTCAAGCAAAACAAGTATAAAATGTGTAGTCAAAGAACTATAAAACATTGTTGGCAGATTTAAGATCTAAGCAAATGGGAATAATCCCTTATTCATGGATCTGGAGATTTAATGTAGTTAAGATGGCAGCACTCTCCAAACTAGGAGAATCTCAACTGACATCAGTGTAGACGTTTCGCAAGCTGATTCCAAAGTCCATATGGAATTGCAGGGTACCCAGAAAGTTAAAACAATCCTGGGAAACGAGAATTAAGTACTGTAGGAAGACTCAAACTTACTAATTCTGAAACCACTACAAAGCAACAATAATTAAGCTAGTATGGTACCAGCACAAGGATGGACAGATCAAGAAGTAGAATTGAGAGTCCAGACATACACCCATATGTCCGTAGTCAACTGATTTTTTTCAGCAAGGGTGCCAAGACCGTTCCAATGGAGAAAGAACCCAGTCACAAAAGGCCATTGCTGTATAATTCCACTTAGAGGAAAATCCAGAGTGGGGAATCTGGAAGTAGATTAGGGGGTGCTCAGGGCTGTGATGGGGGCACCCAGGGTGCCAGGTACAAGGTCTGAGGCAGGGAAGATTTCAAAAATGGATTGGTGACAGGCACACCTACCTGAGAATACACTAAACCACTGCTGATGTGTGTTGTGCACAATGGTAGGGAAAGTGAATTATAAGTCAGTAAAGCTGTTAAAAAGTAAAACCAAGAAACACTTGTAATAGGGTACAGCAAACTAAATTAAGATCATTAAAATGGCAAAAAGTGACATTTGAGAAATTATAGTAGGATTAAAGTATACAAGCTAAGGAAAACGAGAAATGAGCCATATCGAGAAGGATTAAAATGCAATAAAATAAAGGTTTAAAAGAGCTTTGAAACCAGGAAAGGAGAATTAAAAAGAATGAAGATCGGAAACACAAAAAGGATAAAGGGTGAACATAAACATGAAAAGAATAGAAAAAGATCATCAGAGCTGAGCTAAAGCCTAGAAAATTAGTGGCACGGGGGAAACCCAGTAGAATCAGTTAAAAATAGCAAGATCTCTAAGTCAAAAGTGGCAAAGTTGGTTAAAGGATGCCAGCTAAAAAATGAAGGGTAATTCCTCTTGTTAATATTTGAGATAAATAAAGGAAATGGACATTTTAATATGGCAGAAAACGATTTAGAGCCAAGCATCTAAGAGGGTAGAATCAGGAATAAGATCCTCAATGGCATAATTCCAGGCTTTGAGTAATGTCAAGCCAGGGCTCCAGGCAGCCCTCTGGCTCCCAAGGGGGCTCAGCACTTGGGACAGCACCCTTGTTGGGAGATAGTCTTCTCCTTGTGGTGACTAGGAGGGAACATGCCAGTCCCAGCCATGCTGTGGGCAGTGGAGGCTGGCAGCAGGCAGAAAGGGAGTGGGGCCAGGGGAGCATTCTGCAGAGTCAGATGGGGGCCAGTGGCAGTCGATGTGCCACACAGGTCTGATGTGGGGAAGAGCTGGCGAGGTTGCCCTTGGGGCTTGGAAGAGGCCAGTGCAGGGACTTGTGAGTATGTGGCTGCACAGGTGCCCAGCTGGCCACAGGTTGGCAGGGTGCCAGTAAAGTGACAGATGTGTCTGTGCTGGGTGCCGTTCCATTCTTAACCGGCGTCTGGCTCAGTGCCCTCAAGAAAGGTTCGTTGCTGCCATGCTAGTCACAGCATGGTTTATACCAGCCGTTTCCTTCTGTGGGTCTCTAAGAACTCCCGGGGTCCTAAACAAGTCAGTCACTAACTCACCCCAAGGATTGGGCTGGGTATTTAATGGGGGCTCTGGAACTATGGCTGAGAGTATTTCTCCAGCACCCTAAAGCCTGTGAGCCCTCTTGTATGTACATGATGGTCAGTACCATTGTTATCTTGTACAGTTAGCAAGGGGAACCTTAGACTCCACGGGCTTATTTTAGGCCATGAAAAGGAGGAAGGCCCCAGGGGAGATTATGTCATTTTGTTGTCCTATCGTGGAGCCAGGAGAGAGGTGGAAAAGCCATCTGGATAATATGCCAGGCTGTGTGCCAAGTGTTAGTGCTTTACTGTGCTCCTTTGGGTCGTCCCATTATGTGGGCTCTCTTTGCTGATAAGAAAACCAAAGCACAGATCCCTTGCCTCAGGTCATAGAGGAAGGACAGGTGTGGAGGTTTGAGCACAGAAGGTGTGAGCCTCTAATCGGCCGTCTGCTTCCTCCCTGAGAGAAGGAAGGGGCTGGGGTTGGGGAGTGAGTGCCTGGGGCCTGAGTCAGGGCAGGGGCTGAAGGTGGGGCTAGCTTAGGACAGGGGCAGCAGAGTAGGAAGATGTGGGCTCCTGCTGGCCTTCTCTCTAGTCCATCTTCCACATCCACCACAGAAATAACTTTAAGTCATGTCTACAAAATAAAAAACAATATCCATTGTTTGGCCTCTAAATCTTCTATAATCAGCCTTCTCCTTCATCCCCGCCCTTCCAGCATCCCTCGCCTTCCTCTGCCTACATCCCTTCTGCCTGGACGTTTCTGGTGTGTCCTCTAGCATCCCACCCCCAGGTCCCCTGTTTCTGCCTTCGCCTGCCTCGCCCCACATGCTGCATCATTTCCCAGCACTGTGGATGCTGGCTCCTTGCTCTGTAATCCTGGAGCATGAAGTATGCTTAGTTTGTGAGGCTGAGCCCCTTACCCGCAGTCACTCCTCTGGTCCCTCCCAGCAGGTGAGTCCAGCCATGCTGTTAGAATGATGCCCATTTTACAGAGGAGGAACCCGAGGCTCAGAGTGGTTAGCAGGTTGCCACGACAGAGCCAGAACTCAACCCCTAGCTTGTGGGAAGCTTGGGAAAACCAAGCAGACTGCCCACCACCCCTACCTACCCCACCCCACCCTGTCCTCTCTCTCAGACACCACCCTTTGCAGGGCAAGATCAAATGCTTGAAATTGAATTAAAGGCCCCAAGCAATATGATATTTTCAGCCCAGGTTGTGACATGATCCTTGATCCTCAGAAGCTGAGTTTTGCTAAGGTTGCAGTAATGATCATTGTAAAAAGAGCAGGAGTGAGCGCTACCTATTGAGCACTACTTGTTTGCCAGACACAGTCCTGAGCACTCTGAGGATGATACTCTTCTGTCCCCATTTTGTAGCTGAACGACCTGAGGCATAGAGTGGTCTTGTCACTCTGCCATCCAGCTGGTAGGTGGCAGAGGCAGGTTATCACCAGAGACACTCCAGAGCCCACGTGTCTTTTTCTTTTCTTTTCTTTTCTTTTCTTTTCTTTTCTTTTCTTTTCTTTTCTTTTCTTTTCTTTTCTTTTCTTTTCTTTCTTTTCTTTTTTTTCTTTCTTTTCTTTCTTCTCTTTCTTTCTTTCTTTCTCTTTCTTCTTTCCTTTCTTTCTTTCTTTCTCCTTCCTTCCTTCCTTCCTTCCTTCCTTCCTTCCTTCCTTCCTTCCTTCCTTCCTTCCTTCCTTTTTTTTTGTGTGTGTGTATGTGTGTGTGTGTGTGTTTATTTTAGAGAGAGAGCAGGGAGGGGCTGAGGGAGAAGGAAAAAGAAAACTTAGCAGATTCTGCTGAGCGCAGAGCCCAATGCGGGGCTCCATTTCTTAACCCTGAGATCATGACCTAAGCCCTAACCAAGAGTCAGCCATTTAACCCCAACTATGCCACCCGGGGGTCCCCAGAGCCCATATTTCTAACCTGTTCTATCACCCTAGGGTATGGGCTGTGGGCACCCTCCTTCATTCCGGAGCACAGCCCTGAATTCTGTATGTCTGGAAGTTACCTCCTTAGGACCTCCTACCTCTGTGGGCTGGCTTCTCAATTCAGTTTCTAGACTCCCCGAATGACACCCCAGCACTGACCATCCTAGGCACGTCCATAGGGGTGTGTGTGTGTGTGTGTGTGGCAGGAAGGGAGAGTTTACATAACTTCTCCCTGGTTGACCAGTAGGACTCTACCTCTGTTGATGACTTTGCAGGAGCAAATCTGTTATGATGCTCATTTGTTCTCGTCTTATTTTTGTTCTTTCCTGGGTTCATCACGTTGAGAGCACCTCTCTGTTAGGTTGGGAATGTGAGAAACATAGGCTGTGGGTGCCACTTCACAGCAGCTCAGGATTTCCCTTTATAGGGGACAGTGTTTTCCGATAGAAATTTCCAAGCCAGTAAGGTTGCCCGGTATAAGAGGTCCAGCACCTCACTGCCCCTGAGCCTATTTTCCTTTTTCATTAAACAGCAGCAGCAGCTTGCAGAATCCACATGATAATTTGCTTCTGAAACCATCTAACACAGTACCTGGTGCGCCTAGGGTTGTTTGGGAAGGGTTCACTCCTGCCCTTCCTCCTTTCTGGGTCTTCAGGATACCTTCAGTAAGCCATTCTTGCTTCACGCCAAGGCGAGCCCTTCCTGGACCTTTGACACAAAAGAACTCTGCTTGGTTTGTGTGGAACTGTGGACATTAGCACACCATATCTTTAAGATGCCTGAGAACGTGTGCAGCAATCTGGCTGGTTCTGTCTCTCCTTGCCTTTTCTTCCTGGAAAGGAAGCCCTGCACCCAGGGCCCCGTGGTTGCCATTGCCAGGTGATTCATCTGAGAAGGGGTCACTGAGGTCACTGAGGTGCCAGCTCCCATGGACCAGTCGGCTCTGTTCACCCTGCACATGCCTGCTGACCAGGATCTCATTCCATCCCCTCTGCTTTGGCTTTTGCTGACTTGTGGTCTGGTACAGGCTCCTTAAAATTGCCTTAAACATAGCCAAACATAAGCTGGAGGGATTTCAGTAATAAAAGTTGGAATTCCAAGACTGGTTAAACCAGAGCTATGGAAAAGGCATAGAAGGCTGGTGAAACTAATTCCAAGTGGCTTCTTGGAGTCCTAAGCCACCGACTACACAGTGTTGCCTCCTCCACCTACCTTATCTCTTAAAGTTCTCCCTATAACCTCATGAGGCTAGACCTCCTCCTTAGTTTCTAGGCAAGTCAGTCAAGGCTGAGGGAAGTCAACCAGCTCATTTAGGTTTGCACACCGGCTCTGGCACAGGAGCCCAGGTTCTTAACCACCATGCACGCTACCTCTCTAACACAAGGTTTAACACAGTAAAGGTGCATTTGACACGGCACGGGGAAACGGACCTGTTTCCATGATCAGTGTTTTGAGAAAGACCAGAGACAGACACAGCTTGGGTAAATGATCCAGGGTTTACTCATCTGATGGATCCAGGAGAAAGTCCTTGCTGCTGGGATTCATGGCAGAGAAATCAGCCATGCTGCATGGGATGGGCAGAGCTGCAGACCCCATGGCCCCAAACCTCACTGGCAGCCATCTGGATGTGTGTCCTACCTGGCCTTCTGGAAGCACAACTACCTCATGCTGAGCCCGGTCTGAGACTCCTGAGCCAAACCCACCGCTGAAAGGATGCTGGGGACTCACCTGTGTCACGGGGATTACAGGGGCCCCCCAGCCTCAGATTGTTAGATCTGATGGGTCACCTCACATAACGTACATGCCATGGTGCCGGCCCACCGCAAGTGCTGGCTGTTAGGGTCAACTGCTGCGTGCCAGCCTCAGTGTATTGTCTCCAGCATCTAACCACTGATGTGTGAGGTGGAGAACATCAGACGTTCTGCTGAGCTGAACACAAAAAGCTCTACCAAGTCGTTTCCTCAGAGTCTCAGAAATGGGAGGTTGTGGAGCTTAGATGACCTGTGTTTGCCTGACCCTGGAGCCCAGGTTTTGCCCCGATGCTCCTCCGAACGTCTGGCCACCCTGGCTGGCAGCAGAGGCAACAGTGGGGGGTCATTTGGACAAGGCTGGGGGTGGGGGGCACAAGCATCGAGTGCTGTCCAAGCAGAGGTGAGCACAGGTGCCAACTTGATGTCATGAGGAGCAGAAGCTAGGGAGGCCCAGAGGGCATTTCCTTCCTCGCCCTTTGGACACATGAGTATATAGTAGCTTTTCTCTTCCTCATCTGTGCTGATGTTGAACACTGCTCTGTGTATCTCTCCTTGGCTGATTAACCAAGTTAATCAGTTAAGACGGGATGGAAGAAATATTGCCGGGCTGTTGCTGATACGTGCTGGCCTGCCTCCCCTAGGTGCTGCACCGGGTCACCTCTCCCACAGAAGCCAGCATCCCTGGCCCCAGGTCACCCACTATGCTCGGTCACATGGATGCCTTTGAATTAGGGGCCATATGTAGTTCAAGGTTTGGGACCTGGGCTCGGAAGCCAGACTGTCTGGTAAATCCCAGCTCCTCCCTTGCTGAGGAATAGGAGTTTGGGCAAATGCCTTAGCTCCTGGGGTTCTCAAGTGTGAAACAGGATAGTGGCCACCAGCAACTTAGGCCATGGTGAGAACCAGCTTCTATAACACATTGAGAGCTTTGATTGGTGTCTGGGACACTGCATGCATTCGAGCAATGGTAATATTAGGAGCAGTAGGTCGCTCTGTGGGCACTGAGAGGCGAGTTGGGGGTTGAGAGAGTTGGGAGGGGCTGGGGTAGAGCGAACGGGGGAAGACCCAGTGGGGAATGAGTTGGTGTTTGGTGTTCTGCCTTTGTGCTGGGTGTGCGGGCTGTAGGTACCTTGGTCCTCGGCTGCTAGTAGGAAACCCCAGTGAAACATCAATTCTGGTCACTCAAGCCTCGAAATAATTTTCACCCATACAGATGGGTCCAAGGGTCCCCCTCCTTGCCATGCCCCTCCTCCTGATTTCTTAGGCTCCCATCTAGGGAGGGAGGAATGGAAGGAGAGGGTGGGGCAGGCACCCTGAGCAAAGGGCAAAGCCGTGGGAAGCAGGATAACTGGAGAGGGCCCGGCAGGTATGGGGGGAGCCAAGGCATGAGGAAGCTAGTGTTGTGACTTCACGTTTCTTCTGTTGAAAAATCAGAAATGGGATTTTCGGCGAATGGGATTTTCTGTCACTGGGAGGAGTGCCGGCAAGTCAGCACCAGGCTGGTGCCTGAAGACTTCCCAGGCTGCCCCCACTTTTGTGACCATTTGCCCCAGGCCTGCCCTCCAGGAGGGTTCTGGTAGATCAGGCTTGGCCAGACCCTGCCCTGAGGGTAAGCCTGATGAGCTCAGGGCCCCGACATGCATTACTGCTTGTGAATTTCACCTACAAGCCACACGCTGTGTCCTCCACGAGATCCCCTGCCCCAGTTGGGGTGTTGCACCTGACCTGGCTCAGAGGCCAGTCTGCAATGCTCGGTGTGAGGGAAGGCCCTCTGGCCACAGCTCCTATACAAGAGGCGTTGGATAGCAGAGACCAGCTTTATTATGGCTCCCCTTGCCTTGGTACCTAGGATTAGGCACCTTGGTGTCCTGTTGGAGAAACCATCTGTGTCCCTGCGATAACAATTACTGCAGACTTAGTGACTGCAGGCAGCACCACTTTATTGCTTTACAATTCTGGCAGCCTGGAATGGATGTCATAGGGCTAAAATCACGATGACGGCAGGGCTTTGTTCCTTCTGCGGGCCCCAGGAGAGAATCCGTTCCTGGCCATTTCCAGTTCCTATAGGCCCCCTGCATTCCTTGGCTCGGGCTCTCCTCCTCCACCTTCAAAGCCAGCGGCCTAGCACCTTCTAGTCTTTCACTCTGATCTTCCTGCCTCCCTTCCTAAGGGTTCTGTGACATTGGGCCCACCCAGACTCCAGGATAAGATCATCCCTTAACATAATCACACCTGTATGTCCTTGTAGTCACAGGTTGCGGATATCAGGGCATGGACATCCTCGCGGGGTCATTATTGTGCCACCACACTTGTATGTCATAGGACCTCCTAGTGCAAGGTCCTTTCGTCTTCAGTGGAGACCTGTGACCCTACCTGAGCACCTTTGCCCCTGTTGCTTACAAGCTCCAGAGAGCTTGGGCCAGTCATGGCCTCCTCTGTACCTCAGTTTCTCCATCTGTAAAATGCTTTCTAGGATTGTCAGGATCAAATGGGTGGGTTTGCACTAGTAAGGTGCTGAGATGTTTTTGCTTTGTTTTGTATCTTTCTTTTGGTACAGCCACAGCACAGGCTGGTTATCTTTCTCATATTGTGCTTCCGTGGGTTGAGTGTGATGGGCGGATTGTGATTGCCTGAAGACCTGCGTTAGCCCACAGAATGGTTGTTGTCAGTGCACCACCACTTAGTCCTGCATCATTGTTTGTGTGCTTCAGAAAAGCTAGCATACAGAGTGCTGTGTGGACCCCTTCATACTGGCAGCTTTTGCCTCTTTCTGGAGTTTTCTTGGAATAAATTCCCACTCTAGAAATCATTGGTGAAAGGTTTCCAGCAATGCCCTCATAGGGTTCTAGAACACGTTTACACTGTTGTAATACAACAGTTGTATACAACAGTTGTGATACAACTTCTTGGCAGTCAAGCTCCCCTTAAAAGGAGAAAAATTGCCTTTCGCCCTTTCGGCAATACTGCTTGTGCGCCAGGAACTGTGCTGGGTGCTGGGGAGCTGGCGTGGACAGACAGGCCCGCTTCCTCCTGTCGCAGAGCTTGTCTCGAGCAGGAGAAGGCTGCTGTTTATTTAATAGGACTGACACAGTGCCTCATTATTCCTCTCATTTGCATTTCCTTGTTTACTAATTATGTGGGAAACAAAAAGTGGTTATATGGAGGACATGTTCAGGTGTCGTGCCCCAGGATGTGCCGTTTCAAACGTTCTGAACTCGATGCTGTGTGTACGCCTGTTCTCCTGGTCCCTATCTCAGCTGTGCCCCACCCCCCTCAGCAGTGTTCTGCTCATTGCTGGAAAATATGCCACATTGCATTCCTAGGGACGGATGTCATGGTACGCTGCCTCCGGCTGCTGAAGGAATTTAAACGGAAGGTCGAGGATGACCATGACCAGGACGATGACGAGGACGAGGAGGTCATCTCTAAGGCAGTGCCCCCGGTGGACATCGTGTACGAGCGGGACATGCTCACGCAGACCTATGAACTCAGTAGGTCCTATGTGCGCGCGCCTGCTGACATGGGGCTCCTGAGCACTGGGGGCCCAGAGATGTGCTGCCCACGTGTCGAAGGAGAGGGCTATGTTGTTGAGACTCTGGTTCCCTTGGAAGGTCAGGCTTTGGGTCAGATCTGAGTGTGAGTAGTCACCCTGTAGGACATTAGCAAGGTCCCTGAGCCTTGGCTCCCACATCTGTAAGCTGGGATGATGCACACCCTAGCCCATGAGAGGGACTGAGTGAGGAGTAGAATCAGAACATTGGTGTAGGGCCTCCCCTGTGGAAAGCACTCAAAAACTGATTAATACTAATCAGTTAATACTAAAATGCAAAGATTCGAGAACCACCTCCCATCTTCTGAAATTGATCTGGAGTTACTGCAGGCCTGTAGTCTCGTCTCCCCACTCCTCGCCTTTTCCCTAGACCCCCTGGGATTCATGTAAGACAGCAGTGACCCAGAGCCATAGACAGAGTGGCTGCAGGTCCCTGTGGGGAAGAGGACAGAAGAGGGAGTGCAGTGGCCACGGGCTGCGAGTCAGCAGCTGGTACGAAGCCACGCTGGTGAATCAACATAGCCTTTTGAGGGGCTTTTTGGCATTTTTTTATCAGGTTTGTTTTTTTTTTTTTTTTTTTAAGATTTTGTTTATTCATGAGAGACACAGAAAGAGAGAGAGAGGCAGACACAGGCAGAGGGAGAAGCAGGCTCCATGCAGGGAGCCCAACATGGGACTCGATCCTGGGTCTCCAGGATCAGGCCCTGGGCTGAAGGTGGCACTGAACTGCTGAGCCACCTGGGCTGCCCTTTATCAGCTTTTAATATCACTCCAAATGGGTTCCTCCGAACACAGTTTGGGAAAAGCTACCCTTAACCCTTTTGTGCCTACTATGAGCATGTTACTGGTTCAATATAGTGATACATCCTGGTCCTCTCTTTTGATTCTTTTTTTTGAGAGAGAGTGCACATGTGCCCCTGGTAAAGGAGAGGCAGAGGGAGAGTATCTTAAGCAGGCTCCGTGCCAGTGTAGAGCCCAACATGGGCCTTGATCTCACAACCCTGACATCATGACCTGGGCTAAAATCAAGAGTCAGACTCAACCAACTGAGCCACCCAGTTACCACCCCCCCCCCCTTTCATTCTGATGTTTATTTTTATGCCCATACAACACTGTAAGACCTCCTTTACCAGATGGCTTGTACCTGGCAGCCTCAAGTGTGTGATGCAGCAATAAAGGGGAATCTATTTCTGAACAAGAGAGCTTTGCTGCAAAGCCTGTCCTGTGGCTTGTGCACTTTCCTGGGGAGACCCCCTGCTACATCTGCCCCCACGCCCACCAGGCTCCATCCTAGAGTTCCTAGTCCCGGAGCCTTTAGTAAATTCAAAAGGGCTTCTCTGATGCACCTACAGTAGCAGCACTGAGTGGTGACAGCATGTAGCAGGGCAGGAGCTGACAGAGTAGACGGAGCAGATAATAGAGCACAGGTGTCTGCTGCTTGCTTACCGCAGGGCCCAGCACACTCTTTCCCCTAGCCCGCCGGCGGGCATCTGTATGGGACACTGCCAGATTGGTGTTCAGAATGCCTCTGCGTCTGCTGAGACAGCGGGGAAATGAGAAAAGTTCTTAACTAAAAACTATTAAAAACAAAAAAGAAAAAGAATCCGTTTCATGTATCTGGAAAAGTCCACATGAAAGAGCTAGCTCCCTGCTGCTGGGCAAAAGCACTGTCAGCGGAGCTGAGTACATCCGCAGCCTGTCACTTGCCACTTACTGTTCTAACAGGGAGGAGGCAGCCTGAAGAATTAGCTTTTGGAAGGAATGTTCAGAGGTTCTTGGTAGGGGAGGGAGAGGAAACACTGATTTTTTTCTGCATGTTGGTTTCGCCATATTGATGGAGTCTGCTTAACGGGGGTGGCAGGAGTGGATTTGTTTAGAGTGGGAGGGCTCCTTTTCAGGGGCTGAGGTTTACACATTATATTATTTCCCACAGTTGAGCGCAGAGGCACGAAAGGAATTTCCCAAGCTGAAATCCGAGTGGCTATGAATGTGGGAAAGCTGGAAGCAAGAATGCTGTGTCGCCTTCTTCAGAGATTCAAGGTTGTCAAGGTAACATCATGAGTCATCTGCAGGCTCCATTGTCTCTGGGTCTGCGCACAGCGTGATAGCCAAGGGCTGTCTCAGCCACTCTGGAGACGCTGTAGGCCTCAGTCGCAGGTGGCTGCCCACAGGCATGTCATGTCTCCTTGATGCTGGTTTTCCTTGGTTTTCACTTTTCAAAAACTGAATGAGTCTTCCGCACTGAAAAGTCAGCAGGAGATGTGGCTACAGGGGGCACACAACTGTGTGGGGCCTCCAAGGAAGCTGGCTAGCCTCTCACTGTCCCTTCAGCCAAAGCAGGTGCTGCCCAGGGGCCTGGGCCCCTACTCAG
Organism: Canis aureus; assembly: GCF_053574225.1. Taxonomy (NCBI): domain Eukaryota; kingdom Metazoa; phylum Chordata; class Mammalia; order Carnivora; family Canidae; genus Canis; species Canis aureus. The sequence continues at coordinate 58,688,052 of NC_135618.1, read as the reverse complement.
GCCTCTTTCTCTCTCATCACTTGCCTGGCTCCTGGGGACAGTGGACTGGCCAACTGTACGTGTCTGCAGGTCTCCTTTCGGCATTCATGCCTACATTCCTTCCAGCCCATATCCTTCCCTCTCTTCTTGCCAACATTTTGGCCGTTTTGTTGGAAGGCAGGATTACAGTTAAGCTAATGATTGCAGAGTGCTTGGCATGTGCCTTGGCATGAACTTGACACATAGAAGATGTTGTTCTTCCTGCCATTAAGAGCCAAGAGAGTGGCTTTCCCCTGTTCTGGAAGATAAGAAGAAGTGTGGGTTGATGATGGTCCCATCCTCTGTCCCTAAGGCAGTGGCTGCATGGAGCTGGTGACCTCCAGTCCGTGGCAACAGTTCTAAATCCTAGAATCCTACACAGTTAACACTCACTGCTCACTAACCATTGCCTGTGGGCCTAGTCTTGTGCCAGGCACAAATGAGATGGGGAAGGACCAAGTGAGGACCCAACCCTCAAGGAGCTCACAGTCCCATAGAACAGACACACATTCAGGATGGCAGTTTGGAAACCCATCTCCGACAGGCCTGTGGAAGCAGCATGTGAGAGGTGACCAGACAGGACAGTGAGGGAACACCAGTGGGGCTGACACAGAGCCCGGGTGGTGGCAAGAGGTGCAGGAAAGATTAGGATGCAGACACCACAGCTCCCAGCTCACCTGCATACCTGAGAGTTGCAGCACCCTCCAAATGTGATTAAACACATCTCATTCCCCCCTCCAGGGGTTCATGGAAGATGAAGGGCGGCAGCGGACCACCAAGTACATCTCCTGCGTGTTTGCGGAAGAGAGCGATCTAAGCCGGCAGTACAAGAGGGAGAAAGCCCGGAGCCAGCTGCTGACCACAGTGAGCCTGGCCTCCATTCAGGAGGAATCACTCGTGCCTGAAGGGGAAGACACCTTCCTTTCTGAGTCAGACAGTGAGGAGGAGAGCAGCGGCAAGAAGAAAGGGAGAGCATCCCAGAGTGACGGGAAAGCCAGCTTGAACTCCAGTCTCAGGACACAGCCTCATCACTCCATGTCAGCAAAGGGTAGGTAGTGCTCTGGGGGCTGGAGGGGATGTGGGCAAGGCTGGCAGAGGGTGTTGCCCTCGATCTAAGCTCTGCCAATCCCACCTTGCTCTGGAGATCTTGAGAAAATAGCCCGTTCATTCAGCAGACACTTGAGGATCTCTTTGTGCTGTCCTAACTGGGGACCTGTTGGTGTCACGTGATCACATAATCATTAGTTTGGAGGAAACAGTCACGTCTGTCTCTTGGCTGCTTGCAAGTCTGATCTCCTTGGCAAACGTTCAGTTCATTTTGTTGTGTTTTTACTAGTAAAGGAATGAGATCCAGTAAACTTCCACTGTCCCCTTCCCTCTAGTGATCTGAGGAGCCTTTGAGGCTTTAGGTTAATTACAGACTTTTTAAAACATGCGCTGGGTGGAGCTTATGACCAGTTTGCAAATCTGGTGTCTAGCTAAGTGGAGTTTTGGGGCAGGACACTGCTCACTTGGCCCTCCACCCTAGTCCTCAAACTGACCAAATGAAACCCTGGGCCTGTGTGGGTCTGGTCTGGCTGCTGAGTGTTAGTGCCCTCCTCTCTGTCCCCTGATGAGGCCACAATTCATTCATGCTCCGCCCGCCCCTCCACGGCAGGTGGCTGGAAGGTCGTAAACCCCCACCCACTGAAGAAGCAGCTGCCTTCCTCCCTAGGAGGGGCTGAGGAGAAAGCCTGCCAGAGCTCTGCCGGCAGGGACAGCCTCCAGGACACCAGCACCTCCATGCAGGACACCAGCACCTCCAGCATGTCCTTTGGCTCCCACCGCATGAGGAATAGTAATGGTGACATGACCGTGATTGAAGAGGTCAGGCATGAAAACACAAAGGTGAGTGCTCACAGTGGGGAGTGCCTTTTCTCTGGCAAGGGCCTATGGCAAGGACCTTGGCCTTCTCAGTTCTGTGCGTAAGAATCCCAGCAACAACAACAAAATCAATAATGGTAAGAGTACTGTGTGCTGAGTGCTCTGTGCCAGACAGTGGGCTAGTGCTCCTCCACATACCACCTTTCTGCCCAGCCAGAAAGCATCAGCATTGTTTACATAGTCTTTTAATTCTCAACAACTTGCTCTTTTTACTTAAGTTGATGTTGTAGGGAAAATTTGTTTAGATTAGTGGTTATTCCCACTCTAGGCCGATTTAGCCTCCCAGGGGACATCTGGCAGTGTCTGGAGGAAACATTTTTGCTGGTCACAACTAGGGGACAGGGGACCACTGGTGTCTAGTAGGTGGAGGCCAGGGGTGCTGCTTAATCTCCTAGAATGTGCAGGGACAGCCCACGGGAGAGAATTATCCAGCCCCAAATGTCAGTGGTGCTAATGTTGAGAAGCCCCACCTTAGATGAAAGGCCAGTATCATCTGCTGTGAAAGGGAGGTGATTACAAAACAGACAAACCTGAAACTGTTCAGTACATTCTGGCCAGATACTGTTGAGTGTCACAGCATTCAAGACCCAATAGAATCAAATGCTTTTCATCAGTGTAATTAGAAGGATTAAAAAGGAATTGACACAGGAGTACCGTTCTCATTATGTGATTTGGTTCCCTTTATGCTGTCCTGTGTCACTTGAACATGCCTCAGAAACCGCCAGTGGCACCTCCTGCACTTAGAAGCATGCCGTCAGAGGATGAGGCACTCAGCACAGGGCACAGTTGTGATTGGGGCAGCTTTAGATGCTGTTCCTGCTCTTTCATTGAGGCCTCACAACAGCCTCACAACACCCCTGTGAGATGGATGTCAGGACGAGACAGGGGAGGCCCCTAGGGAACGAGCCACTTGCCTGCTCAGTGAATGCAAAGTGAGGATAAGATCCCATACGTGTGAAGCTCCTCCTGCCTTGCTTCTCCCTTTTTGGTGTGGAGGCCTGTGCTTTTGGTACCACCCCTACAATAGAAGCAATGGGGGGTGGTGGCATGGGGTGCAAAGGTTTTCTGTGGATTTTTCTAGAAACTTTGAGCTCCTTCCTAGTCTTTGGATGCCATAACTTCTCAAGTCATGGTTGGTACTGTGTCACTGAAGAAGCTGGGCCTACCAGCAGGTGGGTCCCAGCAGGTTCTAGAGGGCCTGCCTGCCCTGCTCACACCCTCACCCTCTTTGTACCTTTGGATTATGCTCACCTGTCTCCAGCGGCACACATGTTCCCTCCAGGCCCTAGGATTCCTTTGCTTGTTGCCTGGCTCAGCTCTTTCTCTTCCTCTTAGAAATCTGTTCCCAAAGTAACTGCAGAATGCTGATCTTCTTTCTGCATCGTGCTGAGAAGATGCCATGAACGCCACATCTGGAGGGCCATTGGCAAAACATGTTTCTTCACCTTGTACTCTAGCATCCCCGTCACTCGGCTGCCCTCCAAAATGTTTGCTGTATAGTGCAGGAGAGCACAGAGGTCTTTCTCCTGGGCCCTTCCATGAATCTTGAATGCTTTTGAGCTGGTCCCCTTTCAGGAAAGAACTGTGTGTCTTCCTAAGCCCCAGCCCAGCAGGGAAGTGACCTGGGGCTGGCTGTCCTGACGACCAGCTGTAAGAAGCCTCCTCAAGCTCATTCTCGTTCTCCTGAAAGCACCTCTCCAAGTGAGGAGGGCATCCAGCAAAGGAGGGCCTAGGCCACCACAGGGTGCCCATTTGTGGCACGTGATTTGCAAGGACTGTACTGGAGTCAGGATTTCCCTTCCCTCAGGGGACACACAGGGGCTTTAACAGACGGGATCCAAGGGCAGATGTAACAGTTTCACAGAAGCTCTTAGAAGACAGGAGCTATGAAGAGAACCATGGGCATTTTGGCAGGAATGGGAGAGAGAGCACTCTTCGCTCTCTTCTCCCTTTGTCTTTCATTTGGCACACATCTTAATGCACCTAGGGACAACTACCTGACCCCAGAAGCCCATCTCTGCTTCTATCCTGTATTCCCAGAGAGAGAGATAGCCCTCTTGACTTTCCTTCTTGAAACATGGGCATGGAAATTGCCTAAAGAGGCAAGACACACCCGGGGGAAAGGTGGCCCCCTGACTTTATTGAGCCCATTGTGTTCTTATTCTCTCTGTCCCCCATTCTAGGAGAGCAGCAGTTCGCAGAAAGCAGGGAAGCATGGCACAGGCCAAGACAAACCCCACGAAACTTACCGGTTGCTCAAACGCAGGAACCTGATCATAGAAGCTGTTACCAACCTGCGCTTAATCGAGAGCTTATTCACGTAAGGAGCCATCTGTCTGTCTTGTACTAACAGTACATTTCAGGCCAGGTCATTATCACAAGCCACAGAAATGACCAAGAGACCTCTGAGTCTTCCTCTGCTGTATAGATTCTCACGGCATCGCTGTGTGGTAGGAAGGGTTTAGCACTTGTTCTAGCAATTCGGAAAGTGTAGACATTGAGGAACATAGAAGCACTAAACAGGAAGAGTGACTGGGGAAGAAGTGGAAGTCAGGAAAGTGCAGGGCACCTCTCTTGCCTTGGAGAAGAAACTTAGGCAGCCAATATGCATCAGCTCGTAAACAGCTTTTACTTCCACATGGAGGCTTTTGTTCAAACGCAGTCTGATGTGAAAGCAAAAACACAGAGATGCAGGTAGGACTTACTTGTGTGTTTGGGGTGAACCTCTGCACTTCAGTGGGGTCCTTCTAACCCACTGTCACCACCGCCTCCTAGGTGGCATCTTCCTGGCACCCAGTGTCAAAGCCGCTCAATTAGAAGGAGCCTCACCCCAGTTCTCTAACTAGGGGTTGGGGAGACCATGTGCAGACGATGCTGCCTGCATCCCCTTATCTGAGGGGTTTGGTTGGACACTCCTAATGTCCTTCTGGCCCTGCCATCCAGTGATCGGTGGTCTGGAAACATCACGTAGTGACTCAGTAAGTTCTAGACAGTAAGACATGAGAGGAATCAGAAAGAGCTGCAGACCTGAGAGTGTCAACAGCCATGTAGTGGACCATCCCTGTATCTGGGAGTTAAAACTAGCATAGAGATGGATCTCCCATCACGGCACTCACTGTCCCTTTAGGAATCATGTACTCCCTTTACTTCCGGTAAAAGGCTCAGAATGTGAAGCTGCTTGTGAGTGGCAGCTTGTCTTTAGCTACTTCATTTATCGCCAAGAGAGATGATCTGTAGTGTCTCTAGAAGTCAGCCATTCAGTGACGAGTTCCCCTTTTAGTTCTCCTCCCATTTCCACTGGGTACCACTAGGTAGCTCTCAGCTGCCTGGGTTGAAAAAGGCCTTCTGTGTTGAGATTGGGTATATAACTTATTTTGTGACACCCCAGGATTCAGAAAATGATCATGGATCAGGAGAAGCAAGAAGGCGTGTCTACCAAGTGCTGTAAGAAGTCCATCGTCCGCTTGGTGCGGAACCTCTCTGAGGAGGGTCTCCTGAGAGTGTATCGGACTACAGTTATTCAGGATGGCATCAAGAAGAAGGTATGCATGGCTCTCCTAATGCCCACCACACCAGCTTCACACTATTAGAAGCTTTCTGTCTGGTTCCTCTTGTCCTCATCTGATTTCACTTGTTCCTTTGCTGCCAGTAACTCCCATTTCCCATTGTGCCTCCTCATCTGGGAAGCAGGGGCCATGCCAGCTTTCCGTGGGAGGCTGGAATCCGAAAAGAGGAATAAGTCGCTTGGATCTCAGAGCAGCATGCACAGGCCTTACAGCAGGTGTTCAGCCCCAGGCCTGCCCTGAGTGACAAGAAGGCGAGTAGGAGACATTGCAGTTCTGCAGAGCGGCACTGGCAGAAATTCAGCCACGTGTTAACAGGTGGAAGGTGTAGAGTAGGGCAGCAAAAGGAGTTTCCATAGGGATCTGTTCCATAGGGAACCGTTCCTGAGGAAGTGATGGTGGTGATTCAGGTAAAACGCACTGCTGGCATAATCTGAGTGCACACCAGCAGATCTTCTGCCTTCAGTTTATCTGTTTCTGTAAAATTTAAAGTTTGGGCCCATTCCCATAGCAACTGGAGCTCTGCAGCTCTGCACATAGTCGGAGGCCTACATTTTACAGGGTTGGAATCATTGGAGAGAGCCCTGCCGGGCCCCTGGGACCAGAAGGCAGGTACTTTGGGGACAGACACTAGTAATTGCCTGACCTTTTTTTCTGGCTGCATTGTAAATCTCTGCCTTAAGAAAGCTATGCTTTGATGTGTTGCTTCTTTAATAAGCTGACAAGGTCATTTCTGCTTTTTTACTTTATCTTATTTTTTTGAGACATTTGAAGTTTGAAAAACAGCAGCATGAGAAATGACTTACACTATTTCAGCCCTTCCAGGTTGGCAGCTCTATCAGTTTTTATATCTGCTGCTGAGTCCCCTTGACCTTGCCCTTCTCCTTTTACCCCTACCCCCACCAGCTTGCCATCCTCTCCCACAGCAGGCAGGGGGTCTTTGTGCTGAGCTCTGTCATCAAGGACAAAAGCCCTCACCCCTCAGCAGCTGCCCCTTAGATATCTGTTGTCACACAGAGGAGTTATTTCGGGGGTGGGCTTCCTTCTTGGGACGGTAGTGAATGAAGGCAAGGAAATCTCCCACAGGAGTAGCACAGGGATCTGCTGTCCAGCTATGTCCAGCTCCTCCAGTCTAGCCTAGTGTCCACTAGGCGGTCTGGTGGGAGAGGTGTTGGGGAGGGTGGGGAACAGAGTGCCATGCATAAGCACCAACAATCGCATGACCTCAAAAATGAAGGCACCAGCCCTGGGCTTCTTGCCACAGAGTGCCACTAGCACTTCAGCTCTAGTAGCCTGTGTGTCCAGCTGGGAAGGACTGCACTTTTGTGCATCTGCCTTCAGAATAAGCTTAAGTGGCTCATCAGCATTTTCTCCGGCTCGCAGAGCCCGTGCTGCTGGCAGGCTGCCTGCTGATGCCCTGAAGGTATGTTGACTAGAGCTGCCATATGGCAGCATCCGCTTTGGCCTTTGCTCCTGCATCCTGCCCTGTCCACTGGGCCTTTGGGCAGTGCGCTGGCTGGCTATTCAGCTGTGGCCAGTGGGGAGATGGGAATGTATTGTATTTGCACTGTGCTTTTAAGTGCTCCAAGGTGTTGCCTAACTGCATCTCATTTGAGCCTCACAAAATTCCAAAAGAGTTGGCAAGGTGTGAGAGGAGGATATTGTCCCCATATCACAAATGTCCATTCCCTATGATTGGCCCTACCCCTTGGGCCATTCTCTGCATGAAGCCTGCTGGTCAGAGTCACAAGTTTAGAAAACGCTACCTTGCCCTGTCCTGCTAGCGGCAAAGACAGAAGAAAAGCCTGGCTCTCCAGGGGCCATGATCACAGCATCTGCCATCTGTCACCCAGGCACCACACCCATACACCTCTGCTCACCTCCACCAAGCTATTCCGTTTGTCACCCTGGATAATGCTCGTGAAATGGTAACCCCCCTAACTGTTCAGCTTCAGTACCTTGGAAGAGGTAAAATAACAAAAGCAGCTCTAAATCCTCTGCCAGTTGGTTTCGAAGCGCGCCTGGCAGGAGTCCCATGATGGCACTCTCAGCGAAGGGAGATTAAGGAAAGCTGCTTACCTTTTCCAGATGGAAGCCCTCAGGATTCATGAGCAACTGTGGGAAATTCCCAGATAGCTGCAGTGGGGTGTCAGGAATGTGCCACTAGGTAGCTGTGGAGACTAGGGGGCCAGGACAGCCCAGCCAGGGGACTGTTTCCAGGGCAGAAATTCCTCACCTGAGCAGAGCAGCACAGAGCAGCACATTACCAATGGCAGAACTTTCGCAGTCAACTCAAGGGATTTTGATGCCAGAAATTGTAATGGCCAACTGTTCAGTAATGCTTTTTTGCTTCAGTCTCAGACATCTCTTGGAAATGTTAATGAAAAGTATCAGCAGTGTTGCTCCGAGGTACCGTGTTCTAGAGCTAGCTCTCCCTCAGCTCCTCCCCTGCCCTTTTGGGACTCTCTGACCTCTCCCTCCATAGGTGGATCTGGTTGTGCACCCGTCCATGGACCAGAATGACCCTCTGGTGAGAAGTGCCATTGAGCAGGTCCGTTTCCGGATCTCCAATTCCAGCACAGCAAACAGGCAAGTGGCAGTACCCCATAGGAATCCGCAAGGAAACCGCCTGGGTCTTCATATCTCCATCTGTATCAGTTTCCACACACACCTTTTGTTTATACTACTGTGAGATCAGTGGATTCACTGGTTTAGGAGCAATTTCTAGATTTTTTTTTTTTTTTTAAGATTTTATTTTTTTGAGAGGGAGGAAGCACAACCAGAGGCAGAGGGAGAACCAGGCTCCCTCGCTCCCTGCCTTTGGTGCTCAGCTCAGGCCATCAGGGAGCCTGACATGGGGCTCCATCCCCAGGATCATGATCTTAGCCGAAAGTAGACGTTTAACTGACTGAGCCACCCAGGTGCCCCTAGTTTCTGGATTTTTAAGGAGAAAAAAAATCCTAATATTCTTCATTCTCCTCTGCCTAATGGTGTCGACAGAGCTCTCTGAATCATGGGCCCTGTGAAGTGTGAAGCTCACCCAGTCTCCTAATGGCTCAAAATGAGTCTAGTTGCCTTTCTGCGGTCTTCTCTAATTTTGTTTGTAAACCATCTCACAGACTGAGAAAACTCAAGAGTGGGAGAAATTCTTAGCTGGGCTTAAACTGGAGGTGGCCAATGGGCAGGCACAGGGCTCCTTGCAGATTGCAGAGCTTATGTACTTCGAACCAGTTACTGATTGATTTCTTTTTTTTTTTTTTTTTTTTTTTTAAAGATTTTTATTTATTTATTCATGATAGTCACAGAGAGAGAGAGAGAGAGAGGCAGAGACACAGGCAGAGGGAGAAGCAGGCTCCATGCACCGGGGGCCCGATGTGGGATTCGATCCCGGGTCTCCAGGATCGCGCCCTGGGCCAAAGGCAGGCGCCAAACCGCTGCGCCACCCAGGGATCCCGATTGATTTCATATTAGTTCCTGATCTTTGGCACTTTATTTTTAATTATGTTTTTTTTTAGGATTTGTTTATTTTTGAGAGAGAGTGGGCAGGGGTAGAGGCAGAGGGGAAAAGAGAAGGAGAATCTCCAGGAGACTCCCCACTGGGCACAGAACCTGACGTGGGGTTTGATCTCGTGACCCTGGGTCATGACCTCAACCGAAGTCACGAGTTGGACGCTTAACACACTGAGCCACCCCCAGGTGCCCCCGATCTCTGGCATTTCTGAAAGTGTTAGAAGACCCAGCCCATTGGGCTGCCTTACAAGATAGCAACTGCCCTGTAGGTGGGCATGTATACTCTGCGGGTTACTGCAGCCCCTGTCTCCCCCAAATTATCTAGTGACTGATGCATTTTATTCATTCACATCATCTGCTTGGTTTCTCCAGGCAAGTGAAGTTGAAACTCTAGGGCCAAGTGGCTTCATCTGATTCACCAAGGCACACCCTTTCCTTTCTCCGAGTCCTCATTCCAACATGATATCGATCTTGTATTTGAACTACAGGATTAAAGTACCCCAGCCTCCAGCACCTCAAGAAGTTGAAGAAGAAAGTGAAGGAAAAGAGGGTCCGAGTGGATCAGGAGACTCTGAGCCAAATGCTTCCTCTAAACCAGAAAGCGGACGGGTGAAGAAAACTGATGAGAAAATGGGCATCACCCAGCTGAAAAACTATAACCCTGTCGTAGGTAAAGAAGCAGCTCCTCATCAACGTCCGGTGATGTGTCATTGGTTGTCTGTATGATGATGTTTGAGTGACTTGCTGTTCTACCTTGTAGCACTGGGCTGTAGTCCAAAGAATCACTAGCTGGGTCACGTGGGGCTGGTCACATGACCTCCGCTGGCTTCAAAGTCCCCATTTGCACAGTGGGCATGATTCTTGCCCAGCATACCTCACAAGGCTGTCAGGAGACTCAGATGAAACTGGGCTGGATCCTAATGCAAGGAATTAGTCACAAAGATGAATTCCTCTGCTCAGTATCCTTTGGCTGGAATATCCTCTCAGCCATAGAAAACCTCTGTCTCTCCTGACCTCAAAGCTTCTGATATAGTCACTGAGGAGTTTGAATGCTTGTATAATTTTCTCAGAGTCTGTTATCTGACGGGGTTGCCTCCTTGGGCCCCCACCGGGCTGCCCTGACATGAACGTGTGCGGGGCAAGTACAGATGGCCAGGGGGACTTTGTTCCTCCCCTGGCCACAGCCATGCATGTTGGCAGAGGAGGGCAGAGGTGACTTGGCAGGCACAAATCATGTCCTGGTGTGGCACACGGCACAGCAGACCTGCGATCCCAGGTAAAAGAGCAATTTGTGTGACCTCCGTCTCTATGCACCCAGTCACAACAGCATGGCCTGCCTTCAGGCTCTCGTGGTTAGGAAGTGCAGCCTGAGGGAGAGATCCAGGCAGGAGCAGGTGCAGCTCAACAGCACCCAAGGTTGCACAGACAAGACGATGAGTGTGTTCTTCAGGGGGGCATGGCGATGGAAGACAGCCTTCTGGCCACTTGCCCTGGCCCTGCTGCTTCTATGGCTCCTTGTTCTTTGACCTGTCTTCTCTCCTGGGGAAAGCCAAGGAATACTTCATTTGTGTCAACAAAGAAGATGCTTTCAAAGAACCTAATTCAGGGATATTTTGCACAGCCCTATCAAGCCAGGGGGCCCATGTGGAGGTCTGTCAGGCCCTCTACAGTGGCTCCCTTCTCCAACACGCTCCGGCTTCTGTGCTGCTCCCTCCTCCTCCCTTGCTGCACCTGTCACTGTGGCAGCCTGGCAATCCACCAGGCCTGCCAGGCACATGCACATCTCTGGCACCTTGCATTTGCTCCGGGGTACACGTCCCCAGGTGCCTGCATGCCCCCTTTCCCACCACCTTGGGGACTTCACTTTTCCTCTAGATGGAATTAACAGTCTTCCTCCCCCTTCCTCACTCTGTTTTCTGCTCCAGCTAATTCATCTGATATTCAGTGTTAGGTATCTTGTTATCGTCTGCCCTTTGCCTTGGAAGGTAAGTTCCATGAGAATAAGAAGGTTTGCTATATCCCTGGCACCTGGGACATAGTGGCACTTTGTAGTCTTCAAGTGGCTTGAACTGAAGTGAATCTGGGAGTTCTTAAGGATTGCCCTTCCCGCTCTCACCTCAGTTCCAGGACTCGGCCGTTCTCTAGGGTTTCTGCCCAAAATGCCTCGCCTGCGGGCAATACACACGTTTCTGTGGTACCTAATCTACGGGCATCCTGTCACCTACCCGGGGGACAAGCCAGGCCCTGGCAGTTCAAGAAGAATAGGGAGGCAGGAACCAAGCAGGGTGAGAGTCCTGCCCTCCCGAAGTGACCTGGAAGCCTCCTCTGATGCCCCACGCAAGGACTACCAAGAAATAACCCTCATGGAGACCGAAGTGGAGCTCCCCACGGAGAAAGGTAAGGTGCTTCTGAGGCAGGCAGGCAGGCCACAGTGGTGTCCGGAGGGGAATCATGATGCTTCCTTATTCTTATCATCTGAATCGGCTGCATCCCTATGGTGTCCTGATCCAAATAATTTATAACCCAGACTCCCTGAATCTGTGGGTCTCCTGCCTGTCAAGTGGGGTTCTGCCTGAGTTGGTGGCGAGAGGGAATCAGGACCTCCTGGGATAATGTCATGGCACCATTGTGACTGGGACCCTGCCGGCAGCACTGACTCTGATTCTCTCCTAGTTTATGTGGAAGAAGCCTCCTGGAAACGCTATGTCCCTCCCATCCCAATCCACAACGAGTTTGGCTTCGGCTGGGCTCTCGTCAGTGACATTCTCCTCTGCCTGCCCCTCTCCATCTTTGTTCAGATTGTGCAAGTCAGTTACAAGGTACTAATGACTCCTGGGCCTCTTGTGGAGGCCAGTCCCCCAGCTCCAGGCCAGAGAACCTGCATTCACCCAATCAAGGGAAAATACTTCCAGACTTACATTTGTCTGGATACATAGATGCATGGATGGAAGGATAGGTGGGAGGATAGATGGATGGAAGGAAGAAGGGAGGGAAAGAGGGGAGGATAGACAGATTAGATGGATGGATAAATGGATGGATGGATAGATGGTTGAGTGGATGGATTGAAGGAAGGAAGGAAGGATAGATGATGGAGAGAGATGATGGGATAGATGAATAGATGGGATGGGTAGGTAGGTGAGTAGATGGGTAGATGAATGGGTGGATGGATGAGAAGAAGGAAGGATGGATGGATAGGGAGGGAGGGAGGATAGACAGGATGGATAGATAGAGCTAGATGAATGGTTGTCTGGTGGGTCAAGGGAAATACTTGATAGACTTGTTCTTACAGTTAGATCAATCAGATAGATTGAAAGACACAAATAATTGTAACAATAAAGTATGTTTTTAGAAATTTGGCAAATACGGAAAAGGAGAAAGTGGGTTCAGAGACACTGTTGCCCAGAAAAGAGTAGCGTGTGTGTTTTCACAATTCTTAAAATGGACCTTGGCCTTGTGGATGAGCTGATCCTGAAAATGACCCCTTAGGTAGACAACCTTGAGGAGTTTCTGAATGACCCTCTGAAGAAGCACACGCTGATCCGCTTTCTGCCCAGGTCCATCCGGCAGCAACTTCTGTACAAGAGGTGAGTTCCCCAGAACTGACACAGACTGGCCAAGGGTCCTGGCAGGCTTCTCCAAGTTAGGGTTCTGAATGATCGTTCACCAGGAAGAGGAAAGCGTTCTGCCTGCCAGATCGCACTGACATGAGGTTTTTGTTAATTCAGCAGCCCTGCAAGCCTTCTGGATAAAGCATAGGAGGAATGAGGTGCAGGCTGATAAATTTTATTACTAACTTCAGGGTTCTTTTAAAGTACAATCTGCTGATAAAGCCTGCAAGTGTTGGGGTGGTTTTTCTCTTTTGCTACTTGTACTTTCTAAATCAACCCTCCTTTGTAGGATTGATGCTCTGTTGCTCCATTGCCTTGGGTGGGTGGGGGGAAGGGGCTTCTGGGTCTCCACCCAGGGCAGGCCCAAGGCCAGTCCTCCAGGACCCACAAGGTTGAAGGGGGAACCATACGCGAGTTGCATCCCTTAACCCAGACGCAGACCCTCTGACCACAGCCAAGCTTATGGTGACTGGGACCTCTCTGTTTTCCAGACGTTATATCTTTTCCGTGGTGGAGAACCTCCAGAGGCTGTGCCACATGGGGCTGCTGCAGTTTGGCCCCACAGAAAAGTTCCAGGATAAAGATCAGGTAATGTCTCTCACGCCTGAATGAATGAGGATCCCGATGGCTCAGCAGTTTCCAGACAGCTGACCTGGCAGTTGTTCTGAGCTCCTCTCCTCACCCCATCTCCATGTCTCTAGGTCTTCGTTTTCTTGAAGAAGAATGCAGTCATTGTTGACACCACCATCTGTGACCCACATTACAACCTGGCCCACAGCAGCCGGCCCTTTGAAAGGCGTCTGTATGTCCTGAACTCCATGCAGGATGTGGAGAACTACTGGTTCGACCTGCAGTGTGTCTGTCTCAACACCCCTTTAGGTACTATCTGTCTGTGCCAGGCCCCACCATCCCCTGCTTTCCTGCCAGCACTGGGCTTCAGGGCAAGAAGAAACTAGTAGTGGCTGCTGGTTTCAGACTGCTCCCCAGAGACCTAGCGTGTCCTTGAGGCTCCCTTAGAAAGGAAGATGGTGAGCTCCAAATGAGGGATCCCAGACACCATCCCAATCCCCCAACCCCCGCCCCGCACAGCGCCTCCCGTTTAACCCAGGACACTCTCCTTGGTCTTGGTCCTTTTTTGCTTCATACATTCAGTAGGTGTTTGTCATCTCCTGGGCCTGCCTTCACTCCAGATCCGGAGTGTGCCCAGTGCCCTAGAGGATGTATACAGGGGCGTGAGTGGAGGGTGTTTTACTGGGGTGGTCAGGAGCAGCCTTTCTGAAGACAGACTGAGCTCAAAAGGCGGGGGCCAAGCCCGAGTCAGCAGAGCTCAGAGCTAGGGGAGAGCCCTGCAGGCACAGCAACAGCGAGAGTGCTGTTGGAGAAGCAGAGGAGGCTGGTGTGTTGGGGAGGAGAATGACAGGTGCCATTGGAGAAGTGAAATGGGGGGCAGCCAGAACTCTGGGGGCTTGGCTGGGCTTGGTATGGGGTTTATTCTAAGCAGGGAGAAGCCATGGGAACCATAGGGAAGAAGTGACAAGATCTCTGCAGGTTTTCAAAGTTCATCATGCCTGCCAGGTGGGGAATGGAGGGGCCAAGAGCAGAAGCAGGGTTGTGACGCTTGTCCCAAAGAGAGATGTCCTCTGGTGACTGTGAAGGGGGGTGGGCGGCTTGGGAGGTATTTTGTTTGTTCTGGGGTTTTGTGTTTTGGTTTTATTTTGTTTTTTTGTTGCTGTTGTTGGTTTTGGCGGGGGAGATACTTGGAGGAAGAAATGAGCAGATTTGACCAGCGGGTGGAAAGAGTTGGGTTTGGGGATAAGGCCTTTGCTTGGTCGTCTTCTTGTCCCTGGACTAAACCGTGACCTGTGTTCACCTGGCACTGGCCACACCTGCATCAAGCATCACCTCTTCAAGAGAGCCTTCCCAGCATCTTCATACTGTCTTCTGATTTCCTTCTGAGGATTTCTTGGGCACAGGAAATGTGGCTTCATCCCCCTAGTGTCTCAGAGTGCCTGGTACACCGTCGACATCCTGTAAATGCTGATTGACTAGGTGGAGAGTTGGTGGAGGCCATATATCAGCGCTCTGTCCTCTAAGCCAGTTTCCATCTGGTGTCTTCTTGCCACTTCTGCTAAGAGAAGGGATGGTACATCTAATATGCACCTGGGAGAGGAGCCCTTCTCCCTTCCCTGTCACAGAGCCAAAAGATCAGTACTGCACTTTGCATTTTGCAAAGCAGGAGTCCCACATTTATTTCATAGAATTGTTTAGTGCTGGCAGGGTAATGAGCCCTTGTATTTAGAACCTTTAATGTAATGGGTCCAGACAGATTTTAGAACTGTGTGTTTCATAGAGTCCTCTGGAATTCAGTGAGCTAGGCTTTTAACCATTTCAGATTTTTAGAGTGCCCTAATTCCCCTGCATTTTATACCCAGATAAAAATTTGTGAACCAGTATGTTATTTGCACCAGAGTTGTTGAGGCTTGACAACTGGTGAATTTCCATCCCTTTTAAGTGTTCATGAGCAGAAATAGGGGAGGCTCAGAGTCCATTAATCAGGCATTGATTGTCCCTTCGTTCAACAAACATTTGAGGAGGTTCTGCCCCAAGGACTGAGGAAAAGCACCATATATCAAGACGTGAGCATCCTTTAAAGCAGGGGCTCACTGAGCATGAGTGTACTAGAAGCATCTGGGAAGCCTGCTAAAATGCAGATTATCAGGCCCTGTCCAGTGCTTTAGGTTCAGCAGGCATGGAGATGGTCTAAATCTGCATTTCGAGCACACAGCTAGATGGTGCACAGGAGAAGCATTGCCTTAAGTCCTAGGACCATCCGGCCTTTCAGATGCATGACCTTGGGCCCCCTGAATACCTCTGAGGTTTGCCTCTTCATTTCTAAGCTGGGAACACCACCAACTTCTGGGCTGAAACAAAGCTTGAACACAGTGTCTTCTGTAAACACCAGCTGAGAGGTGTGGGGCATGGGCTCTCCCCACTGCCCCTTTGCCCCCACCCAGACCCAGGTCTGCAGTTGAGTGTGTTAGAAGACTGTCTTTGGTAGCCTGCAAATCACCGTAACCTTCCTTTGCCTGGCTCAAGCGACAATTTAGTGTAGTAGTTTATATTCTCTTGCAAGAAACGCAATTTTCTTTATTGTGGATTAACAGAATGTAATTTTTCAACTATGTTAATGCCCCTCTTGGGCATGCAGGAAACATCTGGCTGCCTCCCAGACCCCATGGGGCCTGGGGAAACTGACACTGCAATGAGCTGTCTGTCCAGATCCCTGCTGATCCTGACCCTGCAGCCACGGCCAAGTGCCTCATTTCTGTTTACCACTCCCTCCGTGCTGGCACATGGGAGTTCTGTAGGTTTCCCCCGAAGAAGGAACCTTCGGGGTTCCTGTGCTCACGATTCCTGTTTGGTTCTGCTGTTGGCAACCTGCCGTCCCAGCTTAGCGGGGTTCATCCAGAGCACAAATCCTTTCCTCATGCTCATGCACCAGTGTTGAACCATCTGACATCTATTATGATGCATGCGTATGAAGAGCTTCTTCCAGTTTCAGACCCTGTCCCCTGGTTGGGAAGTGGAGTCACAGAGCTGTAGCAGTATACTGTCATCAGAGAAGCTTGTGTTTCATTTCCTAGGTGTGGTACGCTACCCACGTGTCAGGAAGAACAGCACCCAGGATCACGGCGTTGATGAGGAGGGCAGTCTGCGGAAGGAGCAGGAATGTGCCATCGACAAGCACAACCTGGAGCGCAAGTGTGCCATGATGGAGTACAACACGTGTGTCCTGGCCCCTCCACACACCGTCCCCAAGTGTAGGGCTAGGGCTATTCTCATCCATTGGCTCTGGCTTTGGATGTCAGGCCAGGAGTGCCCAGGTCTCTGAGGCCAAGGTGCAAATTGATGGCTGTGGACCATATTGTTTAAAAAAAAAAGTTGCCAAAGTTAAGAAACTGGGAATTTATATCAATATCTGGGGTTTTGACAAGTGCTTTGCTTCTATTAGGTATTATTACCAAAAAGGCAAAAATTAGTGAGAAAAAGCACCCTCACCCATGTCACGGGCTCTCTTTTCAGTTCCCAAGAAGAATTCTTTCTGTTTACCTCCTGCCTCTCAGGGGGAGCCGTGAGGTGGTGGATGAAGGCTTCATCCCTGGGGATGGGCTGGGAGCCGCTGGGCTCGATTCCAGTTTCTATGGGCACCTAAAGCGCAACTGGATCTGGACCAGCTACATCATCAGCAAGGCCAAGAAGGTAGGCTTCTGGGGAGCAAGGACCACCCATGCCCGCATGTGGTCCCCCCGGGGGGGGGGGGGCTACCATAGGTACCCATCCCTCTCACCCTTTCCCAGCTGGCTCACTGATTCTGAACTGGTAAAACCAAAGCTGACCAGAGGCCCCAGTATTTATTTATGTATGTATTGTAGGTATATCAGTCTGGTCTAGCCTATTTTTTTCCAGTGGATTCTAACTGATTCTGTGATATGAACAGGTGTTCCGTTTTAAAGTAGGAACAGAAAGTCCATGAGACAGAGGTCACACATGAGGGAGTGCCATGTGTGAGAAGCAAGCGTTTGCACAGAAGCAGCCCATCCGCCCTCGGCCTCTCCAGCAGAGACCCGAACACCTCCCTGCATTTAATGCTCTGGGCTCCTGGGGATTCAGCGGAGTCCCCACTTTATTCCAGCAATGTACTTGCCTTTTAGGAGAACACTACTTCTGAAAATGGGCTCATGGTGAGGCTCCAGACGTTTCTGTCCAAGCGCCCATTACCACTCGGTGCTGGAGGTATGTGTGCAGGGAGTTCACCCCAGAAGCAGACGGGAGGCCAGCTCAAGCACGTTCCATTTGGCTTCTAGCTTTTGTGGGGCTTATCCTGAGACACTCACCTGCTGTGGTTATTTCTAGGTAGTGGCAGATTGAATATCTGGGGGGAAGCCAGACCAGGATCTGAGCTGTGTGCTGACTGGGAAGAACAGTTTGAGATTGGCCAAGAGCCCACGCTGGACAGGAACCGAAGAGTGAGGGGTGGGAGAAGCCAGAAACGGAAACGGCTGAGGAAGGACCTCGGAAAGAAGATCAAGAAAAAGAAAAAAGGTTTTGTGATGATCACTTCTATCTGCTAGGCCTTGTCTGTGTATGTCCCAGCTCGGAGACATGCAGTACTGTCACTGCGGCCAGCATGAGCTCTGCCCTCAGACTTGGGTTTCTGTTTTCCTGCGATATGTAGGGCCAATTCTGTGTGGTTGCCAATTTAGTCTCCACATGAAACTGGTGAACAAAGCTCCTCAAGCTCCTTATGTGCCATCTCAGTAACCTCCCTCATTGAATTTTCTAACTTAACCTCAACTGGAAAAATTGAAAAATCTTTAGCAGAAATCTTTACCAAATTTAGCCAAAATCCTATTATTCTTTTGGTTTGGCTTTTAATATCTGCCTTATGTTAATCGGGCCACAGTTCAAAGTCATGTCGTATTTGTAAATTGGAGGAAAGGTGGGAGGGGGTCAAGCCTGCAGAATCTCTTCGAAGAACCCCTTAGGTGTGTTCACTGCCATTTTGGATTCTTCACCTGAGCAAGTCTTTATAGCAAAGGACAGTGGGAGGACAGTGAGGAGACCAGCATCTGTTTCTTTGACCACGTTGCATCCTCTAAGTGTGTGTTACAACAGTGATCTGATAGCTCTAGCGCTTTCAGACGAGAACAGAATGTTTAAACGGGAACCTGTTTTCAGTGGTTTATTTGGCTGGTGTTCATGACAAATAGCCTTGTGTCTGTTGGAAAGGCCCCCTTAGCTCAGCCTATCCAGATATGCGTGAGATCGATTTGGCTCACAAAGACCTGAATTTGTAACAAGGCAAAATACAGTGGTGGTGTCCCTTGGCATCCCAAATGTTCTTACCCTACTTTTCTTCTGCCTTAATTTGGAAAAACTTCCTAAACAAACAGGCTCTTGGAATTGGCAGTAGCATATGGTGTTTACCTTGTGAAACTACCATGAGTATCTCCCTGAGGGGAGGAGATGTTGAAAAAAGCTAGTGGGTAAGAGCTCACGGTTCAGATCCTATGTCTGCTACTGACTGGGCTGTGTGACTTTGGGCAAACTGCTGTACTTTGCTGTGTTTCAGATTCCTCAACTACAAAATGGGGATTATAACTGCCTCTTCCTTATAGGGCTAGTGAAAAGTGGTATTTCTTTTCTTTAAGTTTATATTTATTCATTTTAGAGAGAGATCAAGAGCAAGCAAGAGTGCATTCAAGGGGGAGAGGGGCAGAAGGAGAGGGAAAGGGAGAGAATCCCAAGCAGAGTCTATATTAAATTGAGCCCCAATTGAGCCCCAATGAGGGGCTCAATCCCACGACCCCAAGATCATGACCTGAGCTGAAACTGAGAGTTGGACATTCAGCCAACTGTGCCAGCCAGGTGCTCCACAAAGTAGTCGTGGTACGTAAAAAGCTTAAACCAGTGCTTGGCACACAGTAAATATTCCGCAATGTTGGTGACTGGCACCGCACTGGGTGTTTTATACCCAATCTGGTTTAATCCTTGAGGCAGCCCTGTAGGATATGCCTTATTCCCCCTGTGGTGCCCAGATTTTCTGCAGCATCTCTGATGTTACTGTGCAAGAGAATGGTGGGGGCCCCAAGCATGCTCCATATGCTTTCAAAGCACCTAGCACCACAGTGGGAAGGATTGAAGATTGGCAGATAACTCACAAGAGGCTGCATTCAGGCTGCCCAGCCTGTCCACATCAAAGAGACACGACTAAAGGAGCTAAAAAAAAAAAATCTATCCAGGCCCAAATCTTTTGTGGTTAGTTTATCTGGCTTCTGACACAATACAATTCTGATAATGGATACCCTTGGTCAGATCTCACTAGCTGAGTAGGAACCCTTCCCCTCTCCAGGGGGACAGCTCCAAACCAATTGTTAGAGGCTCCTTCTCTTTCTCCCCCTGATATTCTTAGAAGAGTCCCCCCAAGAGAAAAACAGGAGCCTGCGTTACCACGACGAGGCCGACCAGAGCGCCCTGCAAAGGATGACCCGACTGCGCGTCACCTGGTCCATACAGGAAGATGGGCTGCTCATGCTCTGCCGCATTGCCAGCAATGTCCTCAACACCAAGGTATTTGGCCCACCAGGTCCCTCTTCCTTCCCTGCCCACAGCCCTGCCACGTGGCTTTCTCTCCCATGGGTTGTCCTCTTCCCCATAAGACCCACCCATGGAGGCTTGTGGTCCCTGGGACACTCCACTTATCTGTTTTCTTTGGCCATTGGGAAGAACATTTCCCAGGATCCTACAAATGAATACTCTCATTTTTGCACATTTCTTTCCAGCCTTCAGCTAACACATACAAATCTTTGCCTGTCTACAAGCTAACCAGCCCCGAGTTGTTCTCTCTCTCTTCACCAGGAGTCTGATACTTTCTGCTCCCCTTCTCCCATCCTCATCTGCCTGAAAAACTCCTCTATTTATCTCTCACAACTGCTTATCCTCTCTGGAAAGGCTTCGGTGATCCTGCCAATTGGAAGGAATTACTGTGTTCTTGCTGCATCCCTCGGGCATGGACTTTTCATGCTGCTTCTTTTGCTTCTGACTCTTCTTGGCTCATTGGAGCGACTGCTCCTTGCAAGGGAGAGAGACTTCTCATTTGTTTTCCAGGCCCCTAGCATGGTGCCTACTACATGGCCATCGCTCTGTCACTGTGCACCCAGTTGATGTGGAATGGTGATGGTGGCCTTGGCCTGGCCCACGCCTTCCATGCCCCAGGCCCCCACACTCACCTGTCCCTCTGGCCTGTGTCCCTGAACCCTGGCGGCTGGGGAGGACCTAGCTTCCTAGCTAGCAAATTCTTCCTCTTTCCTCTGATGTCATTGCCTCCAAGAAGGTCCCACAGCCCGAGCCTGAGTTCACTTCCTCACTACGTTCCCCAGAGCAGCCTCACTGACTCCTAGGCTGTCTGTTCCCACCATTTTGCACTGTTTAGATCTTCTGAGTTTGCAGCAAGGCATGGGGAGAGCAATCCAGGTCGGCAAGTGTCTGATCAAGCTGATTCATGAAAGCCACCAGAGAATGAGCTGTCACCATCTAGTGCCAGGCTCCTTCTAGGTAGTCATGCCACCGGGGAACATGGTTAGGGCAGCTCCATCCAAGCCCAGTTTGTACACCCTGTCCTAAAGCATACCAGCCAAGAGAGGCAGCCCTGGATGCTCTCTGCCTAGCTCATTGGATCCCTTTTTTCTTGACCACTTTGCCCAGATGCTCTCACCACCACCACCACCACCACCACCACCCCCATTCCCTACTAAATTCCAGCCCGATCCCTTCTCCCAGGAACAAGCTGGAAATGATGTGTTGCTGTTCCTAATATTTGTTCCTTGCCTCTGCAATGGGTTTTCATCACAACACTGACAAGAGGGATGTGCCTTCTGCCACCCACCCTCCATGCAGCCAGAGAGGCCAGCAGAGCCCTGCATGGTTCAGGGACAGCAGACCCTCCACTCATCTGCTTACATTTAGACCAGATCCTTGGGCCACCTCATTCTGGGGGGCTCTCAGAAAATAAGCTTGTCATCAAGCCCCTTTCCTGTCTAGACTCTGCCTTCCTGTGTGTTTTGGCCAAAATGTTCTCCTGAGTCTCTAATGAGGCTAATTCTACTAACCTACAGGATGTTTCTGAGCATACATAACATGTACTTAAACCTTTAAAAGTATCTAACTAAATACATCAATGTACGCATAACCTCCACTCCAGACAGTATTACTCAACATTCCCCGAGCACCTGTTACTTTCTAGAAGACACTCTTACCCACTAGACATTGAGGATCTGGCTTATTCTTTGCCCAGCACCTCACTTATGCCAGGCACATCATCAGTGCACTGTAAATGTGAATGAGTAAACACATGAGGGGCCAGTTTGGAGTACCCGCTGTGGAAAGAGGTACCACGGAATATACCCTCCCCCTTCCTTCACATTAAGGACCCATAATGCAGACTCTGAGGATTCTGATTTTCCATCTTGGCTTGTGTTTGATCCAGGTAAAGGGCCCATTTGTCCCCTGGCAAGTTGTGCGGGACATCTTGCACTCTACTTTTGAAGAGTCTCTGGATAAGACATCTCATTCAGTTGGACGAAGAGCTCGCTACATAGTCAAAAACCCACAAGCCTATCTGAACTATAAGTAAGCCTCATATGAACTTTTCTAACTTTAGGCCAAGGTTCCTCCCATGTGTCTAGTTCATTCTTTACTCTTCTGCCATCCCTTTTGCTTAAGAGTCCACTAGAAAATCCAGAGAGAGCAGTGAGCTGTCCCCTGGCTCACCTATAGCCTGTTTGCAGTGTTGGGGTCCATGATTTTTCCAGGGCCAGACCTGCTTCTGCGTCCTTCCCCATATCTGGTGTCATGTAGACTGCAGGCCAGCCTCAAGAAGTAGGTACTGTTCTTTGCTACCCAGGAAGAAACAGGCCATTCAGGCTAGGTGGTTCGTTGAATACATTACATTAGAAGTGTGTGGTGAGGGCCGAGGCATCTGCTGAGTTTTACTACCATTTTTAGTGCTCAGAGCAGCTGTTTACCTCTCTGTGTCAATGGCCCATCACATAGCTAACTCCAGGAAGAAGCTAGACAGGACCAGGGTCATTGCACCAAAGAACACTGTCCCCAGTAGAACTAGGTGTCCCCTCCGTGTCTCCTGATGTGGCTTGGTACGAGTGGGGATGGCAGCTGGCTGGGAGTCACAAAGCATCCTCCTTGGGGTTTGTCAGTGGCCTGCAAGGCTGCTTGCCCATCTGTTTCTCACATGGCCAGGGCACAGTGCCATCACCAACCCTATAAGACAACAGGGAGCATCCAAGGGGGCATGGAGGGGACACATGACAGGGTTGGAAAGGACCACTTCACCCAATTGGTTGTTCATGCCATGGGTCAGTAAAAGAGCTTAGCTCTGGCTTGATTCTGAGCCTTGGCCTACGTGCTGTCAACCAGGTTGTAGAGAGGAACAGCCCAGCCCTTGATTGTAGAGAAAACTTCTCCAGCCAGGAATTCTCAACCTCAGCACTATTGACATTTGAGGCCAGAAAATTCTTTGTGGCGGGGCCATTCTGTGCACTGTGGGATATTTAGCAGCAGCCCTGCCTCTACCCACTAGTCGCCACTAGCACCCCACTCCCAGCCATGACAGCCAGACATGTCTCCAAATGTCTGCAGGAGCCAGCGGGTTAGACATAGCAAGGGGCCTTCCTTTGGGGACCACTGGCTCTAGTGCATAGAATCTTAGACTTTTCTATCTAAGGGCTCTGATCACCTGCTCCAAAGTCCTCTTCTTTCAGAGTGGAAACAGGCCCAGAGAGAGGATGTGGGTTGGCTAGGGTGACAGTGCGTTGGCAGTGGAATAAGTTCTGGAACTTGGGCTTCCTGGCCCCGCCTGATGCTCTTTCTTGTGTCCTGCAGCATCAGTCAGGGGAAGGGAACATGAGCTGTAGAACCTTGCACAGGGCATGTATCCACTTGGAGGCCATTCCCTCACCTCTGAGCAGGACAATACTACCAATAATAGCTACCCCTGGCCCACCTGCCTCAGCCCCTGGCAGACATGTCACTTTGGGAGCCCCTACACCTCACTGAGCTCTAAAATGGAGCTTGTAAGCTCTTCAGGAAGGTGGAAGCACCTGGTTCATAGGAGCCCTACAGACACTGGCTGCCTCTCCCTCCATTTCTTTTTGGGCAAGTCAGGCTCTCCTTATGTCATGGAGAGACAAAGATGTCTGCAGTAGACAAGTAGTTCTTTTGACTAATAACGAACACCAGGGCCTGTATGATAATTAAAAATTTTTTTTAAGATTTTTTTTTTAATTCAGTCATTAGAGACACAGAGAGAGAGAGGCAGAGACACAGGCAGAGGGAGAAGCAGGCTCCATGCAGGGAGCCCGACGTGGGACTCCATCCCGAGTCTCCAGGATCACGTCCTGGGCTGAAGGAGGCGCTAAACCGCTGAGCCACCCGGGCTGCCCAATTTAAAATTTATAGTACATTTTCACATAGGGCATCTCGTTTGGTCCTGGCTAGATACCTGTGAGAGCAGGCAAGCAGGCAGGAGTCACTGTTTTCAGTCTACATGCGGAGAATGGAAGCTCAGAGAAGCCAAAGGTGTGAAGCGTGAGCAATGACAGACCTGACTTGAATCAGGGTTGGCTGACCTGTAATCCTTCATTATTAAGAGCTGTAATCACCCAGCAGGTGTGTAAGTAACTCATACCTCGCAGTTAGCCACAGGCAGACGTATTAGAACAGGAGTCTTCAGATGGTTCTGAACGCAGACATTATTACAACCCCAGACCTCACATTCGTCCTCTCTTTTTGCAGAGTTTGCCTCGCTGAGGTGTACCAGGATAAGGCCCTTGTTGGAGAATTCATGAATCGAAAATGTGACTACGAAGACCCAAAGGTAGGCCCTGCATGGTCATTGGGCTCAGCGTGCCCCAAAGGCCGGACTGTGTACATTCCTCTCTGGTCCTCTGGGTCCCACGGCGTCTCTGCCTGACTTGCAAATACAGATATTTTTCCTGTGAGTCTGGGAAATCAGCTCGTCAGTTCTTTGGCTTTGGCCCTCATTTGATGAGGCTGTAGCACCAGATCTTAGAGATTGTTAGAATTTGGCATGCCACTTTGCAATTCTGCAGGGCCTTGAGCATATTTCATTAAAGAAATAGGGCAGCTCTTCAGAAATTTCAAGCAGCTAGACTCCCTGGAAAGCTAGCAGATAGGACAGGATGTGAGTTTTTCTGAGTTCTCTGGGTAGAGAGGTGTGCAGTGGCAAGAGGCTGTGGGGACAGTGTGCAACACACTGTCCTCCCTTCTGGGGCTTGGGAGAGAGATGGTGGTGCAGGAGTGAGGGCCAGCAGCATGTTTCTTGCCCCAAATCCCTGGGCAGAGTGGTGAGTGTCTGTCACTTCTTCCCAGGTGGACTCATCGGGCTGGGGAGGCAGGGAGGCAGAGGAGGCCATGCTTCTCAGTCCGTGTTTCTGGGAAGTCACTGCTATGGAGTTTATTACAAGATTTTCCTTGATGTGTCAGTGAAACTTCTCCTCAGGGAGAGAAAGGGCTTTAACATCTCATTCTCCCACGTTGAAAGGTTTGTGCCAGTGAGTTTAAAGAATTTGTGGAGAAGCTCAAAGAGAAGTTCAGTTCTGCTCTAAAGGATCCCAACCTTGAAATCCCAGACACACTCCAGGAGCTGTTTGCCAGGTAAGGTTCTTCTGGGAAACTTCTGTGTGATCCTCGTGGAGCAAGAGGAAAAGTCACTGGCCACAGGCATCTCCCTGTGTCGGTAGTTCCATGGCCTTGGAGCTAACCCTGCTGTGTCCCCTGACCTTGAGCCACCTCACCTTCTCTCACAAGAGACATGAAAATGGGGAGGCCACCACCATCCCGAGCACCCTGCCGGGCACTCCCGTTCCTTCTCCCATAGAGGCCCTGCTGCTGGCCTAATCCAGGCCTCCACAAGTGATTGATGTGCTCTTGCCAAGATTGCTCACTTGACATATGAAGAAACTCCAAGATAGAAGTAGCTCACCCAAAGCCATGGTGCTTGTGAGCCACAGGGCCAGAATTTGAACTTCTGTGGTGGGTCTGACTTCAGAGCCCCATCTCTTTCCAGGAAGAACACACTTGGTTTGAGCATAGAAACCAAGAGATGTTAAAAGCTTGAGTTTTGTGAACCAGGTTTGTTGCCACTGCTTAATCCAAATATGAATCCTCTTTTACCACCCTCATCGAGATGGTCCCTCTGGCCACTGGATTTCTGCATCTCTTCCTGTAGAGGTGACTTTCATCAATTGGTTCCTGTTTGGGAACCATACAATACAGTTGTAGTTAGCCCTCTACATGTCAGTCAGAGATCTCCTTCTTTGAGTCATCCAACAAATAATTCATGTTGTACCCGCATATGCCAGGCCTAGGGAGCGATATGTAGTCCTTCTCGGAGTTGACACTTGGTTCTGTTTTTTGTTTTGTGTGTGTGTGTGTGTGTTTGCAGCAGACTGTTCGCTAGAACTCCCAAATGATATGGTTTATGTTCAGTAAGTGATTCAAATGACCCGTTTACCTATTTGTGACTTATAGCCCCACCTAGTCTCAGTAAATTTATAGGGCAACTTTTAGTTATAAAAAAATACAGTTAAAGATTATTTTAAAAAGTTCATGAATCATCTGGAGGAAAGAAGTTCCATCCAGTTGTAACGATTTAACACTAAACTTGATCTTGAACATCCTGGCAGGCCAGACAAAAAGAAATAGATTCAACTGCTTTAAAAATAGTTCATATTATGAAAAGGTGCTTTTTTTCCTTATTCCTAAATTTTAAGAATTTACTGTTGCCAAGATGAATTTTGATTTTAGAATTATAGAAAACAAAGAAATGTCTTACAAGTAAATAGCCATGTGTTTTTAAAAGTGAGTTCTATGATTTCTCAAATCTATTTGCCTGGCTGGCTGTGTAGCATGATGGCTAGCACATTGGGACTTCTCTTGTATTTGTTTGGTTAGAGTACAAGGAAGCAGCATTACTTGAAGCTCAAAAATGCAGATGGGGAAGTAATCTGCTACCTAATACAACTGCTCTCTTTTTTTTTTTTTTAAGATTTTTTATTTATAAAAAGAAAAAAAGATTTTTTAATTATTCATGAGAGACACAGAGAGAAAGAGAGAGAGGCAGAGACACAGGCAGAGGGAGAAGCAGGCTCCATGTAGGGAGCCTGATGCGGGACTCGATCCCAGGATTCCAGGATCACACCCTGGGCCGAAGGCAGGTGCTAAACCGCTGAGCCACCCGGGGATCCCCAACCGCTCTTTTCTGAGTACTTTCTTCTAGACCTCTTTCTCATGCTTGTTTTTAATCAGACTGAACCCACAATTTTAGATCCCCTTCCCTTAACAATTAACAGCAGCTCTCTGCCAATAAACACTTTCCTGTATTGTTTCCTAATTGTCAGTAAATGATCATTTTGTATTTCCTCAGCCCTCATTTTAACAACACGCTCATTTGATGAGCAGAACATGGTATTTTCTCATTGTAATTGACACGTACGTGTTTGAATTTTAATGAGTTTTACATTTCCTCCAACACTTTAGCCAGTAAATGGCCATGTTGGGCAAGCATCTACTTGGTTACTAGAGGTCTGCCGTGTTCCACTGACACACTCGTCTTTTCATTCCTTACATAGATACCGAGTTTTGGCGATTGGAGATGAAAAGGATCTAACCAGGAAAGAGGATGAACTTAATAGGTAAGCACTGATTTACCAACTGACTTTCCCTCAGCTGGTTGATCGGGCTGCCTGTGGCCCAGCATGGGTGCCACCCAGGGCCACCCTGCCGTCTTTGAAAATAAATTTGTACTAGAGCATAACCATGCCTGACCCATGTGTCATCTGTGCCACTTCCATCCTATAGCATCAGGATTGAGTGGTTACAACAGAGACCACACAGCCCATGAAGACCCCAAAATCTTTATTATCTGGCCATTTCCAAGAGAACCTTGCCAACCCTAGCCTCACCTATCAGTGGCCTAGCCTTAAGGCCCGTTGAGGAAAGGATTTGAATTCCCAGCCCATGACTTTCCACACAAAGCTCTGGTTAGAAAGCTCAGCTATCTTTTTCCTCATTGGATAACCAATATTCAGTTCGGTTTTAGCTCTGTATTTCCGTGAGAAGTTTCTTTGGAGAAAAACTTTTTAAGATGGACCGTGTGGCTGGGACAGTCAATAAAGTATGCAACTCTTGATCTCACAGCTGGGTAGATAGGCTGAAAAACTCTCAGCACTAACGACATTTTTTCAGTTGACAAACCTGTTTCCAGGGTATGGCACCCCTTATCCACTAAATGCAAATGTTTTTCCCTGCAAAAATTGACCAATTTGTAAAACCACCATTTGTTTTGTTCTGGTTTGTGAATAGCTTGGGCACTCGGGTCACTTTTGTGGGCTCAGATGCTTTTTCTAAATGAGAACCACATCCGCCAAGTGTGAGCAGTACCCACAGCCCACGGCCTCATGTGCTCTGCTGCCCACCCCACTGTCTTTCAGCGTGGATGACATCCACTTCCTGGTGCTCCAGAACCTGATCCAGAGCACACTGGCCCTCTCGGAAAGCCAGATGGAGTCCTGCCGGTCATTCCAGGTGGGCGGCGGGGATCCAGTGGCAGCTTCACAGCAGCGCCATGGGGCTTGGGCCATCAGAGGCGGGAGCTGAAGGACGCTCTCACTTCTTAGCTGTGCAGTCTTGTGGGGATGGGGAATGATCTCCCCTGAGCCTCCCACCCTGACCCTTCTTTCATCTTCCAAGTGTGGGGACAGGATCCAGTGACCTCCAAAAATCCCTCCCAGGCTGAGGTTCAGAGTCTCATGTTAATGCAGAAAAGGAGGCAGAAGAGGAAGTGAGCTGTGGCAGAGCTGAGGGAGTGAATGACCCATACGGCTTATCTTCAGTCAGAACTTACACATATTGAGCTGTTTTGATCACTAGAGATCACAGAGCGGGAAAACTCCCTTTCTGTGGGTCCTGGGCTTATCTCTCCCCTAAGAACGCGTCACAACTATCAGAATGTATTGCTGCCTTATCTTGGCCGAGTGAGGGTGGGAGGGAGGAAGGCAGTTCCCATTAACCCTGTCCTCAGCCTGGGGAAGTGACAGACACAGGAACTTGCATTTCAGAGCGTGAAGAAGCAGGTGCCCAAGGTCTCACCCCACTCTCCCTCAAACCTGTGTCTGTGTGGCTCCAGGGCCCCAGCAGACAGTTGCTGAGGAGGGCCTGCACTCCCCCCTCACCGGTACCCATGCCTCCCTTATTTCTAATGATCACATCGTTTAGCCCACAGGCCCCCAGCCCCAGCCCCAGAGATCGCAGAGCCTGACACATATGCTGCGGGTCCCCAAGCACTCTGGTACAAGGGGTCCGCAGAGCACCCTGGGGGAGGTGGCAAGGTGTAGACCCAGCTGGGGCACTGCCTCTGTTCTTCAGGTGCTGCTGATTATTTTGGCCACAAAGGAGGTGAGGAGGACTAGGGGGAAATGGAGCAATCTAAGGGAAGTCGGTAGCCAGGTGTGACCCTCGTGCTTCAGAGCAGCACCCTAGCCTGCGGCCTTGTACAGCAGTGGCCAGGCCTCTGCCAACCCAAGACTGAGTGTGTATGTGTCATCTTTAAATTTGTCACCATGAGGTACAGTTGCTTGTCCAGCAGTGATGACATCTGGGCCCAGTCTAGCGGGAGGGTCCCCAGTCATCCCGCTCTTGCTACCCTTGGTATCCTGGAGCATTTGGACCCGGCTTGCTCATGCGAAGTGTGCATGTTCAGGGCGGGAGGCTGATAGTGGTGCCTTGCCCCCTCCTCTCCATGCCCAAAGCCTATGTGAGCCTGAACGTGCCAGAGAACAAGATTGGAACAGGGTGGGGTCGGGCAGAGTTCCCACAGAGACAGCCCCTAGTCTGGCGCCTAGCTCTATTCTGTTGGACCTGAGCTTGTTTAAAAAAAAAATTTTTTTTTTTAACTTACTGCCAGCATTGCCCATAAAAATCCCAATTTTCAACTTTACCCGTGACCATGTAGGGACCTTTTGGCTGTCCTGCCCAGCCGGGATTCGAGTCAGACAGGACCTGGAGATCAGTCTGACTGCTTGTCACAAGAGAAAGCTCAGCCCCAAAGTTAATGGCAAAAGCCAGGTCCCTGGCATCTCTGCCAGTGCCTCGCCCCCTGCATCATGCTGCTGCTTATCCTTCCTCCAGTTCCATTTCCAGCTGATGTCTGAGCTCTGGTGAGGGGGGGCGCGGTCACTGGCCTCATCACTCTCCTTGACCCCCAGGGGTGTGGGAAGTTGCGTAAGAGAGCACCCAGGCCACAGCAGGTGGCAGGATGCTTCTTTAGTGACCTCCCCACCTGGCACTGAGCACTGGAAGGCCATCAGGGACAAGGTCAGGCCATATATAGGATCCCACTAGGCTCCCTGCAGCCCCAAGTTTCCAGGAGATGCACTGCAGGGCAGTGGGTGGAAATCTGGTGGGCTGGACCACAGTCACTCACTCTGTACATGTGGTCTGAGCATGCCTGGGCCACGCCTGCAGTTGTTGGGGGAATATGCCCATCTTGTCGTCATCTTAGAGAAGAGCTGAAGACACAAGGCTTTCCACGAAGCTGGATCCCAGCTTCCACATTCCTTCAGCAGGGAAGGAATGATGTAGGATGGTCCCTCTCCAGCCTCTTTTCCCTCTGCCCCTGCCAGTGCTTCCTCCTTTAGGCCTGTGCACCACTGTGATGTGGAAGCTCTCAAGAGAGAAATCATGATGGTGTGCAGGCCTCCTACTGACAAGACCCAGTGTGTGCCCAGACCCCTTCCAGCTCCAGGAGAACACGCTGTGCTGCCCCAGCACCCCGTCTGACCACCACTTTGGCTCCCTATCCCATGTCCCTCTGCAGTAGCGCAGTGGTGAGGTCACTGAACTCAAGGACAAGGCCTTGCTCTGTTCTTGGGCCCCAGCCCTGCCAAGTGGTATAGGCTCAGAAGATCCCTTGAAGTCAATATACCTCTGTCTTCTCTGCTGTCCATGGCTCTGGGGCCAACGCAGCAGAGAACCTTCCAAGCCTAAAATTCTCAGACCATGACCGCAT
Source organism: Canis aureus (assembly GCF_053574225.1). Taxonomy (NCBI): domain Eukaryota; kingdom Metazoa; phylum Chordata; class Mammalia; order Carnivora; family Canidae; genus Canis; species Canis aureus. The sequence goes on along the minus strand of NC_135618.1, from coordinate 58,657,765 downwards.
GTTTTCCTGGCCAGCGCTTTTGAGGAGACGGGTCTAGCAGGAACCTTCCTATGGTGTGGTAGATGCTAGACATTCACTCTTGGGTAGGCTGTCTGAGCCAGTGCTTTTCAGAAACTGGAATCATTGGGACTCTGCTGGCCCCACAGTACTTGGAGCTGCTCTTCCTCTGGGCAGAGTCCAATCTGAGCCATGGAGCCAGGGTGGTACGACCAGCAGGAGGAGCCTCTGCGACGGGCCAGACATTTGTGCTAGGTGCTGGGTGCCATGTGCCACTGCTGTGGCAGGGGTAGACCATTGCATCTGTGTTTCTGTGGGACTTCCTTTCTTGTGGGAGAGAAACAATGAGTAAGCGAATGAGGTCATTTCAGGTAGAGAGTTACGATGGAGAAAATAAAACAGGTTCCTATAATACAGTTGACTGCAGAGGAGCAAGATGGAGGAGGATTTGCTTTTTGAGGGGATATATTTGAGCTGAGAGCTGAATGTTGAGGAGTCAGCCTTACAAAAATTGAGGGAAGGTACTTTCCAAGGAATGGGAACTGCAAATGTAAGGCCTCCATGGTGGGGAGGCCTTGGCTTTTTCAGAAAAAGTAAGGAGGCCGGTGAGGCCAGAGTGGTGGGCAGGGTCCCACTCCCCGGAGTCCTTGTCAGGCGTAGCAAGGACTGGATGTTCCATCTACAGAGGGGGGCAGTGTGTGGGCTGATAGAAGCACCCGAGGCTTACTTTGGCTGTGTGGCTAAAGGACAGGTTGGGGGCCGATGGCACATGGGGACGTAGGAGAGCAGTTAGCTGGAGGCTACAGTGAGGAGCAATGGTGTAGGCAGCGTAAAGCAGATGTGTTTGGGAGCATTTTATGCGGGCACAGCCAATCAGGCCTACTGATGGGCTGGGCGAGGGCTAGGGACGCAAATGGTAGCAGAGGTGATTCTGCATTGACTCCCACTGCCCTTTTATCCAAAGACACAGGCGTGGGGTGCCAAGCCATCCCATGTTGCCAGCTGCCTGTCCTTCTCTGTGGTGTCTGACCTGTGATGTGGGGGTGGAGGTTGATGGTCGGATTGCTGGTTCCTCCAGGCCCTCCCGCCCGCACCCCCAAGAGTCTGCTCCAGCCTCCCAGCCCCTTGCCCCCATCAGTCCCTCCTGTGCACATGATCAGCTATAGCTTTTGTGCACTCACATATTCTGCTCCTCCCCCACCCCCAGCTGCTGGAGAGCCTTGCTCACCCATGGACTTGCTTTGTTGCAGACTTTCCGCCTGTACCGCGAGTATAAGGACCACATTCTCGTGAGGGTCTTCATGGAATGTCAAAAAAGGAGCTTGGTCAACCGGCGCCGCGTCAACCACATGCTGGGCCCAAAGAAAAACCGGGCTCTGCCCTTCGTGCCGATGTCCTACCAGTTGTCCCAGACCTACTACAGGTGAGCCCTTCGGCTGGGGCTGGGGCTGGGGCAAGGCAGGGCTCCAGATCAGAGGCCGGACCACACCTTTGCTGCAAAGAGTAGCGCGTGGGAGTGCAAGGAACGGGATGTCGCTCTTCCTCAGAGAGCGTAGGGCTCAGCCTCCCAGGCTGCAGGTGCAGTGCACAGCTTCTGGAACCAATGTCTTCATCAACATCTGTGCTGCCTGCTCAGAAATAAGGGCAGGGTTCGAGGTGGTTTGTGTCAGGACATTTACCATTCTACAGGTACTGTGTTTCCCTTCTCCTATCAGATTGGGAAAAATAGAGTTTCTAACATGCTAATTAGCCCAGCGAAAGACACAGAGTCCTGGTCAGGCCTCATGGCCGTTCTCACAGCTCAGAGCCACAGCAAGCTGTGGCTTGCAGGCTTACATGCTTCAGTTCGAAGCCATTCCGTATTTTCCAGATGCCTTCTGCAGGCACCAGCTGTCTTGAGTGGTGGTTTGGGATGCTGCCACTCTCCATAGCGCCCCCAACAGGTGCACTCCTCACAGCGTGGCCTCACGCCAGCAGCTGGCATGGCCGGCCTCTGTTACCTGCTTGGCATTTTATGCCACCAGTCTGCTTGACCACACGGAGGGCAAGTCTGTGAAAAGTGTTCCAGGAGTTTGGCCTTGGCTGGCTGCCTCCTTGTCAGTCCTCAGATCTACACCGAAGCTGTGGTCAGAACAGCAAAATGGGGGGTGAAGTGTGGGGGGTGGGTAGGCTTATGTATCCCTTTGCCTGTGACTCCAGACACTGGCACCTTTCTCAGAGGCCCCTCCCAAGTGAGGCTTGGTCTTCTTGGCCTCCCTGGGACATAGCCTGCTATGAGCTATGGGCTGGGAAGCACAAGATGTGAGTCTAAAAAAAAAAGAAGATGTGAGTCTAGGTCCGACAAGGCCATTTGACCTTGACCTTGACCTTAACCATTTCTCCCCTGCGACATTCTTGTCTATAAGCCAGGGGGTGGCATTCACGTCCGGTAGTCCTGGGTCCCCCCCTGGGGCCCAGACCCAGTTACAGGATTGTGGGAAGTCACACTCTTGGACAGAAGCCAGGGCTGAACTCTGCAGTCGCCTCACAGAGACAGTGACATGAACACACACAGGTCCTGTCATCTCTACACGGGTTCAGGGCTTGCCTTGGCTAAAGATGATCATCACAAAAAATGCACTCGTCTTCCCCAGTTTGGCTCCTGTCTGTAGAAAATGCCTGTGAGGCACCACATATTAAGGCTAGGTGCAAAGACACGGCCCTGCCGTGAAGGTGCTCAGGTGAGCAGGGAGGACATGCACAGTTAGATTGAAACGTGGCACCATTTGAGGCAGAAAAGAAGGCTTCGGGGGAAGCTGGGATGGACAGATTTGAACGCAAAGATCTGCAGGGCCCGTAGCCCTTCCACAGGAAGGCCTCCCACAATCTGTCCTCAGTTTGGACCTTACCACCTTTTTGTCCACGCAGGATTTTTATGTGGAGATTTCCAAGCACTGTTTGCACAGAATCATTCCAGTTTTTCAGTAAAATCCTGGCTGCCGGCAAGTTGGACCAGCCTGATACCTTCTCCTTCAAAGACGAAGATAATAGCAAGTCTTCCAATGACCTGGTAGCATTTTCTCTGGATAGCCCTGGAGGACACTGTGTGGCCGCCCTGACGCTTTTCTCCTTGGGCCTCATTTCCGTGGATGTGCAGATCCCGGAACAGATTGTCGTGGTGGACAGCTCCATGGTGGAGAACGAGGTTATGAAAAGGTGAGGGCGGAGGTGTCAGCAGGCACCGCTGGGGGCCTCGGGCACTGTGTGTCCTGTAGTGTCTGCAGTTTTATTTGTTCTGTCATCGGGTCTTTTTTCTTTTTTCTTTTTCTTTTTTTTTAATATTTTATTTATTTGAGAGAGAGCACAAACGGGGAGGGGCGGAGGGAGAGGGAGAAGCAGACTCCCCCTGAGCAGGGAGCCCGATGCAGGGCTCGATCCCAGGACCCCAGGGTCATGACCTGAGCTGAAAGCAGACGCTTAACCAACTGAGCATCCAGGCACCTCTAGTGTTTATTCATTCAACAAACATGTGCTGTATCTGCCTGTGTCGTGTCTGGCACTGTGTGGCATCTAGCACATAAGATGGCAGGGTGTCAGCAGTGCCACTGGGAGTTCTCAGGACAGGACCTCACAGATCTGAGGGCTAGGGACTTCAGCACTGTGTCCAGTCCAATGCTTCGTGCTTGTGCCTTCAGGAGCAGGGGGAGCCAGAGGAGGGGTAAGGCCGGAAGGTGGCTTTGGCAGAGGTTCCTGAAGGGCTTAATAGCTAAGCTGGGATTTAGTGGAAAAGCAGACATTTTTTTGTATAGAAACTGGGAAGTGTTTCCAGGCAAAAGGAACAGCCGTTGCAAAAGCATAGGTACGTGAACAGGGGTGAAGGTGATCAGAGGAGGTGAGTCTGGAGCAGCAGTCCGCGCTGCCCTTCACAGCCAGATGCCTGGGGTGGCAGGAGAGAGTCCATAGCGACCACAGGCCATTGCTGAAGCCGGACCGCAGTGTTTTTTTCTCCTAGTTTGGGGAAGGACGGGGGCTTAGACGAGGATGACGATGAGGAGGAAGACTTGGACGAAGGCTCGGGGGGCAAGCGCCGGGCCATCGAGGTGAAAGCCCGCCAGGCTTCCCACACCAACTACCTGCTGATGCGGGGCTACTGCGCACCAGGCATCGTCAGCACCCGCAACCTCAACCCCAACGACAGCATTGTGGTGAACTCCTGCCAGGTGAAGTTCCGGCTCCGCCGCACCCCCACACCCACCCGGCTCTGGCCCACCGGTGAGTGTCGCCCCCTGCCATCGGCGCCCCAAGCCACTGGCCCCTGCAGACTGGGGCTGGACTGGGGCTGGGATGGAACCCAAGCCCCTCCCCTCCCAGGCCTTGGTCTTCTGGTCCTTGCCCCACTGCCATGTGCAGAAGTGTGCCACCATCAGGGGTGGGCATGTAAGGGGAAGCGTCTGGCCCCCCCACCCCCCGCCGGCCCTGGCCTGCTCACCAGGGCAGCCTGTCCGCTGTTGCTGGTTCCCTCCGGGGCTTTTGAAGTATGACTTTTGACCTCTTGTCTTGAAAGACAAGTCTTTGGCTTACGTTCATTATCTTCATCTCCTTTATTTCCATTCTTTACACTCTTTTTTAACTTGTCTATGAATTACCTCTGAAACTCTAAATATCTTACTTAAGCCTTGCTTTCCCATACCCCGAAAGTGAGAAGGTCTCTCCTCTCTCTTCCTCAAGTAAGGATATCCGGGCCCCTTGCCATCCCTGTGCTTCTCTTCCCCCCTTCCCACTCCCTCCCTTCCTGCCTCTGCCTTCCCAAACTCCTTCCCCTGCTGAGGTACATGGTGTTTTGTTTACTTTCTGTTTCAAAACCCCAGTTATTCTGTGCTCTGCCTGGAGTTTGACTCGGGCCAAGCCTGTGACCATGATCTTAGCAGAGCCAGGTTTTACAGGAGGCAGCACATACCAGCCCTGGCTACTGGAAGTTAACATGGGGAGCATAGAGCAGGGTTCCAGGGTGTCCTGACACACAAGCACCAGCAAGGCAAGGCCTAGGGCAGCCCAAATTCAGGACCCCTGTCTAGAGCTCCGGGCAGTGCTTCTCAGACTCCAGTCCCATTATCTTGCCCTTCAGTTTGAATCTTGAGCAAGAGAACAGTCCTGGCGCCCCCGAGAATCCCCACCACCAGGGGGCCACACCCTATCTTCCCAGAAGGTGACCCCTCACTGTTGGGGCGTGGTTGGTTGGTGTTGGAGCATGTCCTGTCTTGATGTTGCTTGTGCTCCAGCCTGGCTGATAGTGGCCCTCCTCGTCTTCACAGTCCCTTGTCTGGAAGAGCTGCCCATGGGCATCTCCAGCCTCCCTGACTCCTTCACCAGGCTGATTAAGAGCCAGGAGGATCCCTGCAGCCTGGAAGAGTTTGTCCACCAGGTGGAGCTGTGCGGCTATGAGCCTGGAGACGTGTGTGCCGTCTTGGAAGTCCACGGGGTCATTGCAGCCACAGGGTGCTTTGGGGTGGACAGAGTGGAGCTGAGCAAATGGTTCTCCGCCTTTGAGAGGACAGATGCTGAGCGCACCAGGACCTTCACGGACTACGTCCAGGTGAGCCGTGTTATCAGGTCACATGGGGTAACCCACACAGAAGCATCTCACTGGCCAGATGCACCCTGCAGAGGGCTTGGTTTGGGGCACATAGCATAATTAAATTCGTTGCCAAGATTAAAAACAGGGAATTGTGCATAAAACCCAGCTTTTCTGGAATGTTTGAAGGTTTGGCACACTGGGCCCCATTTCCTCAGCACTGGGACGGAGCCAAGTAGGGCCTCTGACTCCCAGATATCCTGCACCTGGCCCCTCAGGTCTCCCCACTGTCCCCACCTGGGTCCACTTTCACTGGGGACCCTTGAACCCAGAGAACGTCGTAACAGATGGACCCTTTAAATTGAGTGCCTGGGGACTCGACTCACCTTCCTGAGCATTGTCCATAGTTGGAAGCAGTGGAATACATGTCACTTATTAGTAATGCCACAGAACTGCCTGCCCTGCAGTGTTCGTGGAGGAGGAGGAGAACAGATACCAACGTTTCTGGTTGCCAGACAAGTGTTCGTGAGCACAGGACATGAGTAGGGTTGTCACTGCTGTCCATGTAGTGGTGTTCCATCACTCCTATAACCAGAGGTGCCTCTGGAGCCCTGGAAAGCAAGCCAGGACGGGTTGGGTAGCTCCCTGTGTTCCCTGCTGCCCAGTCCGGGTGGCGAATGCTTACAGCGAACCCTCCCCAGAACTGCGTGACCTGGCGAGGAGTCCCAGTTCCAGGATGTGAACTGGGGCAAATTTCTCAAATCCTGACTTACGGGTTTTTAATGTAGGAATGAAAAGAGAGTTGGCAGTGCACCCCCATGAGGCCCCCTGCATTGGTGCACAGACCCCGTGTGTCTCCCACTCTTCCTAGGATCTCTTGGAGCATCACCAGGTCCTGGAAGTAGGTGGCAACACAACTCGCTTGGTGGCCATGGGCTCTGCCCGGCCCTGGCTGCTGCACTCGGTGCGGCCGAAAGGCAAAGAGGAACATGTGTACCCACCAAGAGAAGACCCCCGGGCCCGACCCCAAGACAGGCCTGCCAGAAAGGACAGCCCCTCTGAGAGGCACTCCCAGGGCCCCCAGAGCACCAAAAGGCGTGCCAGCTGGACAAGCAGTGATGTGGCCAGTCAGGGCAGCGGTCCCGACCCTGAGAGCACCCTGAAGCCCCCTGCCAAGAGGCCCACGCTCCAGGATGTGCGCTTGGCCCCCAGCCCCGGGCCCATAGCAGAAGAGGAGCCAGAACCCCTGGCGTCTGCTCTGCCGGCAGCTCCCAGAGACACCTATGTGGAGGAGCTTCCCCTGGGAGCACCAGAAGCCGGGCAGGAGGACCAAGAGGATACCGGGGAACCCAGGCTTCCAGGCCAGGAGCAGCTGAGCTGTCAGGGCCAGTTCCCAGAAGGATCCGAAGACCCCAGAGGTACCGAGTAAACCTTGTTTCCTTCTCCCCCTCGCCCCACCTGCCCATCCTCTGTCCTCTATCCTCAGGCCGACACTGGGAACCTGCCACTGGCCACACAAGGCTGTTCACTCCAGCCTCACCTGGCCTCACAGGTCTTGCCTATTTCCACTTAACTGTTTCCACTAGAGGGCTTCAGGGACGCCTGAGCAGGCCTGTGAATGACAAGCATGGGTTCTGGAAAGCACTGTTGGCTGAAGGCACTTGTGTAAGGGCACAGCAGCCGGAGCAGGGGGCATCGCACCTCCTGTCGGGATTGGCAGGCGTGCAGGAATGGAAACCTGCCGTGTTCCTCTCCTGCGGCGTGAATGCTCCTACCTCTGCTCAACACTGGCCTCTTCACGTGGTTTCTAGAGCTGTCTTTGTTTCCTTGGGGGTGTTTTCCTTAGGGGTTTATCCACACAGCTCTGTGGCCAGGGCTCCTGGGTGGAAGAGGAGGTGCTCACTTGCCCCCACTCGGGGCCCTGGGAACAAGCCCCCCGCCCCGACCCTTGCACACCTGGACGCAGCCCTGTTTTGTTCTAGGCACACTGGCTTCAGCCCCAGGGACCTGCTGCCAGGGAGGGGGCTGGGGCTCTGTGAGGAAGGGGCTTGCTGTCCCATTGTTTGTGGCTTTAGACCCAGAGCCAGGAGTACGTGTCGCAGGAATGGAGGAGAAAGATATGGGCTCCCACCTCTTAGGTCTCGTGTCCTTTGCCTCTCTGTCAGGTTTGGCCGAGAGTTCTGTGGCCGGTAGCGTCTCCCAGACGACATGGGAAAAGTGAGTGTGTACCCAGATCCAGGCGGCGGGGTGCGGGTGTGAGGGTGGGAATCTGTCCCCAGGGTCCCAGTAGGGAGCATCACAGGGAGATCTTCCACAGTCGGGTGCAGTGATTCTTGGCCTGGGGACCTGGAAACGTGTGGGACTTTGGTTGTCCCACTGGCTGGGGGAACAAGGCAGGAGCTACTTGCGGATTGTGAGTGAGGGCCAGAGGTGCAGACTTGTGTGGTGTGGGGGTCCATCTGGAACCATGGGCTTCATGGGAGCCTTCCTGGTGCAGGGGCGCCTCCTACACATGTGCATGTGTCCCTCCACCGGCCCCTCCCAGGGCCCCATCACAGTGGTCAGAGCCAGGTGTCCAGCTGGTCCTGGGCCCCTCCCGTGCCTGGACCCCGTGGCAGACCAGTCACTGGGGATAAGGCGGGGACTGCTGTATAAGATACAGAAGTAGAGCTTCTACGTGCACACCTCTGTGAGCTTGGCCTGATGAGGAGTCAGCCGTTGCCCTGGGTCCCAGCTGGAGCTGGTAAATCCAGAAATCAGCTCTTCTCCCTCCCCTGCCAGCAAGGGGTCCTGTGGGGGACGTTGGCACATCACGGCCTTGATTAAGGCTGAGTGTGAGCGGGTCTCCTGAGCCGGTGACCCTGGGCCCTGGGGTTGGGACCCGTCATTCCGGATGGGAAGGAAGAAGTGGACGAGCAGAAGGTAACCGGCCCCCAGCCCCAAGACGCGGGCCAGGTGCTGACTGCCCAGAGCTCGGCATCCCATCTCTGGAGTGGGGGACCGAGCCTGCCCCCCACATGCCGCCCCTGCAGGGACTGTGAGAGCATCTCGTTCATCGCCCGCCCGTGGCGCATCGTGGACGGCCACCTGAACATACCAGTGTGCAAGGGCATGATGGAGGCCTTGCTCTATCACATCATGAGCAGGCCCGGCATTCCCGAGAGCTGCCTGCTGCAGCACTACCAGGGCGTCCTGCAGCCCGTCGCCGTGCTGGAGCTGCTCCAGGTGCGGCTGGGCTGGCCTGGGCTGGGGCAGGCCTCCCACCGCGGCTCCCTCCTCCGCTCCCTCCTCCTCGGCCCCTGCTTGAGCCTCAGGTTCAGCCTCAGGGCTTGGGGGGCAGACTGTCAGAAAATTCCCAGCTTCGGCCTGAGGGTGCCACAGGCTTAGCCCCAGAGAGCCAGGCAGCTCCCATGAATCCCTTAGTTCCTTCATCTCCCCGCTCAGACTTGCCCAGAGGGGTGAGCTCCCTGTCCCCCGAGGCTGCCAGGCCGACCACAATGAGCCCCACACCTATCTTCCCGCTTCTGCCCTGTTAGCACTGACTGGCTCCCACCCTGCACCTCAGCACTCTCCCCTGGGCCCCGCAGCCCCCGCCCTCGTCCTGGGCTTCCTGCAGCTGCCAGGGTGGGATGGAGGACGCAGGCTGCGAGTGCGCCCGTCACCCTGAGTGTTCCCTTTCTCTAGGGCCTGGAATCCCTAGGCTGCATTAAGAAGTGCTCGCTGAGAAGGCCCACAGCCGTCTCTCTCTTCTCCAAGCCCCGGGTCCTGGAGGCCCAGGAGCCCTCCAGCCCGAGCGAGAGCCCCACCGTGTTCTACGAGCCCACGCTGGACTGCACCCTGCGGCTGGGCCGTGTGTTCCCCCATGAGATCAACTGGAACAAGTGGGTCCACTTATGAGGCACGTGCGGTCACCACGACCCCTTCCTGCGGAGGGAGTGACCCCGGGGGGCTCGTGTGCTGCACCCTGCCCGGTGCACAGAGACAGGTCTGTGCCAAGCCTCTGGCCTGGAACTTAGTAGAGGGCCACCTGTCCGCCTGCTCCGGGGTCCTTCCCGGACTGAGGGCCCTACCCGTTCCCACTGGGAGCTTTGTAAGGAAGGCTTGGGTCCCTGCTCTCCCTCTCCCTCTCTCATTCCCAGGGCCTCTTAGCCGTGGCTGCAGGCATGGATCCCACTCTCCCATCGCTGCCTGCCTTCTCTGTGGAACTGGGGTTGTGGTGAGTTTGAGAGGCTCTAGCAGGCTTGGCCTCCAAGGGCCTCCACCGTTGGGAACAGAGCTGCCTGCCTGGGGCCCCTGTGCCTTCCAGATGGACCTCAGCGTTGTCATCCTTTGGCCCATGAGGGGTTGTGAGCTTGCATGGCTCACCCCTCGCATTACAGATTCTTGCCACCATGGCAGGAAGCCCAAGGGCCCCAAGTGGCAGGGCCTCATGTAGGGTGTGTCAGAACAGGGGCCATGTGTCTTGCCACCCAGGGCCCCAACCGGGACTGACTGCTCTCCAGGCAGGACATCTGCCCCTGAGGCTGGAACTGAGGCACCCAGAGGGGAGCCTGGGGCTCCCTTGTTTACCTGGCAAGACACCCGTCAGTCCTCCAGCGGGGGGTGGGCATCTTTCCCGCTGGCTGGAGTGGAGCAGCCATGCGGGCCTGGGGTGGTTTGTTCTTTTCACTTCTTTTCTCTTTAAACAAATACCTTGCATGTATTTATTTATTTTGTAATTAAAGTGAAGTAAAATGCATTTAGTTTGGTGTGTTTTCCTAAAGAATCGCTGATCCCCTGAGGGAGTCCCTGCTTTCAGCTGCAGGATGGCTGAAAGGAATCCGTGCTCCCAGTAAAACCACAGGAAGAGGGGGCCAGCCCGCCCTGGGCACAGCCGCACTGCCCGCCCCTGCTCCACAGCCCTTCCTCCTCCGCCGCGGGGCCCAGGCCTGTGTCTCCACGGAGAAGCTCGTGTGGGTGTGCCACGCAGGGCCAGGCCAGCAGGTCCCCGGGGTCACAATGATCTGGGTTGGGCAATGGAAGTTCTCTTTAGCCCTCCCCTCCCCCCACTCCCCTTCTTTTTCTTCCCTCCCTCCCTCTCTCTGTGTCTTTCTCTTCATCCCTCCTTTCTTTTCTTTCTTCTCTTCTTACTTTCCTATATGTATGTTAGCTGCCGACACTTTTTAAAAATTGGACATTTCGGGATCCCTGGGTGGTGCAGCGGTTTGGCGCCTGCCTTTGGCCCAGGGCGCGATCCTGGAGACCCGGGATCGAATCCCACATCGGGCTCCCGGTGCATGGAGCCTGCTTCTCCCTCTGCCTGTGTCTCTGCGCCTCTCTCTCTCTCTCTGTGACTATCATAAATAAATAAAAATTAAAAAAAAAAATTTGGACATTTCACATATTTTAAAAATTCAAACTTCTAACTTCTTAAAACCTGGAGAGATCCAGCAACACCACACAGGGCAGTGGGGGGTGGGGATTGTGGGACGTGCCCCCTCCACCGTCAGGTCTGCCCTGGCCCAGCCTCATGCCCACCAGCTTCTACCCCCAACAAAAGCAGCCCGCCTGCGCATGTTTGACCTCAGGGCCCCGTGTTTCTGTCCCGAGACCAGACTCTGGGGTGGTGGGGGGCAGGACGGAACACATGATGGAGAGTCTGAGAGTGAGCCCCAGCACAGCCACGACCTGGCCAAGTCTTACCATCATTTTTTTTCTCTCTCATTTTTACTCAAGTATAAAAAGACTAGAGTTGGGGGGGGTGTTGAGATCAGATAGAAGGAGTGTTCTCTGCTTTATGAACAGAAAATACTTTACAGATGCCAATTGTTTGGGAACCTGTCAAGCAGTGGAAGAAAGGCAGGGTTACAGGCACCCAGTCTCGACAACTCACATCTCCGAGCCTTGCTTTTCCCATCTGAAAACTGGGGAGGGACTACCGCCCTCACAGGAGGACCAGAGGCACTGAAGAATACCAAGCGCAGGCACGGTTGATCTGGTCTGTCCCTGCACATGAGGGTTGGTTTGGGCCTGTGTTCGGGAGATTGGGACATAGGGACGAGGGGGGCAGTCCTTCAGTGGACAGATGGGCTTCTGTGATCATGGCTCCACATTCCACAGCAGCCATTCTGTGCAAGGGGGACCTGTTCTCTCCCTCCTTCTGCCCACCTGTGCATCTGTCCACGTCTGTTTGTCCATCCACCCATCCATCCATCCATCCATTCACCCACCACCCATCGTCTATCCATCTGTCTGTCCATCCATCCGTCCATCCATCCGTCTAACCACCCATCTGGAAAACAAGTGTGTATGAAGGGTGGGAAAGAATTCACATTTAGACTGAATCCCAAACAAAAGGCAGGGAGAATGAGCAGGGACACCAACCGCAGAGGCGCACACCCCATTCACCCTAGCTTGCCACTCACAGGAGGCTGGAACTATAGGGCCTGGACACCTGTGGCTCTGTGCTTCGTGTCCTGTTCCTCCAGCCAACTCTTTCTCTTTATTCCTAAAGATTTGTTTATTTATTCATGAGAGACACAGAGACACAGGCAGAGGGAGAAACAGGCTCCATGCAGGGAGACCGACACGGGACTCGATCCTGGGGCCCCAGTACCATGCCCCGGGCTGAAGGCAGGCGCTAAACCGCTGAGCCACCTGGGCATTCCCAGCCAAGTCTTTTGGTTCTTCTTCCTTTCAACTTACATCAGTGACGTGGTAATGCATTCTCTTTAAAACGCTTAGTACAGGTAAGACTTAAACCTCCAGGCTCCTTTCCCCTTAAGACCTTTTTCTTTGCATTTACACACATGTAATGTAAGGAAACATGGGCCTGATGCCATTTTTACATCAAATGTCCCACTGATGAAGCTCCCTGGGCTCCCCCAGCAGTGTCCCTGGCGTGCATGCATCAGCACATGGAGAGCCACCTCCCCCTCACCGGCAGGTGTGTCAGCACAGATGCTTGAATTTATTCCCTCCTTTCCCTGACGGTGGACACCACTCTTCTGGTTCCCCCCATCCCGCTCAGCATCCTCCTCTGCCTTCTGAGCCTCCGCCTCCCTCCTGTCTTGCGTCCTCTCAGATCTTGCACCCTCCTGCCTGCTGCTGGGCCTCCTCCGGGTCCCCCTGCTCCCCTTCCTGCCTCCTTTCTGGCCTGGGCTGAGAGTGGTCTCCACCCTCTGACTTCCCCTGACTCCCCAGCCTTCCCTTGAGCCCTCGACCCGCTTCTGCCAGGGATTTTCCAGTTGTGCACGTAGGTGTGGGGGTATGTGTGGATGTGGATCTGTGTACAGACCTGTATGTGTGTATATGCGCTGCCCGTCTGTGTGTGCACGCGTGACCTCCCTGCTTACTGACATCTCCCCACCCCCACCGCCCAGTGCCCTGTGCACATCCAGCCACCCAACCAGAAGTCAGCCCTTGTTGAATTAAAATAGGAGCCTGTCAGTTCGCCTTGTGTCCTCATCACCATACTCCCGCTGCAGGGGGTCGCTCTGACCACTGTCTAGGGCCACCCGTATAAGCCACCTGACACAGCCCTTGGCAGATGAGAGTCTAGAGCACAGAGCTGGAGGGCGCTGCCGCGGGGACGCCTCGGCCAGGTTCGAGCGGTCACCAGCAGGTGGCAGCAGCAGCCCAACGGCTCTGTTCGCGGCTGGTTCATTCTTGCTCTCCCGGTGTCCGCAGCAACCTGTCCAGCTTCGCTGTTGAGATCAGGAAAAGCTTGCTGGGACTGGGCCGGGGGGAGCGGTGGACTCGTCCACAGAAATGACGATAAAGCAATAACAACGCTCTCTGAGCACTTGCCGTGTGCCCGACACCATTCTTGGCCCTTTACACAGATTAACTCCTGCCGCGCCGCTCAGTATGCCCATTTGTGTTTGAAGGAACTGAGGCACAGAGAGAGAAAGTAAGTCACTTCTGCAAGCTGGAAGCGGGTGGGTGGATGTGCTGGCAGGCCAGCTCAGGCCGTGCAGCCCCAAAGCCTTCCCCCTCACGCCACTTGCCAGAGGTGGGGTTTGCTCTGGGGTGAGCAGCTGGCGTTACCCTAGGAGGAGACCCCTTAAACTGCAGAATGAGAAGGTTTCTTCCCTGGGGCCACCAATGTTAAAAGAAAACCCCTCAGATCCATTGCCACTAGGGATGGGGGAAAGACCCCTTCCTGCCCCGTGGTGTGAGCAACGGGAGAGGGCCCTTTGCTCCACATATAGACTTGCAAGGAGGCCCCGGTCTTCATCTCTGTGTCCCATTATCAGGCATTTCCAGGTCCGGGGCAGGTGGCTCCCTCCTGGGCCCAGTCCCCTCCTTCCTCTCTGCCTGCTGCCTTATTACTGATTGACTCACACGTCCATCCATCCAGCATCTGCTGAGCACCGGCTATGTGCCAGGCACTGTTCTGGGCTCTGAGACACAGCAGCAAATAAAACAGACAAAACCCCCGTGCTAGCGGGATCGACAGTAAACCCGACAAATCCGTAAGAGACCTAAGTTAGAGCTTAATATTATGAGGGAGAAAAAAACAAAACTAAGTGAGTGGGGCATGGTGGTTTTGAATGAGGGGCCCCGCGGAGGTCCTGCAGCGCTGACTCCTCTTGTTATCCTTTCGTGGCTTGATGTTTCCTGACTGTTACCTCTTCCTCCTGTTCTCCAGGTGTGATGGGCTCCCGGGAGGCAGGTTGCATGTGTTCACTGCTCTGTCTTTCCTGTCCCTGGTTCTCTGACCGTGCTCCTGGGCGGCTGCCCTGGAAATGTGCCACACGTGGTGCCAGCGGCCAGTCCCCACACCCAGTCCCAAGTGGGAGAGCAGAAGAGGCTTCCCCTCCAACAGGGGATCCTAGAGGAAGACACCCAGCTCTGCTTCCTTGTGTGGGCCTCAACCTGGGTGAGCCATTCCTCCCAGACACAGAGTTCCTCCCAGCAAGCCCAGGGGCTGGTGGCTGCCCCCACTTTAGGAGGAGGAAATTGAGGCTCAGAGACATCAGGCGGCCGGCCGCCCAAGGTCGTTCATGAGAAGGGATGGAGCCTGGTCCCCTAGCCCCTTTGAATGTGGTCCTTCCTCAGGTTGGGAGGAGAGTCCTCCTTATGCTAGGACACTTCCCGCCGCAGGTGACACAAACCCATCTCGGACCCACTTAAGCAAAAAGGGGAAACTCGCAGCTCATCAGCCCAGTCAGGACAGGCTGGGTTATGCGGGGCTAACAAACAGCCCCCAGCCCTCGGTGGGTTACAACAGGGATTTATCTCTTGGTCATGATACACGTCCATCTTGGGTAAACCAGAGGCTCTGCTCTCTGCATTGCCTCACGCCAGGACCCAGGCTGATGGAGCAGCCACCAGCTCATCTGTCACAGTGCCCAGTGGCAGAGAGGAACAACACTCCAGAGGACATCACGACGGTCAGGTACCTGTTCTGGTTCAGAAGTGAGACTTAGCACTTCTGCTGACAACTCCCTGGCTAATCCCGGGGGGAGAGGGGAGACAGAAGACGAAGAGCTGCAAATATTTGGTGAACAGCATAATGACTTCCACACTCGTACCTCAAAAGTCCAGGGGGATATAGTTTCAGGCATGGCTGGATCCAGGAGCTCAAGAGATATTACCAGAAATCTATCTCCATTCTCAGCTCTGCATTCTTATATGTTGGCCTCCTCCCAGGTGAGCTGTTCTTTCCTGGTGCCCACAACCCCAGGCTAGTCCATCCCTACCACTGAGCAGTCCCAGCAGAAAGAGCGCATGGACCGGTTCAGGTCATGTGTAGGTCTCAGAACCAGTGGTGTGGCTGGAGGGGGGGAGGCGTGCGCAGAATGCTCTGTCGGCCACTCCCAGCTGCCCCACAACGATGCTGCACGGACAGAAGCAGCAGGCACCTCATGGGCGTTTGCTAAGACTTTGTTCCCTCTTAACCTTGGTCCCTTTCGGCAGAGCAAGGGGAGGAAGAGCTGCATTTGGTGTCAGGAGACTAGAGTTCATGTTCATGTTCATCTTTAATCTGGTACGTGACCTCAGGCAAGCAAGCCCCTGCCCGTTGTGCCCCTTCACTTCATTTGTCACACGGACAGCCCTGCCCTCTCAGCCCCTGCAGATGGGAGAGAGCTGGCCCAGGAGTAGAACGTGGCTTCCATGCACCTGGGGTTGCTAACAATCCTCCTGACTCTTAGGAGACTCATTAGCAATTCTAGCCTGGACTCTGGGGGGCCAAAGAGCCACCTTCCCCATCTCCAGGCTCTCCCCTCTGTCACACCTCCAGGCCCAGCTCAAGTTCTTCCTTCTGCCCAAAGAGCTGGTGCAGCTAACAACTCTGATTCCTTTTTCAAGGTCCCAACAAACACCACCTCCTCCCTGAAGCCCACCAGCCCCTCCCGATGCCCCTCGGGGCTCCCATGAGTGGCATGCTGGGGCTGGCTCGGATTAGCCAGGAGAGCTGATGACACACATCT
The DNA here is from genome assembly GCF_053574225.1 of Canis aureus. Lineage (NCBI taxonomy): Eukaryota > Metazoa > Chordata > Mammalia > Carnivora > Canidae > Canis > Canis aureus. The sequence continues at coordinate 58,641,799 of NC_135618.1, read as the reverse complement.
CCTCCCAATCACACTTCGAGTTGTCAGGTTGGTAGCTTGGAATGGGCCATGGTGGAAGTGTCTACGCCGTGGAAAGCACACACAACACACTACAAATAGGGCTTGAGTGCCTTCTACGTGCCGGGCTGGAGGGAGGGCAATGAACAAAATAGGGGATGTTGTTGCCCTCACGGAGCATCTGTTTGACTTACGAGCTTGGTATCTAGCAGCTGTTTCCACCCGTCCATCAGCGCTCTCCCTTCTCACCTTTCATTCTCCATCTATCCATCTGTCCGCCCACCAATGCAACCACCGGTCCCTCTGTCATCCACCCACCACCTCCTGCTAATCCACCCTCCCAGGAAGGCCAGCTCTTGCCTCCGTTTTGCACCCTGCAGATGAGCTGAGTCCCCTGCAGAGATGGAAGTGATGGGTACTCATGTCTGGTCCAGGCCAGAGCCCCCCACCAAGCCCCAGGCCTGGCATCAGCGTCCCGGGTGTCCCCTCCCCAGTGCCCTGGCCCAGAGCCCCGTGCACGGAAGAGCTGAGCTCCTTCCCCCAGGGAGCCGGCGGTTCAGGTGGCCTCTGGAACCCACTGCCCCCAAGAGGATGTGGAAACCACAGCACACCTTGGCCCAAGTGTCCCCAGGGTGACGGTGGGGGATGGTGAGAGCTGCTCACTTGTGCAAGAGCTCCCGTGTCAGACTCGAGCTCCCATCTGAGCCTCACTCTGGTCCCAAGTCAACAGCCCCACAGTTGAAACCATCAATGTTCTAGAACTTTCAGCACCAAGGACTCTCTCAGGGACTTCCCCCAACCACCCCATTTTACAGATGAATCACAGTGAGGCTTTTGGCAGGACTGACTTCCACCAACTTGTAGCTCAGACTCACCCAAGAGGAGAGACAAACCAGAGCTTTCTCCTTCAGGTCCTGCCTGGCAGCCTGGCCTCCTGGGAGAAAGATGGGCCCAGGCAGTTCCAGGCCAGGGTGGGGATGCCCCCTGGGGCTCCAAGAGCGAGGGCTGGCTCAATCGGACTCTCTGCCTCCTTGACCCTGCTTCCTGGTCTTGAAAACAAATGCCTGTGAAGGTGAGCACGCTGATAGGGAAGACAGTCTAGGTTCTTGTTTTGTTTTGTTTTGTTTTTTTAAGTAGGAGCTGCATGCAACCTGTTAGCACTGAGGTCTAGCTCCTGTCCAAAGCTGGTGTTCGGTTAGGCACCTTCAAATGTGGCTAAGATGTATTTTCTTAGCTTTTAATTCACATTTGAACAGACTCTCTGGGAAGTCAACAAGGGGCGCCTGGGTGGCTCAGTTGGTTAATTGTCTGCCCCAGAGCCCTGGGATGGAGCCTGGCATCGGGCTCCCTGTTAAGCAGGGAGCCTGCTTCTCCCTTTTCTCTCCCTCTGCCACTGCCCCTTCTTGTGCTCTATCTCGCTATCTCTGTCTCTCTCTCTCTGAAATAAATAAAATCTTAAAAAAAATCTTCAACAGAAACTTAACTGCCCCCTAATTCCTGGGGATGAACAAATAAGATGCCTGAGGCACTGAGCATGGGGTCATCGCCGCTGATTCCTTCCTGCCCCTCCCCCACCACGAGTGCCAAAGGAGGTCTCTTCCCCCCACCCAACGTACCTCAGAACCCCGCACAGGGTCTGGGCACGTACTTGTACCCGAGAAGTATTTATTGGGTGCATAGAGGGAATAACCAAGTGAGCAACAGGAACCAGAAAAAGAAATCTTGGCTGGTGAGGGCTGTTCCTAAGAGACGGGCTGACTTGAAGCCTGGAAACCCCCCGGGGTGCCCATCTGCAGGACGGGCAGCCCACTGGCGGGCGCCCAAGCCCAGGCTGGTTTCTCACCCCCGCCCACCTCCAGCACAAGCCTTGATCTGGGCCCCAGAAGGAAGGAAGCTGCATTTATTGAGGGTCTGCTCTGCTGCAGCCTGTACAGTGGGTGACCTCGCCGATTTCTCCCCAAGGTGCGTCATGCCACCTGCCACCCCAACACCGAGTCCAGACAGGAAACTCCAGCCCAGAGAGGGGAAGCGGCTTGCCCAAGTTGGCTCAGTTGGGATCCAAGCCTAGGTCCACAGGCCCCCACAAACCTTTCTGCAACCCAGGGTCACAGTGAACTCACCCCAACCTCTTCCCCTCCCCCTGAGGAATGAAAAAGCTCCTGGAGGCAGGATCTGCAGGGCTGGGACTGGTGCCCGTCGCAGGTGGTGCCCTGGTCTATGCAGGCCCTGTGGGCAACACTGGACCAGCCTCTCAGCATGTGACCTGGGGGCTGCCCCCTGTCTGGAAAGGAGGGAGGCAGGCATCGTGTGCACACAGTGCCAGTAACGCACACTTCTCACATTCGTGCACACAGGGAGCTCCTGTAGGCACAGACGCGGGTGGCCTTGGGCACATGGTATCACCACGGGCATGCTCCATGTCCACGGGCACATGTGTTGCTCACACACACAGACACACCGGTGTGCACCTGGGTCACACATGCACACTGTCAACCAGGCTCAGGGGCCCTATCTTCACCGCACGGCCCCAGGGACCCCATCTCTGGCTCAGGGCCCAGTGGCTCAACCAGCTCTGGACAGCCCGTCAGCCTCACTCGCTGGCCTGGGGCCCTGGTCCCTCGGGTGGAGGGGCCATGACCACCCACTGGCGGAGGTAGCTCCTGGGGGGCCCTTCATCCCCAGCGCTGGTGAAGTCACACTCCACAGGGCTGCCACAGTCCGAGCCCGCGAAGCCACTGTCGAAAGTGTCCATGTCCAGGCCGGCGGGAGGCGAGCCCGCTTCACTGTCCGACACCCCTCGGGGTGGCCTGCCGCTCCAGGGCGGCCCCGGCGTCCAACCTGCCTCGTCCTCCAGGGGCAGCTGTAGCCTGTCGAGGAGGCTGCCCGGGGGGCCTCCCAGCCCGGCGAGGCCACCGGTTGAGACGCAGCCACAGGATAGGACCGTAGTCCCTGTGTCCAAGAGCGGATCCTCAGTGCCGGAACCGGGCTCCAGGCTGGCGTCCAAGTTCAGGGCTGGGTAGCCGTCAGCCCCACAGGTGCAGGACCACGCACACGGCCCCTCTGTGTCTGCCACGGTCACCGTGTCAATGGACACAACGCCGTATGGCCGGTCCCTCTCCTGGCTATAAGCTGAGCCACCCACGCTGCCGGCAGTGGAGGGGGCTGGGACCCAGAAGCCCCCCAGCTCGGGCCCCCCGTCGGCTTCCAGCAGGTCCGTGGGCTCCGGCAGCTGCGTGGACTCCAGCCCCTTGCTGGCGCTCTGCGCAGGGCAGCAGTAGTACAGCTCCAGGGAGGAGAGCGCCTCGGGGCTCCGGGGGCCCAGCTCCAGGCTGGAGGCGGTGAAGCGTGCACCCACCCATTTCTGTGAGGGAGGAAGGGGGGACAGTCATGACGGGATGGGTGCAAGGAGGGTATGGACAGACACAGAGACACCACGAGGGGAAAAAGAGAGTGCCAGGGGTCAGAACCGTGGTGCGCCCCTATCCAGGGACGCTCCTCACCACTGTCCCTCTGTCCACCTGCAGGAGGAGCCACAGCCCTCCGTAGCCTGTCCGACAATCCATGCTCGGTGGCCTGGGGTCTGCATAGGGCCTGGGTCGGGGGCCAAGCTTCCTGAGCTTATAGGGACATAGGGGGCGGGAGGGCCTGAGCTCTGGGTGACAGAACCACCACTGGCCCCCTGTTTCATTTCCTCTGGGACAGTCCTTGAAAACTAACATCCTCCTGCTGGTGTCCCCACAAGAGTGGACACTTGGCAGGGGCAGTAGCCTCAACTAATCCTTCTGGTCACAGTCATCCCTGGAGGCTCACAGGGTGCCTCAGTTTGTAGGTACCCAATAAATGTTTATTAACCAAATGAACACGAGGAGTCAATCAGTGACAAGCCACTTAGAAAGGCCTCCGGGTGCTTGGTGGGTAAGGGATGTGAGGCGACAGCGGCCCCCACGCCCTCGCTGGCCAGGGGTCCCACTCATGACACAGGTCCCCATCTGACAGTCTCAGGCAGTGAAACCCCCTAAGAACCAGAATCCCCCTCGTTTTGAGCCTAGTGCCTCAGAAAATATCTGAGGGTGGGGACGTCTGGGTGGCTCAGTGGTCGAGCATCTGCCTTCAGCTCAGGGCGCGATCCCGGGGTCCTGGGATCGAGTCCCGCATTGAGCTCCCTGCATGGAGCTGCTTCTCCCTCTGCCTGTGTCTCTCATGAATAAATAAATAAAATCTTTAAAAAAAGAAAAGAAAACATCTCAGGACCCCGATGAGGCCCCCCATCTGCCAGCAGCGCCCACTCCACAGGCTGTAGTGAGGAGCAGATGCGTTCACATCTCTGACGCTCCCCGCAGCGTGCCGGGCACCCGTTCCGTGAGCATCGGGGAAGTAAACACCAGATCGTTGTGGTCTCTGAGCTTCCGAAACGGTACAGAGGAAGCAGGAAAGTCTCTCTCCCGGGGAGGGGGGGTCCAGGCTGCTCCCCTGCTCCCCGCTCTGAGCCTCCGTCTCCCCAGGGTGCCCTGTGGATGATGGAGCAGCCCCTCCCTGGGGGGCGGGAGGCGATCAGGGTGGAAGGGGCAGAAGGCAGAGGGCGCTCGGTGCAGGTGCAGCGCCGGGCAGGGCAGACAGCAGGAGCTCAGCCGGGCTCTGGTCCGCGTTTCCTGACATCCAGGCTCGGCTGGAGTGGGCGGGCTGCCCCCTCCCCTGGCCCCACCAGTCACCACATCCTCTCTGCGGCGGGCCCTCCCATGCTGGGTGGGTGTTGAGCGGTAAATGGGCACAGACAACCGTGGGTGCCGGCGGGTGATGGGTGGTTGGGGCTCGGCAGGGGCGTAGTTTGCAGGTGGGGCCATCCACACCCTTCCCAGAACCTGCTCCATCTCTACCTCCCTCCCAGGGCTTCTGACAAAGGACCAGGAGGCCGGTGTGTGGCTCCGGCCACCACCCGGCCCGCCCCCTCCCCCAAACGACATCCCGGTTGGGAGACGCTGCCTGATTCTGTGTCATTCTTATGCCAGTTCTGCCCCCACCCGGATTATTTCCTGCACTTTGCAGGTGCGGAGACGGAGGCCAGGCTGGGGCCTGCAGGGTGCGGCTGGGGTCCTGGGGCGGTGGAGCTCAGCTCCCAGAGGGCAGAGGCTCCGCGGGCGCAGCAGGGGCAGGCGGGCACTCACCTTGAAGTCCCCGCTGTGGCCCACGTAGAGGGGCTGGAAGAACTTCTGCGGGCTGGGCACCTGCCCCCACACCTTCTTCCACAGCCTGGGGGGCGGAGACCAGGTGAGCCCTCACCGTCCCCGCAGGGGGAGCAGCCTGCACCCCCCCAGCTCAGGGGCTCCCCAGCTTTGTCCTGCAGGAGACTCGGCCCCTCCCAAAGCTCACCCATGCACCTCCCTCCCACCCCTCTGCCCCAGGGCCTCAGTTTCCACATCCCTAAAATGGGGGCAGCAAGTCTGGTGAGGGTGCCTGGGGGTTGAGTGCTTGGCTGCCTGTTCCGTGCTGAGCCTCAACTTCCTCCTCTACAACTGAGGATGAGCAGACAGCCAGTTCCACGGGGCGTCTGCACAGCACCCCAGGACCTCGACAGCGCGACAGCGCGACAGCGCCCCGTGATACTCATTATCATTCGGATCGCTCTCTGTCCCCCTCTAGCCTCTCTGCCTCCGTCTTTGCCAAAACCTCTGAATGAAGATGAACAAATTGTGCTGATCCCCTCCCCTCCCCTTCCCCCACCCCACCCCACACACCCCCCTCCCAGGGCTCAGCAAACCCTCACTGCAGCGCTTGCCTCCAGGGGAGCTTTAGGTTATCATTTTAATCAGTGGCAACATTCAGCAGAAACCCGGTATATAAATGGATGAAAGCAAGAGCCCTGGTTGGAGCAGAAGGGCGGGGGTGGCAGGGTGTGGACGATCACACCAACCCTTTGCCACCACCACCGCCCCCACCCCGTGCCCCTTGGGACGCAAAGCATAAAATTCGCTGGACAAGATCATAGCCCAGGTCCCTGTCCTGAGCACGGGCTCAAAATCTACTGCCTCACTTCAGAGCCGCGCGGCCTCGGGCAAGCTCTCTGAAAGCTCCGCAGCCCTTGGCCTTCCCCTGTCGCCCAGGGGAGGGGAGTACCAGATGTCCTGCTCATGAGGTTGGGTAAACAGGAGCTGTTTCCCATTATCAGTGTCTCGACGCCAGGTTGTGTTCCCCCAACCCTGGGCAGCCCCAGAGAGGCTTGTGGCCCAGCCCCACCCGCTCCCTGCCTCCCTGCCTCCCTGGCCTCACCTCCAAGGCAGGTGGATCTTCAGGCCTAAGAAGACGAGGATGGGGAGTATGATGACCAGGAGGAGGTAGAGCAGGTACGTGTGCTGGCTTCCCTTTATCTCTGGGAGGGAACAGACACTGGGTAACGTGGAACCAACCTCTAACCAGACGCCACGTGGGGCGGGTGCAGTGGGCACGGGGTCCGGGCAGGTGCCTTGCAGTGAGGTGGTCTGGGTTCCTGCTCCCACCCCCACCCCAGGCAAGCGACACTCCAACCCTCTGGGCCTCCGTGTTCCCACCCGCAAAATGGAGATGGTCGTGCACAGAGTTAGGAGGAGCAGCAAGCGCCCGCCGGGAGTCACGCCTACCTTCCGGCTGGGTGTGAAAGGTGACGGAGTCACTCCACTCGCTCCAGGTCCCCTGGAAGTTGGAGCCGGGCTGGGGCCCTGCGCGCACCTGGAGCTCGTAGCTCGAGTCACCCTGGAACTCCAAGGGGAGGAGAGAGACGCTTCTCGAGTCCACGGAGATCAGCTTTCTCCCCGAGCTCTGCCGGCACAGGGAGAGGACGCACGGGTCAGGACCAGCCAGGCCAGCCCCGCCTCCAGCAGAAGCACCACGAAGGGGCCGAGCGTCCCCTGCCGCAGGACCCAGGCTCAGCTTGAGTCGCGGCCACTCGGGTGTGGGCGGTTCAGAGCCACGGGCGCCGCCTGAACCTCGTTTCTCTCTGACCGACCCCAGCTCTCCCCTCACTGTCCCGGCTGGGGCCCTGCCCTGCGAGGACCTGGATGGTCCCGGGAGCAGGATGGCCCCTCCTGGGAATCTTTAACCGGCAGCATTCCAGACAGCGGACACTTTGTGGACTGTCCCTCTGTGCACCTTCTCAAGAGCGGGCATTTCTGGAAGCCTTCGACCGCAGGCATCTCAGCCGTGGATACCTCTGGAAGTCTTCCACAGGGGACATTCCAAACAGCCGCATGTATGAAATGCTTCAACTGGGCCCGCCCTGAAGGATGGATCATTCTAGAAGTCTTTGGCCACGACTGTTCTGAATTGGAGGCCATTGGGGAACTCTCCACTGCTCTAAACAGGAGGCTGAGGATCCCTGGGTGGCTCAGCGCTTTAGCGCCTGCCTTTGGTCCAGGGTGAAATCCTGGAGTCCCAGGATCGAGTCCCACATCAGGCTCCCTGCGGGGAGCCTGCTTCTCCCTCTGCCTGTGTCTCTGCCTCTCTCTCTCTCTCCCTCTCTGTCTCTTATGAATAAATAAAATCTTAAAAAAAAAAAAAAAACAACAACAAGGAGGCTTCTAGAAGCCTTCAGCTTGGAAACAGTGGTCCCTCTAACACTGGACCGTCTTCACCTGGAGCTCTTCACCTGTGACCGTTCTAAGGCAGGTGGGAAGGCTCCAGATCGCCCCATTTCTGAAACTTGGTCTACTGCGACTGTTCTGGACTCCAGGTGGAATCTGAGGAAGTGACACCCCCTTCCTCTCTGGCAAGCTGATCCAGGAACCAGGGGCAGGAAGGAAAGACTTTTAAGGGGCCTCCTACCCCCAGGCGTGGGAGGGTGGACAGCTAGGGAAGGTGCAGGGGGGCGGGGGGCTTCCACCCTCCGTGGATCCTTGGTTCCATTCTCCACTCTGAGTCACCAGCTCACCCGTGTCTCCGACCCCCCCTCCGCACCACCAGCGCCCCGGATGCTCAGCACTGCACGCCGTCTCTCACCCCCTCCCCACCAGGTCTCCCCGAGCCTCACCAGAGCCCAGGAGCGCCCCTGCTTCCTGTACCGTAGCTCATACTGCAGCTTGCCCTTCAGCGCGTAGGAATTGTAACTGGAGCTCCAGGAGATGTTATAATGTCCCGAGAAGGTCACAGTCACGTTGAAAGGGGGGGATGGCTTGACTTGAAGGAAAAAGCCAGAAAGATAAGGAGTGAGATGGGGGCAGCCGCTGAGAAGGATGTGGTGGCAGGAAATGCCCCTACGCCCCGACCCCCTGGATCAGAACCCGGGAGGGACTCTGGGCGAGGTAGCCGCCTTCTCCAAGCCTCGGTTGGCTCATCGGAGAAATGAGAAGTTGAGACCACACTGGACCTGCAGCCCTACAGGGGCAGGGCTGGGGGGTGTAACAGAAGTGGGTGAAGCAGGTTTGGGGTCTGAGGACGCGTAAAAGGGATGCCACCACTCAGGCTGGGCGGGACAGCAGACCAGGGTGGCCAGAGAAGAGCAACCTGGAATCCCAAATAGGGAGAAGCTCTCTCAAACATTAAAGTTAGCTCGAGGGGTGCCTGGGTGGCTCAGTGGGTGAAGCATCTGCCTTCAGCTCAGGTCACGATCCTGGGGTCCTGGGATGGAACCCCGCATCCGGCTCCCTGCTCAGGGGGGAGTCTGCTTCTCCCTCTGCCTCTGCCCCTCCCCACCTCTTCTGCTCTCTCTCTCTCTCTCTCTCTCTCTGTCGTGTGCATGCTCTTTCAAATAAATTAATTAATTAAAAATATTTTAAAAAACCAATAAATTTAGCTACTAATCGAAAAACTGGCTAAGCAACATGTAGGCCAGAGGCACTGTTTCTGCATTTCTGTTCTAAACAATGACATCATTTTCTTTCAGAGGCAGCTTCCCCCAGAAGCCAAAAGGTGCTGATTAGCATAAATGCTAATGAGCTTTCCTTAATATTAATTAATGCTAACGACAAACGCCAGCCCTCCTGAGCTCTCTGCAGGGTCTGCAGAGCAGAGCACTCCGACCCTCCTCACTGGCCACGTGTGACTTGGTGTGAGGGTTCTCCCAGACTTCTGGAAAGTGCAAGAGCGGAGGCCTGAGTCACATCACCACACCCTCCTGGGTGCTTCCCAGGCAAAGGTCAAAGTCAGGCCTCCCGTTCTGCTCTATCCCAAACTTGTTTCGTGAATAGGATATGACATGTTATATGTCTCCATTTCCTCTCTTGTAAAAGGGTACCAGCTCCTCTTTCATGGGGTGACAATTCTCGGGGACCAGCTCAGTAGCAGGAGGTCCCTTCGAGGAGAGAGAAGTGACAGGTTCTTGGCCCCCCCAATCCCACCCTCTCCTTCTTCCACCTTATTTGCCAACATCTAACATTTTCCGCATTTCCCCGTGTGCTCCTGTTCCCCCTCTGCCCCTTCTCTGGGATCTTAGCTGCTTGGGGCCGAGGATTTGTTCTTCTGGGTCAGCGCTGCGCCCACAGCTCCCAGGACAGAGCGGGCACACACCAGGCCCTGGAGAAATGCTTATTAAATCAACCAATGAACCTTTCAGGGGTTTCGCAAAAAGGAACTCTAAAGCTTCGTTGCCTTTGAGCCACGGGTCCTTTTGGACAGGACTCGTTCTTAAACCCTCTCTGTCTTCCCAGGCTGGGCGAGCTCTCAGTTTCCCCCTGTGGCCTGAGCTGGGTGGTGTGAACCAACTGGTGGAGGAAGCCAGACGTTTGTGGAGCCCGGCAGGCATCGTGAGAGGCAGGTGCTCAGCCCAGGGAGGCCCAGTGCCCAGGAGGAGGAAGGGGCCGGGGCCACATCTGGGCAAGGGCGCCTCATATCCCCGCAGGGAGGGCAGGAGGTGGAGGGGGAGGGCAACCATGTGACTTGGAGCCACCTGTGCAGTGTCAAGGCAGCTCCTTCTCTGCCCTGCACTCTGCTCTGCAGGGGAGGGGCGGGGATTCTGCTCCCCCTCACCGGGCTCACCCAGAGGCAGGAGGGCACCCCTGCTCCTTGCGCTTGCCACACCTGGACCCAAATGGCCAAGTGAGCATGTGTGCACCTGTGTGTGCACGCACCTGCATGGGTCCGAGAGAAAATGTGAGCATCTGTCTGTGCTGTCTAGGCCTGGAGTCGGCAGGACATCTGTACCTCTGAGGGTGTATTTATGCATGTGTGTGCATGTGTAGGAGACTGGGTGTGTCTGGGTATGCGTGAAGCTTTGCTCACACCCTCTGTGTGCCAAGTGGCACAACCCTGGCCCCCCAGAGTATGAGTGTCAGATGCCCTCTTATCTTCTTGCCCCACCGCTGGGAATCTGGGGACACAAAGTCCCAGACCTCAGAGGCTGAGCCTCCCCAGGGGCAGGCCTCTCTTAGCCGTCTACTTGCATGCCTTTGGGCACGGGCGTCTCACCCCCTCCCTGGACACTCCACTTTGGGCACATGTGTGCGCACACACATACACACGTTCACAGCTGCTTCCTGTGCCCTTCCCTGCCCCCTCCTAGCACTGGACCCACAGAAACAACCGCTTCCACCGGCCAGGCCTCCTCCCTCCAGGCTGGAGGGAAATTCTAGGCCTCATTGGCAAGCTAAGAAGCAGGAAAAATCCCAGGGGAGGTTTTCTCTTGTGACGTGGCCTCCCCACCTTGCCTCACACTGGGGGCAGGAGCCCAGAAAGGCCCTCACTCTACAAATCGTGAGCCAGTCCAGGGCCACAGCCAGCCGGCTCCGGGGCCCCAGGCCAGCTCCGTTTCACGCCTCTGTGGCCTCTCTCTGGTTAAGGCCCAAATCTAGTTATCAACCCACCGCTCCGTAGTCGTGCATCTACAGAACTAACGCTAGGGGGAAGCCAGCACACGGGACAGGTCACTTCTGATGATGGGGGATGGCTGGCCCGGGAGCACGGGGCTCAGCCCCCACCTGGGTTCCCCTCTGCTCTGGGGTCCACAGGATACTCACTGCTCTTAGCCAGGACAAAGCTGCCGCACTCCTGGGAGTAATTGCCAGGCTGGTCTGTCACGTTGACACTGAAAATGTCGTCGGCCATGAAGTGGAACACATCCATGTGGCACATGTACTTTGCGTGCGTGGCGTTGTGGGTGGACCGCTGGAGGCTGCAGGAGGTGACTTCATCCTCCAGTTCTCCATATGGGTCTTGCCTTCAAGGACAGAGCAGCCAGTCACGGCTGGAGGCCAGTGGGGCTCAGCGCACACGGCCAGGGCAGAAACCCAGAATCTCGGGGCTGGGAGGAATTGGAGGTGAGACTGGGAGGCTGGAGGCGGGGGTCACTCGGTCTACCAGCACTTTTCCAGGGAAGGTATTCCCCTCTGCCCCCCGAAGCATCCCTGATGGGTTGCGTCCAGGCTTGGCTTGCATGCCTCCAAGGAACCGGGAACTCACTACCTCACATAAGATAAAAACTCTCAACTTTGGAAATTTGGGCCATTCTTGCCTAGACTGAGCCTAAATCTGTCCTTGTCAATTCCATCAACTGGATCACTGTCCTGTAGGAAGGATGCTAAGCATTTCAGGTCTCCTTCCTCCCTCCTTCCATCCAACATCCAATGAATACCTAGTGGAGTACCTGGGTTGAAGGCCAAGATGAGAGCCAAATGAACCTCATCCCCTGCACCACGTGAAATTCTAGGGAGGCTGTTGGTATGGGGTTGGGGCAATGCTCTGGCCTTTTCATTCCCACTGGGTGTTAAGTGATGGGTTTTGAAGTATGGATAGGAGTTCAGCAAGTATTTATTTCTCTACCTACACTTTCAGACTCTCAACATGACTACCCTCCAAGGCCAATATGGACATGTAGACTCTGTTCTCTGCTAAATATTTGTTAGAACAGAAACTTCCGCTCAATCAATGCAAGCCTCTTGCATAGGAGCCAAGGGGCCCTTTAAAAACTCTGCGTCACTCCCACGCCTAAAACCCTCCAGTGACTGCTCACCACCCACAGTGAAATCTGCCCTCAGCCTTCCTCTCACCTTCTTTGCTTGTTATTCCCTCCCACACTGACTCACTCCACTCTGGCCACACTGACTTCCTCGATATTCCTCAAACTCATCAGCAGTTCCCTTCCCCGCCCCCAGGGACTTCGCACAGGCAGTGCCCTCTGCCTGGAATGCTCTGCCCCAGCTCACTGGCTGCCTCCTTCTCATCCAGAGAGGCCTGCCCTGACCACCCGCCCCCGTGTCACTTGCTCAGGACCCCGTGGCCCATGTTCCTGTTCTTTTTTTTTTTTTTTCATGTTCCTGTTCTTTATAGCACTCATCGTCATCAGAAAGGATCTTGATGGCTGCTTATGTGTCTATTATCTGTCTCCCCAGGCACCCCCCACTGTAGAGCTCCTGGGACCTCACTGGTCTGCCCCCAGTGCCAGCAGGTGTCTAGCAGGGGGTCAATAACCATGTTCCGAATGAATGTATGAATGAACTAGTGATGAGAGAAGAAAGCCAGCTATCCTTTATCCTGAGCAGCCTCAGTGAATAAAGGTTCTCTCCTTGGTTAAGTTCTGTGCAGGCTCCTCTGAGCACTCTCCTAGACGAGGCCCTGACCTTTGGGCTTCCGGGTCATCTCTGCACTAATTTTGACAAGACTCCTGCTAAGTCGTTAGCCAGAGTCCCCTGCCCTGGATGTGTGAGGAGGCTCCTCGCCCTCCACCTCATCCCCCGATGACGTCTGACCAACCTGGGCTGCCGTCAGCAAGAACTGGAGCACCTGGGTGGCCCAGTGGCTGAGCATCAGCCTTTTGCTCAGGTTGTGATCCCAGGGTCCTGGGATCAAGTCCTGCATCCGGGTCCCCATAGGGACCTGCTTCTCCCTCTGCCTATGTCTCTGCCTCTCTTTCTGTGTCTCTCATGAATAAATAAATAAATCTTAAAAAAAAACACTGTGACATGTAGCCAGACCCCCCCCTTCCCCTTGACGTGTCCTCTTGGTAACTCCCATCCACTGACCCCACCCTCCCCCTTGGCTCTACATCCCCCCTTTTTCTTGGTCATATTTGAGGTTGAGCCCAATCTCTCCCCTGACTGCAAAGCCCCATGCAGTGGGCCTTGTGCCCCTGGCAGTGGTCTTGAGTAAAGCCTCACGTCCCTGTTCTTTAACAATGGACTAAAAGGGGCCTGTGGATTTTGGAATCAGGCTGCCTGTGTTTCAATCCAGTTCCACCATTCACTGGCTGTGTGAGCTTGGGCGAGTGGCACAACCTCTCTGAACCCCAATGTCCCCATTTGTAAAATGACAGTAATAATTGTGAGGAAGGGAAGTGATCATTCCTAGGAAGCACATAGCAAGGCGCCTGGGATGTACTGAATGCTCAAAAAACAAATCATACGGGAAGGAGTCTGGCTGTCCATGGGTCTCAAAACCACAGGTAGGGCTGGGGCACCTGGTTGGCTCAGTCGGTTTCAGATCGGGTCATGATCTCAGAGTCGTGGGATCGAGCCCCGTGTTGGGCTCCACACTCAGCACAGAGTCTGCTTGGCTCCTTCTGCCCCTGTCCCCCCTAACCCTTCTCTAAAATGAATAAATCAATCTTAAAAAAAAAAAAAAAAAGCCACAGTTAGGGCTATGTGGGCAGGAGAGTATGGCCTTTGGAGCTGACAGAACTGCCCCGTGGCCTCTCAGCTGATGCTCTAGACAAGGGCCGTGAGCCGGGGCGGGGAGGGGGGTGTAAGACGGGCAGGGCAAGTCCAGCTCACAGCCTCTCCTGGGGCAAAACCAAATGCTGATGGTGAACAAGCCTGAGAACCCTCAGGAAGTGGCAGCTATTATGTTTATTGCTAAACTGTCTGCCGGGCACCTCGAAGGTCCAACGCGGTCTGTGGCCTTCTGTGGTTGGTCCTGCTTTGCCCCAGCCCCCCAGCGGCCACCCTGAGCAGCATCCCAGGGCTGGTGAGGGCCAGCCACTTACCAGGTGAGGGTGAGGTTGCTGGGGTGGACGGTCCCTGTCTCCAGGGTGCAGGTGACTGTCTGGAAGTAATCGGTGTAGCAGACGAGGTCTAGGCAACCCCAGGCTGGAAGATGAGGGGAGAGAGAGGCCGTGGTGGGGGGCTGGCCAGAGGCTTCGTGATGCCTCACCCCTTCCCCTCCTCGGGGGCTGGAGGGTGAGAGGAGGCAGGGGTTCCAGGGCCAGGCCGAGTTTGGCAACCCAGGGGCAGCTAAGATGTGGGCTCGGGGAAGGGTGTCCCTGCCACCTGGGAATTCCTGGTGTGACCCCCATGTTTCAAGGCTGGCTACAGAGACAGGACACTATGAATGTGAAATCTAAGGAACTAAGTGGGTCCCCACCTCAGCACTCTCCCCCCACCAAAGCCAGCATGTGACCACCAGCTCTGCGTCCCTCCTGACCAGTGTCCCCCTTGGTGGCAGGTCCTGAACTCCCCAGCTGCAGGGCGAATCTGCACCCCCCCCCCAGGGATTCAAGAAGCCATCAGAGGCACCGCTGAAAATGCCCCAAGCCCTGACAAGGCTGGGGCCCTCTGCTTCACAGCAGCTGGCCGAGCCAGGACACGGACCTCAGGGAGGCCAGAAGTGCATGGAGGGAGTAAGAAAACATCCCCAAACCAAGAAGCCCTCTAAAACTTTTGCTGAAAAATCTGTATTAGTGTACTGGCCAGCACCACTACCGCCAGGTGACACCGGGAGTGCTCACTCAGGCCATTATGTTGGGAGACTTAATGCCCTCCCACCCTCAACATTAATGCTTTCTGTTGTTCTAGAAGTAGGGGGTGCAACCATAAATCTAAGTTTGTGTCAATGTTCGACAAAATAAGTTTAACAAGTTTTAGCTTCATTTTGTTCTGTAAGATCAGGTACCAACGCTGAGATTTCTCCCCCACTCCCCTTCAACTATTTACCAGAAATCTGTTCCCCTTTTTAAGTGAAGTCATCCTTAGTGGCTTTTTCCTATTTTCTCCTGACTAATGAAGATCCAAGCGGTGGTGCTGTGTTCCCTTCCTGTGCCTCACTTTAGGTCAGAAGCTGGATTCAGAACCAAGAGGACCATTGCTGGAAATGTCCTTAGCCGGCTGCCGCCACCGTTTTATAGACAAGAACCTGGAGGCTCTGAGCCTGGGCCACACCTCCGGTCACTCTGGGGCTGGGCTCCTGAGACTCTCACCCAGGAAAGGAAAATCTCAGCTGTGCTACTCGTTGACATCCGTGCGCACAGCAAACACCACTAATCCATCACGGCACTCCCTCCTTTGGGGGACCCTCAGAATCCTCCTCAACACAGGTCTCCCTGCAGCCACCACCAAGGAATCTGAGTTGTGGCAATGAGTCCTGCGCTAGGAGGAGGCTTCCCCCGGGGGGAACTGGTCTCCCTGGAGGGAGATACACAGGTGACAGCATGCAGGTGGGGACCCTGCACAGGGCGCTCCCTCAATACCAGCGGCAGCGCAAGGTGGCTAAGCCGGGGGGATGAAGCAGGTTTGGGATTCCAGCTCCGCCACTGCCTGGCCGTGGGTCCGTGGCCTGTCCCTTACCCTTCCTGAGCCGTGGTGTCCTCAAGTGAGCACCCGGTGTCACTGCGGCACGGGCCACACGGGGCCATGGGGGGCGCGGAGTGAGTGATGCTCAGCGCCCAGTGCAGCAGGGGCTTGTTGTCTGTGCCCGCGGGGGTGGCGCCCTGGAGGGTGACCCAGGACCGAGTGCTGGCCGCGCAGAAGGGGAAAATAAAAGAGCCAGACATCTGCTTCCTGAAGAAGCTATTTGAGGCTCTGGGCCTTTCGGTAAAAACCAGAGAGAACTGCAGAGTCAGCAGAGCAGCGGCCGAGGGACCCCTGCTCCCAGTGCAACCCCCATGAGCTTGTGTGCTGCGTCCGGCCTCCTCCGGGAAGGCTTCCCAGGCCTCTGAGCCCTGGCTGGGCACCCTAGTCCAATGCCTGGCCTTTCCCAGCTGGGGCTTCTAACTTCATCCTCTGGTGCCCTGGGGGTGCCTTCCAAGGTTTGGCTACTTTTGTCTCCCGCTCCCCCACCCCCTCCCCCCCCCCAGGGCCTGCTGGGGATTCTGTGATTGTTGACAAACATCTCCTAGGAGAGTCATTGCACAAAGAGAAATTGAGGTTAGACCAAAGGCAGGACTTCCTCCCTCTGAGGGCTGGGAGCCAGGCCAGGCCGAGAGCTGTGGAAATGGAGGTTCCAGTCTCGTCCCCGCAGTGAGTGAGCCGTGAAGCCCCCAGCTCGTGGTCTGGTCCACGTGGGACTCACATGAGCCACTGATGGCTAACGGGGCTCCCGGGTGGGACGGGTTCTAGTTGATGGGGCACTGGCCAGTCCAGCCCACGTGCACAGAGGCTGCAGCCCCCCGCCCTGCGGGCCCTGGCCCTGACCCAGAGCCTGCAGGCCAGCCTGGCCTCCTCCCCGCCCGCAGACCTGGGGCAGCTACTCACCTCCCTGGAGCATCAGCAGGAACAGAGCGGCCGCCCCGCCACACAGCATGCTGACTCTCGGGTCCTGGAAGAGACGCGCAGGGAGAGGGGAGACCCGGGCCTCCGAACAGCCTCCCCTCTGGTCCTCTCCCTCCCTTGGAAGACTTGCCTCAAATTCTTGGAAAAACAAGAGTTGGAGCCCTTGGATGCTCCCAAGGATTCCTGCCCCTTAGAAATGGCTGATTTTCCCCTGGACCCTGTTTCTCCCACCTTCTTCCTGTCTCCTAACACAGTCCCAAATAAGAGGTGAATTTGTTTGTTTATTTATTCATGAGAGACACAGAAAGAGAAGCAGAGACACAGGCAGAGGGAGAAGAAGGCTCCCTGCGGGGGAGCCTGATGTGGGACTTGATCCCGGGACCCTGGGATCACGCCCTGAGCTGAAGGCAGTAGCTCAACCACTGAGCCACCAGGTGGCCTGAGAGGTGAGTTTAAAGAGGGAGGAGCTAGCTGCTCTCCTGTCCCTGGAAGCCTGTGGATGTAGAGCTGTGCATGAGACGAAACATGGGCATTTACCCAACTGAAAAAAAAAGGAGAGAGGCAAGGAGGCAGGGAGGGGAAGCTGGTATGGAAAGTGGTATTTGAGAAGCAGAGATCTTGAGTCCTTTCCACAAAACACCTGTGTTGACGTTAGCCCGGCAGACTGGCTTCTTATTGAATAACAGATCCAAGGTTAGCCCACAATGAAGACCCCATGAATACTAAGGTTAGCCCGATATCTGGCCCAGGTTAGCGAGCGCACTGGAAAGCATATGGGGAGCCCCGGCGGGACCCCGTGGAGGCGAGCCTGACTTCCTGATCTGGATGAGATGCAGGAGAGGCCTCTTTGGAGAAGAGCACGGACCTACCAGGGAGGAACAGATGCTGGTGCCTTCGGCAAAGGTGTGACCCACCAGGCTGGCCACACCAGACTCTTGTTGGCACTTTGCCCACTGTACCCCAGTTCTGTGTCTGCTTGGGGGAGGTGCCACTTAGAGGGGGGGTATCCAACTCCCCAGGCCCAGGAGCCCCACCCTGGTTACAGACTGGCTCCTGGTTACAGGATTGGAACTGGAACTGGAGCCTAAGGGAATGACCCATGCAGGAATCAAGTCACAGGCATGGCTTCTCCCAGACACCGTCCCTGAGCCCACAGTGGGAAGACCCCCACAACATACACACACCTGGGTTCCCCCAGACCCTACTGTGGCCACACTGAGAGCTCCCTCTGAGTTCCCAAACAAGTCACCAAGGAAGCAGTGGTGAAGCACACCCAGAGTTCTGATCACCAGCTGTGTTGCTCTGGGCCCATCACTTCCCCTCTCTGAGCCCCGTGGAGATGGTAAACCCTGCTTCCCAGATTTTTGTGAGAGTTCAAGGAAGCATTTTGCAGAAAACCCTGAGCATAGCCCCTGACACATAAACACTCAACAAAGAGCTGTGATGGATAGAGAATTTAGAGCACCAGAAATAGAGGGGCCCCAGAATCATCTAGCCAAGAGGTCCCTAAATTTCTCACTTCCAAAATGTAGGCCATATTTGTAGATCATGGTGTACTATTATTTATTTAATGTTTTCTATAAATAAGCTCATTAAAAAAACCTACCTCTGGGGCAGCCTGGGTGGCTCACCAGTTTAGCGCAGCCTTTGGCCCAGGGCCTGATCCTGGAGACCCAGGATCGAGTCCCACATCGGGCTCCCTGCATGGAGCCTGCGTCTCCCTCTGCCTATGTCCCTCCCTCTCTCTCTCTCTCTCTCTCTCTCTCTCTCTCTCTGTGTGTGTGTGTGTGTATCTCTCATAAATAAATGAATAAAATCTTTAAAAAAAATAAAAAGATCTAACTCCACTCTCATTCCAAGCAATAGTATCTATACTGTGTATTTTTTTCCCAATACACCTTAAAATGAGTAACATCACTACTAAAATAATGTTGGGGCAAAAACCTTTTAAATTGACTTTAAGGAACACTGATCTTGCCTGGCCTCAGCCCTGGAGGAGCCCTGTTATCACACTTCGAGGATTCACTTCCTGTCACAAGAGGTGGGGTTCATATCTGCCCCTCACTGGCATGTCCACACCTCTGCCCCCAGCCCCAGTACAAGGCCTGGCATAGCTCTATCTGTGTCACTCCCCCGAAGCTCCATCTGGACCACAGGATAAAGCACCACCTCCCTTGCCCAGATTCAAAGCTCTCCACCCCTCCAAACTCCTCAGCTCTGCACAGATGACACGCAGGTGCCTGATGATAGAAGGGATGCAACTGCTACTTCTGTCTGCCTGGCACCTCTTCCTCTCTTATGAAGAGCTTCTCCAACTGGAGCTGTCCCTGTGTGGTCTGTGTGGAGAGGACTAGAACCGCAGTTCCACAGGTGGGCACCTGACTCAGCCTTGGCCAAGACAGCACCCCACCAGCCTGGCCACATGGAATGGATCAGGGATGGACATCAACACAAGCAAAGTGAGTGAGAGCAGTCTGGGGATTTTCCCTAAAACTCCAGTAAAGAGGGACTTTTTTGGCTGCCTGCTGGAAGCTAGTAGCCATCTTTGTCACCATTTAGGGAGAGCCTGCCTGAGATTTTCTCGAAAGTTGAAAAATACAGACCCAGAATCCCCATGGCATTATTCGAGGACCTGGATCCAGCCGTATCTGATGTCCACACCTGGACGTTTCATTTACATGAGCCAAAAACCAAAACTAAAACAAACACCCACTTTATTTTGCTCAACCATGTGAACTACGTTTCTGTTGCTTGCCATCAAAGATACCTGATACAGTGGAATGGAGCCAAGGGCCCAGAATTGGAAGCCAGAGTAACTTGGAGCAATAATAGCTTTTTTTTTCTGGTATTTCCTCTCTCTGACATTGGTTATCACTTCTAAAATGGGGACAGTCCTGCCCACTGCACCTGTCAGTTATGAAGGGTCAGTGGAAAGCAGATGTGACAGTGCTCTGCGAACCGGAAAGTGCTATACGAGGGTGCTGGGTTCTTGCAGTTACTGGCCAGCTGCTCTGAATTACTCAGCATCCCCTTAGCACCTGAGGCCCTGTCATGCCTCTCTGCCTTTGCATGAGGCAAATTCTTGTGCTGAGTCTTCCCCTTGAACACCTTCCCCCCTCCCATCCCTCTTAATCAGTCTTCACAATCTCTTGCTCTACCCTTGCATCCATGAAGCCACGGTGGAGTGTTCCAGAATTCCTGCCACTTACTGCCTTCAAGGTTTTTACTCATGCTATTATCTACTTGCTATTTATCGTTACCTTGCCTCCCAGGTTTGCTCCCATAAACATGTCTCAAAAGAAAAGATACAACCAACAGGGAACTAGTATGAAACAGAAAGACTGTGTACATCACAATGGTTAATTGTAGACTCGGGGCCAACCTGCCTCAGCTCAAATCCCGACACTGCCATTTCCAGGCTGTGTGACCTCAGGGAAATTTACTTAAACTTCCTGGGCCTCAGAGTCCCCTTCTGTAAAATGGACGTACTAGTAATAGTGCCCACCTCAGGGGGTCTTTGGGAAAAGTAAATTAGTCAGTATGTGTAAAGCACTGAGAAAAGTGCCCAACATAATTGTAGATGTTATGTGTTTCTTAAACAAAAACGATTGGTTAACTGTAAAATGAAATAAAAGGCAACAGAAGACAATAATCGAATTTGAATAAGATGCTATCTCCCACGTACAACTGGGAAGTTGGCAAATCCAGTTTGCCTTTCTTTAAAAGGGGGATTAAAGAGTATCAAGTGTTTAAGGCAAATGAATACCAAACTGAGATTCTCACTGGCATTAGAGGATTGAAAGAAGGTTGAAAAAGGTCGAACTCTTTCATTAGGGGGTGCAGAGATATTTAACACTGTCTAAAATAAGCCACTCAATTCAGGGAACAGCACCCTTGAATGGTAAAGACACCGAGCCGGAACTCCTCCCCGTCCCATTGCTCTCCCTGCCCTGAATCTGTCCCTTTGTGGGTCTTCACATTACGGCTGATTCCTGAGGGCAACAGCACTTTCTCCCCAGGTGCACACCAAACCACCAGATGTTTTTTCTGAGTGAAGGGCAGGGTAATTTTCCTAAGGGCCTACCTGCTATGGGACCTCCTGTGGCAGCACCTACCTCTACAATCTCCTACAGAGGAGTGAAGAGCACCTGGCTTAGAGTCTTCCTGGTCCCAGTTGTGTATCCCTGGGCAAGTTCCTAACACTTCTGGTTCTCTATGTTCTCATCTATATAATGGGGGTCATGATTCTTTGCTGCAGATTTGTTAGAAGCACCAAATACATCATTGTATGTAAAGCGCTCCAACACAGTCCTGGATGGAATGGAGCTGTCCAGAGGTATTTATCTGCCAGGCTCCGGTGCCAAGGAATGATCTTAGGTGTTGCGGTAGTTCAGACTAAAAGCCAAATTTCAGGAGATTCTTGGGAAGTGAAGAAGCTTGGAGCTCTGAAGTCAGATTAAAGTGGGTGATATGTAGAACATAAAGTACTTAACTCACAGCCAACAAAGAAATGCAAATTAAAACCACAATGACATGCCATTTTAATTTTACTCGATTGGCAAAAACTAAAAGTCTGACAATATCACATGTTGCTGAAGACATAATGTAATGGGAACTCTCATTCATGGCTGATGGAAATGTAAATTAGTGGTCTGGGAAATAGTTTGACATGGTCTAATAAATTTGAGCAGGTGCTTGTATTAAGACGTAGCCATTTTACTCCTACATACACTACTGATGAAACTCTGGCATGTATGTACAAGAAGCATACACAGCATTGATTTTAATAGTAAAAATTGGAAACAACCTAAATATCCATCAACAAGAGAATGGAAAGATCAATTGTGATGTAATCACTCAATGTGAAAATGAATCATAGTTTCACACAGCAAAGCAAATGACTCTCACAAACAAAATAGTGAAAATAAAATAAGAATACATGCATAGTAATACCATCTATGTCACACTTAACACTGTGTAAAACAGCTCTAGATATTGTTTAGGTGAACATACATGTGTCCTGGAAATACAGAGAAACTTAAAGGGATGATAAAAAATATCGAACTTTGAATAGAGTAGAAAAGGAGGGGATGTGTCAGGTGTTTCAACAGTTTGGTGAAACTGAGCAAAGCTACCATGGGTGTTGATTATATTATTCAAAATATAATAATATATATTTAAATATTTTTTATATGACCAAACTATTTCATAAGATTTTAAATGTCAATTAATCTTATGTTTGTAAAATAAAATGTGAAGGGGGATTTCCACCTCTGGCTATGGTGCAGTAGCTGGTATCAGACTGAAACCCCTACTAGTAGTTGAAAACTACTAAGTAGGGAAAAAAAAACAGAGGGTATGAGAGAGCAATAAAGTTAGATAGTACTTTAGAAGCCAAGGTTCCAGAGAAAAGAAAATGTACTGAAATTCTGCATGCAATTTCCCCTCAAATCATGTGTCAAGTCATTGCAAACGAGTCCCATACCAAGAAACCTAGCAGAAAGAATCTGGCAATGGGCTTAAAAACTAAAGAGATTTTGGTTGTTTCACAGCAGTGAGGGAAGAATCAGAGTTCAAGCCCTGGCAAGAAAAATAGGCCCTGGTAAATACCCAAGTATTTAGGAAAGGATGTACCTTGGGAATAAGGAAAAATCAGAAACATTTTAGCCATAAATGCATCAAGATGATCTGCCTATTTGCTATATGTTTGCTAAAAGAAAATCAGAACCTATCTGGAAAAAGTTAGCTTCACCCGGGCTTCTATATTTTTCATGCACAATGTTGAGCATTCAATTAAATTGACAAGGCACACCAGAAAACAGAACCTAATGACCAAAAATCAAGAGTAAAATAGACACATGGGTGATTCAGAAAGTGGTGTTACGTAACATGATTTAAAAATACTCAGATGACTATGTTGAAGAATTCCACCAGAAGTATGGAATCTATTTAAAAGTAGAAACTCTAAAACTAAAAAATTCAATAATCGAAGTATGTAAGAAATGAATGGATTTAGCAATGGATTTGTAACATTAAAAGAGAGGATTGCTGAGCTGGAATAGAAAATACTCAGATTAAAGCATACAAAGGAAAAAAAATGTTTAAAAATGCAGAAAAGAGGGACACCTGGGTGGCTCAGTGGTTGAGCACCTGCCTTCAGCTCAGGGTATGATCCTGGAGTGCCAGGATCAAGTCCCCCACCAGGCTCCCCACAGGGAACCTGCTTCTCCCTCTGCCTATATCTCTACCTTTCTCTGTGTGTCTCTCATAAATAAATAAATAAATAAATAAATAAATAAATAAATAAATAAAATCTTATAAAAATATAAAGAAATAAAAATACAGAAAAGAGCAATATATATATATATATATATATATATATATATATATATATTAGGACATAGGGGAGAGAGATCAATTCAAAAGCAATAACAGAAGTATTGCTTAAGAATTTTTCAAAACCAGAAAAATATATTAATCCACAGATTTAAGAAGTCCTACAAACCTAAGAAAGACAAATACAACAAAAAGCAATGCACACACCTACACACATCATAGAAAAACTATTTTAAAAATTAAAGTAAGATTATACTTAAAAGCCAACTTAGAATTTTATATCCAGAAAAAATATCCCTCAAAAAATAAGGCAAACTCAATATGAAAACAGATCTACTAAAATTCCACAGTTAACATTATACACAGAAAGATTTTCCTTTAAGATCATAAACAAGACAAAGATGTCCACTCTCATTTTTATTAAACATTGTACTAGAGGTTCTAGCCAAGACAATTCATCAAGAAAAAGAAATAAAAGTCATCCTGATTGGAAAGGAAGAAGTAAAGCATTTCTGTTCGCAGATGATATGATCTTGTATATACGTTCTAAAGAATCCACACCAAAAAGCCAAACTGAAACAAAACAAACAAACAAACAAACAAACAAAAACTATTAGGCCTAATAAGTGAGTTTAGCAAGGTTGTAGGGTGCAAGATGAATACGCAAAATCAATTGTATCTTTGTACAATAATGAACAGTCTGAATGTGTAATTAAGAAAGTAATTTCTTTTACCATAATATCAAAAAGAATAAAATAAATAAAATAGAATAATAAAATAAAATAGAAATTTAACAAAAGTGTAAGACACACACACTGAAAATTACTAAACATTATTGAAAGAATGATAGAAGGCCCAAATAAATGGAAGCCTATCCCATGGGTTCATGGATTGGAAGACCCAATATTGTTGTCTTCCCCAAATGATCTACAGATTCAAAGTAATCCCTATCAAAAGGCCAGCTGGCTCTTTTCCAGAAGTTAAAAAGCTGATCCTAAAATTCAAATGGAGATGTAAGAGGCCAGAATAGACAAGTATCTTGAAAAAGAAGAACAAACTTGAAGGACTCAGATTTCTCCATTTCAAAGCCTACTTCAAAGCTACACTAATCAACACAGTGTGATACTAACCTATGTATAGATCAATGGAATCAAATTCAAAGTCCAGGAAGAAACTTATACATTTATGTTAAATTGATATTTGATAAGGGTGCCAAGATAATTTGATGGAGGGGAGATTGTCTTTAAAACAAATGGTGCTGGGACAATTGGATATCCACATGAAACAGAATGGAATTGGACTCCTATCTCACACACAAAAGTTAACTCAAAATGGCTCAAAGACCTAGCTGTGAGAGGTAGAAACATTAAACTTTAAAAATAAAACACAGATCGAACTCTTTGTGACCTTACATCACACAGTAGATATCTTATATAGGACACCAAAAGCACAGGTACCAAAGAAAAATATAGATACACTGGATCTATTTCAAAATTTAAAACTTTTGTACACATCAAAAGACATTACCAAGAAAGTGAAAAGGCAATATACAGAATAAGTAAAAATATTTTAAATTGTATATTTGTAAGGGGTCTAGTATCAGAATATATGAAGAATTATTACAACTCAAGATCTAAAAGACAACCCAATTTTTAAATGTGCAAAATACTTGAATAGAAATTTCTCCAAAGAAGTTACACTAATGAATGACCAATGAACACATGGGAAGGTGCTATCATCATTACTCATAGAGAAATGCAGACAAAGATCACTTCAAACTTACTAGATGACTATTTTAAAAATGAAAAATTAAAAGTGGTTGAAAATGTAGAGTTCTGGAGTCCTTATATATTGCTGATTGGAATGTGAAATGGTGCATTTGCTATGGGAAATAGTTTTGCAGTTTCCCAAAAAGTTAATGCAGTGTTATCACATGACCAAGCAATTTGATTCATAGGTATACAGTGAAAATAATTCAAAATATATGTCCATTAAAAAAGCACCTCTGCGTGTGAAAATTCATAACAGCATTAATCATAATAGCCCCAAACTGGAAGCAGCCCAATATCCACCAATTGAAAGGACAAAACATAGAGTATCCATAGAAAAGAATATTATTCAGCCATCAGATTAGTTTAAGTACTGATATATGCTTCAACACAGATGAATCTTAAAAATTTATGCTAAGGTAAAGAAGCCAGACACAAAATCTACATATTGTATGCCTCCATTTATATGAAAATGTTCTGCAGTTAACAGTGGTGATGGTTGCACAACTTTGTAAATATACTAAAAACCACTTAGCTGTATACTTTTAAAAGGTGAATTGGATGGTATGTAAATTAGATCTTAATTATAATTTTTAAAGTAAAAGCAAAATAAGGATATTTTTCAAAAAGAAAAGAAAAGAGAAGAAAAAACCTGAGAGAATTTGTTACTAGACTACATCAAAAGATATATTAAAGTGAGTCTTTTGGGCAAAAGAAAAAGAACACCAGATGAGAAGCAAGGTAATATAGGAAGGAATAAAAAGCAATAGAGAATATTATAAATGTAAAATAATAATAATTGCTTAAAATAATAATAAGGATGATGTCTTATGAAATTTAAAGCATATGCAAAATTAAAATACCTTACCATGACACCCCAAAAGTAAAAAGGAATGAATAAAGTTAAAGGTCACTGTATTGTCTGGGAAATTATAAATATAAGGTAGACTCAATATAAGTCTACCAATATAGGATAGACTAAAAAAAAATTAAGTATGCACATTGTATGAGGTCCCTGGGTGGCTCAGCGGTTTAGTGCCTGCCTTCAGCCCAGGGCGTGATCCTGTAGTCCTGGGATCGAGTTCCACATCAGGCTCCCTGCATGGAGTCTGCTTCTCCCTCTGCCTATATCTCTGCTTCTCTCTCTCTCTCTCACTCTCTCTCTCTTTGTGTTTCTCATGAATAAATAAATAAAATCTTTTAAAAAAGTATCCATATTGTAATCTCAAGGAAAGCGCTAAAAGAATTAAAAAAGAAAATATAACAGATAGGAAACAGAATGATAATTTTTAAAATTTTACTCTTCAAAAAAGGAAACAAGAAAAAAGAAAGAAATAATAGACAAAAGGAAAACAAATAGTAAGATGGTAGACTTAACCTCAAACACATCAGTACTTTTGTCAAATGTAAGTGAACTAAACACTGGAATAAAAGACTTAGCTTTGTATCACCAAAACTTGACATTAAAAGAAAGTAAAATTAGAGATCAATCTCTCCCATAAATATACATACAAAGATCCTAAACAAAATATTAACAAATCAAATGTAATAATATATACAAAAGTAGATAGACATCATTATCACATGAGGTTTATTTCAGGAATACAGGGTTAGGATGGCATTTGTAATCAGTAATCTATTTCATCACATTAACAAATTAAAAAAGAAACTTATATGATAATTTAATAGGTTCAGAAAACACATTTCATAAACTGTAACTCCCATTCACAATCTTTAAAACACTCTCAGAAAACCAGAAATAGAAGGAATCTTCTTTGATCTGATAAAAAGCACACACATACACACGCACACAATATGCACAATTAACATTATCCATAATGGTCAAATACTGAATGCTACAGCAACACTATTATCCTGAAGGCAGGAAAAAGACAAGAATGTCTTATACTGGAGGTCTTAGTCAATGCAATAAGGCAAGAAAAACAAATAAATTTATAAAGATTAGAAAATTATAAGGATTGGAATGATATAAGGATTGAGCACCTAGAAAATTCCAGAAACTTAACAAACTATTAGAATAATAATTGTTAAGCAAGGACGCTGAATACGAGACCAATATAAAAAGTCTATTGTATTTCTGAAGATCAACAAAATTGACAAACCCTCAGCTAGACTAAAAAAATAAGAGAAGATTCAAATAATCAAAGTCAGAAAAGAGAAGACACAACTGATGCCACAGAAATAAAGTGATTATAAAGAATAATTATACATCAACAAACTCAATAATGGAGAAGAAATGGATAAATCTCTAGAAACATATGACCTAACAACACTGATTTTGAAGAAATAGAAAATCTGAACATATTTATAGTGAGCAAATTGATTCGATAAGACCAGATGACTTCACTGGTGAATTCTACCAAATGTTTAAAGATGAATTAATGCCAATCCTCCTCAAACTCTTCTAGAAAAGCTGAAGATAAGAGAACATTTCCAAACTCATTTTATGAGGGCACCATTACCCTGATACCAAAACCAGACAACGAAAACTCCAAACCAATATTCCTGGTGAGTACTGATGCAAAAATCCTTGACAAGACACTAATAAACTGAATCCAACAGCACATTAAAATGATTATACACCATGACCAAGTGGGATTTGTCCCTGGGATACAAGGATGGTTCAGTATCCAAAAATATACCACATCAACAGACCAAAGACACACACACACACACACACACACACACACACACACAAATCATGTGATCCTTTCAATGGATGCAGAAAAGGCACTTGACAAAATTCAACATCTTTTCATGATAAAGACATTTAGCAAACTAGAAATAGAAGGAAATCACCTCAACACAATAAAGATCATATATAAAAGCCTACAGCTAACCTCTTACTCATTGGTAAGAAACAGATAGCTTTTCTTTAAGATCAGGAATGAAGCAAAAGTGCCCACTCCCACCACTTCTATCTAACATAGTACTATACATCCTAGTCATAGAAATTAGGCAATAAAAAAATTAGTAAAAGGCAGTCAAATTGGAAAGGAAGAAGTAATATTATCTCTGTTCAAAGCTGACATGATTTTTTTTTAAATTATTTATTTATTTATGATAGTCACAGAGAGAGAGAGAGAGAGAGAGAGAGGCAGAGACACAGGCAGAGGGAGAAGCAGGCTCCATGCACCGGGAGCCCGACGTGGGATTCGATCCCGGGTCTCCAGGATCACGCCCTGGGCCAAAGGCAGGCGCTAAACCGCTGCGCCACCCAGGGATCCCGCTGACATGATTTTATATAGAGAAAACCCTAAAGATTACATACACACACACACACACACACACAACTATTAGGCTAATAAACTCAGCAAAGTAGAATGATATAAAATCAACAAAATTAGTTGCATTTTTACATGTTAACAATGAACAATTCCAAAGGGAATTAAAATAATATCATTTATAATAGCATCACAAAGAATAAAATACTTAGGAATAAACTTAACCAAGGAAATGAAAGACTTACACTCTGAAAACTACAAAACATTGCTAAAAGAAATTAAAAGAAGGCACAAGTAAATGGAAAGACATCCCATGTTCATGAATTGGAACACTTAATATTATTAAGATGTAAAAAGCAATCTGCACATTCAATGTAGTCTCTGTCAGGATCTCAATGGCATTTTGTTTTTGCAGAAATAGGAGAAAACCATACTAAAATTCATATGGAATCTCAAAGGACTCTGAATAACCAAAGAAATCTTTGGCAATGAGAAACAAAGCTACAAGCCTCACATTTCCTAATTTCAAGACACATTATCCTGCTACAGTAATCACAGTAGGCATTGACATAAAGACATATAGATATTGGCACAAAGACAGACAGAGTGGGTATTGGCATAAAAACAGGCATAGAGACCAATGGAACAAAATAGAGAGCCCAGTAATAAATCTTTGCATACTTGGTTAGTGAAGAAAGGACAGTCTCTTCAACAGATGGTGTTGGGACACCTGGATATGAACATGCAAAAAAGTGGGCATGGACTCTTACATCATACACAAAAATTAACTTAAAATGGATTCAAGATGTAAATATAAGACTTGAAACTATAAGACTTCTAGAAGAAAACATAAGGGAAAAGTTCAGAACATTGGGCTTGGCAATTCTTTCTTGGATATGACACCAAAAGCACAGACAATAAAGCAACCATCGACAGAGTTACATTAAGACCCTCTGCACAGCATAGGAACCAATCAATAGGGTAAAAGACAACCTACAAAATGATAGGAAATCTTTGCAAACCTATACTGAATATATTCAGTAGATATGAAGAACTCCTGCAATTCTGTAACAAAATGAAACAAATAGCAATAGAGTATAACAAAAAAAAACAACAACAATAGAATGTAACAAATTCTTCAGTTGACTGAAGAATAGGTAAAGGAGAGCCCAGCTGTCCATGGACAAATGAGTAGATGAAGAAGATGTGATTTATATATATATGTATATTTCATTCCTTTTGATGGGTGAGTAATATTCCATGATGTGGATGGACTGGAGGGTATTAGGCTCAACAAAGTAAGTCAATCAGAAAGAAAATTATCATTATGATTTTACTCATATGTGGAATTTAAGAAACAAAACAGTTGAACATAGAGAAAGGGAAGGAAAAATAAAATAAGACAAAATCAGAGAGAGACAAACCACAAGAGGCTCTGAACTATAGGAAACAAACTGAGGGTTACTGGAACAGAGGTAGGTTGGGGGAGGGGTAATTGGGTGATGGGCATTAAGGAGAGCACTTGATAAAATGAGCACTGGGTGTTATATGCAACTGATAAATCACTAAACTCTACCCCTGAAACTAATAATATACTATGTGTTAATTAATTGACTAAATTAAAATTAAAATAAATAGATTAAAAAATAGGTAAAGGTCTTGAAAGCGGCCAATAAGTATGTGAAAAGACACTCAACATCACTAATCATTAGGAAAATGCAAATCAAAACCACAATGAGCTATTACTTCACACCTATGAGGATAGATATTGTATTGGTGAGAATGTAGAAAAACTGTACCCACTATACACTATTTGTGGAATTACTAAATGGTGCAGACACAATAGGAGACAGTATAAAGCTTCCTCAAAAAAATGAAAAGAGGGCAGCCCGGGTGGCTCAGCAGTTTAACGCCGCCTTTGGCCCAGGGTGTGTTCCTGGAGACCGGGGATCGAGTCCCACATCGGGCTCCTGGCATGGAGCCTGCTTCTCCCTCTGCCTGTGTCTCTGTCCCTCTCTCTCTCCCTGTGTGTCTCATGGATAAATAAATAAAATCTTTAAACAAAAAAGTAAAAAGAGAACTACCATGTTATCCAGGGATGCTAGATGTTGGGTAGATATCCAAGAGAATTGAAAACAGGATCTCAAAGATATTTGCACACCAGTGTTCACTGCAGCATGTCACCACTGTCGAGATTGTAAGCAACCTACACTCACCAGCCGATGAATGAATAAAGAAAATCCGGCACATACATACAGTAGAATGTTATTTAGCCTTAAAAAGAAAGAATGCTACAACATGAATGAACTTCGAGGACTTTATGCTAAGTGAAATAAGCCAATCACTAAAAGACAAATGCTGTATGATTCCACTTACATGACATATCTGAAGTCATCAAACTCACAGAAACAGAAAGTAGAATGGTGGTTTTTCAGAGGATAGAGGGAGGGGGTAATGAGTTGTTCAATGGGTATGAAATTTCAGTTGTGAAAGTTTCAGAGATCGGCAGTACAACAACATGCACATGCTTAACAATACTGTACTGTTCTACATTGTCCTTAGGAAGCTTGTTAAGAGAAGAAAATACTATCTGCTAGTTTATGAAGTCCACAGCTCGAATGCTGTGCCTTGAACTCATGAGATTAGCAGATGAAGGGGTCTATAGACATTATAAAAGCAAAGGTTGGAAGACCCCAACTGGTAGTCAGTTGAGGTGAACTGGGTTTGGCAGCTATTTCTTCCTATATCTAGAACTTGAGCTTGAAAAGGTGTGTTAACAAAGTTAATAAACTGTGAAGAAAATCTGTTGTATTTCTATATACCAAGAACAAAGATGAAATTTTAAAAATTATACAATTTGTATTAGCATAAAAAATCAAATACTCTAAAGAACTCTAATGAAAGATGCACCTCTACACAGAAACCTACAAGATACCAGTAAGGTAAATGTTTAAAGAGACAAATAAATGGAGGAACATACATGTTCATGAATTAGAAAATTTCATATTTTAAAGATGTTTGTTCTCCCCAAATAGAACTAAAGTTTCAGTGAAATCTCAAGCTTCAAGCAAATTCCCAGCAGGATTTCCTTTGGTGGAAATTGACAAGCTAGTGTGAAGATTTATATAGAATTGCAAAGAACCGAGAAGAGTTTAGACAATCATGAAGAAGAATATGGTACTGTTGCAAGGAAAAATCAACTGGCCAATGGAAAAGAACAGAGGCCAGAAATAGACTCACGATTATAGTTACTTGATTTTCAACAAAGACACAACTGCAAAGTCATGAGGAAAGCATGATTTTTAAAAAATGACAGTAGGATAGTCATACAGGAAAAAAATAAATCTTGACCCTCCACTTCACATCACACATAAACTCCAGATATTTTGTAGACCTAGTGTCAGAAGTAAAACAATAAAACTTCTAGAAGAAAACAGAAGATAATCTTTTCACGACCTTAGGGCAGACAACACTTCCTAAACAGCGCACAGAAAGCTTGAGCTATAAAGAAAAAGACTGATAAATTGAACCTTATTAAAATTAAGAATTTTTGTTCACCAAAGATTTCATTAAGAGGATGGAAAAGAAACTGAAATGAGAAGAGATTATATCTGTATCTCTATATCTATACCTGTATGTTTCTTTTATACAATTATAAAGTTACATATAATGTAATACATGTAATATATAAAATTATAAAATAGATGCTATTTTAAAAAATATTTTATTTATTATTTATTCATGAGAGACACAGAGAGAGAGGCAGAGACACAGGCAGAGGGAGAAGCAGGCTCCCTGCGGGGAGCCCAATGTGGGACTTGATCCCAGGACCCTGGGATCACGCCCTGGGCCGAAGGCAGATGCTCAACCACTGAGCCATCCAGGTGCCCCTAAAATATGTTATGCATGTAACTCATATATATATGTAAGATATAGATATCCAGCATGTATAAAGAACTCCTACAAAACAACAATAAACAACACAATACTCAATTTTGAAAAAAAAAGGTCAAAAGGCTTATTTATTAAAGAGACATTTCACCAAAGACATCCAAATGGCCAATAAGGATAGTAAAAGGTGCTTAAAACCATGACTCATCAAGAAAAATGCAAATTTACATCTCTGTGTGATACCACAACACATCACCCCAGAAAGGCTAAGAGGAAAAAGACAATTCTGTGCTCATAAAGGACACAGAGTAATCCAAACTCTCCATCCCTGCTCAGTGTTCTGGTGTGTGTGCCATTTGGTAAAACCACTTTGGAACAATTCTGCTGAAGAGAATCCCACCTCCAGGCTGCGCATCAAAAAGAAACACAAACATTTGTACACAATCAGATGTGCGCCGGGGCATTCAGGGCATCATTGTTTACAACCACCCCAAACTGGAAAGAACCCAAGCTTTGGTCACCCTGGGTCTTCTTTCCCTCACTGATGATTCAGGAACAGATTGCTGAGTGTGTGGCGGGTCAGCCGGCACCTCCAGTGGGGCTGGGGCTGGGGCGGGGACTGGGGCTTGAAAGTGAAAGGTAAGGGAGGAGTGCGGTAAGAGCAGAATGGCCCGTTTCCCATAGGGACCCAAAAGAAATGAGGTGGGTGAAGAGGGACTCCCCAGCCGTGCCAGAAACAAGAGCCAACAGGTCGCCAGAAGGGGAAGTGTCAAGACTGAGGGACTTCCCGAAAGGGAACACAGGAGAAGGGGCTCCCAGTTCATCCCTGGTCTTTAAGGACTTCTGTCCACCTGCCCTCCTGCCGGCCTCTCCCCAGCGTCCAGCTGGGCCACCTCTGCCCAGTCTGTGCTGCAGCTGTGGCTTCCCGTGGCCCCCCAGAAAAGACCCCAAAGTCCTTGCCCGGTATTCAAGACATTTCAGGATCTGCTCCCCAGCACTCCCTCTGGCCCCTGGTACCCATCGTGGGCTCCAGGTAGACCAGGTTCCCGACAGCTTCCCCAGCGTCCCCCGTTCACCCCGCTTCCACACCTTAGCACGTGCTCTTTCAGCCACCAGAAGTCGCCACGGTCCGTGGCGGCCTGTCAGCCTCCCACTCGTGAATTAGAAAAATTCAGGTTTGAAATCCAGTTCAAATGTGGCCTCCTCTGTCAATCTTCAAACCTCTCCAAAGCGCATGAGTCACTCTTTCCTCCGGGGTCCATCCCTCCACCAGAGCACACACTGCTCAGGGTGCTTTCAGTGACATTTTGAGCAACAGTCCGGCGGGGACCGTGTGTGTCTTGGTTACCGCTGAATCGCCAGCGGTTATAACCAGTGCCTGACACCCAGAGGATGCTCACCACCTTTTAAAAAAAAAATTTTTTTTTTGATGCTCATCACTTTTGTTCCATGATAAAAATAGAAGGGAATACATTCTATCATAATGGGCTTTGAAGCCTACCCTCAACGTTAAAACCCACATGGACTATACACCCTAAAATTAAATGTTATTCTTTTTGACTCCTCTTTATGAAATTTGGTGAATTGAGGATCTCAATGTGCCTGACAAGGATTAAAAGCTCCAGCACTCTAAATTCACTCCAAATTCCCCCCACCCCCACCCCAGGGCCTTTGCACATGCCATTCCCTCTGTCCAGCACAGTTTTTCTCCTGCTTCTTTGCTTCCTCATCCTCCAGTTTTAACTTTTATGTCACCCCTTCAAAGGGGCCATTGTCACCGTCTCATATGGGTGTCCCCTGCTGTTCTCTGGCCCACACATCTCTTTGTTTCCTTCCTCATGGGTGTAATATTAGAATTAGTTTAGTAAGTGTTTCTGTTTTTGGGTTTATGACCTGTCTCCGTCATGGAGCATAAGCTCCCAGAAGCTGGGAAATTCTCCGTTTTGTTTACAAAAGAAAGTATCTCTAGCACGTGGAGTGGGGTCTGGAGCACAGCAGGTGCTCAACAAGTAGCTGGGGCAATGGCGAATGAACGAACAAGGTGAAGAATTGCTGTGTCCAGTCATACAAAGAGCAGACCCGCAGGCAGCCCCCCGAGAGATCTCAGTTTCCCCATCAGCTCCATCACAGCCCCCAGGAACTTCCTTCCACCCCAAGCAACACCCTTGGCTCCCAGGCTCTGAGCAGTCATGACTCCTGTCATCAGATTAGCAACAAAGAACTTTCAGAGAGGGACAGTGGGCTGCCCAGGGCCACACAGAAACTTCTCAGCCAAGCAGAGCTCTCGGGCTGGGGGACAACCAGCCTGGCAGCCCTAGATCAGAAAGGAGCCTCTGCCGGTAACCCTTAGAGGACCCTTAGGCATATCTCTTCCTTTGTTTGGAGCTCAGTCTTCCTCGCCTATAGAATGCGGCGATGCCCTGGCCGGGCTGAGGGAGTGTGAGGCAGGCACATCGTGGGTGTACGGGGAACATGAGTTGCTTTTTACAAGTGTTTTTTTTTTTCCTGCCAGTGGCAAGGGGTAGGTTGTGGGTGTCTGCGCCCAGGTGTGCCAGGACCTTGGGGTCACAGCTTAGTCAGTAGGAGCTGAACACGAGAGCAAGGTCCTATCCCAACCTCAGCCGGTGACACCTGTCTGTGTCTCCCTCCCAGGCGGGCTGGGATCCTCGCCCACGAAGCCTGTCCTAGCCCCGAACAGGCTTTCCCTATGACACTTCTCTCAGCCTGAGCAACCTCTCCAAGCGGAGAAGCATGCTCCACTCCCGGCAACGGCTCCCTGCCTGTGCCTTCTCTATCTGCCCTGCGATCTCCACCGTGCTGGGCAATCTCGTCCAGCCTGTGTCACCCCTCTCAGCTCCTGTAGCCACCCCTCCCTCCTGCCCCCTTTCCTCCAGACCAGGACAGGCTGGGTGGAAGGCAGAGAAAGAACGGATACTTGCAGCTGCCAGGCAAGTGGCTGGGACAGGGCTGGTGGCCGGCCCTCTAACTGCCCCCCACCCTGCGCAGCAGGACCCCACCAGCCTGCCTTCACCCTGGCCAAAGTATGCTGAGTGTTATGGATTGTACTGGAGAAGCTCTGCAGGTCCTGGTCCCCATCTACATCCTTAAACCTTCTCGGCATTTGAGAAAGAGAAGCCCAGAGGGGCCCAACACCCTGCCTATGGTCACCCAGTGAGGAAGGACCAGAGCCTGAGCAGGGAGCCAGGTTGGTGTCCTTGCCCCACCTCTCTGGGGAACCACTAAGGTGGCCAGACCCTTCCTGGGGGCTGTGGGGACCAGCAGGTTGGGCACTGGAGGGTATCAGTGGGGCCCCTGCCTGCAGCCTGGGGAATATTCTCAGGATGTTTCAGAAGTTCCAAGTTTACTCAGATCTTGCATATGAGCTGTCGTAAAAAGTCCCTTTGGCCCTGCGCCAGGGCAAGGAGTGGAGGCGGGGGCACCTGTGAGCCGGAGGGTGGGGTGAGGTCCCGCTCTGCTCCCTCTGGCCCCTCCCGCACATTTCAGGGTGCACTAGAGGGCAAAGTCTGGAGAGGCGGGCGGGCGAGGAAGGGGCTGTGAGAGCAGAAGACCCTCCTCCCTGGGGTGTTTCTTCCTCCTGTCCTCACGGCTGCCTCCAGCTCAGGCCCCTTCCCCTCCTCCCTGCGCCATCCGCGCCCCCTGAATCCCCAGGACCTGGGACAGTGCCTGCTGCACAGCACATGCTCAAAGACACACCTGGAGAATAAAGCCTTGAAATGGATGTTACAGATGGGGAAAGGGAGGTTGAGGGGGGGCCACGTGGCTTACCCCAGGTCACGCAGGTACCACGGGGTGCAGCTGGGTGTCTGCTCCGTCCTGGCTGATGCCAAAGCCCCGTACCCCCTACGCGGCACAGGGGCCTCCCAGCCGTCCCTCCGGCCTGCGGGGACTCCGAAGGCACTGGCTCTCCTCCCTGGAATCACAGTTGCCCTCTTCCTTTTATCCATTTATTTATTAGGCTCCAGGGACAGAAGTGGGGCCTCCCAAAGCCTCTGATGTCCCACCTCTTCCACCGGCCTCCCCCCACCCCACTGCCCACGAGCCTTTTAGGTCTCCAGCCCTCAGCCCTCGCTGGGCAGGTGGGGAGGCCAGGGCTCAGCCTCCGTCT
This sequence comes from Canis aureus, assembly GCF_053574225.1. Lineage (NCBI taxonomy): Eukaryota > Metazoa > Chordata > Mammalia > Carnivora > Canidae > Canis > Canis aureus. The sequence goes on along the minus strand of NC_135618.1, from coordinate 58,606,059 downwards.
CGTTCACCCCACCTCTCCCGGCCCTGGAGTTCATTCTCCTCCTAACACTAGTTTGGTTTAGCTTCCTCCCCTGTGGGGCTGTCTGCTGAGGATCCAGACACCCTGTCAGGTGTGGAGTGCACCAGACCAGAGCTTCCGCTGAGCTCACCAAAGGGAGCAGGTAATCCGGGGAGCAGGTAACCTGGGAGCAGGTAACTACGGCCACAGGTGACCTGGGATCCTCAACCATCTTGTCTGTGAAATGGGCTGAATGAGGCTCCCGGCCTCACTTGTGACATTGTGGGAGACCCTCGGGTGCCAACAGCGGGCTGAGCCCTGGCGCTGGGAGGACCAGCACGACAGAGGCCGAGGGAGGGAGGACCTCAGGTTCTCCCTGCACCCTCTTCCACTCTTGGAACTCCAGCCCTTCTCTGCCGTAGGCTCCCAGGTTCCTCACAGTTACGAGCCGCCTTCCTGGGCAGGTCTCCAGCCCGCAGTTTTCATATTTTTCCTCCCTCCAATCCTCACAACTAGTCCCACGAGGATGGAACTGCCTTCATCCCCATTTTACAGAGGAGAAAACAGACTCCACGAGGCTGGACGCAGCACAGAGACACGCTCACGCTCACCCAGCTAGGGAGTCGCATGGCTGGCTTTTGAACCCGCCAGGTTTTCCCCACTTCACCATGTGCTTCTAAAACCCCCACGCTTTCCCCCAGGGGAAGGCAGATGTCCTTCCAGGAGCAGCCCCTGACGTTTTAATGCCGCCTGCCCTGGATCCGCTGCTCCGGCTCCAAGTCCAGTGTCCCCACCGGAGGCCTTCAGTCACCTGGCTGCTTGGCCAAGAAAGTGCCTGCTCCTCCCCCCTTTCTGTGTGTCAAAATTCAACCCATGCTTCCAGGCTCAGCCTCCCCCAGTCCCCTCGCTCCCCTCGCCTCCAGGGGGCCCATGCCCTGGGCTTTCGTGAGGAGACAGTGTGGAGGACAGGACCAGCCTCCGAGTCACCTGCCCACCCTGCTACACACTGGTGAGTCACCTTGGGAAAATCACTCTACCTCTCAGAGCCAGCCCCCATTCTTTCTCTGTGAAATGGGTACAGCAAGCCGTTTTGAGGGGTTAGATGACCTAGAGAAGCTAAAACACGGAACCTGGCACAAAATCTCTTCCCCTCCTCCTCCAAAATAGCCCCCCTGGAAGTGCCACACCATCACATGGTGTCGCCCGTGCCCACTCTGCCCTGTTCAGGAGTCCAGAACCACAGTGACTAAGGTGTTGGGCTTGGGCTGGGCTTTCTTTCCCCAACCCTTGCCTTTTGGAGGCTGGTTTGCACAGCCAGCTCCTGGGGTCATCTCAGCCATGCCCCTGCCTCCCGGCTTCCAGCAGACCCGCAGAGAGACAGTGTGGTCATCCTGAGCTGCGCTGAACAGGAGACTCCAGCCCCAACTCTGCTGCTCTCACGGTCTCAGCTATGACGAGGGCGCGAAACCCCTCGATGTCCTCCCACTCTGGCAAAGAAGGTGCCAGGCTCCCTCGGAGAAGAGTGTCTGGAGCCGTTACCTGCTGTTCCAGCTTCTCCCTCAGAAATCCATTCTGTTTGCTCCGGGCAATCCAGTGGGCTCCCAGGGGGTGGCAGCGAGGCTCAGCTTGGCGTGGGGAGCAGGAGTTAGAGGGAACAGGCAGGGCTAGGGGGTGGGGATCCACAGCCTGCCCCGAGTCACCAGCCAGACAAGCAGACAACCTGTCAGCCCGATGGATGGCAGCCGGGCTCCCAGCAGGCGGAACACAGAGGGAGCCAGCTGTGGGGCACAGGCAACGGACGGTCACATCCCAGAGAGGTCACCCACGGACAGAAGGTAGGGACTGGGGTGGGGACCAATCGGCTGCACCAGGGAGGGGACACACAGCAGACAAGACAGAGGAAATCAAGCAGAGAGGCAGGTGGCCAGCCAGGCAGACGCGCAGAGAGACAGGCAGGCAGGCAGGCAGGCAGACAGCCAGACAGACAGACAGCTGTGCAGCTGTCAGGCACACTCAGGAAGAAGCAGGCAAACAGTCAGACCGGAGCCCGCGGGTCACTCGGCACAGTGTGGCTGCCACCCAGGCCCCTCAGGCCGCGTGTGCCTGGTGGGGAGGAAGAGGAGGATGTGGTGAGCAGCTCCCCACAGGCCCCACCCACAGGGCTGCCGGCCCCTCCCCTGAGGAGTGAGAAAGAGGTGGGAGGGGGCCGGGCCGCCGCAGAGCCCTCCGATCACCAAAGGTCACCTGCTAGAAAGACATTTGGGGCCATCAGGGTGAGATCAGCCTCTTGTGGATGGCTGACATCATCCCCCCAGGCCTGGTGGCTGTGACCTTGGAGGCTGGCAGGGCTCACAGATGTGGACAGCAAGGCTCTGAGGGGTCCAGGGGTGGTGTGAGTGACCCATGGGGCCCGGTGGTCCTGAGAGGCCAACTCTCAGTTCAGAGAGAAGACCAAGGGCCCAGGGCCAGAGACTCGCCAGGGTCCCACACTTCCCTCACGCACACTGCCTGCCTGGCCCAGGAGGGGTCTGAGTTCGGAATCCTCTCCCAGACTCCTCTGACCCTGCTCCCTTTGAATCTAGCTTCCTGCTCCACCACTGCAGGGAGCAGGACCCTGTCTCCACACCCTTGAGAAGACAGTCCCTTGGGCAGGTGACAACACCTCTCTGAATGCCTCATTTTGCCCGTCAAGTGGGCCGCCTGGCCAACCGAGAGAGGGTGGCCACCATTATGAACACATGGGAACTCAGGAAAAAAATAGAGAAAAGAAATTTTCAAGAGAGTTTCCATCTTGCTGACGAGCCAGAGGGATCCCGTGAAAGGGTCAGCTGTCTCTCTCTCTCTCACAGATGTTTGAGAAATCAGGAGAAAGAACTCAGCAACCTCATTCCCAGCAGCCTCAGAGGGAGGGCAAGAGAAGTTAACTACCATCACTACTGTCACTATTTTTTTTTTAAGATTATTTATTTATTTATTCATGACAGAGAGAGAGAGAGAAAGAGGCAGAGATACGCAGAGGGAGAAGCAGCCTCCATGCAGGGAGCCTGACGTGGGACTCGATCCCAGGTCCCCAGGACCACACCCTGGGCTGAAGGCAGCACCAAACTGTTGGGCCACCGGAGCTGCCCACTATCTTGCATTTTTAAAGCACCCACATGATCTCATTTTATCCCACAGACCTCATGAGGCAAACACGACTATTCGCATTTTATAGATGGAGAAAACCAGGCTCTGAGAAGTGAAATGTCACGCAAGCTAAGAAGTGTCTTGGTGGGGATTTGAATCTGGGTGTATCTAATTCCTAAGTCTGCACCAGGTTGTGAAAATGGGCCCAAACCAGGACAAAATGTAACCAGCTTAGATGGGGGCTACTTTGTGGTGTCGGGATGACACGGGTTGGCTCAAACGCGCATGCCATCTCTTCCCAGCTGACTCATTTTTGGGAAACAATTTGCAGTGAACCCACATGACCGCTCCAAAGAAAAAGAGAAAGCATCTTGCTATTTATTTCTTCTATTTTTTTTTCTTTTTCTAGCTGTTTTTGAGGAACTTGGTACAAATTCCCCTGTGGTTGATTTGAAGGATGTTTGCCCTATAGAAATTCTCTTCCCCACGGCTGAAATATCTCATGTTCTCTGGAGAACCAATGTTGGGAGGAAGCCAGTTTTTGTTTTTCTTTTCTTTCTCTTGATCTTCAGGGTGAGTTTTATGGTACCATGCATCAGTACTCTGAGCGGTTGAAAGATCAAGAAAAGGAACAGTACAAAGGAGCCTAATATTTGCTGAGAGTTTGCTCTGTGCCAGCCAGCATTGTTTTCTTTTTATATTTTTCTTTTTATTTTTTTAAAGTGATCTCTATACCCAACATGGAGCTCAAACAGGCAACCCTGAGATCAAGAGCCACACGCTCCACCAACTGAGCCAGCCCTTGTGCCAGGGTTTTTAAGGACTTTAAAGATGCGTCATCTCACTTAAAACTCATCATTGGGGTACCTGGATGGTGCAGTCAGTTAAGCATCTGACTTTTGGTTTCAGCTCAAGGTCATGAGATTGAGTCCCAAGTCCTGCACTGAGTGTGGTGTCTGCTTGAGATTCTCTCTCTCTCTCTCTCTCTCCCTCTGCCCCTCCCCCCACTCACTCCCTCTCTCTTTCTCTAAAATAATAAATAAATAAATCTTTTTTTTAAAAAATATCTCATCATCGTCATCATCCCTATTTTACAGAGAAGGAAATTGAGGCTCAGGGAGGGCAAATGACTTGTCCAATGTCACACAGCTAGTGAGTGACAGAGCTGGGATTTGAACTCAAGACTTCAGAGCATATATTTTGATCTGCTCACTACACTGCTTCCGGACGTATGTTAACCCGAGGGTATTTGATCCCTCCTGCCTCCCTCTTATGTGCCTGCTGGCCTCCCTGCCCTTATCTCCACCCACCCACTCACCCACCTACCCACTCATCCACCTTTCTATCCACTTGCCCAGCCAGCCAGCCATTCCTCCCTCCCTGCCTTCTGCCCACCAGTACTGAGCAAGCCCTTGGCTCTGTACTGGGGGTACCCCCCAGAAATATACACTAGCCACAGCCCTCATGCAGCCTGTATTCTAATGGAGAGAGACAGATGAAAAGAACTAATAACAAACAAAATGCAAATTGTACTAAGTGTCATAGAAAACTGGTCAAGATAGGAACATGTAGGGGCATGCTGGATGACAGGCCGGACCCAGCCACAGTGGAAACATTTTAGGCAGAAGGCACTGCAAATACAAAGATGCTGAGGGATGCAGCTGGCTCTGGGAACTTGACAACAGTGCTGTAGAATGGAGTGAGCAAGCAAAAGAATACAAGGAGGTGGGCCAGAAGTCACATCGTGCACATGGTATGGAACCGCCAGGACAGCAAGGAAGGTAGATTTGGTTCCAAGGGATATTGGAAGTCACCTAAGGTTCCCATCAGAGATGTGGCTTAATACAATTTACGTTTTCAAAAGAGTGCTCAGGCCATGACTTAGGAAGTGGATGGGGTGTACCAGGGGCCACTTAACCCCCTCTGTTTAAAAAGTAGATGCTTGGGGACGCCTGGGTGGCTCAGTGGTTGAGTGTGCCTGCCTTTGGCTCAGGGACTGATCCCGGGGTCCTGGGATCGAGTCCCTCATCAGGCTTCCCCCACAGGGAGCCTCCTTCTCCCTCTGCCTATGTCTCTGTCTCTCTCTGTGTCTCTCATGAATAAATAAAATCTTAAAAAAAAAAAAAAGTAGATGCTTTTGGAGGTAGAAATTGAACATCTGTCATGCCCAGGGAGGTGACCATGAACCCCCTCAGAAACTGATCCATGTCGAGGGAAGGGTCCCTTGAAGGGGCCCTTAGGGTCTGTGCACATCTCACAAGTTTAGCCCCCAAGGTCCCGGAAGGAAGATGCAATAGGATCTCTCAACACCCTCCCCCTCAGCCCCCACTATTCAGAGCTGGTCAATGGAGAGGAAGTGGTTAAATTTGCATTTCAACCAAAGACCTACTGGGGAAAAAAATAATTGAGACAACCCCTCCTTCAGCTCATTTCCTCTTTTTTATTCTTATTTTAACAGCTTTATTAAAGGAATAATTTACATGGCATAAATTCCAGCCCTGAACATGCACAATTCAATGATTTTTAGTAAGTTGTGCAATCATCACCACAACCCAATTTTAGAACATTTCCCGAAAGATGCCTTGGTTCCGTTTGTAATCAATCCCATTCTCCCTCCTGGCCCAACTAATCTCCTTTCTGTCTGTACTGATCTCCTTTCACTTTCCTGAGTATTTCACATAAATTGAATCATGTTTGTGACCTTTTGTGCCTGATGTCTTTTATTTATTGAGGTTCATCCACATTGTAGCACGCATTTCATTCATTTGTGCTGCTGTATTATTATTCCATTGCAATAATATTATTGTAATGTGATGTCATGTAATAAAATTGGAAAAATATATCCAATCGATGACACATTTGGTTTATCCATTCATCAGCTGATGGACATGTTTACTTTGTCTTCATCATAAATAATACTGCTTTGGACATCTCCATGCAAATCTTTGCGCAGACATGCATTTCCAAATCTTTTGGGTATATACCCTGGATTGGATAGCTGGGTCTTATGACAATTCTATGTGTAATTCATTGAGAGCTGATGGTCTGTTTTCCAAAGCAGCTGTACTATTTTATATTGTTACCAGCAGTGTACGAGAATTTCAATTTCTCTACATCCTTAGCAACACTTTTTTTTTTTACTATAGACATCCTAGTGGGCATGAAATGATATCTCACTGTGGTTTTGCTTTGCATTTTCCTAATAGCTAATCATGTGAACATGCATCTGTTCATGTACTTGGTAGTCACTTGTATATTCTTTTGGAGAAATGTCTATTCAAGTTCTTTGCCCATTTATTTTAATTTTAATTTATTTTATTTTTTATTTTATTTTATTTTTTTTTTTAGAGAGAGAAAACACGTGCAAGTAGTAGGGGGGCAGAGGGATAAGAGTCCTAAGCAAGCTGCACACTCAGCATAGAGTTGTATGCAGGGTTCCATCTCACAACCCTGATATCATGACCTGAGCTGAAATCAAGAGTTGGATGCTTAAGCAACTGAGTGCTCCCAGGCACCCCATCCTTTGCCCATTTTTAAAATGGGTTGTGCTATAGACTGAATATTTGGGTCGCACACACCCCCAATCACATTGTGAAAATCTAACCCCTAACGTGATGGTAATGGAGGTGGGGCCTATGAGAGATGATTCCATCATAAGGGCAGAGTGCTCATGAATGGGATTAGTACCCTTATAAAAGAGACCCCAGAGAGATAACTTACCTCTTCCACCAACTGAGAATGAAGTGGTCTATAAACCAGAAGTGGGCTCTCACCAGCTGTCAAATCTACTGATCTTCCTCTTCTCAATCTTCAGAACTGTGTGAAATCAGTTTGTTGTTGTTTAATCAACTGTATTTTGTTATAGCATCCTGAATGGACTAAGACAGGTTGTTTGTCATTTTGTTGTTGAATTGTAAGAGCTCTTTATATATTCTAAATACTGACCCTTATCAGATACGTAATTTGCAAATATGTTCTCTCATTCTGTGGTTCACCTTCTCACTTTCTTGATAATGTCCCTTGATGCACAAAAGTTTTATATTTTTATGAAGTGCAATTTATTTCCTTTTTCTTTGCTGCTCATGCTTCAGTGTCATATCTAGAATCCATCACTAAATCTAAGGTCATGAAGATTTACCCCCATGTCTTTTTCTGAGAGTTTTATTGTGTTAGCTCTTATATTTCAGTCTCTGATCCATTTGATATTAATTTTTGGATAAGATGTGAGATAAGGGTCCAAATTAATTCTTTTAGGTGTAGATATCCTGTTCCAGTATCATTTGCTGGAGAGACTGTTCTTTCCCCATTGAATTGTCTTGGCATCGTTGTCAAAAATCATTGACCATCTATACATAGATTTATTTCTGGACTCTCAATTCAACTCAATCTATCCATTGATCTTTGTTTCTTTTTTTTTTTTTAAGATTTATTTACTTATTTGAGAGAGAGAGAGAAAGAGAGAGAGAGAGAGAGAGAGAGAGAGAGAATGTGTGTGAGTGGGGGCAGGGCAGAGGAAGAAGGAAAGGCAGAAGGAGAATCTATAAGCAGAATCCTTTCTGAGCACAGAGTCTGAGGTGGGGCTCAATCCTAGGACTGGGATCATGACCTGAGCCGAAATCAAAGGTTGGTTGCTTAACCGACTGAGACATCCAGGTACCCCAATCTCTACTTCTACCCTATGTCAGTATCACACAGTTTTGATTCCTGTAGATTTGCAGTAAGTTTTGAAATTGGGAGTTTGAGTCCTCCAACTCTGTTCTTTTAAAGGCCGTTTTGGGTGTTCTGAGTCCCTTACAATAATTCCGTATGAATTTTAGGATCAACTTTTCCATTTCTGAGCCAATAAAAGGCTCTTGGGATTTTGGTAGGAATGTCATTCAATCCACAAGTTGCTCTGAGGACTATTGCTACCTTAACAATGTTTTTTTGTTTTTGTTTTTGTTTTTTTTTTACCTTAACAATGTTAATTCTTCCATCCCATGAACATGGGATATTCTTTCATTGATTTATTTAGATCCTTAGTTTCTTTCAGCAATATTTTGTAGTTTTCAATGTATATGCCTTTCACTTCCTTGGTTAAATCTATTCCTAACTATCTTATTCTTTCTGAAGCTATTGCATATGGAATTGTTTTCTTAATTTTCTTTTCATATTGTTCTAGTGTACAGAAAAACAACCAATTTTTGTATGTTGAGCTTGCACCCTGACTTTTGCTTATTTAATTTATTAGCCCTAATAATTTCTTTGTGGATCCTTGAGTATTTTCTAGATATAGTATTATGTTGTCATAAATAGAGGTAGTTTTACTTCTTCCTTCACAATTTCTTTTTCTTGCTGAATTGCTCTGACTATTCAGTACAGTGTTGAATAGCAGTGGTACAAGTGGGTATCCTTGCTCCTGGTCTTAGGAGGAAGGCTTTCAATCTTTCATCTACTGAGTGTGATGTTAGCTGTGTTTTTTGTTGTTGGTGGTGGTGGTTTTTTTTTTTTTTTAAGATTTTATTTTTATTTATTCACGAGAGACACAGAGAGAGGCAGGCAGAGACACAGGCAGAGGGATAAGCAGGCTCCATGCAGGGAGCCCGATGTGGGACTTGATCCCGGGTCTCCAGGATCACGCCCTGGGGGGAAGGCAGGTGTTAAACCACTGAGCCACCCACCCAGGTGTCCCAGCTGTGTTTTTTTCATATATAATAACAATCATGTTGGAGATATTTCTTCTTTCCTAATTGCAGAGTTGAATTTTGTCAAGCGCTTTTTCTGTGTCAATTGAGATGATCATGTAGCTTTTTCCCTTAATTTTTTTTGGTGTAGTGTGCTACATTGACTCATTTTCTTATATTGAACCTCCCTTGCATATCTGAGCTTAGTCCTGTTTGGTCATGGTATATGATCCTTTTAACATGCAATAGGATTCAGTTTGCTAATATTTTCTTGAGATTTTTTGCATTTATATTCATAAAGGATATTTGTCCATAGTGTTTGTTCATCTGTCCATCCTTCCTTCTTTTTTCCCTCCCTCCTTCCCTTCTTCCTTCCTTCCTCCCTCTCTTCTTTTTTCTTTCTTTCTTTCTTTCTTTCTTTCTTTCTTTCTTTCTTTCTTTTTCTTTCTTTTTTTTTTCTTTCTTTTTCTTTTTCTTTTTTATAAATAAAATCTTTTTTTTTTTTTTTTAGATTTTATTTATTTATTCATGAGAGACACACACACAGAGAGGCAGAGATATAGGCAGAGAAGCAGGCTTCATGCAGGGAGCCTGATATGGGACTCTATCCTGGGACTCCAGGATCATGCCCTGGGCCAAAGGCAGACGCTCAACCACTGAGCCACCCAGGCATCCCTCTTTCTTTCTTTCTTTCTTTCTTTCTTTCTTTCTTTCTTTCTTTCTTTCTTCTTTCTTTTTTCTTTCTTTCTTTTTTTCTTTCTTTCTCTTTCTTTCTTTCTCTTTCTTCTTTCTTCTTTCTTTCTTTCTTTCTCTTTCTTCTTTCTTCTTTCTTTTTTTCTTCTTTCTTTCTTTCTCTTTCTTTCTTTCTTTCTTTCTTTCTTTCTTTCTTTCTTTCTTTCTATTTAAATTAATTTTATTTGTTTCATTTTCTAGTATGATCCATAGTTTTATTTTCTTCTAGTGTCTTTATCTGGCTTTGGTATCACAGAATGATTTAGGAAATGTTCCCTCCTTTTCTGTTTTGGGGAAGAATTTGAGAAGGATTGGAGTTAATTCTTCTTTAAATGTTGAATAGAACTTACAAGTGAAGTCATCTGAATCTGGACTTTTATTGTCATTAGGAGACTTTTGATTACTGATTTAATACTCTACTTGTTATATGTCTGTTTAGATTTTCCATTTCTTCTTGAGTCAGTTTTAGTAATTTTGACTTTCTAGTTGTCTATTTCATCTAGGTTATCTAATTTGTTGGCATATAATTGTTTATAGTATTCTCTTATAACCCTTTTTATTTCTATAAGATTGGTAATGATGTTCCTATTACTTCCATTTCAATACCTGCATTTCTTTCTCCTCCTCCTCCTCCTCCTCCTCCTCCTCCTCCCCCCCCCCACTCCTCCTCCTCCTCCTTCTTCTTCTTCTTCTTCTTTTTCTTCTTCTTCTTCTTCTTCTTCTTCTTCTTCTTCTTCTTCTTCTTCTTCTTCTTCTTCTTCTCTCTCTCTTTCAAATAACTCTTGGTTGTGTGGTCCACTCTATTGTTTTTCTATTTTTAATTTCATTTGTCTTACTCTGATCTTTATTATTTCCTTCCTTCTGCTAGCATTGGGCTAAATTTGCTACTCTTTTTCAGTTCTTTAAGGTGTACAGTTACATTACTGATTGTAGTCTTTCTTGTTTTTTGATGAAGGCATTTACAGCTACAAATTTCCCTCTTAGCTCTGTTTCCACTGTATCCCATACATTTTGGTATGTTGTGTTTTCATTTTCATTCATCTTTAAATATTTTTTAATTTTTCTTGTTATTTCTTCTTTTATTCATCGGTTGTTTAAGAGTGTGTTGTCTAATTTGCACATATATGTGAAATTCATAGTTTTCCTTCTGTTATTGATATCAAACTTCATTCCATTGTGGTCAAGAAGATATTCAGTATAAATGTAATCTTTTAAAATTTATTGAGACTTGTTTTGTGGCCTAATATATGATCTATCACAGAGGATGTTTCATGTGCACTTGAAGGTCACTCCTGTGGTTGCATGGCATGTTCTATATATGTCTGTGCAGTCTAGTTGGTGTGTAGCATTGTTCAAATCCTCTGTTTCAAAAAAAAAAAAAAAAAAAAAAAAAAACAAATCCTCTGTTTCCTTATTATCTTTCTGTCTAGATGTTCTATCTAGTATTGAAAGTGGGGTACTAAAGTCTTCAGCTATTACTGTAAATGTCTATTTTCCTATTCAGTTCTATGAACATTTGCTTTATTTATTTGGGGTTCTGTTGGTTAGTGCATATATATTTATATTATTACATCTTTTTGATAAATTGACACTTCTATCAACATATAATGTCCTTTGTCTCTCATAAAAATTTCACTTAAAGCCTATTTTACTGATATTACTATGTCCATTCCAGCTCTCTTCTGGTTACTATTTGAATATCTTCTTCCATCCCTTCACTTTCATCCTATTTGTGCCTTTGTATATAAAGTGAGTCTCCTGTAGACAACATAAAGTTGGACCATGTTTTTTATCCATTCTGTCTGTTTTTGTATTTTGACCTATGCATTTAAGCCATTTATATTTAATGTGTTCACTGATAAGGAGGGATTAACTTCTGCCATTTTGTCATTGTCTTATATATTACATCTTTTTTTATTTCTCAATTCTGTTACTTTTTCTTTTATGTTTGATTTTTTTCCTAGTATGCCATTTTGAGTCTCTCCTCATTTCCTTTTCTGTATATATCTTAGCTATTTTCTCAGTGGTTTCCCTGGGGATTAGAATTAAAGTACTAAGTTTATAATAATCTACTTTGAATTGATACCAATTGGATTCAATAGCATACAGAAACTCTGCTCCTATACAGCTCTGTTCTCCACCCTTTTACGTTGTCACAAATTACATTTTTATATATATGTGCCCATTAATATTGATTTATAATTATTGTATATGGGTGTATCTTTTAAGTCTTGTGGGAAACAAAAAGAGGAGTTACAAAGCAAAAATATAATACTACTGGATTTCACATTTTTTTGTGTATTTACCTTTACTGGTATTCTTTTCCTTTCTTTTCTTTTCTTTTTTCTTTTCTTATTCATATAGCTTTGAGTAACTTTCCAGCATCTTTTTTATTTTAGCCTGAAACACTCCCTTTAGCATTTATCATAGGGCAGATCTACTAGCAATAAACTTCCTCAACTATTGCTTATCTTAGAATACTTTGGATAGTTTGCCAGATATAGAATTCTTGGTTGACAGTTTTTCTTTCAGTGCTTTAATTATTACATCTCACCATTTCCTGGCTTCTATGACTTCTCATGAGAAATTGGCTATTTATCTTATTGAATACCCCCCTTGTATGTAATGAGTCACTTTTCTGCTTTTAAGATTCTGTCTTTATTCTGCAACAGTTTGATTATAATGTGTTTTGATATAAACTTTTCTGCATTTATCTTAGTTGAAGTTTGCTTAGCTATGTATATATGTAGATTCATGTTTTTCATCACATGGGAAGTTTGGGGCCACTGTTTCTTCAAATATTTTTTTTCTGGCCCTTTCTCTCCTCTGCTTATGAGACTCCTATAATGCATATGTTGATATATTTAATAGTATCCTGCAAGTTCCTTAGGTTCTGTTAATTTTTCTCCACTCTTTTTGCTTTATGCACTTCCAACTGGGTAATTTCAATTTGTTATCCTCCACTCACCGATTCTTTCCTCTACCTGCATTAAATCTGATGTTGAACTCCTATGGTAAAATTTTTATTTCAGTATTTATTTTACAGCTGCAGATTTCCTATTTGATTCCTTTATATAATTTCTATCTCTTTATTGATATTTCCTATTTGTTCATACATCATTCTGGTTTTCCTTAGTACTTCATCCATGGCTTTCTTTAGCCCTTTGAGCATAGTTAAGACAACTGGCTTAAAATCTTTGTCTATTTTTTTTAAGATTTTATTTATTTATTCATGACACACACAATGAGAGAGAGAGAGAGAGAGAAGCAGAGACACAGACAGGGAGAAGGAGGCTCCATGCCGGGAGCCCAACGTAGGACTCAATCCCAGGTCTCCAGGATCAGGCCCTGGGACGAAAATGGTGCTAAACCACTGAACCACCCAGGCTGCCCAAATCTTTGTCTATTAAATCCAATGTCTGGACTTCCTTAGGGACAGTTTTCTCCATTTTTTTTTTCCTAATGAATGCACCATGTTTTCCTGTTTCTTTGTATGCCTTATATGTTTTTGTAGAAAACTAGACATCTTGAATATTATAATGTGATAACTCTGGAAGTCAGATTCTCCCCTGCCCTCTGTCCCATTTGTTTAGTGACTTTTCCAATCTATTTTTGCAAATACTGTATTCCTTGTCATGTATGTTCACTGAAGTCTCTGTTCCATTATTTTAGCAGTCAGCCAGTAATCTGATAGAGATGTCCATAACCTCTTGGAGCCAAAATGAAAACAAAATAAAAACATATTTTCTCAGTCTTTATAGATTGGCTCTGAACTGGGGCATTTCTTCAATATTTAGCCAAGATGACTGTGTCAGTTTTGTCCTTAGCTTTTTACCTTTTTGTGAAAAGCTCAAAGATCAGCTAGGGGCATAAACCTAGGGTCCTCTTAAATTGTTTTCATCTGTGCATGCATTCAGCCCTGGGCATATGCATTGTACTCCAGATTCCTTGGTATATATGGAAGCCCTTCAAAGACCTTGTGTCTTCCTCCACAGACTCTTCCTTTCCAGGCTTTTTGGTCTATCTGCTGTTTTCTCTGTCCATTATCCCATGCCCCAGTTGGGTAGTGTATGTCTCTAAATTATTTCAACATATACTATCTAGGAAGCTACTCCAGTCCTGAGAGAATTTCAATGGGAACAAAACAAATGCCTGAACTGATGCTTCAGGAAACTACCAGACAGAACAAAATACATAACTACAATTCTTTGAAAACAAGGTCTATATCGCCCTGTCTGATACCAGCAAGTAGCACCAAGAATGTAGCTACTGTTCCCACAGCCATCAATGATGTGGGGAATGAGAGACAGTAGATAGATGAGCAAAAATGTCACAACACTTTTCTTTTTTTAACCAAAGATTAGCAGTCTCTTTCTTCATTAAGCACCCTTTTGTTGCTGTATGGCTTTGATCAGATTCCAGAGTGCCAAAAAAGTTGATTCTGATTGTTTTTGCCAGCTTAATGGCTGCTTCAGTGGAAAGACTAATTGTTGGAGTTCTCTACTTTCAAGTTGTGTTGGAGTCCAATTTACCAACTTTTTTTTTCAATTTACCAATTTGTGTGTGTGTGTGTGAATTGTACTTCTGGTGCCATAACTAAGAACACTGTGCCTAACTTGAGGTAACAAAGATCTCTTTTATGTTTTCTTCTATAAGATTTAGTTCTTATGTTCAGAACTTTGATTCATTTTGAGTTAATTTTTGTGTATGGTGTGAGATAATGATCTGAATTTATCTTTTTGCTTATGGCTATCCAATTGTCCGAGTATGATATGTTGAAAAGATTATCTGCTCCCCCACTGAGTTACCTGGGCACATATTTTGAAAATTAATTGGCTCTAAATGTATGGGTTTATTTCTGGACTCTCTGTTCTGTTTCATTGCTTTATGCTAGTACATTGTCTTAGTAAGTTTTGAAATTGGGAAATGAAAGTCATCCAGCTTTGTTCTGTTTTTCTAGAATTGTTTTGTCTCTTCAGCGTCTTTTGCATTTTCACAAAAAATTTTGGGATTAGCTTATTTATCTCTGTGAAAATACCTGACCTCTCCCCTCTCTCAATGAACAACAAACTGGAATACTTGCTTGGTATGAGCTGCCATGCAAGAAGTCTATGCCCTGAGGTAGCCATTCTATGAGGAAGCCAAGCCGCACAGAGAAGTCATGGCAGGTGCCCTGGTCAGCTGTTCTGGTCTTTGAGTTGTTCCCACCCAGGTGCCAGACAGGCAGGTGAATGAACTGTCAGATGATTCCAGCCTCCAGCTGTTAATCCACCTCCAGCCTTCAAATCTCCCCAGCTGAGGTCCCAGGCACTATGGAGCAGAGACAAACCATCCCTGCTGTGTCCTGTCCAAATGCCAACCCATAGAATCCATGTGAGAAAACGGTTGTTTAAAACCACTAGAAAATAATTTAAAAATAAAATAAAATAATAAGATAAGATAAATAAAATAAGTAAGGCACATTTTCCTGCTACCTGAATCAAAGTCATGGTGATGGCCATCTCAGAATGTGGACAAAGGCAAATCCTAGGGAGGGCAGAGCAGTGAGCTTAGGTCCCTGGGGGACACCACTCAGCCTTGGACACCTACCTTCACATTGCGACATGGGAGAGGAATTTCTCTTATTTAGGCTACGGTCAGCACATACAGGCCACGGTCTATATGTGCAACTGAACCCACATTTGAGCCCATACTCGCAGATGTGAATTTAGATGCACATGGGACTGTAGACACAGAAGTGAGTGGCGATGTAGTTCTAATCCAGACCAATGGATAGACAGCTGTCAGAGTTTACAACTGAGGAAAAAAAGGATAAAACCCATACTGGGCAGGCAACTCAAAATTGCTGTCATATCCCAGAAAATAAAGTAAAATACATTTTATGACTCAATGCCCATGACTAACATGATTATTTCAGCTGTGGTTCCAGAAAACCAGATTAAGCAAGCTTGGCAAAAGTGGGAATTTACTGCAGAGAAAGTGGAGCTGCTCCGGGATGCTGCACGGGCTGAGCAGAACTCCCAGCTCACCCACTCTGCAGTGGGAGAGGAAAACAGTGGTTCCCACAGACTCCAGACAGAAAAAAAATCCCAGGGGATTATTTGGTTGATTTAGATTGCCTCATGAGCCAATCTGCACACAGATCCGAGGGTCAATGGTGGCTCAGCGTGAGTAACCTGACAATCCCTGGACCAGTCTCTGTGGTCAGAGGGCGGGAGACTCCGGGTAAATGCCAGTTACCTCTGTGGCTATCACAAAAAGAAGGCAGTGCAGCGCAAGGTCATTCTGTGCAAAGACAATAGCCACTACATATACTAATATTACTGCTCTGGACAGAACTGTGTCTCTCGCCCCCGCTCCCTACCATCCCCCAAAACTTGTATGTTGAAGCCCAGTGTGATACTATCTGGAGACAGGGCCTTTCAGAGGTACTTAAATAAGATCATAAAGGTAGAGCCCTGATGCAATAGGACTGTATCTTTAAAAACCAAAAGAGACACCAAGGCTTGCTTGCTCCATCACATGGGGAAGGAAGAGGACCCTCACCAGTAATGGACCATGAGGACATACATTTCTGCTATGTAAGCCACCAGTCTGTGGCATTTTGACATGATAGCCTGAGCAGACTGGGACAAATTTATCTGTATTAGTAAGGACTCTCCAGAGAAACAGAGCCCTGGCTAATACAATTATTAATAACAAAGATAACAAGATTGTTTACATTTTTAAAAATTATTTATTTATTTATGATAGTCACACAGAGAGAGAGAGAGAGGCAGAGACACAGGCAGAGGGAGAAGCAGGCTCCATGCACCGGGAGCCCGACGCGGGATTCAATCCCAGGTCTCCAGGATTGCGCCCTGGGCCAAAGGCAGGCACCAAACCGCTGCGCCACTCAGGGATCCCGATTGTTTACATTTTTAAGGAGCTTACCATCAGGCTTTACATCAGCAGGCACTGTGTGAAGTTATCATACCCACGTTTCAGCACCCACATTTTAGATAGGAGGAAGCAGTGGAGCAGGAGATGAAGCAACTCTTCCATGCCCGTAGATCATGGAAGTAATTGCAGGCAGGATTGGAACGTGGGCAGTGTAGCTCCCCGGGTTAACAGGGCTACTTGTAGGTCACAGGAGTTTTTATTTCTAATTTTTTTGTACTTTTCTGTATTGATTTTTAAAGTGATATATCACTTCTAGAATCTAAGAACAATAATCAAGCTATTCAATTTTGGAAATTAACAAAAAGAAGGTCACAATGTGCCTGTGCGCTGGGGAAAGGGCACAGCAAGTGGGGAAGGCATTAAACATCTATGGAGATGCGAGTAGGGGGGTCCTTCCAAAGACACTGACCTAGGATGAGTGCTGTGGCCTTTACTTTAGGTCAAATGGTCAATTCCACATGTATGAGGATTAGAATCACCAAGGCAACATGTGCTTGGGGGCTTTTCTCAGACTCAAGAGTGTTGTCGCAGCCCAAAGAAACTTGAAGCTTCCTAGGGCTGCATTCGTAGAGGTGTAGTGCCCAGAACAAGTTATCCTCGCTGCAATGGCCACACCAGCCTATGTCCAGTTCTGGGCCTTCATTTTTTTTCAAAAACATTAATTTATTTACTTGAGAGAGAGAGAGAGCTCTCAAGAGGGATAAGTGGCAGAGGGAGAGGAAAAGAATCCCAAGCAGACTTCCCACTGAGCACAGAGCCCAGTATGGGGCTCAATCCTATGACCCTGAAATCACTACCTGAGCCCAAACCAAGAGCTGGACGCTTAACTGAGTCATCCAGGCACCCCTACACCTTCATTTTAAGAGCACTGGCAAACTGAGGTATATTCAGAAAGGGGAACAAGAAGGCACGGAGAGGGTCTGAAAACCACAAACTAGCCAAGGTATCTAGCTTGAAGAAGAGAATATCCGGGATGGGAGACATGAGAGCTGACCTTTAGGTTCAGCCCAGTACAGTCAGAGTTGCCTCACTGAGGGATAGTGAGCTTCCTGTCTCTGGTGGTATGCAAACCAAAGCTTGGCCACCTGTTGATGTGGGTATATGGTTGGATTAATTGACTGTGTGGTTGGACCACAGGGCCATGAAGGCTTCTTTCATGCTGAGTGTCTGTGACTCTGATTTCTGGAAAGATGTGGGAGGGTTTATCCTGGAAGGCCAGCCCCGTGGACTAAATGTCCATTTCCTCCCGAAAATTCCTAGGTGGAAGCCCTCACCTGAGTATAACCACATTTGGAGATGGACCCACTAAGGAAGTCATTAAGAAGTAGATTCGTGGGGCATCTGGGTGGCTCAGTGGTTGAGCATCTACCTTCAGCTCAAGTTGTGATCCTAGGTTCCCAGGATCAAGTCCCACATCCGGCTCCCTACATGGGGCTTGCTTCTCCCTCTGTCTATGTCTCTGCCTCTCTCTTTGTGTCTCTCATGAATAAATACATAAAATCTTAAAAAAAAAAAAAAGTGGATTCATGTCCTTGTTAAAAGAGATGCCAGGGAGCATGCACGCTCTTTCCCCACAGACGCGGAGGAAACAGCCATGTGAAGACACAGCAAGACGTGGCCATCTGCAAGCAAGGGCACGGGTTCTCTCCAGGAACTGAATCAGCCAGCAGCTCGTCTTGGACTTTCCTGCCTGCAGCACCCTGAGAAAGAAGTGTCTGCTGTTCAAGCCGCCCTGTCTGTGGTGTTTTGTTACAGCAGCCCGAGCTGACTAAGACAGAGAATGACTGCTGCACACATCAGGTGCCTCTGCTGAGCTGCCTCCAGGGGATCCTGGGGCCATCGTGGAGCCAGGGCCCTGGCCTTGGGGTGCCAGCCTCCATGGGGGTGGAGGAGGAGTTGCCCATCCCCCACCTCCTCTGTGGCCTCTGATCTTTCTCAGTAAACAGAGCAGGACTTCTCTTTCCTGTTAAGATCTCAAGTCCAGTGGGGAAGGGACACACAGGACTAAAATAAGACACTTGGGATAACAGCGTGTGGCAGATTAAGAGTGACTTTTAGCTGTTGCTGTTGGGAATAGTAGCATTGCCTTGTTTTTGGCTGTCCAGCATTGGACATGCTAGGATTATATCCTGATTTTTTTTTTCTGGGATATCGCCCCTCCTCCATGCTCAATTTCTTGAGCATGACCTTGCCCTGAGCCAATCTGCTATATCTCTCAGGCCATTTTAATCCATCCAGTCAGAGTTCATGATGCAATCAGAACCAAAGAGAACCCATGAAACCTTTGATGGGATGATTGAGGCAAAGACTGGCCTCAGAGCAGAGAGGATATGCTATCTGAAGCTACTTTAGATATCTTTAAAGTAGGGGGAACTTGCCTCAGAATGGAATGGAACCAACATAGAGGAAGTGACTCGTGGCATGAATTGAATCATCAGGCATCAGGACCCTTGATCCAGCTGTGTCTGAAAGCCAGACTTTTTAGTGAAATGAGGCAATAAGTTCCCTTTTGGTTTCAGCGAGTTTGGATTTGTTTTCTTTCACTTGAAAGTGAAAAAGTCTTGACAGATACATCAGTGTTACACCAATGATGGTATGTACAAAGTGCCATGGGAGCAGACAGGAGGTAATTATTAATTATATGCCTGGAGAGGTGTGGAGGGAATGTCCAGGGAAGGCTTCACAGTGGAGGGATCACTCAAACTGGACCTGGAAGGATGAAGAGCAGTTCATCATTTTGGAAAGATATAAGTGGCCATTCCAAAACTTGTCAAAAACAAGAGTGGGGAGACCAAGAAATATGCTTTTAAATAACCCAAAAGACGACGAGAGAAACCACAGTGGAAAAGTTAGAAAACAATTTTGAGCTGAACGACATAAAAAGTGCATATCAAAACTAGTGAGTGCAGGTAAAATAATACTTCGAGGGAAATTTATAGCCTTAGAATCTGCAAATGAGGAAAGAAGAAAAACAAAAGGGGTATCCTGAACACCGGTCTCAAGAAGTAAGAAAAAGAGCAGCAAGATAAACAGAGAAGAAAGTAAAATAAGGGAAATCATCAGGATAAAAACAGAGTGAAAGAGGAAGGAAGCGAAGCCTGGAGAGGACCAGCAAAGCCCCAAGCCCGCCGCGGGTGAGCTAGAGACTTGGTGTGATCGCACGGCCTATTCGCACGGCCTGTTGCGGGGAAGAGCTGCAGGTGGACTGGGCAGAAGAGCCACCAGCAAGAAGGAAGTGGTGAGGCTATAGGTGGAGGGGCCAGTGGTGCCCAGGGCGCCGAGGAGCTTGCCTGCAGAGGAGCGGGACCAGGACCCCACTCCGTGGGCGGGGGAAGCCGGGAGGGCTCTCAGCAGGTTGCTGGGTGGCCCATGTCTGGCCCTTGGAGACCCTCTGCAGATGCGGGGTCGTGGCTCAGATGCTTGGGCTGACTGAAAAGGAGAAGAAAAGCCACAAGGATGCCTTGTTCAGTTTTCCAGGAACCAGCCTCTGTCATGGGGAAAAAATGCCACCACGGCCGCCGGCTCCCACTGTCACCTTGGCACAGGCTCACTTCCTTTTCAGGCAGGCCAAGCCCGGAGGTGGAGGAGCTGTCTCTGAGAAGGCCCTGGAAGGTTGGGGGACCCGGATTTCTCCATCTCTGTACCGTCGACCTCTGAGCTGGATGATGCTTTGCTGTAGGGGCTGTCCTGTGCATGGTGGGATGTTGAGCAGCATCCGGGGCTCTGCCCACAGCCGACGTGTCTCCAGACATTGCCAAGCATCCCCTGGAGGAGACCGCTGACTCGGTGTTGTGGTGGAGGGTCGCAGGACCCCAGCCCTTAGGGCTGCATGACCCTGGGCGAGACCCCTCTGAGCCGCTACAACCCCACCTGCTGAGCGGGCCTGGGGAGCCCCACATGATAATGGGGATGCAGTGAGGCCACTGTAGGGCAGGGGCTCAGCATACAGCAGAGGGCAGGATTTTGTGCCTCGGTGATACGATGCCATCTGCCTCCGGGGTCAGGCCAGAGAGGTTGGGTCTCCAGCACGGCCACGGCGCTGGCTCATCCTCGCCTCCCTCTCTGTCTCATGACCCTAGACCCACCCTCAGGAAGCCTGCCCGTTCTACCCTCAAAGCAGGCTCAGAATCCATGGTGATGGCCACCAGCATCCCTCACCTGGACGATAACAGCAGGCTGCTAATTCCCCACTCCCATCTCTGGGCCTCTGAAAGCATCCTGTTCTCCTCTCACTGCAGCGATCGTTCTAGAACGAAACCTCCAAAACCTTCTTGTCATTCTAGAATAAACACAGAGTCCTCACTGTGGTCAGCGAGCCCCTCCTGGCCCCACGTCCTCAGAACCCACCCTTGTGCTCTCCCCTGCAGCCCTCTGACCTTCCTGCTCCCCTGTCACACGGTTCCCTTCCCAGGGCCTTTGCACTGGCTGTTCCCTCCACCTGGAACACTCCCCTTCCCGCTCACCCCTCCAGAGAGCTGCATGGCTCCTTCCCTTTCTTCATTCAAGTCTGTGTCCAAAATGTCCCCTCCTGGGCCAGGCCTTCCCTGAGCACCCCCTCTGTTCTTCACCCTGCTTGCCTGTTCCGTGACCCACCCACTGCCACCCCACGTCACACTGTGTGCGTGCACGTCTCTCGGCTGTCTGTCCCCCACACGTCAGCTTCACAAGGGCAGGGATCTGTCCGTTCTGTTCACTGTAGAACCCCCAAACCCTAGAGCAGGGCCTGGCATGTAGTAGGTGCTCACTAAAAACATCTTTTGAGTGATTGAATGGCTATTTCAAGACCCCGCTCTTGGCAGGCAGCCACACTTCACCCCCACTTCAGACTCACCCCAGGAAGTAGAGTCAGGCTGGCCTTTGAGTGACAAGGCTCTTTCAATGTCAACTGCCATGTGTGGTTCACAGGACTCTAGGACTCTGCTTTTCCCCACGGCTTCACCCCGCACCTCACCCACCTCTTGTTATTGGCTCCAGCCAGGTCGGGCTGTTTCCTAGAAAACTAGTGCTGGTCCTTCAGATTTCAACAGAGATGTCTGCCTCCTACAGGAAGCTCTCCGTGATGCCCCCAGTCTGGGGGAGTTGTCTCTCCTCTGGGCTTCTTGGTGCTCATATACTTGATCTCACGGTGCACATGGGCAGGGACCTGTCTCATATCCCCCAAGGCCTAGAACAGTCCTGGCACTCAAGAAACACGATGTGAGTCAATTAGCCTAGGGGTCACTAGGCTAGGGGTCACTTCCTGTCCTTCTGTCCCTCCCAGGGTCCCATCGTCTTGAATCACTCACTTTCCTAGGAGCCAAATTTCCTTCATGCACATTATAGCTTATTTTAGACGCTTCAAAGGCACCAGGCTCTTTCAGTTTTATAGACATTTATGGGAATCTGACCCCCAAAGGGGCTGACGGTGGATACATCCTGGGACTGCCTGTTCTTTGAAGTAAGTTTGTCACCCATCATCTCATTTCTGACTCTTCAGACCCCAGTGAGCTGGCTTGGCAAGGACTGGCCTGTCCAGGCTGGGAGGCTGGAGTCAGGTGACCAAGGAGAGACCAGGTTCTCCTTGGTGAGTGGGGAGGAAGGGCGGCCGAGGGGAAGGGGCTGTGATGCCCCCTGCCCCCGACCCTGACCATCTTAGTGCAGGAGCCTGCTTATTTCCCAGTAATTCACATGTGAATCTTGGTGCCCAGCAGACAGGGTCCTTATTTCTCTAGGGCCAGGGTTGGGGGTATGTTGGGGACACAGATGTGCATATACAGGTGTACACGACACACAAATAGAAGCAGCAACAGGTGGCATGTTTGAACATTTGCTGCGTGCCAGGTGCTAGCCTCTTACTGAGTCCCCGAATCAGCTCTAGGAGGCAGATGTGATTTTTATCCCTGCCTCACAGATAAAGAAACAGAGGCACAAAGAATTTAAGTTACTTGTCTGTCGTTGTGCAAATAGGAAGAAATGAAACCAGAATTCTCACCTGGATAGTTGGGCTCCAGAGCCCGAGCTGTTAACCAGTACGTGGTGATCTGTATTACAAATGTCCCGTGTGATCCTGTGTGAATATATCTCACAAAGACACATGTGTGACCTGAAATCACACCCTGGCTCATGCACTCATGTACACACATGGCACACGCTCAGAAGCATAGAGTCCCACTAGCATGAGAGTCGGCATGCAGGGTCACAGAGGCCAGTGAGGACTTCCTCTGCTGGCTCACGCACACTCTTCAAGCATGTTCACACACACAAGCATGCACGACCCTGTTTGCACGCCTGCATAGAAAGCGAGCTCGCAGATGTGCAAGTACACACATATTGTCATGCAAGCACAGGCATATTTGTGTGTGTACACTTGCATATGAGAAAATATTTATTGAGCACCTACTATGTGCCAGACACTGTGCTGGGGAGATAGCAGTGAAGAAAACATTGCTGCTACCCCCTCTGTGCATGTACTGTAGCGGGGACCCCCGCGTCCATGGATATGCTGTGTACACACCAGGGCCACATCAGGTAGGTCCTGGCTGTAAAGTGTTTCCTATATGTCAGGTGCAGAGCTGAGCCTGATGCATCAGGAGGCCTTCTCCTGATGTGCACTTGCACACATGTGAGTCCACACCACGGGGCACAACCTCGATCTTGGCAAGAGGTGAATGGAGTACAGGGGGCAGTTTTTGGCATCTGCCGTGCTCCAAGGGTCCGTGAGCCTCCATCAACCCATCTGAAACCAAACCATGACCCAAGTGACTAATACCATATACATTTGCAGAAATAGGCACACCCCCATGCATGCTGGCATGTGTGCACACGAGTGTGCAAGGCCCCCAGCCCTGCCCCAGCCTTCTCGGGGCCTCCTGCCCCATCAAGAACCTCCACCCAAAGTCCTGCACCTCCTTCTCTTCCCCTACCTTCCACCTGAGGGAGCCGTGGCCACCTGCGTTCTTCCAAGAGGCTGCACACAGAGGGAGGAAGGGCAGCGATGACTCGATTTCCAGGCAGCTGTGCTGACTTTCTGCAAAGACTCCCTTCCTCAAAGAGGCTCCCCTTTACTGAAAGTTCAGGCTGCTGTGGTTTCCCCGCATTGACACGGAGGAAAGGTCAAACTCACAAAAATGTTTGTCAAAAACTGTCCATCAGTCAATCAACAAGTATGTACTGACAGCTGCAGCTGGCACCCTGGGCTGGGTGCAGCGAGGCAGGGAAAGAGGGACAGGAGTAAGTAAGCCCAGGGTTTGTCCTACAAAGAGGTCGAGGGCCACACGGGAGCTGTACTCAGCTGTGGGGGGAGCAGGGAAGATTGGCCCAGGCAGAGGGAGCTCCATGCACCGAACTGGACAGTGGTGGAGAAGGAAGGAGAAGCATGTCCTGGGCAGATCAAAATTTGCAGTCTCTGGGGGCATCCAATCACAGCTGGCAGTGGGCTGCTCAGCCAGCCATTGAGGAGCAAAACCCAAAAACCCCGTACGTGGCATTACTGCTCTCTATGGTGTACAAACTGCCACCACGGCCAATTTCAAGCTAGCAACCCGATGCCACCACACGCAGAGCTGAGAGATGCACACAGTCGACCCCCGGGAGCTGGTGGGAGCCAGCCTGGGCACACCCCTGATCCACAACCTTCTCTTTCTGGGGACACATGGAGGACAGAGCCAGAGCCCTGGTGCCCAGGGCAGGGCGGGAGTCCAGTTAGAAGGGCCAGGGATGAGAATAAAACAAAAAACTCTTGCTCATCCTTTAATGGGTGTTCTGCTTTGTCCTTTCATGAACTCAGCCGTCGCCCTGTGCTGGACACTGGGCATCCCGGGGTGCCTCAGACCATCCCTACCTGTGCAGACAGGAAAGCTCGGCTGCTGAGGAGCCCAGAGGAGAGGCACCTTACCAAGGTCTGGGGAGCCGGAGGACTTCCTGGAGGAGGTGACATCTAAGCTGAAATGTAATAATAGAGTGAGTGAGGGGTAGAAAGGAGTTCTTTCCATGCAAAGGAAATAGCATGTGCAGTGGCTTTATTGATCTCACGCACTTCTTGGTTAAACCAGCCAACGCATCCTGTCTAACAGGCTTGTTAAACGAGCTGGGACTAAGTACCATATAAGTCTTCGTTCGTTTAATCTTCAGATGACCCTACAAGGTACTTGCTATTTTTAACCCCTTTGTACATATGGGACAGCTGAGACCGAGAGAAGGTAAGCCAACATGCCCACGGTCACTGGTTCACTCTGCCTCCCCATATGCCACCTCTAAGCATCTGAAGTGGGTGCAGCTTGGGGAAATTTTGGGGGGGTACCCAGACACGGCAACCACCTGTAACTTTAATTTGGGGTTAATTAAATGTCAGTGCGTGGGAGGTGATCTGTTCAGCTAAAGCATCATCCCCACCCCACCCCCATCACACGTAAACAGGGGCTTCCACGGTGGAAGTGTTCACTGGAGACGTCAATCAGCCGGTCAGCAAACGCTGGTCAGCATCTTCACGTCTTGGCCTGGCGGGGGTCTGGGAAGTTTAGAGTGAGCCCTTGTTCACTCTTTGTTATGTTTTGTGCCTCCGCTGAACATCTCGTCTGGGCCAGGCCCTGGGTCAGGGGCTGGGAGACACAAGAGGAAATAGATTCTAGACCCTGTCCTCAACGTGTCTGGTAGGAGAGACTTCCTGTGTGTTTGAAATATTCCATTATCAACAGTGACTTCCTGTATGTTTGAAATATTCCATTATCAAATACAAAAAATAAAACTGACAATTACAATAAGCGATAATAGAGGGATGTGTGGTAAAGAGAGAAAATTCTGTCCTGTGTTTAGGGACAGGCTCACAGAGAAATGTCCACTGAAACTCGTCATTAAAGGATGAGATTTCATTAATTACTGGGGGGATAGGGGAGGGGAAATTGGGAGGGACTGCTGATGGGTTAGGGGTTTTTTTTTGTGAGGAGGCCGGGGGTGGTAATGGAATTAGATAGTGGTGACGGGCGTACAACATTGTGAATATACTAAAACCCACTACATTATATATTTTTAAATGATTAAAATGGGGAATTTTGATGTAAATGATGTGAATTCAATCTCAATTTTAAAAAATAAGCCTTTTCAATCAAGAGCCTTGTGGTTGTAAGTGACAGAAACTGGTTTTTCTAAATGAGCTCACTGGCTCATAAAAAAAAAATTTTTTTTTTAAGTTTGAGAATATAGCTGCAGGCACGAATGGATCAAGGTACTCAAATGATTCCTTCAGACTGGAAGGCCCAACCTCGTGGATCTACTTTATTCTGTGTTGGCTTCTTTCTTAGGCTGAGTGAGACTCTGGTGGGATTAAAAAAAAAAAAATTCAGAAATCCAAGCCTATAACCTACCAGTTTAGGAAGCCCTAAGGAAAGAACAGGTCTTTGTTCTAATGGTCCCAAAGATCATGTCATTAAAGACTCCCATTGGTCAGATTTAATCATATGTCTGTCCCTGAACCAATACTCTGTAGATTGGGGAAGGAATGTCCTGACTGGCCAAGCCTGAGGCATGTATCTTATTGGAAAGCTGGGAGTGAGATCAAGTCCATGCAGGCAACATGAACTAGGGGTAGGAAGAGATTGTCCCCAAGGAAGACCAGAGGCCATTTTCAGAAGAGGGAGCAGCAGATGCTGGGCAGACGGAATCAGAGTCCCTTTGCTCCTGGATGGAGAAGTGGGGAGGGCACACCTGGTAGAGAGAAGGGCATGAGTAAAGGCTTGGGGGGTTGCAAATGCACAGTGTGGTCTGGGTACAGTGGCCAGGTCATGGGATCTAAGGGGGAACAGGTCATGATAATTAGAGAATGCCCAGGTCGTGGTGTCTCTGGGTGGCCGGGTCATGGTGTCTGGGGATGGCCAGGTCATATTGATGAGTGGTCCCCAGGTCTTCATGTCTAAAGGGGTCCAGGTATGATTCTGACACTAGTTTCGATGTGCGTGTGTGTGTATCTCCCCACCACCAAGCACTAACACTACACCCACCTGGAGAGGCATCAGATCCCACAGGCTGAGGGCTCAGCCCTACAAGGTTGCTCCACCCCACTTCAGACACCAATCTCAAATCTGAGTTGTCACCAGAGGTTCCAGCATCCCCTCCTTGGGTGTGATTAATTCGCTAGGGCGGCTCACAGAACTCAGTGAAACATGTTATTTACTAGACACGGCAACCACCTCTAAGTTTAGTTTATTATGAAGGGATATAACGCAGGAACAGCCAGGTTTCGGGTTCTAGGTCAAGATACGGAGAAAGGGCTCAGCTTCCAGGCTTCGCTAGAGCTCACCATTGTCCCAGCCTCTCCATGTTTACCAACCTAAGAGGCCCTCACAACGTCGCCCTTTCTGGTTTTTATGGAGGCTTTGGGAAATAGCCGTGATTGATGAAATCATTGACCTTTGGTGACTGAACTCAGTCTCCAGCGCCTCTCCCTCCCCCAAAGGTCAAAGAGGTAGAAAGGACACCTTCCAGCCTAATCACATGGCTGGTTCCCCTGGCAGCCAGCCCCCTTCCTTAGGTGATCTAGGGACTTCCCAAAGGTCACCTCATCAACGTTAACAAAAGACACATATTGCTCTAATCACTTAGGAAATTCCAAGAGTTTTAGGAGCTGTTGAACAAACACCAAACCTCTGGTGACAACTCAGACTTGAGATTGGGGTCTGAAGTGGGGTGGAGCAACCTTGTAGGGCTGAGCCCTCAGGCTGTGGGAACTGATGCCTCTCCAGGTGGGTAGTGTTAGAACTGAGTTAACTGCTTGGTGGTGTGGAGATACACACACACACACACACACACACACACACATCAAAATTAGTGTCAGAATCATACCTGGACCCCTCTAAACATGAAGACCTGGGGACCACTCATCAATATGACCTGGCCATCCCCAGATACCATGACCAGGCCCCCAGAGACATCACAACCTGGGTATTTTTTTTTTTTTATCATTAATCACAGTATCATACCAGCTCATAGATTCTAGGTGCTCAGGTCAAGGTGCCTAGGGATGACCAGGTCACGTTGTCCAGGGGTAACAGGTCAGAGTGTCCAAGGGCAACAAGTCATGGTATCCAGGGGTGGCAGGTCATGGTGTCTAGGGTGTAAAGGAGTCAGGATCTAGGTTACAAAGGGCTTTGAACTCTGACCTGTGGACCAGGTTCTTCCAAAATTGTGTCCCCTGTGCACACTGCCACAGGTTCTATCTTTCACGCTTACCTCTTTTCCTCCACCATTATGTACTTAAACTTGTTTTCCTATTGACCTACCGGTTTTACTTAAATCATTTTATTATAAAAAAGAAATACTGTCAACATCACGAATAGAAAAACAAGAATCCTTTATCATAAATAGAAGGGAACTGTAAAAACAAAAACAATGAAACCAAAACTGAGTTATTCAATCTTAGGGAGATACTGTAGCCTATGGAAGGCTAGTCAGAAGAAGAGAAAGAGAAACGAAAAAGGAATTGCTTTCTGGGTTTGTTGCTCTTTTATGCCATACCCATGTGCCACCTCAAATCATCTTAGGGCTTCCAGGTTTGTGTTTCCTCACCTGGGTTCCCCTGGGTAAATGTCCTATACTTGGGTTGTCCTGAGTATATGTGACCCACACTTTTGCCTAACGGGAGCCAGGAGGCAGTGTGAGCAGCAAAGGGGCACGCATGCCTGAATCTCAGTAGGGAGGGAGGAAATGGGCAGCCCGGGGTGATGCCCACTGCCCGGCTTTAGCAGTGGAGACCCAGAAGGAGGAGGTTTGGGGAGAGTGATGAAGAGCTCAGTTTGGGATGTACTGATTCTGACGTGTGGGGACATCTGTGTGGAGACCCATTCATCTGCTCAGAAAGTATTTATTGAGCACCTACTGTGTACCACAGCAGTGGATACAGCAGTGAACCAACCAAACAAAAATCTCTGTCCCCGTGGAGACCCTATCTTCTAGTGGGGGAGATGTGGGAGACCTGGTAAGAAAGGACTTAATAATATGTCATATGTCACATTAGATAGTAATGTGTACTAGACAGGATGTGTGAAGTGTCTGGGTGGGAGATGAAAAGTAAGACAGATATATGGGTTTGGAGTTCAGGTAAGAGACCAGGGTTGGGGAGATATATTTAGAAGACACCATTCATTCATTCATTTGTTAAACAAATGTTTATCAAGCACATTCTATGTGCCAGCCACTATGCTAGGTGCTGGGCCACACAGTCCCTGCCTTACGAAACTCCAGTTCAGATTTACTGAACGTTGTAGTTAACTCTCTGTGGTAATGGGGTTCAGGGGTGGCTGCCCCAAAGTGTGTCACTTTGGCATATTCCTTATGTTGAGCTAAGGTCATCTAAGACAGCCCATACAAAAAGGACACTGTGACCGCTTCTCTGTCCCTCTGAAAGCAGGAAATAAATCTTCGATGTGAAAGGTCCCCTTCCTGTGATAACACCAGAAGTGGGAAATTCAGGGCCAAGAGCCTGTGTAAACAAACCTTGTTACTTTTACTAATTTATTGACCCAACCCAAATTTTGTTTAGATCTCTTCACTAATCAAAGCTCCCGAACATGTTTTCTTTGTCCTGTCAATTCCTCACAGATTTATGTTTCTTTGTCTAAAACATATAAAAGCTTCATATTTTGAGTCATTTCTTAGGTCTCAATTTTATTATTGGATCTCCATGTGTACCTAATTAAACTCCGGGATTTTTTTCCTCCTGTTAATCTTTCTCATATCAATTTAATTCTTAAACCAGGGCAGCCTCGGTGGCCCAGCGATTTAGCGCCACCTTCACTTCGGCCCGAGGTGTGATCCTGGAGACCCGGGATCAAGTCCCACATCAGGCTCCCTGTATGGAGCCTGCTTCTCCCTCTCCCTCTGCCTCTCTCTCTCTCTCTCTCTGTCATGAATAAATAAATAAAGTCTTAAAAAACAAATTCTTAAACCAGCCCAAGAACCTTTGAAGGGTATAAGAAAAGTTTTCCTCCCAAACAATGGAAACAGAAGAGATTGTCCATGGAGTGTGTGTGTGTGTGTAGGTGTGCAGGGGGTGCTGAAGACTCCCAATATTTAAGGTAGGGCAGAGGAGGGGTGCCTCCATTGGTTAAGTGCCCGATTCTTGATTTTGGCTCAGGTCGTGATCTCGGGGTTGTGAGATCAAGTCC
This sequence comes from Canis aureus, assembly GCF_053574225.1. Taxonomy (NCBI): domain Eukaryota; kingdom Metazoa; phylum Chordata; class Mammalia; order Carnivora; family Canidae; genus Canis; species Canis aureus. The sequence goes on along the minus strand of NC_135618.1, from coordinate 58,576,466 downwards.
TGTGTCAGGCTCCCTGGCCAGCATGGAGCCTGCTTAAGATTCTCTCTGTCCCTCTCCCTCTGTTCCATCCCACTCTCTCTTTCTCTCTCTCTCTCTTTAAGATTTTATTTATTTATTCATGAGAAACAGAGAGGAGAGAGAGAGAGGCAGAGACACAGGCAGAGGGAGAAGCAGGCTCCTCACAGGGAGCCTGACGTGGGACTTGATCCTGGGTCAGGTCTCCAGGATCACGCCCTGGGCTGAAGGCAGCACTAAACCACTGAGCCACCCAGGCTGCCCCCCACTCCCTCTCTTAAAAAAAAAATAGAGAGAGGGGATGCCTGGGTGGCTCAGCGGTTGAGCATGTGCCTTTGGCCCAGGGCGTGATCCTGGAGTCCCGGGGTCAAGTCCCACATCGGCTTCCTGCATGGAGCCTGCTTCTCCCTCTGCCTCTCTCTTTCTCTGTGTCTTTCATGAATAAATAAATAAAATCTTTTTAAAAAAGAGAGAGAGGGAGCAGAGGAGAAGACCCTAAGAAAGGAGACTGAGCAGAAGCAAGCAGCCAGTAGCAGGAGAACCAAGGAGGACAGAAAAGTATGGTTTAAACGGATGTGGACGTGGTAGCTGGCCTCAGTGAGAGCAGTTTCATGGCAGAAGTGCTGGCAGCTTCTGCACAGAGGGTTGAGGAGTGGGTGTGCAGGGAGGAAGTGGAGACAGAGGAGACAGCTTTCAAGAATGTGGCTGGGGAGGGAAGGAGAGAGAGAAAGAGGGAGAAGTAGGAGAGGCAGAGGGAACCCCTGATTGTTTGCAGATGGAGGGGAGTTGAACAGAGACACACAGTGATGGGAAGAAGCTTGCAGAGGGAAGAAGCTGAGAACACAGGGGGATGATGGTGTTTTGGGATCCAGAGAGAGTGGTGAGCTCAACCTTGGAGACAGGAATGACCCCATTTCAGGAACAGCTACATAATTTGAAGGGCTCAGAGCAAAATGGAAGTGCAAGTCTTTTAGTTCAAAAAGCACTAAGAATCCAAATGGGGACTCTTGGTACCCAGATGGGGAGTGGGCCAGAGGCTTGACTTGCTGGCTTGGCTGACTTGTGGCTTCTGGCCACCCAACACACACACCTTGGGCATGGATGGCCAGCACCATGCTCCAGCCCAGGATCCCATGAGATGAGCAGCTGACTGCAACCCTCCTTTGTGACTGCACCCAGGCCCCGTCCAAGGGCAGAAGGCTGCACCAATGCTGGGTAAGGGTGGAAAGGGGGAGACTGAGCAGGGTCCAGAGTGCCAGGGGGTGGAGGAGCAGGTGGCCAAGCACCTGATCCAGGGAAGCGGGCAGGTGGTGGGGGGTGGCACCACATATGAGCTGAGACTCCAAGCCCTTGGTGCATGCTCCAAAGTCCCATTGGACTTTCTTTGCAAAACACATATTCAAAAATGAAATTATTAAGGATCTCAAGATGGAAACCCTAGAGCTTTGAATTCTGAACACTACAGTACTGGTGGCAAGTTCTGAAGACTTCCCTGCTCTACATTCACTTCAAGAAGAGATGATGGATGCCTGTGGATGTAAGGGTGGACAGGCATTTGACAGAATCCTTTGGAAGTGGATGGAGACTAAGTGCCAACCATGAGACAGAGGATGGGGATGTGTTTTCTTTTCTTTCTTTTTTTTTTTAAGATTTTATTTATTTATTCATGACAGACACACACACACACAGAGAGGCAGAGACACAGGCCGAGGGAGAAGTAGGCTCCACGCAGGGAGCCCGATGTGGGACAGGATCCCGGGTCTCCAGGATCACGGCCCAGGCTGAAGGTGGCGCTAAACCGCTGAGCCACCCAGGCTGCCCCTGGGGATGTGTTCTCAACCCAAAATCAGACACATGGAAATTTCCATACACTAGTTCCCTATTGCTGCCATAACAAGTTGCTACAGATCTAGTGGCTTGAAACAGAAATGTGTTATCTCAGAGTCTTGGAGGTCAGAAGACTGAAATTGGTCTCACTGAGCTAAAAATCAAAGTGTCAGCAGGACACTGGAGACTCTGGGGAAGAATCTGTTCCTTGATTTTTCCAGCTTTTAGCAGTCACCCAAAGTCCCGTTTCTTCCACCTTGAAAGCCAGCAGCATAGTATCTTCAAATTTCTCTCTGACGCTAACTCTCCTACAACTGCTTTTCATTTATAAGGACAACTTGTGATCAGATGAGCCTTGGGGCCATCTGAATAATCCAGGATAATATTCCCATTGTAAAATCAGTCCATCAGCAATCTCGATTCCACTTTCAACCTTGACTTCCCCTTGCAATGTAACATAACATGTTCACAGTTTCCAGGGATTATGATGTGAATATCTTTGAAGCATCATTATTCTACCTACCACAATCTTTAAGACTATTTTATGGCTGTAAAAGAAGCTCTGCAATGGCTTACATGAAAGCAAGTTTATGGTTTATTTAAGAATCCAGAGGTTGGGGCAGCCCGCGTGGCTCAGCGGTTTAGCACCGCCTTCAGCCCAGGGTGTGATCCTGGAGACCAGGGATCAAGTCCCACATCGGGCTCCCTGCATGGAGCCTGCTTCTCCCTCTGCCTGTGTCTCTGCCTCTCTCTCTCTCTCTCTCTCTCTCTCTCTCTGGGTGTGTCTCTCATGAATAAGTAAATAAAAATCTTAAAAAAAAAAAAAAGAAGTTTGGCTTACTATCAGTCCCTCCTTCTGCATCTCTATCCAGTCTCATGCTCTGGGTTATCGACACCAATGTGGTGCTATTATATCCATGGGACGAGGTGAGTTAGGGTCCTTCTAACCTTCCCAGGCCACCCACCCCCCGCCCTTGTCTCGTTCTCTTTCTCTGGAAAGATCTATTGAGAGCTTGATGACTCGGGTCCATGGGGAGGAGAGAGGCAGAGTGTGGGCAAGACCCTGAGAGATGGGGAAGGTATGCAAGAATGTGAGCAGGAGGGAGGAACAGCCTGCAGTAAAATAGCGAGGCTGGGAGGGAGAAAAAATATATAATGTGTACGGATGGATAGATACGTGGACACCCACGTGGTCCACACCTCTGCAAAGATATAGGCACTGACTCTGCATCCGAACAACATCTAGAATTGATGTGTGGACAGATACAAACATGCATTGGTGCGATGATGCCATTGGGACCATTTCTCCCCTGGATTTCTGTTGTGCTAGTCTGACCTTTTTGCGATAAAGTATAGCATTCAATTTAGAACGTCATTATTTCCTTTAATTGTGTTTTATGCCTTCATTCCCACAACACCCACACCGACCCCGTCAGTATAATAGGAAGAATGCGAGCAAGCCCTTGGACAAGCACTTAACTATGTGCAGACACCATCCTAAGGCTTACACAAATAAGCATATTTAATTTTTAACAACTGGTCCCTGAGGGCGGTAGTAGTATCGTTCTCATTTTACGGAGGAGGAAGCAAGCACAGAGAGGTTATGTGACGGGCCCTGAGCCACACAGCTGGTCCTTACCGCATTCTGAGCTCCTAAAGCGTGCCAGACCCTTTTTGCAAGGTGCTGAAGGGTATGGGGGAGAAAGGCAGAGATGACAGAGAGGCGGGGCTGGGGACAGTGGGATCTCCTGGGCCAACTTTTCTGGGCGTCGCTCCACCCTAGACTTGAGTCTCCAGGACAGAGGTAGGCCCCCCGGGGTCGCAGCGGGCCACTAGGGGGCAGCAGGGACCAAAGAGCGAGCCTGCAGCCAGTCCGATGCAGCCAGTCCCCCTACTGGCCTGGGTGCAATCAACACGTGGCAAGGGGTGGCAAAGGGTGATCAGCTGTCTTAGGCACCACCTGAGCGCTGGGCACCGATCATGACACCTGCTCCTCATCCCGTCACTGTGGGCTGCCTGCTAACTCTCTTACCGGTCTTTGATGGGGTGGAAACTGAGGCCCAGAGTGGTCAAGTATTTTGCCCACCGCCACACAGCCCCGAATTGGCACAGGCAGGTCCAAATGAGGCAGGATGAGTGCAGAGCCCTTGCTTCTCAGAGCCTCAGTGGTTTTTGTTTTTTAAAGATTTTGTTTATTCTTGAGAAACACAGAGAGAGGCAGAGACACAGGCAGAGGGAGAAGCAGGCTCCATGCAGGGACCCAGATGCGGGACTCGATCCCAGGACCCCGGGATCAGGACCTGAGGCGAAGGCAGCCGCTCAACCACTGAGCCACCCAGGCGCCCCGAGCCTCCGTGTCCTGGGAGCTGTCAGAGGGGTACGCAAATACCGGCAGCGAGTGGCGGAGAGTGGTCAGGAATCAGGGCTCGTCATGGGCAAGTCCCCCCCACGTCATAGCCCTGCTGTGGGGTTCCGCTGACCTCACGCCTCCCTTGCAGTGGCTCAAAACTTCTTGCTGGCCTTTTCGCTTTTTGATTAATAACTTTCGTGGGAAAATAATGTCAAAGTTTATTCAACAGGATGTTCACAGAGCTACACCTTCAAAAACAAACATTCATTTTGTGACCGCCCACATGGTGCCAGGAGCTGGCGGGGGATGGGATTTCCGGTGGTTTTCACTTTCCTCTTTATAACTTTATGTTTTCTCTGAATCGGAGAAGGCCGGCACGTGCCAATTTAGTGATCAAATGCAAACAAACAAACAAACAAACAAATGGTAAGCAGGGCTTTTGTGTAAAAAGTAAAATAAAGCAGAGGCATTCCCCCTCCCCGGGGAACGGGGGAAATCCTTGTAAAATCGAGGCTGGAGGTGTGCGGGGAAGGGGCTGGGAGACCCGAAATCAATGCATCCGCATCAGCGGGCCACCCGGGTCTGCTTGGCCCAGCGCCCTCCTGCTCTGCGCACCTCTGGTCCAGCCCCGCGGGGCATGCTGGGAAACTCCCGCTGCCAGCATCTCGCCCCGCCCACACCTACGCCCACCTCCAGCTCCCGAGGGGGCAGTCCTGGGGTGGGGACACTCTTGGGCTGGTCCCACCTGATTCGCCAGATCCTGGCTCCCCGGGCCCCCCTTGGGGCAAACATCTGTGCCGCCCATCCTGTCCCCTCTTCCATCTTCCCAGGTCCACACTGAGACAATGGACAAAGGTATGTGGGAAGAAAATGCTCTAGCAACCTGCACTGCCCAATACTATAATCGCTAGTCACAGATGGCTATTTGCATTTAAATGTCGTCAATAAAGTTTAAGGATGGGAGATCCCCGGGTGGTTTAGCGGCTTAGCGGTTTAGCACCTGCCTTTGGCCCAGGGCGCCATCCTGCAGTCCCAGGATCGAGTCCCGCATTGGGCTCCTGGCATAGAGCCTGCTTCTCCCTCTGCCTGTGTCTCTGCCTCTCTCTCTCTCTCTGTGTCTATCATCAATCAATCAATCAATCTTAAAAAAATAAAGTTTAAGGATCGGTTCCTCAGTCACACTAGCCGCATTTCAAGCGCTTCCCAGCCACACACGTGGACTGTACTGGACAGCGTGAAACCCTCCCATTGTAGCAAAAAAGTTCTGTTGGACGGTGCTGTTCTGGACATTCTTTTGTCTTGTTACAAAATCCCTTTCCTAAAATTGTCCTTTGAGCCAATATTTTGTCTTTCTCCTTCCTTCTTCCTGCAAATCTAAAATAAAACTTTGATCCATGCCGGTAATTTGAATTTTTGTGTTTTCTTTAACAACAAACTGACTCTCAGGGTATAGTTAATAAACGCTGGAGTGAAGGGGTGAGTTGCCAGGTGGAGAACTCCTGACCAGTGAAGGGGTGGGCATAATAAGCCAGAGCGCCAAGAGATGATGGCGGTGATGATGATGATGAGGGAGCCTATCTCCAGAATGCCCCGAGGATGCGGGTTTAATTACTCTTCCTGTTTGACAAATGAGAAAGCCAAGGGATGGACAGGATAAAGGGGATACGGCAGAGAAGGGGCCTGGGGCTCCACACCCCAAAAACCTTGGGGTTCCTTGCCTAATTTGGAGAACGGGGAGGCCAAGGACAAGATTTTAAGGAGATTTTAGAAAGTTCTTTGTTGGGATCCCTGGGTGGCGCAGCGGTTTGGCGCCTGCCTTTGGCCCAGGGCGCGATCCTGGAGACCCGGGATCGAATCCCACATCGGGCTCCCGGTGCATGGAGCCTGCTTCTCCCTCTGCCTGTGTCTCTGCCTCTCTCTCTCTCTCTCACTGTGTGCCTATCATAAATTAAAAAAAAAAAAAAAAAAAAAAAGTTCTTTGTTGAAGAAATTCCAAGAAGGTCCCTGGCAGCTAGCCATTCCCTGGGTGAAGTCACTTCACACCCGAGTGAGAATATCAGCAATGAGGCTTTTATTTTATTTTTAAGGATTTTTTTATTTATTCATGAGAGACAGAGAGAGAGAGAGAGGCAGAGATACAGGCAGAGGGAGAAGCGGGCTCCATACAGGGAGCCCGACGTGGGACTCGATCCCGGGGCCCCGGGATCACTCTCTGAGTCAAAGGCAGACGCTCAACCACTGAGCCACCCAGGCGTCCCAGCAATGATGATTTTAAACTGTAGCCAGTCACTGCTGTCAGGAGGAACCTGAGTCCCCCACTTCTGCAAGGTGGGAGGGAGCCCTGCTGGATGGAGGAACACTTCCAGTGGCTTCACTTCCCCTCTCTGGCTCCGGCTGGGCGGCTTCTTTTGGGGATTGGGGAGATTAAAGATTGGTGGCTGGTTTCCATCAGACCGTGTTTCTCAGCCTATGGGTTTTTTTTTTTTTAATTTTTTTTAATTTTTATTTATTTATGATAGTCACAGTGAGAGAGAGAGAGAGAGGCAGAGACACAGGCAGAGGGAGAAGCAGGCTCCATGCACCGGGAGCCCGACGTGGGATTCGATCCCGGGTCTCCAGGATCGCGCCCTGGGCCAAAGGCAGGCACTAAACCGCTGCGCCACCCAGGGATCCCCTCAGCCTATGGGTTAATGTGCAGTTGAACCAAGATGTAAATTCCTCGCTCCAGCTCCCATCCTGCCTGAGCTTATCTCCCACCACTGTCCCTGGCTCACTGCGCTGTAGCTGACCTTTTGGAACTGTGACTGTGTTGAATTCATTATGCCTCAGGGCCTTTGCACTTGCTCTCACCTCTGTTCAGAATGCTCTTCCTCCAGCGCTTCCTGGCTTCTTCCGGTCATGGCAGACTCAGCTTAAATGTCATCTCCTTAAAGACCTCCCTTGTTAGTTCCCCCTACCTCAGACTCCTCTTTTCTCCATAATACCCCCCAGTGTAACCTTCTCCTTTGTCTATTTAATGTCTGTCTCCTACAATGAACTGTAAGATCCAGGGAGGAAGGGACCTCGTCTCACTCAGTGAGAGCCTTCAGTATCTGGCACAGTGCTGAGCACACAGTAGGTGCTCAGTAAATACCGGTGGCAGGTGCAGCTTTCCTGCCTTCTGCTTCCTCCTTCCTTGTGTTAAGCTGGGGAAGAGGATTTAGGGAAGCAAAAACAGTGGCCTTTCCCCAGCTTCCCTGAACCTAGGAGGGTGGGTTTAAATCCACTTAAGAAATGGGAGGAGTCTAATTCTCCATTCCCACTTCCCAAAGCCCAGACAACTCTGTAATAGGAGCCTCAGCTGACCACTTGGGTCCCCTTCTCTTAAGACCCTGGGGAGACGACAAGGTGATCAACTTCAGTTCTGTTGTTGGACTTCCAGCCCAACCGCCCCTCCACCACTCACACAAAACTCAAAACATGAAAACATGTTTTCTCTGTTTGCTGCTTACTTTTAAAATGTGATTTTCTGAGACAACACTCAGGCAAGATGGATTTAGGGCTGACACTCACGTAGGTGGCATACATTCTGTGGTGGCTGGGAGCCCTCCACGTCTGACCTGGGTTCAAGTCCTGCTCCAGGATGTCCTCACTGTGTGGTCCTAAGCTAACCTTCACCCTCTCTGGGCCTGCTTCCTTATCTATAAAATTGGGAGAATCGAACCCGCCTACTAGAGCTGTGACGTAGCAGATATACAGCACTTAGCATATTGCTTGGCCCTAAGTAGTTCTTTTGATTCCAAATTTTTACATATGCCTTTTCATAAGGAGCTCCTATAGGCAAAAAGTTCAGGCTGTCATTCACAGCGTGACCTTGGACAAGTCCCTTTTCCTCTCTCACGCTAAGTTCTCCCATCTGTAAATTGTGGGGTGAGAGGTCGGCTTGGGCATCGAAAGGGATAGATTTGGGCTCAGCACAAAGGAAGGATTTCTAACAAACACCAGGCTGCATGTGAGGTAGCGAGCCCCCCATGGCTTCTAGTGCATTGTGTAGAACACCCGAACAGAAAGGAACCTTGAACCTCTAAGCCCCTTACTTTCCACGTGTGGCCATCAGGGTAGCTACGCAGAGACCAGAACTATCCCAGAGCTTAAATCCCCTGCCTGCATCCTCATACCGTCTGCCTGGACGTCGAGCATGGATCACTTGTCCAGGCACCCTAGCTAATGGGGACGCTGCCTGGGTTCAGCTACAGACAGGCCCGCCCTAACTCGCTGTGTGACCTTGGCCAAGTGTAGCACTTGCGGACAGTACTCCGTCCACGTCTCCTTGATGCTCCAAAGGCTGCCCAGATATTAACTCTCAGCCTGGTGACTTATTTCCTGGAGCAGCTGAAGTGCTGGAGAATTGATGCCTCTGGAGGCAGCCCTGGACCAGAGAGCAGCGGTGGACAAACGCCCCAGCCCCCTACCTCTGCAGGGATACCTTCAGGCCTGCGCCATTGCAAGGCCATCCAAGGCTCTGGGTGGGGTGAAGGTCAGCTGCCCAGGCTAGCCCCGTTGGGTAACACGCCCTTTACCGCCTCCTGACCTTGCTTGACTCCCAAGCAAGGTGTCCTGGAATCACCCCCTAAAGCAGCTACCTGCACTTGAATCCCTGTCTCGGGGATGGGGGTGGGGACCCAAATAGGAGAAGGTTATTTAACCTTTTAGACCTCATTTCCTCTGGACGGCAAGATTCAGTGAATGAACAGAGATAAAGGGCTCACAACCAGGTCTGGCAGTGTGTCTGTTTAATAAATGTGGGGGAGGAAGGGGGAGGAGATAAACAAGCTTTATTTATATAAAACTCCACACCCTCTCGTTCCACCCTCCTCAGCATAGACAAATACCAGGTGATAAAATAATCTTTGAGACGCAAACAAACATTACTCAACCTGAGGGGTAGGTCAATGTGCAGGCTAAGTGTGCCCGGTGTGGACCGCCCAGAACGCCCAGCTCGGCCGGGTCACTGGACGGGAACCACTCTCTGCGTCCCGCCTCTCCGTGGCTGCGGGCAAGCATCCACGGGGGCGCAGAGTGGCCCCAAGGTAGCTGGCTGTGTTTATTCTGGGGATCCCGTGCTTCACAGGAGCCCCCAGTCTTAGGGTGTGAGGAAGCCGCCAGCAACTCGTCATGGCTTGGTGATCACAATCTTCTGTGTACTATTGTGTTTGATACCAGCACATGACAAAGCTGCCCCGCCACGGCCCAGGTCTGCCCCCAGTGTCAACCTAAGGAAGGTCTGTTGACAGACAGATGGGCACCTCTGGGCAAATTACCACCCTTCCTGGACTTCAATTTCCCAAGGCATGTACCTGTTGGCTTGCTTGGTTTCTAGGCTCAGTGCCCAATCCATGGGATAGCAGGAGCACATCCCAGAACTGGGCAAGACACAAATCACCCGGCGATTAGATGGACAAAGCACGCCTGGGGGCCATGACAGGGACAGCACACTGGACAAGCTGTGGGCCGATGACGTGGCCAAGCCGAGGTGCCCAAGGAGCTCCTCATCCCTGAAGGTGCCTCTGCCCCAGGCCATCCACTCCCATGGGAGGTGACAGTCCCGGGCCAAGGCAGGGAGATGCAGGGGGAGGTCCAGTCTCTGCACCCCCGTGTCAGACCGCCTCACAACTTCATGCCAGGGTTTTCCAAGTCTTTTGTAAATCTGGAAGCCTGGCCCCCTTCCAGGGGGAGGCGTGTCACAGGCATGGCTAAGGCCCAGCCCTCACCTGCAGACATCAGCAACCAGAGGATGCATCTAAGAAGCGCTCATGCATGTGGGCTCTGTGGAAAGCACGGCCAGCTTTTTGGGGGTCTGGCTTGAGCTCTGAGCACTGCTGGAGGCAGGCTGGGAGAACGGAGAGGATTTGCCCTCCTTTGAGACCCCCGAGGGTACCAGGGAGGCCGGAGAGAGGCTGGCCTCCAGCAGAACCCCACCTGGCAGGACGTTCGGGGCCCTCAGGGGGCTCAGCAGGAGTGAGGACCTGTCCCCACAGCAGCAGCCACAGCAGGGGCTGGGCACTATGTGGGCCTTGCCACGCTCCTCCTGGTCATGCCACTGCTTCAGGTGGCCACACAAGTGGCAGGTGAGGGCTGAGTAGACGATGCTACTGGCCAGGTCGTCCCTGAGGGGGTCTGTGGCCTGCTCTGGGGCCAGCAGGGTCTTACGGCTGTCCTCCTCCTTCCCTGCCGGCTCCACACCCAGGTGCTCTGGGGAGCTGCCTGTGCCGAGCGAGTCCTGAGGGCTGCCAGGTGGCTCCGTGTCCAGTCCGAAGGTGAACAGGGGGACAGGGACTGGGGTGGGGGCCCCAGGGCAGCCAGGAGTGAGGCTCTGGAAGGGCTTGTAGCCCCCCTCCCCACTGCCGGCCTCACCCCCAGATGTCCCCGGGCAGGTGGCACCGCCAGGGAGCAGACTGCAGAAGGCCTTGTACCCCGCTTCCCCAGAAGGGCCGAAGCCTGGCCCCCCGGCGTCGGGGGCGCTGCCCTGCTTCACGGCGCACGTGAACTCCCGGTAGCCGCTGCCGGGGCCCGGGCCGGGGGCCGGGGCTGCCCGGTGCTGGAGGACACTCTGGCGCAGGATCTGCTCCCAGCTTTCTGGCTCAGGCTGGAGGGCGGCAGGTGGCTCCGGGGGCTGGGGGGCAGAGGGGATGCCGGGGTCCGCTTCCCCGGGGCGATCGGCCAGCTCTGGGTCGGAGTCACCGTCGCCGGGATCGGAGGACTGGCCCAGAAAGCTGCCGAAGCTGCGGTACGCGGGGTTGTCTGTGACGACGGGGGGCGGCTCTGGGAAAGCCGAGCTGCCTGCGCTCTGGGTCGGGGAGGCCTGAAGAGCGGACTCGGGGCGGCGAGGCTGCTCCGGGCCCTCGGGCGCCGCCCGGGGCCCGGCCCTCGGGAACTGAGCCCAGGGCATCTGAGCGCCCACACTCCCCGAGGGGGGCGGAAGGCATGACTCCTCCAGGCCCTGCGGGCAAAAGCCCCCATTCTCACCGCCGAGAAGGTCCAGGAAGAGGCTTTCCGTCAGCCGGGCCACGATGCCCTCTCTGCCCTCCTGGAAGCTGCCCCCGCTGCCCTCCAGCGATGGGCAGAGGCTTCTTTTATCTTCCTCCACCTCCTCCTCCTCTTCATTGTCCACCGGGGCCTCAGAGAGCTCCACACATTGCACCACGCTGATGCTCTCCGGCCAGAGGATCGTCTTGCTGACCTCCACAGGGCACCACGCGGGTTTTCCAGGACCTTGGAGAGGCCCATTTTTGGCAGTCTTGGGGGACTCCTCCTCCCTGCCCAGGCCATGCTCCAGTAGACAGGGCAGGAGCTTGGTAAGACAAGTCTTCCAGTGTCTGCAGAAGCAGAGAGAAGTTCGGTCAGGATTCAGTGTCTGCGCTTGAAAAATTCCTATTCATCCCTCAAAGCTGGGCTTGACGTCAGCCTGGACTGATGTCTATCTACTGCAGACTTTATAATCAATAATCTTGACTCTTGACTTTATAAATCAATAATCTATCAGCCTATCTTCACCACTACACTGGGAAGTGCTTAAGGGCAGGGCCTGTGTTTTATTCTGGGATTTCTGGAGGCTGCACATAACCTGTCACCCAATACAAACCCAGTCTGTTGAATAAAGAAAAGTCTCTGTCGGGGATGATAATATTTAAAATAGTTTTCAATTTAGAATATTTATCAATACAACCGCAGAAGTAATGACTGTGGCGGTGGAGTACTAGGCTGAGGCAGTGTCCTGGAGCCCCCTGCTGGGCCAGCTATCAACTCTTGATAAGTATTTTAAATATCATCCTCGACACAGGAGCTAGAGGTGATGGAGGTGCTAACAGGCCAGGCGATGATCAGATACTCAAGGATTCAAGACGGCAGCTCTTGGCCAACCAGTCTGTAATTATGCCAACACTTGAACCCCTGGCATAGTTGCCCAGGTTGTAGTCTCTATGAGCTTTGCTCAGGACAGACGATGCACTTCCAACCCTAATCCCCCTGCCCCCCGCCGTGAAACTCAGGAGGCTCAGCCATCATGCCCACCTACCCAGCCCACTGTTCCTCCTGCCACCCCTCAAAGCTCAATGTCACAGAACAAGTGCTGAATGCTAAGGAGGAAAAGGCAGACGTGGAGGTGGGGTGTGATCCCACTCTTAGGATGGGCCCACTGCCCCAATTCCAACCCCTTCCAAATCCATGTAGGCAGTGACCTAGGTTCATATACATACGGGCACTTGGCTGGTTCCTGGCCTCGGGACCGCTTCCCCCAGAGTGACACCTAAAATAAATACAGAGACAGCCAATGAAACAGGGTGGAGAGGCCTTGCAGCCCAGCCTGGGACACAGCAATATTCAGTGAGGGTTTGCTACAAAAAGACGGTAAGGCTTCACATCACACCGGGTGGAGGTCTGACTTGGTCACTTCAGCTCTCTGGGCCTTGGCATCCTGGGAATCAATGAGACTGCCCTAGTACTAAGTTCCTGGGGCTGAAGGTAAAAATGGCCACAGCACTCTGAAGTCCCTCCTATCTCTTGAATCTGGCCTCCCTGTGTGACCCCCTTTGACCAAGAGAATGCCATGGAAGTGACAGTGGGCCAGCCCGCTCAAGGATGACAGACACAGCTTAGTCACCTCCATGCTCCAGGTGAGAGTCAGCCGGCTTCTGGATCTGTGAGTGAGGCCACTGGGAAGGGGCCCAGCCCAGATCCCTCTACCCTACACCTCTGCATGGAGCCCAAACTGCCCCCCTGCAGAAGCAAGTGCTCAATCAGTGGTGGTTGTTTGGACTCTCTAAATTGTGGGCTGTTTTGTTACACAGCAAAGCTAACTGATACAGATAGCATTTACTGTGTGCAGGACCCTGTAATCTATATTTTATATGTAACCATCTAGATGAATTCCAACATCAGGTAGGTAAGCACTACTACAACCCACATGAGGAAACTGAGACTCAGAGAAGCTAAGCAACATGCCCAAGTCCACACTGTAAGTAAGTGGCAGAGCTGGGGTTCAAAGCCAGCACCTCTGGACTCCAGAGCCACTCCAGAGACCTGAGGATACAGAGGCCAGTATCCTCCCCTTCCCCCCACCCACCCTCCCGCCCACCCGAGAATCCTGCTATGACCCAGGGAAATCCCACATGGCCATCATGTTGGAGAAACTGACCCACCCCTAGCTTGAGGGGGCCACCTGGCTGGTCTCAAGGTATTCCCACTCCCTTACCAGCGAATGCTTTAGGAACAGGCATGTGTTACGATTCAGACCAGTGAGAACTGAGGAGAGACCTGCTGGTGCACTGAGGGCAGTTTTCTGCTCATAAGGGGAAGACACAGGAAGCCCGTGCCCCTCGCCCTCCCCTTTTGACTTCCTGCCCTGGTACAGGCATCTCTCCAGGAGATGATGTGGAGGTGACCCATGAGGTCACCTCCTCCCAAGGGAGGTAAGAAACCAAGCGACCAACTCAGAGGAGCCCATCCTGGCTGAAAGAGTAGCCACGGGATCCAAGGGGCGGGAAGCAAAGGCCTTTGGGCTCCTAATGACCACACAAAGCTGCTGAAACCCTGGAACCTTCCTGACTTCACATGTGCAGTTTCAAAAGCCAACGGAGATCCTTAACATCCGAGCTGCTTTGAGATCTATCTCATGAAGCACGTAGTCCAGAGCATCCTCACCAGCCCACACTCTTACCTGTGAGTCCTGGATGACTATGGCCACGAGGGGGCTGTGGGCTGGGTTGGGAATCTGATCCCACCATCCTTTCTTAATCCTGAAAAAGAAAAGGAAGAGGCATTGGACACCATGGCCAAGTTGATGTTCCTTCTGTGATGGGGTCAGAGACCACATTAAATGGTTTAGACGTCTTGCCCTAACCTCATTCTACAGAGGAAGAGACCGAGGCCCAGAAGGGACAGGACAGCTGGGCTGTGGGCAGAACAGCCAGGTTCGTGCTCCAGCATCCTGCTACCCAGGATGGGGTTCCTGACATGGCCACCTCTGTCCTTGGTGGGAACAAGTCCTAGGGAATGAGGGCAAGCCCAAGTGGCAGAGAGAGAATTGTGGGTTTCCCCATGTCTCGGAGGATACCCAGAGTAAAACAGTCCCTCTCTCCACCCGGGTCTGTCTGGAGCCCCAGAGTGTCAGCGCTGGGACAGGGGGTTCTCAGATCACCTCTGACTGGCCTCTGCCCACTCCACTGGGTCAGGCATCAGGAACAGAACAGTGAACAAGACAGACAAAAGTCCCTGCCCTTGCAGAACTGACCTTCTAGAAGAAACAAACACCAGCCAGAGCCACATAAGTGTCACGAATAAAAGAAAGACGGGGCATAGAGAAGAATGGAGAGTGTGACCCCAGAAAGTCTCTCTGAGGAGGTGACTTCTGAGCGGCAACTGAAGGTGGAGCAGGAGCCACAGAGACACCTAGGGAGAGGGAGGGACAGGCGAGGGGGCAAACGGAGGCTCAGAGAAGGGGAGGCCAGCCCGGGGTCCCGCAGAGCCATCATGACAAGACACGAAGAGGGGAGCCCGCGTGGCCACCAAAGTGCACGACACCGTGCCTCAGTCAACGCCCAGCCAGGGTGCGTCCGGCCTCGCTAGACCCATTTCAGAGATGGGAGGACTGAGGCTGAGACACAGCCCGATTCCAAGCGCCTGAGCTCGTTGGAAACAAGGCTCCTTCTACCCGCCCTGCCCACTGGGATCCAGGACTCTCTCGGGACTCTTGGGCTCCTGAAATATGCTCCTTCAACCTGCAAAGGAGGGACCTGAGATGGACAGAGGGTCAGCCTCTCATCGGCCACAAAGTCACTGAGTTCCAAGGCCAGGATCTGAACCCAGATTTCCAGACTCCGTCAGGGCTGCTGTCTAGAATTCCTGTCTACTGCCACGTGCCTCGAGTGTGTGGACCACACCTGGGTCCCCAGGGTGACCCATCTCCCTTCTGGCCCAGCTCACTCTCCCCCGTCAGGCCTCTCAGCTCAGACGGGCTTGCCTGGCCTCCCCTCCCCAATGCAGCACCCCGAACATTTCCTCCCTTCGCCCTGGGAGGTGCCCTTCAGTGCATGGATCCCTGTGGAAACCAGCTGTGGTTACTGGCTGACCTGGCGTCTTCCCTCTCCCCCCAAGGAGCACAGGGTCCTCGTCAGCCTTGCTCTCAGCCGTCGCCTCAGTGCCCTGCGCATAGTAGCTGCGCGATAAATACTTCTTGTTGCACGCAGGGACCGAAAGCTGGCAGGTCAGAGGGAGACTCCCCGCCACTGCACGCCCCGGGGCGGCCGGCTCGATGGCATCCTGTGGCGAAGCCCAGGACTCACTTGATGATACTGAAGTAGCAGGACAGGCAGATGGCCAGGATGACGAGGCAGGAGATGCTGACGCCAAGTGGCAGGTGCTGCTCCCAGGGCTCGTAGTCTGGAATGGGAGGGAAGCCGTGAGCCTGCAGCGCGCCGGGTACCACCTGCCCTCTGCTTCCCGGAGCCGGAGACCGAGGCCTTGAGGAAGGGTCGTCCGAGACCCTGCGTGAGCTGGCCGCCACGGAGCCCTCCCGCCTCATCCCCTCCTACTGAGAGCCCTTGTCACACGGCCTCCTCGCGGTCCCCTGCTCCTCCAAAGCTCGGTGCCACCCTGGGATCTTGAACCTGCTGCTCTCTTTCCTGACGCTCAGAGGTCAAGAGTGGTGACTCTGGAGCTGGACTCCCTGAGTTTGGGGCCTGACCAGGTCATATCCTTGCTGGCGACCCAGCTTCTCTGCACCTCGACTTCCTCGTCTGTACCCGGGGGTTAATGTACCCCCATGTTACAGGGTTGTTGTGGGGATTACACGACGTAACACACGGAGCACTCAGAATGGTGTCTGCACATCCAGAAGCTTATGCTGTTGCCGACCGTGCACACCTGGCTCCTTCTCATTCACTTCACTGTCACCTGCTCCAGAAAGTTCCCTCGTGCCCTCTCTCCTGCTGCCCCCCTCCTAACCCTCCATGCCTCACTCTGCTTCTTCTCCCCAGACTGGCTGTCAACTGGATGGAGATCTATCGGATTTATTTTTCTGTCTGCTTGTTTCTTTTCTGTATCCCCCGGAGAATGTCAATCCCAGAAGATCAGGGGCTTCTGTCTGTTTTGTTCACGGCTGATACCCCAGGGTCTAGCCCTGAGCCAGGCAGGCAGTCGGGGCTCAATACATATATGTGGAAATAATGAAGTGTCCAGCACCTTGTGTATGTTCCACACAAGCCATTCTCTCCCTTTCTCTTCCCTTCCCCGGGTCAATGGTAGAATCAAATCAATGTGGCAAAACTCTGCCCAGCGCTTACTGTGTGCCTGGTGCTCTGTGGGGCACCAGAGGTCTAGACTCAGAGTAGATCCCACCTATGGAGCTTGCAGCCCACAGTGTAAGACAGATGGGTCAAGAGACATCCACAAGACAAATGAGCAACACCCAGAGGGACATGGCGGGGCAGGGTTTGGTTGCGGTACCCACCAACGGCCACTGTGCCCCGCCCTTTGAAGACCCCTTCTCTCAGTAATGTTGACAACAGCTCTTACTCCTCTTCCATGGTATAGATGATGCCTGAGGCAGTCCCTTCCCCTACAGCTACCTCCCCCTTCCTTACCAGGGAGCAGTGTGCCCACCCTGAGGTTTGGGCCAATCATGATTATCCTCTTCTTTTTTTCTCTTTTTTTAAAGATTTTATCCATTTATTCATGATAGACAGAGAATGAGAGGCAGGGACATAGGCAGGGGGAGAAGCAAGCTCCCCGCGGGCATCCTGATGCAGGACTCAATTCCAGGACCCTAGGATCACGACCTGAGCTGAAGGCAGACACTCAACCACTGAGCCACCCAGATGCCCCTCCTCTTCTCCTTTCCAGAGTACATCTGAGTTTCCAGCTGGGAGAGGCTCAATGACAGTCCCAGCCAATAGGATTGCAAGGGGAAGTCTGCTAGGGAAGCTTCTGGTAAGATTTTTGCTTCCTGATAAAAGAAAGAAATGCACAAGGTGCACTTGCTTGTGGTAGCCTTTCATTTCTGAAAGGCATGAGGGTGCCTCCAGCAGTCAACTTGGGGCATTGGAGTAACAAGTCAAAGGATAAAGTGCTACCATGGTTAGGAGGGCAGAGGAAAGAAGACAAGTCTCTGGGGTGACATCGCTGAGCTGCTGCATAAACTAGGGAAGGTCCCCTTGTAAGACTTCATTTTATATAACATAATTCAATGTTTCTAGTGCAAAAAAACCAGGAGTAAGAGTGTTGCAAAGAGCAGCTGGGGGATGTAGCTACAGAGTGAGGGACTATATGTCCTAGAATCCCTTGCAGCTATGTGTGCCACTGGGCACCAACAGAAACCAGCAAAATAGCATTTACGTTCACCTACTTTAAAATTACAGAATCTATGAGAAGCACCATGAGATCTTGTTTTTACAGTGTTAATAAAGAAGCCCATATTCCTAGATAACAAATATATTTTGAAATACTTTTATGACCTCATCTCAATAAAATTAGTTTCCCTCATCATCCTATGTATTTTATTTTTTACATTTAAAAATAGTATTCTGGGGTTCACAGCCAAAGGGGTCCATGATATGAAAAGGTTAGGAATCTTTGTCCCTAAGGGAATGATGGAACCACAGGGAGGAGCCCCCCTCCCCCATCCCTGCAAAACCAGCTGAGTTCACGCTGGACGGTTACATGACCAAGAAATACATTCCTACAGCGAAGAGTCACAGAACTTGCGGGCTCATTTGTTACCGCAGCCTGCCCTACCTGCCCTGACCAGTACACCAGGTCAGTCAGTAATCCCATTAACCTACAGTTAGAGCCACTCTCTGCTATGGGAATGCAAAACACGGATGCTCAGCCAGAGGAGGTGTCTGGCCACAGGATAAAAGTGAGGAGCCCGTGTCCTACCGACTCACAGCCCCCTGTGGATACTCACAGTTAAGCCACGTGGTGCTGGGGCTCCAATCACTCCAGGTGCTGTTGTAGGTCTGAGCCCAGGCCCTCACACGTGCGCTGTAGGAAGCTCCAGACTTGAGGGTGCTGGCTGCCAAGCGGAGGGTGGGCCCCATGTAGGTCACATTATAGACTTTAAACTGGGAGAGGAAAGGGACACATTAGTGCACCAGATTGGGGGAAAGAAGTACCAGCTGCCACCAGGGCTGCTGTCTCCTCCGTTGGCCCCACAGTGTTTAAGAGCCACCAGCCTGGACATTTGGCTATTCCTCCAATTCGGGGCTTTGTTTGCCACCTCTCCAACTGTGACCAGAGTCAAGCGAGATGAGTCAGGGAACTGGCCCTCAGCCTGCACCCCCTCCACCAGCTCCCCGATTACCTGTGCAACATTACTGGGACAAGCTGAGTTTCAGTATTCTCATCTGTAAAATGAGGGTAAGAGTCCCTACTGCCATCTTCTAGCTGTGTGACCCTAGGCAAGTGATGTAACCTCTCTAGACCTCAATATCCTTCTTCAGCTAAATGCTGATAATAAAAGCCTGTACCTCACCTCCTAGGGTTGTTGTGAGGGTTAATACAGGTAAGCATGGAGGACAGGGCCCAGCATGCAGGAAGCATGACAGTGACCCTTCTACAGCACAGAAAGGTCACCAAGTTCCTCTCTCTCCTCCATGGGCTCTCTGGAGCCTTCATACTCAAACCTGAGTTCTAGTCTAGAATCTCAGCCCTGCTCCAACTGCTGGAAAGGGACTTCTAAGACCTGTTATCCAGTGAAAAGGGTAAATGAAAATTAGTCTGTGTTGTTTGCCACCTTTTATGCTAAAAAAAACAAAAAACAAAACAGACAGACTCTAGGATGGCCACGTGATCCCACCTTGCATCATGCCCCTGCATAAACCCCTCTTCTTGAGTGTGGGTAGGGCTTGTGACCTGTTCCTATCAACAGAATGAAGCAAAAGTGATGGGTAGGTAGGGACCACATGAATGGGGTCTTATCAGATAAGGCTGTAATTCCCACTGGCTAGAGGATGCTCTATCCTCTGCTGGTTTTGAGAAGTCAATAGGGAAGGAACTGAGGGCAGCCTCCCACCCACGGCCAACGAGAAGCTGTGGCCCACAGTCCAGCAGCCCATAAGAAACAATGCTGCCAACATCACAGCTGGCACTCAGGAGTGATCTTTCCCTGGTCGAGCCTCAGATGAGACCACAGCCACAGCCGAGTTCTTGACTGTGCCTGTGGGAGAGCCTAAGCTAAGGCCCCAGGTAAGCCACATTCAGACTCCTGGTCCCTAGAAACGGTAGCTCAATAAAATGCATGCTGTTTAAAGCAGCTACATTTGTGGTGATTGTGTTATATAGTGAGAGAAAAGTGACACAGCGAGGAATGAACACACGTTTCCATGTACATGCATACACTCTCTGGGGAGGACACACATGCCTCCCAGACCTCTGCTGGCACTAGCCTGGCCTTCCTTCCCCTCCTGGAAGGAGATGGGAGCAGGAGTCAGCCTCTGGGATAAAGAACTGGAGGTTGGGGTCACAACAGAAACATATTTACCATCTCAAGTCCTTTCATACCATTTGAATTTTTTACTACATGTATTACTCGTATTAAAAAGAAAACTTTAAAAAATGAAATAAAATCTGTGATCAAGATCAATTCTGATGTCACGGGAGCAACCTGAATCCTACGCCCAGGGCTCTTCTCCCAGCAAGGTCCGTCCCTCTGCAGCTCTGCTTCTGCTCGAAGGCTGGATGTGCATTTAGAGAAATGGTCTGGTGTGAAGTGAGCCGAGGGGAGGTTTTGCACAAAACCCCAACAGGTTGCTGTAGAGACTGGAAGGCAGCTGGAGCTTCCCAGGGAAGCTGAGGTTGGGAAGGGGGTTGTGGGAGGAAATGAAGGCAGGAAAACGAGGCACTTACAGCCTTCTTTTCTTTCTAAATATGAGTAAGCAGCTGGATACAACAGCTGGACCTAGTTCTCCAAAGGAATCATACACCCTGAAGAGAAGAAGTGGATTGGGAAATGTTTTGCTAAGAAACATAAGAGAAATCCGAGCTTCCAAGGAACTACTTGTGGCTTGTTTTTCAACAAAGAGGCCAGGTATTTGGGAGGACACCTCCGAGGGAAAGATCCAAGGCAGGAGAAACAACACAGACTCTGGAGTTCAAAACCTGGCTCCCAACCCCAGCTCTGCCAATTCCAGCAACCCTGGGCGAGTCAGTCTATCTCTTCATGCCTCAGTTTCCTTGTCACTAAAACGGAGAGGCCAGCACCCTTCTGCGTGCAGGGCTTTCACAACCGACAGTGATACATTCTGAGCCCAGCACATTTCAGGCATGCAAAAAATGGTAACCATTAGGATCAATCATTAGGCTGTGGCATTCATGACGCTGCACACACCACCACATCCCCATAATCCTCAGATGCCACGAATCTTCGTATCTCCAAGTCTTCGCTTATGTGGTTCCACGCAGCCTACCCTTCCTTCCCTATCTAGAAAACTCTTATACACCCTTCAATGCTCAGGCCAAAACGAAATCATCCAGAGCCATGATTAACGCCATCCTCCAAACCCCACAGCAAATGTCTAAGATGTCTTCTCAGAACTGATCGCATCCATTGAACGCACAGCATGGGGAATACGGCTACTAATATCCTATTCACTCTGTATGGTGACAGTTTGGTAACTAGACTTATTGCGGTGATCATTTTGAAATGTGTACAAATGTCAAATCTCTGTTGTACACCTGACACTAATATTGCATGTTAATTATACTTAAATTAAAAAAAAAAAAATTGGTCCCATCCAGTCTTGAGCCACAGCTGGTGTCTGCAATATGGTAGCAAACAGAGCTGGACACGCACCCAGCATCTAGGAGGCTGGGGTCAGGTACCCAAAGCTCAGAGCAGGTAAGCTTCTGTCTCCAGCTCCAGGGTTAATCCTCATTGGTCGAGGCCAATCACGGCCACGCCATTCCCTAGCCTGTGATTGGTCAGGAAGGAGCATGTGACCAGCTCCGGCCAATGACCAATGAGGGAAATTCTATAGGTTGGGTCGGTTGCTGGGGCAAGCAGAGATGGGTGAGGGGTGTCTCAGTAGCCTCTACCCCACCAACAAGAGGAGCTGCACCCAGAATTCTGAGGCCCTGGGCATGTACGTGACAACAGCCATAGCTTGGGCACGCTGATTAATTCTACCTGCTGGCTGGAGTCCGCGGCCAGGTTCTGCACCTGTGTCTCAGCCAGCCCTATCCCTGTTTCTCCTTCCCCGGACTTTCCTCTGGGGACCCACCTCTCCCTCATTCTCCACCCATGTGGCTTGGGTGGAGCTGACCCCACCTGCAGCTCCAGAGGTGGCCATGTGACTCACCTCTAGCCAATCAGAGCACAACATCAGCACCCTCTTTCCTGCCCACAGCCTGGGCCAGGTTCAGAGATTTGCATGTCATCCAAGCCAGGCAACTGAGGATCGGCCCCCCAAAATTTACTGGAACTCCCGGAAAAGAAAGACTTTTCCCACTGTGGCTTTGCATGTCACTAGCATGTAGCATGGAGTTGCTGGTGCCACTACCTGAGGGAAGAGCGTCTAAAAATGAAGCCAGTACAGAATAAAGCAGAGCCAAGGGAGGGATAGATTCCTGGACCTAAAGCCAGCCACGATAAGCAAATAAGGAAGCTTTCTTTGCACTCTACAGGTCACACCCCTCTCTCCCCTCCAGCCTCTGCTCTTAATAAGCCTTGCACTTCCCGGAACATGGGAAGGGGATTTAGCTACAAAATGGAGCCTGCCTCTCTCTTTGGCAACTGTGCAGCCCCTCCCAATGCTTTCTAAGCCTCGGCTGCGAGAACCTGGCTGCTCCATTCCCGCTCCCACCACACGCCGTGGCCCCGTGCCAGGGGGGAAACCACACCTGAGCATCTGAGAGGTGTCAATCAACACCCACCCACTCCCTGGCTGAGGTAGGAAGATAGCAGCTGATGTGGGGGTGTACGATGTGTGGAGCCTGCTCCTGGCAGCAGGAGCCAGGCCAGCCCGGGTCCCCAGATACAGGGCGTGCCTCGGAGGAGGCCCTGGGTGAGTCTGACATAGCGAGTTCTAGACCAAGGTGTGGGAGGGCAAGGCCGACGGGGCTTTCCAAGGCCTAGTGGCGCTCGGGAGAAAAGGAGAACAACGTTTCAGACACACAATGAGTGCCTGGCAGGGGAACCTGTCTGGGTCACACACGTGGCACTCTCAGTAGCCAGTGGAGTGGGTACTCTCGTTATCCCCATATTACAGATGAGACAACTGAGGTACAAGGGGGTTACATGACACGGCCAGGGTCACACAGCTGACGGGTGGAAGCAGGTATGAGAACCCAGCTCTGTGGGATGCTGGGGCTCTGGGGGTTCAGATGCTGTCCCTCCCCTGGGAATGTGTGAGGGAGAAACGGAGGTGGCAGGAAATAAACTCCACCCCCACCCGAAAGTAAAACAGAAGGGAGCCAAGCCAGCCACTGTGGACAGCCAGCCCCTGCTAGCATTTACTGGAGAGTCTACTGTCCATCAGTTCTCCCTTTCTAAAACCTGTCAATGCCCCGCACTCCTCACTGTGATGGAAAAGTCTCCTCCTGCCTGAGTCCCAGGAGTTGGTAGAGAAACCACCCAGTGCACACACTCACGTCCTCGGGGTCGTTGTCATTCGAAACGTTGACCATGTAGGTGAGCTCAGAGTGCAGGTGATTCTCAGTAGGGTACGGGTTTGTCCACATCAGCAGCCACGTGTGGGAGATGTTGGGGTGAACTGTGAGGTTGCCGGGGGTCCTGGGCTTCACTGTGGAGAAGTGGTGCCCAGTGAGGCGCTTGTCCGGATGAGGAGAGGGACAGCCCACGGGACACAGGTCACTTAGTAGGTTGACTGTGGGGATGCCTGGGTGGCTCAGTCAGTGAACCCCCCAACTCTCAATTTCAGCTCAGGTCAGGATCTCAGGGTCAGAGTATGCGGCTCCATGCTCAGTGAGGATTCTCGACTACCCCCTTCTGTTCCTCTCCCCTGCTCTCTCTTTCTCAAGCAATTAAATAAATCTCTAGATTTTTAGACAACCATGCTGCTGTAGCACATTTATGGGATCCCATGTGGATTTAGTCTCAATAGAGAATGACCATCATAATACCGACTACAGTGTTGCTAAAATTCTACCTAGTGATCGTGGTTATTAACCAGCTTTCTACAGTGAATGCAAAACATAAGCCAAAGGAACCCAAAATTTGCCTTTTTCACCTTTGTCCTTCACACTTTTGGCCACATCTATGTACTATGTTATTACCCTTTTTATTTTGATTCATGTGTTTTCTTAAATGTAGTCTTCTTTTAAGCAATCCTGTCCAGAAGATCACAGGTATGTAATATGTATTAAAATCAATGCAGGGGATCCCTGGGTGGCTCAGCGGTTAAGAACCTGCCTTCAGCCCAGGGCGTGATCCTGGAGACCCAGGATCGAGTCCCACGTCAGGCCCCCTGCATGGAGCCTGCTTCTCCCTCTGCCTGTGTCTCTGCCTCTCTCTCTCTCTCTCTCATGAATAAATAAAATCTTTCTTTAAAAAATAAAAAATAATAAAAAATTAAATCAATGCACACATGCAGAAATTATTTTAATTCATGGGTTCATTCACGGGTCCATTTAAACAACCCACTGACCATGGGCGGTACAAATGGGCCCTTCGAGAACTGCTGAGGCCATGAGCTCCACGGATAGTCATGAGAATACTCCTCTGCAGCTTAGTAGCTGTGTGACCTTAGGCAGGTTACTTGCCTTCTCTGTATTATATTCAATTGCACAATGAGGATAACTCTCTTCTGAGAAATGAGGCTCAGAGAGGTAACGTGACTTGCCCAAGGTCACAGAGCAATAAATGGTGTTTTAAACTCCTGTCACTACAGTGCAGCAGAATCACGGTGAGTTGGACTCTGGCTACCAGGATCACGTCAGCCTTCCATGGCCCAGACTGTCTGAAGGAGCGGCAGCTGACCAGGCGACAGAGGGTGGAAGGACAGGTCCCAGCTCCGTTTTTGGTCTGGAGCAAGCATGCCTTCTGATAAGCATGCCTCATCTCAAGACTCCAGTCTGGGCACTTGAATTCAGGTGGTTGAACTATCAAAGCTGAAGGGGACCTGATGTGCTAGGGAGCCCAGCCCCATTTCAGAGATGGGAGGACTGAGGCTCGGAAAGGAACAAAAATCTCATCATGTCTGGGACTATGCAGGAGATTGCTTGCAGCTCACTCCCCCAACTGGAGCCTGCCTCCCCTGCCCCAGAGCCGAGCTGGGGTCCGGGAACCGCACCCCCGCACCCCTGTCCCACCCTGCCCACTCACCATGCTTGCTGGGCTGGAAAGAGCCGCTCCATAGCAGCTGCTGCCCAGCCCACAGGTCCAGCTGATAGACATCCGCTTCCACCGCGTCATCTATCGGCATGCTGCACACGCACACTGAGTCTTCTCGGTTCTCAGGGACACACGTGTGGTTTCTGCAGACAAGGGTGGTGCATCAGATTGCCACGTTCAGGCTGGCTGGGACCCCTGGGTGTCCCTGGAATATGCCTCAGGGAACGCATGCTCTTCCAGCTTCCCAACTGCCCTGCCTGCAGGACCAGATCTGGGTGCTGGGGTGTAGAGGACAACAGACCAGCACTGCTTTCCTTGCTGGCCACAGCCACTTGCCACACACCCCCCAGACTTTTACACGACCCTGGCCATGGTCTTGATCCCGGAACTTGGCTCACCTCTGAAAGCCAGTGAAAGGGAAGAAACAAAGGCACCAAAGAATTTGTAACAATGTGTGTGTGTGTGTGTCCCAGTGTACCTCTGGGTAGCATGGTTTATCCCAGCACACAGTGGACTGTGGCATGCTGCCCCATGTCTCATGGGGTCAGTGAACCTTTTCTGCAATGGGCCAGAGGGTAAATATTTGGGGCTTTGGGGGCCATACTGTTTGTGTCCCAACTACTCACCTCTGCTGCTGTAGCACAAAAGCAGCCACAGACAACACAGAAATGAGGGGGCATGGTCGTGTGCCAGTAGAACTTCATTTACAAAAGCAGGTGGTGGGCCAGATGTGGGCCTCGGGCCAGAGTTTGCAGATCCCTGGTCTAGGCCAGTATATCACGTTTCCAAGCACAGCCGGTCTAGCTTAATACATCGTGGAAGGCCTCTGTCACTGTACCTAGATTCTGGTGTGCCCCACGTGCCAGTGTGCCCTTGTAACTGCGTGCCCAATCACGTCCTGAGCACCACCTGGAAGCATTCTCCAGGTGCTCTGGACTATCCCAGTGACCCACCTGGAGCAACATACCCAAGGTTCCATGGTCCACCACACATCACAGTGAATCTAGCACTAACACACTATCCCCAATCGTCCAGGCACAGCTTCCCCCAAGTCCCAGCTCCACCCCAAACTTACTCAGACCCCATAAAGTCCAGCTGGTAGGACAGGCGGAGCTCGGCACTGCAGTTGGTGGGATGGTCCATCTTCCACTGACAGACAGAGGTGCTGATGTAGTCGGAGAAGCAGCTGGGCTCGTGCAGGACCTTCACACTCCCTGGGGAGACACAGGAGCACTCTGAGCAGCCAGAGGCAGACAAGCAAGGGGTCACGCACCAGTGGGAGGAGTCAGAAGCCAGCCCGGATGGGACCGAGGAGCCCATCACAAAGGAGACCACAGTCCCAGGCGCTGTTGTGTGCCAGTCTTCATGGAGCTGGGGGCAGGATGGGGCTCTGGAGGTTCCCCACTGGCATGGGGCAGATTCCTGAAGCCACAGAATACCCCCAGGTGGCAGGGTCTACCTTTACCTTATGGAAACTCCACTACATGCCCTTGGCCAAATTAAAGTAAGTGTCTCATCTAAGGAATTTCTAGTCTGTTCTGCCACCACAGGCATCGGCCCCAGAGCCATGTGAGCAGGCGGAGGAGGGGCTGTTAGCCATTTGCCTGCTCCTCGATCCCATCTATCTTCCACCCCTCTCTGCACTCAGGAGGTTGACCCTCAAGGTCTTGCCATCCAGGTGCCCTCGACCTCTGGCTGCCGGTTGGGTTCGGCCCGGCCAATATCAAGGGCAGGATGAAAGGTCGGGGTATTTCGTCCAGCTGGTCAGTGGCAGAGCTGTGCGTGAAGCTGGCAGGATGTGCAGTGGGTCTGCTACGTCATGTGAGAGCCCTCGCTCTGGCTCTCGACTGCCCAGCCCTGCACACGGGCAGGTGCCTTCCTGCTCTGGTGCCCAGCACCAGCCCCGCCGCAGCCGGTGCCAGTCGGCATTTGTCTGCTGGATGAAGGACTGACCATATTAGGCAGTGACTCAGAATCCTAATAAACATCTCAAACTCCCCTCTTGTCCAAAACTCACTTCTTCTGATACCCCCTCCCCCAAATCCATGCCCCCTACTGTTCTGAGCTTTTTTCTTTTTTTCTTTTGTTCTGCGCTTTTTCTATCACTTTCTAACCTCTTTACGATTTATTTATAATTACAACCATTTGTCATTAGCTGTCCCCTCCCACTAGAGTGTAACCTCCTTGGGGCCTGGAATCTTTGTTTTGTTCACTGATTATCCTAGGAGCTGCGCATCTAAATGGCCAATAAACACTTGCTGAATGAGTGATCAAATGAATGAATGAATGAATGGGAGGTGGTGACTTACCAGAGCTGGCCACCCACACCAGGACCAGGCAGCTCACAGGGAATGTGAGCCCAGAGCAAAGCCGCCCCATTGGGAGATCCTAGGACACCTGCTGAGAGAAAGTGAGCCAGGTTAGTGCCAACAATGAGCCCTCTGTATTCACCAGAGCTCTAGCTATATCTGTCTATTGATCAATCAATCTATGTATCTCTATAATCATGAAACAGGGATCCCTGGGTGGCGCAGCGGTTTGGCGCCTGCCTTTGGCCCAGGGCGCGATCCTGGAGACCCGGGATCGAATCCCACGTCGGGCTCCCGGTGCATGGAGCCTGCTTCTCCCTCTGCCTGTGTCTCTGCCTCTCTCTCTCTCTCTGTGACTATCATAAATAAATAAAAATTAAAAAAAAAAAAAAGATTTTATAATCATGAAACATAACACAGATGCACAAAGCCCAGAATGAGCCACAGAATGCCTGTCCCGAGAGACACTTCTTGAAAAAAAAAAAAACCTCCATGACCTGCTAAATTTAAGCAACTCCTTGGACTTTTGAAAGTTCATAATGCACTTTTGCATGTAAAGGCTCTGATGAGTCCAATTTATTTTTCATTTAACCCAACACTTACTAATTAATTTCCCTACTCAATCTTCATTTGTGTGTGTGTGTGGGGGGGGGGTTAAAACCTCAATTGAACCCCTAAACGATTTACAAGTCCTTGAAATATACTTTGGGGATGTTAATCTGTTGAGCCTTATAGAGCTCGTCAAATAAATAGTGGTGTATTCATGCAGTAAAAATGATGCTGTTGAGTGTGTTAGACTTACATCAAAGGCCCCAATTCTTCACACCCCTCCTGGATCTATGTAACCTGTCCATGCCCCCACCACCGCCACTACCACCACCACTCTGGGCAAGGCTTTTTCCCCTGTCCTTGGATTATGGGCTCAAACATGTGACCAGCTCTGGCCAGCAGAATATTAGCAAAAGAGATACACTGCAGAAGCCTGCTTTTGCACAACCACCGCCTTGAGAACATGCCCATGCTAGCCTGCTGGGGGGTGGTGACATGTAACAGTCCTGCAGGGCCATTCCTCATTAGGCAACAGGCAGCCACCTCCAAGTCACGTGCCTGAGTTCTGCAGCTCAACAGAGCTGTGTAGCTGACCCGAGGCTGACCACGGGTGCGAGCTCAGCCAGGCCCAGCTAGGCTGCCCCCCAACCCAACCTGAGCTAAATATATGTCTCTTGCTATATGTTCCTGGGGTTTTGTGCTTCACTGTCATTCCCCTCGGGTCATCACCCCACCACTCTGACTTCTAACCCCATAGGTGACCTCTGTGTTTTGTGTTACATGTAAATGGAATTGTGCACTGCCCCTACAATGTTAATGGCATTCCATAACACATGGGGAATAAAAATCAGAAAGTACAGACACCCAAAAAGAAATCAGTTCAAATCCCCCAAAATCACAAGGCCTAGCAATAACCCCTGTACACATTCATATCAATTCTTTCAGGTTTGTCTATACAAATAGGGAGATCAATACGAATTTTATTTACCGAAATAGCAGCACCCTCTGCCTATTAAAACTTAAATTTTAACACTTAATATACCATTAAATATCATTCCATACCACTGTAGATCTAAAGCATCAAATTACTAATATCCCTCTGTGTCCACCATCAGATTTTTAGCCTTTGTTTATTATTGTTATTGCTTTGTTATTGTACGCAGCGTCTCGTATGTGCCCATCCTTGGAGAACCATTGGCTCACATTTCTCTGTTCCTTGCCCTAAGCAATTTCTTTCTTTTTTTTTTTAAGATCTATTTATTTATTTTGGGGGGTGGGCAGAGGGAGAGGGAGAAAAGCAGACTTCCCACTGAGTGCAGAGCCCCACACCAGGCTCTATCTCACAACCTGCTCTGAGCTGAAATCAAGAGTCTGACACTCAACCAACTGAGCCACCCAGGTGCCCCTTCTTTTTTCTTTCTTTTTTTTTTTTAAGGTATGTTATTGATCTTTTCTCATATTACAAAAGCCACATTTGATAGCTGTGGAAAATTTAGATAAGAGAGACACGCAAATAAGCAAAAAGAATGCCTATAATTCCATCACCTGGGAAAACACCACTGGTGACTTTTTTGCATCTGTGTGTAGTCTTTTCTTTGCAAATCTAGTTTGACAGAATGGGCTGGTACAAGGTCTTCTGTTTCAGAACATGTTTATTTCTATGCCACGAAATACCTCTCAACACCCCTACTGGTAATGGCTGTGTGTCAAGGTTTCCTGAAATTTATTTATTTTTTATTTTATTTTTTTGGTTTCCTGAAATTTAAACACTTGCTCTTGTCACTTAATCGTTGTGAGCCCCGAGCAAACTGGTCTGTGCCTCGGTTTCTGACTCTGTAAAGCGGACCTAATAACGGGCCCCCATCCGACTGGGGTCCTGGGACACACAGAGTCCTCAAACAGGGACTATGACACACTCACGGTCCAAGTAGTCACTGGTCACTTTTGTTAAGGAAAATGCTCAGAACTGGAATCCCACTGGGTCAAGGAGTGTGTACGTCTCAACACCCCGGTGCATAATGCCAAATGCCCTCTGAAAAGCAATGCACTGAGGTACGTTCCTGGCAATACTGAGAGCACTTGCTCTCTCCATCCCCCCGTGGGTCTCTATCTCGGCTTCCAGGCTTCCTTCTGCTGCTTGGTATCCCCGTGCTGCGAAGGCAGCCCCCTATCTTGCACAGCGTTGGCTTCCTTATCTGCAGCGTGGAAATGATAGTGAGCTCGGTCTCTCAGGGGTACTGCAAAAAAGGAAGTCAGCTGCGGACCCTCAGCACTCTGCACAGCGTCTGGAGCACAGAAAGGGCTTTCTGCCCCTGTTGGAAGCTCTTGGGGCGACTTTGTTCCACTTGCAAGACCTCCCCCAGGTGGGCCCCGCCCCCCTCTCCACCTGGCCCCAGCACCTGCGCATCTCCACTTCCTGCTGCCCTGAACACGCCAAACCCACTCCCACCTCCATACCTTTCTTGGTGCTGTCCTTCTCAATCTCTTTGTCTCTCATTTATTCATTTGCCCACAACAAGTAAATTACCCCATAATACTCTGGCATATCTTACAGAACACAAGGACACAAAAAAAAAAAAAAAAAAAGAACACAAGGACATTCATTCTCCTACACCGGAGAATGTTCATTGCCACAATGCAACCATCAAAATCAGAAAATCAACACAGAAGCCTTCTTGCCATCGGATCACAGCCCCCAGTTCCACCTTGCCAACTGCCTTCACAATGCTCTTTGTAAGTCCAGGACCTGGTCTAGGGTCATGCATTGCACCTGATTGTCGTGCCATCCCCACGTCCAGGTCTCGGCTGCTAGCACCGTTCCACGCTGAATGGAAGCAGGACTCCTTGAAGAAATGGCTGATCCCACGATCAGGGAAAGTACATGGCATCCTCGTGTCAGAAAGTAAGGACGTGCTCCGAGGACGTGGGGGGGGGAGTCTTGTCCAAAAAGACGCAGGAGCTAACTCTGCCCACTGGCTCAAAAGGGCACAGCTGGAGCATCACAATAAATACATAGTGACCGACTGTACCCCTTGGAGTTACAGGGGCCCAGGGGCCTGTCCTGCTTTAGGTCGATGAGTGGGGAAGGGGCAGTTCTATGTCACCATGGCAACCTCTAAGCATCTGCCCATAAAACTGGTATTAATGAATGAGTCAAAATACCTAACTTTACAATGTTCGGGACACCTGGGTGGCTCAGTGGTTGAGCGTCTGCCTTCAGCTCAGGGTGTGATCCTGGGGTCCCGAGATCGAGTCCCACGTCAGGCTCCCTGCATGGAGCCTGCTTCTCCCTCTGCCTGTGTCTCTGCCTCTCTCTGTGTCTGTCATGAATAAACAAATAAAATCTTTTATAAAAACTTACAACGTCCTATGCCTCGTATATACTTTATATACATATATATAATTGTATATAACTTTATGTACAGAAATCCAGCAGGCACCACCTTCACCAAGTGGGCAAAGTTAACATCACCAGGAATGGGACGAATCAAGGTCATGTGCCTTCTGAATCTATGCCCTGAGAACACAGCATTGCTTCTGTGGGGTTCCTGCTCTGTTCACTGCCGAGTTCACTGCCCAGCTCCTAGTACCTGCGGTAGTGCCTGGCACGGAGCAGCTGCTCAGTTAATGTCTGTGGAATAAAGTCATTTTGGACATGATGTGGGGCCTCTGATGGACTCAGCACGGGGCTGGAAACTCTCCCCAAAGCCCCAACTGGCTTCCTTTGAAGAGTCACAGTGAAGAGCCAGGAAGGAGGGGAGGGAGTATGGTTGTGAACTCATGACACCAGTGCCCTCTACAAAGTCCCAGTAATTTTTCTTCTGATAAGCTCACACATGCCTGCAGCATCCTGCAGCAGAAACGGCAAAGGTATCACTTTAGCCTTGACTTTGAATAAAGAGAAAGAGAGAGGACAAGGTCACACAGCAGAAGGGCTGTTATGATAAAGTCAAGCCATCCCATCAGGGGAGACTAAACATCAGACCTGGGGCAGTCAGGGTGGCTATCCTTGATCTGTTGCAGAGGGCACATCCAAATATGTGCATGTGTATGCTCATCACCGGGTACACGCGCGCGCACACACACACACACACACACACCAGCTGGCTTCACGGACAAGCAGGTGGGGCATTCAGGGGCATAGTCCACAACGAGCAGCAACAGAAGAGCCTCCCTGAATATCATAGGAACGGAGGAGTTAAAAAGAGTAATTACCAAGAGCTTGGGTCAAGCCTATAGCAAGAGAAAATGATTTCAAGTTCACACTCTCAATCATGAGATTCCTGACCCACTGGAGTTGGCAGGCAACCCCTGACTGTACTGCCAACCCAAACAGCGATGCTCTGCACAGATTCTCTCTCTGACAGGCTGCAGTCCAGGGTCTGTTTGCACTCCTCCACGGACGGACGCTCATCTCCAGGTCACGGCTGAACAGAACTGATGACTAGAAAGTTTCCTCAGGCCGAGCCAAAGATTTGTATAAACAAAATCCTGCCTGTCAAGTACTTACACTGTGCTTGGCAGTTAGCTAAGTGCATGAGGCACATTACCTTATTGAATGGGCCCGAGAACCCTGCAGGATGGGCTGCTATTCCCACCTTCCACCCGGGGGCATCGAGGCCACAGAGGTCAAGTAACTTGCCCGTCAGGTCCCACAGCTGGCCAGAGGGGAGAGCTAGAGTCAGAACCCAGGACTGTTGGCTTCGGAGCCCAAAGAGCATTCCAAAGTACCAGTGCCTTCACCTTCTCCTAGAACTACAGAATGGATCCAAGTAGGTGAATGAAATAAGCCAGGAGGAGCTGGCCCTCCTGCTTGTTAACTTCAAACATCAGCTGTCCCAGCACAGGACCAGGAACTGCAGAAAAGACCTATGGCTTTTGCTGTCTACAAACTCCCCATAAGCCAGAGGTGAAGCAGCAGCTTAAAAAAAAAAAAAAAAAAAAAAAGCCAGTGAAAGTCATATTAACAGAGATACAAGAGCCAGGACAAGGGAGATGACAGTGCCCAATCACACCTGTGTATCCCATCGGAAGAAACCCTGCTGATCTGAATGAAGCTTGTCTAGAGGATGATAACCAACACAGAGAGGGCCTGAAAATCCCAGAGGGCCTAGAAAGGCTTTACCAAAAGGCTCTGCCCCTCTAAACCCTACACGCTCATCATTCACTCAACGAACGTAGGATATTCACCGCATGCCAAGTCTCTTCTAAATACTGCGCTTGTATTAACTCATTCAATACTCAAGAGAGCACTATGAAGTAAGTCCTATTACTTCCCCCATTTTCAGATGAGGCAACCAAGGCACAGAACGGTTAAGTGATTTGCCAGACGTTGCCAAGCTGTGGCCGTTGTGAGATTTGAATGGGGGCAGTCTGGCTCCGGGGCCTCAGCTCTTAACCGCTATCTCTGTCTAGAAGCCACAGTCCTTAATGTTTTGGAGGTCACTGAGCTGTCTGAAATCTGATGCAAGCTCCAAATCTTCCTTCTAGGAAAGTGCACACGTTACATTGTGCATTCCAATTTAGGGGTTCATAGATCCCCCCACAGCTGAAGTAAGGACTCCAGGTCAAAGGCTTCCTTTCTAGCTAGGCAAGGAGCAGTTTTTAAGGGTTTGAACAGTGACAAGATTTCCCAAGAACCCAGTCTGGGGCTCTCAGAATGATGGGGTGGGGCCGGGGGGGGGAAGTTAGTAGACATTGCAGACATGACTCACTTCATTTCTTCTCCACACTGCAGGCAAAGTCATTGTTACATCGGAACTGCTTGCTCACGCCCTGCGTCGGCCTCTGGCTCCTGAAGGGTGTCTTCACCCAGGGGCACAGACAGATGCCTGGAGCTCACCAGAGGAGCATCTCCGACTCAGAATAAAATCCAAGCCCGAGAGTGAAAACAGCCAATCCACAAGGGCGCACCCTGCGTGATTCCATTTATGTAACATTCTTGAAATGGCAAAATTATAGAAATGGAGAACAGATTCATGGTTGGCGGGTAGGAAGGCAGGTCCGTGTGGCTATAAAAGGGCAACAGAGGGATCCTGGTATAGTGGTTGCTGCGCTGGAGACACAAACCCGAGCACGTGACAGAGCTGCACAGAACCAAATACGCACACGTGCTCACCCACATGCACAAAGATGCGTGAAGGCGTACAAGTAAGACGGGTGCACGCTGAGCAAGCTCAGTGGGTAACATCAATACCCTGGCTGTGCTATTGTACGGCAGTTTTGCAAGACGATACTCTTGGGGGAACCTGACTGTATATTATTTCTTACAACTGCATGTGGAGTGTACAACGATCTTAAAAAGTATAAGACAATGCAAAACTTGGGCAGCCCGGGTGGCTCAGTGGTTTAGCGCTGCCTTCAGCCCAGGGCCTGATCCTGGAGACCCGGGATCGAGTCCCACATTGGGCTCCCTGCATGGAGCCTGCTTCTCCCTCTACCTGTGTCTCTGCCCCCCTCCCCGTCTCATGAATAAATAAATAAAATATATAAAAAAAAAAGAGAAAATGCAAGCCCCCTGGTGATCTGGCTGTTAACCTGTCTACTATTCCCTCCTACCTCCTCAAGCCTTTGGTCCCACTGGCCTCTGAGCACCTTGACACGCTCAGAGACTTTACACCCAGGAGCCCCCCACTAATGACGGTTCCCCCTGCTGCTGCTTATCACAGCACCCTGTTTACTTCTGTCACATACTTATCACCATCTCTAATCATATCACTGAGGTTACACGTGTGAATGTTTATTTTATTTCAGGATGTAGATGGCAAAGATTGAAAGATCTGACTGCAAAAATGTTTTCAACTTCCCCTGATCAAAATACACCATTGAAGAAGGAGGAGGAGGAGGAGAAGAAGAAGAAGAAGAAGAAGAAGAAGAAGAAGAAGAAGCAGCAGCAAGCAAAGACCAGAGAAAGATAACAATCTACACTGCAAAGGCTTAATGGCCTTCATATATAAAGAGGTCTAACAAGTCAATGAGACAAACAAAACATCCCTTTAAGAAAAATAGACAGGGTATCCCTGGGTGGCTCAGCGGTTTGGTGCCTGCCTTTGGCCTGGGGCGTGGTCCTAGAGTCCTAGGATTGAGTCCCGCATCGGGCTCCCTGCGTGGAGCCTGCTTCTCCCTCTGCCTGTGTCTCTGCCTCTCTCTCTCTCTCATGAATAAATGAAAAAAATCTTTAAAAAAAAAAAAAAAAGAAAGGAAAGAAAGACAAAGGACCTAAGGGATTCACTCAAAATATATTCCATCTTGGCAAAATACAAAACAGCCCCTCTCATTCAGCTGCTAGTTCATGATGTTGGAAAGGTAAAAGATCACCTATAACATTTAAATTGTCTAGGGACGCCTGGGTGGCTCAGCGGTTGGGCGCCTCCCTTTTGCCCAGGCCATGATCCTGGGGTCCCTAGATCGAGTCCCATGTCAAGCTCCCTGCATGCAGCCTGCTTCTCCCTCTGCCTGTGTCTCTGCCTCTCTCCCTGTGTCTCTCATGAATAAATAAATAAAATATTTTAAAATAAATTTAAAAATAAATAAATAAATTGTCTATATACATACTGTTTGTCCCCCTGCAATGAGAATGCAAACCCCATGAGGGCAGAGCTCTATGGTCATTGCTTTGTCCCCAGGACCCGAAGAGTGCCTGACACATCCACGGCATACGCTTACATATACGTATTACAAATACGTATACATATTTAATAGAAACATCTATTAAATGAGCGACTGGTTAAAAGTCAAGAATAACAAATTCCAGAATCTACTTCTAAACGGGGCGTACCAAGCTTTTGCTTATGGTTAATTGCTATGCGCACAACCCTGTGGGGCAGAGCAGGTGTCATTAAGACCCTGATTTTCGGGATCCCTGGGTGGCGCAGCGGTTTGGCCCCTGCCTTCGGCCCAGGGCGCGATCCTGGAGACCCGGGATCGAATCCCACGTCAGGCTCCCGGTGCATGGAGCCTGCTTCTCCCTCTGCCTGTGTCTCTGCCTCTCTCTCTCTCTCTGTGACTATCATAAATAAAAAAAAAAAAAATTAAAAAAAAAAAAAAGACCCTGATTTTCCAGATGAGGCGACCGTGCCACACCGAAGGTACAGAGGTAGGATTTGAACCCAGGCAGCCTCACTGCAGAACCCAACGTGCCCGACCACTTATCCTGCAGCCCCTTGAAATGCGGCCCTTGCCACCCTGGGATGTGATGGCATCGTCCAAAACTGAGGTTGAGAGATGGCAAGCGACAAAGCCAAGGTCACGGAGGAAGGAAGCTGCAATCGGTGAAAAGTCTGAGCCAGCGAGAGGTCAGAAGTGCCCGGAGTGGGGAAGCCCTCCTTGCCGGCAGGGAGATGCACTTAACTTACTCTTTCTATTTGGGAGGACGTGAGTGGCACGTCTTGAAAGGCCAGAGGCCAGCAGCAGCCGGGAAGTGACCGCACAGGCTCCTCCTGAGCCTAAAGGGGCACAAGGCCTCCTGCTCCCTGCTCCTCTTCCCTCTTGACCGCAGACTGGCTTGAAGGGGGGGCTGGACGGGCAGACAGGATGCAGCCAGACCCATGACAAGCGCCCGTGAAGAGGAAGCCCGTGACAGCGGGGGGCTGCGGTGGCCTCCCCAGGGGAGCTTCTGGCCCCTGAAACTCCAGTCTAAAGCCGGCCTGGAGCTTCCTGTGTCCTCCAGGACAGCTGGGCCGCTCTGGCGGGAGGCCAGGCACACACTTCTCCCCTGAGCAGCAGCCTTCCCAGAACTGCTGCCTGGCTGGGGTTCCCAGAAGCAGCAGCCGCATCAGCAGCCCCACCCAGCTGGCGAGGCAGGCCAGGCCCGGGCCCCAGAATGGCCTGGCCCAGCGAGGGGAGGGCCCACTCCCACGGGGGGTGAGGATCAGCAGCCTCGGCCGGCAGAGCCCAGCAGGCTGCCCGTGGACCTACTGTGTGCTCTTGCTCCTCCTACGTGTGTCCCTGTTGTGTTTCCTGACCCCCCAAATATGCACCAGCTACTGCAGACGCGGAAAAAGCCATCCATTCATTCATTAATTCACTCACTCACTCATTTCTACCTTTTCCCCTTTGACAAATACTTCAAAAGAGAAGTTCCTGGAGGTTCGTGAGCACAGATGTGACCCGATGAGACTTTTCAAACCATCCCTCTGGCTGCATGGTCTGAAAGGCCCGTGGGGTCAAGGGCAGAAGCAGTGGTCCAGGCAGCAGGTGCCAGGACGGATCAGCAAGAGCGGGCTGCATTCCAGATCCGCTGAAGCTAGAGACAACAGGATCTGCTGACAGAATGGACTTTGGGAAGAGGATGAATCGGGGTGGAGAATGATTCTCCTCTGTTCCTGAGCCACCAGGAGGGAGGCTGGAGCTGCGGTGCGTCAGGGTGATGCAGAGCGTGGGAGGGCCCCGCGTGAGAAAGAGGCCCGTGGGGGCAGTCTGGGAAGCAGCATCAGGAAAGGTAAGAGGCTGTTTGGAGGCAGCCATCGGGGAAGATCCACGCTGCCCCTGGAGGGTCAGTGGTCCCCAGAGGGTCTGGGGTCCCCGGAGGGATGAACGAGAACCCCCCAGGGGAGCGTGGCTCTGTGGGCTCCGTGAGGACAGGCAACGTCCCATCTTCTGAAAGCAGAATGCTAAGCCCAGGATCCAGCACAGAGCCCCCCACCCCCTCAATAAACAACCCCGTGTCTTCTTATTCATTCCTATTTCTACACGTATGCAGGGCTCCCCTAATACCAGGCAGTGTCCTAGATGCCTGGAGTCCTCCCTGTGAGAGGACTACAACGACGAGCCCATACTTGATCCTGCTGAGTCTTGGGGAAGGCAAGGCAGGGGGAAGGGATGAACAAGGAGTGAGTGAACACCGGGGAGGACGGAGGGCATGGCCCGTCTCCCACCCCGCAAGCCAGGCCCTTGGCGGTGGCGATGGACAGAGGGCACAGCACGGGATTTCAGACTCCGACCATCCCCAGGGCAACAGGGAGCCAGGGAAGAGGAGGAGTCACGCAGGAGAGGAGCTGCTGCCCCTGCCAGAAAGTCCACTCCAACTCGTGTGTGGACACAGGCTGTGGGTTCGAGACCCGGGCGGCCAGGTGAGGAGGGCAGGCGCCGGGGGCAGGGGGGCGGACTCAGCCCTGCGTGGGAGGGAGGGGTGCTGGACTTGCTGACGCTGGCGGTGGGGCCCGGGAGGGGAGGGGGCCCGGGGTCGGGCAGTGGGTGCGTGGGGTGCCAGGAAGATCCCACGCCCCGCCGTGCTGTGCACGTGTATTCTCCTGGCCTGGAGCTCAGAAGGCAGGCTCGGGCCACACACAGGCCACAAGGTCACCAGCTGTGTGTGAGGCCCAGGGGGCTGCGCAGAGGGGGAGCCTTGTCTGAGAGGGCCAAGGGGGCGCTGGAGACTCCGACCACAGACCTCCTTCGCGGGTGATGGCTAGGCCAGACCCCCTGGAGGGGGCACGGTCTCGGGGACAGGCTGGCCACTTTACGGCAGTGCGGACACTCATGTTGGCAGTAACTGCACTGAGTCCCAGCTGCCAAAGGGAACCCTGCAGGGGGTGCTGGGGGCCCCCACCGAGGAGCCTGGAAGCCATGCCTCTCCTCAGAAGGTCC
This sequence comes from Canis aureus, assembly GCF_053574225.1. Classification (NCBI taxonomy): domain Eukaryota; kingdom Metazoa; phylum Chordata; class Mammalia; order Carnivora; family Canidae; genus Canis; species Canis aureus. Next base: position 58,538,506 of record NC_135618.1, on the reverse strand, counting down.
TGGAGGCCCCGGGGGAGGAGGCCCACGTCCAGACACAGTGTGGTTGGGAGCAGCAGCTGATCCCTGTCACTTGCAAGCCCATTTCTCTGTTCGGCACTTAGTCCTTGTGGTTTACCACATGCACACGTGTCCTGTGCATTGTCCAAGGGCCCCCGGACGCCAGCTCCCACAAGGCCGGAGGCTGTGTCCACTCCATCCGCCGCTGGGGCCCCGGGCCCTAGTACAGTGCTCAGCACACAGCGGAGGGGCCGGGGGTATGTGCTGGAGGCCGGGAGGCCTGGGCAGCAGGCCCTGATGAAAGCGGGTCACAGCCCCCCAAGTTAGAATTACCCACCCCCTCAGCTGGATAAACACTGACCAATTCCAGCTCAGAATCTCCTCAGATGGTGGCCACCCGGGGGGGAGGGGGAAGGGACTGTCCGCAGAGAGCTGGTAATTGGGGCATTACCGCGATTATGGGATCTGGCCCCAGGACACTGATTTGATTTTGGCTGTCTTAAGAGACAGGCTCGGCTCTCCGCGGCCCTGCTTCCTGAGGTCCTCCAAAGTCACCACCAATGCCCCTGCGTGTCCCCAGTTCCTCCAGCCATTAGAGACCATGCTCTGGGCTCTTCTGCCCCTGGGTTCCAGCCCCACCTCCCAGACTCGACTGGTCCTCCCGACTCGACTCTGCACTTTAACTTCACCAACTCGCTTAGCCCTGCTAGCAACCCGAGGAACATGGCAGGTGCAGCAGCACCCCCACTGCAGACGCAGGGGTTCAGGAACCTGCCCCAGGACGTGTGGCTAGGAAGCGGTGGGTCTGGATCGGAACCCGGGCCTTCCGGAGCTGGAGTCCGCGGCCCAGAGCCTGGCATGAGGAAGCAGCCACAAGCTCGCTCCTTCCATACACGTCTGTTCCTCCTGGCAAGCCCCGGGTAGGAGAGGTGGTCAAACACTCCTCAACCCTGCAGAGAGGGAAACTGAGGCATTCAGAAATCACCCAAGGTGACCAGGCAGGAAGTGACTGAGCTAGAACTTGGCTTCTGGCCTTGCCTGCCCAGCCCTCATGGGTTAGCTTGTCTCAACACAGACCAGGACTTTGGCCCTGGGGCCAACCCAAAGCTGGCAGCATGTCACCACAGGGAAGAGCTAGCTCCCTGTTCACCTTCTGTCTGCAGACGGGCATTTGGGGAAGGGGTCTCTGCCTGGAGCTCTTCCTGCTGTCTGCCCACACCCCCCCGCCCCATATCATCCCTGGCATGGTCAGGGACACCCAGACGTGTGGGGCCACTCACATGGGCAGGGACCCCGGAGCACTTGACACACAAGCATAACTCTGGGCCCTGGCTGTTCGACAGGCCTTGGGTAAGCTGGGGGTCCTCTCAGGGCCTCTGTCTCTTCATCTGTGAAGTGAGGGCAGAACTACTTTTCTCACAGGTGGTGCAGGAGACAAGGAGACCATGGCGGGGCAGAGGAGGCCCTGGGGCAGCGTGGGTGGAGCGGGTGGCACAAGCTCATCTTCGAGCACCAAGGAAATGTTCTGAGACTCTGAGTACATGACAGCCATGGTCAGTCTCAGGGGCGCACACCAGAGGAAGGAAGCTGGGCTCCCAAGGGCAAAACTGACTCCATTTCTGTGAAGTTCCAAAGGAGACAAACCAAACTTGGAGTCAGAAGTCAGGGAAGTGCCCCTGGTTTGGGGGGCAGGCAGGAGGGAAGCTTCTGGGGGGCTGGCCAAGCTCTGTTGCTAGGCTGGGTTCTGCACGCATGTACACACTGCGGGAAAACGCACAAAGCTGTGCACCTGTCTGCACAGAAGCCACGCTAAGGAGGAAAGGGAGAAAGACTGAAAAGATGCAGAGAGGCTGCCATTGGGCTCAAGGCTGCTAGGGTCCCCAAAGACCCTGCAGTCCACTGCAGACAGCACTTCCGACCACCCTGCGCCTTTCCTGGGGCCGCTGAGCCTCTGCTTAGCGGCGTCTGCACTCACTGCTCACAGCCACCCTCCCCCCCAGAGTCAACTCAAGCATCTAAGGGAACTTAGACGCATGACAATGACAGACCCTTGACACATGACAATGAGGTGCACATAGGCCAGACAAAGGCCAGCCGCCACTCTGCTTCAGCTGCTTTTTGCCACTTCAGCAAAAGCCTGGGCATTGCTAGGTCTCTTGACGGTTCAAAAAGCAGCTAGAAATCCAGATCTCTATGCTTATTTTCCTGACTTTTAACATCTGGAAAACAGTTCCAGTTTGTGGTCCCTCTTCAGGTTTTTTGTTGTTGTCGTTGTTGTTTTAAAAGATTTTATTTATTTATTCATAAAAGGCACAGAGAGAGAGAGAGAGGCAGAGACACAGGCAGAAAGAGAAGCAGGCTCCTTGCGGGGGGGCCTGATGTGGGACTCGATCCCAGGACTTCAAAATCACACCTGAGCCGAAGGCAGATGGTCGACCCCGGAGCCACCCAGGCGTCCTTGTGGTCCCCCTTTGGCTTCCAACCACCAGCTGATGTGCTCCAGGGTGGGTGGGCGTCCTGAGATGCCACCAATGAGGCGCGAGGAGCAACAGGTGAGACCCCGCAGCCTGGGCACAGGCACCCCCAAAGGCAAAAGGCCGCCTTGTCAAATGCCCCCTCCCTTCTGTCCCTGTTACCTCTTGCTCATTATGGGGATGCGGTTGCTATGGTGATGAGAAGGGAGTGGGCCTGAAGGCCCCCCCCCCCATCACCTGCTCTTTGTGGCTGAGCAGCATCATGGGGTCACATGAGGAGCCTCAAAATTCTGCAAGCCCCGTGCCTTCCTCCTTCGTAAGGGAGGATGTTCCCCTGCCCACCCTGTGCTCTCCCAGCCCTGCCCACCCCGTCCCCAGGTGCGCCACAGACTGCCCTCTCAATGCCATAGCCCCAGAGGACACATCCTGCTCTTTCCTCAGCCCTTCCCCTGGCTGCCCCTCTGTCCCAACATCCCTGCCAGTCTCCTGAGTAAGACCTGTGCCTTCTTCCCTGTCCTTTTCCAGCCTGGAAGTTCCTTCAGGCCACCTCAATGCACCTGTTTGAACAGAGGAGGCAGCCAACCAGGGGCAGCCACAGTGAAGTCCACCTTCGCCCTCTGGGTGCGGTCCCCCCTCCCAGGCCTGCCTCGGCTCATGCCCTTCTCACCGCCTGGAATGCCAGCTCACATTCACACCCAGGGACGAGCCTGCGCACAGGGATGGCAGCAGGATCTTTCACAGCCATGATTCCAGTTACTTTCCGGAGAGGAGAGGCAAAGTGAGTCATAGTCCCATTTTATGGATGAAGAAAATAAAGGCCAAATAGGCAAAAGGACCTGCCTCCAGATGGCTGGGCAAATGGGCTGCACAACTGAGACTGAGATGTACGGTTTTTGTTTTTGTTTTTTTTTTCAATTTATGTGGTTGTAAGACTAGGTAGGGTCAAAGAAAAGTTAAGAAAAATGGTCATAAAGGGAACAAGTACAGGAATATGAATAATAAATAAAATGGAATTCAAGGCAGCAAAGTATTAAAAGGGAGAAAGGTGGCTATTTTATGATAAAAGGAGCAATTTGCCAAGAAAGTACAAAAATCATGAACCCTTCTCCTACTCATATATTCTATTTATATTGCACCGAACAATATGATTTTGAAAATAAAGCAAAAACAACAAGAAGAAAAGGCCAAGGAGACATGAACAGATCCTCTATTAGAGCAGGAGATAAATCCGATAGAGAAAAACACACAAAAACAGAAAATATGAATGATGTCATGATCAAGCTTGATCTAACAGATTTCTAAAACTTTATACCCAACAGAAAATATACATCCTTTCAAATACAGAACAGAAACATACAGAAAAACTGACCAGAGACTCTTACAAGGACCTCGACAAAGTCTCCATCATCGATAGGACACAAGTCATAAATACTGACCGTAATGCAATAAATTTAGACTCCAACAATACAAAGATTACCTTAAAAAAATCCATACACCCTAAAAAGAAATGAAGTGCATAACACTCGTCATCAAAATGGAAATTGTATACTATTTTAGCAGTGAATGACATTGTGTAACTAGATCCACAGAGTGAAGCCAAAGGAGTACTCAAAGAAGAAAAAAAAATATATATATAGGCACTTAGCCTGAAGCAGATTTATTAGAAAAACTAGAAAGGCTAAAAACAAGTGTCAGCCTCAAACAAGGAGTCTCAGAATAAAAGAAACTTTGATGGACAGCAATGGAGAAGAGAGATCTGAAGGTTTTAGCTGGCAAGCCCAATGTGAGCTCCAAGGGGGATGTGGCCACTCAGAAATATGACTGCGGGTTGTATCAACAGAGGTATGTGCTCCGAATCCAAGGAGGTGATAGTCTCTCTCCCCTATGACTGGGCCGACTTTGGCGGCGGGGAGTTGGGGAGGAGGAGGCAACAGATTTGACTTTGACCAACTGGATCATGTCCAAAGCCAGACTGAACTCTTTACAATCCCTGGAGTCAGGAAGAATGACGGCAAGAAGTATGACTATGTATTCCGCGTAAGAGAAATGTTGGGCTCAGGTTGGAGGGGGCCTGTTACTACTTCCAAGGGGCAGAACCAGAGCCAGGATGGGAATGTTACTGGACAGTTAATTTGGCTAGATCTCAGGAAGAGATCTTCTCCCAAGTTCAGGCCGCCCAGCTGTGAAAATGCAGCTTGTGGAGGGCCTACGCTCCATCTCCGGAGGCAAGACCGTCAAGAGGCCGCGGCTCCACGGGCTTGGAGGAGGCCTACCCCGTCCAGGGATCTGGTGTCTCTCCTCTCCAGAGAAGTTCCGTTTCCTCTTTTGAAGAGGCAGAGAACCCTCTGGCTCCTTCAGGAAAACCTCAGGGCTTCCCCCGTTCGCCCAAATGGCTCTTGGTAACTGCGCTGCCTCATTTCTGACCAACACGCACGGTCCGTTGCGACTCCACTCCTCGAGCTGGAGGCCCCCAGAAGAGCAGCTAAAGGCAGAGGCCCCAGGTCAGCAGCCTCGGGTTTGAATCCACCCTCTGCCTCTTTGGGGTTGTATCTCTCAGATCAGCTCCCACCCTGAGCCTCGGTTTCCTCCTCGGGGAAATCTACCCCCGCATCTACCCCCTCCCCACCCCCACCGGCACAGTGCCCGATGGGCAGAGGGCCCTCCACTCATCCTCTTCCGCACCCCCTTGCGCTTTGGTGTGTCCTCACCACCTGTGGCCGGGAAGGTGCTCACTGGTTAAAAAAAAAAAAATCTGTAAAATGATCCATACGATGATTGCACCGTCTGGAACACCACCCTGCCCCACCACATCCCCAGCGTGTGTTCAAACACCGTGCAAAGGACACAGGATCCTGGAGCTGCCAGGTTCACAGCCCCACTCTGCCACCTGTGTGGCCCCAGACAAGTCACTAAACCATTCTGTGCCTGTTTCTTCGTAAGCTTACTTTACAAGCTGAATGAGCTGCTGCAGGCATCTGGCTTCTGTTTAGGCCCCTGACCTATGTTCCTCCCCGCTCTCTGTCGTGCTCAGGTCCGACCACATCAGCTTCCTTGTGGGTCAGACACACCAAGCTTGTTCGCACCTCAGGGCCTTTGCACCTGCTGTTCCCTCTGCCAGAATCACTCTCCCATTTCCTCAGACATCCACATGTCTTTTTACCTCGGGTCTTAGCTCAAAAGTCACCTCCCTCACTAGACTGTCAGCTCCACGAGGGCTCTTGCATCTGTGTCACTGCTGTGACTTGCATCCCTGTCCCTGACACGTTTGCTGAGTGAGTGCAAGCCTGGTGCTGACACTCAAGACATGTACGTGCCTGTACCTTCTAGGTGCATAATCAGCCCCTTTTTAAACCCGCTGCCCAGAAATACAGTCCTTCCCCTTTAGGAAGCGTTCCACCAAACCCAGGAGGCCAAGCTGTCTTCCCCTCACATGGACCCACTTCCTCCCTCTGTCCCTGTGGCGGGGGAGGTGGGCGGGGACTCAGAGGCTAGCCCAGCTGGTGATCCTCTCCTGCTTGAGCCAAGCTCCTGGATCTCTAAAGCAACCTCGAGAACGCGATATGGGCCCCTAGGGTGGAAATGAGTCAGTCAGAGCCAAACCTGAAATCTTAGAGGCATGGCCACTTCTTGGAAAGGCAAAGACATGCGTGTTTTAGACAGATCTGTGTGCCCAGAGCCAGGGACAAGCAGTGGGCCAGGAAGTGGGGTTGGTGGGGGTGGACAAGACCTTCCCTGGGGTTCCCTCCACTGGGCCTGTTCTTCCCCAGGCCCCTGCCCCACATCTTCCTAAATGTCCACCCTCACCCTGCTTCACATTTTCCTCCTGGTCCTGATGGGACACTGCAGGGCCCTGTTGTCTCATGTGAAATCCTGGGGGCCAGGCATGTCTCAGAATTCACAGGAGCTCGTATTATGGAAGGGTCATCTGGTATAAAGTCCCACCCGCCATAACCACCCTACCCCCCACGGGCCCAGCATTCCCTGGATCACTCACATTAATTCCTCTGCACCAAGACACACAAGCATTCGTGCCAGGGAGGATAAACAAGCACACCAAAGAGCCTCGTGATTAGTTCACCTCAGTCTCGCTTCCAATCGAGTTAGGGAAAAACTTTCGGTTTTTAGAGCTTGCAGATTTCAGAATTAGAAATAAGGACTGTAAACCTGTCTAGAGTTGTCTGCTTGTGTATCACCTGTCTTCTCAACTAGAATTGAAACTCCAGGGACACCTGGGTGGCTCAGCGGTTGAGCCTCTGCCTTGGGGTCAGGTCGTGATATCCGTGATATCCGGAGTCCCAGGATCGAGTCCCTGCATCAGGCTCCCCGCAGGGGGCCTGCTTCTCCCTCTGCCTATGTTTCTGCCTCTCTCATTCTCTGTGTCTCTCGTGAATAAATAAATAAAATCTTAAAGAAAAAAAAAAGAAGAAGAAACTCCAGAAAAGCAAAGGCTTTTCCACTGCTCTATAAGTAGCTCCTAGAACATACAGGTGCTTGACAAATATTTGAAGAAATGAATGAGCAAGCCAGGTGCTGGGTATGGAAAAGTGATTATCCTAGAAAGAAGAAAAACAGCAATCCCTGAGCCGTGGGCAAGGCGCCTACAAAAATTATCTCAGGAACACCCCCCCCCCATGCCCATTTTAGTGGCTTTGGGGGTGGGGTTCAGCAATTTGCTCAAGATCACACAGAGAGGAAATAGCAAGTTCATATTTGAACCCGGGGCCCCTGTCTGCAAGCTTGTGCTCTTCTCTCTGCCTCAGGCCCAGGGAAGCAGAGTGACTTACTGGAAGTCACACCACAGGGACACGGGATGGCATAGCCACTGCAAGACCCTTCAGGCTCCGCTGGGCTTTCACACTCTTGCAAGGTCAAGTTCATACGAGGGATAGCAAGCCACTGGGCTCTCTTCTAGCCTAGCCAAGGGGATTCTGGCCAAGTGTGACTAAGCATGTCCTGGGTAATGAGGAACGCTCAGAAGGATGCCCCTCTTGCTAACCTGAGCAAACCGGCACAGTGGGAGAGTACACAGGCTGGGAAGAAAAGCAGATTCAAATCCCTCCCTGTCACTCCTAGATACACCGCCTCAGGCAAGGCCACTGCACACATCTCTGGATCTGTGTCCTGCCTGGCAAAATGGGTTGATTAAAGCCCGTCCAACGTGGTTCATTTATTTATTTAACAAACACATAGTGGTCATGCATCGCCAGGCACTGTCTGATGCTTGACATTTATTCATTCATTTAATCACCATTCCAGTGGTATAAAGTAGTCACTGTAACTTCATAAACAGGGAGACTGAGGTCCTGAGAAATTAGAAAACTGTAAATCCAGCGTGTGAACCTGGGCAATCTGGCTCCAGAGTCCATGCTCTTAACCTCCAAGCTGTACTTCTTAATGGGTAAAAACAATCACGTTCATTGCGCTGGACTGCATGTTGGAAATTGTGTTAAGTATCTAATAAAACATCATGTCCTCAACCCTCATGAAAAGTCCAACTTGACAAACGTGAAGCACTGGCACGGGAGCTTCTGTCCCTACCTCACTCCCAGGTACCCCCAAAGGCAGCTGAGGGCAGTGGGGCCACTTGACCCCAACCTCCCTCCTCTGTCCTGGGGGCAGAGAGACAGGGACATAGGGAGAGAGGGATCCGGGACAGGCTCTCGCCCCACTTCTCTGACAGTGCCTTTCAGCTCCATTTCCAAATCAGAGCAGCAGGAAACCAGCTGTCTTAGGGCACCACCTCCCTGCCCCTGTCTGGGCTTTCTGCAACCCTAAAATTGTACATATAAAACACATCAGTTACTGAATCACTGCCCAGAATTTGGAAATCTTCAGGTCATCCCAGACCTGCTGGTAACTGGGTGTGTGGTAACCAGGGTGACTGACACACTAGCGGTTTTTCCTCCTTGCTGCTTTCCCATGGCCTCCCTCCAGATTTGGCTCCAGAAGTCCTGGGTGAGGCCCAGGAATCTGCGTTGTGTTTTCAGGGGCTCAGGCAAAGGTGAGGTGCACTGGGCCACACTCCTCAGCATGACATTCGAGGGCTTCCACAATGTGGCCAGACCCGCCTTCCCATCCGTGTCTGGCTTTGCCCCCCCTTCCCCAGCACGCTGGAGCAGTGCCCAGTAGGAGCCCCGTGGGTGCCAAGGAATGAACGGATGACTAGGGCTGGTTGCCTCCCATTCCACACCTCAGCATCCTCACCTGCAGCCATGGGGCAAGTGAGCTGCGCTCAAAGGGCCTTTGCAGGACTCTGGAATGCCCTGTGTGTGGCGGGGGGGTACACCAGGGGCACCCTAGACAAATGTATACCTCACCCTCAGTCTCCCCCATCAGACTTTAGGATTTTAATAAAGGCACCAATGTCCCAGCAAACGCCCAGGCTTCTAAAAGGCCACCCTCACCTGAGGAGCTGCAGGGGTGGAACCTCACAGAGAGCTAAGGAAGAACAGCGGAGAGGGTGGCCGGGGAGCCACCTGCAACAGCAGCAGGGACACCGTGTTTGCCTGGCCCCCAGTCTAAGAAATCCTGATTGCGTGCGCACGAGTGTGTTAAGATCTAGATTCCTGTTTTTACTGAATCTGAATCTCACTGAAGGCAGCCTGGGAAGCTGCCTTTTAATAAAACCCCCCGGATAATTCGTTGATGGGATGAGGTAGTTTGACAAATACTAGGGACAGGTGGAAGACGACAGGCTCTGGCGACAGACCGCCCGGGTCTGAAACCTGCTGCACATCTGCAGGCGGGAGTCACCTCGGGCAAACGGTTTAAAGCGCCGGGGAGGGGGGGAGGGGGGGACGGGGGCCTCAGCGTCCTCATCTGAAAAATGGAACGATCCACACGCCGTCGCACCCACCGAAACGGGGGTCTCGCGATTTAACTCAGAGCAGTTTCAGAGTTCCGGACGTAACCTGGACCACCTGAGTCCAGGGGTATTTGATCGCTACTGTTACTGGGACCATCCGGCATTGAAATAAGGACAGAAAGGGACCGCAGGGTCCGGCTTCCCAGACGCCGCCTCGAGCTGGTCACCAAGGTCAGTTTTCGGAACTCCCCGCCCCCGCCCCCGCCCCCGCCCCAGGCCCGGTCCTCACCCGCTTCCTGCGCGCAGGGCAGGGGGTGATCGCGGAGACCACGAGCCTCGCCTCGCCTCACCCCAGGTCCCCGAGGGGCCGGCCCCGCTGGTGCCTCCCGGCCAGCGCGAGTCTGGGGGCGCGCGCCGGGGGTCCCCGGGGGCGCGCCCGCTACCCCCACCCCACCCCACCCCCACGCCCACGCCCACGCCCACGGGGTGACCCGGAGGCCGCTCGAGGCGCGGGGAGGGGCGGGCTCGGAGCAGCCCCCGATGATGGGGTCGGGGCGCCCCCGGGGGTCCCCGCGCGCGCGGGCTCCGCGACCTACCTGCGCGCCCCGGGTCCATTCGCCGCGCCGGCGCCCGAGCGGGAAGTGGGGGACCCCCGGGTGGCCCGTCCTGCCCGCGCCGCGCGGGGTTTTCCTGAGCGCCCGCCGGCCCGCCCCGGCTTCCTGCGCCCCGCCCCCGCCTCTGCCTCTGCCCCCGCCCCTGCCCCTGCCCCCGCCCCGCCCCGCCCCGCCCCTGCCCCGCGCGCGCCCTCTGCCGCCCGCCCCGCGCCCCGGCCGCGCCCCGGGACCCCTCGCCGCGCCCAGCGGAGGGGCAGGTGCAGCGGGGCTGGCGGCTGGCGGCTCTCCTCCACCCCCCCCGCCCCCCGCTCCTGCTAAGTGCCCCGGGGTGCCCGCCGCCGCCGAGTGTTTGCCGAGCGCCTCCCCTATGCCGGGCGCCGCAAGAATGCAGGCAGACAACCCTCCTGTCGGGCTCGTGCAGTCCCGCAGGCCCCGCTTGGGCTCCGCACCTACTCATCCCTTTGATCCGCACAGCCACCCTGCGAGGGAGCTAGATCACTAGCACTCATTTTACAGGTGGGGAAACTGAGGCACGGAGGGCAAACGTGCTGAGAATCACCCAGCAGGTGTGGGATTTGAGCCCAGGCGCCGTTGAGCACTCACCGCTGGACACCGTAAAAGCCCCCAAGGGAACCAGACGGTGGGGAAGAACACTAAGTGAATCAAGTATCTCAGGTCCCAAGAGGTCCCAAGAAGAAAGTAAAACAGAGAGAGGCCTTTAAGGCCAGTGGGGGTGGGACCGGAGGGGGGGGGCAGACAGTGGTTGAATGGTGTCCCTGATGCAAGGATATTTGAGCTGAACCCTAAGAGAGTATGGGGGAAGACAACAGAGAGGGGACAGCATGTGCAAAGGCCCTGGGGTGGCATGTGTGAGGAATTATCTGATAGCTGGCTGGAGAGCCTTGAGGGGAGAATGGAAAGAGGTGAGGTAAGAGATGTGCACACTCAGGCCAGGTAGCGCTGGAGACCCAGAGAGTGATTTGACCCCATCTTAGCCTGGTCTTAGAGTAGAGACAAAGTCCTCAGAGCTAAGGACAGCCCAGTGGAGTTGCTGTGGTGGAGGCGTGAGCCAGGGAAGCAGGGAAGCTTCTGGTGAGTTAGGATTGGCTTCCTGGGGGAGGGGACACAGTACCTGCATCCTCTTCCATTATTCTTCATGCACTCACTCTTTCTCGGCCCTGCTGCGGGCCTAACCCTGTGACAAGTGCTGAGGACACAGATATGAAGATATGAAATAAACATGGGCCCTGCTCTCTGAGACCAGATAACTCAAGTATGTGAGAGTAGACAGTAGACAGTCTCTGGGAGTCAGGGATGGCTTCCCGGAGGAGGTGGCCTCTGATGGCCCCCCGCAAAGGTCAGTGCAGGAGAGTGAGGGAAAAAGGAAAGGCATTCAGGCAGAGAGATCGGGGTTGAGGAAACACCTGGGGGTGAGAAAGCCTGTAATTATTCAGCATCTACGTGTTGGTGCCTCTGTGTGCCAGGCCCTGAGCTGGGGACTGGAGAGAGACCCATCGCCCACTTCCCTAGGCGGGGGGGGGGGGGGGGGGGGTCTGGCTGGGGCCCTGACAATCGAGAAACTCGAGAAGTTGGGTGTAATGAACACTTGGGCGGGCCTCCCCAGGCAGCAGGCAGAGCAGGCTCCGCAAGGAGAGGGAGCCTGACCAGACAGGCAGCCAATTCCAACAGGTCAGATGGGAATTCCGCATTTCACACGAATTCCGCGAATTCCGCAAAGAGCCACGGGGCGGCTACAGTCATTGCTTCACTGACGAAGGTTTATTCCTGCCTAGAAAAGCTTGCATACACATTCACACCCGTCCTTACACCCACTCACTCACATTCCCACTCACGTACTCACCCATCCACGCACACGCACCTGCACACGTTCATACTTATCCATGCACATTCGTCCAGCCATATGTTCTCAGACTTACACTCATCCACATGCTCCACGTGTTCACACTGATGCACACTCACACTGCCACCCGCATTCACACCCACACATGGGGACTTCAACTTGTGTATGACTGACCCTTGAACGACATGCGTGGGGGTTGGGGTGCTGACCCCTTGACAGTGGAAAATCCATGTATAACCTTTGCCCGAAAATGTAACTAGTAATAGCCTACTGTTGATGAGATGCCTTACTGACAACGTAAACAGTTGATTGCCCATATTTTGCATGTCCTATGTATCATATACTGTATTTTTACAAGAAAGTAAGCTAGAGGCGCATGGGTGGCTCAGTTGATTAAGTTTTTTTTATGATAGTCACACAGAGAGAGAGAGAGGCAGAGACACAGGCAGAGGGAGAAGCAGGCTCCATGCACCGGGAGCCCGACGTGGGATTCGATCCAGGGTCTCCAGGATCGCGCCCTGGGCCAAAAGCAGACACCAAACCGCTGCGCCACCCAGGGATCCCAGCATCTGATTCTTGATTTCAGCTCAGGTCATGATCTCAAAGTCATGAGATGGATCCCCAACTTGGGCTTCCCCACTTGGCATGGAGTCTGCTTGAGGTTCTTTCTCTCTCCCTCTGCCTCTTCCTCCTTCTCCTCACTTGGGTGTGCACACTCTCTCTTTCTCAAAATAAATGAGAGAGGGGGTGCCTCGGTGGCTCAGTTAGTTAAACCACTGCCTTTGGCTAAGGTCATGATCTCAAGGTCCTTGGATAGAGCCCCGAGTTGGGCTTCCTGCTCCATGGGGAGTCTACTTCTCCCTCTCCCTCTGCCCCCACTCGTTAGTCGTGTGCATGCTCTTCCTCTTTGTCTCAAATAAATAAAGTATTTTTAAAAATAATAAGAGAGAGTGAGCACACAAATGCATAATAACTTCTCTCCACCAATATAGCAACATGAACCCTGGAAGCCACTGATCTGTTTACTATCCCTACCCTCAGTGCTCAGCATGGAGCCCTACTCAGGGCTCAATCTCTTGCCCTTGAGTTCATGACCTGAGTCAAAACCAAGATTCTGATGCTCAACCAACTACACCATCAGGCACCCCAATAAATGCAATCTTTAAAGAAGGAATAAAGTAAGCTAGAGGATAGAAAATGTTAGAAAGTCACAAAGGAGAGAAAATACATTTACAGTACTGGACTATAGTTATTGAAAAAAATCCGCATGTAGGTGGACGCACACAGTTCCGACTGTGTTAGTCAAGGGTCAGCTCTACTTGTATGTGCCCACTCCCTTTACACACTCACACTCCTGCTCCCACACAGTTGGTGTTTGAACCCGGGCAGTAGAGCGCTGACACCACCAAGCTTCCCCTTGTACAGATGAAATTTCTTTTGCCCCATGTTGGTGTCTCACACGGAGACATGGGTCTCCCTTTGGGAATGGGGAGCCTGCACTGTCTGCCCTCCCTGACTCCTAAACCGGCCCCCACCCTCACTCTGCCACCAGACCACCTGCGTCCACACACCAAGTCCACTACTTAACCGACTGTGGGACTTTGGGACTTTGGGTAAGGGCTGGGGGGTCACTGTCGCTGTGCCTTGGCTTTCACATGCACAAAGTGGGATCATGGAGGGTGGAATGCCAGGCACAGGGCTTGCAACAGTGCCTGGTGCCCAGCACATAGTAGGTGCACAGCGAATGGTAATCATTGTTCTTATCAGAACAAAGATCAGAGGGATGCCTCGGTGGCTCAGCGGTTGAGTGTCTGCCTTTGGCCCAGAGCATGATCCCAGAGACCCAGGATCGAGTCCCACGTTGGGCTCCCTGCATGGAGCCTGCTTCTCCCTCTGCCTGGGTCTCTGCCTCTCTCTCTTTCTGTGTCTCTCATGAATAAATAAAATCTTAAAAAAAAAAAAAAAAAGATCAGAAAGAGACCTTTCCCTCGGGCTGTTTGCTTGGTTGTAAATTGAGGGTGAGGACAGTTACTAGAGAGACGGGGAACGGCAGAGCCATGTGGTCCAATGAGAAGACTTTGGAGAAGCCAGGGGAAGGGAACACAGGAATTCTCTGTGCTCTTCTTGCTATCTTTCTATAAATCCAAAATGATGTCAAAATAGAAGTTAAGGAGAACGGGGCATTGTCCTGAGGCCCCATAGGCAGTAAATGTGAACTCTGTCATCTCGAATACAGTTTCAGTATTCAAATTTACCTGCCCATGCTGTCCAGAACTGATCAGTGGCTGCTCTGTGTCAGGCATGGGAAGGGAGCCCGGAGGCCCCCAAATAATAAAAATTCAGTCCCCTTAACCCAGGGGGTTCCCAGGGTGCTTCCATATAAGTTCAGCTCACATGACATCATAACAGATTTGTTTTAAGCCTTTAAAAAAGTAATGAGGGGATCCCTGGGTGGCGCAGCGGTTTAGCGCCTGCCTTTGGCCCAGGGCGCGATCCTGGAGACCCGGGATCGAATTCCGCGTCGGGCTCCCGGTGCATGGAGCCTGCTTCTCCCTCTGCCTATGTCTCTGCCTCTCTCTCTCTCACTGTGTGCCTATCATTAAGAAAAAAAACAAAAAACAAAAAACCAAACTTAAAAAAAAAAAAAAGTAATGAAAATAAAATCGCTTGACAACAGGTGTCGATTTACAGAAAAATGGGTAGTACAGAGAGCTCCCGTACACCCCCTCCCCTGAGCATGATTTCCCCCATTAGGCACGTCTTGCCTTAATGTGGTATATTTGTTAAAGTCAGTGACCCACATTTATACATTATGATTAACTCAAGTCTGCAGTTTGCTTACATTATGGTTCATTCGGAGATAGTTTGGACAAAATTACATTTTGACAAATGCACAATGATTTGTATCCACCAACGCAGCAACAGTGAACCCTGGAAGCCACTGATCTATTTTACTGTCCCTATAGTTTACCCTTTTTCAGAATGTTATATAGGTGTTTGCAGGCTGCAGACAGTCTCTTAAGACTGGTTTCTGTCACTTAGCCATATTATTTTAGGATTCCTGTGTCCTTTTATGGCTCGTAGCGCTTTCTTTTTTTTTCTTTCTTTTTTTTTTTTTTTAGTGAATTCCATCATCTGGATATACCACAGGTTTTTTTTTTTAATTTATTTATTTATGATAGCACACACACACACAGAGAGAGAGAGAGAGAGAGGCAGAGACACAGGCACAGGGAGAAGCAGGCTCCATGCACCGGGAGCCCGATGTGGGACTCGATCCCGGGACTCCAGGATCACGCCCTGGGCCAAAGGCAGGCGCCAAACCGCTGCGCCACCCAGGGATCCCTATACCACAGTTTATTGATTCACTTATTACAGGGCTCCTCAATTGCTTTCAGTTTGGGGCAATTAGAAATAAAACCGTTAGGGATCCGAATCAGGCATCAGGCTCCTTACATGGAACCTACTTCTCCCTCTGCCTGTGTCTCTGCCTGTCTCTGTGTGTGTGTGTGTGTGTGTGTGTGTGTGTGTGTGTGTGTCCCTCATGAATAAATAAATAAAATCTTTAAAAAAAATTTTTTTAAAAAGGAATAAAGCTGCCATAAGCACTTGTGTGCAAGTTTTGCATGGGCATGTTTTCAACTCCTTTGGGTAAATACTGATGGAGTCCCATTGCTGGATCATATGGTCAGAGAACATTCCGTTTTATAAGAAACTTTCAAACACTCTTCCAAAGTGTCTGTAGCCTTTCACATTCTCACCAGCAATCAGTGAGAGTTCCTGCATGTTTGCATTCTTGCCAGCACTTGGTATCATCAGCATTCTTGGATCTTAGCCAGTCTGGTAGATGTGTAATGGTATATATCATTGTTATTTTAATTTACAATTCCCTAAAGGACATATTATGTTGAGCATCTTGTTATATGTTTATTTGCCATCTCTTAGGGCACTGATTTTAGAGTTTTCATGATTTCTAATATCTACGTTCTTTTTTTTTTTTTTTAAGATTTTATTTACTTATTCATGAGAGACACAGACAGAGAGAGAGGCAGAGGGAGAAGCAGGCTCCATGCTCCATGCAGGGAGCCTGATACGAGACTCGATCCCAGGTCTCCAGGATCACACCCTGGGCTGCAGGCAGCACTAAACCGCTGAGCCACCCAGGCTGCCCTAATATCTATGTTCAATGCTATAGATTTCCCTTGAAGCACTTCTTTTATCACACCTCACAAATTTTGAGAAGTTATGTTTTTTTTTTTTTTTTTTTTTTTAATGATAGTCACAGAGAGAGAGAGAGAGAGAGAGAGGCAGAGACACAGGCAGAGGGAGAAGCAGGCTCCATGCACCAGGAGCCTGATGTGGGATTTGATCCCGGGTCTCCAGGATCGCGCCCTGGGCCAAAGGCAGGCGCCAAACCGCTACGCCACCCAGGGATCCCGAGAAGTTATGTTTTTATTTTGTTTATTTAAAAATACTTTTTAAATTTCCCCTGTGATTTCTTCTTTGATCTATGTGTTATTTAGAAATGTGCTTGTATTCTCCAAATATTTTGGGATTTTCCAGCTCTCTTTCTACTTGTTTTAAGGGGGGTGGGAGCAAAGGGAGAGGGAGAGAGAGAATCCTGAGCAGGCTCCACACCCAGCATGGAGCCTGATGTGGGGCTCAAGCTCAGGATGCTGAGATCATGACCTGAGGCAAAATCAAGAGTTGAACAACTAACCAACAGAGCTACCCAGTGCCATGCTCTCTTTCTGTTTCTCATTTCTGGTTACTTCTGTTGTAGACTAAGTATATACTTTATATGATTTCTAATCTTTTAAATTTGTTGAAGTTTGTTTTATGGTCCAGAATGTGGCCTGCCTTGGTGAATGTTCCATGTGAGCTTGAGATGAAAGTATAATCTTCTGTGGTTAAATGAAGTATTCTGTGAATGCAGTTAGATCCAATTGATGATAGTGCTGTTTGATTTGGCCATAATACTTACTGATTTTTGCTTAATGGATCTGTCAGTTACTGAAAGAGGGGTTGAAGTCTCCAACCTCCAATATTATTAGTATCCAATGGGTATTAGTATTACCCAAGTAATAGTGGATTTGTCTATTTCTCCTTACAGATCTATCAGTTTTTGCCTTATGTATTTTGTCACTCAGTTGTTAGATGCATTCGCATTAAGGATTGTTATGTGTTTTTGGAGAATGGACCCTTTTATTAATATCCCATTTTATCCCTGCCGATATTCTTTGTTTTGAAGTCTGCTTTATCTGAAGTTAATATTGCTACAGCTTTCTTTTGATTAATGTTAGCATGGATATAGCTTTCTTTATTCCATTAGTTTTCATCTCAGTGAATGTATCCATTTGAAATTGGTTTCTTATGGACAAAGTGCAGTTGGATCTTGTTTTTTAATCTACTCTGACAGTCTCTGTATTTTAGTTGATGTATTTAGTCCATTCACATTTACAGTGCTTATCTATATAACTGGGCTAATATCTACCATATTGAAAACTTATTTCATAAGTTTCATATTCATTGCACTTATATCTTGTTTCTTAAAAAATAGTGCTTTTCTGCTTTCTCTGGTCTTCACTGAACATTTTATATGATTACATTTTCTCTCCTCCCTTAATCATATCAATTATACTTATTTTTTACAAACTTTAATGGTTGTCATAGAATTTGCAATATATATTTACAACTTTATCTAAATTCACTTTCAAACAAGGCTATATTGTGTTACAAGTAGTACAGGTACCTTCTAACAAAGTGTTCCCAATACCTTCCTCCAATCCCCTGTAACATTGTTGCCAATTATTTCACTTATCCATATGTTATAGTCACCTGATACTATTATTACTTTGAATAGTTATCTATTAGGTCGATTAAGATTTTTTTACGATTTAATTTTTAATTTTCCTTAATTTATTTCTTCTCTGACACTCTTCTTTATGTAGATCTGAGTTTCTGGCATTATTTTATTTCTCTCCAAAGAACTTCTTTTAACATTTCTTGGAAGGTACATCTATTGGCAACAGATTTCCTTGGTTTTTGTTTGTTTGAGAAAGTCTTTACCTCTTCTTCACTTTTGAGAGATAATTTTACTAGATGCTGAATTCCAGGTTGGTGGTTTTTTCCTTCAATACTTAAATTTTTCACTCCATTCTCCTTTTGCTTGACTGGTTTTGACAAGAAGTCTATTTCTTTATTGATAAGAATTTTTTTCTTCCTCATTTCCTCCTTTCAAGATATTTTCTTTGCCTTTGGTTTTCTGTAGTTTGAATATGATATGCCTAAATACAGATCCTTTGATATTTATCTTGCTTGGTGTTCTTTAAGCTTCCTGGATCTGTTATTTAGTATTTGTCATTAATTTGGAAATTTTTCAGCCATTATCACTTCAAATATTTCTTCTGTTCCTTTCTCATTTTCTCCTCCTTCTGGTTTTTCCATTATGCATATGCTGTACCTTTTGTGATTGTCCCACAGTTCTTGAATATTTTGTTCCTCTTTCTTTTTTTCTATTCTTTTCTCTCTCTAGATATCAGTTTGGAAAATTTCTGTTGAAACACCCTCAGGCTCACTGGGCTGTGTCCAGTCAACTTATGTGTCCACCAAGGCTAGTATTCATATCCAGTATAGCATGTGTTTTTTCCTAACATTCCTTTCTGATTCTTTCTTACAGTGTCAATTTCTCTGCTTGCATGTTGTCTACTTTTTCTGTGAGGTCCTTTAACATGTTAATTGGTAGTTACTTTTAATTTCTTCCTGTTTGATAAGTCTTGAATTTTGAACCATAACTGAGTTTGGTTCCTATGGTTGCTTTATCTTTTCAGACTGTGTTTTTTCTTGCCTTTTAGCATATCTTGTAAATTTTTCTTGAAAGCCAGGCACGATATGTTGCATAATATGAACTGAGATAATTAGGCTGCCAATGTGAGGTTTCATGTTAATCTGTCTAGGAGCTGGGCTGTGTTTAATATTTGCGGTAGCTATAGATGCCAGAGGCTTTAGTTTTCTCTAGTTTCCTCTTTTTTTTTCTTTTTTTTTAACCCTCTGTGGTCTTGGGGTTTTACTAAGAATTCCTTCTTAAATAGAATGCCTGTCTTTCAGTTCTCTCAAAGTCGTGCTTCACTGTTATACCGGAGCCCTGTCGATGTGGCAGTGAGGTGTTGGAGAGGAGAAGCCATCTGTAATAACATAATTAAATCTCAATTTTCAGTACACCTGGGTGGCTCAGCGGTTGATTGCCTGCCTTCGGCCCAGGGCATGATCCTGGAGACCCGGGATCGAGTCCCACATCGGGCTCCCTGCATGGAGCCTGCTTCTCCCTCTGCCTGTGTCTCTGCCTCTCTCTCTGTGTCTCTCATGAATAAATAAATACATAATCTCAAAAAAAAACAAAAAAAAACTCAGTTTTCTAGTGGGTGTGAGTTCCTGGTCTGTGACCTGCAGAAGCATTTCCTAGACTTTTTTTCTTGCTTTACTAGACACAGCAAGGCTAACTGGGTCTAGAATTGACCTAATTTCCCTTCCCTCAACTCAGATGTGCCTCTGAAAAGTAGTTCCCTTACAGGGCAGTCCTTTGTTATGGAGAATGCTTTCTTCGTATTTCAGAATGGTTACTTGCCCCCACCCCCCACTCTAATGTGTGAGGGAATTTTTTTTCCCCCTCTAATAGTAACTGTGAGAATGTGGTAGGCTCCTCGAGGTAAAATTTATGAAAGTATGGGATCCTCCTGGGACCCCTAAGTGGCTCAGTCGTTGAGCATCTGCCTCTGGCTCATGTCATAATCACGGGGTCTTGGGATCGAGTCCCGCATCAGGCTCCTTGCGGAGAGCCTGTTTCCCCCTCTACCTATGTCTCTACCTTTCTCTGTGTCTCTCATGAATAAATAAATACAGTCTTTAAAAAAAACAAAACAAAACAAAACAAAAACTTATGTGGTCCTCTTAAGGCTGGGCCCCAGTTTTCATCTCCTAAGCTGGTTCACTCTCAGCCTCCTGCAATTTATCAAATTATCACTTAAGGGCAGCCCTGATGGTGCAGCGGTTTAGCACCGCCAGCAGCCCGGGGTGTGATCCTGGAGTCCTGGGATCGAATCCCACATCGGGCTCCCTGCATGGAGCCTGCTTCTCCCTCTGCCTGTGTCTCTGCCTCTCTCTCTCTCTCTGTGTGTCTCTCATGAAAAAATAAATAAAATCTTAAAAAAAAAAACACAAATTATCACTTAACTATTTCTACCAGTTATTAGTTTTTGTGCTTTCTGCATCCAGTAAGCTGATCTTAGCTGTGAATCTCTGTGTTCACCTTGTCTCTCCAGATTTTGGGATGGCACCATGCCCTGTGGCCTCCATTCCTTGAAAGGTCTAAGAAAAGTCCTCAATCTTCACTTTGTTTAGCCTTTCTCTTGTTGTGGGAATGGCAATGATGACTTTCAAGCTCTTTCCATGCCGGAGCTGAAATTCCAAGTCCTGTCTTAGACTTGGAGCTTCAGGTGTCTTGGACTTGGACAGACAACTATGTTTTAAACCTAATTGTCAGGATCCCTGGGTGGTGCAGCGGTTTAGCGCCTGCCTTTGGCCCAGGGCGCGATCCTGGAGACCCGGGATTGAATCCCACGTCAGGCTCCCCGTGCATGGAGCCTGCTTCTCCCTCTGCCTATGTCTCTGCCTCTCTCTCTCTCTCTCTCTCTCTCTGTGTGTGTGACTATCATAAATTAAAAAAAAAACACACACACACACACACACAAAACCTAGTTGTCTTAGTTTGTTTTCCTCAGAAGCAGACTCTGAGATTAGGATTCTAATGCAAGCAGCTTACCTGGTCAGTGGTCCCAGGAAAACCAAAAGAGGTATGGGAAAGTACACCTGGGAAGGGAAAGAGGGAACAGAGTTTGCATCGCTGCGCAGGTAATCTCTGTGGTCAACTAAGTCTCAGCTCTGCTGCAGAACTCTGGGAGATAAGGGGAGAACATGGCCCAGAAAGTCATCTCACTAAAGGGGAGAGATCTGGGGTATTTATACACCTACTCCTCTCAGTGGTTGGCTCAGAGCTGTGGGGGTGGAAGTGGGACAGGGAGGATGGGAAGGGGAGCAGAGCCAGGCTCCAACCACTTGGAGACAAGCCCTCAAGCAAAGAGCTGCTTGCAGTGGAGGTTGGAAGCTAGGAGATGGCAAAGCTGATGAGTTACGTGAAAAGAGTAAACGCAGCAGGGTTGCCCTGCCTCTAAAATGAGGAGTGACTTCCTTTTCTGAGCAAAATCCACTCTGATTCTCCTAAAAGCAAAATGGTATAAGTTTTAGGATCTGAAGAGAAAAAGCATTTCAAAGAATTTGTCAGCTGTCCTCTTAATTCTCCATCCAGTGCTTTACGGTCTGTTCTTTGTTTTCATTTTTTTTTTGGGGGGGCTGTGTTTTTGTTTCTGTTTTTAGCTCTCTGTCATTGGTAGGTAGATGTGGCATTGAAACATGTCCAATTATTTACCCTCTCACAAAAAGAAGGGGTCTAATTCCCCTCTCCTACATATGACCTGGCCTCAGTAGGTCTCTTCTAATGAATAAGATCTAGTAGAAATGATGCAGTGACTTCTAAGATTACGCTTAAAAAGGAGAAACAGCATCCATTTGGAATTCTTTCTCTCTCTCTTTCTCCTTCCATTCTCCTCTACTTCCCTCCATCCCTCCCTCTCTCCCTCCCTCTCTTTCTCTCAACTCACACCTTGGGATCCCTGAGCTGACATGCAGGAAGTCCATCTACACTGGAGAGAGCACATGGACAGTCCATGTAGAGACAGAGAGAGAAGCCCAAGAAGCCCCAGCTGTTGGGAGCTTTCCAGCCCAGGTCTAGATGTGAGATGAGTGAGCCATCAAATGGTCAGCTCCAGCCTGTAGTTCCAGAGTCATCCCAGCTGACACCAAAGGGAACAGAGATGAATCAATCTCACTGAACTCCAACAAAATCACAAAATCATACATAAAATAAACATTGGTAGTGTTTTAACCTGTCACCAAGTAGCAGAGACAAGCTGTCCCACTGAACCCTGCCAGATTACAGATTCATGAGCCAAAAAAAAAAAAAAAAAAAAAAAAAAATGCCACTAAGTTTGGGGATAGTTTGTTATGCAGTCATAGTATACCTTGAATTACTGTATAACCATGATACTCACCTCCCACATTCTTTCTTGCCAACAGAACCCAGACCTTATCTGGGGGCAGTGCAGTACACTGAGTGAGGCAATGGATGGTGATTTGTTTTGGCCAATCATGGCAATCCTATTCCAGATTCCCCCTCCTTTGTTCTAGGAGTAGCTGAATGATCCAGTTCTGCCAATGAAATACAAATGTAAGTCCACGGGGGTCAGGGATTGGGGTGAGGATGCCTCTGGGAAAATTTTAATATTCCTAATAGAGGTGGTCTTCCTGCTGTGACCACAGAAACTCTGTCACCATGGCAAAAGGCCAAGACAACTGCATTGTGCGAGCCCTGACATCTATGAACAACTGGACACCAGCAACAGCCAGTATCTGGAATTCTTGTAAGGTAAGAAATATTTCCCTGACATCTTTGAGCACATGAATCACACCAGCTGTGGTCAACCTCCAGTCTCCGATTAATGGGAGAAACTTGAGCCTCTGTTTATGCTTCTGTTGCTTGGATTTGGAGGGAGGGGGTTGTTTTGTTTTGTTGCAGTTTAACAGAACAGACCCAGTGAGATTATTTCAAGAGTTAGAGCCATCTGAAACCTATGTGCTAGTGTGGCTCCCTCAGTTTTGGCAGGTGAAGACAGAGGGATAGCCAACAACCCTGAGCCAAGCTCTGTGGACAAAGCCAACACGCTGTGTCAAAGAAGCTGAGAGTTGATCCTTTCCGCTATCCCCCTTGGGGCAGAATGATATCCAATCATATCACAGGTAAGGCAGTCTCCATAAATATGAGACTGTTTAGAGAAAGAACGACGATGGTGATGATGATGACAGTGGTGATGATGGCGGTGGTGATGATGGTGTTAATGACGGTAATGACAATGATGATGGTGGTGATGATGGTGATGGTGGTGATGATGGTGATGATGATGGTGATGTTGGGTATGTGGAGGATGTTGTGACATGGTGGTGGAGATGCTGATGTCGACATGACAGTGGGGATGATAATGGTGCTGGTGCCAATGACAGGAAGGAGCTAAGAGCTAATACTTGTATCCTAGTGTGGCACTGTGTACCAGACCCTGTTTTAGGCTAATATGCTAATTACAAAAACTCTAGGAGTTGGGTACTATTATTAGCTCCTTTTTACAGATCAGAAAATAGGCACAGAAAGGATAACTTGCTCAAGATCTCACTGCTGTGAGTACTGAGCCAGCATGCATTTTCTCAGAAGAGAGAGGCTTTTCCCAGGAACATAACAGATACTACACACTCACTTCGCTTGTTGGAATGGTTATTATTTACCGTCTGGGAGGAATGTACATGAGGTATAGTGTTTCTGGTTAAAGAACAATAGACTCCTGCTTACTTACTTATCTCATCGATTTCCTGGGGGAAAGGGAAGAAGTCTTGAATTACTACCCTGTTCTCAGAATGTCTTCTTCCAGGCCACTGCTGACTCATCTGTCGAAGTTCACAAAGTTGAATCTCTCTTTCTCTCTCTCTCTGAATCTCTTAGTTAAGAATCCCTTAACTAAATTAATCCCTATTAATTTAGTTAATAGCTCCCCATTGCTTAAGGGTTAAATCAGAGTTTCTCAATCTCGGCCCAATGACGTTTTTGAGTTGGATAACCCCTTGCCACGGGAGTCTGCCCTGTGCATTGTAGGGTGTTTAGCAGCATCATTGGCCCCTACTCACTGGATTCCAGAAACATTCTCCCAGTTGTGACAATCATAATGTCCCCAAACGTTGCCAAATAAATGCCCCCTTGTTGGGGTAGGGGGAGTAAAAGTGGCCCCCACTTTAGAACCACTCAGTTAAAGGAAACAGGCTTCTGACCTATAGAAAGTGACTTGACCACAGGTCTCAGAAGACCCTACCACCAGATAGATGGTGGGCTCCCCGTAGGGTGGGGTCCCAGCCTTACACCTGTTTATCTTCCCCTGAGGTGGATCTGTAGCTCATAGCAATGATGGCTCAAGAAATAGTGATCAAATTGGACATAATTAGATTGTGGTCAGGGATAAAACCATGCAAACAGAAAGCATGGGGAGTACAGCGTATGGGGAGGGGGTCTCTGAAAGAGGTCCTGAGGGCATCTTTGAAGAGGAGACAACTGCAGTTGAATGCAGAAGAGCATTCTGATGGAGGTGGAAGGGAAGATGGCTTCTGAGTCACAATGGGCAGTGTGAACAAGGGTTAGAGGCCTACAGGTACAACCTGGGAAGCTGGGCTGAGGTAAGCAATGCAGCTTGGGCCATATTATAAAAGGTCTTGAACACCAGCCTCGGGTGAGTGGAGCATCAGTGAATTCCAAATCAAGGCATGAGAGGCCCAATGTTGGCTTTTGGAATGACCTCTCTCCCTGGGAGCTGTGTGGATGGTGAACCTGAGGGAGATGAAGCTGGCTGTCACAATAATTCAAGTGAGAGTTAGGGCCCAGTGGAGGGGAGAGCAAGTAGCAGCATCCTTCTATTTCCTTGTGAGTAAATTCTAATCCTTTCCAAGAGTGTAAAGGCAAATATAAAATATCCAGCCTCTAATAGGTGATTAATAATGTGTCTTTCTTCCCTGCCAGCTTTGCACCACTATTCCTGGGCTAGCTGTGGGCTTCCTTGTTTCCTCAGGCTGGGAAAGCATCCTCTTCCTTAAAGGCCTCATGTCTTTTCAAGTGGAGAATTCTCGAGCCCCAGACAGAGGATGTGTTTATAATTTTTGTTTGTTATTAGACGATGAGCATTTGGAGGCTATGACTTTGTCTTGTCCATTTATTCCTTGAACCAATGTTAAATGAGCACCTATTATGTGGCAGGCACTGTGCTTGTACTCCAAGCACCCACAGAGGGCCAGCTGAATGAATGAATGCATGAATGGATGAACAGTGAGGTGGTTGAGGGGTCTGAGCCCTGGAGAGATTCAGGGAGTTAACCATGACTTCCTGGCAGGAAGTAGCCAGGGAGAGCCTGAAGCCCGAAACTGAAAGAACATGGAAACAAGTTCTTGGCACAATGTGGCTCTACATTGGGTGCTTTTCTGTGAGGTTTTCAGTGTTCCCAGACCCATCAGCTGGCTTGGCTCTGCTTCTGCGGCTATTTGGCCAAAGGCGTGGGAGCTATGGATATGTTTGTAGTGGATGTGAGTGGCTTGTCTCCTCTCCCACACACACTTGTCGCCTTGTTGTAAGGCAATAGCGTGCTTGGTGTCTGGGGATCTACCCATCCTCAACTTTCCATCCTCATACATGCAAGGGACTCCAGCCTAGGATGGGGCCATGTGGTCCAGGCCTCTGTCATTCAGTGTTCGTGGTACCACTGACCATCAAGTCCACAAAGCTTGGTCAGGGGCAAGCATGTGACCTGAGTGCCCTCAGCGAGTGTCCAATCAGGGTGAACTTCAAGGTTTTGATGGGCTGTTTGGACAAGAACACGGATACCCTTTTGCACTGGATGTGAGTGTAGACAGTGTGGATTTTAACTTCGTTGCTGTTGGATGCCATCTTAAAACCACTAGGTGAGGTCCTTTCTATAAATGGAAACCCACAGAAGGGAGTCATGGGGTGGAGAAACAGAGGATGAAATTAGGTCCTGATGTTACTGTCTGAGCTTCTGGATCCAGCCAGGCCTGAAGCCAGCAAAATCTTGTACCCTATCTATGTTTTGGTTATTTTCTCAAGCCAGTCTGTTGGATTTTCAATCTTAACTCTGATAGTGCTCTGCTAGGTGCTCAGCCTGTGGTGAAGAAATCTTGGTACTGGTTAGACTCCAGTGGAAGGACATATGGCAAACCTTTCATGGCACCATGGCAAGGCTGTCAACAAGGTGGCACCCTGCTCCTACCCTCTGGCTGTTTTGCAAAAAGAAGGCTGTAGAGCACCAGATCCTTTGAACAGCAGACAAGCCCATGTGTGTGCATTCCTAGAGTATATTTCTTAAAAGGAGTGGCCTTCTGGGTCCAGACTTTCTTCTTGGGTCTTCTCATAGACTCTGGCACAATCAGTGCTTCTTCATCTAGGTGACATCCTCCACAGGTCCTTTAGTACTGCCCATGTCTTTAACTCAGCTTACCCCTGGCTGGTTCTTCTACCTTCTTGTCTCAGGACACTTGAAGATGCTTCTGGAAATGCCGTTCCTTCAGACTGAATTCAGCCTTGTTGCTCTCAATTCTTGGAAATTTACCATGTGCCCAGTGCCATGTAATCAATTATCTCAATGAATCTTTGAACAACCCTGTATATTCCATTCTATAGTTGAGGAAACTGAGGCCTGGAGAGGTTAAGTAACTTGCCCAAGGTCTCACAGCTAGCAAGTGAAGAAAGCAGATCACACCCTGTATCTCCCCTACTCCACAGCCTGTGCCTTTAACCACTGCCATATTTCCTCTCTGGGATTCTTGCCTCGAGGGCAGGACCCAGACCAAAATGTGTCAATGTCCTAACCTGTGACCTCTTTTTCCCACCACAGTGGATGCTGTCAATGGCTCACCCATACCCTCTTAGCACTTACCAGCCCAACTTCTGGCTGCCGGCACCAGCGACTCTGCCCAAGGACATTCTCTGGACTCAGGAGACAGCTTAGCCTGTGCAGAGGACAAGCAGAAGTGTCAGAGTTAGAGCTCACAGAGCAGGTCTCAGTCAATGGTGATTTGGAATTGGAGTTGCTCAGTCTCCTTGCTTCTCAAGGCACGTGGCAGGGACAACTTAAAGGCATGCTCTGCAGTCTCCCAGAGGTTCCAGAGAGGTGGAGCCCTGGTCCCCCAGCATTAACTTGCTCATGAATGATCCCTCACTGGCTCTGCTTCCTCCCCACTCTCTCACAGTGCTTTCTGGGCCTCCTTCACATGGAAATTGTGCTCCAGTCCCTGTCTCAGGAACTTCTGGGGCTACCTAACCTAAGTCAGCTACTTCCTGTAGCATCCTTAATATTCCTCCAATGAACCACCCTCCCTGGATCTCAGTCAATATGAATGAGGTAGAATTGACTCTACCCTGGTCCAAAAATGGACAAGTGACTCAGGAGTGGCCAATCAGAACACTGTGGTCCCTTACCCTTAGTGAATTGGTAAGAGACAGGCATGTGACTCATTGGAGCCAATGAGACTCTGGGGCTGCTGAAATAGAAAGCCACCTGTCCTTTCCACAGGTGTCTCACCTGAACCACTTGGAGGATATGGGGCTGGAGCTCTGACAGCCATCTTGCTTGAAAGATGCAAATCCCTTGAAAGTAGCTTTACTACTCTACTTTAAGCTCTACCACATGTCTTGTTCTGGCCAATGGGATGTTAGCAGATGTGATGGGAGGCAGAAGCTTGAGAGTCACTTCCATAATTGGCCTTATTTGCATTTCTGCCATTGCCATGAGGACACCTTAAAGCTAGGTTCACCCACAGGGTAAGAGATAATGTGGAGCAGAGTTGCCTCAAACTGCCAAGCCGAGGTCAGGCCAGACTATGCCCAGACATGAAAGAGCCCAGCCAAGATCAGCAGAGCCACCTGGCCAACCATTGCAACATGAGCAATAAATGGTTCTGTTACAGGCCACTGAG
Organism: Canis aureus; assembly: GCF_053574225.1. Lineage (NCBI taxonomy): Eukaryota > Metazoa > Chordata > Mammalia > Carnivora > Canidae > Canis > Canis aureus. Next base: position 58,511,071 of record NC_135618.1, on the reverse strand, counting down.
GGCTTTTGGCAGCATTACTGTAGCAGTAGGTAATTGATGCAATTCTTAATTAGAAAGTTGAAGCCATATAGAAAAGCTTAAAAAATTAAGTTAAAATCACCTGAAATCTCAGAGGTAGCCCCTGGTGACATTTTGGTGAACATTTCTCCACATGCATGGGCACGTACACCATAGACACCTCCATACACACTCACAGTCAGAGAATTAATATAACTTTGGCAAGATGCGGGAGGGTTCTGGAGCAAAGGACAAAGATAAGGATATTATGTCATCCTCAAAAACACAGTTGTTGCCTCAACACATCTGGGAGGAAGTAACAATGATGAAAGGATTAGCATTGGGTGTGTAGAGAAGAAAACTGAAAGGCTTAGGTCTTAGGGTGGTTGAAGGAGGTTATAAAAACATGATGGTTAAGAAATCAGAGATACACAAGACAATAAAATAAGCAGGAATGGGAAGGTTCTTGGAAAAGAATCAGGGTGGTTTATTTAATACTCTGTCATCCTGAACCCCAAGGTTTATTCATTTATTTATTCAGTGAACATTTATTGATGCCTGTTATGAGTCATCACATCCCAGAAACTAAGGACTGCAAAGGTGAATGAGATATGGTGCCTGAACCCCAGGGAATTTGTGGTCAGCTGAAGGATAGAGTCACCAGGTAATCAATTAGAGTACAATATGATACCAGTTCTGAGAAGAAAGCATGCAAACAGAGAACATTTTCTAGAGAAAGGCCAACCAAGTGGGCATCTGATGGATGAATAGTTCTCCAGTTTGAGGGTGAGTAGGATGAGGTGGGGAGAGTGACCCAAGGGAAGGAACAAAATTTGTAAAGGTTTGCAGTTAAGACTGATCACTGGGTATTTGATATGAAATCAGGGAAGGGGATCCCTGGGTGGCACAGCGGTTTAGCACCTGCCTTTGGCCCAGGGCCCGATCCTGGGGACCTGGGATCGAATCCCACGTTGGGCTCCCGGTGCATGGAGCCTGCTTCTCCCTCTGCCTGTGTCTCTGCCTCTCTCTCTGTGTGACTATCACAAATAAATTTAAAAAAAAAATAAATAAATAAATAAATAAAACATTAAAAAAAAAAAAAAAAAAGAAAAAGAAATCAGGGAAGAACAGGGTCCAGGGAGAATAACAAGACAGGTAGAAAAGAAGCAAGTTCTGATCCAGGAGAATAGTAACTTTTAAATATTTTTGATTATAGCCCACGGTAAGAAATGCATTTTCTGTTTTGGCCCTGTACAATCATATACACATACACGTGTGTGTGTGTGTGTGTGTGTGTGTGTGTGTGTGTATCTAAAGCAAAGGTCAGCAAAGGAATATTTCACCCTGTAACATGGCATTCATTCTGATGTTTGTTTTAAAATATTGGTCAGGGGTGAATTAAGCTGATCACAAAATAGTCTACATCTATGATTTCTTTCCTATAAAATCCTATAACAGGAAAAACTAATCTCTAGTGGTATAAATGACATCATTGGCTGCCTGGGGTGCAGACTGGGTGGGGCAAGATTAACTGCAAAGAAGTGAAAGAGAACTTTCTCAAGAGATGGAAATTTTCTATATCTTGATTGAGGTGGTGGTTACATGGGGGCATGCATCTGTCAAAAACAAATGCATAAAAATAAATGTATGTGAGGGAACTTTCTCGGGTGGTGTTGATGTTATATATCTTGATAAGGGATTTGCATTGCACAGGTGAATGCATTTGTCAAAACTCTCCAAATAGTTCACTTAAGATTTGTGCACTTCATTGTGTGCAAATTCTACATCAGAAAGAAAAAAAACTGTGGACAAAAATTGAACTGTAGTTGATGAGATACATGCTGAAGTGTTAGGAGGAAGTACTGTGGTGTCTGCAAGTCACTACTTTGAAATTGATAGAGTGATGGAAAGTTTGACAGACATGATAAAGAAAATATAATAAAAATACTAACGCACGTAAAGACAACTCAATGAAGGAAGACTAGCCTTTTCGATACACGATGCTGGAATAACTGGATATCCACCTACAAAAGAATGAAACTGGGTCCCTACCTCACATCATATATAAAAATTAACTCAAAATGGATCAAGGACCTCTAGCTAAAATATAAAACTCTTAGGAGAAGATGTAGATGTAAATTTTCCTGGCCTTGGATTATGCAATGGTTTCTTATTTACGACACACAAAAAAATACAACCAGCAAAAGAAAAAAATAAGGAATCCTGACATCATCAAATTGAAAAGCTTTTGTGGCTTAGAGGACTCCATCAAGGCAGTGGAAAGACAATCCACAGAATCGAAGAACATCTTTGCCGATCATATATCTGATAAGAGACTTGTCTCTCCAATATGTAAGCAACAATTACACTTCAGTGATAACAATACAGATGATCCAATTTTAAAATAGCAAAGGATCTGAACAGACAGTTCTCCAAAAAAGATACACAAATGGCCTACAAGCAAATGAAAAAATACTCGTCATCAGGAAGATGCAAATAAAAACCAGCAGGAGATACTGTTTTGTAGCCACCAGGGCAGCTATTATCAAAAAGACAGAGAAATGCAAATGTTGGTGAGAACATAGAGAAATTGCAACCTTGTATGCAGCTGATGGGGATGTAAATGGTGCAACCACTTTGGAAAACAGGCAGGTGGTTTAGGATTCAACAATTTCATTCCTAGGCTCATAAAGCAAGAGAAATTAAAGTAGGTGTCCGTATGAAAACTTGTACACAAATGTTCCCAGCAGTGTTATGGGTAATAGCCAAAGGGTGAAAATGACCCAGCTGTTCATCAGCTGATGGTGGATAAGTAAAATGTGGCATATCCATTCAAGAGAATATTATTTGGGAATAAAAAGGAATGAAATGCTGATACCTACCATAACATGGATGAACCTGGAAAACACGATACTAAGTGAAAGAAGCCATTTGCAAAGGATCACATGTTGTGTGTTCATATGTGTTCATATGAAATGTCCACAGGAGGCAAATTCATAGAGAAAGAAAGCAGACTAGTGTTACCCAGAGCTGGAGGTGGGAAGGCCAGAGTAGGAGATTGATGGTTAAGGGGTGCAAGGTTACTCTGGGAGGATGAAAATGCTCTAAAATTGATTGTGGTGAAGGTTGCATACATCTGTGAGTACACTAAAGCAATTGAATTGTACATTTTTAATGAGTGAATTGTATAATTTATTTTTTTAAGATTTATTTATTTTAGCAAGAGAGAGCATGTGCACATGTGAGAGCATGGGTGGGGAGGGGCAGAGGGAGAGGAAGAGAGAGAATCTTAAGCAGATTCCCTGCTGAACACCGAGCCCCATTTGGAGCTCAGTCTCCTGGCCCCAAGATCATGACCTGAGCCAAAATCAAGAGTTGGACATTTAACTGACTGAGCCACCCAGGTGCAGAATGATTTGTGGATTGCATCTCAATAAACTTAAAAAATGTTAATGAAGATATAAATGAAAAATTTAATAAATTGCACTTCACCCAAATTAAACACTTCTGCTCTTCAAAAGACGCTACCAAGGGATTCAAAAGATAAGCCATAGAATGTGAGAAAATATTTGCAAGTTATATATCTAATAAAGGACTTGAATCCATAATATATCAAGAATTCTCAAAACTCAATAAGAAAATGACTCAACTTTTTTAAAGGGGCAAAACACTTGAACAGGCGTTTCACCAATAAATATAGACATGTGACAAATGAGCACATGAAAAGATGCTCAATGTCTTTAGTCATCTGGGAATTACAAATTAAAACCACAATGAGATACCTCACCACATATTAGAATGGCTCAATTTTTTCAGTATACCGACAATACCAAGTGATCATGAGAGGTGAAACGCCTGGAACTCTCATACAATTCCTGGCGGGAGAGCAAAATGATATGGTCATTCAGAAAATAGTTTGGCAGTTTCTTATAAAGTAAAACATATTTTATCCTATGACCTACTCTCCTACTGCTGGGTATTTACTCCAGAGAAATGAAAAACACATTTACAGGAAAAACCTGTCTACACGTTTCCATACAATGACTCTATTTGTAATTGCCAGAAAATAGAAACATCCCAAATATACTCAGCTGGTGCTGAATGGATAAACAAACCTTAGTATATCCACACAACGGAACACTGCTCAGCAATAAAAAGGAATAATCCTCTGATACACATGCTATGGAAAAATCTCCAAAGTGCTATGCATCCTGAAAGAAGCCAGACTTGACATGCTACCTATTGTATGACTCTTTCTATGAGGGGCTATAGGGAGGAAAAATAGACTAGTGGTTTCCAGGGTCCAGGGCGGGGAAGAAGGGTCACTGCAAAGGGGCAGGGGAGAATTTTTTGGAATAAAGGAATCAAGTCTGTATCTTGATTGGGGTGGTAGCTACTTGACTATATTTGTCAAAATTCATAGAACTGTACACTACAGGCACCTGGGTGGCTCAGTGCTTGAGCATCTGCCTTTGGCTCAGGGCATGATCCTGGGGTCCTGGGATGGAGTCCTGCATTGGCTCCCCTTGGGGAGCCTGCTTCTCCCTCTGCCTATGTCTCTGCCTCTCTCTCTCTGTCTCTCATGAATAAATAAACCAAATCCTTTTTTTTTTTTTTTTTTTTTTTTAAAGAACTGTATTCTAGGGAATCCCTGGGTGGCTCAGCGGTTTAGTGCCTGCCTTTGGCCCAGGGCGCGATTCTGGAGTCCTGGGATTGAGTCCCATGTCAGGCTCCCAGCATGGAGCCTGCTTCTCCATCCTCCTGTGTCTCTGCCTCTCTCTCTCTCTCTCTCTCTCTCTCTGTCTGTCATAAATAAATAAATAAATCTTAAAAAAAAACTGTATTCTAAAATAGGTGAATCTTGCTGTATGTGAATCATACCTTAATCTAAAAATATTAAAAATATATACTAATGGTGAAATCTGGTTGATGGGAATATAGGTATTCATCATACAATTCTTACAACATTTTAGTATGTTCGAAAATGTTCCTAACCAGATGTTTGGCATAAAAACATTGAAAAGATGTTGGGTGGTTGCTAAAAATAAGTAAATGTCTGCATGACCAAAACAAACTAACAGTTCATTAAATTAAAAATAGCCATTTCCAATCTTTAAATAATGATAAATATAAAATTAAAGCATTATAGGTCCTGGCCCACTGCATTGATTTTGTAAGTCATCAATGGGCCATGAACTTCAGTTTGGAGAACACTGCTTTAGACCGAGTTAAGCACTTGAACTTTAATCTGAGAGAGCCTGGGGAGATCAGGGTCCCCAGACATGGGCTGGGCTGGGCCAACTCCCCACTCTAGGACCAGGATTAGTCGGAGGTCCTGGGGAGCCGCTGGGGCTGGTGCCCAGCCCAGAGGGAAATGGCTGTCTGGTGTCCCCAGGGAAGCTGAACCAGAGAAAGAGTCGTCCTCTGTGTGGATGAAAAAGCCCTCCTCAACCATCTGGACTGGATCAGACCTTGGATGTTCATGTGACTCTGGATAGAAGAAGGTTCTCCCATTGTGGCAGAGAGGAGCTTTCTCACCAGCTGGTCACTGAGCACACGGGGTGAGGCTTAATTTAAATTATTAGTAAAATCATACTTCTTGCATTCAAGACAATTGCAGTCAGGGAAAAACTTATTCCTATTATATTTGAGTTGCATTTATTTAGTTAATTAGTTGCGTTTACGTATTTATTTAGTTAGGTGCATTATTTATTTATTTATGATTTTATGATTTTATTTATTCATGAGAGACACAAAAGAGAGAGGCAGAGACATAGGCAGAGGGAAAAGCAGGCTCCCTGCAGGGGGCCTGAGGCAGGACTCGATCTCAGGACCCTGGGGTCACAACCTGAACCAAAGGCAGATACTCAACCACTGAGCCACCCAGGCATCCCTGGAGTTGCATTTAATTTCAACTTTTGCAAAGGGGTTCATGAATAAGAAAAGAGTCTGCTGCTTGAAAGTGCAACTTTGGAAGCTTCTTATTCAGACTCATTTTAAGGGCTTCACCTTTCCATGCTCTTGAAGTTCAGATAGTACTCCAGTTGTCTTCTTTACGGGAACCATCTCCTGATCTCTGTGCCATTTACCCAGTGCTCAGAATACTCAGTTTGGAGGGGGAATCAAATCTTTCATACTTCTTTGCCTTTGCATGGACTCTTTCCCTCTCTTGCCCTCCTGGTGAACTCCTATTCATCCTTCAGTACCCTGCTACACCTCATCTGTGGAGACTTACCCAGATACTTTCTCCTTATGACAGTGGCAGTGATTCCTTTTTCTGCATTTTCACCTATCTGTGTATGCAGCTATGAGGTCAGGCTGGCTTTCTCTCTGGATATACAAAATACCATAGGAATTTTTGTTCCAAATAAAACAAAGCCCCATGCCAAGTCCTCATGCTCCAGAGTATAATAATAATTCTCAGGAACTGCTGGAGGGACACAAAGGGTGGAGGTGTTATATTTTGCAGTGCTAATGCTTATGCAGAGAGCCCTCTGGGCTCTGATCAGCAAAAGACACCACTGAGTGGCTATTGTCTGATTTTGCCTGCCCCCAGAAGGAGGGCGGGTGTCCTCACTGCTCCTTCCCTGCTCAGGCACTCCCTTCCTCACATTATGTGGTTCCACCAGCATCCTGTCACCTCCCTGGGCACCGCAAGGCAGCATGGCTTTGTCAGGCAGCCCCAAAATCCCTTCATCCCTGCCCCTGGGTTTGGGGAACCCTCCCCTCCTGAGGCTCCATGCTTCTGCCCATCTCCCCCCTCTCATCCCCACCCTCACCCCAATGTACCAGCGCTCCTGTTCCCTTCCTCCCTGGGAAATTTCACTGGAAACACAGTGTCCCTAGGCAAGCCATAGGGAAGGGGGCAAGGGATGCTGATGCCAGACGATTTCTTACTAACTCACACTCTGTTACACGTGGATTAGCACTGACCTCACCACATTACCGTGATTTGTTTTCCTGCCTGGACCTTTCTCTGAGCTGTGGGCCTTTGGGGGTCAAATACTATCATGTTGAACTCGCTCTCCGAAAGGCCAAGAGTGGGCTTTCTGATGGTGACAATGGCAAGTTTTTTGACCTGTCGGAACTTCAGTTTCCCTGCCTATAAAGTAGGGGCAGCAATAATACAATCTCATGGTAGTGTAGCTGGGAGGAACCAAAGTAATACAGGTAGATCCTTTAAAATAGTGCCTGACAGGTACTCATGACTAATTGATAGTCATGACTCAGTTGATATTAGCACCTAATGACTCAGTTGATATTAGTTGCTATGATTGCTTTTCATTCTCATTATTCTTACCTGCAGTGGTTGTTTGGTAGCCTGACCAAATGACCTAACAGTCATTCCCAGCTCTTTTCTCCCACTACAGAGACCGAAAATGTAAAGTACTCATCTTCCCAGCCTTGCTTGCCAGCTGGGCATGAGCATGTGACCTAATCTTAGGCCACACGACTAGAATGGGAGTGTGTGAGAGGCTTCTGGGAAAGAGCTTTCCCTCTCATACAGACAGGGAAATGGAAAGAGAAGCTGGACATTGATACGGAGAGAGGCGATGCTTGGAGCTGTGGCAGCCGTCTTGTGACCATGAGGGTGGAACTAACTAGAAAAGTCAACACGTGGAAGATGTCAGAGTGGGAAGATGGAAGAGTCAGGGGCCTTTATGACATTGTTGAGTTGCTGCCCCAACCTTGGAACCTCCTACCTGAGAACACTTTGGCAAATTAGATCTGAAATGTCCTCGTTATGAAAGCCACTTTTAGTTGGGTGTTCTGGTATAAGCAGCTGAAACTATTTCATTACATACATTATTACAGAAATTTATACTCAGTGATTATTGAAATAAAGTGGCAAAGTCAGAGTGGAAATCCTGGACTTCTGGAGGCCCTGATGAGTGGGTTTTTAATGTCCAGCCCCCCGTCTCACCCAGATTCACAGTAGCACGAGAGCTGGCTGCCAGCCGAGGTCATAGATGGGTAATGCTTCTTGGCCCACGAGCATGTGTGTTGGCCTCACTGGCACTGCAGTGTGTTCATAGCAAAGCCAGTAAACACACAGCAAATAAAAATACCAAAGAGGAGTCACTCACAAGTGAATTATCCAAATCCCTCTGCTTTGTTTTTGCTCAGTCTTATCACACCACCTTGTTCCTTTAGTCTGGAGCATCCTGTAACCTAAATTGGAACATTGGGCCAGTGGGCTGTTGGCTGGCAAGGAAACACTTCCCTGCTAACCTCTTTCAGTGGTATTTCTGACTTAGTTGTGGTACGTTATTCGTTCTGTTGTGTCAAGGCTCTGTCTCTCTGATGCTGAGAAAAAGGAGGGGCAGGGGTTATGCTTCTCTTGTTTCTGGTTAATTTTGTGGCTAGAAAAAATTTCGTGGGAAAGACGAATGCACAACATATTTTTACCACCACAACTACCGGTCCCATGGTGATGCAGGATGTTGTAGGGATAACCAGTGTGCACCTTACACAGGTTCATGTGATGCTTCTTGGTTTTGGTGGTCCTATGGTGGGGCAAAAACAAGGCAAAAAGGGAAATGATAGGATAATACATTGCAAGGATAGGGCTGGTCTTTTAAGGAGCTGTAGCCAAGAAATATCATTTCCCTGCTTTTCTTGAGCTCTCGTGTGCTCACACATGCTCACATTTCTGTGTGTAGGGGAGGAAAATCTTTTTCCATCTTCACTTCTAGGTTCTTCAGCTGAGCCTGGTAATTAAATTAGCGTAAGACAGATGAACAGGAGAAAAACAAACTTAATTTTATAAGCCACACATAGGGGCTCATAAAAACCTAAGATTCCAAGAGGTGACCCAAGCAAGCAGCTTTTTTAGACTCTTTAGACAAAGGCATTATACATTTGCAGAGAGCTAACAACACAAAGCACTTTGGGCTCATGGTGAGCAAATTAATGAAAAAGTAACAAGGGTTGTTTCTACAGCCTTCTCGGCCCGGAATTCCTGATCTCTGGCGATTAAGGGTGCTTCTGCCCTCTGGATGCAGGGAGGGTGCTCTCCACATGGGGGTGGGCAAGGGATGGTCAAAGAGACAGGGGAGAGTCAGAGTGTCCTCTGGCACTGACTGTTTCTTAAATAACTTGCATTCCAAATAAGCAATATGCCAAAGTAGCGTATTTCAGGGCAGCCTTCCCCGAACCCCATCACAAGTATGTGATTGTTTTTCATCTGCACACTACCTGCACTGTCTAGGGTCAGCAGTGAGGTTTCACTAAACACAAACCTGTCTTTTTCAGGCTCTCATTCGGTCTTCCTTCACCTTGGCAGCCACTCATTGTGTTTCCAGGGTTCAATCCTGACCCTCTAATTCTCTAAATACTTTCCCCTCTTCCTTCTCATTTTCCTCTAGATGGAAGCATTCACCACATCCTCATCTTGTTCCTCTAGCATTCTCCTTTTTTGTTCAGCTCATTTCTTTTTTTTTTTTTTAATAAAGATTTTATTTATTTACTTATTTAGAGAGAGTGCACATGTTAGTAGGGGGAGGGACAGAGGGAGAGAGAGAGAGAGAGAAACCCAAAGAGACCCCAGGCCTAGTGCAGGTCCTGATGTGAGGCTTGATCCTGCAACCCTGAGACCATAGCCTGAGTTGAAATCAAGAGTCAGACACTTAACTGACTGACCCACCCAAGTGCCCGTCGTTCAGCTCATTTGTAACTGTACTTTCTCCTCATCGGATATGTGCCCATTATCAAAGCTTCGGCAATGTGGAGGTATACAATGTCAGTGAACATCTCCCTTGGACCTACCTCCTCTCTGCCCATCCCTCTTCCCAGAAGGAACCTCTGTGAGTATTTAGATGTGCATTCTTTTGGATCTTGCAGAAGCAGAGACATAATTTGTTAACATGGTTTTGACTACAGTAATCCTCCTCTTATTTGAGGGGATTTGTTCTAAGATAACCAGTGGATGCCCGAAACTCCAAGTAGTATTGAACCATATATATATATGGTATATATATATATATATATACCATGTATTTTTCCAATACGTATTTACCTGTGATAAAGTTTAATTTATAAATTAGGCACATAGAAGGTGAACAGTATAACTACTAATAAAGTAGAATGATTGTAAAAATGCACCGTAATAAAAGTTATGTGGATGTGGTCTCCCTTTCAAAATATCTCATTATCCTATACTTATCTTGGGATCCCTGGGTGGCGCAGTGGTTTGGCGCCTGCCTTTGGCAGAGGGCGCGATCCTGCAGACCCAGGATCGAATCCCACGTTGGGCTCCCGGTGCATGGAGCCTGCTTCTCCCTCTGCCTGTGTCTCTGCCTCTCTCTCTCTCTCTCTGTGTGACTATCATAAATAAATAAAAATTTAAAAAAAAGTTTATCCTATACTTATCTTATCCTTCTTCTTGTGAGGATACGAGATAATAAAATGTCTACATGATTAGACGAAGTAAGGGGAATGACTAGGCACTGTGATGCAGCATGAGGTTACGACTGACCTGATGATACCAGGAAGATTGTTTCTGGACTGAATTTGACTGAGAGTAACCAAAACCACAGATAAGAGGTCACCACCCTCCAGCTCTAGGCTGATAACCCCCAATCTCTCCATCTGACCCTGTCTATCCTCCCCATCCTAGTGTTTCATGGCCCACACCTTGTGGGCATTTCCCCCTGAGCTAGCTTTCAGATCCCTAACTCAAAATGCTTAAGACCAAAGTCATTCTCTCTCCAACCTCACTTCTTCTTCGTGTTCTCAGCCTGGGTTAATGGCCTCAACATCCAATTAAGCAAGCTAGAAACTATGTCCTCATCTTTGACTTCCCTTTCAGTCTCTGTCTCTTTCGCTTTCTCTCTCATGAAAGATAAACATGAGCTGCCATCATTGTCCCACTCCACTTGTGTATCCATGTTCATATTCGGCCTGTTTTCCTCCCTGTTGCCTCCTCCCTGGTCCAGCTCTAACTCCCTGTCATATGACCTAAAGCTACAACCTTCCCTGCTTTGTGTTGCTGGTGGCTACCTCTGTATATCACCTCCCCCTCCCCCCAGTACCATTGTACTTCTTCTTCCCTCCCACTTCATTCAGCCTGCAATGGCCCATACCCAGAGAATGAATCAAAAGCAATTCCATGCCCCCTGAACAGATTCTTACTTTCCCAGATTCTTTGGGAGCAAGGGGTGGCAAGGTGACTCCATATTGGCCAATAACACAAAAGGGGCAAATGTGGAAAGAGTTGCATGAAGGGAAAGACCTCTGTGCCCTTCCCCCACTGCCATCATTTTCATTTATGTTTTAGAAGTTTAAGCTGTCTGGGGTGGCATAAACTCCTAGACTCTACAACCCAGCCCCCAACTTCTCTTTCCTCCAACACTACCCACTTCCCACTGCAAACCTCATGCTGGAGCTGGGGGTGGGACACCTAACCACAGGGACATCCTCTTTGACAGCTGGTCTCTGGAAATGGCCCCAAGGCTTTCCTGTCTCCCAGCAGTCATGATTTTGCACAGCCCCCTCGCTGAATTGGCACTGGTCCCATGAAATAGCTTACGTCCTAGATACTAGCAAAGGGTCTGATGCTCTTCCAGTCTGCACCAAGGCAACCTAGCAGGTTCAGCCTTTGCGTCCTCAGTTGTCCTAATTAGCAATTCACCTGTACCAAGACCCTCATACTGCGAGGCAGTGTCAGCTAACCACAGGGAGGGGAGGTCATGTGGAGGAGAGATGAGAATCTCAGCCAACACAAAAGACCAAGGCCTCAAATTCACGTTAGAGGTTGAACCATTCCAACCAATCCCCCACCCACTTGTGTCCAAGTGAAGCAAAGATAAGCCAGGTCATTTGAGGTGAACAAGTAACTGAAAATCACTTTTTCTGGTCACATTTAACTTATTTTCTCTTTTTTGTACATGACTGCCATTCTTTTGTGTACACGCTTCGCTTATATTACCCTCTGCCCACATTATTTTTGCTCCTCATCAAATGTATCTCTTCCTTCAAGGCTCACCTTGAATGCCACGTCTCCTCTAAAGCCTCTGTTACATCAAGCCCCAATAGTTGAGGATGTTGGCCCACCTGCATTCACCTCCCTTTCTGTAGCAACAGCTCACCAATTTTGCTTGGATGCATGGTCCCTCCTTTTTGGTGGAACCATCAATCAACTTGTCCACTTACCTCTGTCCTGGGTGACTCATAAAACTGGACCAAGCCAATCAGCTGTTTTCTTCCTCCAGAGCAAATTCTGAGATGGGAGACAGGAAGAACTGCAAACGAGTGACGGCCCAACCGCGTCTCCTGCTGGCCAGGGCTCCTCAGGTGCTCTGATCCCTGTTGAGCACAAGAGGTGATGCTTTAGCACTTCCCTGGAGTATGAATCTCCCTGTACCAGAGACAGTGAGCTCACCAGGTATCCCATTTGTCCCTTTATGTTTCCCAGCTCCCTGCAGTGAGGGCAGACCATGTGACTAGTTCTGACTGATGACAATAGATAGAAATGACACATGTCACTTTCAAGCTGAGGCAGTAAAAAGCCCCTGTACCAACCTCCAGGCTCTGGAGACCCTTGCTTGGTCACTGAGGAGGCTTCATGTTTAGGTGATGTGGCTGTAAGGTTGGGGAGCCTCTGTTCATCTGAGTCCCAAGTGCAGAGCAGAGCCTCTGCTGATCCACACAGGATCTGTGGCATGCCCTAGAAGTAACAAGTGGGGGATGTTTGTTACAGTACCATGACCTTGACTATCTTGAATAATAGATTCCCAATATCCTTCCAATAAACTTTTTTCTTTTCTTCTTCTCCTTCTCCTTCTTCTTCCTCCTCCTCCTTCCCCCCTCCCTTCCCCACCCTTCCCCAACCCCCTCTTCTGTTTCTTCTTCCTCTTCTCCTCCCTCCTCCTCCCCTTCTCCTTTTCCTTCTCCTTCTTCCTCCCCTCCTCCTCTCCTCCCCTTCCCCTCCTCCTCCCATCCTCCTCCTCTTCCTCCTTGTCCTCCTTCTTCTTCCTTAAGTTATCCAGGGTCAAGATGCCTGAGTGGCTCAGTGGTTGAGCGTCTGCCTTTGGCTCAGGTCATGATCCTGGGGTCCTGGGATCGAGTCCCACATGAGGCTCCCCACAGGGAGCCTGCCTCTCCCTCTGCCTGTGTCTCTGCCTCTCTCTCTGTGTCTCTTAGGAATTATATATATATATATATATATATATATATATATATTATCCAGCGTTAGTCTCTGGCACCTAAAATAGCTTAACTATTTTAAGCTATTTTAATTTTGTAAATTCTAAGACTACTTAGCACTTTCTTCTTTGACTATACTTATTAACATGTACCTATCTCACTTTTTTTTTTACCAGCCATTTTAAAAATCAACCTGAGTATAAGGACTAAGGCTCATCTTTGCATCCTACCACACTACTGTGTACCTTCTAATGCTCTTGATCATTCACTAGGATGAAGGCAAAAAAATAAATGAAAATGAAAAATTTGGTGAGTCAACTAGGTGCTTTCTTTTCAACCTTGGTTTCCAAAACCATTTGCAAGTGAGATTTTTTGGTTTTGGTTTTTGGTTTTTGTGTTTTTTTTTTTTTTTTTCTTGAAAAAAGGTGCTTTTATTATAGTATGGGGACGGGACCCATGGACAGAAAGAGCTGCACTGGGATTGTAAGGAATAAGTGATTATACACTTTTTAGTTACTGGGGGTACAACTGAGTTTTAATTAAGAGATTTGAAAATATGATGACACTTCTATTTTATGATTATATATATGTATGATATATATGCTATACATACATGATATATATCATATGATACCCCTTATATCATATATATCATACTACCTATCATTATATCATATAAGTCATATATATCTCTATATATCATAGTTCATATATATTTCTCATATTATAACTGGTTGTCATAACATCAAAAAAATTTTATAAAATGCCAATGAGTAAAATACTTTAGAAACATCAGAACGATGACAGTATTCCCTGAGCTCTTCATAAAGAAAGATACTTTATGTAGGGCTGTTAGTTTTGTGTCCCCATCCCACCCACCCCCAATCCTGATGTTTAACATCCTATTGTAGACAAAGGGAGAAGCAGCCACCTGGAGCTATTTGTCTGTTGTTCCTAAAGGAATTCATAATTTTCAAATAAGAAAAGAAAGTGGGGCACCTGGATGGTTCAGTTGGTTAAGCAACGACTCATGATCTTAGCTCAGGTCTTGCTCTCAAGGCCGAGCGTGTAGCCTATTTAAAAATGTTTTTTTAAATAAAAAATGAAAAGTTCCCCAGAAAGCTGCTGAACCAGTGGAGAACCACAGAGAAGAGAGGATTCTCTGCTTTTGTTCATTTTAAAAGAAATGCATGTTAAACACAAACAATTTACAACCTGCTCCCAATGAGAGAGAAAGACAGAAAATATTTTTGTTGGAGTAAGCATTAAGAGCATGGGAAATGGGATAGGTGAATAACTATAAGTATGTTCGAAATTGATGCTTCTCAAACTTTCACATGCATGTCATTCACCTGTGGATCTTGTTGAAATGCAGATTCTGCTCCAGTAGGTCAGCCGGTGCCTCAGACTTGTCTTGCTAGAGATCTCTCAAGCTCCTGGGGGATGTGATGCTTCTAGTTCACCGACCACCCTTGGAGGAGCAAGTGTGGGATGTCCCTGTGTGATGCAAAGGGTCACTACAGTTTTTAGAGCTTAAAAGGCCTCTGTGGGACCACATTGGATTTGGGGTTTTGATCTGCTTGCCCTGAATTCAACCTTTGATTCACTTTCTTTGTCAGTGGATTAGAAGATTACTATGACCTTGCATCTTGTCTGGAAACCTCCTCTGGCAGCCTGCTATCTCTTTAGAAAATAGTTTAAAACAAAACAGCGTCCAAGAAGAAATAAATGTAACGAATTTATACTAAAACTTGCAAAGTGCCTGGGTGGCTCAGTGGTTGAGCATCTGCCTTCAGCTCAGGTCATGATCCTGGGGTCCTGGGATGGAGCCCCGCATCAGGTTCCCTCTGCATGGAGCCTGCTTCTCCCTCTGCCTGTGTCTCTCATGAATAAATAAATAAAATCTTTAAAAAGTAAATAAGTAAAACTTGCACACTTTACTGATATTTATCTTTGCTTATTAATTTTTGGCCAATTTTCCAACAAGACTGGGCATTTATTTGCTCAGGCTAAGGGACATTAAAAGAAGGCAAGTATAAGAAGAGAGTAGGACTGCTAGTGGTTTGATAGAGGAAAGGAGGTGAAAAAGCATGAGCTTTTCATTTTTATAATTAACAATGTGCATTTTTGTAAAGGCATGGAGGCATAGTAATTATCCTCAAAGATAAATCCCGGTACTCATCACAAAAAGTCACTGTTTGCTCACGGTAGCAGATAAGTATAGTTTTTAAAACTATAGTATACGAACTACAAGGAGTAGTAAGTAAGTAGTAAGTAAGTAGCTTGAAGGAGTAATCTAATTATATATAAATTCATTTATATAAAACAATTCTCAGATACTTGAAATATATGGCTTTAATGAAAAAATACCAAAAATCTTTATGATCACAGTCTCCATTTATTTTGAAAAATAATATTCCTTAGGATTATGAAATAAAAAAATGCTTTTGGAGAAAAGTTGAAAAATAGAAGAAAGCAACAAGAAAATAATTAACCTATAATAGAATCAGGGATAACCACTGATAATATTTTGGTATAGGTATTCTTCTAGTTTTCTCTCTTTCTTAAAATATTCTGCATTATTGGGATCCCTGGGTGGCGCAGCGGTTTGGCGCCTGCCTTTGGCCCAGGGCGCGATCCTGGAGACCCGGGATCGAATCCCACGTCGGGCTCCCGGTGCATGGAGCCTGCTTCTCCCTCTGCCTGTGTCTCTGCCTCTCTCTCTCTCTCTCTCTGTGACTATCATAAATAAATTTAAAAAAATTAAAAAAATAAAATCTTAAAAAAATATATATTCTGCATTATGACTTTTTTCCCCCCGTGACCTCAACTGTGTTTTCAAAACATGGTTTTTTAGGATACATAATATTCTGCAGCATTTTTGTTTTTCTGACCATTCCTCTCTTTAGCTATTTGGAGACATTCTAGTTGTTGCCATTCTTCCCTGATAAAATTAAGGCTCTGACATAATTTTCTTTTTTGCTCATTAACCTTTGTGTGTGTCTCTGATTATTTCCTCAGATGGATTCCCAGAAGTGGAGTTACAAGGTCAAAGAACATGATATGTGTGCACTCTAGATGAGCACAGCCAAATTGCCCTTTAGAAAGATTGAACGATCTACACTGCCTCTGGCTTTGGGCATATTTCTCAATCCCGTGTCTGAGTCTTCCTGGACTTTAAGCAGGAATCGTTTTTAAAATTGACCTTTGGGGCCTGTCACCAACCCTCCAGGATGAAGGATGAGTAGAGGGGAATCGCGTTCCCTTTCTGCCCTGCTGGCTCACACCCATCACCTCTACTGGATCCAACCTAAAATGTAATGAATCCAAAAAATATGTGAGTATATAGATGTAAAAGAGGACCAACATGGAAAGGTGGAAAGGGTCTGGTCCGGGCTCCAGGGAAACCTGATCTTGCCTCTCTCCCTTTCCACTGATGGCCACGTATTTCTAGAAAAAAACAAAAATACACCTTTCATTTGTTTTCATCCGTTCACCCTTCCTATTCGAAATTGTTTTTAAAGAACGGTAAAAGTGAACAAAACAACAGTCATCCCCTTTCCCACTGTTGGCACTTAGGCATATTTGCCTCTACTAGAAAATTAGACGAACACTATAGAAGTATATAATTTTGTTATTTTAAAATTCAAACATTAGGGGATCCCTGGGTGGCTCAGCGGTTTGGCGCCTGCCTTTGGCCCAGGGCGCAATCCTGGAGTCCCGGGATCGAGTCCCGCATCGGGCTCCCGGCATGGAGCCTGCTTCTCCCTCCTCCTGTGTCTCTGCCTCTCTCTTTCTCTCTCTCTCTATGTCTATCATAAATAAATAAATAAATGTTTTAAAAAAAAATAAAATTCAAACATTATGGATAAGCCTCAAGAATTTCTTTATCCCCATTCCACCCCCCCCTTTTCCCTTTCCTAGAGCTCCTCACGTGTCAGTTTTGTGACAGTGTTTCCAATCCTTAATAAGAAGATACTTTTGTATGCATAGATTCATCCACAGGAAATGTATAATATTGTCATTTTGCATTTCGCCAATTTTACACAAAGAGTAATCCAAAGATGCATCAACTTTGCATCTTGTTTTTTTCCCCCCACTTCACTCTATGCTTTTAAGACTCATCCATATAGGAACTTGTGAGTGAATTCATTCCTCTTAATGTTACATGATCATCTATCCCACATGAACATTTTGCTTTTTCATTTCCTTGTTAATGGATAGTTAGGACATTCTCTTGTCGTTCCTTCTATTGGCAACATCGTTGAGCAAACCTCTCAAAGAGCACAAGGGAGATTTTCTCCAGTTAAAAAGTCCTAGAAGTGGAGTTGCCAGATGAGCTTTTTCAATTTTCATAACACCAAATTGCTCTCCAGAGCAGCTATAATATTTACAACTCCGCCAGATATGCATAAGGATGTTGGTTTCCCCTCCCTCACCCTCAGCAACATTTTGTCTTTCTTATGGGGGAAAACTGGTATCTTTTTGTTGTTTGTATTTCCAATTAATTATAAAGTTGGGCATCTTTCCCCACTATTTTTTTTTAACCATTTGAATTTTCTCTTCTGGAAGAGACAGTCTATTTTTTTGTACATATAATTGGAGTATTGTTGATATACAATGTGTCATTAGTTTCAGGTGTACAACATTGTGATTGGACATCTCTGTATATTATGCTGTGCTCATGAGTATAGCTACCATCAGTTACTATGCAGTGTTGTTACAAGATCATTGGCTATACTGCCTATGTTGTGCCTTTTATTTTATTTTTTTAAAAAGATTTTATTTATTGATTTGAGAGAGGGGAGAGAGAGAGTGAGAGAGTGCATGAGCCAGGGGAGGGGATGAGGAAGGGGGAGAGAGAGAAGCAGGCTCCTGCTGAGCAAGGAGCTCCTTGCTGGGTGGATCCCAGGACCCTGGGATCATGACCTGAGCCAAAGGTTAACAAACTTAGCCGCCCCACTGTGCCTTTTCTTCTTGTGACTTATTCATTCCATTCTACTGGAAGCCTGTACCTCCTACTTCCCTTCACACATTTTGCCCCCTTCCCCTTCCCTCCAGCAACCATCAGTTTGTTCTCTGTAATTATAGGTCTGATTCTGCTTTTTGTTTATTCATTTGTTTTAGTTTTTTTTAGATTCCACATATGAGGGAAATTATATACTATTTGTCTTTCTCAGTCAGGCTTATTTCACTTAGTTAGCATAATAGCCTTTAGGTCTATCCATGTTGTTGCAAATGGCAAGATCTCATCCTTTTTTTTTTTAAATGGCTGCATAATATTCATATTCATATAAACATACACATCATGACTTTATCCATTTGTCTGTCAATGAACGTTTAGATTGCTTCCATATCTCGGCTATTGCAAATAATGCTGCAATAAACATAGGGATGCATCTATATCTTTTTAAATTAGTGCTTTTGTTTTCTTTGGGTAAATACCCAATAATGGAATTATTTGATGGTATGGTATTTCTATTTTTAAGTTTTTGAGGAATCTCCATGCTGTGTTCCACAGCGGCTGCAGCAATTCCCACCAACTGTGCACCAGGGTTCCTTTTTCTCCACATCTTTGCCAACACTTGTTATTTCTTGTCTTTTTGATTTTAGCGATTCTGACAGGTGTAAGGTGATACCTGGTGGTTTTGATTTGCATTTCCCTGATTAGTATCCAAAATACATGATGAACATATACAACTCAGCACCAAACAAAACAAATAACCCCAAATCCCATTAAAAACGGGCAGAGGACCTGAACAGCATTTTTCTAAAGAAGACGTACAGATGTCCAACGGACACATGAAAAGATGTTCAATATCACTCATCATAAGAGACTAGATTTTTGCATCCATGCTTATACATGGACCTGATTTTTTTTAAATTCTGCTGTTTTTGTTTTGGTTCAAGATTAGTCTAGCCTCATATGACTTTTTTTTTTTTCATATGGCTTTTGGATAGACTTCTCTGTCTTGTTCATATTCTGGTGCAGTTTACATAATATAGTTTGTTTTTTACATTTACTTGTATCACTCTAGTAAAACTATCTCAGCCTGGGCATTTTAGGAGTTGGAACAGATCCATTGCTTTTTCAATTTACTGATGATTATTGGTCTACTTTTCTAGGGCCAAGTTTTGTAATTTGTATTTTTGTCAAGAATTGCCTCTTTTATCTAGATTTTCAAATGTATTGGCATAAAGTCATTCATCTTAAGCTTTATAAAATTTTTATACTCAATCCGGTATGTTTCTTTAGCCATTTATAATATTATTTGGATCATTTTTTGGATAAATCTTGCAAAAAGTTTGTCTGTTGGATTAGTCTTTAATAAACACCAGTTTCTGGTGTCCATAATCAATTACATTTTCCTTTTTGTTTTACTCATTTTGCCTTTTGCTTCATTATTCCCTTCTTTCTGTTTTCTCCAGGTTATTTAGTGTTTATTTATCTACCTCTTACATTGAACACTTATTTTTCTGGTTTTGTAATAAGTACACATAAGGCTACAAATCCCCCTCTAATTATTTGTTTTAGTTGGATCCCACACATTTCATTATATTGGGTGTTTTTTGACATTCATCTCTAAATATTTTGTAATTTCCATATTGGTTTTCTTTTTAATATGTATGTATTTTTCGGTTTCCAAATGTATGTTCTTTTTCATTTAAAAACGTAAAATCATTCAACATACACAGAGGTATAAAAACGAATACAACGAACACCCAACTTGAGAAATAAAATTCAAACATGTGCTTGTTATGTTTAGTTTTCTTTTTCATAAGTAAAAGCAGTACATGATAGAACAGAGATCATCCTGCCTTCAGGACCCTCTCCTCAGAAGCATTTTCAGTAACTAATTAAAGGTTTACAAGTGGTTTGGGTTTCTTTCTGGCTGTGTTTTTGTTGATTCTTCATTTTACTTCACTGTGGTTCACGAATGTGGTCTATAGATTCTTTGGAATTTATTGAGACTTCCTTTGTGGCCAGTTCACAGTCAATTTCTGTAAATGTTCCAAGTATGTTTGAAAAGAGCAGATGTGCTGATGTTCTTTTTCTAAAATACAAACCTGATCTCATCATTTCCTCTCCAATAGCTTCAATGGTCTTCAGGTAAAAGCCTGATCCCCCTCAGCTATGGTTTGGCCCCATGCTTCCTCTCTAGCCAAGGCCTGGGCCACCTGCCTTATGTACAGTGAATTTATGTCCATGCAAATTCTATACTTTTCAGGGTCAACTTTCAGAAGAATATCTGAACTGGCAGAGTTGCCTTGTAGCAAACAGCCCGATGTCTGGTGCACTGAAGGCCCTAACAGATGCTCACTGAGCCGGCCAGAGAGTGGGCTGTCTTCTGGGGGTGGAGGCAAGCTGAGGCAGGACAGTCACCTATAATCTGCCTCACTGAGACCTCTGCTTGCTGTACCCCGCCGTGTTAAGTTCTCAGCACTCCCCATCTCTCCTATGTCTATCTGCCCATACTGTGGTGGATGACTTTGAAGACCGACCTTCCCACCAGCACTCTGCAGTTGCTTTGACCTCTAGGGTCAGCTGCCTTTGTTTGGCCAAGACCCACCCCGAGATGAGTCCAGACAGGGCTTCTGCTCTGGGGCCCCTGCTATGGAGATGGGAGATGGCGGGGGATCAGGAGTCACTATCCTCTCAGCATTTATCGTTTCAATCTCAGCAGGCACCTCGCTTTTCCATTCTCTTTGGCATCCATTCCAAACCTTTGATTCCCCTCAAATCCCTGAGCACCTCCCAGATCCTTTGCCTAGAAGAATGAGAATTTGCTACTTCATGGAGAAAACAGAAAACATCAGGGTGAATCTTTATCCATCCATTTTTACATCCTTTCCTTCTGTTTCAGAAATGTCTCTATTCCTTTCTAGGGTAAGAGTAATCCTGTCTCCAGACCCCATTCTTTCCTGTCTCCCTGTTTTTATTCTATTGGTTATTCCCGCTACTCCAGTCTTTGTATCTCCTCTTCCCAAACCACCCTTCCTAGAAGTAGTCAGCGCCCCCTCCCCACTCTCTCAGCTTCCATGCATTCACTTCTCTTGGAGGCCAATCTAGCTTCCTCCTGTTTCTATGGGTTCTTTATGGCCATCACATTCTACAGCGGTGGCACATCTGTCTTGATCTCTCCAGAGCACTGACAATTCAGACCACACCCTACCACTCAATAGTCTC
The DNA here is from genome assembly GCF_053574225.1 of Canis aureus. NCBI lineage: Eukaryota > Metazoa > Chordata > Mammalia > Carnivora > Canidae > Canis > Canis aureus. Next base: position 58,489,740 of record NC_135618.1, on the reverse strand, counting down.
TCCCACCTATTTGCCTCTGATACCACTTGGTCTTGGATCCCTCTCTTTCTACCTCCTTTCTTGGCCCTTTGATCCTGAAATGTTAGTGTTCCCCGTGTTTTTCATCCATGGGCCTCTGTTTTTATTTCTCTGCACCCTGGGAAGCACATGCGTCATCACAAAGGAACACAGTTTCCAAGTGGTTTTTTTTTTTTTTAATATTTTATTTATTCATGAAAGACACACAGAGAGAGGCAGAGACACAGGCAGAGGGAGAAGCAGGCTCCATGCAGGGACCCTGATGTGTGACTTGATCCCAGGACCCTGGGATCATGACCTGAGCGGAAGGCAGATGCTCAACCACTGAGCCCCCCAGGTGTCTCTCTACCAAGGTTTAAAGAAGGGCTACCATAGGGGAATGTGGCCTATCGTGGCCAGGCTGCCCCATTTTTCAAGAGCTGTCAGATACCTTCGGGTTTTATGGGAAATACCTCAGCTTTAAATATTGATAGCGAATTCAAAATTCTACAAAACTATGCAGGACAAACAAAACATAGATGGTCTCCTCAGAGCTCTTCTCTCTGACTGCCCCCAAGGCATTTTATAAAGTTCTTTATCAGTAAAGATAACTCACACTGAAGCCTATGTGCCAGGTACTTTTTTTTTTTTTTATAAATTTTATTTATTTATTTATTTACGATAGTCACAGAGAGAGAGAGAGAGAGAGGCAGAGACACAGGCAGAGAGAGAAGCAGGCTCCATGCACCGGGAGCCCGACGTGGGATTCGATCCCCGGTCTCCAGGATGGCGCCCTGAGCCAAAGGCAGGCGCCAAACCGCTGCGCCACCCAGGGATCCCCTATGTGCCAGGTACTTTTAAGTGCTTTGCATATATTAACTAATTTAATCTTACAGCAATCCTATCAACGGTGTGCTATTATGATCCCTGCTCTATGGATGAGCAAACTGAGGTGGAGAGCTTCAGTATTTTGTCCTGGGTCTCAGATATATTGAGTTTAAGAAGCAGCATCCGAATCCAGATGGTCCAGCTCCCAAGCTTAAGCTCTTTACCACACCAGGGCACCTGGGTGGCTCAGTGGTTGAGCCATCACTTCCGCTCAGGTCATGATCCCAGGGTCCTGGGATCGAGTCACACATCAGGGTCCCTGCAGGGAGCCTGCTTCTCCCTCTGCCTGTGTCTCTGCCTCTCTCTCTGTGTCTCTCATGAATAAATAAATAAAATCTTCATTAAAAAAAAAAAAAAACTATCAGAGGCTACTGCTTTCCTCACTCAGCAGACAGGTAAACTGAGGTCCAGAGAAGTTGAGAAGTTGCTGCCCAAGATCACAGGCGTGCAACGGGCAAGTAAGTAGGGATTTGAAGCTATCATCACAGAGCTAGATGCTTGCACTTTCTGCTTGTTTCCCTGCTCGGCTGCATCCGGCCCCAGCTCCCAGGTCAGGCACTGGGATGCAAGCGTTTGTAAAACGAGTGCTCTCCAATAGCCCATTCACAACTTCATTGGCTTCTCCCAACAATCCCTAGGTAAGACGAGTAGCTGACAGCTAATCAGCACTTCCAGCGTGCGTCATTTCCTTGAAACCCCACGAACACCCTATTATTCCATGGCGACTCTGATCAGCCCCATGTACCAGAAGAAGAAACTGAGGCTGGGCGCAGCAGCTCAGTGACTTGCTCAAGATCTGGCAGAGCCAGATTCCAGCTCAAGTTGCAGGACGGCGGAGCCCTCGCGGCCGACCCCGAGGCCACGGCGTCGTTTGCACGGATGGGGAAACTGAGGCCCAGGATGGGGCACTGGCTTGTGTCCGCGGAAACCGCGGCTGCTGGGGAGAAGGTCCCGTTGCAGGCGTGCCCCTTCCTCCTCCTAGGTCGCAGGCTGCAGTGGCGGGGCTGGAGGCAGAAGGTGGCCCGCCCGCGGCCCCGCCCGGTGAGGTCCGGAGAGTGGCGGGAGACGCGCGGAAGTCGCCGCCTACCCCCCCGGCTCCTCGGCGCCACGGCAACGGCGAGCAGGAAGTGCGTCACCCGGTGGGCGGGACGAGCGTGCGGCTGCCGCCAATAGGAGAGCCGCGCCCGCGCTGGCCCCGCCCCGGAGGGGGCGTGCCAAGCCCGCCTTTCGGCGTCGGCGGCGGGCGGCGGGGGCTGCGCCCGGGTGCGGCGGAGGGTGAGCCGCGCGCGCGCCCGCGAGGCTGTCGGGGATGGAAGAGGGCCGCGCAGAGAGGCGACGGAGGACGGAAGGTGGGCGTCAGGCCCCGGGGCGGCCCGCGTGGGTGCCGGAGCGCGGCTCCGGGGGCCCGGGGGGCTCCTCGTTGGCTGATGCCGACAGGCCCAGAGACGGGCAGGAAGGCCGGCGGGCTGGGACCTGGTGCCCCCGGCGCCCCCCGGCGCCCCCCGACGCCCCCCGACGCCGGCGGGTCGTAGCGTTGGGTGCTGACCTCGGTTTGACCCCGCTCTTGGGGGTCGCAAGCAAAAGACGGATGCCTGCACCGAATACGGAAAATACGGCCTTGGAGGAGCACCTGGCGGTTACCTGCGCCCTGCTCTCCGTCGCGGTCCTGGGACCCGTAGAGAGCCCCGAGGCTAGACGTGTGCAGATGCCCCGATGTTTCGGATTTTTCCAAAGGGATATGATATATTCCTATTCCCCATGGTCTTTGGGGTCCGGGCTGCATCTTGTCACCACATACATGAATCCGTGCACATTTGCCCCCAAAGGAGGTCAAGAATGGCCCAGAGATAGCTTCACCTTATAGGTCAGATCAGGTCTTCAGGCTTCCAAGGTTGGAGGCCTTTAGATCTTTCTTAGATCGGAGAATTGTAGGTGAGGAGTCCCTGCAGGTGAGGGATCTCGATTTGCTTGTTCCCTGCTATGCCTCGCTTACCTGGGGTGTGTGTGTGTGTGTGTGTGTGTGTGTGTGTGTGGCGGTGCTAGGGTTCCTGAACTCTGCTTTTGCATCGCCACCCTCCTGCCCATCGCTGACTCCGTGCATCTCCTGGTGCCTCCAGTCTTGCCGCATCTGTAAAATGGGGGCATGGATGTGACGATCCTCAGGTTCCCAGGAGGATGGAATGACAGCGCAGTGAAGCACTCCCCCCTCTGCCTCGCGTGTGGCTCAGGTGGTGGTGCTTGAGATCTGCTTATTGCACAGACATTTCTGTTTTTAAATTTTTTTTTTTTTTGGAGGGGTAGGCAGTTCATGGTTAATCTCTACCACCCAGTCCGTCTTCAGATAATCGCCTTCTGTGTGTAAACAGGCCTATCTGTACTGTGTCCCTCTCCTTTTTTTTTTTTTTTTTCCCAAGATTATTGACTTCTGTGCTGTTCCAGAGTTGGTCCTCCCCACTGCCAAGATTTTTAATTTATTTATTCAGGAGAGACACAGATAGAAAGAGAGGCAGAGGGCAGCCCCGATGGCTCAGCGGTTTAGCACGGCCTTTGGCCCAGGGCGTGATCCTGGAGACCTCAGATCGAGTCCCACATCGAGCTCCTTGCATGGAGCCTGCTTCTCCCTCTGCTTGTATCTCTGCCTCTCTCTCTCTCTCTATGTCTCTCATGCATAAATAAATAAAATCTTAAAGAAAGAGGCAGAGACACAGGCAGAGGGAGAAGCAGGCTTCCCAAGGGGACCCTGATGCAGGACTCGATCCTGGGACCCCACGATCACACCCTGAGCCAAAGGCAGACACACTCAACCAGTGAGCTACCCAGGCGTCCCTAGAGTTGGTCCTTTTTAGCATTTATTTTGGGTGTTACGTAACATATTTACATCATTTCTTCTTTTTTTAATCAAGATATGTAACATACCTATAAAAATGTTTGCAAATATAAGTTCGAAGAATAAAAATAAGGAACACACGTATACTCCCCATCAGGTTAAGAAATAGAACATTATCTTATGCTGAAAGCTCCCGCTGAATCCTTTCTTCCCCTCACTAAAGATGAGCACTGCCCGGAGTACTGTTACTCATTCCCTTGTTTTTCCTTTATGGGTTTTACTATGTATCTGTAAAATGACTACTGTATATGGTTTCGTTAGGTTTTGAATTTGATGGAGAATCCTCACATATAATTAGTGTGACTTTACTTTTGCACATAACATTCCCGTATGTGAGATGCATCCACGGTGATTTGAGTAGCTCTATGTCACCTTCATTGCTTCGTCGCTATTTGGAATTCCATGGTTTGAATATAAATGCTTTGCTAGGCATTTTTCAACTGGTTGCCATTGCTACTGTTGCCAGATTTTTGCTACCACATGGTGCTTTTATACACATATTTCCTTGGGCAGATGTGGGTAGTTTCTGTAAGTGAAAAATCAAATACCGCATTTCTGGGCATACCCAAATTCGCCAGTAAAATCAAATTGTCTGACACGGTTCATAAGAGTTTACACTCCACCAGCAGTGGATGAGTTTTAGCCGAGGCCATTCTTCAGAATCTTTGCCTTATCTGGTGATGAGTAAGAGATTTGTCACTGTAGTTTGGATACTCGTTAGCCTGATGACCTCAAGACTGTGTATCTTTTAATATATTTATTAATCATTTGTATATCTTCTTTGGAAATTTCAGTTGCTTATTTTTTTTTTTTGCAGTTGTCTTCCTCTAACTGATTTGTAGGAGTTCATTACATATTCTGAGTATGAATCTTTCATGGGTTCAGCATGTTTCAGATGCTTCCCAGTTTGTAGCTTGTCTTCTCTCTCTCTCTCTCCTTCCCCCCCGCTCAAGTATTTTCAGTGAACAGAGGTTCTTAATTTTAAAAGTTGAATTTACCTGTATATTCCTTTATGGTTTGTACTTTTTGCGTTATTATTATTATTATATCTTTTAAAGAAACCCCTGCCTTTGGCTTATAAAAGCTATCTGCCTATATTGTTGTCCAAAAGTTTTGTAGCATTTCCTTTCATATAACCTTAATCTTCAAAAATATTTTGTGCATAATGAGGTGAAGGTTCAATTCTCCAGTTTTTTCACATAAGGGTAATCTATTGTATCTATTGTTCTGGCACTTTTTTTTTTTTTTTTCTGGCACCTTTTTTAAAAAGCTGTTTTGATCTGGAGTTCCATTTCTCCAACGTGTCAAGTATCCATATCCACATGTGTTTCTTATCTGGGTTCTCTGTTCTGTCCCACTGGTCTTACTTGGTCCATGTTTATACCATTATCGTCTATTATTCATTACTCTAGCTTTAAAATAAGTCATTACCTGGTAGGACAAGTCTTTCTGCCTTTATCTTCTCCCAGAATGGCTTTGCTGTTTGGCCTTTGTGTGTTCCATGTAAATTTTGGGACCATTTTGTCAAATATCACACACACGCACCCACACACACACAGAGCCTGTTGGATTTTTTTCTTTTTTAAGATTTTATTTATTTATTCACAAGAGACAGAGAGAAAGAGAGGCAGAGAGAGAAGCAGGCTCCATTCAGAGACCCCGATGTGGGACTTGATCTCGGAACTCCAGGATCATGCCCTGGGCCAAAGGAAGGCTCCAAACCACTGAGCCACCCAGGGATCCCTGAGCCTGTTGGATTTTGATTGGAATTGCATGAGTTCAGTTGCATTGGATCAGTTTGGATTTGAAAGTGATTGCTTTCAATATTCCATTTTTTAAAAAAGATTTTATTTATTCATGAGAAACACACACATGCACAGAGAGAGAGAGAGAGAGAGGCAGAGACACAGGCAGAGGGAGAAGCAGGCTCCATGCACGGAGCCCGACGTGAGACTTGATCCCGAGTCTCCAGGATCACACCCTGGGCGGAAGGTGGTGCTAAACCGCTGAGCCACCGGGGCTGCCCCTCAATATTCCATTTTTAAGTATTATGTTTACTGTAGGTTTTCGTAGATATCATTTAGTAGATAAAGGAAATTTCCTTCAATTCTAAGTTTGTTAAGAGTTTTTAGTATATGCGACTGTCAAATTTAACAATCATAGTTTCTGAATCTATTAAGATGATTGTAGACTTTCTCCCGTATTTTGTTAATGTGGTGACTCACACTGATTGATTTTTCCCCCCAGCTTTATTGAGATATTATTGACAGGTGACATTCGATTGATTTTCAATTGTTAAACTATTGAGGGGATAAACCCAACTTGGTTATCATATACTAGCCTTTCTGTTTTGCTAGACGCAATTAATGTTTTGCTTCGGACCATTGAAGTTGCATACCTGAAAGATACAGGCCTTTTCATTTTCCTTTCTTTTAAAGCTTCTGTTAGGTTTTAATGCCCAACTTATGTCAGCCTTATCAAATTATTTGAAGAGGGTTTGCTCTTTTGCAGCCCTGGGATAGTTCTGTGAAATTTGAAATCACTTGCTTCCAGAAGGCTTGGTAGGGCTTCTTGATAAATCCATCTGGATCTGAAGTTATCTTTGTGGGAAGTTGGACTTCCCACAGAAGGTTTTCAGTGGTTATAAAACTTGTTGATTTCCAGATAATTCTGTAGTTGGTTTTGAATGGATTTCCTATAACTTTGTGTATATTTACAACTTCAGATTATTGTTTTTATGCCTTTTTTAATGTTTGTGTCCTCAATTAGTTCTCCTTTTTCATTCCAAACAGTGTTTATTTGTCAGTCTTCTCTCTCAGAAAATCTTGTCAGAGTTTGGTGGCTTTTATTATGTTCTTTTTCAAAGAATACTTTTGGTTTGGGCTGCCTGGGTGGCTCAGTGGTTGGGCGTCTGCCTTCGGCTCGGGGTGTGATCGCAGGGTACTAGGATCGAGTCCTGCATCGGGCTCCCTGCATGGAGCCTGCTTCACCCTCTGCCTGTGTCTCTGCCTCTCTGTCTCCATGTCTCTCATGGATGGATAAATAGAACTTAAAAAAAAAAATACTTTGGGTTTTGTTGATCTCAGGTGTACATTAATTTTATTATTTTCTGCTCTTTATTGTTCACTTTCTTTAACTTTTTTTGGATTTAATTTGCTGTTGGATTTAATTTTGCTGCCTCTAGTGATAGAAATAAGTTTGGCAGGACATGGTGACCAGATGGGTCTGAGGGTGAGAGGAAGGAGGATCAGAGTTGGACGCTCAGGCCTGTGGCGTTTGTGTAACTGCGTAGACTGCCTTCCCCCTCCCCCCTGTAACAGGAAGATTCGAGACTAGTACTCAGGCAAAGAAAAGAGTTGAGGATGGGGGAAGGTGAAGATGAGTTCAACTTAGGGCCTGTTAAGTCTGAGTTACCACTGAGCTGTTCTCAAGGGATAGCTAACAGGCAGGCAGTCTGAGAATCTGGCCCTGGTCTGGTGCATCTTCCTACCCCTGGGGTCCAGTTGATGTGCTGTTTCAGAAGAACAGTAAGCAGCAGCTAGCCTTCTGTGTCTCTCCTATGTGCCAGGTCCTTGGCAAAGCTTTGGTAGCCACATCTCATTTAAATGGCATCTTCTGCCTTAAACATACATTTCGTTGTCCCCATTTTATGGCTGAAAAGACTGAGGCCTAGGGTGATGAAGCTTGTCGGCTAGAAATGTTTTTACTCTGTATTTGCCTAAGGGAACAGCGACTTTCTTGCCAGATCATGGCATCACCTGAAGTGAATGTTAAAACCTCAGAATTCCAGGCCCCTCTGCCATCACCAGAACCTCCAGGAACGGTGGGTGGTGGGTGGCAGGTGGTGGAGGGAGTGCAGGAAGCTGTATTTTTCCTGCACGGCTTTGATGATCCTTGAGATCAAGCAGGTCTGGTCTCAATACCACCTGCCGATTTTTAAACCCACGCTCTTTGCCTCCGTGTGGTACCACCTCTCCGTGGCGAGAACAGGCTTTTTGATCAGGACTTGTGTAATGCTTTTATCAGCTCTGATCTTTGTGGTTTGTGGAAAGATAATGCTTTAGTAGAGAGCAAAAGATTGAAAAAGCACCCCACAGTGACAGTTGTTTCATTAGTGGTTTGGGAAATGAGAAGGAAACTAGCACTGAATACGCCTTTACTCGAGGCATCCTCTGGGCAGTGAGCGCTGTTCTAAGTTTAGCGTGAGAAAATGGAGCCTCAGCTGCTTTTCTCCAAGGCCATAGATCTGCTTGGTGGCTGAACCAAGGTTCAGACCCAGAACTATCTAGGAGTAAATATGGCTAGCACTCACCTCGTGTTTAGCTTGTTACCAGGCTTTTATTATGTGTTAACTCACTGGGGCACCTGGGTGGCTCAGTGGTCGAGCATCTGCCTTTGGCTCAGGGTGTGATCCTGGAGACCTGGGATCGAGTCCCATATCGGGCTCCCTGCAGGGAGCCTGCTTCTCCCTCTGCCTGTGTCTCTGCCTCTCTCTCCCTCTGTGTCTCTCATGAATAAATAAGTAAAATCTGTTATGTGTTAACTCACCGAATAGAGTAATTCTGTGGAGCACGGTTCTGTCGTTAGTCTCATAGATCAGAAACTGAAGCACAGGGAGGACAGGTTCTCCAATTTTACTCATTTAGATGGTAGGGTAGGCTGGGTCCAGGCTTGCTGGCTGGCTCTGGGACCCACGTTACTCTTTAGTAACTGCTGGTACTAGTTGGCTTGCCCCTGACTGGTGTCCTTTTCATTTTTGGGCTATTCGGCAGGATGCTCTTGAGTCTAAAAACTATAACAAATGGCTAGTTGTGAATGTAAGTTAGTACAAAATATAGAACCTGGCTTTCGGAGCGCTCAGAGGTGAATGGGTTTTGTTTGCTTCTTTTCTTAGCTCCTTCGCACATGCAGGGTGGTACTAGAAGAGCGGGTGTCATGACTGATGTTCACCGGCGATTCCTCCAGTTGCTGATGACTCATGGAGTGCTGGAGGAGTGGGACGTTCGGCGCCTGCAGAAGCACTGCTATCGAGTCCATGACCGTGAGTATCATTTCCCCGTTCCCAGGATGCCCTGGAGCTGTGCGATCAGGGACTAAGACACTGGGATAAAACAACCTGGGTGGTCAGGTCTCTCCCATACTCTCACACCGGCCTGTGCTTCTCATCTCGGCTTTGACTTTACTTTTTATTTATTTACTTTTTTTAGTAAATCTAATAGTTAGCCCAGTGGGTAGGAATTTGGACTTTGAAGCTGTTTAATTGTGGTTCACACCAAGGCTCCAGCATCTTCTCTAGCCTGAACTTCTTCATCTCTCACATGAGGATAATTAATCATCCTTGACACCATAGGTTCAGAGGATTAAGAGACAAGATACATACAAAGTGCCTGACCCTGGGGAAGGTGCTCATTTAGCTGTCAGTGGTTAGAGGGCAGCTTAGCACAGGGGGTCAGAGCGTGGCCTTGGACTCAGCCAAACCCAGAGATAATGCCACCCTGTCCTGGGCCAGCTGGGAATTTGGAGCATCTTCTCAGTGGGTTGCTGAGATGGGATGTAAGATAATACACACAGAACACTCAGCGACCAGACCTGGCTGAGTTTTCATTAACTGGAAGTCACAGTAGAAACAGTAGGATCATTGCTGGCAGGTCAGTAAAATCAATATTGGTAGCTCAGGTTGAGTGGAGTGTCAGTATGGGTAGATCCTGTTGAATGAAAAAGAAAGTGGATAAATTATACTTATTGTACAATGTCACTGTGTTACGCTTTTTATAAAACATAACAAATTTTTTAAAGATTTCATTTATTTGAGAGAGAAAAAGAGAGAGTGCGTATGAGCAGGGGCGGGGTAAAGGGAGAGGGAGAAGGAGACTCCCTGCTGAGCAGGGAGCCCAATGCCATGCGGGGCTGGATCCCAGGACCCTGAGATCATGACCCAAGCTGAAGGCAGTAGTTTAACCTACTGAGCCACCCACGTGCCCCAACTTATAAATACTTAACATCTGCATGTAAAAAAAGTAAGAGTGGACCAGAAGGCTATGTAACACACTTGTGAGGTGCTTGCCTTTGGGGAGAAATCAAAGGACACTCATCTTTATTCTATTTTGCTCTTTTATTAAAGAAAAGAAGACTTGAAGTAAACATGACATTCATAGTATAGTCTGATGATCATCACTTCTGATTAATGGGAATACAGGTGGTTATATTCTGTGCTTTTGTCTTTCTGAGTGTATTTTCTGTTTCCAAAACAAGAGTGGAAAGCACAGAGAGGTGAGCCAGCCAGGAGGTGTGAGGAAAGGTGTGCATGGGGCACTGGGTTTAGGGGTGAAGGCCCATGAGAAGAGGGGCCATATATGGAGAAGTGCCGAATGTGGCATGGGGGAGGCAGAAGCCAGATCTGAGAGAGGTGAAGGGTGGATGGGAGCAGGAAGGGCGAGCTGGTGGGTACAGAGACACATATTCTCGCAAGACGTGCAGAAGGAAGATGAGAGCTTACGGGTTAGGGCAGAGGCAGTTTTGGAGAGACTGGCCCCTTGAGGTATGCCACATGAAATTCTGGGAGCTGGCTGGTACACGCTAACAAATGAAATGCCTGCAGGGATCAGACAGTAAGGAAACCTGTTGAACTCCATTTAATCCCATTTATCTAAACCTCGTTGACCTCCACTTGACATACTTTGGGAAACCCCAGATAGGAACATATGATGTGTGGGAACAGATGCGTCTTTGTGGTATGTGAGTCTATAAATCAGGAAGAACCCATAGTATGTGCACCAGAGTAATGGGGTTTCTTATGTACTTAATTCTGAGTACAGTGTGGACGTCTGAAAGGACTTGAGACGGGAAAGGGACATAATTAGTGTTGTGCTGGAAAACTATTTTTCTGGTAAAAACATGTCTGTCCTACTTGCCTGTGTTGGGGTGGATAGAGGTCTTTGGTGAGGGCCTCTATTAGGGGAAGGGAATGTTACACCTGCCAAGCCAGCCTCTCTCACTCCTTAAAAAAGCACGACAGGATTTCCACCCTCCCCCTCAGAATGCTCTGGTGAAGGGCATAAGAATGTTTTTCTTAGTCTTTTATCCCTTCCTCCTCCCCTTCAGTTTCTCTTGTAAGTCCTAAATGTGGGCTTTAATGCTAATGGGGAAGTTTCATAGCTCACTGCAGGGAGCCACATGGTGCCTTAGTACTAAGAATGAAAGTGTTTTTGCCTCTGTTTGACCTTTAAAGTTGTTATGACCTAATTTAGGAAAGTCCTGTAGAATATATCTAGGAATTAATTTATTATTCACACTTTATGTGCCGTATCTGTGCATAAAGAAAGATATCAAGATATGCTTATGGCTGGGCTAAATGGGATAGAGCTGTAGTTTGCTTTTCCCTACACCCTTCATTTAAAAAAAAAAAAAGCTTTCTCTCAAGCATTAATGTTATTTCAGAGATTTTAAAATGAGAGATGATGGAAAGAAATGATCTCAAATTAAATAAATATAAACATCATTAATCTGTCTTTTGAAAAGATGCCCTGGAAAGTCCCCTTTTACCAGCTGGAAAAATATTCAGCTTCTAAGATAATTATGAAACAGGAGTAATTGAATCTGTGAGTTATTCTGATTGTAGTTTCCCATGGTCTTTTGTCCAACTTATCAAACATGCTTCCTATTCTGGGCTCTGGTTCCAGGTCTTACCATCATTAAACTAGAAGCAAATTCCCCAGTTATCTGGGTTAGGGAGAGTTTATATTTTGTTGTGATGGGCTGGTGTAAAGCCTTGGGTCTGGGCTTTCTAAGTGGCATGGAGGGCCTATGTGCCCTCTGAGGGCACCTGGGGTTGTGAGCTGGATCTTGTGTACATGTGTGTGATCATCTAGCACCTCTTGCTGTGGCATCATGGAGGCCAGGTCCCTGTGCTAGGGACTGGTGACACAGAGACAAAGCTCTTGCTTCACCTTGGGTTTCATGAATCATGCAGATGCAGAATCATATGATTCTAGTATAAGCCTCCTTTAATGGAACTAGGCACAGGAAGCCTAGGGAGTGGTGGTTAAGAAGACCTGTGTTTGAGGATTTCTACTTTTGACCAAGGTAGAGCAACAGGGAGCAGTTTACCTTCCTGTATGAAACAATTAAAAATAAATGAAACAAAGGACATTAGTCAGTGAAGGACAGTGAATCCTTGAGAGATAGGGAGTGAAAGTTTTTTTTTCCTTTCCTGACACCAAATATGTGTTGTCTTTTCCAGTACTTCCTCCCCAGTTCTCTGGATGTTCACTGGATGTCCAGTGGTTCAGCTCAATTCTGACACTGTTTACCTGGAGTGAGGGTCAGATCTCATGGTTAAAGGGGTTCAGCCCTACCAGGCTGCCCCACTTCAGATGCCAGTCTCAAGTCCAGGCCTCAGTACTTCTGATCAACCAGTTATAAGGTCAAGTCCTATGGTCCACCCCTCAAGTTCAGTAATTTGGTAGAATGGCTCACAGAACCCAGGAAAACACTTATGTTTGCTGGCCTAATATAAAGGATAGAGCTCAGGAACAGCCAAATGGGAAGAATGCATAGGGCAGGGCTTAGGGGGCAGGGGTGGCATGCAACTCCCACACCCTTTCTAGATGCTCCACTTTCCATTAAATACTTTGGAATGCTCCATTCTCCATTAAATACTTTGACGTGTTCATCTAGTGGATCTCCAAAGCCATCATTTGGAGGTTTTTATGGAGCTATCATTACTTGTGTGATTTGACTGAATCATGGGCCATTGGTGATTAACTCCGTATGTAGTCCCTCTGCTCTTCCCAGAGTTGGGGATGGGGCTGACAGTTCCAAGCTTCTAATCAAAGCTCATTTTTTCTGGCAACTGACTCCCATCCTGAAGTTCTTTAGGGACCTGCCAAGAGTTGCCTCATTAGAACAAAACACTTCTGTCACCCTTGTCACTCAGGAAATTCCAAGGGTTTTAGGAGTTCTGTGCCAGGAACCAGGAATGACAACCAAGTATTCCCTCTTTTTTTCCCCCAAGTATATTTTTTATACCATAGGCAAAAGCAAAATGAGCACTACAATTGCCTCAGCTCAGTGCCCTGAGAGTTTTCAGGCCATGGCGTAGGGGAAACCCAGGTAGTACTAAACAGACTGAGCTGAGGGGATGGAGGATGAGAGCTCAAGGAGACCAAAGTGTTTGCAGGTCAGAGTGGGGTGGGGGTAGGGTGGGGGCAGGAAGAGGTGCCCAGAGAGGTGGAGTCAGCTACCTCCCCCCACTCCCTGGCAGGGATCCATCTAAGAGCAGATACACAGGTTGCTGCCTGAGGCCAGGCAAAGATACATTTGAAAGGATTAAGAGAGAAGCAGTGCCTGATGTTCACGGGGCAGGGGGCTGAGAATAGTACGGTTCCAGGAACAGCAGCTTTGCTAGGGAGTTCTACCAATATTTAAGGAAAGAATGGTACCAGTTCCACCCATATTCCTCCAGAAGATTGAAGAGAAGGGAGAATTTCCCAACTCATTCTTTGAGGCCTGCATTATCCTGATACCAGAACCAGACAAAGATATTGCAAGGAGAGAAATCTAAAGACCAAGATCCTTTGTGAATATAGATGCTAAAATTATAAACACAATTTTAGCAAATCTACTCCAGCAATATATAGAAAGGATGGTATAATATGACTAAAGTGGGGTTTAGCCCAAGAATGCAGGGTTGGTTTAATATTTGAAAAATCAATCCATGTGATTTACATCTTAACAAACAAAAAGAAAAACCATATGGTCATCTCAGTAGTGCAGAAAAAGCATTTGATAAAATCTGATATATCTCCTGGCATGACGCAGCAGAAGTTTCATACAGGAAACTAGAGATCCTAAGGATCAGGGGAGAAGCAGATTTATAGGAACTTGGGGCTTAGAGCAGTAGAGAGTACTCAACAACTGTTTGTACAGAATTAAAAAATCTAACATCTATTCTTGATAAAAGCCCTCAGCAAAGTAACAAAAGAAGGGAGATTCTTTAACCTGATAGAGAGGGTCTATGGAAAGCCTATAGCTGGCATCATACTTCATTGTGAAGACTGAACACTTTACCCTAATATCAGGTGCAAGATAAGAATGTCCATTCTAATCATTTGTGTTCTAGCCAGTGCACTTAGGCAAGAAAAAAATAAAAGGCTTTCAGTTTGGAAAGGAAAAAGTAAAACTGTCTGTTGAAAGACAGGATCATCTATATAGAAAATCTGATGGATCTTCAAAAAAGCTACTAGAACTAATAAGTGGGTTCAATAAAGTAGCAGGATACAAGATCAATATCCAGAAATCCAAGTATTTTTGATGCTTACAATGAGTCATCTCATTAAAATTGAAAATTTGAAAAGCACTATTCATAATAGCATAAAAAATATGAAATACTTAGAAATAAATGTGATGGGGCACCTGGGTGGCTCAGTGGTTGAGCCTCTGCCTTTGGCTCAGGTCAAGATCCCGGGGTCTTGGGATCGAGTCCTGCATCAGGCTCCCCATAGGGAGCCTGCTTCTCCTTATGCCTATGTTTCTGTCTCTCATGAACAAATAAATAAAATCTTTTTTTTTTTTTTTTTTAGAAATGTGATAAAACATTCTAAGCCCTGTACACTGAAATGTACAAAAGATGTTGAGAGAGGTTGAAGAAGACCTAAATAAATGATAACCATGCTCATAGGCTGGAAAACTCAATATTATTAAGATATCTATTCTCAAATTGATCTAAAGATTTAACTGAATCCCAATTAAGTCCCAGCAGGGCTTTTTATAGAAATTGACAAACTGATTCTGAAATTCATGTGGAAAGGTGAAGGACCTAGAAAACCAAAACTATTTTGGAAAAAGACAATCAAACTTGGAGGATTAACACTGAGTAATTAAAGTTAAGAGTAACCTGATCTTAAGACATATTATATAGCTACCCTATCAAGACAATGTGGTATTGGCATAAAGATAAACTCAAAGATCAGTGGAATAGAACGGAATCTAGAAATAAACCCAAAATAGATGGACAGCTAATGTAAAGGCAATTCAATGGAGATAATCTTTTCAAAAAATGATGCTGGAATAATTGGATTCTGCATATTTTATTTTTATTGTATTGTATTGTATTTTTAAATTTTTATTTTTTAATTTTGTTTTTTAAAGATTTTATTTTTGAGCAATCTCTACACCCAACAAAGAGCTTGTACTTACAACCCCAAGATTAAGAGTCATGTGCTCCACTGACCAGACCCAGCCAGGTACCCTAGATATACCATATTTTAAAAAATGAATCTTGATCCATGCTTTGTACAATAAAAAAAATTAATTCAAAATGAATCATAGATCTCAACATAAAACCTGGAACTATAACAATTTTAGAAGAAAATGTAGGAGAAAATCTTTGTGACTTTAAGTTAGACAAAGATTTCTTGGATATAACACAAAGATGTGATCTGTAAGAGTACAAGTTGATAAATTGGACTTCAGAATGAAAAACTTCTCTTTAAAATATACTGTTTAGGGGCACCTGGGTGGCTCAGTAGGTTAAATGTCTACCTTTGGCTCAGGTCATGATCCCAGGGTCCTGGGACGAGCTTCCCTGCTCAGTGGGGAGTCCACTTCTCCCTCTCTCTGCCTCTTCCCCTGGCTTGTGCTCCCTCTCTCTTTCTCAAATAAGTAAAATCTTAAAAAAAAAAAAAAATACTGTTTAGGGGATAAAAAGACAAGCAAAATGCTGGGAGAAAATATTTGCAAATCATATAACCAATAAAGTATTTGTATCCAAAATATGTAGAGAACTCCCCAATTCAACAGTTAAAAAATATACAACTGAAAAAAATGGGCAAAAGACTTGAACAGATAGACACTTCACCAAAGAAGTTAGATTGATTGCAAAGTACGTGAAAAGTGCCCAGCTTCATTAAGGAAATGGCAAACTAAAACCACAGTGAGGTACACTACATGCCCACCAGAATGGCTAAAATTGAAAAGATTGCATACCAAGTATTGACGAGAAAGTAGTGGAACTGGAACTCTATCTGTTTGAATCTAAAATGGTGTAGTCATTTTGAAAAAACATGAACACTTTCATGACACAGCTATTTCTGTTTCAAATAGTTGTTTTTAGACTCGAGAAATGAAGATCTATGTCCACACAAAGGCTAGTACATAAATGATCAGAGTAGGTTTGCCTATATGGCCACAAACTGGAAACACCTAGCTGTCCATCAACAGGCAAACCGATAAACACGCCGTGATATGATCTTTCTGATGGAATACTACTTAGCAGTAAAAAAGAATGAGCTGGTGCTACAGGCTCTTACATGAATGAATCTCAAAGTGATTATATGCTGAATGGAAGAAGCGAGGCAAAGGAGTTTATGTCCTCTAAGAATCTGCTAACATACACTCCTAGACAGCGTGCACTTGGGTGGAGTTACAAAGAGGATGGCATAGGGGAGGGTTGAGCAGACGCTAAACCACTGAGCTACCTAGGTGCCCCCCAGTGCTGCTCTTAAAAACAAAAAAAAAATCTGAATTTAAAGCTACTTTGCTGCTTGGTAGCTCCATTGCCTTGGTCAAATTGCTAAACCTCAGAGCTTCCATTTTCCTAGCTATGAGGTGGGGCTGGAGATATCTGGCACCTTGGGTTATTTGTGAAGATTACAAATGTAATGTGTAATATGTGCTTAAGGCCTCTAAGTGCCCAAGATGGCAAAATGTAGGGGATAATCAGGTTCACGCAATAGAGCTCATTTTCTGGGTGTGGTGAGGGGCCCTGCATTATCTGTGTGGGTCTCTAAGAAAATAGATGTAGCATCCAGGAAATAGATCCTTTCTGTCCTGTATCCAGGGTTTACCTGGAGGAACACCTTCCTTGAAGTCCAACTCACAAAAGAGTTGGGAAGTAGTTATGTAGTAATCAGGTAGTTATGGATAGTTTCTTTGGTTCAGTTTCCTAGAAAACAGAATGAATTGGAAACTTGAATTCTGAAGCCTTCACAAGTGGCCCAAGGCCCTTGAAGAGGAGGTGTGTAAGCCTGATTTTGTCATGGGATGGTGTTGGCCAAGAGCCTGACTCTTGATTGGCACCTCTGTTTCATTTCTTATGTGGCGTTACTGAACAGAGGCAGAGGGTCACCATATGGCAACAATTCGAGTTCCTGGCCTCATTAAAATGTTTTGGGTCTGATCTTCTGTCTTTTGGTTGAAATTCATAGGAAAGCTATAAGAATAGTACAAGGATCTATTTCTCCCCAGATCATTTGAGAGCTACCTATTGGAAGTTCTATCACCCCTAAATTCTTTAGGGAACATGCCCTTCTAGCAAAGACATTCTCCTAAATCATCATGAGATAACCATTCAGATCAGGACATTAATGTTTATGTCTCCCTGTCCTCTCATCCACAGAGCCCACTGGAGTTCCATTTGTCCCAGTATTGTCTCCTGTAGCAAAGGATCCATCGCTGGGACATGTGTTGCATTGTGGTTATGTACATTTCTTTAGGTGCCTTCGACTGGGAAGTACTCCTCAGCCTTTTCCTTGACTTTTGTGACCTTGACATTTTTGAAGATTATGGGTTGATTATTTAGTAGAACAGAGCTGATAGAAGTTTCATGTGAGCCACATATGTAATTAAAGTTTTCTGGTGGCCATGTTAAAAGAGGTAGAAAGAAACAGGTATAATTTATATCCCAAGTAACATCATTTCGCCATGTAATGAATATCAAAAATTATTTTTATTAAATATTTTATTTATTTATTTATTCATGAGAGACACAGAGAAAGGGAGATAGAGACACAGGCAGAGACAGAAGCAGGCTCCATTCAGGGAGCCCGACATGGGACTTGATCCTGGGACTCCAGGATCACGCCCTGGGCTGAAGGTAAGCGCTAAACTGCTGAGCCGCCTGGGCTGCCCAATATCAAAAAATATTCTTATTATCATTATTAATCAATATCAAAAATTATTAATGAGATACTTTCTGTCTTCTAATAGCACATCTTTGAAATGCAGGCTGTATTTTACACTTGGGATGTATCTAAATTTGGACCCGCCACATTGCATGTGCCAGGTTGCCATGGGCCTGGTGGCTGCTGTATTGGACAGCATGGCTGTAGGCTGTCCTTCAGTTCAGGTTTGTTTGCTGTTCCTTCTGAGTCCGTTATGGTTATGCTTTTTATTTTTGCAGAAGTAATACAAGAAGTGGTGTTCTCTGCATCCTAGCTGGTGGTATACAATTTTGGTTTAACATGGTGTCTGCCAGGTGTCTGCGCTGTAAAGTTGCTCTTTCCTGTGTGATTAAGAAGTATTTTGCAGGGAGGTTCTCTGAGACAAAGTCATCCCACTTATACGCACTAGACTTAGCATCCAGTGGGGTTTCTTCCCTAAGATCATGTATTTTTTTCATGGTTGCCAGATTGCTGTGTGGTCCTTTTCTATATTCCCAGCACTCACATTTCGTGATTAATGATGTTTATTATTATGTGTTAATTTTAGTGGGTTTTAAAATTATCTACGGCCCTAAGGACAAATTAGGTAAAATATCTCAAATTTTAGCTAAAAACAAATGAAGAGTTGGTTTGATTTCCGTAAGCAGAGTAAATAATACGGTGTTCAAGCAAAAAACCAGTTAACCGAAATGCACGTTCCAAAAATAGATTCGTGAGCACAGTGTGAGAGGAACGTTGGGGTTTGACAGGTATTTTCCATTTCTGTCAAACCTTTTACCTAGCTTCACCATGGCTCTGTTTTTCTCATGCTGAGTTACAGGGGAGGTCTGCCCCCGTCAGGACCCCTGCACCTCATTAGGTGGCGCGTTGGGTAGTGAGTCACAGCGATATAGTTGACGTTTTTGTGTTCCCTCCAGCATGTGGTCATATTTGTAAGTGCTCTTTTAAGGGAGGACTCTGTGGTCATTAGAAGCCAGCTCCCAATAAACTTGCCCCCTGTTTTTAATGATTTCATTGTGCCCGTTTCCCCTTTGGCTGTGAGGAACAGTTAATAAGCTTGCCACCATGCCAGGCTGCCTGCCCTCCCAGTTAATCAAGGGGGATTAGGGATATGATCATAACTGAAAATTGGCAGAAAATTAGCTTGAAAAGTAATGTGTACAATGTAACTTGATGAATTCCACAACAGGTGTCTGTTGCCTGCTTTGACAGGACAGTCTGGGTTCAGCAAGCTCCTTAACTACAAGGAAGTGAACGTGGCTTTCACGTCCCTGGTTCCTGAAGGCCTCTGGGTCCATATCCCCGCCCACTCTTGACCGTGTGCAGTGCAGCCCTCAGGGTGGGACGAGCCCATAGTGGCCCGCACAGATGTCCTAAGCCAGGACTTCTGTGTGCTCCACGCCCTTCTAAGTGTGCACATCATTGGTTTTGGATTGCATTTTGTCCTGGATCTCAAACACAAGGGAGGTTACGTGTGGCCACTGGAGGGCCAGGGATGAATTCTTCCACAGGATTGTCACAGGCCTCTGGCAAGAGCAGGGAAGCCCTTTTTTTTTTTTTTTTTCTTTATTCCAGATAGAGGTTCCAGTCAGAGACTTGGGGGAAGTTTTTTTAGTTTCTGAGTCTCAGCTTTCTGTTCTAGAAAGGAAATCTTACCTACTTCATGGAAAAGTCGTGAGGGTTAACCAGGGAAACTTGTATTAGGTGCCTGGTGCAGGGTGCTTCTTGGTGCGTGTTCAGTACATGCTACCTGCTGCCCCTGCCTTCCTCTGTCAGATGACTCTTGCCTTGTCATCTGACCCCGCATCCTGGGGATAAGGCGTGAGGGTAGTGACTATCAGAAGATTCATAGTGCTGATAAAGAGCATGATATAGACCATAGGGCTGAATTTCTGGCGTGGTCTCTATTTCCTAATGGAAGGAAGTCACAAGTTCCTTGTGGCGTTCCTTGTGGGCAGGCAGGAGGCCCACGTGGTGCGAGTGTAGAGGAGGGGGCGCGCACATTGGGATCATGAAGGAGTGTAGCTGAGTGTGGCTAAGGGTGATGGAGCCCCCATTGGGGGTGTGGAGAAGCGGTGCCAGGACCTGGCCCTGTTCTGGCTGTGTATGGGGGCCTGGGGTAGAGGGCTGCAGTAGGTCTCCCAGGAGACTGTGGGAAGCTGGTCCACATTCCAGGGATGAGGTGAGGGCTGTGGAGAAGTGGACAAAGTGTCCAGAGTCTCCCCTCACAGCACCATAGGCCTGTGCACACCATTCAGCCACCTTGCTAATGCCTGCCGGGAACGGGGCACTGAGCTAAGTCTTGCATGTGGACCTCAACAGAGACCACCCAAATGGGAGTAGACAGGGGCTGTTTATTCAGAGCTCGCTGTGGCGAGGGAGGTGGCCCCCTCACTTGTGTTTTGGCAGAGACTCAATGGCAGGCCGAGGAGCGAGAGAGAATGGAAGGCATCAGGTGTGCCCTGACTGCAGGCCGGAGGCTGGTTAACTAGAAGCAGGACATCCCTCGGTCAGTTGAGGGGAGCGTATTTGGCTTCCTCTGGTTGGTCCTAGTTTGGAAGCAGGAACAGAAAAACGAGGGAAGCTGTCAGTTACAGATCAAGTCCTGGTCATCTTGAGCCAGTTATTTTGGAGGTTTTTGGCTGCCTTCCTGGCCTGGATGCTAGAGGTAGGGGGCTGACTTCCTACAAGTCTGGCTTCTAGGGGGTAGGCTGGCTCCCTGGGCTGGTTAGCGTGGAGAAGAGGCTGCTTCTCTGTGCTGGCAGCTGCAGATTGTGGGTCATAGTCCTGTTCTTACATGTGGTCTGTTCCTGGTGTGTAGACCTCTTTTTCTCGCAGTTTGCTTTATCATGCTTTCTAGATGTTGCATTTTTTTTTTTTAAACAAATCAAAGGTTTGTGGCAACCTTGCATCAGGCAAGTCTGTTGGTGTCTTTGCCAATGGCATACTTCGTGTCTCTGTGTCCCATTTTGGTAATTCTTGGCAATATTTCAAACTTTTGTATTATTATATGTTATGGTGATGTGTGATCAGTGATTACAACTTGCTGAAAGCTCAGATGTTGGTTAGCATTTTTAGCAATAATGTATTTTTAAGTGAAGGTATGTGCATGGTGTTTTCAGACATAGTGCCATTGTATATTTATTAGTTAACCGTGTAGTTCAAGTGTAACTTTTATATGCACTAGGAAGCAAAAAAAAAAAAAAAAATATTTGACTTGCCTTATTGCAGTGATACTTGATTGTGGTGGTTTGGAACAAAGCCCGTGCTATCTCTGAGGTATGTCTGTAGCCAGTCTCTCAGAAGAGTGAGTGTGACACAGTCTGTTCTGAGTTTTTCACAGCCCAACCCGCAGTCTCTTATCTGGCAGGTCAGGGAACAGAGTGGCCCCATTAATCATCTTGTCTCTGTATGGCAGGGTCCCAGCCCACATCAGAATTTGCAGACTGGGCCTGTCAATGGTTTCTAGCTGATGGGCACAGTTTGTTTGCCCTACAATGTTTTAAAAATTAATTACCATATTAAAAACAAAAACCAACCAGATTTCTCATTAAAATCCAAAGATTGAGTATGTGGTTGAAGCAGAGTAGTCCTGCTGCTCTCGATGGGGCGGGTGTTCTCCATTTCACCCCCTGCATCTGCTCTTGTCCCCCTGCTCCACTCACCTTGCCTGGCCTCTATGGGCATCTGATTCTGTCAGGAGCAACAGGCTTTGTTCAGATGAAACCAGGGGAAGAGGAAGCTCACACACCAGGGATAAAAGAGCTACTGGGGTTTTAGCATGTGGGTGGCCAGTTCTCTGCAGAGCCCCTTCATCTGCTCCCTGAACTTTCCAGGGGTGGGGGAGGCAGGGTGGGGGCTGCTTCTCATCTCAATGGTAGGTGGCCCACCTGTTTTCAAAGGCTGAGATGAAGTGAAATGCACATTAATAGTATCAACAGTCAAGTTCTGCTGAAAGTGGCTTCATCTTCTGTGATGACTCACATTGTAATTCAGGATGCCCCAGCACCTTCTTGACAAGGAGGCAGCGCTGCTCTGTTGCCCACGGGAGCACTGACCAACAGAGCTCTGGCGAGGGGCCTGGCTGATGGATGGGTTCCCGGACATACAGAGACAGTAGGCACACGACCCATCACCACCCCAGCAATGGTGTTCTAGGTCTTAGGGTCCTTGGTACCCTGTGGCCAAGATGCAGGGAACTGTGCCAAGTAGTGTAAAATAAGTTTTGTCTGCTGCCATTTGAAGGAAGGTCCAAAGAGCAGGCTTTCTAACTAAAGTTCTATTAAAAAAAAAAAGGGGGAAAAAAAGGTTTCTGTGTACTTAGAAACAGCTCTCTAAGCAACAGATATAAGAACAGTCCGTTATTAAAAAGCCTGTTTCCCTTGTACGGTCAGAACTCTGAGCTCGCCTACCTTGTCTAGGAGCACTGTCATTTCTCTTTTCAGATTTAGAAACCTGAGGGTGAAGGCATCAGATTACATCGTTCTTGAGGATTGACACTTTTTTTTTTTTTTTTACCCTTAACTGGGGAAAGTCAGACAGAAAAATAGAATAATGCAGTGAAGCCCATTGCCCAGTAAAAAATGGCAGCTCCTCACTAATCTTATTTGACCTACACATCTCCCACATACCTGACCCATATTATTGTGAAGTAATTCTCAGATATTGTTGCACATCTAAGCAAAACTTTTTTTTAATGAATGCTCGAGTCCTTTTTGTCACTGTACCAAACACTAAAGGCCAGACATCGGATTTCCAGTCTGCTGTTTGTCTTTTTTTTTTTTTTTTGCTGTTTGTCATTCACTGGCCCTGGGATCTTGGGTAAGCCTTTAAGCTCTCTGACCCTTTGGGTCCTCTGTGGAAACCCCTGGACCATGCTGTATCCTAGCTCGGCTCAGTGGTTGTTGACGAGGCCCTGCTGAGACCACAAGGGAGTAGGAGCCGGGTACATGGTGAACAATTGATGCACAGACACAGAGAATTACTTATAGAATATATTTGCCACATGAAAGACTGCTCCTCCCCTCCCTGCTCTTGCGGCATTCACTAGCCAGACTTTGGAAATGGCATTGTTGTCAGTTCCCATCTTTCTCCCATATAGCTGAGTGTCCAGAGAGGCCTTTTCCCAGGCGGTTGATGTGAAGGTCACAAGCTGAGATGTGACCCCTTAAATGCCTCTCTGTGTCTCCGCCTGCCAGCCTTTCCCAGCCCGGGGGGCATGTTCTCGGCCCAGTGTGCTCCAGCACCCGTGTGTGGTCTAGCGCTGGCCCTGCCTTGTCCTTAGCGCTGCGCTCAGATGGACCACCCGGCCGGCCCCAGCAGAGGAGAGGGCGACTTGGCCCACAAGTGGTTTGGTCCCTTGGGGTCTTATTTTTTGCTGTTATTTCCTCTGCCCAAAAATAGCATTTTCTATCTATAGTACCTAGTTTGGAACAAAACTGTTGCTCAGAAGTTAGGGCAGCAGACTTCCTGAGTGCCTGCCGCCCGAGTGTGCAGTGAGCCCTAGGTTCTAGTAGCCTGATGGGAAGCAGGAACCCTGATGAGTGAGAAGAGGTTTGTTGGTTAAGCTAAAATCTAATTTTACAAGAAAGGGAAATCATATATATATATATAGAAGTGGCCAGAAAAAGCAATCTCTCAAATTGAAGCAGCCCCGCTCATCAGAGGAATGGTGTTCCCTTTTGTTTGGTGCCACCCCAGCCTATGCACTGCCCCGAGTCCCCCCTTTTTAATTGTCCCGTTGGAAGGCATTTCCCACTAAAGAAAGAGCTATCCTGTCCTCCCCAGGACCTTGGTGTTTCAGCCCCGCACATGGCAGGGTGTGTTCACAGGGAACACTTGCTCTGCTCTGTGGAGGCTCTGTGGCTTTGTGTGCCAGAGCTTGGGATGTGGTGTCACGCAGGCCTGGGCACCCCTGCTAAACTATGGGAACACTGGGTAAGTTCTCGGACCTCCCCAAGCTTCTTGTGTATAAAGATGATATTCATGACGTGCGTTCTAGAGCTCCTGTAGTGATGAAGTGAAGCAAGCTAGTGAGCAGTGCCCAGCACACACTCAGGCGAATGAATGATAGCCACACATTTGTAGGCTCCCTGTTTCTAGCTCAACCAGAGCAACTTTGCCACAACCCACAAGGAAGGCCGAGGGACACCCTGCTCCCAAGTAGAAAGGATCCAGGAGGCACCTAAAATCCATAGGCCTTGGCTTGGTTTGGACATGGTATCCCATGCCCTGGTTTGGGTGGTACCCTGCTCTCAGAAGAGACAGTGGTGGTGGGACCAGGACCATGCTCGTCACTTCTTAGAACTGGTCACCCATGGTGCTGACTGCAGGTCCATGGTATTGAAAGACCCAGCCTCTGATCCAGCTCAACTGCAAAAAAACTGGTTACTTTGATACGTAGCTGAGGCCTTTTTTTCTCAGTGGGTTTGGGATTCTGAAGGGAAGAGTGATGTTATTAATTAATTCTCTTAAGTCATCAAAATGGTGGGACTAAGACTGGACATAATTGCCTCAGAAGTGTGTGGGTCTGTCCTTTATCTCATGCACTTTGACATGACCATAAATTCACAGGATGTTGGGGCCAATAGGATCCAGGGACACTCCTTTAGCCTGGGCTGTTTGTACAGATCTGCAGACTATAGCTGCTCCATGAGGGCTTCAGGAACAGGGCAGGGAGAGGGGGCACAGCAGTGAAAATAGTGCATCAGAGGATGGGAGGTCGGGAAGCGCGCTGGTCTGGTGTACCCGTGACACTTGATGGGCCTATCAGGGATCTTGGTAGCAAGCAGGTGGCCCCAGTTCTGGCTGACTTTAAAAGAACCACGTGGGAAGGGTGTTGGGACAGGGATACACAGGACTGGTTGGCAGCTAAGGGCCAGCCTGGGGAGTGGGCAGGACCCCGAGGACACCAGGGCACAGGACGACCTTATGGCCAAAGCCATCTTCCCACCTTCCCACCTTCTGGTGGCTGAGCTGGAACCACCTCCAGCCCTCCCTTTGTCCCTTCCTAGATTGAGGGTATCTGTCTGATGGGTCTTGGACCACTCCTGGCTGACCTGAGATCTGGTCCCTTCAGCTTCCTGCCTTCTGGTTCTCTGGATATGGGTTCTTGGAATTATTCTCCTCCCCAGATCACACACATAGGGGAAAGACAATAAAAAAAAAAAAAAAAAACCCAAAAGACAAAAACAAAACTGAGATCCTGTTTGGATCTCAGCAAACATTACCAGATGACTCCGGTAGTGGGGTGGCCAGATTTGGTAATCCGACCGAGTGATTGGGAAAGGCAGTACTTGACAAGCGGTAGGAGGCCAGGCCACGGGAACCTCCCCTCAGCTGGTCTGGTCCAAGAGGCTTCCATGGGAGGGGAGACATGTCCAGGATGCCAGGGGAGTGGGAGGCTAGGGGGGTCGGAGTGAAGGGTGGCTTTAGAGAGAGGGTCAGAGAGATGGGTTTCAGACACATGAAGTTGAAGGTGAGGCAGTGGGTGGCCTTCAGAGATGAGAGGAAGGGAGAGACTCACCTGGGGTCCCCCAGAGAGGCGGGTGGGACTGGGCTGGCTACACAGCACCATGCTGTTGCCCCCCAAAACTCAAGTCAGTTGGGGGGTATTACTGAACGCAAGAGAAGTTTATTCTTAGGTAGTGATTAAGAAGGAGGTAGTATGGCACAGGGTGTGAGAAACACGCAGGGTGTCAGCAGTTGGCAGGGACGAGGACTTGCCCTTGACATAGGAAGCAGTGTGGTCGGAGAGGGTGAGGCCAGAGAACGTGAGCAGGGGAGCAGGTGGCTGGTTTCTGCAAATGAGGACTGCAGTAGGAAGTGGGTTTTTTGTTTTTGTTTTTGTTTTTGATTTTTTTTTTTTTTTTGGTAAAGTGAAAATATTCATTATTTCTGAAAAATGAGACTGGACAAAACGCCAGAGGGAGTGGGAGAGGGGAAAGTGCCGAGTGGCTATTAGCTCACCTCCATGCAGATGAGGTATCTGGAAAGTCCGATGTATTAGAGTGTTTGTGATCTGCCCACAGGGTACCTTTTTCTGAGCGACACCCAGGAGTGGCCTTTTCAATGGAAAGTGTGTATTATCACTTTCAGAGGGAGGTGGGACTTGCCATTGTGTCATGTAACTGGGTGGACGGAGCAGCTCCTGCCCACGAAGAGCCCTGTCTCCCCCCGCCCCCAAGTCAGTGAGCAGTGCCCCCAGCTTCCCAGGGTTGGGGCTTGGCGGCAGGAGAAGCCTCCTGGCCATGCTGCACGAGCCCCGGCCCACATGCTGCGTGCGCACGTCTGTGTGGAAGAGGAACAGCAAAGGCACCGCGTGCTGGGAGCTGCGGAGAACATTTCATGGAAAAAAAGTGCTATTCAAGCTGGCTTCCGTGATGAGTAGTAGGTAGAAACGGGGGTGAGGAGGAGGAAGGAGGCATTTCGGAAAGGAAGAGCCCGAGCGAAGGTGCAGGTGCGGGGGCTGGAGTCCCGCCCGGCCTCTGCCCCGGGCTCTCCGCAGCTGTCGGCGCTCTCGCTCTTCGCGCCATGTCCACGCACCGCCTACTCACTACTACTGATGTTTTATTTAAAGTGTTTTTTTTTTTTTTAAACTTAAACAAGTTTACTTAAAAAGGAAGATTGGATCCCTGCTGTGATTTGCACATTAGTACTGTTGTCATGGTCATCAGCTGTTCCGGGCCACCTCGTGTCCTCCCTTGTGTCAGGACGGTCTCCTTGTGTGGTCCACATGGCTGTGACCGTTGGTGCCACCAGTGTAACCGGTTATTGTTTTTAACCTTCAGTCTGTAGGTATACAGGAGCTTTGAAGTGTCGTCCCCTCGTCTATGTTTCCCTCTTGGCAGTGGCCTGAGCCATCAGCTTGCTGGGTCGTTCTTCCAGGCCTTTCTCCTGAAGTATTGTTTTGTTGGTTTTATCATTGCCTTTAACATTAAGGGTATCATATTGTCTGTATGCCTGCTGCTTCTCAAATTTGTTGAAAGTACTTTAATAAGTAAAAACAGTAATAAACACTTTATTTTAAAAAGTATCACAGTACACAGAGGGGGTAAATCTAAGACACAAAGCTGCTTTCTCTGTTTCCAACTCGGAAAGGCTCCCCATTGCCCCCTCCCTCTGGGCTGCAGGGCCTCCTGCCGCAGCCTCACTGGCTCCCTGATGGCTTTCTGTCCCCAGCCGGTGGTGGTCCATTCACTGCAGCCCCTGCAGCATGGGGATGCTGATCGCATACCTCTGCTGTATGGATTGGCAGCCCCAGGACAGTGGTGGGGCCTTCCTTGTGCAGCTCCAGGCAGCCTGGAGGCGGGCTAGCATACAGGTTGGAGCTCAGGTCATGGCTGTGCTGCCAGGCTCCCTGCTGCTCACTGTGCCCCAGGGGTTCATTGCAGGCAAGTCAGCTCCCTGTGCATCCGGGCCTCATCCCCACGCCAGAGGACGCTCGTGCCTGCCTCAGAGGCCTGCTGGCAGGATGGACTAATGCCTGGAAAGTGCTCAGTGCAGGGCCTCCCTGGGGGGGCGGGGGTGCTCAGTGCTCGCTGATCTCTTACCCAGGTCGTTTAGTCTTCACTGCTGCCCCCTGACCCGCCCACCACCCCTTGCCCCCGGCCCAGCACGAAGGCTGGCATGGGGGTGTTCAGTATGTGTCTGGATGGTGGAGAAAGGGAAGAAGGAATAGAGATGGATCGGGCACAGGTGAGGCTGTGAGGGGGAAGCCTGCAGAGGGGCATAGGAGGTGGCAGGGGACAGCAAGGACAGGAAGAGCTGGGTGGGCTCAGAAACCATTCCCCGGGGGTCTGATGACTCGAGGAAGGAAGCCACATGATTGGCATTCACCAAGGGGCTGGGCCTCCACCTGCTTCTGGCCTTGGTGTCATGGGCTCAGGTGGATGGAGAGACTCCGAGCACCACACTTCCTTGGTGCCCTCCACCCCCGCCCCGGCTCATTTCTCTCCAGGCACTGCCGCCGTGGAGGAGCTGGAAGACTTTATCAACAACATTAACAGCGTCCTGGAATCCTTGTATATTGAGATCAAGAAAGGAGCCACCGAAGACGACGGGAGACCCGTGTACGCGCTGGTGAGTGCCTGCTGGCGCCCTCTTGCGGCGTCTGTGTGGAGCAGAGGCGCCCCTGCCGCAGCTGCCCTGCAGGGGGACGCAGACGCAGCCCGGGCCACCAGAGCCACTGTCGGCGTCCTGTGCCATGATCAGGGCTGGGGGCTGTCACCTCCGTGTGCACGTCACTGCCCCACACCGAGCCCCTGCCCGAGACAGGGCAGCGTGCACTAGGCTTTGTTTGGTCTGTTGACAGTTCAACGCAAGCAGTCACCTCAAAAGTGTGGAATATTAGGATTAAAGGGAGGAGAGTGGTTTCTCATTTTTCATAAGGCATAGAAGCTGTGAGAAGGAAAAAAATGTGGGGCACTAGGGATTGAGAGCCAGTCAGGCCTCCTGTTGTTCCAGTGTCCCTCCTGGCCAGGGAACAAGGGGCGAAACAGGCAGGCGGAGCAGACAGGCCCCCGGCCCGGGCTAGAGCACCACTGTAGGCCCATCTGAGGAGACCAGGCTCCCCCAGCCAGCCCCACCCAGAGACAGGCGCTGGCCAGGACTCCCACACCCTTCCCCGGGAAAAGGGTTGTGGAGTCAAGTAGCTATGGGAACGCTGGATTAAATGGGTGAATCTGATTTGTTTACTGCTGGCCTTGTCAGTTACTTTTGCATGTGAGGCTCCATGAAGCATGCAGGTAAGTTCCCCAGATGTATCTGGGTTTGGAAGATACTACGCGTTCTGAAAATGTGAGATTCTGACGTGCTGACTGAGTTAGAGACTTAAGTCTTACTTAAGTAACATGTGACTGTTCACAAATCCAGCCCTGTGGCCAGCAGCACCTGCACACTAGTGCTCAGTGGCTGGTGAGAGGTGCTCTACTAGCTGACCAGCAAGGGGCCCAGCCTGACTGCCATGCTGACCTCTTTTTTAGGTGAATCTTGCAACAACTTCTGTTTCCAAAATGGCCTCAGATTTTGCAGAGAATGAGCTGGATCTGTTTAGAAAGGCTGTAAGTACAGTAGTTCCTGTTTATGGGCTGGGCTTCTTAGGGGAGATTTGCTGTCTTCCATCATTGTAAATGGAAACCAAGATCTTGGAGAGTCACCACTGCTGCCCTAGATAGCCATCTGCAGGGGGTGGGTCACTGAGCAGCTCACCACGATGGCAGGAGGGCGCCAGGGCTGCCCAGGAAGGAAGAACTTCTCTAGGTTTAAACCCGGATTGGTTGTGCACCATGCCTCTGGTTGTGCAATGCAGGTGAACAAGTCCAGATTCCCAGAAGCAGCAGCAGCAGCACCAGGGAAGTTGCTAGAAAGGCCAAATCCCAGTTCCCCCCCTCCCCTCTGCCCCACACCCCAGACTGTTGAATCCAGGTCTGCATTTTAATGAGGTGCCCCAATGGCATGTTTCCCACACTCGAGAGGCACTGCTCTGCCTCCCCAGCATCAGAACTGTTGGTTCAGCCTTGTCACTCACCTGGTGAGCACCTGGCCGTGACAGTGGTTCTCAGCCCTAGATGCATATTCTAATAACCGGAGGGTAAAAATAGTTGAGACATTGGGGCCTCATCCACACCTGGCGAATCCAGGTCTCTGATGACTCCTCCTAGAATCATTCCTTTCCAAGCCTCTGGTGACAACTGGCAGCCAAGGTTGAGAACCAGGCACTGGGATGCCAGCCGGCCCTGTGCAGGCAGGAAGTCTTATCTTCCCAGCAGCCCTGTGAGCAGTGTCGGGACCAGCCCGCTGGGCCCTCCTGGCCTGGGCTCCACACTGCCTCTGCAGCTTCCGAGCAAGCCTGCCTCCTGGTCCACCCTGGCTTTGCTGTCTTGCCCTTCCTGCCTCCAGCCTGCCCTTCACCTGTGAGGTCCTGTCCGTGTGAGTCCTACCACCTGAGTAGGAGGGTGCTGCCTTGTTATTCATTCATTCCCCAGCTTCTCTACCTTCAGGGAGGTGGGGGCAAGAGAGGATTCTTGATTTAGGGGTGTTAAGGTCATTCATTTGGCACGATATCTCAGGGTGAACACTGAGTCTAAAGGACTGACCGTGGTTATGGCTTTTGGTGCTCGTTACAAAGCTGTCTTTCTAAAGGAGCATCCCAGGGCCCAGTGCTGCCGCTCATTGCGAGCAGTTTCACAGCCTCCTGCCCCCGCCAGGATTGGTGTTCTTGCTCAAATGTTGTTTTTTGGCGGTTTGATAGATGAACGTGGTACCTGCTGTTTCTTCCAGTTGGAACTGATTATTGACTCAGAAACTGGCTTTGCATCTTCCACAAATATTTTGAACCTGGTCGATCAACTTAAAGGCAAGAAGATGAGGAAGAAGGAAGCAGAGCAGGTGCTGCAGAAGTTTGTACAGAACAAATGGCTGATCGAGGTAGTGTGGTTTCCCCAGCCCGGCACATTTAGAACAGAGAACAGTTTTTCTCTAAAACTATATCGTATCCAGTTGTCTGTTGAGCTAGGCCCTATCAGGCCTCTTGTCTGCTTTAATGCCCATTGGGACCCTATGAGAAGGACTTGGAGCCTCCCACTCGCTCGTGTCATGTGGCCAGGGCACCCTGGCCAGAAGTGCAGAGCAGGGACTGCACCCGGTTTGGCACTCTGGTCCACAGATGTGGGGCGCTGTGGGTGAGAGCATGGCTCTGGCATCGGACCCGGCCCAGTTCCTGGTCAGGGAACCTAGAGCTCCTCTTCTGTAGGAGGGGAGGAACAGTGTCACCTCCTGGTGGGAGGCGGGGGGAAGGGACGGCAGACGTCCAGTGCCCAGTGCTGGGCTCCCAAAGGAATTGCCATCCTTGTGGTGGTTATTATCAATGTTACATCAGTCAGGGCCCGGGGTCCATGGGCCTTTTGCTTCGACATGGCCCCCAGGTGCAGAGAGGACTTGGGGGCAGATGCTGGGGAGGAGCTGTGGATCTCTAAAAGGGACCAGACAGCACTCATGTTCACGTTTCTAGACCCCCCGTGGCTGCTTCTGCTGACTGGAGCAGAGCAGATGTTTCTGGGCTTTTCCCACGAAAGGTACCACCAGGAAGCCCGAGGCAGACAAGCCCTGAGCTGGCCTCTGACCTCAGCCGTGCCCCTGAGTGCCTGTGTCTGCACGCGGTGGGCTCAGGTCACCCTCTACTTCCTCGTTCGGCGGTCTTTCCCGTGGCTGGAGGCTGCAGCTCATGGTGAGGCACTTCTTCACTACCCTCCCCGGGACAGCCTGCCTCTGGTCACCGAGCGGTGGCACTGAGTACTTGCTCCCGAGGGGCGGGCCATCCCTGCAGTGTGACCAGCAGGCCTCAGGGCCTCCGGTGCTTCCCTGGCCAGAGGAAGACAGTTGCAGGGCTGAGGGCAGGGGTGGTGGGACCCACCACAGTCTTGGGTTC
The DNA here is from genome assembly GCF_053574225.1 of Canis aureus. NCBI lineage: Eukaryota > Metazoa > Chordata > Mammalia > Carnivora > Canidae > Canis > Canis aureus. The sequence continues at coordinate 58,458,602 of NC_135618.1, read as the reverse complement.
TCCGCTGTGCCCTGACGTCAGCCCCTCAGCTCTGGTGTTTAGCTGGGCACCTGTGGCTCCGTGGCATGGGTGGTGTCCCCCATCCAGGCCTGGGCCAGGGTGACCACAGCTCCTAACAGTGGCCGTGTCACAGGCTCTCTTCCCCTCCAGGGCAGGTTTGGCACAAGGGAGCATTCTTGGGTAGCTCAGGTTACAACCGACTGAGCTCTGCCCCAGACCAAGTGTTTTAACAACCTCTCCCTGCACCTTGCCGCCCCTGCAGACACTCCGCCAGTGCTGCTGGGGGATGGCTGGGTAGGGAGGGGATGACCCGGAGGGATAGAACTTAATTAAAATGAACTCAAACACATACAAGAAGTATTTGCTCCTCATGGGAGGATGAGAAGATAACTATTCTCCATGATCGCCCATTGGTCCACCCCCCAGAGCTCCCCACCCTGCCACTCAGCAGCCCTGAGCACCCTGCTGTGGGTGCACATCCAGGGCACAGATGTGAAGGTGTCCCGGTGGTGGGGGCTGGCAGGTGGGCATCTGGGACGGGGGGAGGCCCCTAGGTGGGCCGGCTGCAGTGAGGGTGCGGGTCCTCAGCGTGGGGGCCTCTGCTGACAGCCACACTCCACACAGCAGGGGCCATCCTGCTGCGGGGCCTGAGCTCAAAGGATAGCTGTGAGGCCTGGGAGATCTTGGGAGTCTGGCTTTTCTTTGGGGGACCAGGGCACCTCATCTGCAACAGGGCCCCATAGGACTGAGCAGGGTCATGAACTATGAGCACTGGCCAGTTCCGGGCACACAGTAGGTGTATAGCACGAGTAGAACTTGTTCACGGGGGCCTGGGCATTCACCCTGTGGTCTCAGTGCAGGGCCGAGTCCACCTGCCCTGGGAGGTTTATCACGGGATTGCCCAGTGCTGAGCCCCGCACTAGGCTTGGGGACACAAGAGCAGAACCGGGCCTGGCGCTGTCCCGGGGCCCGCGGCCTGGGGAGGAGCCAGAGATTGGGCAGGCAGCTTGCCGAAGTCGAGGTACAGGTGGAAAGGAAACACGCTCGCAGGACAGCTTTTCCCCAACTGAGGCAATGACCCTGGAGCTGAAGGCTGGAGTGCTGGCTGGGGAAGGAGAGGGAGGGGTGCGCATGAGGGCAGGGGATGTGCCCAGCTCACCCCGTGGGAGGCCGCCTCCCTCTCCCGGCTCCGCATCCTCCCTGTAGGGGAGCGAGGGCTGTCCTTGATCGGGGGCTGCTGGCACACTCGTGGTTCACGCCTGTGTGGCACAAGGGAGGTGCCGAGGCAGGGGTGTGCGGAGCCTCACCTCATTCTCTTTCAGTCTCGGCCCAGGTTTTTGTGGCTTGTGGCTCTGCCCAGGGGCCAGCGTGGACACCTGCGGGTGGGGACTGGTGAAAACCAGCGGTGTGAGGGCTGCGCCCTCTGCAGCTCCGTGGACCGTGGGCCTGCTGGGTGGGAAGGCCCTGGCTTGCCAGGGGCTCAGACGTCGCCACTTCCCGTTCTGCCCTGCAGAAGGAAGGGGAGTTCACCCTGCACAGCCGGGCCATCCTGGAGATGGAGCAGTACATCCGGGAGACGTACCCCGATGCTGTGAAGATCTGCAACATCTGCCACAGCCTCCTCATCCAGGTACCGTGCCGGCGGCGGGGCACCTTCTAGAACTCATCCTGAGCCTCTGCCTCTGGCACGGGCAGACATAGGGCGTCCCCTGGGAAGTGTCTGAGGATGACCAAGCAAATGCCCGTCCTTTCTCCCCGCGGGGCCTTGGTTCTAGTCCAGGGGCTCTCAGAGGTCTGTGTGTAGCCTGCGTCACCTTGGTAGTGGCGTGAACATCTGGGCGTGTTGACCTCTGGTGTTTGGTTCTGTGCTGCCTACTTGGCGAGGCTTTGCTGCCGCCGGGCCAGCACGGGATGTCTAGGGTTCTTCCTTCTGATTCTTTTTTTTTTTTGTTTGTTTTTTTTTGTTTTTTTGTGTTTCCTTCTGATTCTTACCTTTCCACGGTCTTCAGCTGTGCCTCGATGAGCCTCTTCGCACACGTGCTTCTGGGCACCTGGGGTTGGTTCCCTGGGCCAGATTCCTAGAAGTGGAATTACTGGAGGGGCTCACACGTTTTCTTAAAGCCTCTGACCCACGTTGCCTGGCGGCCTTCCTGAAGGCTGTAGCTGTGCACACGGCCCCTGCGAGGTCTGCGCCACTGTGCGCTGGCTGGCAGAGCTTTCAGTGTCCTCCACCTACATTCATTTCTCAGAATTCTGTAATAAAAATTCCTAAAAGCCCTTGAGCTGAGGGCTTTGGGATTATCATTATTCATTGGGGGCCTGGAAGACAAAACTGTGGAGCCTGTTGGGCATTCTCCTGGCCATTTGCTGAAGGTTTGTGACCACGGAGGTGCATCTAAGGTTCCACAGCCGTTGCCTTTCTGGTTTCAGGGTCAAAGCTGCGAGACCTGTGGGATCAGGATGCATTTACCTTGCGTGGCCAAGTATTTCCAGTCCAATTCAGAGCCACGCTGCCCCCACTGTAATGACTACTGGCCTCACGAGATACCAGGTTCGTGTCCCTGCGGTGCTCGGGGGCTGACCCCTGGCCTCTGGGGGGGGGGTGCTGGGTGGCAGGACTGAGGGGACACCTGGGGACAGGGAGCGCTCAGACGAGGGCTCCGTGCCTGCAGGTCTGTGTGAGCAGGACCCGAACCCAATAAGTGGAGGCCTTCCTGCTTGCACACTTGCAATGGCTTAGAACCCAGTAGAACTCCCATGGCATGTGAGGCTCTGGTCTAAACAAGCCCCCCCGCCTGCCTCGACAGCCATCTCAGGATGTGAGGTGACCCTCCCTTCCTGGCTGCGGTGTGGGGGTAGATCAGCAGGGAGGGACGAGCACAGAGCCCACGGCAGGCGACATGTGGCAGTGGACGCGGCTGCTGCTGTGTGCGTGCCCAGCACTGCCACTCATGGTACCTTCTGGCCTTTTCCATGTACAGAAGTCTTCGACCCCGAGAAGGAGCGGGAGGCTAGTACCTCCAAGGCCAACAGAAAGTCCTTGCGGTCCAGGCAGCACTAGCTGGCCCAGGCTTGCTGCCTTTGGGGGATGGCAGGTGAGCCCTGTTGGGAGGACTAGCATCAGCGTTCACGCTGCCCGAATCCCGTCTGCTCTGTGTTCACTCGTCAGCAGGTTCAGAATAAAAGTTACTAATGAGTCACTGCTTCCTTGGTCTGTGGTCGTGCACCGCCCTGGGAGGCTTCACGTGGTGGCCCGTCCTCTCCTGGGCTCCCTGGTAACTGAGAACCCCCTGGCTTGGGTCACTTGTCCCATCAGCGCAGGCCAGCCCAGCTGTCCCCAGGTCCCTGCAGTCTGGAGCCTCCTGTGGCCCAAGAGGCAGCTTGCCTGAGCGGGCAGGAGGCTGGCGGGCTGGGCTGGAGGGCGCTCTCCTCCTGGGGCCCTCCACCCCTGCATGGCGACGGGCTGCCTTGCCATCTGCTGTCCTAGCTGCAGCTTCCTCCCTGTCTGTCCTGCGTCAAACCAGCCACCGAATCCTGTGCCCCTGCCCCCTCCGCTAGGTCTGCTCCTGGGGCAGCCGGCCCCCCCGCTCCAGGTTCTCCCACCAACGCGACCTGCCCCTGACACGTCAGCATGGTGTGGCTCCTGCTGCCCAGGGGCCCAGGTGTAGACCCGGGATCCAGGAGGCCGGCTGTGCCCGCTGTTCCCACGTGGCATTTCCCTCAGTTCGGAAGGGCCCTCTGTTCCTGGCCTTGGAGCCCCTGCACACACTGTGCCCTCTGCTCAGGAACTTTCCCTTCTTGTTTCCCGCCATTGTCTGTGTCTGGCTGCTCTTTGGATCTTGTCCCGCTTCCAGCCCTCGGTCCCCATTTGCCCACACTTCCCTGCTCATCACACTTGCCTTCTGGTTCCTGTCTCCATCTCTTCCACCCTGATTATCCCCCCTTTCAGTCATGACCGAAAACCTAACCCAGACTGGCTAAAACAGGGAAGGACTTGGCCAGAAGGCATCCTTCCGGAGAAGCTTGACCCGGTGGGTCCCGTGATGTCACCGAGCATCCACTTTGCTGCCTCTGCTGTATTTTCATGAGCCGGCCTTGTGCGTGGGGCCTACTAGATGGTCTCCCAGAAAAATCCAGCCACTTTCTTCCTGCTAGCCATACTTCCAGGCCTCGCACACTAGTGCCCCAGCAGACACCTCATGGTCATAGCTCCACTCTGGATACTTCCGGAGGTGGGGACAGGATGGCCCAGTTGGCACTAGCAAATCAGGGCTTGCCTCTGAGCCACAGAGTTATCTCCCAAAGATAACTGGACATGCTCTTATCAGGCAGGTGGAGAATGAACTTGGCACCAAATGGACAGTGTGGCCTCCACCCATGCAGGCAGGGATGCTCTGCCCTGGTCCGTTCCACAAGCACAGTGCACAGGGGCGACTAGCATACAGGACACGGTGGACAAATGACACCTGCTGATGGGAGGCTCACCTTCCCAGCCTCAGGTGGGTCTCCTTATTGCCCAGCTTCCGGACGGTGAGACTGCTGCCAACTGGGACTTCTGGGAGCCAGCGTGGGATCCCCGGGCTGCCCTCAGGAGGCAAACAGCAGCCCACTGATAGAACCCCATGGGCGCCCCCCGACTGCATGGGGAGGTCAGTAGTGTCAGGCAGGCAACCAGAGAAGGGCTTTCTTGGCAGCCTGCAGGGATGATGGGAAGGCAGGAAACCCAGTTGAGAAAAGATGGTACCTTGGAACTGGGGGTTTGGGAGGGCCAGGGGGCGGGGGGGTTCCCCACAGCCTGCTTCCTGCCTGCCTGGCCTGGTGGTTTGGCTGTCAAGGAGGGGCAGGGTCGTACCATGCAGGTCCAGTTGAGTCCTATGACTCCACAAGCTCTGAGCACTGGCCCCTGGCCCCTCCCCACCCAAGGCTTGCATCTCCCCTGCATGGATCCCAACGTGAACTTCTGGAGGACTCCTTGACACCGCCCAACCAAACCTTCACAATTCTGAAGACCTTGTCTGGTGCCCCAGGCTTTTGGGATCAGGCCATTGTTGGCCTCCCTGCACAGCCTGTCTTCACCCCCTGCTCCCCCTGCTGACACGGTCACTCCAGGAACTGACAGGACAGGTGACACTCGTGGCTGTTCCCTTTCCAGGCTTCCCCTCCGGCCCGTCTCACAGGCTGTCTCCTTGGCTCAGCACCCTCGCTTGTCCCCCGCTCCTCCCACCCCTGGCTCAGTCCAGGCCCCCTCCAGGCCCCTTTGCTCCGGCTGCTCGGGCTCCTTCCTCTCCCCAGGGCCAAGGCCTTCCTGCCCCAAGGCTGCTGCACCTGTTCGTGGGCAGTGCTGGCCTCCTGGTCCTTCTGGCTTACTCAGATGCCGTCTGTGGTTAGTCACATCTGTCCCTGTCCCTTCACAGCCCTCACCACCATTTGCATGAATTCACTGCCACCCTCCTCTCCAGACCCTAGGAGACCGCGTGACCTGCCAGGGCAGGGCCACATCTGCTCAAGGCCACGTGTGCCTGTCGGGGCAGACCCTGAGCAGGCCTCTGCAAGCTCGGGTGGGGAGTGGGGGGCTGAGCTGGCCTTGTGCTCGCCCCTCCTTGGCTCTGTGAAGAGCTGGCGGGCACTCTTCCTTTGAGTGGCCTTGAGCCTGCCCTCCACAGGGCTGAGGCCAGCCCTCGGCAGCTGCTGTAGCTGGCAGCCTTGGACCCCTGTCCAGAGGGCACCTAAAGATTTGGTCTTTTGCCACTTTACAAGGGACATTTGTTGGAGACGGCCAGGCCTCTGTATCGGGTTTTAATGCCCGTGTCATCTGGTCCCTAACCTCAGAAGCATGATGTTACAGAGGAGAACGGTGGCTCGGAGCAGACGTGGGGCCTGGCAGTTGGGAGACCGGAGCCCCACGGCCACCCTCGGCGGGGGGAGGGCTGTGGTGCAGGCAGGCCCCTGACTTAAGGGCTCCTGCAGAGCCAGGTGGCCGCCTTTCCTGATGGCCGGTGTGCTGGACACTATTTTCTATTTTATGACCCACTGCCTTCAGCGGCATCAATATTTGGTGTACGTTCTGCATCTGAAAAATTTGGCAGAGAGCTATTAATGACGCCAGGTGGGGGAACCAGCGGTCTCCACAGAGAGCCCTCCCTCCACTTCCCGAATAGCCGGCCTCGGCCTCGGCCTGTGCCCTGGGAGCCCTCACCCCGCGTGAGTTCCAGCCATCCTACAGGCTCCACCCGCCCCCCGCCCTGCCCCCATCTGCCTGCTCCAAACCCGGGAGCCCAAGTGATAAAGCTCAAACGAGCAGCTAAGAGTTCCAGCTGCCCACCGGTGCCTCCCACCCCACCCGGTTACCCAGGGTCCGCGTGTCCACCAGGCCCGTCCACCTGAGTGGCCAGGCCCCGGCTGCAGGAGCTGCACCTCATTGGCTCCTGGAGCTCCGGAGCGAGCCTGTGGGCCCTGGCGCTTACTGCAGGGCCATCTGCTCCCCTGGGGGCAAGGCTATCTGCAAGAGGGGGACCAGTGAGACTGAGGGGCACGACGGGGGTTCCTGGGTGCTGCTGATGGTGGTTTCATGATTCGGGAACTGGCTACTGGGAGGGTGCACACTTGGAAAGTGTCAGGCCGTGGGTGTATGATAACAACTAAACCTCCCTGGACTTCCCGCCGTTGGCTGGGCTGGGCTGAGCGAGCCCACAGGACCCTTCCCTTGCCCAGCACCATCTCTCCAGAGTTTGCGTGTTGGGGTGTCCCGTCAGACCCAGTCAGGACAGACTAGTCGGTAGCAATCGTAAGAATTCTTAACATCAGACAGCTACGTTCATGGACCTGCGGGGGCTGTCCACGCACCACCTCTCGAACGTTCTGGCGGGCGCTCCAGCTGCCCCGTATTCCACACCATGACCCGATGAGGTACCTGTCCCAACCGTCACGGCAAGTAAGCCGAGGGGCTGGGTTGGAGTCCAGGGAGCCAAGCCCAGATCCCAGCTCTGTCACTGCACATGCTGCTGCCTGTGACCGCAGCACTTCAGGCCTCGGTGCCATGGTCTCCACGGGGTGTCGGCCTGCAGCGTCCTTCTGGGGGCTCGCCCACCTGGCTCTGCTGCCGGCCCCTGGCCTGAAGCGTGCACCTTGCGGGGCCCCCCGCCCGTGTCCGCCCAGCTTGGTCTCCAGCACAGGCTTCGGCACAGGCCAGGGTGGGCTGGTCTCCATGCTGGGACCTGGCGCCAGGCCAGCTGCGGAGCTGGGGACGCGTGAAGCCACAGCTGCTGCTGGCGTGTCATCCTTGCACTGTGGCTACGACCACCAGAAGCTGACGGAGAAACTCAAGTCCAGAGCCCGCACGTAATGCCAGTACTGAAGCGGGATAAACAGAATCTCCCCGGGAGACAGGATGCAGGACAGGGACGGGGCCTCGGCAAACCTGGGGAACTTGTCCAGGTCAGGATTCTCCACGTCAACCTGAGGAAAACACGAGCTGTCTCCTGCCCGCCCTCCCGAGACCCAGGGAGGGGCGGGGCATGCTGGCGGGAGGGGGTGAATGTGCAGCGTCACGCAGGGTCCCATGTACCCACCTGGCTCGTGTTATGAAGAAGGTGCGTCTCGTGTGGATATAAAGCCTCGGACTCCTGCGGGGAGTACAGGCGGATGTACTTCCTGCCCATCACCTGGGGGACGGGGACTTGTCACTCTGCTGCCTCCTCCCGCCGAGGGCAGGTCCCGGGACCCACCATCCGCCCGCGCCTCTCCTCGCCTGCCCACATGCTGTTCCCCGCGCCCAGACTGCCCCATCCCTGCGGCGCGCATTCTAGGCCGGGACTAGGTTCAGCCTCCACATACATCACGGATCAGTAACCAGCGAGGCTGGCCGAGTGGCCACGGTCACCGAGCTGACAGGTGCCAGGGCTGGCGTTGACGCCAAGCAGTGGCTCCTGGGCCCAGCTCACAGCCTCTCTCTAGAGCCTCTGGGCTGGAAGAATGTTCCCGTCTGTTAAATTCTCTGGGTCTCAGGACACACCATCCGGTGGCCGAGAAGCCGTGCCCTATCTGGGGAGAGACTCTGGGACGGGGATGCCCACCTGGTTGAGGCGAAGGCAGGCAGCGTGGGGATGCCCGCTCCGCCCTGAGACGGCGCCCGGCCCTGCTCTGCCCTAGGGACACGGCCAGGATCCCAGGGGCTCCTGGTCCCAGAACCACATCTGGAAGCAGCCCCAGCCGGAGGGAGGGCCCCACAGGGGCCAGGGGCCAGGTGCCATCCCTGTGTTTTCATTTTTGCCCACATCCCTCTCTGGAATTTAAACACGGATAACGTGGCCAGGCCTCACGGGGCTGGGCAGGAGGAGGCAAAGGCTGATGTTCTGGAGCATCTCCCACCTGGACCAGGAAGTTCTGCTGAGGGTCCTGATGAAGGGGGGACACAGTGCCTTGGGGGCCAAACCAGGCATTAATGGTGATCTCTTCCTCCGCCCCGTCGCCCAGGCAGCAGTAGTCGGGGATGCTGATGTCCTGCCTCAGCTCCGGGATCTGTGGGTGTCCAAGCACACGTGGAGGCTGAGCCAGGGCTGGGGGGACACACCAGCCCGCACTCAACAGGCCATCTCCCAGGAGGGCCAAACACACTGCCTTTTTGGGTAACACCACGACTGCATCTGCATTTTACTGTAGGGGAATTTACAAACCAATTGAAAAAATAAATATACAGGGGCGCCTGGGTGCTCAGTCGGTTGAGCGTCTGACTCTTGATTTACGTCATGATCTCAGGGTCGTGAGATCGGGCCCTGTGTTGGGCTCTGTGCTCAGCAGTGTCTCTTTGTCCCTCTCCCTCTGCTCCTCCCCTAATGTAAGCTCTCTCTCTCACACATAAATACAATGTTAAAAAAAAAAGAAATATATAATTATTAGTTAAGAGTTACATATAATTTTCTTTCCAGACTTGTTTCTCTGCCTATACATTTTATTTTTGTTTTCTTTTCGAAAAACCTGATAGTACTGTTCTGCACTTAAAAACACCAGCTCGCGATGTTCTGAAGAGTGCAATGTTTTTGAAAACCAAATGAAAAGAAAAACCAGAAAGAAAATGGAATTGGCTATCAAATCTCTGGGAAGGAAGATTTTCCAAAATTGACTAACGAGAAAGCAGCCACTGCGCACACATTTTAAATACGTTCATTAATACAAAGACCAGTAAAGGGAGAAACTTGAACTGTGGTCCGTGAGGGTTAATGTGCTCATACAAAATAACAAAAACAATAAGGATCCTGGTACGTAAGTAATCAAAGGGCAAAAGCCAGATGGTGCGTAGAAATGAATTAGATACAAGGAAGGGGCTGCGGGCTCCCCCACCCCAGCCACTGTCCCCGGCCGGCTGACAAGAGGTGCTTTCGAGCAGCAAGCAGTGGTCCCCCTAGAGTTTTCTTCTAGCCCTGCGTCCTCCCTGGCTGGGGCTGCACCCGGCAAAGGGGGCCGCACCCTGCCCAGGGCTGGCTGGGGTCCGGACACCCCGGCCCGGGGCCTCCTGAAGGCTAGCCAGGGAGCGCTTTCCTCACCGGCGGATGCCGGCTCGCTCCCGCGGAGGCCAGGCCGCCACAGCCCCCTGCAGCCCCAGACCTCCAAGGCTGCCTGCTGCTGGGGCAGGTGGCTCGGAGGCTCGGGGAAATGCCACAGAAACCCAAGTCTGGTCCCTAATGGGTGCCAAGGCGGGGACCCCTCTGCTACTTTCCTCAGGTATTTTGAGAGTGACGTTTCCCTGCTCTGCCAGGGCGGCTGCAGGAAGACCCTGGCCACCCTTTCAATAATAGTGGCTCTGAGTCCAGGATGCTGAGAAGCCACTGATCGATCCCTAGGAATGGCAGGGGCCTCAGGCTCTTCTGTCTCAAACAGCCTGTGCAGACATACAGAAATGCTGCTATGTCCACTGCTCTGGGGGTAACCTACAAGTTCCCAATCTGGGGGTCCCCTGTCCTGTTGGCCAGTGTGGGGGGGGTGGGGGTGGCCGGTCCCAAAGGCCTCTGGGAACCTCCTGCTTCTCCACCACCACCAGGCTCAGTGACACTGCACACCTGCTTCTAGCTGGGACTGCATCTGAGCCCCTCGCCTCACCTCACCATGGAATGCTCAGAAGCTGACTGGTCCCTGATGACATCAGGATCTCTGAAATGGGACTGGTTGATCAAATGGTGTAATCAGAGCCACTGGCCAAGGATTCAGCCCCCCGCCCCCCCCAAGAGAAGGAATGCTTCCTGGACATGACTGATAATTAAAGGGAAGCCTAGTGTGGTGGCCAAACTCTTCCATGATGGGGGGCCCTGGAAGGAAAGGCAGTAAGAGGTTTTGGGTGGGAGCCATTGAGCTTGGTGGAGGCAAGAAGGCCCCAGAAAGCAGTGCAGGGCCTGCCAGGTGGTGGTCTGGGCAGCAGAGGTGAAAGCACCCCTCTGGGGAGCTGAGGTGAAGACCCAGGTGGCCGTCCAAAGGAAAATGTCTTCAAGGGCTTGGTTCGTCTTAAAAACAATGGGGCACTTGGCCTTCCACTTCTAAGACGGCTTCCTCTTGTTCTAGTCAAGTCGAAAATGGCTGCTCTAGGACATGGAGGCTTCGCGGGACCCCTGGGGGGTGTGACTGAGGTCAGGGGGCAGGCTGGCCACGCACGTGGGATGGCACAGTCGGGGCCTGCTCCCATAGACTCCCCCTTTCCTTCAGAGAGGGCAGGAGGCAGGATCTCCAAGCCCTAATTCCAGAGGCCCAGCCCGGCCTGGCTCCGGCCCCTTTAGTTCTGGTGTGCAGGGTCCCCTGCCAGGACAGGCAGTGAGAGTAGGCCCCCCGCCCCGGGGCAGACCTGGCACAGTCGTGCCCCATCCCCCCAGATCTTCCCCCTTTGGGGTATGAGCCCCGTCCTGGCCCCGGCCACGTGCTGCCCTGCTGAGCCCCACCATGGTGTCTGGCCTGGCCCAGGCACCAGCAGAGTCCCTCTTGGATCCCCGGCTCCCCTGAGTGGGCGCTCAGTCTCAAATCTAGAGTGTTCCTTGACAGCTACTTTTCCCTCAACTCGCCTAGCCACCTGCATCCAGGTGTGCCAGCTGCTGGCACCTGTCTGGAGCCTGTCAGCTTCCACGGGCATCAGCTCCCCGCCGATTCTGGCAGCAGCCTCCTGGAGGTCCCCTCGCGTCCACAGCTGCCCACCTTCCCTTCCCCTCCAGGATGGGGCCTCGGCCACCTGAGAAACACCCCAACCCTCCCAGCTGCCCAGCGCGTGTCCTGCCTCTTCAGCCCCACCTGCTGCATCCCTCCCCGCCAGGCTCTGGGCCCAGCCCCGCTGCTCCCCTAGCTGGCACGGCCCCCTCTCGGCCCCCTCTTGGCTCTGTTTAGACTCGCATCAGATACGGCGCTTACAGTGACAACTAGCTTAGACCCAGAACGTACACGGAGAACTCGTGACACTCAGAAGGAGATAAACAACCCAATAAAAAAAATGGGCAAACTATCTGCTCCACGGCTGGAGACTGCTCGCCTTTCAGGCCCTCTCCGTCGCCTCCTGGAGACACCTTCCCTGCCCTGGGCTCGCAAGGACCCTCCTCCCCGCGCAGCCCCCTCCACGCACTGCCTCTGTTCTCCTGGACATGCCCCTCACCAGCTCTGGGGTGGGGGTAGGACAACTCTTCCTTATCCTGCCCCCCACCCCCCACCGGGCCCAGAACATGGTGCAGAGGGGCCCGCGAGGCAGCCCAGGCCCAGGGGTGGGGGTGTTGCAGCCCCCGATCCACGGACAGAGTGAAGTGAGGGGGACGGGGAGGGGGTGGACAGAAGGCCAGACTGTTCGACGATCTCCCCGGGATAAGCCCTCAGGTTGTCTCTGCCTAACCAGGCAGCTCTGAAAATGCAGAAGGCGATGGTTCTTCACTTTGTTCCCTCGTTGGGTCTGCGTTTAAAAACAGTCTGTTTCTTCTCATTATGATGAGTGTGCCTTGCTCCGCGAACTGCAGAGAGGAGAGAGCCCACGCGCCTTCCCGCCCGCAAGCACCGCCCATCTTCTGGGGGTACTTCCTCCTGTCCCCACCAGAGCAAAGGTCCCTGTGTACGTGATGGCGCGTCCTGACTTTCTCACTTCCCGCCAGCCAGCCCCTGGGGTCCCCTGACCGTGTCGTGAGTGAGCACACCCCAGCCCCCAGGTGCTCAGGGCCCTGGGTGACCCGCGCTGTTACCAGGTGGGGGCTGAGAGTGATCCTGCATTTCCATCAGCTCCCGGGGCACTGGGAGGCCACGCTGGGGTGCCCCCTTCTTAGGGCCTACAGGTGAGCGAGAAAGAGCCGATGCAGGACTTCTGGACCCTGGACGCTCTCCCAGGCTCCCCTGAGGGATCTCCTGGGATACCTCCTCTTCCCGGGACCCTCCTGCTCAGAACCTCCCAGGCTCCCTGCTGCCCTGCAGCTGAATCAGAGCCCTTGGTCTGGCCTTCCAGGCTTGCCCAGGTGGGCCCCAGCCCCCCTCCCACTTCTCGCTCCGCTCTCCTGAATGCACCCTTCCAGGCAGGTGGACTAGGCCAGTGCCCGGGCCTCGGTGCGAGAGGTGCCTCTGGCCCCTTGGGCCCCGCTCTGCCTCTCTACCCTGCTTGGAGCCCCCTGAGCCCCGCTCTCCAGCCAGCCTGTCCTGAGGGTCTTCAATCTGGTACACTGGGGCTGGGCACCTGGGGGAATGGAGCCTGGAGACAGCCTCACAGGTGGGAGACTGACATGGGGTGAGGGCAGTGCCGGGACCCCCGGAGAACTCCAGGGCAGGGGAGGCAGCGGCCTGCTCTTGCCGGGTCGGGGCAGAGCCTGCCACCCTCGCGTGGCTCCCCGGGACCCATTCCTCAGCTCTGACCACACCCACTCAGACTTCTGGTTCCCCCCGCCCCTCGCAGGGGCCACCTCCGTCCAAGCCATGGCTTCCTCATCCCCCCACCCCAGGCTCGGGCCCTGGGGTTGGCACGCCTGGTCTGTCACTGGCCACCTGGCAGCCGCATCTGCTCTCCTGCTGCCCGCTGGGGCGGAGGACACGCGCACCACACCCGGGGGTGGCCAACGAGGCTGCCAGCCTCTCCTGCCTCCCTCCCTGGGCTCTGAGCCCAGAGGGCGGGAGAGGGTGGGTGGGTCAAGGACGGGGCGCGGTCTCAGACTCACCTGGTCAAAGAGCTGGTGCTGCGCCAGGTACCCGACGTCCTTGGGCTAATCCGCAGAAGGGAAACCAGAAGTGACAGAGAAGCCTGGTTAGTCGTGGAGGGACACGCCCCGGGGACTACTGCTCAGGGGCTCTCAGAGCCGGGCGCGCCCCAGCCGCAGGCAGCCACGGCCACAGCCCTCCAGTGGGTTCGCTTGGTCCCCTCTGTGACCCGTCTCGGGTGGGGCTGGGGCTCGGGGAGACTCGGGGTCTGGGGCCGCCTCTGTAGGGACTGCCCCGGGCTCAGGCTCCCCCTGGAAATGAAGAGGCTGCGCGCACACGAGGATTTCTTTTTTCAATAAAAATGGAATCATCTTATGTGTGTTACTCTGAAGTCTTTGTTTCATTTAACGACAACCTCACGAATGTCTCCTCAGGTGAGCACACACAGATCTGCATCATCTTTTTTATGGATTCGTGTTTTATAGCCAGGACCCCCATTAATTCAACTGCCCCGCTCCCCCTGCTGGTGGACAGTCAGGATATTTTGCCAGTGTTCCCACAAACAGCCTAATATTCTAGTCCCCCAAAAGTAGAACCACTGAGTCACGGAGTGTGTACAGTTCAAATTCTAATAGCTTCAGCCAGCTTCTTTTCCCAAAATTCAGCACGTACTGTCTTCCCAGCAAAACCGTGAGTGCCCACTGCCTACGGCCTAGCCTGTACTCCTGGGAGATGGTCACTTGGTGAACATCCATCAGATGGATGACAAGATCCAGCTTTACTAACTGGGCTTCTTGGGAGGTGCGTGTGGGCTCTGGAAGGGTCGGTGTGGGTAGAGCCCCCGGGGGGCTGGCCGCTACGCCCCCAGCCACAGCCTGGCTCCCACGGGCTCTGACGCTCCTCCCCAGGATCCCTTGAGACTCTGTGCTTCCAGCCCTCTCCCTCATTCCCTTCTCTTGCTGACCACCGTGGAAGTCACAACATGCCAGACCCGGTGGCCAGGGCCGGATCTGTGTGATCTCTGCTGTCGCGGACGTTCTGGCCCAAAGACACTAAGTCAGGTTAATGGGGCACTAACCACGCTGCGCTTAGAGCTTTGTGTTTTACTCTCGCCACGACCCTCTGAGGAAGGCATTAGTAACCTCTAAGTAATCCCAACTAACCCTGACTCACCCACAGTCAGGGCACTGGGCGTTGAGAGGTTAGATGACCAGCCCAGGCCACACAGCCAACGACACAGTGCTGGGGTCAACGCTTTTTTTTTTTTTTTAAGATTTTATTTATTCATGAGAGACACACAGAGAGAGAAGCAGGCTTCATGCAGGGAGCCAGATGTGGGGCTCGATCCCAGGACCCTGGGATCATGTCCTGAGCCAAAGGCAGACGCTCAACCACTGAGCCACCAGGCATCTCTGGAGTTAACACTTTTGTACCTGAATCCAAAGCCTGCCTTCCTGCCTACTTGACAAACTGCACCTCTGCTTCTGGCCTCTGCTCCAGGCACTAGGCTTCTTTCCAGCAGAGGGAGATGGAGTGAGGCCGCTGCAGCAGGTGTGCTCTGGGGCACGGCTCCCTTCTCCAGGCCCCCAGGTGACGGCGGAGTGAGCAGGAGTGGGTGTGGAGGGCAGGAGACACAGTAATGGCAGATGTCTGTGAGCACTGCCAGAGGAGGCCGCAGCCCAGAGAACCGCCCTGGGCCCCGGCAGAGGAGGCCGGACACTTAAGAGTGGAAATGATGGGGGCAGGCAGAGTAATGGTGGGGGTGTGTGTGGGGGTCCCTCAGGAGCTTGCAGTTACAATGCGGAGAAGGCCAATGGGAGAAACTGTCAGCCAGCAGGGTCACCATCCGGACCCTTCGACTGCAGCAGACCCACGATGAAACCGGATCAGAACTCTCCAGAGGCTGGGCCTGGGGCCTGGGGCTGCCTCCTACGTGGGGAGTGTGTGGAAGAGTCCACTGATTCGAAATTCCCCAACCTCGGGAAGGACTCTGCTCTCTGGGCCAGGAAGGGTGGCCGGGACCGCGGATGCTGGGTGGACACCCTCCCCTTAAAGGGTCTGTGTGCCACGTGCGGGCTTCCCTTCTGAGCCCAGAGGAATGGTTTGGGAACTCCAGGGCAGAAAGGCTACATTCTCTGCCTCCAGGACCTCAGGAAAGGGAAGCCACCCCCTGCTCTTACTGTTAAGAATCTGAAATGATAAGGGGCGCCTGGGTGGGTGGCTCAGTCAGTTAAGCATCTGCCTTCAGCTCAGGTCATGGTCCCAGGGTCCTGGGATCAAGCCCCACATGGGGCTCCCTGCTCAGCGGGGAGTCTGCTTCTTTCTCTCCCTCTGCTCCTCTCCCCTGCTCGTGCTCTCTTTCTCTTTACTCTTTAGTGTTTTTTTGAATTTACATTCAATTCGCCAACATATAATGTAACACCCAGTGCTCATAAAATCTTAAAAAAAAAAAAAAAGAATCTCAAATGATAACACAGCACAGCTGCTTTTGAAAACAGTCTGGCGATTCCTCAAAAACGGTTAAACGCAGAGTCACCGTGTGACCCAGTGATTCCACATCTAGTATACACCTGAGAGAAATGAAAACACACGTCCACACAAAAAGTGGTACAGGAGCGTTCCCAGCGGCGCTCTTCACGGCAGCCAGTGTGCGCCACCCGAACGGCCGTCAGCTGCCGCATGAACAAAGTGTGCTGAGCCCACCCAAGGGGATGCTCCCCAGCCGCAGCAGGGAACCGAGTCCTGACACGTGTGACGGCGTGGACGAACCCTGAGGGCATGGTGCCGGAGGCGGCCAGACACAGAAGGCCACGTATCATCCAATTCCGTGTATACACCAGAATTGTCCAGAAACAGCGATTAGCGGGTGTCTGCGGACAGGGGGGCAGCGCAAGAGGGAGCGACTGCTCATGGCCTCGGGACTGAGGAGAATGTTCTGGGATTAGATAGTGGGGCTGGCGGCACTACAGTGTCTTATAAAGACATTAAAAAACCCCACTGAATTCTACCAAAAAAATAATAAATAGAAGGACCTGAAATGAGCCAGTGTTCTGTCTGCCGTGCGGCTGGCCTTTCTCGCCCTGAGCCCCCACCGAGCCCTCTGACCCCTGCTGACCCCTGCAGCGCCCCAGGGTCCTGTGTGCTCCCCACCGCGAGCACTGCAGGAGGGGAGGCACGACCACGTACCTCACTCCTGATGTGTCTGCTGATGAACTCGTTGACCGTCATGAGCGTCTGGGACCACTCCTCGTCCGTGTACCTGGAGCCAACTTCCACCGGCACAGTCCGGCAGCCGGCGATTTCTTGGATATACTCCAAACTAGGAGACGGAAATGGATGGTCAGCATGGTCGCTTTTGCTGCGACCTGCCGGGCACCCGCCACATGTGCTTCACACTGGCCTCCTCTCATCCCCACACAACCCCACAGGGAAGGGCTGCTATGACCCCCACTCTGCTGGCCACGGCACTGGGCACGGACATGTGGGGTGATGTGCCCAGCGGTGCCACGTGGCTTTGCAGAGAGACCCAGGGAGGCCATCTGCCAAGGTTCTTGCTGGGAGGTTCTATCTCCCTGCTGGCCAACGGCCCCGCAGTTCTCACTGCTCACCCTGTCTCGGAGCTGAGAGACCTTCTTTGAGCAAAACGGCAGACAGCACGGCGGGGGTGCTGAAGTGCCTGGGTTCTGAACTCGGGCGGCCTGGCCCTGGCCCTGCCCAGGGACCTTTGGGAAGTTCTTGTTTACCCCATTTGTAAAAGAGGGTGATGACAGTACCTGTCTCTTAGGACGGGAATCAGAGAAAGAGAAAGCATGGCAGGTGCCTACCCTGGCGCTGGTCCGCAGTAAATCACATAATGAACGTTTATGGGGCACTGGCCCCGGCAGCCAGAACTCTTCACATGGCCTCAGCGGGAAGCACTCCCTCCACACCCCACCAGAGACAGGGGACCTGATCAACCGTCTCAGAGGCCCCTGCTCATTTCCCCAGCTGTGGCATTATGGCCCCTGTCCAGCAGCCTGACCTGCTCTCATCACCATGCATCTGAGGGGGAACCAGGAGCAGAGGTGAGGAGGGAGCAAGCCCAGGAGCCCCACTGAGAGGGGATAGGACGTGTCTTGGGTTCTCACTTCTGCTCTTGACCTCAGGGCCCCTGGGCGAGTACATGGAACCCCTCAAATCCCGAAAAATGGCATTAACAGACCTAATGCCACAGTGCCAGGTGAGCACACCTGTTTAGAGCAAGTGAGCTGTGGAAGGTGCGGATCCTACAACCCCTGGCACGAGCTTGGGGCACTGCACCTGCAATCCCTGGTTAACCCTTGGCAGTTCCCGCTGGGACCAATCGGGAAGTGAGCTCGAGGCTGCATTTCCTTGGGATGCAGGGAGGCGGAATTGGAGAGTCTCGGGGCTGGGGGTGTGGGGGTGGAGGCGGGGGCTGGAATAGGCAGAGGGAGCTCCCATACTCAGAGCCACCCACCTCCACCTCTTCATGCACGGCCACTGGTCCGCCACGCCTTCCAAGATCACAGGCCTCCCAGGAACCAAAAAGTGCTTCCTGAAATGCTCGAGGGATGGACAGTGAAGCCGGGGGACCGTTCTCTCTGATGTCATGTCTGGAACCGAAACAGGATCATACCTTGCTTTCTGTTTAAATCAAAACACAATGGTAAAGAGTGCAGAAAAGTTAACATTGGAGGCGTCGGGCTGGGCATCTGCGTCCACAGGAGGCTGGCCTAATCTGTCATTGATCGTGGCAGTTACCACTTGTTAGCACTGTCCCTGCGCTGCCTTCTCTGAGTCCTCCCTGGCGACATCCAGGTTTCTTCCTTTACTAGTTCATCTGACGTGTTCCATTATAAAAAGAACAGACGGCTTTTGCTGAAACTCCACAAGAAGGGAAAAGTTACCACCCCAAATGCCACTTGCTGTAAGAGGACCCTTTCCCAGGACTGTGAGTGCCTGTGACGCGTGTGGCTGCTGATGCCCCAGCGGGAATGCACAGGTCAAGCAGCTGAGCCACAGGTCAAGACTCTGTGCGGTCCCGTCCAGGTCGTGTGAGTGGCTGCACCAGAACATGCTCACCCTCCTCCCAGCTGAGTGACATGAGCAAGTCACTCTCTCGGGCCTCAGTTTCCTCATCTGTTATGCTATTGGGAGACGGGACCTCTCATGTAGAGTACCCAGGATCACTGGCGGGGGTGGGTGTCTGCTTCCTCTGCCCCCGCGGGCCAGAAATGAGGCCTCGCACTTGCCTGTTCTCAGCGTTGGTATTCCCCCTGCTTTGGTTTTCACACCTGCCCTCATCAAAGAGGCCCTCCCTGCCCACCCTATGTGAGCAAAGCCACCTCCCTCACCTTTCTCACCAGAGGGAGATGACGTTCCTCTACAGCCTCCTAGAACTGAGGCTCCAGGAGGAGCCCTTCTGTGTTGTACCCTCAGCGCCTGGCACATCTGGGCCACCGCTGGTGCTCCATAGAGTCGCTAAGTAAACCCCCCTTACAGACTTGGGAATGGGGGGTGGGGATGGAGAAGGCACAGAGGGGCCTAGACACTGGGGAGCTGCTGGGAACATGAAGCCAGACAGACAGAGTCCAGAGCGTGAGCTCCCCCCCATTAGCTACACACGCACCCCAAGGCCACTGACCCCACGAGCTCTGTCTTGGGTACGGGGCCACTTCCATATTCCCTTGGGACAGATGTGGCAAGGGGAAGGGAGCCCCTGGGTCTGAGGACACAGGCACTTGCCCCTGGATCTGCATGTCCACCCTGCTCCTGAAAGGTCAACCAACACACTACGCCGGCGGCCCCCCTGGCATCCTCGGCAGCACTGGGTGGTAAGGAAAACCTCGTCTGCTGACCTCATAGCCAAAAATGGCTACCTCGCTGTTCTCGCCTTTTTTTTTTTTGTTTAACCACAGAGGAGGTTGAACATTTCCCCACATGCCTGTGTAACAGCCCTATTTCCTCCCGGGGAACAGATACACCCAGGGGTTCGTAGGTGAGGGCTGCACGCGTGGGACCCGAGGCCCTGTCTGCACCCACCCTCAGCTCTGCGGGCTATTCTTCCTCGGCCCCAGACATCAGGAGCCACCTACGCCAGGACCTCAAGGCCGGGACCGATCAGCCACGGTGCCAGAAGGCAGCTGCAGGAAGTAGCTCGCCCCAACTCAGCAGCACAGAGAGCCAGGCAGCCTGAGACACAGGTGACGCTTCAGCCAGCTGACCACAAAGGCTGCTTGCAGCTCTGGCCCACACGAGCACCTCGAGCTGCTGCTCTTGGCCACAGGGCTTCCACCCGCCCTCTCTCCTGAAAGGGGCACTGCTTTTGTAGAAAGTGGGGGCAAGAATTGAGAAAACAGACCAAGCCTTTCCATTTCTAAATCGATGGAGATGTTATTTTCAGCCAGAGGTAAACATGCCATGAAGGCTCACCCCTGGGGACAGGTGACTCCTTCCTTCTAGAAAAAATGGGGCTGGGGGGGGGGCACCTGAGGTGTGGTGAGCGGCAATCTCACCCAGATACCTTCATGCTGGGTGGCTCCTGGGCTGGGCCTGGGCCAGGCCTCTTTCCCGAGCGGAGGTGCGCCTGGAGGATGGCAGCGACTTTAATGAGGATGTCCCCAAGAATGGCCGCACCCATCAGCAGGCCCATGTCACAGACTTTCAGGGCCGCGGCCACTGCGGTGGTGTCCCCGGGCTCCTCGCACAGACACACAACCTTCAGGAGGCAGCCGAAGGCATAGACGCGGCGCCAGTCCTTGTGCACGTCCCGCCATGGCCCGGTGTTGAGTCTCTCCCAGGAGTAGTCCAGGATGGCCTCACTAGCCTGCAGGCACTCACTCCGGCGGCCCCCGCAGAAGAGCTCTGCGGCCTCCTGCAGCAGCTGCACCACGCTGCGCTCCACGTTCTCCCCAAGTTCCAGGGCCAGCTCCTCTTTAGTGGGGGGCAGGAGCGCCCGGAGGGCCTCCCGGAGGGCACCGGCTCCTGCCAGGGGCTCTTGGGTGTCTTCAGCCATGGGGCCCTCTACCAGTCTAGTCAGATGAAGGTGGTGGGAGAAGAAAGAACAGTTAGAGCAACAAATCATCTTGCACACCTAAATATACACATTTGTAGATCTTCATAAAATCAAACTGGGGCAGGGGATGGGGAGGGGGAGCTGGCTCTATGATGACATTCACTGGCCAAAATGTCAACCACCGAGCATTAAAAAATAGATACTTAAAAGGCAATCTACTGAATGAGAGAAGCTATTTGCAAATGATATAACTGATAAAGGGTTAGTTAGTATCCAAAACATATAAAGAACCAATACAACTCAACACTCACAAAACAAACAATCCAATTAAAAAATGCGCAGAAGACATGAACAGATATATTTCTCCAAAGAAGACATATGGATGACCAACAGACATGCGAAAAGGATGTTCAACATCACTCATCATCAGGGAAATACAAATCAAAACTATAATGAGATTTCACCTCACACCTGTCAGAATGGCTAAAGTCAACAACATAAGAAACAACAGGTGTTGGTGAGGATGCGGAGAAAGGGGAACCGTCTTTCATTCCCATCTTGGTGGGAATGCAAACTGGTGCAGCCACCCTGGAAAGGAGCTTGGAGGTTCCTCAAAATTAAAAATAGAACTATTCTACAACCCAGCAATCCCACTACTGAGTATCGACCCCCCAAAACACAAAAATGCTAAATCAAAGGGATACTTGCACCCCCATGTTTACTGCAGCATTATTTACAATAGGCGAACTGTGGAAGCAGCTCACGTGTCCATCAACTGATGAGTGGATAAAGAAGATATAGTGTGTGTATGCACATATGTGTGCATGTGTGCGTGCGCATGTATGTGATGGAATATTATTCAACCATAAAAAATGAAATCTTGTCACTTGCGATGACATGGATGGAGCTAGAGAATACATTGCTAAGTGAAATATGTCAGTCAGAGAAAGACAAATACTGTATGACCTCACTCATATGTGGTATTTAATAAACAAAGCAAACGAACAAAGGAGAGAAAGAAACCAAGAAACAGACTCTTAACTATAGAGAACAAACCGATGGTTACCAGAGGGGAGTGCAGGGAGGGATAAGTGAAATAGGTGATGGGGATTAAAGTGTGCACTTATCATGATGAAAAAAATAATTTTAATAAAGTGATAAAAAAATAAAAAATATATAAAGTTATTTTCCAAAAAGAGAGACCAGACTTCCTCCCTTCCGGGCTCCCATGGCTTCCCATTACGTGTCCTTTGTGACAGCATCTCATGTGTCATGATTCTACAGTGGCCTCTGCCAGGTATAAACTGCAGGCAGGGCCCTCGTCTGTCTGGAGTCACCACGACATTGGGGCACAGTATCAGACTTGCCGTGGGCACTGGATAAGTGTTCAGGGAGGAACATGTACTGTCCTTGTCTGGAATGCCTCCAACACCCTGCCTCTCTGGCAAACTCCTACCCAACCTTTAAGGCCCACTCTATATGATGCCCTTTGGGAAGCCTGCCAGGACTCTGACAGTATTGTGTGTTCGGATGGCTCCTGACTTATCTTAACAGCTCTTGTCCCAATGTACTATGAATACTGGCCTATATGTCCGTCTCTCCAATGCTAGCTGGTGAGCTTCTCCACGGCAAGAACAGGTCTTATTTCTCTATATTTCCCTAGAGCCCAGCTCATAATAGGCACTCAATTAAGGCTACTGAAGGAATGAGATCTTAACTTCACAGGAAGAAACCTGGAAATACATAAAACCTACAAAGAAAGGAAAAATAGCATAGCTGGTGCTTTTGGTGGGAAAATATATGGATGGCAGGCAAGTCCTAATGCAGAAGAGCTAATATGTGATTAGGTTCTCACAGGTTCATAATTGCTCACAACTGATGATTCACCTGTGCTACTACGTGCTAGGTATACCAGCAGTTGTTATATCCCCTATCTCATTTGATGCCAAGAAATAGGGACCATCGTGCTTTTTGCGGAGGCTGTGCTATGCTAGGGGTCAAGGACTTCTCCCGTGGAGGGCCAGAGAATCCACATTTCAGGCCTGGCGGGCAGTAGTCACTGCTGGTACTGCTCTGCAACTGTAGCGTGTATGGTATGTAAACGAACAGGCATGGCTGCGTTCCAATAAAACTTTATTTACAAAAACAAATGCTTCCTTCAAGCTCACCGAAATCCATTTCATCTTCTTCCTGGGCACACAAGACTACATTTCCAAGTCTTCCTTGCAATTAGGTGTGACCAATGTCAGCAATGGAGCCACATCCAGGGCTGGCCCCTGCACACCTCCTATAAGATTCTCTAAGCTTTCCCTACACACTGGTGGGAAGTGAAGGATTTGGGGGCCGTAGGGGATGACAGAGCCATGGAAGCCACCCAACCA
Organism: Canis aureus; assembly: GCF_053574225.1. Taxonomy (NCBI): domain Eukaryota; kingdom Metazoa; phylum Chordata; class Mammalia; order Carnivora; family Canidae; genus Canis; species Canis aureus. Next base: position 58,436,081 of record NC_135618.1, on the reverse strand, counting down.
GGCAAAATACACCCCTGCTGGAACAGGCTCAGGAGCCAAAAAGAACTTGTATCGTTTTGCTGCTAAATGGTCGATGTGTGTTAGAGCAGGTGGCTGGCTCTGATGCAGACACTCCTATTGTTGAAGAAATGGATGCGCAGACCGCAGAGGGTATTTCTGAGTTTTGTGGCTCAAAATCCTTTTCTCTTTCTTAACACACCTCCGTTTCCTCGGAGTTTCATCTTGCCCACTGAGGTTGGTCAGGAGGGGTGCTGCCAAGTGGTGAGTACGTGCGCAAAGCTGGGCCACTGATTGGCCTCCCCTGAATGTGAACTTTAGGCAGATCAACTGGACTGGAGACAGCTGGTCTCTTCATTGTCTCCCACTGGCCGCTTCCGGACCAGGGTGTCCTTGCTAAGGCCTCACGGTGAGCGCCCCTGACTCCTAGGGTCCAGGGCCACTTTCCTTCTTGTTCTCTCCCAAGGGCATCCTTCCAGGTTCCATTCATTCTGCGGCCCCAGTGGCCTTCTGATTAGTGTCTTCTTCCTTATGTCAGCCAGGGTTGGCGTCTTTGGTTAAGTGAGAGGACCCTAGTAGGCCCACATAAGTCATCGACACCCAATATCCCCTGGTGGATGGTGAAGGCAAATGGAGACGTGCCTATGATGAAGCCGTATCAGGTGCATCACGCCCTGCGAGGGGGAGAGCTGCAATCCCCAGAGGTCCCTGCCTCCTGTTGTTATTAACACCCTTATCCAATTCCCTCCTCCTGGGTGCTGACAGGACCTATAACAGAGTGAGTACACAGAATAATGGTCTTTGCAGATGCCATTAGGAATAAGGACCTTGGCATGGGAAGATTGTCTGGGATCTTGTGGGTGGGCCCACCAATTTAATATAGCAGTCCTTGAAAGAATCTTTCCTGTCTAAAGTCAGAGTCAGAGGGAGAGGTGATTGCAGAAGGATCAGAGAGATGCTGTGTTGCCGGCTTTGAAGATGGAGGGAGGGGGTCACACACCAAGGAATGTGGAACCCTCTAGAAGCTGGACGAGGCAAGGAAACGGGATTCTCCCCTGGAGCTTCCAGAAGGGAGTGCTGTCCTGCCAAGACCTTGATTTTAGCCCAGGCAGTCCTGTGTTGACCTTCTAACCTACAGAACTGCAAGCCACCAAGGCTGTGGTAATTTGTCAGAGCAGCAATAGAAAACCATGATTTTCTTCTAACCAACAGATGTCCAAGTTTGATATGTGTAGTCATTTTTTATGTTTTGGTTTTGTTTTTTGGCCTAAGATGGCAAAGGTGATGGGATGCCCCTCGATCAGGTTACATGAGATTGTAACTTCCAGGGCAAGCAGACTCTCCCTACTGCCTTCCTGGCTGGCGTGCACCGATGAAGCAAGCGGCCATGCTGGACATGTCCACGTGGCAAACAGATGGTGGCGGCTCAGGGCCAACAGCGAGCCAGGAACTGAGGCCCTTGGCCCAACAGCCCCCAGGAACTGAACTGTTCCAACCACTACAGGGGTTTAGATCCTTGTCTAATTGGGCCCTCGCATAAGAACTCTGTCCTGACACCCTAAGTGGAGCCTTGTGAGATCCTGACACAGACGGCCCCTCTAAGCCACACCCAGACTCTTGACCCAAAGAAACTAAGATAATAAATGTGTTGTTTTAAGCCACTAACTTCATGGTGATGTGTTACATGCTGCAGTAGATAACTAATAAACTCCCCTATCCAGACTTCCCTGACACCCTGGCACTCATCTGTTACCCACACAACAGAGCGAGAGGAAATACATGGCTTCCTTTAGCACCGTGTATGAGGAAGTCGGCAGTAGGTAGTGAAGTGAAGACACATGAATGAATGCTAGAGGTGTGGTCCCTAAAGGTAGGCCGGACAGCCCCTTCCCTACCTCTCGGCTCCATTTCAGCTCATTCCTCCCCAGCTCACGAGGAACAACAGATAGAATAATGGGAGTATTACATGATTACGTCACGAAACCTCACAACGACCCCGACCCCGTGAAGCCAAGAACATACTTACAGACTAGTTACTGTAAGGCAGGTGTGCTCCAGGCACTTTTTAATTCTTCCAGAAACCCTAAGAAAGTATCCTTATCTCCACTTGACAGATAAGGGAGCTACGGCAGAGAAGTTAAATGACTTGCCCAAGGCACTTGGCCAGGAAGAGGTGATGAAGAGATGTAAAACTCAGGCCGTCTGGCCCCCACTTCCATGATCTTATATAGGTAAAGGAATGGTGCCGTGCCATCTCCAGCCAGCCTGTGACAAAGCTGGGAATTGGGGTGCTCAGCCCTCAAGAAGACTCTGTAATGGAGGGATTACTGCCACTTAACAGATGAGAAAATCCCATCACTTCACGACAGGAGAGGACCCATCTTTCTTGTGTGTCATTATTTCTGAAGTACCTCTTCTGGGGCCTGTCCTAAAGTTGTAGCAATAATGTAGAGCTCTTCTCACTCCGTCTATTCCATGGCTCCCCCACCTTGCCTCTTCCTCTCATTTGATTTGTACCTCACAGCGTAAGGTGGATAGGAAAGTATGTGATCATTTCCCCTACAACCCTGTCTTATTTTGTCCAGGGACAAATGAGGTGACTTTACTATGTGCCTTGTCAATGCTCCGTGTTTTATGTCCGTCACCTAAACATTCCTCCTAATCTCATGATGTGTGGTTTTACAGATACGAACAGTTAAGATTTGGGAGACTAAGCAGCATAGTACGTGGCAGCGTTTACCAGAACACCCTTCAGCTTTTGGGGTGAGGGCTGAATCGTTTTTGGACCTTTATCTCCTAGCTCGGGCCTTGGCGCGCAAGGGGTATCCTTCCCCGCTGACCCCATGAATGATGGGACGGAGAGCCTGGCCAAGATGATTTCTATCTCTAGCCTCCTGGATTTGTAAACGTCTTTGTGTTGGTCTAACAGCCTTCTTGGGAGAGCTTCACAGTCCTACCTTCCAGCATGGCCTTATCTGCTACCCACCCCAAAACTGCATGGGTGCCCATCAACTGGCCTCCCTGGTGGCTTCACGGCTCATCCCCTCCTGGGAGCCACTCACATGTCTTAGGAAGCAATCTTGAGAAATCTCGAGTATTCAAAAGACCTCATATCTTGGCTTCTCTCAAATGTCTATAAAAAAAAAAAAAATTCCCAGAAGACCACTTATTTGCCTTACTATAAAAATGGCTTCCACTGGGGCCTTACATACCAGCTTTCTAAACTGGTCTCTTAGTGGCCTTAAAAATTGGCGTCCCAGAGGATTTTAAATGGGCTATATAAACTGGTTCCCTGGGATACAGATTACAGACTTTGTAAAGTGACCTCTCAGGGTGACCTTCTAAAACAGCCCTTCACAGAGCCCACAGAGGCCTTACAGAGCGAGCCTCTCCAGGTGGCCTGGTGTGCTGCTCTGCAAACTGGATTCCCAAGGCGGTCTCGTTTGGTCTCCGTAAACCAGCCTCCCCAGGGAACCTATGGGCTACTCTGCAAACTGGCCTTGGAGAGGGCCTCCTACAGATGGCCATGTCAGATAGCCTTCTGGTCTCCTCTTAGCCACATAACACAGCTTTAGGAACTAATTTCTAATCCAGAGTTCCTCAGTGAATAATAGCCTTATAAAAAGGTCTTTGGAGATACTTATGGTGACACTATGTGACAGAGTTTTCCAGAGGTGGAGATGCTTCAGGATAGCTCTGAGGTTGTTTTTTAAATGATTTTTTTCGGATTGACTCTGTATGAGCCTCCAGCATGGCCTCCCAAGGGGCCTCATGATTGACCTTAAAATACGAGCCTCCATGGGGCGCCTGGCCGGCTCAGTCGGTGGAGCGTGGGCTATGACCTTGTGGCTATGAGTCTGAGCCCCACGTTGGATGCAGAGAGGACTCAAAAATAAAATCTTAGGAAAAAACAAAAAACAACAAACCACTAGCCTCCCAGAGGGCCTTGTGTTGGCAGCAGAAGCAACTTTGCATGAGAAGGTGGTATGCTGGTCATTATCTGAGTAATCTTAACAGTAATTCTAATCTTACGGCTTCTCAGAACTTCTCATTATTTAGCCTTCTAAAGAGTTGCCGTATCAAGCAGCCATTGGTGGAGGAGCCACATCCTACTATGTCAGCCTTCCAAAGTAGACTCACGAACGGTTTCAAACACAGGCTTCCTTATACTTTCGGCCCGTGTCTGGGGGTCAGGTGAAACCCAGGCTTTGTCTTAGTTTTACAAACCAACCTATCTCCCGTGGTGTCTTCGGAGCACCAAGAACCAGGTTATGTTCTACTAATTAACCCTCCCGTTAGCTCCTGTTACCATGGGAAGCAGCCTTATGGGACAAAGGGCCTTTGCTGCCTGGGTCAAACACCCTTTTGCTGACTGTAGGAAACTATCTTCTTGAGCAGGTGGCCTCACATGGGCTACACGCAGCGGCCAGCACACAACCAGCCCTCCACTGAATGTCAGGTATAGGCTACATGAAACCCATCTCAACGGCCTCAAGTCCTGGCTTTACAAATCGGCCTGACATCCCCCATGTATCAGTCTGACAAATAAAGCTTCTTGATAATTATATTAGTTTTCCAGAGAAAGGCATCAGCCAGAGCAGCCTTGTGGCCTGGCTTTATTGATTGGCTTCCCAGAATTCCTCACCGAATTGCTTTCTATAAAAGGTTACACTAAACAGTCTTCCAGGGGAGGGGGTCAAGAATAGACTGTGAAACAGTATTTCAGAGTGGTATTGCAGATTGGTCTTCAATTTGGCCTCCTAGAGTTCCACAAAAGACGAAAGGGCATAAGGAGAGGTTGTCCAAACATTCTTCTGGCAGTCAGATACAGGAGGGTTAACTATAGAATATTTCTGACAAACCAGGACGTTAAATATAGGCCTCTTTTTGGTTTGGCATACATTTTTCTCTTGTAAAATCTTTTATTCTCACGATTTTCTCCAATGTCTTCTTTTTTAAAAGATTTGTATTTATTTATTCATGAGAGACACCGAAAAGCAGAGACACAGGCAGAGGGAGAAGCAGGCTCTGTGCAGGGAGCCTGATGCGGGATTCGACCTCAGGACCCCAGGATCATGACCTGAGCCAGAGGCAGACGCTCAACCACTGAGCCACTCAGGTGTCCCTTCAATGCTGTTTTTCATTGCTTGGAACTTTCACTTCTGTAAGCAGGAATTTTCATTTTACACAAGCTGAGCATCTGGAGTGCTATTAGTAGCTTTCTTTCGCATATATGTAAATTTCAGTATTTATTTAATATTGCCTAAGTATTTACAATTTAGGACTGGACAAGTCAGAAGCTAGGGTTATTCCGGGCCAACTGAGAGGTATGCTCACCCTAATTACAGGCCATATGAAAAAGCTTGAGGGGCCTTATATCATCACGTTAAAGTCAGTCTCCTAAACTCCAACAGGTATTAGCCTGGAGACCTCATGTTGGTTATAGACTTTTTTTTTGAAGTAAGGGTCAGGTGTCAGGTACAGAAACAGCCGGAGTGGTCTTTGTGTCCTGCCTTTGTAAACGGACTTTTGAGTGCCAACATGGAACAGCTTTCAGGGGGAGGTCAGGTACAGGTCCCATAGAATAGCTTCTCTTGGTGGGCTGTGTCTTGGCTTCTTCTTCTTCTTCTTTTTAATATATATATATATTTTATTGGAGTTCAATTTGCCAACATATAGCATAACACCCAGTGCTCATCCTGCCAAGTGTGTCTTGGCTTCTTATAAAAAGCCTTCCTGTTGATACATGAAGCGATACTCTTGACATGGGGGTCACGTAAAGGTTGTACGAACTAACCTTTGTAAATCCGCCTAAAGCGAACATTATAAAAGGCTTCTTGTCTGTTGTATGAAACACAAAGGAGAAGCCTGCACCCACTTCCTAAATCCACCATCTGCATGGAGCACATCACCTAAGTAAGCCGGCCTTCCGTTGGCGGACAGCCCGAGTGGGTTCCGCTGGTTGCAAAATAAAGCCTCCTGAGGTCACCCGTCACATCCCAGAATTCTCTCTTAAATTATCTTTAAAAACCTACAGCAGGGATCCCCGGGTGGCTCAGCGGTTGAGCGTCTGCCTTGGGCCCAGGGCGTGATCCTGGAGTCCCGGGATCGAGTCCCGCGTTGGGCTCCCTGCGTGGAGCCTGCTTCTCTGCCTCTGTGTCTCTCATGAATAAATAAACAGAATATTAAAAACCAACCAACCAACCTACAGCAGCTAGCTCCCGGGGTAGTCCCCTAAGTGGCTTCTCGGGGAACCTCGGCAGGCCTCGCAGCGGGCGTCGGGCGCCCGGAGGGCGAGGGCGAGGGGAGGGCGGCGCGCCGGTCACGAGCAGCCTTCCCCGGGTGCCTTCCAGACTAGCAGCCTCTTTCCGGCTTCCTAGGGACAGGCTGCCCACCGGGTTCTGAAATCTCTCCCATTTTATTGCGGCACCATTCGGCCGCGAAAGTCGTGCTGAAGAGCCCAGGAGCTTCCGGGGAGCTTTGGGAAGCTTTCCCGAGAGGTCTGCGAACACCTGGCCGGCCTTACACACCTGCGCCGGAGTACCTCCCGCGGCCTCCCAAGGGGTCGGGGGTCGGCGCGGCCCCACGGCTGCCTCCCCGACCTCGGGGCTGCGGGGCACACCGACCTACCTCCGCGGGACACCTGCGCGCGGCGTTAACACCTACCGACCCAGAAATCCCTGCCCTCCAGGTGCGCCACAGCAACCGGGCACCCGAGGCCTCAGGCCCCTTCCCTCCCCGGGCCGCCACTGCTCGCGGCCCACCCCCGGTGTGCAGCCCGCCCCGCTCCAGCCGAAAGCAACCGCAGGGAGATAAGATACCTGCCGAGGAAATAAACACTCGCGCAGGCGCATTAGCGTTGCAACGACGGGGACCGTCCCCTGGCCCCGGGAACTGCGCAGGCGCACACGAGCCCCCCCCCCCGACACGGAAGGCCTCACGCATGCGCAAAACGAAACGACAGGCGAAAGGTGAGCAACACGCACGCGCGGGGCCTACGCTCCCCTCCCCCACGCAGCGCGGGAAAGCTGGAGAGCCCCACCGCGGCGTTGTCACGGCGCATGCGCCGACTCTGTTTTCCCTTCCCACTCACGCCCCAGAGACGCTACTTGACAGAGCGGCCCCGGGGCTCTCCAAGGCGCACGCGCGAGGCCGTCTTTCCCGCCCCGCCCCATCCCCCTTCGTCTTTAACACTGCGCCTGCGCGGTCCTCCCCTCCGCTTCTGAAGAGCCAGAGCCGTCCGCCCTCTGGAGCTGCTCACGCTCACCTGTCTCGAGTACGGGCGGTGCCGAGTTGCCCGCAGGCTGGCGACCACTTGTTCGGTTTGGTCGGAACTCTCCGGCCCTCTCCTCCGCCCGGTAGTCAGGCTTGCCGGGGCATCGATCACTCGGTGCTCGTCTGAGCAGCACGGGGTGCCTAGCCGAGCGCCGAGCTGTGGATGCCGCGGCCCCGCCCTCGCCCTCGGCCCCGCCCCCGGCCCCGCCCCCGGCCCCGCCCCGGCCCCGCCCCCGGCCCGTAGTGTTTCCGAGACCCGCGGGTGCGGGCCTTCTCTCCGGTCTCTCCTCCCTCCTGGGGTCACCTGCGAGCTCCTCAGCTCTGATAACTTCCTGAGCTCGTCAGCTTCGCGCCCGCCGTTGCATCTAAGCCGTGCAACTAAGGTGATTCGTGTTCCTGGTTTGCAGAGAGGTCAGCCCGTGCCCAGCGGCTTACAGAGCCCCAAATCCTGGTGCTTTGAGAAAGTCCCAGATCCTCCGTTTGAACCCGCAAGTGCTGCATCTGCGGCCCGTGGCAGTGAGAAGGCCCTGGGCTCCAGTGGGGAAGCCGGACTCCTCACTCTTGCCGCCACGGCCCTGACCTTGACCTTGACCCTGACCCCGAGGGGGTGGGCACCACGGAGACTTTGGGTTTCCAGCGCTCGGCCTGTGGCTTCCAGGGACTCAGGCCCTTTGAGGCCTTGAACAGAAGCAGCGGAAAGTTCTGCTCGTCCTGGGCCTGCGGTCCGAGGGGGGAAGAGAAGGGAATTTATTTCCTGGCCTCAAAAAAAATATTCATGACACCTGTCAAAGATGGCAGGGCAGACTGCGTCCCCCTGCAGGGGCGGGTTGTGGCAGAGAAGCGGGATACAACTCCACGTATGCGGAGACAGGTGCAGATTTATAGCCAAGGAGCAAGCAGGGTCAGTGGATGGGGAATTACTGAGAGACAGCCTCAGGGTAAGGGGAATCCTGCTAAATCGATGGCCCGGGCCAGCGTCATTGGACAGCAAGGGTAGAGGATAAGGAATTAGATCAGATGTGAACGGTTGGGGGCAGGATTTGCTGAGCTGACCCAACAGGAGCCTTGAAAAGATTGGACTCAACAGGGGCACCTGGGGGACTCAGCAATTGAGTGTCTGCCTTCAGCTCAGGTCATGATCCTGAAGTACCAGGATCGAGTCCCGCATCAAGGTCCCCGCATGGAGCCTGCTTCTCCCTCTGCCTGTGTCCCTGCCTCTTTCTCTCTGTGTCTCTCATGAATAAATTTTTTTAAAAAATTGGACTCAACAAACTGAGGACAGTGTCCCAGGTCAAGGCCTAGTCAGAGAAAGGAATCAGAACCGAGATTGACAAATGTTTGTTGAGCATTTACAACAAACCTTGCAGTTTCAAAGCACTTTAAAAATATTAAGCTTAGGGGATCCCTGGGTGGCTCAGGGGTTTAGCGCCTGCCTTCGGCCCACAGCATAATCCTGAAGTCCTGGGATCGAGTCCCACATCAGGCTCCCTGCATGGAGCCTGCTTCTCTCTCTGTCTCTCTCTCTTTGTATCTCTCATGAATAAATAAATAAGATCTTTAAAATAAAATTAAGCTTATGGGGTGCCTGGGTGCTCAGTCGGTTGGGTGTCCAACTCTTGGTTTTAGCTCAGATCATGATCTCAAGGTCATCAGATTGAGCCCCACCTCGGGCTCTGCATTGAGTGCCGAGTCTGCTTGAGACTGTCTCTCCAGGGCACCTGGGTGGCTCAGTTGAGCATCTGTCTGCCTCTGGCTCAGGTCATGATCATGGGGTCCTGGGATCCAGTCCTGCATCAGGCTCCCCCTGCATGGAGCCTGCTTCTCCTTCTGCCTGTGTCTCTGCCTCTGTCTCTAGGTCTCTCATGAATAAATAAATAAAATCTTAAAAAAAATTTTTTTCTCTCCCTCTGCCTCTGCCCCTCTCACTGCTCTCACTCTTTGTCTCTCTCAAATAAAATAAATTTTAAAAATCTTTTAAAAAATACTAAACTTAGAGATGAACTATTATCATAATTTTCACCTCCAGTTGGATGGTAACAATGCTGAGTTTTGCCTGAGCCCCTACGTTCCTAGAAAACAGGGAAGGTTGGAGGAATTCCCCTCACCCTTTTGTGTTCCAGAAAACAGCTTGCTGCAAGGAATCCCCTTTTCCATGGGACTTAGGGAAAACTCACAGACTCCTCACGGTGTTTACCTATGACAAGGCCAGACACAGACCCTCCAAATTCCCATTCTTTGCCTTGTAAGTGATTACTACTTGTCCCCAGTAACTAATTAGAGCAAAATGCTTCTTAACTACTTTTGGTTAAATTAACTCCTTCCTCCAGCCCCAGAACTCTGCCCCCCGCCCCGCCCCCAGCAGACAGTCCCTCCTGAGAACAAAGCAAAATGTGATCTGACCTCCTGTCCCATTATGCCACCTTACCATCCCATTTCCTAGTTCTCTTCTGCAGCCTCTAAAAGAAAAGGAAAAAAATCTTTTTGCCTGACCCTGAAGACACTCACAGACCTTATGGTCACAGCTTTCTCTCTAGATCAGTAGACTCCTCTCCCCTAGCGATCATTCTCACACGTAAGTCTGTCCTTACCCCTTCCAGTTTATTTGTTGTTAGACAGTGGGTGGGCAGAGACTACAGGAGGGTGGACACTGGGCCTCTAGGAGCCCAAACGGACCCCACAGCAAAGGGCCAAGAGAGATGTGAACACAAGACCCCCTGGTTCTCTCTTCAGAGTGATCTGCGATGGGGCCCTGGCCCATCACAGTGAGTGGGCAGAGACAAACATCCCTTTTGCCAACTTGTGTTTTCAAAACCGCCTTGTTGAGATAAATTATAGACTCCAATGAAATGTTTTTGTAAAAGAAAAGAACCACAGTCTTTCACCATGGGACTTCACTTCCTGTCGTGTCATTGCCGATCCTCCCTCCTCCCCCCCACCTCCCCTTGTCCCTGGCAGCCTTGGAATTGGCCACCAAGCAGACTGGAACCCTTTGAGTGCTGCAGGAGGGCGGGGGAACCGACAAAAGGCACCGTGTATGTCCATGTTTGTGAATTTTCTCCGTTTGATCAGCAGCCTGTAATTTAAATATATCCAAGTGTGCTGGGAACATTTGTGGCTTAATTACCAAATTTATTTAAAACACACACATACAAACAAAACTCTAAGCTGGAAAACATCATTTAGCTTGGCTGCAGAAGAGACATTTAATCAACTCCAGTTGCTTAAAGATGGTGTGAAAACCTCCCCTGTACTGAATCTTCCACTCACTGGAGGAACCTAAAGCTGGTCGCTTACCCATTTGGTGCCTTCATTCTCCATAAGCCATTACCACCTCAGCAAGGAGCTAGTGAGCCTGAAATGACCTTAAAAGAAGAGGAAGATAAAAACCAAAGTGTTTTGTTGAGTGGATGTTGCTGGCGGGGGGCAGGGTGGGTGGGTTGGAAGCACAATGTGGCTGATAGGAAGCCAGGCGGCCTGAAACACTTAGTGCCTCTCTGAGCCTTAATGTCCTCCTCCATGAAGTGGGTATGAGAACCTATCTCTCCTGTGGTGGTGAGGACTGATAGGGCAGCTACCCGTCTCCAGCCTCTATTCCCCAGTCTGTTCCAGGATCCCTATGTTCCAACGTATTAGGACTGGTCCCCTAGAATAGTGTGGAGCTTCTTGAAATCCAGGCTCTTGGCCGCCACCCGTGGAGTTTTCGGTATAACCGTTTTGGAGTCAAGCCCAGGATTCTGCATTTTCGCTAGCTTCCTGGACAACTCAGAGGCAGATGGTAACTACATTTTGAGAGTGGCAGCTCTGGGGCTCACGGGTGTCAGGAACAGTGGGAGGGGCAGGTGGTAGAGGGTTCTGGAACCTGCGTAAAGCCGACCTGAGGGAGAGACCCAGAGCCTCATGGCCAGGCTGGGTCCTCTCTTGCTGTTGTGCAAACCCTCCTCCACCATTATTTCTTTGGATTCTCACACAGACCACTGCCCAGGCCACAGCCAGCCCAAAGATCCTGGTCAGGATGGACTCTAGCATTGCTCCATTATAGACTAAACACTACTACCTTCCCTTCTTCCATGGGCCCCAGGAGATCTTTTTCCCAAGTCCTGGAAAGCCAAAGCATTTCGTTTGGTTGCTTTGGCTGGATAATAGGACCGGTCACCCTCTCCTCATCCATTCCACAGTACACGCCAAGCACTGTGCTCGGTTTTGGAGTGATCGTGACCAACAAGACAAACATTTTCTTCTTTTTCGTTCATTGATTCATTTGTGTTGCAAAGATTTATCGAGCACATATTGCATGCAGGCATTGGGCCAAGTGCCTGTATCAGTTATCCATTACTGCAAATAAAGCTGCATAACAAACAATCCCCAAACTGGATACCTACCTTAAAACAATAAGACTACAGAGCTTCTGGATGGTTTGATTGATAGTCTGAGTCTGACTCGGTCTTGGTAGGGCTTGCTCCTATGAAGATGGCCTTATCTCATGTCTGGTGGTCACCTGTGGTTGACCAGGGCAATGAGGATAATGGGACTAGTGGTCACTCACCACAAGCAGGCTAGCCTGGGCTTGTTCATATGACAGTGGTGGGATTCCATGAGCAGGAATGGGAACTGTGAGTCTCTTGAGACATAGACTCTTAAGTGGCATAAAGCACTTCTATTGCTAAATTAGGTCACATTCTATTGGCCAAAGTCAGTCATACGGCGAGTCAGATTCAAGATGGGTAAGGAAAGGGAGTCCACCACTTGGTGAGAGGAACTCTAAGTTGTTTTACAAGAGGCTTGTGTGTGCATGTGTGTCATTTATAAATAAAGCAGAGGAAGGAGAACCAGGTGAACTCTAGATGCCAGGTGTATTTAGGACGGGGTTGCTGTTTTTTGCAGCAAAGACTTCCCTGATAAGGTGACCCCTGAGCAGACACTTGAAGGAAGTGAGAGACCAAGTCCTGTGTTCATGTGCAGGAAGAGAGTTTCAAGGCAGAAGGAATAGCTCAGGGGCTGGGGTGGCTGGAGTCCCAGGAGCCATGGGGGCGTGGGAACCCATACAGTCAGAGACATAAATGGGGGCCAAACTGCAGGGCTGCTCTGGCTGTCATTAGGACTTAGGCTTTTACTGTGAGTGAAGTGGGAGCTTGTGGAGAATTCGGGGCCCGGGACAGACATGGTCTGAGTCAGGTTTTCGCTGCCCACAGGCTAGAGGAGTCACCAGACAGAGGTGTGATAAATAGCGGTCACTGTGAAGAGTGTCACGGCAGGTGTCATCATAGGTGACACAAGCGCGTGTCACAGGTTCAGATCAAGGGTATGGAAGAGTGTGGAAGTTTTAAAGAATGGCCACAGACCCTTGGCACTCCTCCCATGCAGAAGGGCAGCGTGTGCCTCTTCTGGTGAGTCTGTGGGCTTGTGCCCACTTTGGCTGATAGAACAGGGCAGGAGGGATGCTATGGAACTTTGAAGCTGGGTCACAGAAAATGAGACAGCTTCTGCTTGGTTCCCTGGAACTCTCAGAAGCCTGGGGCCATCCTGTGAGAAGTCTGACCACCCCCCGCCCCCAAGGCCTAGTGTTTGAATCATCCCAGTCCAGGCACCGAGCATTGAGGGAACAAGCCTCCAGAAGATTGTAACCTCAGCCATTGGAGTCTCTCCAGCTGAACCCTGGACATTACGAGGCAGAGACAAGCTGTCTCCACCAAGCCATTTACATCCCCACTAAATAATGGGAAGAAGAGTTAAATCAGATACCTTGCCATGGGGAAGGGTGTTCTAGGCAAAGAAAACAGCCCATCTGCTGGAGAGGGGAATGAAGGGGTCAGCAGGGCAGAAGAGGCCATGGTAGTGACTTACAGCAAAGTTCCCAAGTGTGGGTGCTCCCACCGGTGGTACTGGGATGCCTGGGGAGGCAAGTTCTTCCATCCTGGGTTTGCTGTCTCCAGGCCTCGCCCCCTGCTCTTCCATCTCCAGTATCCACCAGGCTCCTTCCGCCATCATCTGAATGGGTCTAGGACCTTGGAGCCTCTGCTTCTCTTCTTCCTGCAGGAATTTCGGTCCAGAATGAAAGTAGGAGAAGGAGGAAGCTTGACAGTCTGGGCTGTTTCCAGGGGGAACAGCCTGGGTTCTGATCCTTACAGATCACTGCAGACCCTGGACCACCCTGGACCCTGCTGCAGGGACATCTCAGCCTAGCCAGGAGCAGCCTAGCCTCTGCCCTGCTGGCCCCCAGCTGCGGGAGGTTCCTGGGAGCTGCTCCCAGCCTGGTGTGCTACTGCTTCTGGGGATGAGGCAGGAGGAAGAGTAGAACAGTCCATCCGTCCTCACGCTTATGCGATTATCCATGGGGACCTTGGGGTGGGGTTGGGGGTGGGGAGACGATTAGGATTAGGATTGCTTTTGGCAATCGAGATAGTTGCCATTTCTTGAGGGTTTACCTTGAGCTGGGTGATTTATGTCTGCATTGTCTCATCTTCACCTCTGGTCCTGAAGCATTGATACTAAAGCTTCTGTAACATGCAGAGAAAGATAGGGTCCCAATAAGTCTGATTTCAAAGCCCAAGCTTTTAAACTGCTGTGTTGATGTGCTATCATGCCCATGTTCCAGGCCTCTAGTCCTGGCCCATTGAAGAACCTGCAGGAAACCACTGTGATTACTCAGAGCCCCATGTGCCTTAGGAATCAGACCGAAGCTCAGGTACCTCAGACCTCCGGGGGGCTTCCATCTAGCGGAAGAGCCAGAGGAGCCTGGGGTGAAAGTAATCGGTGATGCCCATCAGTGCAACTCCACAAATACTTTCCTGAGCCCTCCTGTGTGCCAGGCACTGTTAGACAGTGGTAGGTGTGGGAGTGAAGCTACAAAGGTGAAAAAGGCATATTTTATGAACTTAACATCAATAAGGGGAATAAAAATACGGACACAAACCCTAGCACAAATCATTGTCACTGAATTGCATCTGACATCTTTCTGTTATCAATTGCAGAAATTCAACTCAAATGATCACATTTATTGACTCGTAGGATGGAAAATTCCAAGGATTGATCTGGCCAGCTTCAGGCAGGGCTGCACCTAGGTGCTCAGATGATAGTGCACCATCGCTTGGCCTCGCTTTTCCTCTGAACTGGTTTTATTTCCAGGAAGACTTTCTTCTTATGATAACCCCTGACAGCTCCAAGTTTACATCCTAGGTTTGGCAACTCCAGGGCGAGTGGATTTTCCTAAGAAATTCCTAAGAATTCCTTCTCCAGCGGAGGAGACTCTTATTGGCCTGGCGTGAGTCTCTTTGCTTTTGCCCGAGCCAATCGCTGTGAAGGTGGATGTGATACTGTGACTGGCTGAGACTGTGTGTTTCCCCTCTTGACTGGGAGTGGAGGTTAGGCAGTTCTCCTCTTAGAAGTTGAAAGGCTTTTCCTGGAAAAAGGGAACAGATGCTGGGCAGGCAACCCAAGCCTCAGAGCAGAATGATCCTTGGCATGCATCTTATTCAGTGGCTTCATTTTATAGATAGGAAAACCAAGGGGCGCCTGGGTGGCTCAGTCGGTTAAGCGTCTACCTTTGGCTCGGGTCATGATCCTGGAGTCCAGGGATTGAGCCCTGTGTTGGGCTCCCTGCTCAGCAGGGAGTCTGCTTCGCCCCCTCCCTCTGCCTCTCCCCCTGCTCCTACACACACAGTTTCCCTCTCAAATACATAATCTTTTTTTTTTTAAATGTATTATTTATTTATTCATGAGCGGGGGAGCAGAGACACAGGCAGAGGGAGAAGCAAGCTCCATGCAGGGAGCCCGACGTGGGACTCGATCCCAGAACTCCAGGATCATGCCCTGGGCTGAAGGCATCACTAAACTGCTAAGCCACCGGGGCTGCCCAATCTTTCTTTTCTCTTTTTAAGGAGAACTGAGAGAACCTTCACATCTATCTCAGCCGCTCAACAGGCCCTAAGCAATCCCCTCATGTCTTTGTGACTCCGTTTCCCTATCTCTCAAGTGGTTATAATGACATCCTGGTGTTGATCGGAAAGATTGGTTCATATAAATGTTTTAACCCGTTTAGAACAGTGAAATGTACCAGGTGCTCAAAAATGTTGTTCTTTCTCATCTTTTCTCGCATCCCCGGGATCCCTCAGACTCATTCATTCCCTTCTCTGTGTCTCTGAAACTCTGCATCCACCCCGTTGGCCTGGATCCAGCATTGTTATTTGTTTTTTGTCTCACGGGGCTCTGTTTCTTACACTCCAATGAGAGTTCTTCAAGAGCGGGGCCCAATTCTTGTGAATCTGCTTCCACTGCCCGGCACCGAGCAGAGGTAAGGACAGGTATGTAGAGGGAGGCAATCAACGACCAAAGTCAGTTTTGCAGACCAATTGTTCCATTTAGCTTAATGCCCCGTGACAAACCATCACAGCATTTAGCGACTTCATAAAACATTTGTTTTCTGCATGAATCTACAATTTGAGCAGAGCTTGGTGGGGACCGCTCTGTTGGGTGCTGTGCTGGAGCAGCTAGAAGGCCGGGAGCCGGGGACATCTGAAAGGCCCCCTTGCACACATCTGGCCCCTGGGTGCGGAAGACTGTAACAGTTGTGACAGACTGCAGGGCCTGGAGCAGCTGAGGCTCTTTGGGCATCTCTAGCTTTGCGTGGTCTCTCTGCATGGTCTCTTCAACAGGATGGTGCCAAGGAGGGGGGACTTGCACGTGTCAGCTCAGGGCCCCTTAGGGCTGTGCCCTGAGAGAGAGAGAGAGAGAGTACCAAGAGGAAGCTGTACCTCTTAAAAAAAAAAAAAACCCACACACAAAAACTTGATTTTAGAATAGTTTTAGATCTACAGAAAAATTGCTGAGACAATACAGTTCCCAGATACCCCACACCCACTTCCCCTATTAACTTATGTTCATGTGGTACATTTGTCGCAATTAATAAACCAATGTGGATACATTTATAACTTTATAACTAAAGCTCGCCTTTTATTCAGCTTTTCTTGGTTTTTACCTTATATCCTTTCTCCGTCCTAGGGTAGAACATGGCATCCAGGATACCATTATCACGTTAAATTGTCACGTGTCCTTCTTGTCCTTGGGCTGTGACAGCTTCTCCTACTTTCCTTGTTTCAATGACTTTGACTATTTCCAGGAGTGCCAGTGAGGGACTTTTGTAGAATGTCCCTCAGTTAGGATCTTTCTCGTGTTTTTCTCGTGATTGGGCTGGGGGGATGGGTTTTGAGGAGAAAGACTGCAGAGGTGAAGGGCCATTCTGAACATGTCATGTCAGGGCTACATACCATTAGCGTGACTGATCCCTGTTGATGTTGATCTTGGTCACTTGGCTGCAGTGGTGTTTGTTGGGTGTCCCCACCATAAAATTATTCTTCCTCCTCCTTTCCACACGATAGTTTTTGGAAGGAACTCTAGCTCTGTGCAGCCTGCCTCCTTGAGAGCACAGCATCTACATAAGTTTCTTGGAATTCTACATGACAAGTTTGTCTATTCTTCCCTATTTATTTATTTATGCAATCATTGATTTATATCAGTGTTGACTTGTGGTTATTTATTTTCTACTTTGGGTTATCATCCAATAGTATGTTATTTATTCTGTTATTTGTTTTTCCAGCTTTGGCCATTGGGGAGCTCTTCAGGATGGCTCCATGACCTTTTCATCCCCCAATTATTCAGTGTATGTGCGTGGGTGCGCGTGCACGTGTGCAAACACAAGCACTTCCTTACCTTCTGATGCTCTAAGATAATCCAGGTTTGTCACATTTATTTCATGCCCCAGTACCAGTAGCAGCCATTTCTCCAAGGAGCCCTGGTTCCTTTTATTGGAGAATGGTATTAGAGACCAGCATCTGGGTGCCAAGTGTGCTCATTGCTGCTGGGGTGTAATACCTTTCTGACATAGCCTTGGAAGTCATGGAGTCTAATTCTGTCATAATCATGGGGGATTATAATCTCAACATCGAGGGGGAGAGGATGTAGATTCCTCTACCTTCTTGGTAGAAGTTTGTCATTGTCACATTGTCAGAGCTTATAAGATGCAATCAACCGGTGTCATCGTCTTTGGAAAGTACCACCTGGCACATGAGTGATGCTCTTGCACACCCAAGGATTCTTATCTTACTTAAAACATCCTTCATCTCCATCTGGTTTCTATTTTGCTTCAAAGAACTTTTTCCATGGTTTGATTTTGCTTGAAGATGGTTTCAGATGATACAGGGACACACCCTACATAACACTGGGTTCCCTTGAGAGACGGCCATTGCCTTGTCATGTCTCTCCTAGTCCTTTCATTGGGGTCAAGGAGAAGGTCTCAGCTTGGTGCTGTAAACATCTTTAGTGCATTTATAATGCTTGCTCATTTCTTTTCTTTTATAACATTCTGGCTCTGAGCACTGTCATAGCACAGCCTTCTAGATGGAACTTAATCATATTGTTCTGTTTTTATTTTACTTGCTTGGGAGCTACTCTCTGCTGCAGAGACATTTACTGCTTAGTAGTATGCATGTGCCCCCGTATTTCCCAGTCCCCTTTCAGGTAGGCAGGGCTATGTGACTATTTGTGGTCAATGGGCTATGTGTGGAAGATTTGAAAGCCCACGAGGGACGCTCCAGCTCTGTCATTTCCTGTTGTAGGATGGCATGACTCCCTCTGCTGAGGCTCTCACTGGCTGAGTGGGGCCTTCTGTCAACCCACATCGTTTATACTGTGTTAAGCCCTTAAACTCTTGGGATCAACTATTATTGCTTCAGTGCCTAATCTTTCTTGACTAATATGACTTTTAAATAGGGTGAGTGAAACTGGATTTTTCATTTACATAAAGATGCAAAATTTACCCCCCCAAAAAATGAGTGCTTCAAAGAAAAATAGGTGAGTAATTTTCTAGGGGGTATTCAGACATGGTGAAAATCCTCAGTGGGAAGATGCAAATAAGTAGCATTTGGGCAAATACTGCCACTGTGTTTTTGTCTTGCTGTCAGCATGGGAACTCTGGTCTTTATTGGAATTGGCCAGAAAGTAAATTTCTGTTAATTCCCATTTGTTCCCTGTATGTCCTGTGGCTTAAATAACAGCCATCAAAACCTCTTCATTAAAGCCTATTAGTAAGAGATTACATGAAAAGATCTGAATTTTCGATTGAATTTTAGAGCCAAATAGCTTGCCTTTGCCTATAGTATTCTCTAGACATAACTCAAGCTTATAAACTTGGTGAGAGGGGGCTCTTCAAGGCTTTCTGCTCATGGGGTCCCATTTAAAGGCACCAGCAAATGACAACTGACTCTCAGTGAGAAAACACCCAAACACTGCAGCCAAGAGGGAAACGACGGAGTGTTATTCCAACTCAGTGCACCAAAAGCTGGGCATGTGTGTGCTGATTAGTGAGTAATTGGGCCTTGGCATGGTGATTTGCATGTTGGAAACTGCTAAAATATTCACGTACTTGATTGTGTCTCTTCCAATTAGATGTAATAAATGCAGATTTGGGTGACCATATGTTTTATTTTGATGTAATGGTTTTAACCTTTAAGGTGTGTGTGTGTGTGTGTGTGTGTGTGTGTGTGTGTGTGAGCGTAGCTCTCCAGTTCTCTATGGCTGGCCTAATTGGAGGTAAGCTGGTATTTCAAGATGCAAAGTGATTAACTTATTATTAGAAACTCCTTCTTGGTATTGAAAGAACAGGCAGTATTAGCTTTCTAGTGTGAATCATACTCTCTTTTCTTTTTAAAAGATTTTTATTTATTTATTCACGAGAGACACAGAGAGAGGGAGAGGCAGAGACACAGGCAGAAGGTGAAGCAGGCTCCTCACAGGGAGCCTGATGTGGGACTCAATTCCCGGACCCCAGGATCACACCCTGAGCCAAAGGCAGATGCTCAGCCGCTGAGCCACTCACGTGTCCCTAGTGTGAATTGTACTTCCTTCCTCCCTCCTTCCTTCCTCCCTCGTGCCCTCCTTCCTTCCCCTCCTCCTCTTTCCCTCCTTCCTTCTCTCTTTTTTCCTCCCTGTCTTGAGCAAATTGACTCATATCTCTAAGCCTTACTTCCCTCCTTTGTAAAATAGGGCTAATAAAAACATCTATGAGAATTTTTGAGGAATAAAGAAGATACCACATGTGAGGCATGTAGCACAGGGTTTGGCACATAGTGAGTGTTCAATAAGCGATCACTGTTACTCTTTTTATCAGCTGTTTGTCTTTTAGCAGGTTCTTTAGCCTTCTGAGCCTCAGTTTTGCCATCTGAAAAATGGTATTATTTTTATTAGCTGCTCAGTGAATGAATGAGTGAAAGAATGAATTCTGAGATGCATAGTGTATTAGCCAGGGTAGGATTTTTACAGTAAAAACTTCCCCCAAATATTGGCCTGAGACAGTAAATTTATTTCTCTCTCTCTCTCTCTCTCTCTCTCTCTCTCTCTCTCGTCTCACCTCAATGCAAACAGCTCTGCTCCACATACTCATTCAGGGACCCACAGTCCTTCCAGCTGAGGCTCCGCCCTCCCAAGTCTTCTTCCATCAGTCCATGGGTGGGAAAGATGCTGGCCGATCTCATGTGGGAGATCTTTATGGGTCAGACCTGGCAGTGGTCACTTCTGTTCTGGTTCCAGCAGCCTCTTGGTACAAACCTGGCTACCAGGAAAGCTAGGGGATGTCCTAGCTGTGCACCCAGCAACGACCATGACACCTCACTCTGGTTTGAGGTTCCCAGGAGCCACAATGTGAAGGTTGCCAACTGCTTCTAAGACCCACAAAATTATGCTGAGTGAGTCTGACTTGATGTCGTACCAGGAGGAAGAGGCAGGGGGAGGCTGGAAGAAGTCACAAAGGAAAGAAGTACACGTGGAACAACAGAGGAACACTGCATCCCTTTTATGGCTCTGGCTCCTGGACGTTGAAGCCACAGTGTCCCTCCCTCTGTCCTTGGCCATATCGCTCCTTTGGAATCCATTAGTGAGCTCCACCATTGTTTTTCTGATTTCATTAAAAATGCCACCAAGACACATGCTCTGCAGTATGCCACTTCAGTCCTAAGTGGGGCATTTTTGCTAGATGGATCGATTTTTTAAATGACAGCATCTGTCTGCTTGTACACATTTATTTATAATTCTTCCCTTGGCAATTAGAGCCAGGGAATTGGTGAGCGGTAACCAGCTGTTTGAATTAGCCGGGAAGGGAGGCAGTGATTTGATCTGTGAAGGAGTACCAAAGCCCTGGCCAGAAGCAACAAAAATGGAACAGATGCCCCCAAATACACAATCCCGGGGAGGGACTTGTAAATCACGTACGCTGCCCGCCCAGAGGCAGCAGCCTTGCTGGGTGAGTCGAAGAAGCCCGTGATGGTGGGTGGCGGTGTCGGGCCCTCTGGGGGACTCTGGGATGCGTGTGGGAGGATGGCAGGGTAGCTGAAGGGACGGCCCCTGGTGAGCTGGATCCCCTGATGAGTGTGCATTGCACTCAGGGTGAAACCCAAAATCTTTCCCGTGGTCCACAAGGCCCTACAGATGGGAGCCCTGTTAGTCCTCTGCCCTCCCTCCGTCCTGCTCTCCTGCCTCCAGTCACCTCAGCTCCTTGCGGCTCCTTGCTGCTCCTGGAACATGCTGGGGGCTCCTCTCCTCAGAGCCTCTGAGGCTCCAGCTTCCCCTGCCTGGAGCTCTCCCTCTCTGGGCTTCTCTCCACTGGCCTCTCTCACCTTCTCACAACCTGTGCTCTCATGTTGCTGCTCAGAACCTACCACAGATGCCCCCGATGTTCAATGGCCCAACTTGGGATTCTTCAGCTTTACGGGGTGTAAACGCAATATGTATTTGGTAGAAACCATACTTGGAATTTTCAGTGTGGATCTTTTCCCTGGGCTGGTGGATGCACGGTCCACATCCTCGTATAGGGCAGGGGCAACCAGCCACGCCATTGCCAGGGTCGACCCCCGGCACTCACAATCGTCCTGTCCCCATACCACCATTCTGTTTGCCGCTTTCAGGACAGTATTCGATTACATGAGCTGTTCGACGCTTATTTATTTATTTATTAAAATTTTATTTATTTATTCATGAGAGACAGAGAGAGAGGCAGAGACACAGGCAGAGGGAGAAGCAGGCTCCATGCAGGGAGCCCGATGGGAGACTTGATCCTGGTACTCCGGGATCACTCCCTGAGCCAAAGGCAGATGCTCAACTGCTGGGCCACCCAGGTGTCCCTCGACACTTATTTATAAACTAGGCTTCACGTTGGATGCTTCTGCACAACTGCAGGCTAATGTAAGTGTTCTGAGGACATTTAAGTTGGCTGGGCTAAGCTGTGATGTTTCGCAGGTCAGCTTAAGTTAGGTGCTCATGACAGCAAGGACCTTGCCTGTCTTGTTTACTGCTGAACTGTGCTTGGCACACAGTAGGTGCTCCGTAGAGATCTGCTGACTCCATGAAGGGGTATTTCATTTGGTGGGGAGGGCACATTGCCCCCTCTTAACCCTCCCTTCTCTGCAGTTTGGAGGGAGAGGGGCCACAGAAAGCGCAGGTCACTTAAGGTGGCTCCTTGAGGACAGCAGCCCTGTATTCTTGATCTCCGTAGCTTCCCAGGGTATTGCCAGAGCCTGGCACATAGTAGGTGTTCAATAAATCATTGCAGGGTAAAGAGATGACTGAATGGCCCAAGTGGACAGTCAGCAATGCTCGAGGCAAAAAAGAAGGCTTCATCCAGATGCCCTCTTTTCTTTCCTTGCCCAACACCAGTGAGTCTGACCAGCAGCACCTCCAAAATACGCCTCGCATGCAAGCTCCAGTCTCCAGTTCCTTCCCGAGTAAGGTGGCCTGAGCCGAGCACCTCTCCCACCGGGGCATCCGCGTCCGCTGCAACTCACCCCTCCTACAGTTTGTTCTCCCACAGCAGCCAGGGTGATCTACAACTGTCAATCATGTGGTTGTCTTGCTTACCACCCTTCAAGAGAGCTTCTCCCAACCCCGGACTCCCCCCTGCGGCCACCCTGGTCCTGAGAGCAGCTCTGGCTCCTCCCCCTCCTGCTTGGCCACACCGGCCTCCTTGCTGCCTTTGAACATCCCTTGGCGCCTTGCCCTTGCTATGTATTCCCTCTTCCTGGAATGCCTTCTCTCCAAACGGTTCCAAGCTGGCTCCTTTATCCTGTAGGTGTCAGCTCAAACGTCACCTCCTCCGGGAGGCCTCCCCTGACCACCCCATCTCATCCAGTAACCCGGGCCCTGCCCCTGTCCCAGAGAGAGGAGCCGCTGCAGGAGGAGAGGCCCCAATTCCAGGTGGGGCCGCCCGCTCCCCTCCCTGGCCCCTCCCATCTGCTTTTGTGCACGAAGCAGCATCCCATTTTGATACATGACTTTATCTTTTTTGTTGTTTCTCCTTTCTCCAGTTCCCCCCTTTCCCTTCTCATCAAAGCAAGCAGCTGCTGCCTCAGGGGAGAAATATAGCAGAAGGGGAGGAAGAAATAGCTCATAAGTCTTTTTTGGCTTTTCTTGTCTTTTAGGAGAACTTAGAAGCTGCAGGGGATTTGAGGCGCCATGAAACATCTTGGAGCAAGAGTGTGGGGAGAACGGGACCCCCTCCACAGACTGCAGAGAGACTGCACTTGGCTGGGGGTTGGGGTGCGGGAAGGGGAGTGCTGTTAGGCCTGAGCGTTATCAAGTGCTGGACTCTACTGCCCTGCATCTCCCTCTGTCCCTGGGGAGATGGTGAGGCGCTGGAGAAGAGGCTGCCTCTAAGACCAGAGACCCCAACTTGGGCCCCCTTGGTTTGATCCATGCTTTTTTTTTTTTTTTTTTTTTAAGTTGCCAAGGTTTGAGGTTGTATATTTCAAATTTCTCTTGAAAATTCAGATTCAGATTTGTAGTTTGTCTTGAAGACGACATGGGGCCAGCACTGGGTCTGTGCTCCCACGAGGCTGCCCCTGGGGGCCTGGCAAGAACTGGCTGCTTCCCCACAGCACCCCCTCCTTGCTGCTGGGTCACAGCCAGTTGGCTTGGGTCCTTCTCCTGACTAGCCCAGCCCCTGTGGGCATCTGAGATCTTGAGCTCCAAGCTCCGGATGAAGGTGCCAGAGGCAGCCTCGTGCAGTTCCTAGGGTCCCCAGCACGTTATGAGCGCTTCTGCTTCTGAAGGGGTCATGTGGACAGGAAGGCGGGCACCTCAGGGGTAACCCATGGGGACAGATCCCCCACACCCTGCCCAGACTGACTGACATCTTGGCCTGAGACCCAGGCCCGACCCCGGAAAGGAGCAGGCAATCCAGGGAGGCCTGAATTTGCTTTGGTGCTGACCAGGCACAGCAAAACAGAGTCAGAGAGAGTCAGTGGGTTAAGAAACATGTTTTAACAACTGATAAATTTCCTGAGCAACCCAATTTGTGGGTGAAAGGAAAGGCTGGTGCCACACATTACTCATTCTTCAAGGTCCAGTCGGTCCCCGCCAGAAACAAAAATACCATTCTTAGGACGGTTTTCACATAGGACAGGCACAGTTGGGGGGTCCTTTATATTCTCAAACTCCTGCAGACATCGGAATCATCTGGTGTTCAAAGCTCTTAGAACACAGATGGCCTGGCCCAGCCTCACAGTTTCTAACTCAGCAGGTCTCGAGTGGGGCCCTAGAATTTGTCTTTCTAGCAAGTTCCCAGGTAATGTTTATGCTGCTGGTCAGGGGAGCAGTCTTTGAGAAGCACCCATTTAGAGAATGGTATTAGTTCTCACAATCTTATTAGGTAGGATCTATCATTTCCTTATTTTTTTCTTTAAAGATTTTATTTATTTATTTATGAGAGACATAGAGAGAGAGGCAGAGACACAGGCAGAGGGAGAAGCAGGCTCCATGCAGGGAGCTCGACGTGGGACTCGATCCTGGGACCCCAAAATCACACCCTGAGCTGAAGGCAGACGCTCAACCACTGAGCCACCCAGGCGTCCCTATCATTTCCTTTTAAAGAAGAAGAAGAAAAGAAAGGTTCATTTTCTTTCCTATGAAGCCCAACCCCCTCCCCCCTACTTGCATCGCTGACCTTGGGGAGGTGACATGTCTGAGGGGAAAAGGGTGGGTGGGGCGGAGCGGGGATCGCCTACATCTGGCTCTTCTCCTGTCTTAGGTGGTGAGAATAACAGAACAGCAGTCCCTCCCCTTATCTGCGGTTTTGCCTTCTGTGGGTGTCACCTGCAGTCGAACCACTGTCCAGGAGCAGAAGATCCGCCTCCTGCCCTTTCGTCAGAGGATCACCAGTAGTAGTCTAATGCAGCCTCACAGACACCCACGTCCCTTTATCTCATCACGTGGGCATTTGAACATCTCACATCATCACAAGAAGACAAAGGGTAGAATGGGACACTGAGAGTTTGAGAGAGAGCGAGAGACCACAGTCACACAACTTACAGTACAGTGGATGGTTAGGATTGTTCTATTTTATTATTAGTGATCATCACTAATCGCTTACTGTGTCTACTTTATAAGTCAGACTTTATTACAGGTGTGTGTGTACAGGAAAAAAGGTAGTATATGCAGGGTTGGGTGTTACCTGGGGTTTCTGGCATCTGCAGGGGTCTGGGACGTAACACCCCCGGGGAAGTGGGGGACCTACTGTAATACTTCACAACTGTGCAGCGGTCACCATGCATTATCCGAAGCTCGGGGCATCTGTCACTGCTCCAGCCTCACAGTGGCTCCCTGCAGCCTCCTCGTCACCCTCACTTTACCGATGATGGAATTGGATCCACTCTGTCCAGTCAGCGGGCTGGGGATGAAAGGTGCAGCTCACCTGGGAGGCCTTACTGGGCGGGGTCTGGAAGCCATGACATCACTTCTGCTCACTTTCACTGGCTGGGCTCAGTTAAGTGATCACACCTAACTGCAAGGGAAGCTGGGAGATGTAGTTTCTCTGTGAGCTCAGGGGAAACCGGAGATGGGATTTGCTGATTTGGAGGCAAACCCTGCCGAGACCCTTTCCTGCATGAATACCACTGAAGCCCCAGAAGGGGATGTTATGAACAAAGTCAGGCAGCAGCTGGACTGGGGTTCAATCCCAGGCCTCCTGGCTCCTAAGCACAATGGTGCCTGGCTTCCTGTGGAAAGGCAAGGAAGGCAAAGAACAGTGAGGTGAATATTGCCAATCAGGAACAGGAAGCCACATTCGAGGGACTGTGGCCAGAGGTGAGACCTGGAGCCCAAAGATGGGGTTTTAAGGCCTTCACAGCCATTTTTCACTGCGTGGCATTGTGCAACTCTGAGCCTCAGTTTATTGTAATAGGATGATGCCTATCTTTTTTTTTTTTTTAAGATTTTATTTATTTTGAGAGAGAGAGAGTGGACGTGAGCAGGGGGAGGAGCAGAGGGGGAGGGAAAGGAGGAAAGAATCTCAAGCAGACTCCCTACTTCGCACAGAGCCCAACATGGGGCTCGATCCCATCACCCCAAGATCACGACCTGAGCTGAAACCAAGAGTCGCCCACTTAACCGACTGAACCACTCAGGCGCCCCAGGATGATACCTATCTTGCCAGGGTCTCTGCGAGATTAAAATGGGATTACACAGCCAGCCCGGGCAGCCCTCTACGTGTTCATTCAATTGGAATCAAAATCTGCATCGGGAGTTCTTGCCCAGGACTGCACATCGGTCACCTGGGGAGCTTTTAAAAAGGCCCATTTCTGGGTCCCTACCCTAGGAGGTTCTGATTCACGTGTATGGGGGTAAGGTCAGAGTGTACGTACTTTCTGAAAATCTCAGGTCGTTTTCATTTCGATAACTTTTATGGTTATCGATTGTCAGTGAGAATGGACCAGCTAAGATCTCTTCCTTACTTAAGGAGGGAAGGGATCCAGGGTCTAACTGGGAGGAGGCCTTTAGGGTTGGACTGGGGTTGACCTCGACACCCTTCTAGGGGGGCCTCGCACCAGCCGAGCAGGTAGGTGGGCCTGGAGCAGGAAAGGTCTGATGTATTTGGTTCGTATCTCGGCGGAGGAGCGGCACAGAAAGGTGCTGGTGGAACGAGGGCCTGCTCCCGACCTGGAGTTTTCTCTCCATCATCTGCTCTGCTGAGACCGGCAGGTGCCAGAACTTACCAGTGGCCCTGGTCCATCCTTCCGTGTAGAACAGTACAGTGTCATAATTTCTGGGCTATTATCAAGTAGAATAACTTTCGGCCAGCGAAGGTGACGTGCGGCAGTTGGCATTTAAACGAGTCGTTTTGCAGGACCGGTAAGTGCCACTTCGGGGCTATTACTCTCGGTGAGAGGGGAATGGCTGCAAGCTTGTGACTTTGGTTATTCATTGGGCGTTTCCCTCCAGATGAGGGGAGAGGTTGGGGCCTGCAGATTATTTCTTCAAAAGAAGATTTACTGTGTACCTGGTGCATTGTACCTTACCTATTGCTTCATGTGGTGCTTTACAAATGTTAACACGATTAAGTCCCCACTACAACCCTACAAGGTTGATACTATTACTGTCTCCATTTTACAAATGGGAAAACCGAGGCACAAAGCCCTAAGTAAATTGCTCAGGGTCCCTCAGCTAGTGATTGACAGAGCTGGGGTTCAGCGGATGCCGGGTGGCCTGGCTCCCGTGTCTGTGCTCCTAACTGCTGTCCTGCACTTGGGGTGACCAGCTGTTTTGGTTTTCCTGGGACTAAGGTCTGTCCCAGGATGGATGCAGGACTTTGATGACTGAGATGATCCTGGGCAAACTGGGACAGTTGGTCATCCTGGGTGGGATGCTCCTCGAAGTGTCACTGAAGATGGAAGATGGTTGATGATGAACCCGGAAGCCTCCCACTCACCAAAGTCCCTGTAATCAGTATGTGTAGGCTTTTCCCAACCCTGGCGATAAAATGTGCAAGGTCCATTTTGGAGGATAAAGAGGACAAATGTGACCCTTGCGTTCTTGGAGCTGACATGCCCCTGGGGGGAGACTGACAATAGGAAATTAGACAAAGAATATACTGGATCCCTTTAGATTGTGACCATGCTTTAAAGGGAATGAGATGACAGAAGTCTTCAGTTAGGGAGGGCATCCCTGGGCAAGCAGCATTTGAAGCCACAAGATATGGATATCAGGGGAAAAATGGTCCCAGAAGAGGGATAGCAAGTGCAAAGGCCCTGGGGTAGGAACAGGTTTAACTTAGTGAAAGAGTAGCAAGAGCTTGAGGAAAGGTAGAGGATGAGCAGGAGGTGAACAGGAGATGAACGTGGGATGTGGCTGTGACAAGGAATCTGGATGATCTATTAAGAACAAGGCAGCCACTGGAGGATGTCAAACAGAGGAGTAACCGGGTTGGAGTTGCACTCTGCGGTATTGGGTCTGGCTGCTGTGTGGACAAAGGGCAGTGAGGGGTTGCAGGAGAAACAGGGAGGCTCCTTGGGACACTCATTGTCCCAGTCCAGGCAGAGGTGAAGATGGTGTAGACTAGCACAGGACCAGTTGTTGGGATGAAGTGGGTAGATTTGGGAAATATTTTAGGCATAGAGTGATGGAACCTGCCAAGGCTAAGAAGTGGTGTTGGAGCAGGAAGGTGAGCACAGGCCCCCCCACCGTTGGCGGGGCAGGGCCAAGAGCACAGAGATCCACATACCATGTGTCTAATATTTCCAAGTCAAGCTAACACTACTATTAAATGAAATGTGTTCAGCCCTCCTGTCCTGGGAAATCTCTCTTTGTAGGGACTCAGAAGGCAAGGTTTGCATTAGGGCTTCTGTGACTCCCCAGGATTCTGTGGCAGAATGTGGTGGCCAGGAGAGACTGGGGCAGTGTCCCCTTAGGTGTGAAGCTTGGGGAAAGCTGTCCCAGCTTAGGGAAAGGACAAAATCAGGGCTGACATCTGGGTTTTGGTTTGAGCATATTTGAGCCCAAAGCCATTCTCCATTGTGAAGCTTATTTTTTTTTAAGATTTTATTATTTATTCCTGAGAAACATACAGAGAGAGGCAGATACATAGACAGAGGGAGAAACAGGCTCCCTGCAGGGAGCCCGATGCGGGACTCCATCCCAGGACCCCGGGATATGACCTGAGCCAAAGGCAGATGCTCAACCACTGAGCCACCCAGGCGTCCCAGTTCTGTTTTGTTTTTTTTTCCCAATGTTACCCTCCCCCAAGGCTGAGTTCCTGGTCTCTGTCTTTTCTCCCTCAAAACTCTGCTTTTGCAGGTTTAATGCAGACAGGTCTCTGCCACTGGCTCTGTGACCCCAGCCAGTCCCTTGCCCTCTTGGGGCCTCGGCATACACAGCTGTGTACTGGGACCACTGATACTTTCTCCCTCCCTCCCTGCCACTTAGTGAATGAAGGATACATGCGAAGTGTGTGTGGCAGAGGCGGCTGTACTTTCACCAAAATCCCTGTGCTTTTCCCCCTGGGCACATGGCCTGCATTTCTCGCTTGCTGTGGCTCGTGGAGTGTGACCGCTCGTGACGTCATCATTTCCAAACCAGCCAATTACAGCCTCTCCCGTGAGATCCTTGTGACTCTGCCCCTTGTCTGCTGGCTGCATGGAAAGCTCCAGTGGATGGCTCTGATACCTTAGAACAAAGACTGGCCAACTACAGCCCGTGAGCTACATCCTGCCTGCTGCCTGTTTTTTTTTTTTTTTTCTGCTGCCTGTTTTTATCAGTAAAGTTTTATTGGCACATGGCCATGGCAATTCATTTCTGTATCTTTTATAGCTGCGCATCCGTGCTGTAACGGCAGAGTTAAGCAATTGTGGCAGACTGTATGACGCATAAAGCCAAAAAAATGTACTCTTGTGCTTTTACAAGGAAATTTGCTGACCCTTGCTCTAGATGATGGCCAAGCCATGATGCACAAAGACCTGGCAGCCCTAAGTGACCGCATAGAAAGTGGCTGCATGGCTGCCAAGAACCTCCACGCGGGATGCTCCATGAGCAAGAATAAAAGCGGATTGCGTAAGCCTCTACTATGTTGTGGTTTCTTTGTTATAGCAGCTGGTGTTGCCTATCCTGACTCACGCCATGTCTGCTACATTGTAAGCAAACAAAGAATGATCACTTCCTCCCATTCTCCATATTCTTACACTCTCCATAAACAATTGCGTTTGGAACAATGCAGAAAAATGGACTGAGCTTGATCCAGGCTTTCTCTCACCCTCAAGTCTTTTTTTTTTTTCTTTCTTTTAAACCTACATAGATTGTATTTTAGCCCTCAAGTCTTTGTGCAAGCTGCTCCTAACTATTCTGCCAAGAACATTTGTTCTGTGTTTCTTCACCCTACTGTCTCCTACTAATCTTTCAGGCCTCTGAACTGCTTCCAGGCAAACTTCCCTCCTTCCTTTGCCCTCCAAGACGGGGTTGGGTGCCCCTGTAAAGGGCTCCTAAATAACCTTCAAAAGACAGTATAGTAGAGTGGCAAAGAGCTGAAATCGGGCTAGGCCACTTGATGTCAAGTCCTGGCCTGCCACCTACAAGTCGTAAGACTTTGGGCAAGTGGCTCCACCTGTAGTGTCTCAATGTTCTCATCTGTAAAATGGGAATATCGTCTGTCTATCTATCTGGTAAGGTGGTTGTGGGATATAAGAGAATTAAAGAGCTTAGAATAACATCTGCTGTCTAGGAAGGGCTGAAGGAATGTTAGATGATATTAGGACCACCATTTTCATTTCTGTTCCTACCCCAGCATGGGTCCCACATTCCCCACTGATAACATTTCCCAGGGGGCTGTGGGATACTTGATGCATGGTGGACTCTTGATAAATGTGGTTGGGTAAATGAGTGAAGTGGTGGCTGGTGCTCAGTCCTCGGGGGCTTGGGAGGGCAGGCTCTCCAGACTAAGCTGCCCAGGGCTGTGCCTTAGAGAGAATTAGGGGCATAGATAAAGTCGTGTCTTTTGAGCAAGGGCAGTGTCTGCTCAGAAGAGATAGCTGTAAGCCAAGGAGCCCAATTGTATCAGCCACTCCAGCTAGCTTAAGTAGGAGAGGAATAAAAATTGACTCAACAGATCACAACATTACCAGAGGACTGTCATAACATGTGGAAGCTATACATGCAAGGAAAAAAACTTAAATTATACCCCTAGGCTTCTCTGGGAAAGACCCTATCTCAGCCATCCCCGGCCAGGGGCATCTCAGTTAGGTGTGGTTTCCATCATGACCTCTGCAGCAGATGTTCCAAAAGCAGGATGCTCTCCTCTCCTGTTGAGACAGATGGCACTGGAGAACATGCAGAGTCTGGTAGAGGGAGCCTCTTTTTTTTTTTTTTTTCTAAGATTTTATATATTTTATTTTGAGAGAGATAGAGCTTGTGAGTGGGAGGAGGGGCAGAAGGAGAGGGTGAAAAAGAATCTCCAGCAGACTCCATGCTGAGTGGGGAGCCCGATGTAGGGCTTGATCCCAAGACCCTGACATCATGTTCTGAGCCGAAATCAAGAGTCAGGTGCTAAACTGAGCCACCCATGTGCCCCATGGAGAGGAAGCCTCTTAATTCCAGCCCCTATCCCATAGAACCCTGGGGACCAGACCCTTCTACTTGTCTAATAGCATTGTGAGTAATAGTTATGCCAACTAACGTTACTGAATCCCTCACAGGGCACTGAGTGCTGGGTGGGCCGTGTGTTTTACAGCATCATCTCCCATCATTTTCACAACAATCCTGGGAGGTATGTGCTGTTATGAATTTCATTGTACATACATTGTACATATGTTCATGTACATATGAAGGGATGAAGGCTCAGAGAGGTTAAGTAACTTATCTGAGGCCACACAGCACAATTGAGAATTCAAATTCAAGTCAACTCCAAAGCTCAGATTCTTTTTTTTTGCCAATGTAATATTTTTGATAATATGTTTTTTATCTTGCTATGTGACTTTTAAAAAACTGAAGCATAGTTGACGCACAATGTCATGTTAGTTTCAGGTGTATAGCACAGTGATTTGACAAATACATTATACAAGTGTAGCTACCACCTGTCACCATGTGACACTATTACAATACCATTGACTATATTCTCTGTGCTGTAACTTTCATCCTCATGACTTATTCATTCCATAAGGAGCAGCCTATATATCCCATTCTTAGTAATATTCCATTTTGTGTAAATATATATATATATATATATATATATATATATATATATAACATTTTCTTTACCCATTTGTCTATTGATAGACACTTGGGTCATTTCCATAATGTGTTGATAGCCCAACTATCAACATTCTTAACTACCACATCATGCTGCTGTCTCTACTCTCTTGGGAATCTACTTGGTGATTCAGACCATGGAGGCAGGGAGGGCATTTGTACATTTGTGAAAACCAATACTCCCCCTGAGAAGGGCATTTGACCGGGCAGATGTCAAGGTTGTGCATTCCAGCTGAAGTGGTGGTAGGCAGAGGGTTCCCTGGCATGGGGGACAATGAGCTCCAGGGACCAAAGAGTGGGAAATGGAACTAAATCTGTGTCAACAAGGCTGATGACATTAATGCTTTGGGGTTCTTCCTCCTTTCACTTCACCATACCCCTTATCTTCCTTCATTATCATTGTCACAACCACCACCACTACCTTATTATCACCATCCCTGTTCACCACACTCCACCATTATCAACATCAACCCACTGTCCTTGTTATATTATGACCATGATGATGATCATCACCCAAGGTCCTACCACCAGCATCATACACCGCTGTCACCAAACTACTGCCACCATCACCAAACCCTTAGTGTTACCATGTCTGCCATCGTTGCAAAATCATCATCACCACCACTACTGTCACTGTTATCAATCCTATCAGTACTGTCATCATCACCCCTATTCTGTGAGCTTGTTCACCATCATCTCTTACCGTAGTCCACCACTGCCATTACTACCCAACTGTCCTTGTCACTGCAAGCACCACCACCATCATCACCATCATCACCATCACCACCATCATCACCACCACCACCACCACCACTACCATCACCATCATCACCGCCACCACAGTGTCTTCACTGCCACCATCACCAATATTCTTGTCACCACCACCACTTGTA
The DNA here is from genome assembly GCF_053574225.1 of Canis aureus. Taxonomy (NCBI): domain Eukaryota; kingdom Metazoa; phylum Chordata; class Mammalia; order Carnivora; family Canidae; genus Canis; species Canis aureus. The sequence goes on along the minus strand of NC_135618.1, from coordinate 58,403,874 downwards.
ATTCAGTACAAGTCACAGATATCTTATGAGTCTTTCCTGTATTATAAGCTTGTGTTAAATGCCAGGATATGAACATGATTAAGAAGAGGACTGTGATTCATGTTCACCATCGTTACTAACATCATCAGTTATTAGTGGAAACTCACTAATGCCATATTAATTGCTACCCCTGCCTAAATAGTTGCTTTGAGCAGAATAGCATCTTGCAAACTTGTGAGCTCATCCAATACAAACTGTGTCCCAGAATCTGCTCCCGCTTTTCCTCCCATCATCCCCTAGCCTGATCTCTCCACAGATTTCCTGTTGGCTCTGCCTGGGGGAAACCAGAGGGCATCTTCTCCCCCTTTCATCTTATCTAGGCTTCTTCATGCCTGTCTGACCAACTTAGTGGACTTCAATGTTTCCCAGGCCCAATATAATTATTATTCCCATTATTATCACATATTAGGAGGGTTTTATAAATCTTAATTACATGTCACTTGGCTGAAAGCAGACGATAGAAGAAATCTGCTTCCCATTACCAAGCTTTACAAGGCCTCTGGAAGGCTGTTGTCTTTTGGGGACTGTATGGGGATTCTGAGGAAAACAATCTTAACCTCCGAATCAGGTCACAGAGAGTTAAGAGGTGCCAAAATGACCGGGTTTGCCCTACATGACCAGTCAGAAGGAAGCTGATTTCAATTTCTCTCAAGAGCCTGTGCTTGGTGGGTTGGATATGCTTGGTGGGCTCTTCCTGGCTCTCTGCACCCTGTCCCTTTCTGCTCTGACATGGCTTCAAGGAGCCCTACAGTGGCCAAGGGCTGAGAGAGGTCTCTACCCCTGGACCTGTACCCCTGTTGTACTTGGAGGCAGTCTACTTCCTCCTTGCTATGTGATCGTGGGCAACTTCCTTGAATTTTGGGAGCCTTGGTTTCCCTGACTATAAAATAGAGGTAGTAACTCCTCTTCTGCGTGTAGCTCTTCTTGTACTGAGGATACATGAGTTCCCCCCACCAAAGCCAGCACAGAGTTGTTCCTCCATAGTCATGGTCAGGACCAGCACTGATGGGGATGCTACTAATGATAAAAATAAGGACTGGAGGGACTTCTAGCTGGCTCAGTGGTTGAGCATCTGCCTTTGGCTCAGGTTGTGATCCTGGGTCCTGATACGGAGTCCCACATGGGGCTCCCCGCGGGGAGCTTGCATCTGCCTCTGCCTATGTGTCTGACTCTCTCTCTCTGTGTCTCTCATGAATAAATAAATAAAATCTCAAAAAAAAAAAAAAAAGACTGGACTCAGGGGCTGAGGGTTTGGTAGCCCACATCCATCCTGACACACCTTGAGTGAGTGACACATTGTCACTTCCCTGTTCCTGTGCTGTCAGGCAGCCATGCTCCCTGAAGGGGGCTTGACAGAGGCAGTGGAGAGATTTGGGTGCAGCCAATCGTGGCTCTGCTACGTTCTAGCTGTGTGACCTCTTGCAAGTCTCTTAGTCTCTCTGTGCCTCAGAGGTTGTCAAGTAGGGGGGTAACGCGGTGACCGCCTCACATAGCTGCGGGCTTGGCGCGAGGTCGGCGTGCAGCATATGTTTCCTGTTGCGCCATCCACAAATCAATCAATTGAACAAGTGTATTGGGGTTCCAGTAGATTCAGGCATGTTTGATGTGTACCAGTAACACCAGTAGGAGTGTCATCCATTCCACGAGCCTGAAGACAGAGAAACTTCTAGAGAGCAACCCCCCCAGGGGTGGCAGAGAAGCAGGCCTGGTTTCTGACAGAGGCAAAGGAGGCCCCCAGGACACAGGATATAAGGAAGCCCCTGCCCTCAGGTGCCGGCTCTGCACTTCCATGAGCCTGAGAGTGAGCACCTCCTTAAATCCTGCATCCTGAGCACTTTGCTTGTGTCCCCTCTGTCCCAACTCTGGGACTGAGCCAGACTTGTCCAGCTGCTCCATTGGGCAGAGCAGGGCCTGCAGGCCAAGCAGCTTATATGATAAGAGCAATAGAGAGCCAACAGGAGTAAAAAGAGACATTACTACAGGGATGTGGGGAACATTTGTCTTGTGGTTTCTTTTAGACACCTTTGGGAAGTCGTCTGTCTTCGTGGCAGAATGGAAGCCAGGAGTGCCATTAGGAGTGCACCACCCATCAGGTCAGAGGGAGGGAGTGGGCCTGGCGTGGGCCCGGCTCTGGTGGCGTGAGTGGTAGCCCTGGGGTCTTTGTAGTGCTATCCTGGCAGGGTCATTCCCAGCTTTGTGGCCTCCCGCTCTGATTCTCTGGCTCTTCTGAAGCTTTGGTGAAGATAAGCTGGAGGATGCCTCTATCACCTAAACGAGCCTGTTTGTCGGGAACAGAGAACCCCACCTGGCACAGGGGTTGCAGAAGCCCTTCACGGAAGACAGGGGCTGGATAGGCCAAAAGCCGGAGAATGGAAAAGCCTCAGCACGCTCTTTCTCTCTACCTCTCACCAATGCTTCTCTTTATCCCTGTGCACAGATAACGTTTTCTCAGATTTTTTGTTCATGTGGGTCAGGTTTATGAGAAGCTCTAGCTCTCATAGAAATAGACCCCATGTCTCTTGGCCCAGCACCCAAATTCTTGCAAGAAATACATCTGATTGGCACAGTCAGGTGTCCAGGGAGTAGAGTTACATTGAACAAACATTCCTGCCGAGTCCCCTCCCTTTGGCAGTTCCTGGGACGGGGAATTTGTTATGAGTTAGTTAGATATCCCCAGGGATCTACTGCATTCAAGAAGATTCTATGGCTGAAACCAGAAAGGCCACTCTGGTCTTTTTGAGGGGGCCCCACCCCGTGGGCGCCTGTCTTGGTCCAGGGCTGAAGACAGCTCTAAGTCAAAACAGAAAGAGCTGTTTTGTCCTGGCACACGCTGACCTCAAGTAGCTCTGATATAACAGTGAATTTTAAAAACCTAGTTTTCCTCCTCTACGTCTCTGTCCCCACCACAGAGCACACAGTAGTGACATCTGGAGGTGTGGGCTGCAGGGGGCTTTGGTGCCTGGTGAGTTGGTTGCCACTCCCGGCGGGCTCAGATGGATTTGTGAGTACATGTGGGTACCCTCTGGGGAATCTCATAAATACTGCTGGTGGATAAATGGGACTCTTGAGGCCGAAAGTTCTGGTAAGAGCAGGTAAATCTGAGTCACCACTAATCAGGCAAGTAGGCCCGAGGAGCTGCAGATTTGCAGGGTCCCATGCTCAGCACCTGCCACGTGCCAGTGGCACGCAAGGGACATGCCCCGCCTCCCAAGCACCAGCGCCCAGTGCAGGCCAGCCTTAGAGCATCCAGGGGTCTAAACATATGCAAAATTGAAAATGAGAAGAAAGCCTTTGGGTCGGTTTTACAGAAGCAAAGTGAAATGTAATGTTTCATAGAATCTAGACTTTTCTGAAACAGAAAATCCCATGCTTTTATGAATAAAAGGTTTAACTCACGGGAAGCGCAAAACACACCCACGTGGGGATGGCCCGTCCATATGCAAAGTCCATGCATGTGTGAAAAGACACGCAGGCCTCTCCCTTCCATCTGGGGTCCTGGCCGCCGGGAATGTGCAATGCTTCCTCACAGCAGCTGCCCACAGCCTTCTGTCCTGTTCTCCACTGCCAGCACCTTGTCTTCTGTCTCTGGGTCCCCAGAGACAACAGACGCCTTCTCCTGCCTCTGAATGTTTAACTATGTGGAGTCTTTGCCTTTTTCCAGCTCTTGTTCAACTGGAACATCTTGATCCTTCTTCCAGACCCCTCAAGCCTCCATTCGGCGGCAGGCACAGGATGTGGGTTGCCTGCCCAACATCCACTTTGCCTTCTGATATCAGAACTCAAATATATATCTATATCTGACGGAGAGAGTCACCAAATGCCTTCCCCAACGCCCTTGCAGGGATGTAAGCACGTGCTTAGCGAGTGTGACCACGGCCATGGTGACTTCCCCAGCAGAGTGGTTGAGATGGTGTGGTGGTGTCTGGCCAGGATCTGAATTCCCAAACATCTTCCTCCTCCTCAAGCAAATGGTTTTGGGATGGTTTGGAATCGACAACCTGCTTCCCAATGTGGCTTCTGCATAACTTCCTTGCTATGGGATCTCAAGCTGATCCTTAGTTCCTTCATCTTGACGCGGGAACATTAATAATGCTGTCTTCTGGGGCACCTGGGTGGCTCAGTCAGTTAAGCATCTGCCTTTGGCTCAGCTCGTGATCTCAGGGTCCTGGGATCGAGCTCTGCACTGGGGATCCCTGCTCAGCAGGGAGTCTGCTTCTCCCTCTCCCTCTGCCTCTCCCCACTACTTGTGCTCTGTCTCACATAAATCAGTAAAATCTTAAAAAAAAAAAAATGCTGCCTTCTCAGGCTCTTGGCAGGACTGGACCTGAGTGTAAACTCCATGAGGGTAGGATGAATATTCCATTCATCACCATGCACCCACACTACGCTGTGGGTACACAGTAGGTGTTTAACAGTTGTGCATTGAGTGGATGGGTGTGCAGGTCTCAGCAGAGTGACTGGTTCAAGAAATCTTCGCTGAAAAGCTAAATGAATACCCAAACAGCACCCAGGCCACAGGTTCCAGTGGGAGGCATGGGGAGGGAAGGGTTAAGTGATGGGTCTCTACAACCCCCGCACCGCTCCCCATCAGAGCAGATCAGCTTTTATCAGATTTATGCAAGGGATTCGTTCCTGAAGTTATGCATTATTCAAGACTAAATTTCCCAGAGGGATAAATGTAAAGCAAGATCTGCATTATTTCAAAATCTGAGCATACGGCGAGTCTTTATTAATATTTTTAAATCGCCTGATTTCCAAGTCACATAATACAAATTTGCATCAAGTGTGACATCCTGTTTCAGAGTGCTGGATGAAGTTTGGTGGGCAGAAAGTTTTCTGAGGGTTAAAAAGTTCAGACCCTCCTCCTGGCCTCCCACATTTGTGGCAAGAGGTCTGTAAGGCGAGAGGTGAGGTTTGGCCATAATCATTTGGTATTAAAAGTAGTTAAAATGCCAACGTGGAGGGATGATTCACTTTTACCAAAAATCACTGTTGATTCAAATTTAGCTGTATGGAGCCGTGTGAATTATTGAAAAATTAATCGCTGTCTTTTTTCTCACTGCTTTAGGCTCATCAGAAGGGAATAAAGGAACTTTTCTCCCATTCTCCCGGGACCTTGCTACAAGTGCAGGAGGGCAGCATGCAGGGTGCTGGCTGAAAATGCAGACTCCCGGGTTCTACACACCAGTTTTGAGGTGGGCCCAGGACTCTGCATTTTTAACAGGAGCTTCAGGACGCTCTGGGGCAGTGGTAAGTAAGGATGCTGGAGATTTGAGGCTCCTTTGAGAGGAATTTAGCTGGCTCATGGACGAGAGGGGTGAGGAGAGGTGAAGGGGGCTGGTGTTGGAGGAGAAGGGGCATTTTGGTCTCGGGGATTAGGTGGGGGGAGATGTTGAAGGTGGTGGAGGGGTGGCTATGAACCCCCTTGCAGTGGATCCCCCAAGTGGCAGGTCCTGGGTGGGAGTGGCTCCGTGAAGACTCTGAAGGCTGGACTCAACCCTGCAGCCTTAGGATGTTGTCTCCAGTGCCCCAAACAGGCTTGCATCAATGGAGGGGAACCTGAAAAGTGCCCGTCACCCATCCAAAACGGCAGATGGACACTGGACGGGGGCGCTGTGCATGATGCTGATGATGTTAATAAGAAATATTCATTAGTGCCAGGCACTGGTCTCACTGTGTTACATACACAAAGTCATAGGTCTTGTTACCCTTCCTTTTACAGATGAGGACACTGCGGCACAGAGAGGTTTAGCAACGCAAAGTCACACCGCCTGTGAAAGGCAGAGCCAGTATCTACATTTGAGCAATAAGCTATAGTCTATTCTTGGTCCCCTTGCTCTTCAGCCACAAGTAGTAAGTGTGAGGATGTGATCACACCAACTGGAGACTGCATCTTTCTTTCCAATCATTCAGGCCCAAACCCTGAGACGCTTGTAAGATCCACAGAAAGGAGATGTGTCCTGAAATTGAGCACCATCGAACTTACTCACCTACATTAATAATGGAGATAAGACTTGATTTAGAAATGTAAAGAAGTGGGACCTATCTTGCACGTTCAGGAGTTTACAGAGCAACTTACACCTATGGCCCCAATTAGAATGTCAAATTCCCTTGCTTGCTTTTTCGATATGCCTTCTTTCTTAATTTGGTTTTTTTGAGCAGATCCGACGCTGTATTTACGTAGTTCAGAAATAAAGATAATATAAGAAAGATGTATAAAAAAGCATCAATCCCTTTACTCACCCATTGTAGTCTCTGTCTTCCCTTAGGTGACATTTATCCCCTTTATTTTTTTCCATCCATTCTTTATGCAAATACAAGCATCGTGTATGTGTGTGTGTGTGTGTGTGTGTGTGTGTGTGTGTGTGTACTTGTAGGCCTCTTCCTTGATTACACAAAAGGTAGCAAACTGTACATGCTGTTTGATATCTTTGGTTTTCCCCTTACCGGTATATTCAGGAGCCCTTCCCATATCTGTACACAGAGAGTTTCCTCTTTATGATAGATATTATTTTACAGCTATACAGTGGAGAGCATACTAGAATCCACCATACTGGCTCTGAAGAATGGATTCTTTTTTTTTTTCTTTAATGACTTTATTTATTTATTTGTCAGGGAGTGTGCACACACGAACAGGAGGAGGGGCAGAGTCCGATGCGGGGCTCCATCCCAGGACCCTGGGATCATGACCTGAACTGAAGGCAGAGACTCAACTGACTGAGCCACCCAGGTGTCCTGGAGAATGGATTCTTTTTTTTTTTTTAAGCTTTTATTTATTTATTTATTCATGAGAGAAACAGAGAGAGAGAGAGAGAGAGAGAGAGAGAGAGAGGCAGAGACACAGGCAGAGGGAGAAGCAGGCTCCATGCAGGGAGCCTGACGCGGGACTCGATCCCGGGACTCCAGGATCACACGCTGGGCCAAAGGCAGGCGTTCAACCGCTGAGCCACCCAGGGATCCCTCTGGAGAATGGATTCTTAAACTGACAAAAATTTTGTGAGCCACTTGGCCACATGCAGGTAGCTTGACATTGGCCATGGTGGAAGTATTTGCACAACAGAAATGGGCAAGCTCTGCAAGCTAGGGCTTTCCTCCTCGGACAGCTGGCTGTTGAACATTTACGGCACCATACCCACTGTGTGGCTACTCCGGGGTTTAGCTGACTAGTCTTTTCTTTCTTTTTCTTTTTTAAAGATTTTTATTTTTATTCATCAGAGAGAGAGAGAGGCAGAGACACAGGCAGAGGGAGAAGCAGGCTCCATGCAGGGAGCCTGACATGGGACTTGATCCCGGGTCTCCAGGATTATGCCCTGGGCTGAAGGTGGCGCTGAACCACTGAGCTATCCGGGATGCCCCGACTAGTCTTTTCTACACAAAGCTTTGGGGTGTTTCAGATCTTCTGCATCTCATAAATGGTGCTTTGGTGAATGCCCGTCATCTGTCATGAGAGGGAGAGAAAGGGGACACCGTGGCAGCCACAAGGATGGCCGAGCTCCTGCCCTTACCGCTCAGTGTGGCCAAGAAGCAGGCCGCACCAGCATGTGCAGGGACTTCCTGGAAATGCCCATTCTCAGGCCCCCCACCAGAACTACCGAGGCAGGCAGGGTCTGCATTTTAACGTGCCTCTGCGACCCACATGCACCAAAACCCTCGAGAAGTTTCCCCCGGGTGTCTTTTCCGTCCTGCAGTCCAAGGTGGGGCCAAGAACCCCCAGAAGCATCACCCACTTCTTCTCCCATTGCAAACGTGGGATGCGTTTGTTGCTCTTTGTGTAAGGACATAGCTGTCGGGTCTGGAAAGACCCTCTTAGGGCACAGTAGTGGAAAAGAAGCATTTGCCCCACTGCTTCTGTAGGACTGGACTGTGTGACCCAGTCTGGACTCCCCCTGGAGAGGGGAGGGGTAGGGGGCGGTGGGGGATGGTCCTTAACGAGCAGGAAAGCCCAGGTTACCTCTCAACCATGCCAGTCCCAGGACCAGGGCTTTCAGGAGTGAGAACTGAGAGAGGATGGAGAGGGCCGGCTGTGAATGTGCATGTGTGGATGGGAGGAGGGAGGAGAAAGGGGGGACGTCGAGCGCCCCCTGCTGGCTGACCTGGGTGGTGACTGGCACGGGGTGCCCAGGCTGGGTGGGAGCAAGAGAGGACAGGATAGTGACCTTGCAGGTGGGCTGCAGATTGGCCGGGAAGAGACCGATCTCACGCACGCACATGCACGCACGCATGCACACACGTGTGCACAGCCTGCTATAAGTGAGCGATTCCTGAAGCTGAGGCCGCACCAGGTGGCTCCCCGGAGCAGGAGCACCCAGGGGGAGAAAGCAGAGCCAGAACCCAGGCTGTCCCGAACAGCGTGCCCACCTCCACCTGGCCAGGACGCAGGGGGTGCACTGTCTGCAGTAACAGTGGGGAACTGAACACTCACTGGGAACTTTCCTCCAGGAGCTGCCCTTGCTATGTCTGACTGAATCCTCACCGTAACCCTCCTGTCTGAGGTGTAGATTATATGCTCAGCAAATGTTAGCTGGATGAATCAACCAGCCCTTGGAATTGGATCTTATTGTTAGCTCTGACTTCATCTCCTGGCACTCTCCCCCTTTATTATGTTCCATGCTGCTCCCAACCACTTCAGGCACTCCTGCCTCAGGACCTTTGCATGTCTGTTTCCTCTGCCTGAATGCTCTTCACCCAACATCCAAGCGGCTGTTTCTCACCTCATCCTCAGGCCTGTATTCCAATGGTCCCTTCTTCATGGGGTCTTCCCCAAACACCCTAAAACTGTCATACCCTCTCCCTCCTTTCCCTATCTAATTTTTCCCAAATCTCTATTCACATTTTCTATATACTGCTTCCTGACCATGTTGGTTGTCTGCATTGTCCACTAGGATATATTTCCCTGGGTTCCTGTGAGCACCTGGCTCAGCCTAGGTGCTCAGTAAATAGTTATTCATTGTATGAAAGAACGAATGAGTTCTCTTTTTACAGAGGAGACGACAGAGGCTCTGAGGAGTGAGCTGATCACTGTCCGGGGTCATATGGCAAATAAGTGGCGGAGGTGGGATTCAAGTCCAGGCTGACTCTAAAGCCTGGGATGTACGTCCTAACCCCACACCCCCACCCGGGGAAGTGTTGAACCAGTCTTTTTAGGTCAGTTGCCTTCAAGGTGTAGGAAAGGAAAAAAAAAAAAATCCTTTTCCCTCTACCCATCTTAGTTTCCTGGATGGAGCCCCTGCATTAGACCCATAAAAGCCTGATTGAGAAGAAAAAGACAACCAGGAGTTCATGAATACTTGCCGCTCTGGGTAATTCGGAGGGTGGTTAGTTAGAGCTGGGGCGCGCCTCGCCTCCTAACATAGACAAGTAGCAGGACGAAGGAAGAGAGGACTTCGAGTTTCCAGGGCAGCAGATTGTGGGAAGGTCACTACAGGGAAGGTAGGGGCTAATTAGTGAGGTTTGCCGTTGATTCGCTGGACTGATAAGAGTCTAGAGTTGCCTCCAGTGATGAACTTGTGTCCTTTCTAGGGGTGGGGTAGGGGAGGCACCTTTATAAATTTATGTTCCCTTTCAGGTGCGTGGGGGGCAGGCAGAGAGCTTTTCGCCTCCTTCCTGGTTTTCTTCAATTGCATTTCGCTCGGAATCATCCTTAAGCCGGAGTGGAATATTTTGAGGTGGCCTATCTGGCTACTGTTCAGAGGCAGAGGGTTTCGGGGGGCTGAATCTTGCAGCCCACACACAAGGGAAAGCAAAGAAGCTCCTGCCATCCCGGCCGCAGCTCCCGGTAAGCCGCAAGTAATGGGAACAAACATGCACGGGGATGGAGGCCAGTCTGGGACATCATGGTTGTTGTTTTGCTTCAAGGGACATCATGGGTTCTTTTTCAGCCTGTTCGTGGGGACCTCTGCGTGGACAAGCGCCCTGTCTGATAGCCCCTCCCCACGGGGGACCCTGGGTGCTGTGCAGCCCAGCCCCAGGAGTGAGCTAGAGCCTTCGTCCACGCCAGGGCACCCAGGTAGTTCAGTGCTCCGGCGTGCCCAGGAGCTGACACAATCAGGGAGTGAATTAACTTCTGCTTTTCTGGCTGTATTTTAAAGGCATTTTTTAAAATGCCTTTTTTTTTTTCTCCTTTGGAGGCTATGCACTCTTCAGAAATTAAATTTAGACTGTGATTTTATTACCCTTTTTATTTAATTTATCCTAACGGTTGCATTCAAGCTGTGAGCCAGCTGTTGACTTTGAAAAAACATTGTTCAATTTGAAGGGAGCATTTTAAAACTTAATGTAATGGCTGTAAGTAATCACTACAGCAATTACGTTCCCCGGCGCGGTGCACCGCAAGAGGCACGGTCGGGGATTTGGAAGAGTGCTCAGGTGGGCAGAGGGCTGGCTTGGGCAGGAGGTGGGCATGCAGACTTGAGGGGGAAGGGGACGTGGGGGCGGGGACACAGAGGCCTGCTGCCGGCCACACAAGCCTGTCTCTCCTCCCGGGGCCAGCTTGGGGACCAGTTTGTCAGAATTCCAGGCTCCTGGGTCAGCTTGGCTTCTGGGCTCCTGCTGTGTCCCCGGCCAGCCATTTAATCCCATCTGAGAGGCTTGGCTCTGCCTCCAGCTCCTCGCTGCAACAGGTTCCCAGGTCGGACACCATTCAGGGTCTTAAGCTGGACATGCCTTTATGTTGGTCCCCCTCTGCCTTTGGATTTATCCATCTATTCACTTAATCGCTGTGGTACATTGCAAGAAAAGCAGCCACAAAATCTTCCTATCCCTTCATGTGGTCGCTTTGTACTGGGCTTCTCCCCGTAAGGAGTGAAGTCTAGTTCTCTGAGTCTTGGATCTGAGCTTGGTTCCACAATACCTGCAGAGCCGGCTGGCATGTTGACATTAGTCTTCTCTTGCAGCCCCGAGACCCCTCTGTGAAAAAGGCCAGACCAGCCTCCTGGGTGATGAGATACCCAGTAGAACACTGGCCCAGCTGGTGGGCCCAGAAGCAGCCTGCTGGCACGCAAGGGGCCACCTTAGACCCTCCTGCTCCAGTGAGCAGCCCAGCAAACCTACCCGGTCATGAGCTAAAGCAAGTGATGGTTGTTTTGGACCACTATATTTTGGGATGGTTTTCTGTGCCGTAAGAGTAAAGCTAAAACAACACCGCTCAGCAAGTATTTAATGGTGCCTAACCCATGCCAGGCATTGCACATGGCTGTGGGGATGCAGAGCCCCCTTGAGCATGGCTTTTTTTTTTTTAATGTATTTTTTTATTTGAGAGAGAGAGAGAAAGAGACAGGGAGACAGAGACAGGGAGAATGAGCGAGGAGGGGAGGGGCAGAGGGAGGAGAAGCAGACTCCCTACTGAGCAGGGAGCACAATGGTGGGGCTCGATTCCAGGGCTCTGGGATCATGACCTGAGCCAAAGGCAGACACTTAACCAACTGAGCCACCCAGGCGCCCTGATCATGGCTTCTGATTGGCAGGTCACCTCTTGCCTGGGGTGGGCCATTCTACTGTGTTGTCCTGCCCTGTTCTGCAGACTGCATGGTCCCAGAGTCCCAGACTCAGCTCTGAGCCCCTCCCAGCAACACCCTGAGATGGACAGTGGGCGCTGTTGGTAAAGCTTAGTGGTTGATGGCATCAGGCCAATGGAGGAGGGGGTCAAATCCTACCTCTCTATTTCTCACCATTCATCATCATAAACGTAGATGGTAGGTGAGACTGTCTGGATTCCGGTCCCCTCTCTGTCATCTTGAGCCAATGGACACAACCTCACTAAGCTCTGACTTTCCTATCTGTAAAATGGGGGTGAGACTAGCCCATTCACAGGGCTGTTGTGAGGGTCACCTGCCATGTAATAAATACTCAGAGAGATGAGTGTCATCACTTCCTGAGTGTCAGTTTCTCTGTCTATGAAATCGACTGATGTCACGCCACCTATGGCTTGCAACCAATTCAGGATGTTGTAAGGATGAGAAGTGATAAATGTGTTTGAGGGACTTACCGCTGGGCCTGGTGCTTGAAACATGCCCCGTACTCGGTAAATACTAGTTTTGCTATGAGAGTTGTCATTGACCAATCAGGGTGGGTTCTTGGAGAATGCTCTGGGCTGAAGCTAACTTTCTGCCCCCTAGCACTGAGCACTTGGGATGCTTCAGGCAGTCTGTCCCCCATTTCCTCCACACGTATGTCTTTGCTTCAGTGTCCATATGGCCATACCAACTTACTGCGTATGCAGTTCATGAATTTCTCTTCTCTAGCCTCATTTTCCTTGCAGTGAAAATGGATAGTTCCAGAATGGCAACTAGTTTCATTTTATATTTTTTAAAAAATATTTATTTATTTAAGGAGAGAGAGAGAGAGAGAATGGGTAGGGTGAGGCAGAGAGAGAGAGAGAGAATCTCAAGCAGACTCTGAGTTGAGTGTGGAGCCCAAGCAGGTCTCAACCTCATGACCCTGAGATCATGACCTGAGCCAAAACCAAGAGGCAGATGCTTAACCAACTGAACCACCCAAGCGCCTTTCAAAAAGGCAACTAGTTTTAAATTATGCACTGCCTCTGATCAATTGGTAATGTCTGTCCAAGGTCAGGAATGAAGATCTGGCCACACAGAGCTCAGGCTCAGTGGGAGGAAGTGTCATGATTCATTGGTGATGTCTGCAGTGGACGTGAGAGGGAAGGATGGAGTGCATTTGCTGCCCCAGACTGCTGGGCTCTCGGGGGTCTCCTGGGGATGCTAAGATTCTGTCTCCATGTAGATTTCTTTTCTTTTTTTTTTTAAGATTTTATTTATTTATTCACGAGAGACACAGAGAGGCAGAGACAAAGGCAGAGGGAGAAGCGGGCTCCCTCTGAGGAGCCCTCCCTCTGAGGTATGCAGAACTGGATACCAGGACCCCAGGATCATGCCCGGAGCCGAAGGCAGATGCTCAGTTGCTGAGCCACCCAGGCGCCCTGCATGTAGATTTCTGACCTGACAAGACTGTATATCAACTTTAGTGTTGTGGGTGCTTCAGAGTGGAGCTTACATTATTCATCTTCATATTCTCAGGACCTAGAAAGGAGTCTCAATCCTCAAATGGCTCAGAGGAAAGAGCACAGACTGTGATGAGATAGACCTGGATTTGTATCCTGGAGTGGCTGTTTCCCAGCTTTGGGACTATGCAGTGGCAACCACAAGTGCTGTTGGGCCAAACATTCTGGATCTCCCATTTTTGTGGAATGGGGTAGGATGGTCAAGTAGGATCATGGGACTAGCTCAGACTAATGGGTTGTGAGCAGAAGTGAGACCCTTGAGAGATCCCTCTTTCCTTGTGCTATGACAACCAATAAAAATGTTCCAGGTGAGGGACACCTGGGTGTCTCACTGGTTGAGTGTCTGCCTTCAGCTCAGGTCGCGATCCCGGGGTCCTGGGATCCAGTCCCGCATCAGGCTTCCTGCGTGGAGTCTGCATCTCCCTCTGCCTGTGTCTCTGCCTCTCTCTCTCTGTCTTTCATGAATAAATAAATAAAATCTTCCATCAACCATTGACCCCAGCATGAAGCTTGGGCCCCCTGGGAAACAGACTCTGAGATGGATATTTACATGCATGAAGTTTACCAGGATCTCAGGATCCACTCTCAAAGGGGAGTGGAAAGATGCAGGAGAGGGCAGAGGAGATGTCAGACTCCTGAGCTAAGAAGCTGGGTTAGTCCGTCAGAGAGGTCCCAAGCTGGGGCACAGGTCTGAGCCTTTATACGCCCACATTAGCCACTCTTGGGGTGGCAGTTAGCCCCAGAGAGGAGATGTGAGCCAGGGTGAGATGGAGCTCTGCAGCTCTGAGCCATTCCTGGAGCGGGATCCCAGCCGAGGGCTGAACGTAGTGCTCCCAGCTGCCGGGGACTAGCAGTGGCAAGCGCTGGTGATTGAGCGTTCAGGAATGTTATGAGCTAGTTTTTAAATATTAAGTTATAATTAAATGTGTTTTATTTAAAAAAAAAGGTAAGGAGCACCTGGGTGGCTTAGTGGTTGAGCGTCTGTCTGCCTTCGGCTCAGGGCATGATCCCGGGGTCCTGGGATCGAGTCTTGCATTGGGTTCCCTCCATGGAGCCTGCTTCTCCCTCTGCCTGTGTCTCTGCCTCTGTCTGTGTCTCTCATGAATAAATAAATAAAATCTTAAACAAAACAAAACCAAAGGTAATAAGGGCACCTGAATGGCTCAGTAGGTTAAGTGTCTGACTCTCCCTTGAAGCTCAGGTCAAGACCCTCGGGTCATGGGACCCAGCCCTGGGGCCAGCTCTGTGCTCACTCGGGAGTCTGCTTGAGGATTCTCTCCCCCTTTTGCTGTCCCTCCCCATACTCATGCTCTTGCGCTCTCTCTATCAAATAAATAAATAAATAAATAAAATCTTAAAAAAAAAAAACCGCGGTAATATGCTAGTCACATTGCTTCTGAATTGTTTTACTACATTTTACCTAAATCTTTTTCTAAAAAGATTTTTACTTTTATTTTAATATTTAATTAAATAATTTTTAATATTTTATTTAATTACAATTAATATAGATTATATAATTGCATATTTATATGTAAATATATTAAATTTATATATGCACATATTAAATATATTATTTATTTATATATTTAAATATATATTATATGTAAACATATTAAAATTATATAAAAATATAATTATATAATTATATATAAATATATACTATAATTTTAAATAAATTAAATATTTATTATTATTTATATATTTTATTTATTGAGAGAGAGCATGAGCAGGGGAAAGGGCAGAGGGAGAGGGAGAAGCAGACTTCCCACCAAGCAGGGAGCCTGATGTAGGGCTCAATCCCAGGACTCTTTGTATTACATATTTGTGCATATATGTATATGTATGTGTGTCCATAAATACATATATATATATATATATATATATATATGTACACACACACACACATTCATTTCTTCCCTCAGAGCACCAAGTTAAAAAATTTACTAGCCCATCATGGGGAATAGGTCCTCCTTCATCTTTTATGGGGCTATCCTGGTGATAGAGTACAGTGTCCATGAAAGAAGACATGGAGGAGTCACTGCCAACCCTTGATGAACATGTAGCTTGAGCAAGAGTTAATCTTCTGCTCTCTGTCATTTTATACCACTGAGATTTTTTGGGAGTGTTTGTTACTATAGCATAACCTAGCCTATACTGACTGAAACACGTGGACAAAGGCACTTAATTCTCTGGGCTATGGTTTCTTCATCATAAAACCTCCCTGTAGGTTTCAGAGAGAACCAGAGATGATGTCTCTATGTTTCCTTTTGGCACCCAGTAGGCACTCAAAAATAGAAACTCTTTTTATTGATAATAGTGTTTTAATAATAAGTGATTTATGCATTAATTTATCTGATTGAAAATGCTCTTGAGCCGATTCATACAAGTCAGCTTTGTATAGTTGGAGATGAGGACACAGCCCTCTGTCTCTGTTCTCTCCGCTCACCTACATGTCCAGCTCTAAATCCCAATCTAGGGGACTGAACCCAAAGTTTCCCATCCCAGCTGGGAAGGGCAGCCCTGTGGGGGTCCTGAAGTGTTAACTGCCAGTTATTGTTGCTGCAGCTGCTATGTCCCCAGGTCTCCTGAGTGGAGTCAGATGCCACCTCGAGAAGCAGTGGCATAGGAGGGCCATAAAAATTAATGTCCTGAGAAATAGCCCAGAGGCAGCAGCCTCCAGCAGAAATAGCAATTTTAATACAAAATAAAAACAAGGCCTGGCTAGGCCTTACATAGGCTCGAGGAGCTGAGCCCCAAAAGGGGGCCACTCCGACCAAAGCCTGCAAGGGGCAGCCTAGCTCCCCGGGTAATTCTACTGTGAGGCCAAGATTGAGGATTTACAATTCTGACACCAGTTCCATGGGGTGAGGTTTTTTTTTTTTTTTTTTTTTTTCTCACACCAAGCAATTCTCTGACGCACCAGCTGTTCATCCTACGATTCAGGTCAATCTTGATACCATCTACCCAGAGATGGCATCAGACCCCACAGGTTAAGGGCTCAGTCCCACCACTTCAAACACCAATTGCAAGTGCAGTCTGTCACCTGTGTTTCTGACTGGCTATACATCAGATGTTCCCATCAACCCATCCTTGGGTTTGGCTAATTTGCTAAAACAGCTCATGGAACTCAGAGAAACATTTTACTTACTAGATCACCAGGTTATTGTAAGAGGATGTAACTCAGGAACAGCCAGATGGAAGAAATGCATAGGGTATGGTATGGGGATAGGGCACAGAGCTTCCAAGCCCTATCTGGGCCTCCATCTCCTTGCATCTCCACATGTTCAGAAGCTCTCCTCTGGGTTCTTATGGAGGCTTCATCACATAGGGTGGTTGATTAAATTGTGACCATTGGTGATTAATTCAATCTCCAGCCCCTTTTCCCCTCCTTGGGGCACAAGGGTGGGTAGCATTGATAGTCCCTCTAATCACAGGGCTGGTTTCCCTGGCAAGCAGCCCCCATCCTTAGGTGCTTTCCAAAAGTCACCTCATGAACAAGGAGTCAGGTGTGGTGGAAGGGAGTTTGCTATGAATATCAAGACACCTTTATTGCTCCTACCACTTGGGGGACTCCACAGGTGTTAGGAGCTCTGTGCCAGAAACAGGGACAAAGACCAAAGACCTATTTCTTCTTTTAAATCACAAAATCATGGGACTCCTATTCAAAGCATTTTGGGTGGTACAAGCACTTGGCCTTTGAAATATGTTGACCTGTCTGACAGGAATAACACGTGTGTCTCATGAGGTGGTTGCGAGGAGGAAAAACAATGCACTTAGTAAGGCCAGTCAGAAGGAGACTGGTTAAATAAATTACGATTATCCATGGCTGTTTAAAATTATGAGACAGATTTACAGACATTGTTATGGCATCTCCTCCCATAAATATTAAGTGTAAAAAGCAGGATGATGAATGTCTTTATGGTGTGTGTCCATTTGAAGGGGGGAGGGGACGTTGGAAGGGTCTATTCATGTCAGCTTGCATATACATGACTCTTTCTAGAAGGGGCATCCCTAAAATTGTTACGGTGGTCACCTGTGGGGACTACAAATGGGGACAGCATGGCTGAGTTAGGTGGAAAAATTATATTTTAGCTATATGCCCTCTGATACTGCTTCAATTCATTATCACTAATATCTCTTTTGTGTACCTGTCTTGTTAATTGCAAGGAAAGAACATTCCTAGGCGGATCTGGATGCCCATCAGGTTTTGGAACCATTGCCACCATCCATGGCACCAGCCCAGCCAAGTGCAATGTCAGTATTGACTCTGTGAAGATCCCAGGTTCCCTAAAGGTTATTTATGAAGTCATGGGTCTGGGTTCCCTAAGAGGACTCTGAAACCCTGGGCAGGAATAATGTGGGGAAATAGCAGAGATCCAGTCCTTTTAAGAGATCAAAAGGAACCAGAGATTGTTCTAGGCTCGTTCTGCGTGGAATGATGTTGGGAGACACAAAAGAGATCTAAATTGTCCTGCTGCTGTTCTGCCTTGTTTCTGATTCTGTTAATTATCAGTCCTCTCCGTAGTTATTATTGGGCCCCTTTGAACTTGACCTTCCAGACCTTGGAGTTGCCTAGATGCCATCCCAGGTGGGTTACTGGGTGGCTGGTGTCTGCTATTTCTGGGTATTTGGGTGCCCTGATCTGCAGGCCTCCTGGGATGGGGCTGGGGGCTGAGTTGGAATTGCTGGAGTTCCCAGGACTTAGGGAGTTATGTCTCTGGGACACTTTCTGGGCCAGGCTCTCTTTTCCCGGATTCCTTTGTCCCAACCTCGAGCGTAGTCCTCCGTCTCTCCCTCCTGATCCTACCCGAGGCTGTTTATCCCCCTCTCCCCAGAAAGACCCTTTTGCATTCTTCAAAGGGGTTACATCTGAGAACTTCCAAATTGCCTCACTTGAAACAATGTCATGGTCATCCAGAAGAAATGGGGCAGAGAGGATTCATTGGATTGGCAACCAGGCCCCAGGACACTGGGCGAAAGGATGCCCTCAATGAGTAAGGAAGCATTCTGGGGGAAAGTGAGACTCTCTGAGTTTTGTCTCGTTATACTGGTAGCTGTCCATGGACTGTATGGTGGATTTGCCGGTCTTGTCGACGGTACCTGGTACAGTTGGTGTCCTCAAGGCACAGCTGACCCCATTCCCTCAAATGGAAAACCTGAGTAAAGGTCACTTATAGGGCTGTGAGTGCAAATGTACAACACAGCATCTGGCTGAGAGGAGGTGAGTGCTACCTACAACTGGATTTGGGTTTTAGTAGGAGAGGGCATGTCTTTGAACTGCACCTGTCATTGGGACTTCCATCCAGGCATGCACACTTCTTCCCTTCTCCCAGCAACCCACTGGGAGCAGGTGTCTGTGCTGAGGTGGGCACTACTGGGGTTGGAGAAATGAAGGCTGGGCTCATGGGGGAGGTTGTAGGGAGAACATCCCTTGTTGAAGATGGTCTGCACCAGGGTAGGCAATGGGGGCTTGGACACATTGTTGGGTAATTGAAACCCTCATGGGCCCATTGTGGCACCAATGTCTAGAGATTCAGCTGGTTGGATCACTGGAGGCTTGAAAGACAGAGACAGTGGACCAACCCTTTGGATCTGGAGGTCATTACAGCACAACTCAATCTGGTCCCCTCCACCTTCCCTTGTGTCTTCTTCTGGCTACTGATCCCGGCCAACTTCCTTTGGGTGTGTGATTCAAGGTCTGATTGATCTCATGGAAACTCTATAAGAATTTAGGGTGGCATATGGAAAGCCCTGGAAAGGAGTCAATGTAACCTTGAGCTAGTCTTGGTCCTTTCCTGGGCAGAGTGGGTAGAATGAACCAAAAGACAGTTGTTTTCTCCTTTCTGGTTCCTTCAAGCTCCATAATATTTGGGTACCTTCAGGACCCATGATGTGAATAAATTCCTACATGGGGACACCAGCATCCCAACTTATCCTCTTAACTGTGTAAGACCTGACCTAGAAGGATGAATGTGGAAGAGCTCAGGGATAAACCACCTTTCAGATGGACCCTATTGTTTCCCCCAAAGTTTCTGGAGCAGATGTGTTACATGCTTCCCCCCACTGTCTCCTTTAGCAGCCACCAGGAGAGTGAAGCCTCAGTACCACCCAGCAGGAACCAGCTCATTTACATGTCTCAGAAACAATGTTTGTGAATTTAATTAATCACAGTTTACATGCTAATAACCCTCAAAATATTTTTATGGGTAAATAATGGTTATTCCCTGCTGTGGGGGGAATCCATTGATTCCAGCATTCCTATTTCATTTCCCATTGTGTGATTAGAGAGTGAGGTGGGTGCCTACCGTCATGATAGGAGGAGAGAGAAGTGATTTCCATATCATGGATGAGGCCTGGAGAAGGTTGGCTCCTTGCCAGTAGATGCTTGATGTCAACATGGGGCAGCTGTGGAGCCAGTCCCCAGTGTTGCCACTTTTACTTCTAAGCCTCCTGGTATAGCATCATTATTATAATTCTACTACATTAATCTTTATTATCACTACCGCCACCACCACTACCATTATCACTTCTTAAAACCAGTTTTACCACCACCATCACCATCATCACCTCCATCACCAAAACCATCACCATCATCATCTCCACCACCAATGCTACCATCACCATCACCATCATCACCATCACCACCACTGTCACCAATACGACCACTAGTATCACTACCACCATCACTATCATCACCGTTATCACCACCATCACCAAAACCATCACTATCATCACCACCATCACCACCTCCATCAGCATTACCACCATCACCACCATCGCTACCATTACCACAACCACCACCACCAATCGCCACCACTGACACCATAACTATCATCACCACCACCACCACCATTATCACCATCACCATCATCTCCACCATCACTGCCACTATCACTTCCATCGCCATCACTTCTATCATCTCCATCATCCCTATTATCATCATCACCACCACTATCACCATCACAGCCTGCAACACCACTGTCCCTATCACCATCACCACTGCCTCAACTGTACCATCTCAATCTTAAGTATTGTTTTGTATCTTGGAGATGCTACTTCATCCCATCCAGAAACCCAGCATCCTCTTTGGGCCTTCCCAACCCTCTTTCTCTTTCCCTACATCCTCACCCTTCCACATCTAACCAATCACTAAATTCCATTGATTCTGCCTCTTGCACATCTCTTCAAGTTATGTCATCATCCTTCCATATATATATATGTATTTTTTCCATATATATAATCTCATAATTTCTCAGTTAATCTCCTGAAAAACCTATTTCTATCCAATGTGATGCTAGAATGTCTTCCTAATATGGAAATCTGACTTCTGTTGATTAAAACTTTTTCTTGGGACACCTGGGTGGCTCAGCAGTTGAGCCCCTGCCTTCGGCCCAGGGCGTGATCCTGCAGTCCTGGGATTGAGTCCCACATCAGGCTCCCTGCATGGAGCTTCTCCCTCTGCCTGTGTCTCTGCCTCTCTCTCTCTCTCTCTGTGTCTCTCATGAATAAATAAATAAAATCTTTAAAAAATTCCAGCTTCTTAAAAAAAACCTTTTTCTTATGGTTTCTTCCTCATCATCAGTATTCCAACTTGACTACTACATAAACTATTATATAGAGAATATTCTATGGACCTCATGTTGGCTTAAATATTCTTTATTTTAATGTTACTCTGTTGTTTACAAATAAAACCAGGTATCAACTTATTCTACGTGTGACTCTAATCCACCATATGTTGTAGGATGCATAGTTATTTTATGTAGCATTAGAGGGAAAAAGTGCTGTCAGTTGTGCTTGTAAGAGGCTATAGATTTTGAGATGGATCCCAATTTCAGTCAAAAAGTGACAAAAATTATGTTTTAGAATCAATGACAAAAGAAATTCATAAACAGCTTTAAGACTAATGTAAACTAGAAGCTATGTACAAATAAAAGTGATAAAATTCAAATTAGTGTTATTTCCTTAACATGATAGATGATGTTGTCTTGGTGAAGCTAATCTGTCACTTACTAAAAATGAATTGCTGTTCTAGCACAGGTTTTTTTGAGTTCTACTGCCTTTATTACTTTGGGTGGTGTGGAGACTCAATCCTCCTACCTCTTTTTTTCTAAGAACCTTCATTGTCATAGCAAGCCACCCACCCATTGGCCTTTATCATGTGTCTGTGGCACAGACACATCATTTGTGTATCAGCTCTACCTCTTTTCTTTCCCCCTTGTCTCCAATTAAAACATTCTTACTAGACCCCAAAGTGATCCCAGACAAAAACATCACATAGTCACTGACATTCCATGCTGGTTGTCAGGGAGATGATCTAGAACGTGCTGGTATTTTGTGAACACACCAAAGGTTTTATTTATTTATTTATTTATTTTTTATTTATGATAGTCACACACAGAGAGAGAGAGGCAGAGACACAGGCAGAGGGAGAAGCAGGCTCCATGCACCAGGAGCCCGACGTGGGATTCGATCCAGGGTCTCCCGGATCGCGCCCTGGGCCAAAGGCAGGCGCCAAACTGCTGCACCACCCAGGGATCCCACACCAAAGTTTTTAAAGTTCTTACTAAGCATTCATAAATCCCTATGTGTATATTGGCAAATTCTCGGGGATCCTTTAATGACAATTTTAGACACTCGTCATCAAGATAAAGCTTCCATTTCTAGGATCTAGCCCTGCCTTATTTCCAGCTCTGTCCTGTTCTCCTCTGCCTCCTTAACTTGCTCCTTGCTTGTCCTGAACGTCATGCACTCTTCTGTTCCTGGGTCTTCACGTATGCTGTTCCCTTTGTCTGAAGGCTTTCTTTCCCCTTGTCTGCAAGAAAGTTGTTCTACACTCTTGATGCCCTTCAGTGAAGGCTTATCAGACCTCTCAGTGGGGGAAATCTGGTTTCTCCACATTAGAACAGTAGTTATGCATCATTTTACAATTGCTTGAGAATGTGGACTTCATCCATATTTGCAATGCTTAGTACAGAGATGGGTACAGGACTACGGACTAAGTATATTGAATGAAGAACTTTCATTTTTCCTTTATTATGAAAATTATGTTTGTACCCAAACTCCTGCCCCTTCCCCTCTGCTACTTCTGCTGCCATGGCCACTCCTCCTCTTCGTCCCCCCGCCCCCCGCCCCCCCTCCTCTCTCTTCTCCCTGCCCCCTTTCTGTCCTCCCCTTGCCTCCCCTCCTTGTCCTTCTGTGTTTCCTCTGAGTTCCCCTGGGCTCTGTCTCTTTGTCTCTCTCTTTATCATGGAATCCTTGACATTGCTATTTTAGCTCAGACATCCGTCCCTTGGCTGGACCCAGGTAGCAGATCTGGGGGGCCCTGAGGGCTGTGGAGTGTGCAGAGGCATAGACTGGCTCTCCTGGGAAGAGAAGAGCACCCCAGTGATGTCTCAGAGAGCAGAGGTGAGGATGGCACTCTAGTGAGCAGAGAGCACCTTTCCTAGAGAATTTCTAGGTTCCTTCTTAGAGATGCTGAATCCCTTCAGAGCCCCCAAACAGGTCAAGTGATGCAGAGAAAAGTGCCTTACCCCTTTGAGCCTCCACTGTCTATTACTGAAAGGGGGGGGAGGCCGGAATGATAACACAGGGGCCTGGCAGGGGAAGACGGAATGAACAAATGTGTGATAACGCTGAACACCGTGCCTGGCCGTAGTAGGTGGTCAATAAATGCAAGTTTCTTATCTCCGTTTGTCCACGGCCTTTGAAAACAAAAAGCAATTTTTAAAAAGATTTTTATTTGAGAGAGAGAGAGAGAGAGAGAGAGAGAACCAGTAGAGGAAGAAGCAGACTCTCTGCTGAGCAGGGAGCCTAATTCAGGACTGGATCCCAGGACCCTGGATCATGACTTAAGCCGAAGGCAGGTGCTTAACCAACTGAGCCACCCAGGTGCCCATGGAAAGCCTTTTTGTTGATGAATGGGTTAGAGGAGAAAGTGAGAAATCTGTGTTCTAGGCCCTGTTCTGGCATGATGGACTTTGGGCATATCACCTCATCTCTCTGAAGCTCCATTTTCTCATCTATGATGGGAGGATGAGTAATAATAAGGCTAATGACCTCACAGAGTTTTGGGAAAGATTGAACGGAATGAGCTGGTGTTTGAGTAAGAGATGGTCACGGCGCACAGCAGGCAACAACAACAGCATTTACTGTGTACCAGGCAGGGCAGTGGAGATCTGCTCTCCCATTTGTTCCTATGTCATCTGCAAGAACTGTTCCACCAGCTTGGGGCATCGATGAGGCAGAGAGCTTAGGCACCGACCTGCCTTGTTAGGAGGACGTTTATAGCCTTTCTCTCAAGGTTTTTCCCCTGCCACCCTCCACCCCGACCCTGAATGACCTCTGAACCTGAGGGGATTTCTTAGTTCCAAACGCTGCCTGTCCACCTCCCTTGCAGACCCAGCAAGAGCAGGAGTCTGGTTGGTTCACTGCTACAGCTGCTTCCTGGTCCCGAGGGGGCCGCTGTTCAGGCTCAGTTCCACATGGACTCGTGGATGCTCTGTCCTGTGCCTGTGCCAAGTCCAGTTTCTGGATGTCTACTGGTAAAGGGTGATGTGATTTCTTTAGTGCTACATCTGGCCAAGGGTTCCACTTATTTGACCCCAGGGTCACATGTCTATGGCAAGTTCACATATACTGTCACTTTTAGGGTATAACCTGGCCCTGAGAGCACTTAATTTTAAAAATATTTTAAGATTTATTTATTTATTTATTTATTTATTTAAAAAAATTTTATTTATTTATCTGAGAAAGAGAGATAGAGAGAGTCAACAAGTGGTGGGAAGGGGCAGAGGGAAAGAGAGAGAGAAGCAGACTCCCTGATGAGCAGGAAGTCTGACACAGGGCTCCATCGCAGGACCTGTGTCATGACCTGAGCTGAAGGCAGGTGCTTAACTGACTGAGCCATCCAGGGGCCCCTAAGATTTAATGAGAGAGAGAGAGAGAGAGAGAGAGAGAATGAGAGAGAGATTGAGCGGACAATGGGGAGGGACAGAGGGAGAGAGAGAATCTCAGATTCCATGCTGAGCACGGGGCCTGAGGCAGAGCTCAGTCTCACGACCCTAAGATCACAACCTGAGCTAAAACCAAGAGTCAGATGCTCAACCGACTGCGCCACCCAGGTGCCCAATGAACCCCTTAAATATTATTATTACCTCCTGCTTCCCCTGTGATCTGATTACCAGATAAACTTTTGGACCTAATTATTAGCAATTATTTGACTCTTTCAAACCTCAAGGCTCTTGCTGTATCCATCTTGAAGGACACCCGCTTGAAGAGCCAATTGCTTCCTATCTGCCCTTCTGCTGCAGGCCATCCTTAGTGATTACAAAATGTCGCCTGTTCCTAGTCATGCTCCGCTGTAACTGGCTGCACAGGGCTTACTTACTTCTTTAAAGTCGAGGTGGGGAAGCCACAAGTTGATGTTCTACACGGCAGTCCTACCATGGAGCACAGAGTTCCCTGAATCACTCACAAGGTAAAAAGTGTGGTCTAGAGCCAATGTAGGAAGATGACATGTATTGGAAACAGACAGAAATTCTATCTGTGGTGGAAATCAATTATATTTGCCTGATTGTGCCTTCAACCCTCATAGAACCTCAATTTTCTTTTTGGGAGCCGCCCCTCCCTTGTTCTTAGTCCATGTGGTTTATGCCAAACTGGTCCTACTTCTGTCCTCAAGGGGTGGGAATCTGACCCAGGTCTGGTCAGAGGACTGAAACTCCTTGGCTGAAGTGATTGATTCAAGGATCAGCACATGACCCAGGGAGGGCTGATGAAAGCCCAACCTGAGATTCTGGCTAGAACTACGGAAAGAGAAGCATCCTCTTTCCGTTGGGAATGCTAAGCTGGCAAGATGGAAGCTTGAAGCTTCTGGAATTGAAGTCAACTCTGCAGAGAGCAATGCCAAGAGATAGGGAGATTCTTAAAGATTTTTTGAGCACCTTGATCCAACTACGCCTGCAGCCAAAGCTTCTGACGGTCTTTCATGAGCCTGAACATACCAATTTTCTCTTTAGGTCAGTTTGAGTTGCCTGTTGATTTTTGGTCACTTGTTAGAGTAGAGTACACTGTAGTACACTAATCTGTAGTATAAGAGCATTACATTAAACTGAGGACGTTGCAGGCAGACAAATGATTTCTGACAATTAGAAACCTCTTCCCACCTCTTTACAGGGTGGAGCCACCCCATCCCTCCCTGCTAGTGGCTCCGCTTGTGTCTCCTGCAACCAGGGCAGGGTGCCAGTACCAGGCAGGCTGCAAATATTACAAAACGTCTGGGGAAAACAGCATTGTTCCCAATTTATGTTTTTGCAGCCTTCCCCGTCTCTTGCATTTTCGCTTTTATTTAAGGCTGTGTTCAATGTTGTAATTACTTTTTTAATCGGTAACGTCTGTGTCTGGGGCGGGTGGCTTCCTGCCGTTGCGGGGCCCTGGCACTGTAAACAAACACCGGCACTTTAGCTGAGAGGCTCCTGCTGAAATATTGCCCTAAATAAATAAAAGGCAAATTAGATATCGGAAAATAGCTTTAAATTACATTTGAATTCTCGGGGAATTACATATTACATCTGCATTCTGGACAAATGAGTTCACCGTGAATAATATGTCTGGAGTGAGAGAGGAGAGCCGAGCTGGGAGCAGAGGGGAGGGAGGATCAAAGCGGATCTTTCCAAGGAGAGTGAGTGAGGCAGAAAACAGAGAGGGCTTTTTTCAGGGGCGCTTATGAAAATGGGGAGGGCGGGATGTGTCACTCCTCAGAAACTGTGGATATGCCTGCGGGATCTGCCAGAGGAGTGGGGGCTCCTTGGAAGGAAAGCCACTAGGTTCATTTAACTGGGTCATTCTCTTGTGGGTTGCGGGGGGCTGCTGACATCATCACGTCCCTACTGTGTACTGGGTGCCCCACAGACCTGCAGGGTTGTGGTTGCCACGGGGACCTGGGTACCGATGCTGGCTTTATCACTACCCCTGCTGACCAGTCGGTGGACACTCGGTGTCAGGGGACTTCAGTCTCCTGACTCGGTTATGGAAGGACTTTAGGACAGAGAGGGTTTCATGTCTTCATAGCAAAGGCTTGGCGTCGTCCGACTTGGGTTCGAATCTCTGTGCTGCCACTGCCTACCAGGTGCCTTTGGCCAAGCCACTTACCTCACCAAGCCTCAATTTCTTCATCTGTGAAATGGAGATCATACCAGTAGTCGCTCGTCTCTCAGAAATGCTGAAGGATTAAATGTGACAACGAAGGTTGCTTGCAAAGCATAACTGCGCTCACCGGATGGTAATGAATATAATTCGGTCTTGTTATCTGTACAACAGCCTTGTGTAACAGGATGTTAAAATAGAGAAAAATCGAGATTCCAATTAGGCACCCAGATAAAATAGATGTGCGATTTCAAAGTGAGGTGTCAATTCACTATATGCAGGCTCTTGGAAAGGTCTACCCCAACTCCCAGCCCCCCTTGGCTGCTTCACAAGGGGGCCAGACTTGAGCTCTGTGGGCTCAGGGATTGGTAAGCAGAGCCTGGGTGGATTTGGCCACTTGTGTCCCCCTCCTCACCCGAGGATGTGTTTGGTGGGGAACCTGCCGTCTCGCCTGCGCACAGTGGTCCCACTTTACCTCCACACACAACGTCGCTCGCCCCTTGGTGACATCCTGACCCACATTTGTTCACATAATGCATCGTTGGGCTCTGCTGGCCCCTCTCTGTTCACCTCTCTCCAATCTCAGGCTCCCATTTCTCTTGCTCAGTGGCTTTCAACCAGCTGCACGGTGGCATCCCCTGCTGCCTTCACATTCTGATGCCCAGGCCACCCTCCAGAACAATTGGAAGCAGACTCTCCTGGAGTAGGGCTTATGCATAAGATTTTCTCTTCTCACTTTTTTCTTCCTTTTCTCTCTCTCTCTGTTTGAAGAACTCAGTACCTTTGAATATCCCCAGAGTGGTGCATACATTACCACCATTTTTTTCCGTGTCATTGAGATATAACTGACATGCAGCACTGTGTACGTTTACAGTGTACAGCGAAATGACTTGGTTTACATATTCTGTGAAATGACCATCATGATAAATTTAGTTAATATCCATCATTTCTTAGAGATACAAAAGAGAAAAAAGAGGGAGGGATGTTTACCACTATCAATTTATTTTATTTTATTTTTTAAAGATTTATTTATTCATGAGAAACACACATACACACACACACACACACACAGAGATAGAGATAGATAGAGAGAGAGGCAGAGACACAGGCAGAGGGAGAAGCAGGCTCCATGCAGGGAACTCGTCATCCGGGGATCACGACCTGGGACCTAAGGCAGGAGCCTGACTGCTGAGCCACCCCTATCAATTTAAAAGCATTTTTGGGGTCCCTGGCTGGTTCAGTCGATGGAGCAGGCGACTCTTGATATTGGGGTTGTGAGTTCAAGCCCCGTTGGATGCCGAGATCACTTAAAGATAAAATCTTTAAAAAGTTAAATTAAAGCACTTTCATTACCACATTTTCATTACCCCTTAGCAGTCACTTTCTAATCCTCCCCATCTTCACTTGTCCCCCCTCCACCAACCAGCCACAGGTCACAAGTAATCTATCTTCGATCTCTGTAAATTTTCCTATTCTAGAAATTTCACATAAATGGGAACATATGATATGTGGTCCTTTAAGCCTGGATTCTTTTTTTTTTTTTTTTTTTTTTTATTTATTTTTTATTGGTGTTCAATTTACTAACATACAGAATAACACCCAGTGCCCGTCACCCATTCACTCCCACCCCCCGCCCTCCTCCCCTTTAAGCCTGGATTCTTTCACTAAGCATCATGTTTTCAAGATTCATCCTCATTGTAGGATGGATCAGTACTTCATTTTATTGTTGTTGTTGTTGTTGAGTAATATTTTATTATATGGGTATACCACATTTTATCTGTTCCTTCATCAGTTGATGGAAATTTGGGCTGTTTCTACTCTTTGGCTCTTATGAATAATGCTGCTCTAAACATTTCCCTATGGGAATTTTGTGGGGACGTATGTTTTCATTTCTCTTAGGTAGACATCTCAGAGTGGAATTGCCAGATCACATGGTGACTCTATGTTTAGCATTTTTTTAAGATTTATTTATTTGAGAGAGAGAGAGAGAGAGAGAGAGAGAGAGCATGTGCAGGAGGGACAAAGAGAGAGGGAGAGAGAGAATCTCAAGCGGGCTCTGTGCTGAACATGGAGCTTAATGTGGGGCTCTATCTCATGACCCTGAGATCATAACCTGAGCTGAAACCATTGGATGCTCAACCAACTGCGCAACCCAGGCACTCCTCTATGTTTAACATTTGAAGAATATTTCCCTAAGTGGCTGCACCGTCCTACATTCCTTCTGGCAGAGTGAGAGGGTCCCTACCTCTTCACATTCTCACCAACATGTGTTACTATCTTTTGGTTTCTAGCCTTCTTGGTGGGGGTGAGGCAGTCTCTCCTGGTGGTGTTGACCTGCCTTTCCCTCATGGATAATATTGAGACTCTTTTCATGGGCTTCTTGGCCCTTTGTCTATCTTCTTTGAAGAAGTGTCTATTCAGATTCCTAGCCCATTTTAAAGTTAGGTTATTTATGTTTTTATTATTGAGTTGTGAGCATTCTTTATAGATTGTAGGTATAAGTCAGCTATGTAATTAGCATCCTCTTCCTCCCCTTCTGTGAGTGGTCCTTCTCCTTTTTTAATTAAAAATTTTTTTAGATTTTTTTTATTTTTAAAATTATCTCTACACCCAACATGGGGCTTGAACTCATAACACTGAGATCAAGAGTCACCTGCTCCACTGACTGAGCCAGCCAGGTGCCCCTTTCCTTTTTTTTAATGGTGTCCTTAGAGGTACAATGTTTTTCATTTTGATGAAGTCTGATTCTTCTAGTTTTTCTTTTGTTGCTTGTGATGTTGCATCACATCTCAGATCCAAATAAAAGACCACCAAGATTTTCTGTTATGTTTCTTCAAAGTATTTAAATAGTTTTAGCTCTGACAGTTAGGTCTTTGATCCATTTTGAGTAAATTTTGCATGTGATGTAAGGAGGAGGAGGTTCAACTTTGTTGACTTTTTTGGATGTGGATATCCAGTTGTCCCAGGACCATTTGTTAGAAGGACTATTATTTCTCCATTTAATAGACTCTCAGCCCAAATCAACTGGCTGTAGACATAGGATCTTATTTCCGGATTCTCAGTTCTGTTCCATGGAGGTACAAGGTCAATCCTACACTGTCTTGATTACCATGGCTTCTGTAGTAAGTTTTGAAAGAGGGAAGTGTGACTCCTCCAACTTTGTCTTCTTTTTCAAGAATGTAAGATTGGAGATTGTATTCTGGATTCCTTGATTTACCATATGCACTGAGTCAGCTGGGATATTGATAGGGATTGAGTTGAAACTAGATCAGTTTGGGAAGTCTTGCCAAGGTGGCAGCTCTACTAAGTCTTCTGATCTATGAACATGGGAACATCTTCTTATTTCTTTAGGTCTTCTCTAATTTCCTTCAACAATGTTTTATAATTTTAAGAGTATAATAAGTTTTGTACTTTTGTTACATTACTGCTTTTGTTAAAGCTCCCTAGATGACTCCAATGTGCGGCCAAAATTTCATAATGATGTCAACAGTGAACATGCCTTCCACGCTTTTATATCAGGCCCTGTCTTATCTCAGTTATTCCTTATAATAATCTGAAGGGGGGATCCCCAGGTGGCTCAGGGGTTTAGCGCCTGCCTTCAGCCCAGGGTCTGATCCTGGAGTCCTGGGATCGAGTCCCACATCGGGCTCCCTGCATGGAGCCTGCTTCTCCCTCTGCCTGTGTCTCTGCCTCTCTCTCTGTGTCTCTCATGAATAAATAAATAAAAATCTTTAAAAAAATCTTTAAAAAATAATAATAATAATCGTGAAGAACCCTGGGGTTTTTTATAGGTGAGGAAGCTGGGGCTCACTTGTTACACATCCAGCAAGTGGTAGAGCTAAGATCTCCACTCTAGGTCACAACTCTGTAGCCTGGCTTCTTTTACTCCTCACCTTTTCATGCACATACCTTTCAAAGCACTCATAAATCATTGTACACACAATCCCCTTTGCCTGACCCTCCCTTTTTCCTCCCACTCCATTTTAGGCTTTGGTAACTTTGCTCTTACTTTTCAATCCTCAGTTTGTGTCACCTCCCTTCAATGGCTTTCCCTGAATCTCTTCTTATTGCTCTCAGAAGGAATGAAGCTGTCACTCCTGCACTGGGCTCCCTGTACTGCTGGACCTGCCTCTACTACGACGCGTATCCTGTATTAGGATCAGTAGTGGCTGCTTTAAAACCCTCATCTCCCTGCTTGTATTATGGCTGGCTTGCAGTGCAAATGATGATGTATGGCTTCCAAGGCTGAGTCAACCATGGCCATGCAGCTTCTGCTGTGATCACTAGAACAATTGTTCTAAGAGCCTGAGCCACCTTGTAGGAAGTCTGATGACCCCATGACTGCCCTGATTAAGAGGCCACATGTTAAAGGCTCTGGTTGACAGTCTCAGCTAAGCCTGTTCTTCTACTCTGCCAGCATGGGCATGAGAGCTTCGTTTGAAGAAGCCAATGCGGGAATGGATCTTTCTGTCCCCATCACTCAAATTACCCCAGATGAGGCCTCAGATATCAGGGAGCAGAGAAAAACCATCCTGGCTCTGCCCTTTCCAAATCCCTGACCCACAGAATTTGTCAACATACTCGTCGTTGCTCTGTACCTCTACGTTTTGGAGTGGTCAACCACACTGCAGTAGATAACTACAGCAATTGGCTTGTGCATCTGTCTTCTCCATTAGATCATGAACTCTTTGGGGTCAAGATTGAGTCAAATTCATCTTTCTATTATTTGTTCCCAGCACAGGGCCGACTCAGGGTAGGTGCTTATCAAGGTGTATTGAGCAAATGAGTGAAATTGTGTATGGTCCAAATTGCCCTGATTGGGGCTTTGCTGAAAACCTGTCCCACTAACATGGCAGCCATGCACCAAACTGAACCATGGGTACTGTGCATGCACACACCTGGAGCTCCAGAATTTTCTTTCTAGGGTTTTGCCCTTTAAGTACCCATTTACATGCCAAATGGAGTACACACAGCGAGATTCATCACAGTGTTGTTTGTAAGAGTGGAAGTATCCATGAAATCATTCATAAAAAGTATTGACAGGAAGGGGAATTGTGTGGCTGGGGATGGAGCTGAGTTTTCAGTTAGCTATACTGTAATACTTTTTGAATTTTGAAGTATGTATTACCTCTTCTAAAATAAATATTAATGTATGTGCTGCACATTTTGACTTAGAATAGAATATTCTTCTTTAAATAGAATCAATTTTTAAAAAATAAATAAATTTCTTGAAAAGGAAAGTTTACTTTGCCATCCCACATGGAAAATTGGCATCATTTACCATATATAGGGAATGATCATGAGAAGGAACACGTTGGGGCACCTGGGTGGCTCAGTGGTTGAGTATCTTCCTTCAGCCCAGGGCGTGATCCTGGGGTCCTGGGATCGAGCCCCACATTGGGCTCCCTGCATGGAGCCTACTTTTTCCTCTGCCTGTGTCTCTTCCCCTCTCTGTGTGTCTCTCATGAATAAATAAATAAAATCTTAAAGAAAAAAGAGAAGGAACGTTTTGGGAACAGACACTGTTTTGTAGGTTCAGTAAAATTTCTGTCTTCTCCTGTAGGCTCTGAATCGGAGGCCAGCAGATTTATTTATTGATAACGGAGATTAGCAGTGTCAGAGAGCTGTGAAAGGGATATTATCACCAGTCTGAGACCAGATGGTTGGGGTTGTGTGACTAGTTCTGGCTAATGCCCCATGAGTGGCAGTGTCGAGAGCCACTTTTGGTTGTGACAGTTAAATTCTGGTGTTCCTCTTCTATCTCTCTGTCTCTTGGAGGCCATGTATTTCCAGAAATCAGAGCTGCAGGGCCATCCAGATTTTGCATGAGTGAGAAAGAACCATATTGTGTTAGGGCACTGAGGTTAGGGGTTTATTTGTTCTGCAGCAGGCATACGCTGTCCTGACTGTTGTAGATGCGTGGCCCACCTTTGGGGAAATACTATATTTGAAGAACTCTTCATCAGTATCAGACTACCAGAATCATATCACCTTCCTAGATGGACTCCTGATTTTCTTCTTCCTCTCTATTCCACTTTCCCCTCATCTTCCTCTCTTCCCCATACATCCCACTAACATCCTGGCTCTGATTACTTCCTGTCACTCTGGGCTTTACTTACAGACTCGTAGTCTATTAAGCTTCAGAGAGACCTCTGCATTATTTTAGTCAGGCCAGCTCCCCAGCAGGAGTCACCTCTCCACACCTCTGAGAGGATCTACTTGCACACCTGCCAGGACAGGAAGCTCGCTTCCTCTCAAAGCGGATCCTTCCCACACTGGGCAACTGTGCCAGTGAGGAGCTTCTTGGGACTCATCAGACAACACTTCCACATATGGCCATTGCTACTTGTCCTCACCTAGAGTCCCACGGGATTGCTGTCCCTGACCTGGGACAGCCTTTCAGAATCCCAGGACCCCTCAAGATTTTTCCTTCCCAGACGATCTCTTTCAGGGAAAGACACATACCCTGTGGGGCAATGGTGAGAGTGAGTCTCAGTCCAAGACACAGGTGTCCAAGAAATGCTACTTTCTTGATTCATTTACTCTGTCATAACTTATCATTTGAGCTCCATTCTTCTGGGTGGTGGGAAACAAGCCTCACTCAATTTAGAGTTTCTTCTTTGCCCTGCGATTGCCTTTATATTCTGTTGGGGGGTGGTACAGGGGGGACCAAGGGGTTGATGAGGGAAACTCATCATCCTCTGAGCTTCTCCATAAGACCTTGAGGCAGGGGCACGTGTTCTGCTGTGGCATATACATGGCTTCCATCCAAATGTGAGGACTGCTTCTCACCACCCTCTTGTGTTAACTTCTGGGTGGTGGGAAGCAGGTGGGTGCCCCATTCTACACTTAGTGAGAAGCCACAGGGAAGCCAGTGAGCCTTTCTAAGGCTTTCTGAGGTCCTTTAGCAGTGCTCTTGTTGCTCTGGGTGCCTGGTATCTGTTCTGCTTCTCTCTGTGCTTGTATGTGGAGGGCTCCATAGACCTTTCTCAGCCTGGATGCGCCACCGACCCGGGCCCTCAGACTCTGCCCAGGAATGGTGGTGTCAGCTGGGATGCCCCAGGAGGTCCTTCCTCACAGGGCTGAAAGCTGTCAGCAGGAAGGAGCAGGGGAAAGGATAAAAGCAGGGAAAGAATGTATTTTGTTTAGCAGAACCAACAGTTCCAGCCCAGGAGATGTTCGCTATGTGTGTCACCTAATAGCCCCTGATGTGAGCCAGTTTGAGCCAGACTGGAGCTCAGGACCCGTGCAGAAGCCCCCCTGAATTACCCTGAAGTTACCTTTAGCTCATTGCAATATAATATCTCCTCCTAAAGGGGATTTTTCTTCCAACTTTTTTTAAAATTTTTATTTATTTATGATAGTCACACAGAGAGAGAGAGAGAGAGAGGCAGAGACACAGGCAGAGGGAGAAGCAGGCTCCATGCACCGGGAGCCCGATGTGGGATTCGATCCCGGGTCTCCAGGATCGCGCCCTGGGCCAAAGGCAGGCGCCAAACCGCTGCGCCACCCAGGGATCTCTCTGCCAACTTTTGAACATGCAGTGCATACTCTAGCAGGTTGACATGCTAGCCATGTACAGTTGAACCGAAGCACCTAAATCGCAGAATATGCGTAAGTTCCTTCATGTATATGAAAGCTTCCTGCCCCCACTCCCAAATGCACTGAATAAAAGCGTCCTGTACTAACCCCACAGGGAGATGGTGCTTTGAGATCCATCTCCCTGTCTCCTTACTTGTGACACGTAATAAAGAATTCTTTGCTTCCAACACATCCGTGGGGTGTGTTCAATCTATTGTACCCCAAGCGGTGAACCCACAGATCTGCCTACTTCCCCCAGCTGGGGCTCAGCCAGGCCCCCTTTCTTGGGGACACAGGGACATCACATTCTCTTTGCTTCCCATCCAATTCTTCCCCACTCGTGGTACATGGGCAGGGCAGTGCCAGAAGCCTTACACATACAGTAGTCTTGTCCGTCTTCACAATGACCCCTTTCTCAGTACATAGTGAAACAGAGGACCAGGGAAGTGAAGGGTAGAGCAGAGCCAGGATTCAACCCAGATTCTTGAGTTCAGACTCTTCTATCAGTACCCAGCTACTTCTACAGGAAGCACATCTGGGGCCGTGAGAGGATTCGTG
Source organism: Canis aureus (assembly GCF_053574225.1). Lineage (NCBI taxonomy): Eukaryota > Metazoa > Chordata > Mammalia > Carnivora > Canidae > Canis > Canis aureus. The sequence goes on along the minus strand of NC_135618.1, from coordinate 58,369,538 downwards.
GAGAGTTCTGGGGCCCTGAGAGGCTGGAGGCAATAAAACCACGATTCTGTCCTTTAAAAGACACTCAAGTGCTCCCTTTGCCTTTAAGGGCTTCAGAGTGAGTGTCCTCAGTCCCTCCTTCTAAGTGAACAGACAGCTCTTGTATTAATTCTATAAATATTTACCGAGTTTCTCCTCTGTTCCAGGTGTGGCAGGAGGTGCTGGTGCTACAGCTGTGAACAACAACAAAAAAAAACCCTGTCCTTTGCAGAACTAACAATTCTATAGGTGGAAATAGACAAAACTCCCAAGCCGATGAATAAATGAGGGGACTGTTAAAAAAGAAAAAATTCAACCGAGTAAATGTGAAGATCTGATTGGCTTTATTCAAGGATTAATTAATCGAGAGGTGTCCCATCTAGCAAGCGGGGGTGAGCAAGGAATGCACTGTTTAGGCAAGGTTGTTCCCCTAGGGGGAGCCTCTCAATAAATTCTTAATACTGATTTGGAAATTCCATGTTGGGTGGTTAAAGGTTATACTCCTGGTGGTTTGAACATGCAGTTAGGTTAGGTATTAAGTCTTGGTTTGCTCAGATGGCTTAAACGATGCCATGTTGGGGCTGTGGTTTTCTTTTTAACAGGACACATTTCGGATTGGTGCAAGTCCAGTGAAGGAGATCAATCAGGATGATATTACGTGTATATATATGGGGTTTCTGTACCCAGTCCCTAGCACAGAGCTCTTAAAACCCTTGTACTGAGTACTGGGGTAATAGGAGTATCATTGGTTGTAACATTCCATCTTATTTGTAGTTTCTGATGTAAGAACGTCTAAGACCCTTGGACTTTCTGGAGGGGGAAAGATGTCTTTTGTACACCGATGAGTGGCTGGAGGGGGGACCCTGGTAGCTTCAATGGGGGCTGGTTGACAGAAAAAGCAAGTCCTAACTACACGGTTGGAACTTTTCAGCCCTATCCCCTGACCTCCCAGGAGATGGACTTTAATCACCAATAGCTAATGATTTAATCAATCGTGCCTGTGTAATGGAACCTCCATAAAAGCCCTAAACAATGGGGTCTGGAGAGCTTCCAAGTTAGTGAGCACATCAAGGTGCTGGAGGGGGCGGAACACACCTAGAGAGGGCTTGGAAGCTCCATGCCTGCCCCCCCCCCCCCCGCAATACATCTCACAGTATACATCTCTTCCATCTGGCTGTTCCTGAGTTATAGCCTTTTATAAGAAACCAGTAGTCTAGTAAGGAAAATGTTTTCCTGGGTTCTGTGAGTCATTCTAGCAAATGATCAAACACAAGGAGGGGTTGTGGGAACCCCTGATTCATTGACTGTCTGTTGAAGTATGGGAGGCCCAGGACCTGTGACTGGTGCCTGGAGTGGGGGAGTCTCGTGGGACTGTGCCCCTAACCTGTGAGTGCACTAACTGTGGGTGGTTAGCACCAGAATTGGACTGAATTGTAGGACACCCAGATGGTGTCTAGGGAGTTGGAGAATTGGTCGTTGGTGTGGGAAAAACGTATACATCTTGAGTGTCCAAGTGTTTGGAGTGAACAACAGAGTGTGTGTGACAGGTGGTTGGGGAAAGCCTTCCACAACAGTGACATTTGGGCTGAGAGAACAGCTGTGCAAAAAATCTGGGCACTGTGTCATGAGCTGGATGGAACAGCAGGTATGGTGGCACTGAGGAAGCCATAAGCTGGATGTGCTGAAGGGACAGAAAGAAGCCAGATGAGGCCACAGGGTAGCACAGAGTAGGAAGAGGATGGAGGGCCGCAGTGGCTAGATCACAGGGGTCTTAGTATCAGTCGCTGTCCAGGCACGCTCTGGGGAATTTGGTAAAGGGACTGGTTACAGAGATCTGGGTAGGGCTGAAGGGTATTAACACAAAGTGACAAACACCCTGGGATCAGCAGCCGTAGCACCCTGGTGGTCACCCCCTAATCCTGATGGGGCCGGGGAAGAACAGTTAGGGGAACCCAGGCATTATTGTACCTACAGGAGGCCACCTGCAGCTTCCATCAGAGAGACCTGGCCCCTGCCAACCCCCGGGCCAATCAGAGAGGAAGCTGGGGGGTCATGCCCTCACCTCTCTCTCCTCCTGCCCCCTGATCTGCTGGCACCCGCTATTGGCCGAACCCTCCAGAAGCCAGAGAGCAAAGGCGATGTAGTGCCTTCAGGTCTGCCTCTGGGGCACCAATCAGGTAGACAGGGGTGGAGAGTGATCTGGAGGACGGACAGGGAATAATACCCAGCACAGCAGTGGAAGCAGTGGCAGCCGAGTGCATGTTTTTCTGAGTTCAGTGAGAAGCCACCAGGGGTGGAAGCTGGGGAGTGACCTGACTTGGAAGCCCACCGACTTCTCCGGCTATTCTCTGGAGAGTGGGTAGGTGGGGAGGGGCAGGGCAGGGCAGGGCAGGGAGAGCACTTTGAAGGCTGTTCTTGTTGTCAGGGTGGTGAGGACAGTAGCTGGGACCAGGGAGGGTGCAGGGAGGGTGGACAGGAGAGCTTGGGCTCAGGGTTATGCCCTGACCTGAAGTGGACAGGAGTTGCTGGTGGAGGACGGGTGGAGGGGTAAGGCCTCGTGAGGAAGGAGCTCGAGGAAGAGAATCATGGGCGACTTAAAGATCGGGAAGTGCACAGCTATGTGTGACACCCTCTGGATGCGTCCCCTTTGTCCACCCTCACCACTTCATGGGGAAAGGAGACTTGAATGACATCCTTGGATGATAGGGCAACTCTGTGTGGCAGGTGTTTTTATAGCAAGTGAAGCATTCACACATCAGAGAGGTTAAGACATCTGCCCAAGGTCACACAGCAGGTAGGTGCAGATGGAGATTTGGACCTGGGTCTGATTCATGAGTACCCTGAGCAGAAGGACTTTGATGGGGTCTCTTGCCTTACATGGTAGCCACAAGCTGGGGCTTGTGCTGCCCAGTGAGATCTGCCCTTGAGACAGGCTGCAAGCATATCACCAACGTGGCCATCCGTGGCATGCAGGAATTTGGGTAGAGCCCAGCAGAAGTTATTTGGGTTGTTTTAACTATTATTATTACAGAATTGGGGAACAAGGAAGGAAACTAACATTTATAAAGCTCCTTCATTCATTTATTCATCTTTTAATTAAAAAAAAATCCATTCCTGAATCTCAGGCTTTGTTACTTGGATTATCTCCTTTTATTTCCAAAATAAATATCCCAGCCAAGGTGAGCATCCTGCTTCACTCCTGTTTTGCAGGCCTCAGGAAATAGGGGCGCAGCCAGGGGAGTGACTTGCTCAAGGTAACACGCCCACCTCTTCTTCCTTCCCTAACGCACTGAGTCTGAGGCCAGCTGGGTGTCGGTCGGACTGCAGAGTGCAGTCGTTAGAAGCGTGGAGCTGAAATCAGGGCGTCTTTGTTCAAGTCTTGGCTCTCCTCCAAGAGAGGTATGACCTTGGTTTCCATATCTGTGAAATGGAGGTAGTAATAGCATCTCTCTGAAAGGCTCTTGCATGGATTGACGGAGATGAGGTATGCAATGGAACAGAACAGGGTTCCGGGCACCTTGACCATCACTGTGATTTCTGTTCCAAAACCAGTGTCGAGTGCAAACCCCTGGCCGGAGACTCCCCAGCCCTCTCTGAGCTCCCTTAGTCAGCAAGTACCAGAGCTGTCACACCTGGCTGGGGCGACAGGTGCAGACGTAGGCAATAGATCTGCTGGTAAAGGTGAGTTAAAGAAGAGCAGTGACAACAAGTCCCCTATTCCACCCCGGAAATGAGTCACCTTGTTTCCATTTCATTTATTACAGCACTTCCAAGCATCTAGAATCCTCTTGCATTCCCTGGTCGGCAGGTTTGTTGCCTGCCTTCATCACTAAGTAACTGTCAGCCACCGTCCCCTCGCTGTCCAGCGCTGTGCCTGGCATCTGCAGACACTCTGTAAATTGTCTACTGATCTCAGGAATGGGTGGTGGGGTGAAATGAAACCCCACGTGTCCCTGCCATGCCTCTGGACATGGAGGAGGGAGGTAGGAGATGGGTGGGGAGGGATTGTGTGGGCTCAGGCCAGCCCCCTGATGCCCGGCACAGTGCCCTGCGCACAGCCTGTGTCATCAGGTTGGGACTGAACCCTTTTGGGTCATTTGGGGACACTGGATCCCAGCACTCCACCAGCTCTGAGGTTCTATGAGCTCCCAGAGTTCTGGGGAGGATTTCAGGTGTGAGGGTGGGATAAGGGTGTGGGCGGCACAGCGTAGACAAGTGGCCTCGGATAAGCCTCTCGGGGCCTCGGTGTCCTTATTTGTAGGATGGGAGCCGTCACAGCAGCCACTTGCAGCGGAGCCCTGTAGACAGTGAGCTCCGGATGGACCTTCATGGCTTTAACACCCGGGCATGGGCACGTCCTGGCTGTGTCCTCAGCTCCTCTGGGCTTCTGTTTCCTAACTGCCAGGTGGGGATAAATATTACCCACGTCGTGGCTTCCCGGGTGCCTGGCCAAGGGCAAGCCCTGTCAGTATTACCCATGTCCTTTCAAGGGGCCAGGCCCCAGCGCCCCCGCCTCCCCACCGCCAGGCCAGGCGCTGCTGCTCCCCGGGACCCCTTTCCCCGCGGTGCCTCCGCCTCGACTCTCCAAGGTCTACCAGCGGCCGCTGGGCTGCAGCAAAGAGCTTCCCTCCATACTCTGAAAAACAGGGAAAAACCTTCTCTGGATTGTTGCCCGCGGCAGACAGTTTAAATTAACTTAAACCATTTCCTGCTCCCACCCCCATCTCGTTATCCTTTTTTTCACGGAGGCGAGAGAGAGAAAACCTTTGCGGGAGAAGCCACGGGAGACGCTCCTCGCGCTCTTCCCTCCAGCGGATGCCAGAGCCGGGGATGCTAAAGTTTGCAGCCGGCGCGCGGCGGCGGGAGCGCGGGCTCCGGAGCGGGGCGGGTTGCTAGGGAACGCGGGGGCGGGGCCGGGGGCGGGGCCGGGCCGGGGGGCGGGGCCGGGGCCGGGGGGCGGGGCCGGGCCCCGGGGACCGTGCTGCAGTGCGCCGCGCCGCCGCCAGGGTGCAGCAAGGCCCCGCGGATGCCGAGCGCCCGCTCCCGTCGCGGATGCCGATGCCGAGCACGTCCCGGCCGGGCGTGGGGGCGGGCGGCGGCCAGAGCGGCGGCGGCAGGGGCTGGAGGGCGGCGGCCCGAGACCCTCTTCCCGCCCACCTCAGCTCGGGCGGCTCTGGTCCCCGGGGAACAGAGCTCGCCCAGGGCAGCAGCTCGCGGCCCCTTCGTCCCCGTTCGTCTCTCCCTCATTCATTGACTCCTCCTCTCTCCCTTCATTCCTTCAACCCCTTCAACCCCTTCCCACCCTACTATTCCGCGCGCTCTCTCTCCCCGACTTTTCTTCCCTTCCTCCCTTCTTCCTTCCTTCTTTCCGCCTGCCCACCCACCACCCATCTGTTCTTCTGTTCATCCATCCATCCACTCATCCATCCACCCACCCATCCATCCACCACCCACTCATCTATCTGCTCTTTCATCCATCCATCCACCTACTCATCCATCCATCCACTCATCCATCCATCCATCCATCCATCCATCCACCTACTCATCCATCCATCCATCCATCCATCCATCCATCCACTCATCCATCCATCCATCCATCCATCCATCCATCCATCCATCCATCCATCCACCTACTCATCCATCCATCCATCCATCCATCCATCCACTCATCCATCCATCCATCCATCCATCCATCCATCCATCCACTCATCCATCCATCCATCCATCCATCCATCCACCTACTCATCCATCCATCCATCCATCCATCCACTCATCCATCCACCCACCCATCCATCCACCACCCACTCATCTATCTGCTCTTTCATCCATCCATCCACCTACTCATCCATCCATCCACTCATCCATCCATCCATCCATCCATCCATCCACTCATCCATCCATCCATCCATCCATCCATCCATCCATCCACCTACTCATCCATCCATCCATCCATCCATCCATCCATCCATCCACTCATCCATCCATCCATCCATCCATCCATCCATCCATCCACCTACTCATCCATCCATCCATCCATCCATCCACTCATCCATCCACCCACCCATCCATCCACCACCCACTCATCTATCTGCTCTTTCATCCATCCATCCACCTACTCATCCATCCATCCACTCATCCATCCATCCATCCATCCATCCATCCATCCACCTACTCATCCATCCATCCATCCATCCATCCATCCATCCATCCACTCATCCATCCATCCATCCATCCATCCATCCATCCATCCACCTACTCATCCATCCATCCATCCATCCATCCATCCATCCACTCATCCATCCATCCATCCATCCATCCATCCATCCATCCACTCATCCATCCATCCATCCATCCATCCATCCACCTACTCATCCATCCATCCATCCATCCATCCACTCATCCATCCACCCACCCATCCATCCACCACCCACTCATCTATCTGCTCTTTCATCCATCCATCCACCTACTCATCCATCCATCCACTCATCCATCCATCCATCCATCCATCCACTCATCCATCCATCCATCCATCCATCCATCCATCCATCCATCCACCTACTCATCCATCCATCCATCCATCCATCCATCCATCCATCCACTCATCCATCCATCCATCCATCCATCCATCCATCCATCCATCCACCTACTCATCCATCCATCCATCCATCCATCCACTCATCCATCCACCCACCCATCCATCCACCACCCACTCATCTATCTGCTCTTTCATCCATCCATCCACCTACTCATCCATCCATCCACTCATCCATCCATCCATCCATCCACTCATCCATCCATCCATCCATCCATCCATCCATCCATCCACCTACTCATCCATCCATCCATCCATCCATCCATCCATCCATCCATCCATCCACTCATCCATCCATCCATCCATCCATCCATCCATCCATCCATCCACCTACTCATCCATCCATCCATCCATCCATCCATCCATCCATCCACCTACCGATCCATCCATCCATCCATCCATCCATCCATCCATCCATCCATCCACTCATCCATCCATCCATCCATCCATCCATCCATCCACTCATCCATCCATCCATCCATCCACCCATCCATCTCTCCAAATTCTTCCCTCTCTCCCTGTCTTCTTTCTGGATTCTGGAGTAGGACTAACTGCAGACTCCACCGCCAAACAACTTTTTCTGGGCAAGTTGATAACTTTTCTGTCTCGCCCCTCCTGCATCTGGGCAGTGGGGACGCCAGGGCCAGCTTCACTCACAGGGCCACTGTGAGGATGTAGTGACCATCCACAGAGGAATCTTGTGTGAAGCCTGGCACCCAGCGAGCACCCCATGTGGGGAGCAGCACCATGCTCTGCTTCTCTGCTCCTGCTGCGCCCTAGACACACCTGGGGGAGCTTTTATTTTATTTTTTATTTTTAAAAATATTTTATTTACTTATTTGAACAGAGAGAGAGAGAGCACAAGCAGGGGAACAGTACAGGGAGAAGGAGGAGCAGGCTCTCTGCTGAGCAAGGGGCCAGATGTGGGGCTAAATCCCAGGACTGTGGGATCATGACCTGAGCCAAAGACAGATGCTTAACCAACTAAGCCACCCAGGTGTTCCCTGAGGGATCTTTTAAAACACAGCCAAGAAGGCACCGGGCTGGCTAGTCTGGGGAGCATCCAACTCCTGGTCTCAGGGTTGTGAGTTTGAGCCCCACATTGGTTGTAGAGATTACTTACAAAAATAAATAAATAAATAAATAAATAAATAAATAAATAAATAAATAAATAAATAAATAAATAAATATACATTTAAAACAGTGCTGATTCCTGGGCCTCCGCACAAACTCTGGTGGAGCCCGGACACAGGTACATTCTACAAGCTCTGTAGGTGATTATAACAGGTAGCTGAGTGGAGACCTGCTGGGAAGACTGTTTGATGGATGCCAATTAGTGCCAGGCTCTGTGCCAGGTGAACGGGGGGTGAGGTTGGGGAGTGGGGGCTTAACTACCTTCCTCCTTCACCTGTCTCCCCTCCTCCTGCTTCCTGGTTCCCAAGAACTCCGGCCTCTCGACAGCACTGCTCTCCACTCAAGGAACCAAGCACAAGCATGCCTGCAGACCTTGTACACACTTGCACACACAGTCCCCCTGCCTGGAAGATGCGTTACTTCCTGGGCAGGTGCCCCTTCCCTGGGCAGCCTTCGCTGGCCACATTCTCCAGGCAGGCCACATCCCTTCCTCTGCATCCCCAAATCTGCTATGGCAGTGACCTGTTTTCCTGTCTGCTCTCTCATGTGTGGGAGCTCCTCTGGGGCAAAGCCTGGATTTGATTCTTTTGAGTGTCCCAAGCTTCGCCTAGAGTAGGCCCTGATATAGTCACTGATGTTTCTGTTGTTAGGGATTGTTTTGTTGTTGTTGTTTTTAAAGATTTTTTTTTATTTATTCAAGAGAGAGAGAGAGAGAGACAGCATGAGGGATGGGGAGGGGCAGAGGCAGAGGGAGAAGCAGACTCTCCACTGAGCAGGGAGCCTGATGGAGCACTCGATCCCAGGACCCTGGGATCATGACCTGAGCCAAAGGCGGATGCTTAACCGGCTGAGCCACCCAGGTGCCCCAGGACTTGGTTATGATAAAACCAGCTGCCATAGTCACCAGCAAATCCAATCCCCCAACCTCCTACTTCCCCAGGATCAGCTGTCCAGTGACCTTTCTGGGAAAGACCACGTCCTAGGTGTGGCATCTCCTCTCCTGAGAGGGGAAATAGTAAGGTGCATGGGCCCAAGAACACCTATTCAAAGGGAAAATGTACTACTTCCAGCCTCTCACAGACCCAACGTGTAGACAGACCCTGTAAGCTTGCCAAAGCTCCTCCACCACCAACACGTTGACACATTTTGTTTGGTGCACATAGAGTTAATTTTCTTCCTAAGAAATATCTGTCAACATTAAAAAGCTGGCAGATTTCACACAAAAAATGGGGATTTTCACCTTGTCTTGAAAAACAAGAGCTTGGCAACATGCCAACCCCCCAACTGCACCCCCCTCCCCCAACCTGTGTACCTGGCACCAGTGGGCCAGAATGAGAGTGAGGAGCTGTGCTATGACTCTTTACTTTATGGATGAGGAAACTAAGGCCCAGAGAGGGCTGCACACTTGGCAAGGGTCACACAGCAAGTGTTCAGAGGTGCCTTGATCAGATGGCAGAGATAGAGAGAAGTGATTAGTTCTTATGAAGGTTTCTTCTGGGGAGAGACCTGCATGGAGAGGAGTCTGAAAATCATGAGAAGGAGATGAGGTTGCTGGGACTCTTTCATCTGAGAGTAGAGATGCCATGGGGAGTGACATTAGTTGTTTCTAGGTGGGAAGGGAGTTTTGTGTGCCTTTAGGAGGTCATGATACATCACAGCCAGCATTCACCGAGTGCTTACCATGTGCCACGCAAAGCAAAGCAAAGCATGTCCCATGCATCATCCTTCATAGCAGCACAAAGAAATAGACACATTCATAACCCTCCTTTTGATAAGAAATGAAGGCTCAGAGGGTTTTAGCAAATTGCCTAGCGTCACTGTGCTGGACTTTGCTATTGCCATGCCTACTTTGGTTTTTTTCTCTTTCCTGAGTACACAGAAAAGCACATTTTTGAGCTCCTTGCCATTGAGCAGGGCCATCAGACTGGTTCTGGCCAGTGAAATGCGGGTGGAAGTGATGGGTGCCTGTTCCGGGCTGGAGCTGGGAAAGCCCTTCTGTAATCATGGAGTCTTCTTGTCCTACCCACCCACCCACCCAGGTGGCAGTGGACTGGCTTTTGTTGAGGTGGTGGTTAGCCTTTGTTGAGGGGGGACGGCCACCCTGCCAAGTCACCCTGACCTTGAGTAGTTTGGCATAAAACTAACTTTTATTGTGGTAAGCTACTGAGATTTGGGGGTTGTTTGTTACTATGGCAGATGCCAGCCCACCTTGGTGAATACATCGGAAAGCTAGGAAGTGGAGTGGCTGGGATTTGAACCCACACCTTTCTGACCAAAGACGCTTTTATCTATTACTTTAGAAGCAGGATCAGTAAGGGTGGGTGCAGATTCTGTTGATCCAAAGCCACACATTTCCCCCTCCACACACATTTTAGCCTTTCCGAAATCAGATTTTGTCTTATAATCAGCAATGTCTCACAATCATCGTTGGCTTCGTGACAGTGACACAGTTGCCTGATAACTTCTGGCAAGATTTAGAAAAGAAGTGCCAGCATCAAAACTTGAAGAGTGAGCATCTACTTGAAACAGAATCTCTGGGACAAAGTGGCATGCTCTTTTAAGAAATGTCACATCACCTACACTCTTGAAGTCCCAGAAGATGATATTGTGTGAAAAATGCAAACATCAATGAGTCTGAGTTGAAAAGAGATTCACAAGAGTTGAACTCTGAATGTGAAGATGTTTTAGGATAACTTAACCAATTTATTTTGCTAATATTTTCTATTTTATCTGTGCATGATAGTGATATAAGATAAAAATCTATGTCTAAATAAGTCTAAATGAGCCCTTTCAATAGATATAAAATAAAAATTCTAAGTGATAATAAAGCATCATGTCTTGGTTTAATTGGCTGTGTTTTTTCTTTCTTAGTGGTACATAAAGATGCACCCTTCAATCGATGGCATCTTATATTTACAGAAATATAGTCCCTGTGGATCCCAGCAGGCAGACTTGCCACCGCAGGAAGCCTGGGGCCCCTGCACAGCCTGCTCATGTTGGGTAACTGGCACCATCCTGGGGGTCCCATTCTCAGGGGTCCCTTCTGTGGCCCAGGAACCTGGCTTTGACTTTCTTCTCTGCAGATTCTCTTTCTGACAGCTTCTGGTTTATGGCTGCTCAGTGGAGCTGATAGAGTTCGGGATAAATGCAGCCTACAAGGAATGAATGAGGAATTCTCAAAATGTAGTAAAAAGCAAGAGAGAGGGCTCCCCAGGCCCCTTCCAGGGAAATCAAATGAAATTCCTGGAATGAAGATGAAGACTACTGGTGTCTTTTTTTGTCTGTCTTCCTTAGTGTTGGGGGCCTGGACTGTGGTCGTGGCTCAGACAGCAACACTGTGGGATCAGACCCAGAAAGGGAGACGCTGTAAAGGGGGTAGAATCTACTAATTCCAGTCCTTTCCTGTTCTCATCCCTGCTCCGGGTTGTCCCCGTCTCTGACTGTTTCAGTTAGGGCAGGCCATGTCATGCGGCAGTAACAAACATCCCCACATCTCAGTCTCAGTGGCTTGTGACCACAAAGGTTTCACTCTGCTCCTCACAAGCCCCCCTTCATGCAGGGACCTGGTGGACAGAGCACCCACCATCTGGGACACCCAAAATTGTCCACTCAATAGCAACATCTATCACTTTTGCTCATATATCATGGCTAACCCAAGTCCTGCGGCCACAGCTCATGTAAAAGGAAATGCAATCCTACCACATAACCAGAAGGTTGAGAGACAGATATATTTCTGAAAAACCCTATTGACTGTCACACTGACCACACCCCCATTTCTCGCCAGGACCTTGTCTGTAACCACTCTCATTGCTGGCCATGCTTTGTCCCTCACAGTCTCCATGTCCTTGATCACGTGCCCATGAGAGAAGCTGTACTTCTGAGACCATGAGTCCTGGCATTTGCTTCTGGAAATGTAGGCTGTATCTGTTGTTCTCCTCTGACACCTACCATATCATATGCTTATTTCCATGGCTGATTTCCCTGCTGGGCTGTGAGCTTTCATTCTACAGGATGGTGGCCATTCATTCTGTGCCCCCTATGCCCAACACAAAACCTAGCTCAGAGGAGGTTAGCATTTGGAAGAAGAATGGGTAATTACATGAAAACTATAATAAGACTGTGTAAAAATGAAGTTCTCATGTAGAAGAGTCCATACAACCTAAGCTGAATCCCATTCTCTGACTCTAGATTGACACTGTCTAAATGCCCAGGGATCTCAGAGAATATGTGTGTGTGTGTGTGTGTGTGTGTGTGTGTGTGTGTGCCACTTGTGGAGACTCTAGTACTTTGGACACATCCTTAGGAGCTGAGCTGTGGCCTGGCTGAAAAAAAGGCAGGTTTGGGTAGGTGGATCTCCCTGTGTCATTTCATTCCTGAGAGAGGGTGTCACCAGATCAACACAGTCTAGACCAATAGTTCTCAACCTCCCTGCCCCACCCCCATGGCAAACAGCATCCATGTAAGCACCTCATTTTGGAACACATCTGGCCTATGATCAGAAGCACAGATAAAGCAGACTGTGGGTGACATGCAATCCTCCATAACTGGCTGTGTATACACTGATTTCTTCCTCTGCAAGAAAGCTGATGTGAAAGCAAGGGAGAGGGAGAGAGAGAGAGAGAGAGAGAGAGAGAGAGAGGGAGAGAGAAACCTTTTAATCGTTATTTTTCTCAGGACACTTTTTGCCTGCAGGCGATATAGAACCAGTTAACACATCTTGTGCAAACAAAAGGGAGTTTATTTATCCAAAAAGTTCAAGGTAAATGACTTTAGGCAAACCTGCATCAAATAATGTGGCCAGGTGTCTGCTGATGAGGTTCCTCTGTTCAAAAGAGCACACTGCCATTTATTGAACATTTACTTTGTTCTGGGAGCTGTGCTAACGCTTTACATCGTGTCCCATCACACTGAATCCTGAATCCTGAATCCATCACACTGAATCCTCACAACCCTACAAAGTAGGTTCTATTATGAATCACATTACTCAGCTGAAGAAATGAAGGCTCAGAGACATTTATTTTGTTATTTTTAAAAAAGATTTTATTTATTTATTCATGAGACACACAGAGGCAGAGACACAGGCAGAGGGAGAAGCAGGCTCCCTGCAGGGAGCTGGATGCAGGACTCCATCCCAGGACCCTGGGATCACGATCTGAGCCAAAGGCAGAGGCTCAACCGCAGCCACCCAGGGGCCCCTCAGAGACATCTAGTAACGTGCCCAAGGTCACACAGCCAGCTGGTGCAGAGGCAGGATTGGATTGCTGACTCTCCGGTTTCACTGTTAGTTCTTGTCATGTCCCTGATTCTCTCGCTCAGACTCCAGCAGGCAGGTTCCTTAGGACCCTCGGGACTAGAGATGTTAACTGTCACCGGCCACGGGCCCCTTTCCTGCAAAAAGCTCCTCGCAGCCCTTGCCACACCTTCAACCTGCACCGCGTGCAGATGACTCCACCCCCTCTCTCACCCGCCGCGGCTGATTGGGCCCACCGCGACCACGTGACCCGAGAGCTGCGGGCCTATAGGCTGGCCCACCACCTATCACTAAGTGGCTTGGGCGGGAGTTGGCCAATCAGATCTTCTCCTGCGATTTGAATTCGGACTCGCGGCCGCTCGGGGTCGGCGGTGGCGGTCCTTCGCGGAGCCGGTGGGTTACCGGGAGGAGCCGCGCCGGGGACAGCCGAGCCCGCGGAGGTCTTGGCGCCTGCGGAAGGCGGGGTAGAGGCAGCGCGGAGGAGCGGACTTCCGAGGCGAGCGTCCTCCTCTACTTTGCGCTTCGGCACAGGGCAGCCCTCCCGGCGGCTCTGGGTGCTCCCCGCGCCCACCTGGGGACTGAAGCCTTTCCTGTCCTCCGCCTTTATCCAGAGGTTCACGGGGTTCAGTGGGTGGAGTCCAGGCGAGCGCAGCCAGTGGGCGCCGGGGCCGGCCTGTGTGTCGGGGACAGCGCCGGGCTCCGGGGAGGGGCTGGGATCTGGGGGGACACCTGGACCCTGGTCCCATTCCTGCCTTCTGAGGTTGGCTCAGGGGCTGCCCTCAGTCGGTGCTTCTCTGATCATGGGCTGGATATGTCCCTGGGTCCCAGGGCTCTGGTGTGGAGGGCACTGTGCAGGGCCCCGGTGTGGGGGTCACTGTGCAGGGCCCCGGTGTGGAGGTCACTTGCAGGGCCCCGGTGTGGGGGTCACTGTGCAGGGCCCCGGTGTGGAGGTCACTTGCAGGGCCCAGGTGTGGAGGGCACTGTGCAGGGCCCCGGTGTGGAGGTCACTGTGCAGGGCCCCGGTGTGGGGGTCACTGTGCAGGGCCCCGGTGTGGGGGTCACTGTGCAGGGCCCCGGTGTGGGGGGTCACTGTGCAGGGCCCCGGTGTGGAGGGCACTGTGCAGGGCCCCGGTGTGGGGGTCACTGTGCAGGGCCCCGGTGTGGAGGTCACTTGCAGGGCCCCGGTGTGGAGGGCACTGTGCAGGGCCCCGGTGTGGGGGGTCACTGTGCAGGGCCCCGGTGTGGAGGTCACTGTGCAGGGCCCCGGTGTGGGGGTCACTGTGCAGGGCCCCGGTGTGGGGGGTCACTGTGCAGGGCCCCGGTGTGGAGGGCACTGTGCAGGGCCCCGGTGTGGAGGGCACTGTGCAGGGCCCCAGTGTGGGGGTCACTTGCAGGGCCCAGATGTGGAGGTCACTGTGCAGGGCCCCGGTGTGGCGGTCACTGTGCAGGGCCCCGGTGTGGCGGTCACTGTGCAGGGCCCAGGTGTGGCGGTCACTGTGCAGGGCCCAGGTGTGGGGGTCACTGTGCAGGGCCCCGGTGTGGAGGTCACTTGCAGGGCCCAGATGTGGAGGTCACTGTGCAGGGCCCCGGTGTGGCGGTCACTGTGCAGGGCCCCGGTGTGGCGGTCACTGTGCAGGGCCCAGGTGTGGCGGTCACTGTGCAGGGCCCAGGTGTGGGGGTCACTGTGCAGGGCCCCGGTGTGGAGGTCACTTGCAGGGCCCCGGTGTGGAGGTCACTGTGCAGGGCCCCAGTGTGGAGGTCACTGTCCAAGGCACTCATAAGGAGGTCATCAGCCATGTGGGTGTTGGTGGTCAGAGCAGGCAGGGAGGTCCAGACCCATTGGCCTAGCCTGACCAGCGATGTTGATCTGCTGACACCCTCTCTCCAGTCTTTGTGAGGCACAGTGGTTGAGTCTGCTGGGTCCCCTATGTCTGCTGGCCTTTCAGAGCAATGGTGACTTGGGGGAGACAGTGGGCATCCTCCTTCCCTCCAAACTCACAATGGGCAAGGTTCGAGCAGAGAATGGAATAGGGGGTGCAGCCTGTCCTAGCTGGCCTCTGTGCGCATGGCCATGCCGACCCTTGGAGTGTTCAAGAGGAGAAGCCTGAGGTCTTCTCTACAGGGACCCAGGAGTGAGTCAGAAAAGCCTGTGACCTCTCCTGGGTGCAGGGACACACCTGGGATGGCCGTCCGAGGATGCTCTGTTCTCTCTCTTCTTTTCATAACTTTTTCTTATTTTCAATTACTGAAAAGAGCATATAAAGCACACACACAGGTTTAAAAAAATGACAGTAAAATAAACACCCAGGTTGAGAAACAACATTACGGATGGAACCTCCATGATGCTCTTTCTCAATGACACTTTCACCCTCTTTCCAAAAATTACCACCATCCTGAATTTTGTGCTAATGTTGTATTCATTTTTGCTGCTGCCTGGTGTACTGTTGCATGAACTGACCACAGATTCTTTAGTCTGTTAGATGGACATGTGGATGGCTTTTTGTTTGGGGGTATTATGAACATTCTGGCAGATGTGTTCACAGGTTTATTCAGGTATGTGCCTTGGGTTAAGACTGTTGGATCATGGGATTTTCTTACCTAAACCTTGAGAGCAGAACTCCAACCTGGTTTCAAAAGTGGTTGGACCAATTTACACCCTACCAGCAGTGTACCAGAACTCATGTTATTCCACTTGCCTGCATTTACTAATACTTTAAAATTTTTGCTCATCTGTTTGGTGGGGATTGACACCTCATTGTGGCTTGAATTTGCATTTTATGATGACAAATGAGATCAAGCATCTTTTATATGTTTATTGGTTGTTTGAATTTCCTTTTCTGGAAAATTCCTGTTGATGTCTCCTGCTTTTTTTTTTTTTTCCTGATGGGTTTTGTCTTATTACCAATTCATAGGAATTCTTAATATAATTTGAACAATAGTACTTTGTTGATTTGTTTTATATGATGTAGAAATCTTTTCTTACATGGATACAGTGTTGAAAAAAATTCAAGTATGGCTAATACTAAAGTTCTGCTTGAAATCCCCCTCCATCCATCCCCCTTTCTTTTCTTTAAGATTTTATTTATCTATTTTTTCATGAGAGACAGAAAGAGAGAGAGAGAGAGAGAGAGAGAGAGGGAGAAGCAGGCTCCATGCAGGGAGCCTGACGTGGGACTTGATCTTGGGTCTCCAGGATCACGCCTGAGGCTGAAGGTGGCGCTAAACTGTTGAACCACCAGGGCTGCCCTCCATCCCCCTTTCTTTCCAGATGTAACAACTCTTATCAGTTAAATGCCTTTTCTTTCAACCGTTTTCCATGTATTTGTGCACACACACCTATACACACATTCCTATAGGAATACTGTACATGTTTTCTTCAGTTTGTTCCAATACAAATAGGATTATACTGTGCTTATTATTCTGCAACACTCTGACGTCACTTAATGTCTTGGGTTTCCTCTGTCTATGGTCATTCATGTAGATCTAGCTCATTTTTTTTAATCTGCTCTATAGTATTCTATAATATGATTGTATTATTTTAAAGTAGTCATTTCTGAATCTATAGACATTTAGATTGCTTCCAGATTTTCAACAGGTGATACTTGCAGTGACCACCCCCATTTATGCCTCCTTGGCCTGAATATGAGTAGTTCTCCAGGATACTTAGCAGTGGCTAAAAGAATATAATCTTTTAAAATTGCAGTAGGCCAAAAGCAAACAAATACATAAATTAATTAAATAAATTTTAAAAATAAAATAAATAAAAGAGGCACCTAGGTGGCTCAGTCAGTTGAGCATCAGGCTCTTGATTCTGGCTCAGGTCGTGATCTCAGGGTCCTGAGGTTGGGCCCTGCCTTGGGCTGGGCTCAGCACTCAGCAGAGAGTCTGCTTGAAATTCTCCCTCCTTTTGCTGCCTCCAACTCATGTTCTCTCTCTCAAGAAAAAAAAAAATTGCAGTAGGCACTGTTAACTTGTACTCCCTAAATGTACCAGTTTTCATTTCTGGTAACACTACATGTAAATACCCATTTCTCCACACTCTTACCAAGCCTGGATACTTTCTTCTTTTTTAAAAATATTTTTAAAATTTTATTTATTCATTTGAGAGGGAGAGAGCTTGAGCAGCAGGGAGAAGCAGAGGGAGAGGGAGACACAGACTCCCTGCTGAGCAGGGAGCCAGATGCGGGGCTTGATCCCAGGACCCCGGAATCATGACCTGAGCTGAAGGCAGACACTTAACTGACTGAGCCACCCATGTGCCCCTGGATACTTTCAATCTGCAGGGTTTTCTTGCCCATTTGGTAGATCTGAAAGGGTTTGTCATGGTTTCAAATTCTAGTCCCATGATACTTTGCTGGGTTTTCATCTATTAGTCATCTTTACTCTTTTCTGTGGATGAGTTGCCTTTTCTCTGCTTTGTCCATTTTACTTCTTCTTGTTGATTGATATATATGAGTTTTTTGACAATTATGTCAAAATCATTTCTGTACCTGCTGGAATTTCAGTCAAGAACTTTTACCTAGTTTGGTTTAATGCAGTAATTTCCCAAGGGATCTGTTTCCAGACCAGGTCGGTCGGGAGTGATGAACAAACTGAGGCACCCCAGCCCGGATACATAGTGCCTCCCCGGTGAGCTTAAGCTGTTGGCAGCTGCAAGCCCCCGTCCACACACGGAAAACTCATGTTGCTTCTCCATCTATCCCCAAAGAAGGGGGTGGAGTGTCAGGTGTGTGGGGCTGAGTTACCTGGGATGGCATGCATATTGTCTCGAGAGCCACCATTTAGTGTGGGCCTCCTCTGTCCCAGTCACCACACCTATACCTCCCCTGTCCCTACAGCCTCCCTGGGAGACATACAGTGTTATCCCCATCATATAGACGTGAAAACTGAGGCTTAGGGAAAGGAGATCCAGCGGCTTCACAGCAACCATTTAGCTGGGCCAGGATTCAAGTGTAACTCTGCCTGGCTCAAAATCTTCTTTTCCATTGTGACACAGTGCCCTCACCAAGAGCGTTGCCCATGGCATGAATTGCTAATATTCTTTCTTTATTGCTACTGCTGCTAATATTACTACCCCTATGACTAATACTACTTAACAAATATTACTCTCACTGCTACTTCTATTACTATTAGTATTACAAATGAACTCAATAAACGCTTTTTATTTTATTGTGATAAGAACGCTTAACATGAGATCTATCCTTTTAATGAATTTTAAGGGTTCCGTGCATGATTGTTGACTGTAGATACAACTCTCAGCCAAACTGTCCTTCAAAATGAAGAAGAGGTGAAGACTTTAGCAGTGAGCAACACAATAACATGAGAAAATATGAAACTCGTTAATTTAGTCAACTCTTTGCATGTGCCAGGCACAATTCCTGCAAACTTAGACTTGCTCCTAGCTATAAAGGAGTGTACGTTTTAGTGGCTGATAATAAAGCCAATATTAGTTTGAGTTCTGCCTATGTGCTAGGCACTGTGCTAGGTGGATTAGGGACACTATTTTGTGTAGTTCTCACAACCCCCCGGGAGTTAGGCACTATTTTTCATCTTCTGGTCTTGGCTCAAATGTCACCTCCACCAAGAAGCCTTCCCTGATTCCTTATGTAAATAGATCCCCCCCCACCCCTTCTCTCAATCCTGACACGCTGTGTGTTTCCATCATTGTTCTAATCACATGTGATCATTGTCTGTGGGTTGATTGTCTGTCCTGCTAGGACTGAAAGTGACCTGTGTCTGTTGGGTTTATCACCAAATGACAGGCCACCCAGCACAGCACCTGCCACACAACAGGCAGCCAATCAGCATTTGGGGATAAATTCTCATTTTGTATTTGGAGAAGCTGAGGCTCAGAACGGTGAGCAACTTTCCTAAGTCATACTTCCAGAAGAGGCAGAAGCAGGACTCAAATCTGGGTCTTTCCGATTCCAGTGCCCAGATCTTTCTCACTGTACTGTATAGGAACTTCCCAACTCAGGACTGCATCTTGGAGTTGTGGGATGCCACTGAAGATGTGGTCACGTCAAAGTGCTGCCTCTTCCTTGGCTTTATAAAAGTCAATCAGCAGACCACACTCGCCCTTCAAAGCAGGTGTTTTGAGAGTCACCATAGGCTTCAAGAGGCCACCCGCAGGTTCAGATTAGCAAGGTCCTGTCTGGGAAGATTCCATCAACCTCTCTGATGTGAGAGGACACTGCTCATTCTAGTTGTCTTAACCTCTTGTGGCTAAAGGGGTGGGTGCCTACGAAGCCCTGGTGCCTTTGTGGGCTGAGAAGGAAGGACTTTGCTCTAGATGTGGTGACCTTTCTATACTTCTTTTTTTTTTTTTAAGATTTTATTTATTTATTCATGAGAGACACACACACACACACACACACACAGAGAGAGAGAGAGAGAGAGAGAGAGAGGCAGAGACATAGGCAGAGAGAGAAGCAGGCTCCATGCAGGGACCCGATGTCTGACTCAATCCTGGGACCCCAGGATCATGCCCTGGGCTGAGGCAGATGCTCAACCGCTGAGCCACCCAGGCGCCCCCCTTTCTATACTTCTGATGTGCCCTGGTCTCTTACCTCAAGGTCCCACTGCTGGGGAACACAGCCCCCCACTACCATCTTTACTTCCTTCACCTGGAAAAATGACCTGTAATCATTTATTGTCACTCAGCTGGAATGTTACTTCCTTGGAGAAGCCTTCTAGGGCTCTCCAGGTCCTGACTGGTGATGCTCTGATGTATTCACACGGTATCCAGTGCTTTCTCTTGGACCTTCTAGACTCTGAGAGCAGGAAGCTCTTGTTTACCACAAGAGCTGCAACACTGAGCTCAGTGTCTGGGATATAGTAGGTGCTCAGTAAACATTAGTCGCATAAGCTTGAGATGTCTGACTAAATAACTATCCTTCTAAAGAGAAGATTTGGATCACCTCTGTTTAGAAGAATGCATCTGTACAAGACTAGCCTTGGGTAGGCATGCAACCATACTTTCTGACACTTGGATCTTTTTGATCTCAGACTTCTAGCCCTCAGAACTTCTAGAAAATACATTTCCATGTTAAAGCCACTCAGTCTCTGGTGTTGTAGCAGCTATAGCAGACCAAAGACTGATTATTCCCCCCAGGGAAACTGAGCCAGCTCCCTAACTCCCTTTGCTGTAGCTCTGGCACCTTGGTTTATCAAGAGGCTCTTTCTCAGGGATGGCTGGCCTGGGGCCAGTGCCTGTGGCCAAGGAGAACCAAACCACCAGCAGTTTCCACCTTTGGAGCCCTTGCAGTCTGGAAAATGCATTTCCTATAAACCTCATTAGGGCCAAAATACACAGGAATGTGCCACTAATATATTTAGCTAACTATTTAATTGGGCTGTTGGCAACAGTTTCAGAGGAGTCAGACTGAGTAACAACTGAGTATGTCTGACTATCAAGAAAAAAATGATAATGTGTCAGCAGGTAGGCACTACAAGAGTACTGCTAAGTGTGTCATCAACATGGTCTACCTGAATCCCTGAATCACTTTCTTCAGGTGGGGACCTTTGCTTTTCTGAAAGAAATGCTGCTGTAATTATGTTCACTTTTAGAACACTGTGAAACAAATGAGAAACCCCAAATACACTAATATTTCTCATCTTAAACTGCCTCCTACAGAATTAGTTGCTTTACCATTTGCAAAGGAGGCTTAGTCTTGGAAGAGTAGTAAGGGGACCATTTGCTGCTCTTCTGGACCTTTGCTGGCAGCAGATGTAAGGGTCCAAACTGTGCCCCATGGCACTGGTTAGCTCAGTACCGCAAAATGTCACCTGTATAACCTATGGCCCTCTCCAGCACACCCTGCTTGGAGCCACTCACCCCCTATTCCTAATCTGATACCAGGTTCTGTTGATTCTCCCTCTGTGGTGGACACATTCAGTACAGCGACGGCAGACAGCTCTGCTCCCGCTAGCGCCTATATTGTGAGTGCACTGTGCTATATAGCAGCTGTGACCACATCTGACTATGTAATTTTTAATTTTTTAAAAAGATTTTATTTATTTGAGAGAGAGAGAGAGAGAGCATGTGAGTGAGAGAACACAAGAAGGGGGAGCAGCAGAAGGAGAAGGAGACGTGGACTCCTCACTGAGCAGGGAGCTCAAAGTGGAGCTCAATCCCAGGACCCTAGGATCATGATGATTAACCTCCTGAGCCACCCAGGCACCTCTGACTATGTAAATTTAAGGTCATTAAAATTAAGTAAAAATTGAATTTCTCAGTCATATTAGCTATATTTCAAGTGCCAAGTAGCCACATGGGGTGAGTGGGTACCAAATCAGACTGTAGAGATAACAGAATACTTCCATCATTGTAAAAGTCCTATGAGACAGCGCTGCTCCAAAGCTTCCAAAGGTCACTGAGCTGTGTGCACATACCACCCAGATGCACAGGGGAGCTACCACACCTGGGGGAGCTACTTCGTCCAGGGGGGATGGGAGTTCCTCAGGTTCCCTGTCCTCCAGTGGGCCAACTCTGTCTCCTGGAGCAGTTCTGTTTGGTTCCTCTGCTGGTCCCCAGTGGGACTGAGCTGGATCCAGGGGCCTACAGGGCTCATTTGTTCCTTGGCATACAGTTCATCTCCCTTTCCTGTCACATCTTCGCTATGGGTCTGTAGCATCAGTGAAATAGTAGCTTCATAAAGTGAATTGGAAGTGCCATCCTCTTCTATTTTCTGGAAGAGATTCTGTAGAATTGTTACTTTTCTTTAAATATTTGATAGAATTCTCCAGTGAAACCCTCCGGGCCTGGAGACTTTTGCGAGTTTCAAATTACAGATTCACTTTTCTTACCAGTTAGAGGACTATCCAAATTACTGGTTTCATATTGGGTGAGTTGGGGTCATTTGTGTTTTTCAAGGAGCTGGTTCATTTCATTTAAGTTATCAAATGTGTGTGTGTAGATTGTGTATGTTGTTTGTAGTATTCCTTTATTATTGTCCTTTGGATGCCTGCGGGGTCTGTAGTAATATCTCTGCTTCATTCCTGATATCAGAATTTGTGTCTTCCTCCTTTTTGTTTTTGTCAGTCTTCCAAGAAATCTGTCAATTTATTGATTTTTTTTCAAAGAACCAGATTTCTGTTTCATTGATTTTTTTTCTACTGTTTTTCTATTTTTAGTTTTGCTGATTTTTGTTTTTATCTTTCTTCTGCTTTCTTGTAGGCTTATTTTTTTCTAGGTTCTTGAGATGGTAGCTGAGATTATTATTTGAGAGTTTTACTCTTTTCTCATGTAAGCATTTATTTCAGCTATAAATTCTATGTCAACATTTATCTGTGTCCAAAAATTTGGTTATGTTGTATTTTCATTTTCATTCATTTCGATGTATTTTTTTTCATTTTGATGTATTTTTAATTTCCCTTGATACTTCCCCTTTGACTCATAAGTTATTTAAAAGTGTATTGGTTAGCTTCGAAATATTGAAGATTTTATTGTTCTCTTTCAGTTATCCATTTCTAGTTTGATAGAGAACACATACTATATGATTTAAATTCTTTTAAATTTATTGAAGTTTGTTTTCTATTCTAGGATGCAGTCTGTTTGGATATATGTTTTGTGAGCCCTTGAAAAGAATATGTATTATGCTGATATTGGGTGGAGTGTTCCGTAAATGTCAACTAAATCCTGCTGGTTGATGGTGTTGAGTTCTTCTATATCTTTCCTGATTTTCTGACCATTGTTTTATGAGTTGTTAAGAGGGGTGTTAATATCTCCAGCTGTGTTTATGTATTTGTCTCTTTCTTCTTTCAGTTCTGTCAGTTTTTGCTGCACATATTTTGCAGCTCTATTGTTTGCTACATACAAATTTGGGATTATAATGTCTTCTTGGTAAATGGATGGTGTTCCTTTCTGTCTCTGATAATTATTATTATTTTTTTTTCTGATAATTATTTTTGCTTTGGAGTCTATTTTATCTGACATTAATATATCTTGTTTTCTTGGTTAGGTTTTCAGGATACATATCTCTCCAACCTTTTACTTTTTTAAAAATTATTTATTTATTTGTGGGGGCACAGAGGGATAGGGAGAGAGAAACTCAAGCAGATGCTGCACTGAGCATGGAGCCTGATGTGGGGATTGATCTCAGGATGCTGAGATCATGACTTGAGCTGAAGCCAAGAGTCGATGCTTAACCAACTGCACCACCCAGGTGCCCCACCATCTTTTTATTTTTAATCTACATATATTGTTACATTTGAAGGGAGCTTCTTGTAAAGAGCATGTAGTTAGGCCACTCTGCCAATCTCAGTCTTTTAATTGATGTATTTTTGACTACTTATATTTAATGTAATTTTAGGGGTTAAGTTTGCCTTTTTATTTTTTTTTTGTTTTATGTTTGTTCTCTGTTTTCTTTTACTTGCCTTCCTGTGGGTTACTTGAATAATTTTTAGAGTTCCATTTTGATTAATTTATAGTGTTTTTGAGTTTATATTGTATGCCTTTTTTTAGTGGTTTTCCTGGATACATTATATATACATTATTTTAAACAGTCTACCAGCGCCAGTATTCATCAGTTTAAGTGAAGTATAGAAGCTTTTCCTTTCTTTACATCTCTTTACAATATTATTTTAAATATTTCTTCTACATACATTTAGAAACACATCAGATAGCATTATAGTTTTTTGAATAAACCATCAAACAGAATTGAGAAAACTCAAGGGGAGGTGTAAACATACTGCATTTACTCATATCTCTTTTATTTACTCTTTATTGTTCTTTCTTCCTCCTTGACATTCCATGGTTCCTTCTTTAATCATTTCCTTCTGTTTAAAGAATTTGCTTTCATTGTTCTTTTAAAGTAGGCCAGCTGGTGACAAATGCTTTTAGTTTTCCTTTATCTGAGGATGTCTTGATTTCCCCTCATTCCTGAAGGATATTTTTGCTGAATTTAGAATTTTGGGTTGATAGTTCTTTTCTTATGGCACTTGAAAAAATGCTACTCTCTCCTATCCTTTGTGGCTTCTGATGAGAAATCCACGGTCTTTCAAATTGTTTTCTCCATAGGTTAAGTATAGTTTCTCTCACTGACTTCCATTTTTTTCTTTTTCTTTGGTTTTTAGAAGTTCAATATGATAAGTTTTTGTGTGGATTTCTTTGGTTTTATCATATTTTGCTGAGCTTCACGCATCTGTGGGTTTCTGTCCTTTGTCAATTTTGTTAAGTTTCACATCTCTAAGCCCTTTTCAGTCCCACCCTCTTTCTCCTCTTCTGGGACTCCAATGTTAGAGCTTTGTTACAATCCCAGAGATTCTTGAGGCTCTTTTCAATGTTACTTATTTTTTAAGATTTTATTTTATTTAAGTAATCTCTATACCCAATGCAAGGCTCAAACTCAACGATCCTGAGATCAAGAGTGGCATGCTCCACTGACTGAGCCAGCCAGCATCCCTATTCAAGTTTATAAAGTCTGTTTTCTCTCTGTTGTTCAGATTGGATAATTTCTATTGTTCTGTCTGCAAGTTCACTGATTCTTTCCTCAATTTCCTCTTTTCTGCAGTTGAGCCCACCCATTGAGTTCTTTCATTTATAGTATTTTCAGTTCTAGAATTTCCAATTGGTTCTCCTTATATATTCTGTATCTTCTCTAAGACTTTATTTCTTTGCCAAGACTTTCTATTTACTCCTTCATTTTAAGTGATTTTTAAAAATTGCTCTTGGAAGCATTTTTGTGATTACTGCTCCAAAATCTTTGTCGGATAATCATACATGTCTGTCATATCAGTATTGGCATCTATTGATTGTCTTTTTTTTCTTTCAAGTTGAGCTCTTTCTTGGTATGATAAGTGGTTGTCCTTAAAGTAGGCTCTATGCCCAACTTGGGGCTTGAACTCACAATCCTGAGATCAAGAGTTACATGCTCTACTGACTGAGCCAGGCAGGTACTCCTACAAGTGATTTTTGATTGAACCCTGGACATTTTTGTATTATGTTCTGAGAATCTGAATCTTATTTAAACCTTCTGTTTTAGCTGGCTTCCTCTGACATTTCTCTGACAGGGGGTGAGAGGGTCCTAACCTCATTACTGCCAGGTGGGGATAGGAGTTCAGGTTACCCATTTGACATCTGTTGATACCCATGTGGGAGTCTCCTTGTTACTTCTGGGAAGAGTTGGGAGTCCACCTCCTCACTAGATCTCCATGGATGTCTTGCTAGATGAGAATGTTTGAAGTTCCTCATCTTTGGTGCCCACTTGGTCTTCATGACACCATGGGCATGGTGTCATCATTATTATTGGCCAGTAGTGAAATGTCTGACTCAGGGGTAATGAGAGGTGTCTAATTACTGTCTGGTTGAAGTTCAGATTCTCCACATGGTCTCCATTGATACTGATGTGATGCAGAGCTCTTCACCCCCTTGTGGGGTAAGTTTCCCCACTGGACCTTGGAAGACTTTGGCGTCTTGTTCCAGCCTGTTGAGTGTAGCAGTCTAGGCTCTCCAATAAGCCTTGCTGGCATGGGGTGGGGGGCAGGCCTAGAACTTTTCTGTGGTGCTTGGATGCACTAGAGTGGTTATTGTCCACACATTTTCTGCCTTGTTAGCTAACCCTTTTACATTCCTTTGGCTAGAAAGAACCATCTTCTGTTGGGGCTTTTGGTCTGTGACTGATGATGTTTCTGCATTCTTGGCTTCTTCAGCCCTAAGTCTGGGATATATGAGGCAAACCCAGAGAACTCACTGTCATGTTGCGCCTTGGGTTCCAATGTCCTTAGCCATTCTGCCTCCTCTTTTCCACCTTTCTGAGTCTCAAGATTGTTTTATATAAAATGGCTGGGGCTTTTCAATAGAGCTAAGTAGGAGGAATAGGGAAAAGGATACCTACTCCATCTTCCTGGAAGCATATGTTGATAATATTTCAATGTGTATTTTTATTTTTATTTTATTTTTTAAAAAAGATTTTATTTTTTATTCATGAGACACACACACACACACACACACAGAGGCAGAGACACAGGCAGAGGGAGAAGCAGGCTCTATGCAGGGAGCCCATGTGGGACTTGATGCCAGGACTACAGGATCACACCCTGGGCTGAAGGCAGTGCTAAACCGCTGAGCCACCCGGGCCGCCCTCAATGTATATTTTTAAAAATCAAAGTTATTGCAAAACAATATCCAGGATGAACAGAATTCAAACATTTTAAATAAAGATCATCTCAGTATTATTGACTTTTCCTTTTGTCTTATGCTCTGGTATGGCTTGCCGCAGCACTGTGACTGGCCTTATCTTCATCAAAAATGTTTATTTTGTTCCTCATATAATTTTTGATTTAATTTTGATTTTTGGAAATAATGCATTAAAATGTTTGTTATGGGGGCACCAAGTAGCTCAGTTTGTTAAGTGTCTGCCTTTGGCTCAGGTTATGATCCCAGGACCCCAGGACTGAGCCCCACATCAGGCTCCCTACTTAGTGAGGAGCCTCATCCTCCCTCCTCCTCTGCCCCTCCTCCAACTTGTACTCTCTGGCTCTCTCTATCTCTTTGTCAAATAAATGAATAAAATCTAAAAAAAAAAATGTTTGTTATGAGGGACCCCTGGGTGGCTCAGTTGGTTAAGCATCTGATTTTTGATTTTGGCTCAGGTCATGATCTCAGGGCTCTAGGATCAAGCTGCATTGGGCTCTCTGCTTATTGGGGAATCTGATTATCTTTCTCCCCCAGCCTCTCCCCCTGCTTGTGCTCTCTCTTTCTTAAATAAATAAATAAATACATAAATCTTTTAAAAAATGTTCATTGTGATTTTTGAAGGTTTTTTTGAGCCCCCTAAATATTATTCATGAGGCAAATGCCTCAGTTGCCTTACCCTGGTTCGAGTTCTGGTACATGTGGCCTTTTAAACCACCCCACCTGGGATGGCAAGTGGTCCTTTGGCTGGGGGACCATGTGTTTGTGAGTCCAGCTGCCTGAGTGTTGGTCAACAGGCCTCTTCCCTCTGGTGCCCTGCTCCAGGGATGTGGCCATAACAGCCCAGGGAGCACATTTTCAGCTGTTTTGAGGGCAGAAGCACTTGGGGCCGATGCAGGGATAGCTGCTCTTTCTGGCTACAGTAGGACTTTGAAAAATCCTCAAAGGCTGCCAAAACTGGTGACACAAATTGCTAAAAGTTCATAAATAGAACAGAAACAAAGATTTAGGGAATTAATTACCTTGTAAATTGATCATTTGGCAAATTGATTCTTCTATGAATTTGTGAGCATCCCTTGAGAGGTCACTGTTGCCTTAAGCCTGAGGTTGTCTCTAGTGACTTCCTTGCCTTCCAAACAGCGCCTTTCCTGGGTCTCCACCATTTTGCCTATACTGGAACAGGTAGGCAGAAGGTAGCTTCAGAATGTCCCATGGGAAGTGAAGGAAATGAAGGGAACAAAGTGACAATAGGTGATAAGCAGGAGGTAGCTGCTACATATAGGCAGGGTCCCTTTGAGAAGGTGATCATTGGGCTGGAGAGGGCGCTGGCCATGGGAAGAGCATTCCCAGCAGAGGGAACAGCAGGTGCCAGGGGATGTGGCAGGATGGAGAGAAACCAATGCTGTTTTGAACCCTTCCTCTGCCGCTTCTGAGCTGGGTGCTCTTGGCTTGGGCATATGGCTTCTTGGAGATTTACTTTCATCATCTGTAAAGTGAGGATAATACCCACCTCTGAGGGATGATACGAAGAGAAAAGAGATTAGAGCTGCTGTGGACTGAATTGGATCCCAGTCCTGCAAATGCATATGTTGAAGCCCTAAATCCAATATGACTGTATTTGGAGATAAGGCTTCTGGAAGGCATAAAATGAAGTCATAAGCATGGAACCTTAATCTGATAGGATTAGTGGCTTTACAGAAAGAGCAAGAGCACTGTGAGCACCCACCAAGAAAAGGCCATGTGAACACACAGCAAGAAGGTGGCCGTCTGTGGGCCAGGAAGAGGGCTCTCACCAGAACTGGCTATGCCAGCACCCTGATCTCAGACTTCCAGTATCCAGAACGGTGAGAAAGTACATTTCTGCTTTTAAGCCAACCACTCTGTGGTATTTTGTTATGGCAGCCTGAGCCTGAGACTAAGACAAGGGCTGAGCATGACCTGTTATTTATTTCTGCAATTCTGTAATCAACACCTATTGAGCTCTCCCACTAATTAGCACGAGGTAGCATTCTAGTCACTGAACAAAAATCCTAAATCTCTGCGCCTGCACAGTTAGTGGGAAAGACCACAATGGATAAAATAAATGAGGAAATTCTAGATGTCAGATGTCACTTCAGGAAGAGGAGAAACTGAACCAGGGCTACAGGATGGAAGAAGTGAAAGGATGTAGTTTAACATAGAGTGGTCACTGGGGCCCTGGCTGGCTTAGTCGGTGGAGCGCACGACTCTTGATTTTGGGTTGTGAGTTCAAGCCCCACGCTGGAGGTAGAGATTACTTAAAAATAAAATCTTAAAAAAAATAAAACAGAGTGGTCAGGGAGGGCCTCTTTGAGAAGGTGATACTTTTTTATTTTTTATTTATTTTTAAAATTATTGTTTGTATTGGAATTCAATTTGCCAACATACAGCATATCACCCAGGGCTCATCCCGTCAAGTGTCCCCCTCAGTGCCCATCACCCAGTCACCCCAATCCCCCTCCCACCTCCCTTCCACCACCCCGTGTTCATTTCCCAGAGTTAGGAGTCTCTCATGTTCCATCACCCTCACTGATATTTCCCACTCATTTTCTCTCTTTTCCCCTTTATTCCCTTTCACTATTTTTTACATGCTCTGAATGAATGAGACCATGTAATGTTTGTCCTTCTCCGATTGACTTAGTTCACTCAGCACAATACCCTCCAGTTCCATCCATGTCGAAGCAAATGGTGGGTATTTGTCATTTCTAATGACTGAGTAATATTCCATTGTATATATAGACCACATCTCCTTTATCCATTCATCTTTTGATGGATACCAAGGTTCCTTCCACAGTTTGGCTATTGTGGACATTGCTGCTATAAATACTGAGAGGTGGTGCAGGGAGCTTGGTTTTTCGAGTATCTGCATCTGTATCTTTGGGGTAAATCCCCAGCAGTGCCATTCCTGGGTTATAGGGCAGCTCTATTTTTAACTCTGAGGAACCTCCACACAGTTTTCCAGAATGACTGCACCAGTTCACATTCTCACCAACAGTGCAAGAGGGTTCCCCTTTCTCCACATCCTCTCCAACATTTGTGGTTTCCTGTCTTGTTAATTTTCCCCATTCTCACTGGTGTGAGGTGGTATCTCATTGTGGTTTTGATTTGTATTTCCCTGATGGCAAATGATGCAGAGCATTTTCTCATGTGCTTGTTGGCCATGTCTGTGTCTTCCTCTGTGAGATTTCTGTTCATGTCTTTTGCCCATTTCATGATTGGGTTTTTTTGTTTCTTTGCTGTTGAGTTTAATAAGTTCTTTACAGATCTTGGATACTAGCCCTTTATCTGATATGTCATTTGCAAATATCTTCAACCATTCTGTGGGTTGTCTTTTATTTTTGTTGACTGTTTCTTTTGCTGTGCAGAAGCTTTTTATCTTAAGTCCCAATAATTCATTTTTGCTTTTGTTTCCCTTGCCTTCATAGATGTATCTTGCAAGAAGTCGCTGTGGCCAAGTTCATAAAGGGTGTTGCCTGTGTTCTCCTCTAGGATTTTGATGGATTCTTATCTCACATTTAGATATTTCATCCATTTTGAGTTTATCTTTGTGTATAGTATAAGAGAATGGTCTAGTTTCATTCTTCTGCACATGGCTGTCCAATTTTCCCAACACCATTTATTGAAGAGACTGTCATTTTTCCAGTGGATGGTCTTTCCTGCTTTGTTGAATATTAATTGATCATAGAGATGAGGGCCCATTTCTATTTTCTATTCTGTTCCATTGATCTATGTGTCTGTTTTTGTGCCAGTACCACACTGTCTTGATGGTCACAGCTTTGTAGTACAACCTGAAATCTGGCATTGTGATGCCCCTGGCTCTGGTTTTTTTTTTTAATATTCCCCTGGCTATTCGGGGTCTTTTCTGATTCCACACAAATCTTAAGATTACTTGTTCCAACTCTCTGAAGAAAGGCCATGCTATTTTGATACGGATTGCATTAAATGTGTAAATTGCCCTGGGTAACATTGACATTTTCACAATATTCTTCCAATTCATGAGCATGGAATACCTTTCCATCTCTTTGCGTCTTCCTCAATTTCTTTCAGAAGTGTTCTGTAGTTTTTAGGGTATAGATCTTTTACCTCTTTGGTAAGGTTTATTCCTAGGTATCTTATGCTTTTGGGTGCAATTGTAAATGGGATTGACTCCTTAATTTCTCTTTCTTCAGTCTCATTGTTAGTGTATAGAAATGCCACTGATTTCTGGGCATTGATTTTGTATCCTGCCACACTGCCAAATTGCTGTATGAGTTCTAGCAATCTTGGGGTGGAGTCTTTGGGTTTTCTATGTACAGTATTGTGTCATCTGGGAAGAGGGAGAGTTTGACTTCTTCTTTGCCAATTTGAATGCCCTTTATTTCTTTTTGTTGCCTGATGGCTGAGGCTAGGACTTCTAGTACTATGTTGAATAGCAGTGGTGAGAGTGGACATCCCTGTTGCATTCCTGATCTTAGGGGAAAGGCTCCCAGTATTTCCCCATTGAGAATGATATTTGCTGTGGGCTTTTCATAGATGGCTTTTAAGATGCTGAGGAATATTCCCTCTATCCCTACACTCTGAAGAGTTTTGATCAGGAACGGATGCTGTATTTTGTCAAATGCTTTCTCTGCATCTAATGAGAGGATCATATGGTTCTTGTATTTTTCTCTTGTTGATATGATCTATCACACTGATTGCTTTACAAGTGTTGAACCAGCTTTGCATCCCGGGGATAAATCCCACTTGGTTATGGTGAATAATCTTCTTCATGGGATCCCTGGGTGGCGCAGCGGTTTGGTGCCTGCCTTTGGCCCAGGGCGCGATCCTGGAGACCCGGGATCGAATCCCACATCGGGCTCCCGGTGCATGGAGCCTGCTTCTCCCTCTGCCTGTGTCTCTGCTTCTCTCTCTCTCTCTGTGTGTGTGACTATCATAAATAAATAAATAAATAATATTTAAAAAAAATCTTCTTCATGTACCGTTGGATCCTATTGGCTAGTATCTTGTTGAGTATTTTTGCATCCGTGTTCATCAGGGATATTGGTCTATAATTCTCCTTTTTCGTGGGGTCTTTGTTTGGTTTTGGAACTAAGGTGATGCTGGATTCATAGAACAAGTTTGGAAGTATTCCATCTCTTTCTATCTTTCAGAACAGCTTTAGTAGAATAGGTATTGTTTCATCTTTAAATGTTTGATAGAATTCCCCTGGGAAGCCATCTGGTCCTGGACTTTTGTGTCTTGGGAGGTTTTTGATGACTGCTTCAATTTCCTCCCTGGTTATCGGCCTGTTCAGGTTTTCTGTTTCTTCCTGTTCCAGTTTTAGTAGTTTGTGGTTTTCCAGAAATGCATCCATTTCTTCTAGATTGCCTAATTTATTGGCATGCAGCTGCCATAAAACATATCATGATATGTTTTTAAATCGTTTGTATGTCCTTGGTATTGGTGGTGATTTCTCCTTTTTCATTTGTGATTTTATTAATTTGAGTCTTTTCTCTTTTGTTTTAATAAGGCTGGCTAATGGTTTATCTATCTTATTAATTCTTTTTTTTAATTTTTAAAATTTATTTATGATAATCACAGAGAGAGAGAGAGAGAGAGAGAGAGAGAGAGGCAGAGACACAGGCAGAGGGAGAAGCAGGCTCCATGCACCGGGAGCCCGATGTGGGATTCGATCCCGGGTCTCCAGGATCATGCTCTGGGCCAAAGGCAGGTGCCAAACCGCTGCGCCACCCAGGGATCCCTATTTTATTAATTCTTTCAAAGAACCAACTCCTGG
The DNA here is from genome assembly GCF_053574225.1 of Canis aureus. Taxonomy (NCBI): domain Eukaryota; kingdom Metazoa; phylum Chordata; class Mammalia; order Carnivora; family Canidae; genus Canis; species Canis aureus. The sequence continues at coordinate 58,337,635 of NC_135618.1, read as the reverse complement.
TTTCGTTGATCTATTCCACAGTTCTTCTGGTCTCTATTTCATTGAGTTCTGCTCGAATCTTTATTAACTCTTCTTCTGCTGGGTGTAGGTTTTATTTGCTGTTCTTTCTCCCGTTCCTTTAGGTGCAAGGTTAGCTTTTGTATTTGAATTTTTTCCAGTTTTTGGATGGATGCTTGTATTGCAATGTATTTCCCTCTCAGGACTGCTTTAGCTGTATCCCAAAGATTTTGAACGGGTGTATCTTCATTCTTGTTAGTTTCCATGCATCTTTTTAATTCTTCTCTAATTTTCTGGTTGACCCATTCATCTTTTAGCAAGATGGTCTTTAACCTCCATGTGTTTGAATTTCTTCCAAATTTCTTCTTGTGATTTAGTTCTAGTTTCATAACATTATGGTCTGAAAATAGCAGGGGACAATCCCAGTCTTTTGGTATCAGCTAAGACCTGATTTGTGACCCAGTATGTGGTATATTCTGGAGAAAGTTCCATGTGCACTTGAGAAGAATGTGTATTCAGTTGTGTTTGCATGTAAAGTTCTGTAAATATCTGTAAAATCCATCCAGTGTATCATTTAAAGCTCTTGTTTCTTTGGAGATGTTGTGCTTAGAAAATCTGTCATTTATAGAAAGCACCGTGTTGAAGTCTCCTAGTATAAGTGTATTATTATCTAAGTATGTCTTTACTTTGGTTATTAATTGATTGATATACTTGGCAGCTCCCACATTAGGTGCATAAATATTCATGATTGTTAGGTCCTCTTGTTGGATAGATCCTTTAAGTATGATATAGTGTCCCTCTTCATCTTTTACTACATTCTTTGGGATAAACTTTAATTTATCTGATATGAGGATTGCTACCCCTGCTTTCTTTTGAGGACCATTTGTATGGTAAGTTGGTTCTCCAACCTTTTATTTTCAAGGTGTAGGTGTTCTTAGGTCAAAAATGAGTCTCTTGTAGACAGAAGATAGATGGGTCTTGCTTTTTTATTCAGTCTGAAACCCTGTGTCTTTTGATGGGATCATTAAGCCCATTCACATTCAGAGTTACTATTGAAAGATATGAATTTAGTGTCATCATAATACCTATTCAGTTCCTGTTTTTGTGGACTGTTTCTTTGGGCTTCCTCTTTCTTTTACAGAGTCCCCCTTAATATTTCTTGCAGAGCTGGTTTGGTGGTCACATATTCTTTCAGTGTCTGCCTATCTTGGAAGCTCTTTATCTCTCCTTCTATTCTGAATGAGAGCCTTGCTGGATAGAGTATTCTTGGTTGCATGTTCTTCTCATTTAGGACCCTGAATATATCCTGCCAGCCCTTTCTGGCCTGCCAGGTCTCCGTGGAGAGGTCTGCTGTTAATCTAATATTTCTCCTCATATAAGTTAGGGATCTCTTGTCTCTTGCTGCTTTAAGGATTTTCTCTTTATCTTTGGAATTTGCAAGTTTCACTATTAAATGTTGAGGTGTTGAACAGATTTTTATTGATTTTAGGGGGGCATCTCTCTATCTCCTGGATCTGAATGCCTTGTTTCCCTCCCCAAGTTAGGGAAGTTCTCAGCTATGATTTGTTGAAATGCACTTTCTGGTCCTCTGTCCCTCTCAGCGCCCTCTGGAATCCCAGTTAAACGTAGATTTTTCCTTCTGAGGCTGTCATTTATTTCCCTTAACCTTTCATCATGGTCTTTTAATTGTTTTTCTCTTTTTTCCTCAGCTTCCTTACTTGCTGTCAACTTGTCTTCTATGTCACTCACTCGTTCTTCTACCTTGTTAACCCTTGTCGTTAGGACCTCCAGTTTGGATTGCATCTCATTTAATTGATTTTTAATTTCGGCCTGATTAGATCTAAATTCTGCAGTCATGAAGTCTCTTGAATCCTTTATGCTTTTTTCCAGAGCCACCAGTAGCTTTATAATTGTGCTTCTGAATTGGCTTTCTGACATCAAATAGTAATCCAAATTTTGTAATTCTGTGGGAAAGAGTACTATTTCTGATTCTTTCTTTTGTGGTGAGTTCTTCTTTCTAGTCATTTTTGTCAGTGCAGAGTGGCTAAAAACTAGTTGTACTTGTTAGAAGCGCAAACTCTTCTCTTTTTAGCGTTCCAGCTGTTCTCTCTTTAAATTTCAGGTTGAATTCGTAGGTTTTCAGGATGATTTGAAATTTATCTAGGTAAGTTGGTGGGGAGAGGTGACTTGGGGACCCTACTCTTCCACCATCTTGCCCCGCCCCCCTCTGAGAAGGTGATATTTGTGTGATCTGAAAGAAGTAAGGATATAAAAAGTATCCCAGGATGGGGACGCCTGAGTGGCTCAGTTGGTTTAGTGTCTGCCTTTGGCTCAGGTCATGATCTCAGGGTCCTGGGATCAAGTTGCTCATCCAGCTCCCTGCTCCATGGGGAGTTTGCTACTCCTCTCCCTCTGCTTTTGCTCTCTTGAGCTCTCTCTGTCAAAGAAATAAAATCTTAAAAAAAAAAGGAAGTACCCTGGGGTGGGGGAACAGCAAGTGCAAAGGCCCTGAGACAGGAGTCCTGGGGAGGCGAATGTGACAGAGCATCATGAATAAGCAGGAGGGAAGTAGAAATGAGCTCAGAAAGGCCACCATATGGACTTTTTATCAGAGAGGTGGAAGAGCAAAGAGGAGTTAGAGCAGAGGGGGAATGTAGCAAAGTGGTTTAACATGTCAGTCTAGCTGCCATGCTGAGAAGACACTATGGAGGGGCCAGAGTTGGCTGGAAGTACAGAGACCAGAGGGGCTGCTGCAGTGAGTCGGGTGACAGATTCTGGTGGCTTGGACCAGGCTGGGAGAGGAGGCTGTGAGCAATGGCATCTTGGATGGACTTTGGAGATAGATCCAGCAGGGCTTGCTAATGAATCAGGTATGAAGGGTGAGAGATCCTTGCAGAAGTGAACTTGTCCAGCTCTTGGGAGACAGCCCCTGACCCTAGAAGGCCCTGAGTGCATGTCTATGGCCCTGGTGAAGAGGAGATCACCCCAAATGCCTTAGAGATTGGCCACTAAACAAGAATGGTGGTAACATGCAACTCTAATTGCTTTGCATATTTGCATCAGTGGAAAATCCAGCTCTTTTTATAAAAAATAGATTAGAAAGAGCTGCTCCATGGACACAGCAGGCAGGGCTGGGACGCAGGGAGCATGCTAGAGTGTCAGTGCTTATGGGACACAGGTGAGGTTATGAGAGCTAGGGTGTCTAATACTCATGGTCACAGTCTACAGCCTTCCTTGGAGCCACAACTGGACGCACACTGGAAAGGGGGCAGGGATATCACCTAGATCAATCTTCCGGGCCAATGCCCTGAACAAAAATCCCAAATCTCCGCTTGACCTCACCCGAGTGGATGCTCCTCCCAGAGGCAGCCATGGCCAGTAATAGGCTGGCTGGGGGTGTGAAGGTCTGGTCCCTTTGTTTCTATTCAGGGCAACTCTGAGGAGCCATTCAGCTCCAGAGCTCAGCGTGGGACAGTCAGCAGCCTCACTTGTAACCACACCATAGGCCAGCTTGTCCCTCCACCAGATCCTGCCTTCCTCACTTCCTTCTGGTGCCTCTCCCCGCAGAGAACTCCATCCGCCCCACTGAGCCTGCCTCCCAATCTGTGTCCAGGGGCCCCGATCTAGCACAGTGGGCCACCACGGTTTCTAACAGCTACATTGGGTGCTCCCCTGGCAATTAATACTTGGCTTGTCTGGGACTAAGTCCACCATCCTCCCTGCCTCCTCCATATCTGCCTTGGGATCTTCCTCATCTGAGGAATGGCATAGTCACCTACCCAGTTGCCCAAGCCAGAAATACAGATGTTGTCCCTGATACAGCTTCTCCATTCAGAATTTCTTCCCGTTCGTATCTCCCAGCCACGGCTTATTCCAAGTGCTCTTTGAGAATAACATCATTTACTTCCAGAAAGTTCTTCCTTGTATGCAACTAAAATCCCTGGTGGTGCCATACTGTCGAGGTGGAGAGTGTACTGGCTGTGAAGTCACATAGACTTGGGTCCAACTTCTGTTCTCCTCATTGAGGAGCTGAGGAAGCACAGGCAAAGACTGTGTCTCTCTGGGTCTTTTTCCTCATCATAAAATGGGACTGATGAGCCTTACTGCAGTGAGTTTTTGTAAGTTACATAAGTAGGTTGTGACCTTCCTGGGTCACAGGATCTCAGCACTGGGTTCCCCGTTTGCTGTCATCCTGTGACACCTCAGCTGGCTACCCCTTCCTCCTTTTCTCCACCCATAGCCTCATCCTTGTGACTCGGCCACCATGTTCCAAGTGTGCCTAGTCCAGGGCTCCATCCTGAAGAAGGTGCTGGAGTCTCTTAAGGACCTCAGCATCGAGGCCAGCTGGGACATCAGCTTGAGCAGCATGAACCTGCCCAGCGTTGACTCGTCCCATGCCTCCCTGGCGTAGCTCATCCTGCGGTCCCAAGGTTTCCACACGTCAGGCTGTGACAGTGACTTGGCCATGGGCGTGAACCCCACCACTCTGTGCAACATATAAAACTGTGTGGGCAATGAAGACATCATTATGCTAAGAGCTGAGGCTGATGCAGACACCTTGGCACTGGTATTGGAAGCTCCATTTCAAGAAAAGGTTTCAGGGGCTCCTGGTTAAGTGTCTCCCTTCAGCTCAGGTCATGATCTCAGGGTCCTGGGATACAGCCCCACATCAGGGCCCTGCTCTGACTCTGCGCCTCCCCCTGCTTGTGCTCTCTTTCTCAAATAAGTAAAAGCTTTACCAAAAAAAAAAAAAAAAGAAAGAAAGAAAGAAAAGTTTTCAGCCTATGACATGAAGTTAATGGATTTATTTATTTAATTTTTAAAGATTTTATTTATTTATTAATTTGAGACACACACAGAGAGGCAAAGACATAGGCAGAGGGAGAAACAGACTCCCTGCAGGGGATCCTAATGTGGGACTCAATCCCAGGACCCCAGGATCATGCTGAGCCAAAGGCAGGTGCTCAACCGCTGAGCCACCCAGGCATCCCAAAGTTAATGGATTTAGATGCTGAACTTCGAATTCCAGAATCCGAGTGAAGCTGTACAGGAAAGATGTCTTCTGCTCAATATGCACCTGTACGCCGAGATCTCAGTCATCCTGGGGACCCTGGTGTAACCAGTTGTGCAAAAGACCTAGTGAGATTTTCTCCAAGGGCAGAAACCTGGGAACAGAAATATTAAGTTGTGATGTTGGTAGAGAGGAAGAGGCTGTCACCATAGAGACGAGTGAGCCAAGTACAGCTAACTTTTCACGGAGGTCCCTGAACTTCTTCACAGAAGTGGCCCCACCCTCCCCTGTGATAACACTCAATATGCTGCGCACGGACCCCTTGTTGTAGGGCATCAGATTGCTGGTGCCAGACAAGGGATGCGCTATCTGGCTCCCAAGATCGAGGATGAAGAAGGATCTTAGGCCTCTTAAAATCCAAGAAAATAAGCTAAGCTCTCTGAGGATTGCTTCTGAGATGCTAGCATATACTTTTTAAAAAAGATTGCATTCATTCATTTGAGAGAGAGAGAGTGAGTGAGAGAATGAGAGAGAGCATGAGCAGGGGGAGAAGCAGAGGGAGGGGGAGGAGCAGAGGGAGAGGGAGAAGCAGTCTCCTCGTCAAGCAGAGAGCCCAATGAGGGGCTGGATCTCAGGACCCTGGGATCATGACCTGGGGCGAAGGCAGACGCTTAATCGGCTGAGCCACCCAGGTGCCCCTATATATACTTCAGTGTCTTCCGCAACTGAGTGTGTGCCTCTGAGTACATGTGCAGATAATAGTTTTCTGTAAATAACCATTTTTTCCTCCCATTCTCTATAATTTGGTTAGAGAATCAAGTCTAAGCAGATCTAGTCTTGTTCATCTGGAAATACTTCCGCCTTACCTAGAAATACTCCTCAGGATTTTTAGAACAGAAGGGGTTTGACTCTATGTGCAGTTTTAAGACTTGTTTTCAATTTAAAGGAGTTATTTGAATTTCAAAAGCAAACCAAGAGTTAAATAAGTAGAAGTAAATTGTTTAGCTTTACCCTTGGCGCATAAGATGCCAGTACATAGTAATCATAAAAAATTTTGCTATTTTTATCGTTTCTTTTGTTCTGGGAGTTCCTGATACCTGTCTCTGCATGGGCTTAATGGTCTTTGTCTGGCTGCGGTGCCGGTGCCCTGACACACTCCTGACCCCTCTGAAATGCTTCCTCAGCAAGACAAACCTCTCTGTGGGAATTTTAGGGGCAGGATCACTCGTAGGAGGCCTTGGTTGTTGCTAGATGCCGAGAAAACAAATATTGTTTTAGAAACATTAATAATTGAAAGGTTTTCAGCACAGAATTGGCCAGCATTAGGGGAATTGAAAATTAAGACTAAGACACTACCTCAAGCAGACTTTCTGATGAATAATTCACAGAGTTAATGCCCACAAAGATCTAGAAGAGAAAATACCTTCTGTGTCTGTGCTCCCCACCCCCGCCACTGGCTCCATCACCTTGACTTTTCCCTGAGCCCTTGGCAGAGGGGAAAGGGGCAACTGGGGAAGTAAATAAAAGGCAACAACACAACAGAGTTCTGATTTGAATTTGCATTGCAGTTTTGCCCACATGTTGCTGTGCGACCACAGATAAATTGTGTCCTTCTCTGAGAAGCAGTCCTACCAACCTTGAACAGACTAGGATTCTTTGAGGTCCAAGTGATGCAAGGGACTTTGAGTACCCACTGGAGGCCTCCATTCCCAGAAAGAGCAATCTCCCAAAGCATTTACAGGATCAGGTTTATTCCATTTCAGGTCTCCCTCCTTCCTTCCTTCACAGGTTTGCTGAGTGCCTGCTGGGTGCTAAACATAGGGGGTTTTGTTTCCCCAGTGGAGAAACTGCACAGGGAAGTGGAATTCACAGTGACCTGGACAAAGATAGAGTGAAGCAGAGGTAGTGGGTGCAGGAGTGACATCTAAATTCAGCCTGAGGTGTGATCAGGGAAGGCTTTCTGGAGGAGGCAACACCTGACCTGAGTCCTATGGAGAGAGTTGGGTAGGAAAAGAAGGGAAGGAGGAGGGTATTCCAGGTTAGAGAGGAAATTTGTGTAAATCTCCAGTAGAGAGAGAAGGAAAAGTACTTTTGTGGGGACAGCAAGGGGACATGGGGCATGTAGGGGAGGGGCCCGGATAAGAGGCTGGACCCTGTAAGGCATTAAGGTCAAGTTAAGGCACTTGCCTGGACTTGATTCTGAGGGCAAGGGAGAGCCAGCAAAGGTGTAAGCAGGGTGCTGGGAACTCCATTGATTTGTTTTAGAAAGATCCTGGGAGTGGCGGGCAGAGCACTTGGCGGTGCGTGTTTTTTGGTGTAAACCCTCAGACTGTTGGTGTAAACCCTTCTCAGCCTGATCAAACAGATTGCCTGTCACTATTTTTGAAAAAATTTATTCTTCCTGTTTCTATGGTCCATCCAATCTCAAGCTGCGTTCCTGTCTCAGTTCATACATTACATCTGATCTCTGTGGCAGGCGGAGGGAATTTGTTTGGGTTCCCAAGATGGACATCCCCCTGCCATGCCCCCCAGTTGCAGAGTTAGCTCAGACTTGATCTTGCCAAGTTCAGGGTAGGAAGGCAGTCAGTCCCCAAGGAACACTGGCTTCCTAGACCAGACTTAGAGTGGAAGTCTCAAACTGGTGGCTCCTGCGGCAAATCCGGAACTGTGGTATGTTTTGTTGGAGCAGTGTTTTGTTTGGGGGAAAAAAATCAATATTTAAAAATCAGATTTCTCATAAAAAAGTCTGAGATTCTTATTTTCTAGAGGTAGCAGACATGGTGATCCCCTTCCTTCAAGGCAGCCACTGGCGGACACTGAGCGGCCTCTGCCCTGTGGATGGTCCCCTCTACTCCCTGTCACCTCCCTGTTCTGGGGAGTGGCTTCCATCACTCTCTGCCAGTTGCAATGCTGGTTTTCTCCTCCAAAGTGAGGAAGAATGTAAACTATTTCTTGGTATCCACCTCTCCATCAAACACAGAAAAACGAGAGATGACAAAAAGAGCCACATATTTCAAGAAAAATGAGCACATATTTCTTTTTTTTCTAAAGATTTTATTTATTTATTCTTGAGAGACAGGCAGAGACATAGGCAGAGAGAGAAACAGGTTCCCCGTGGGGAGCCCGATGTGAGACTCAATCCCAGGACCCCAGGATCACTGCCTGAGCCCAAGGCAGATGCTCAACCACTGAGCCACCCAGGTGCCCCGAGAGCACACATTTCTTGATGGAAGTAAGAAAATCATTGTTTGATGTGTATACCACATGGGTCGGCTTGAAGGAGTACAGTCTAAGATGCTCTGACCAGTAAATCTGGCTCATGGGGCACTCATGCCTGTTACTCGTCTGGCCTGACCCTTGTGGGTTTGAGCCCTGGGGGACTTCAGAGTCCCAAATGTCAGAACCATCTTTTCTGTTGTTCTTCCCAGATTCCTGTGGCCTGGGTTCCCACCAAGGGGACACGTGTGGGATGTAGAGGTCTAGTTGGCTCAAGCCCTGCCTGGCTGCCCAGCCTTCTCCCAAGTGAGCTCTGCTCATACCTGTGCATGTGTCTACTTTCATTTGGGTTGCAGGAGGAATGGATTCAAGGACTTTTAAAAAAATGCATAAAAGCCATTTGTCTGCTAGAGCTCCTTCACGTACCTTCAGGGCAAACTAAAGCCAAGGAAGGGGACTGACCTACCCATTGTCGCCTGCATGGTCCTGTGTGGGAACAGAGTCTGTGCCCTGCTTCTTTGTTCCCCTGGCTGCAGGCTGAGTGAGGCCCCTGCCCTCTCGGGCTCTATCCTCTGCTCTGCTGTGCTGCTAAACTCTCTGCACAGTTCACCCAGTGTTGTAAACTCTACATGGACCAAGCCAGAAATGAGTTTGGAGCGGAGGTGGTCAGCCTCAGGGTGTGCTGGCAGGTGGGGATGGAGGCTGGGGCTGCCGGTCTCAGGGAGCCAGCAATTCGGGTCCTTAAGTGACATCTGTGGGCGGGCACTTCTGATTTCTGGCCCCAGCTCGGAGCAACTTGCAGGTGGAAGTGGTGCCCTGTTCTGCCCTGCTTCCCTGCCGCCTGGCGGACGCCTTAGCCAGTGAATGCGGAGTTCATTCATTCATTCATTCATTCATTCATTCATTCATCCCTCTTCAGTTTCTCCTGTCTTCAGCAAACATTCACCTCCATCCGCATTGTGCCAGGCCGTGGGTGGGTACCTGGGGCCAGGGCAGGGAGGGGCTGGGCAGAAAGAGCAGCCAAGTGACAGCAGTGCAGCTTGAGTGGGGAGGAAGCTGCCTGTGAGGAGAGTCACGCAGGCCCTTGGGCTCATTGCAATGACAACTGTCATTGAGGTTTATTGAGGGCCTACTGTGTGCGCCGGGCCCCACAGGGCTTTACACAAATGAGTTTACCCTTTACCATCCCTTGGAGGACCTGCTTTCATCCCTTTTACAGATGATGATGATGGATGACCCTGAGGATCCAGAAGGTGAAGGCACATGTTCCTTGCATGTGTCGGAGCGAAGACTGGTGCCCAGGGATTCTGCATCCAGAGTCTGTCCTCAAAATCACTGCCCAGTCTAGGATTGGCTTGAGGCCACCCTGTGCCCACACTGGGGTTAATGTGTTATGGAAGCGAAGGATTTTCATCAGGAAGAAAAGGATTCTAGGCAAGTTTTCACAAAGTCCAACTGACATCCATTGAGGAGAGACTCAGATGAGCCCACAAGGTAACTCTTGTCAACAGTCACATTTATGACCTTGACAAACTTGATGAATGTGCGACTTTCAACCTCTGTTGCTTCCCGTATTGTCACCTTTCATATTTTGAGAACTAATATTACAACCAAGGTTTGACCAGTTTCCCCAGCAATGCTGATTCAACCCATTCATTGTGAAGTAGGTATTGAGCACCTACTGTGTGCAGAGCATGCTTCTAAAGATGCTGGAGACACAATGATACACCCACTGTGAAAAGCAATTATTCTAGGCTCCAAGGACACAGCAGTGAGCAAAATCGACCCAGTCCCTGCTCCTATGGAGTGGGAGACTTATAGGCGAGGCAGATTTTAATCCCAGAATCACACAAGGAAGTGTAAGTGACAACCAGCACTACGTGCTGTAAAAGAGAGGGACGTGGTGGCCTGAGAGTGTGTCCTGGGGAGACTGGTGGGGTGGTGGGAGCAGGACAGCCTTCCCCAGGGAAGTGACATGGGAGCTGAGCTCTGCAGGAAGAGTAGTCAGTAACCAGGTGAAGGGGCAGAGCATGTTCTAGATAGAGGACTTGCTGCTGCAAAGGTCCTGGGTCGGTGGGTCTGTGGAACTGAAGGCCTCACAGAGAGGAATGAGTTTTGTGATGAGGCTGGAATGGTGAGCAAAGGTCAGACCCTTGATGGTGGTGGCGGGAATTTTGTTCTTTACCCTGAGAGCAGGGGAAGGTCAGCAGAGCATTATCAGTTAGCTTTGGCTGTGTAACAAACTATCCCCAAACGTAATAATTTTAAGCAACTACATCTTATTTAGCTGGGGCTGGCCTGTAGGGCAAAAATTTGTTCTGGGCTCAGTTGGTGGCTCCTCTGGTCTGAGTCAGGCCCGGCTAATCGTAGGTGGACTTGTTCAAGCGTCTGTGCTCAGCTGGTGGGTCATGTGGGGCTGGCTGGTTTATGATGGCCTCGGTAAGGATGGCGGGGGGGGTTGCTGGAGACTCTCCTCAGGTGACAGGGTAGCCCAGGCCTGGTGATAGGATGGTTGGAGAGTGTAAAGTGTGTGAACAAAAGCCACAGGCCTCCTAGGGCCTAGACCCAAAAGTGCAGAGCATCACTTCCTGTTGGTCAGAGCAAATCACGAGATCAGCCCAGGTTGAGGGGATGAAAAAGTAGACTCTTCCTCTCCATGCAAGGAGTTGCTAAACATTAGGGTCATTTTTGCCCACTACCATGAAGATTTTAGGTAAAAGAGTGATTCTTTTTAGAGGTTTAAAAAGATCCCTTTAGCTTCTGAGGGGAGAATGGATGGGAGGCAGTACTTACCTAATATCTGTTCCTTCCGCCATTATTAGTAACAGAAAGCCAGTTTTTATTCCTACACATTGCTTCCTAGAATAAAGACTGGACTTCCTCAGCTCCATGTAGCTGTGTTGTATGAGACTTTTGGGGAGTCTCCTCACAAAAGAAGGTCAAGCCTTTCTTCTCTCCTTCTTCCCCCTGCTCTCCTTGATGTGTTGAATGGAGATGTATTGGTGGAGTTTGGGCAGCCACATTGGACCATGAGGATGCAGACTTCATCCTATGGAGGGTGGAATGGAGATCCAGAGGAGCTGGGGTCCTGATCACTCTTTGGAGACACTGTACCAGTTTGGACCGCCGGCCCCACATGGCCACTAATGGCTCACAGCTTTCCCTTCTCTGGAGAGTTGCCTGTTTGGACTGGAGCTGTTCCACCCAGGAGGTTATGTTTGGTGAGGGTGTGGAGGTACAAAGGGCCTGCCTCCCTTTGGCTGATGGTAGGACCTACTCCAAGCTTCAGTAGATGCTCCAGAGCCCCCCACGGGGTCTGTCTGAGGCCAATCTCCAGCCCCATCCTGTGTCTCTTACTGTGCTTCTCCTTGGAACACCCTTTCCATAAACCTTACAAGAACCCCCATCTCAGGCTCTGTTTCTAGACACCCTGCTCTGCTCTCTCCCCACAATGAGCCACAGACTAAGAGTCTGGCTTACCCACCAGGCTCCTGGCTCAGAATGAACCTTAATCACTAGACTCAATTCATTTCGCTCACAGTTTTGCAGTGGACAGGGGAGGAGAGGTCCAGTGCTTGACTCCAACAGGGCAGGCCCCATGGTGTGAAAAACTCAAGAAAAATAAACTTCTTCCAGGCTGGGCCGGGAGATGGAGGCCAAGGGAGTGCTCAGGAAGGGAGGCTTCAGATCTGGTCAGTGTGTGAGGCCCACCAGCCGAGCGAGGCCCTCCCCTTCCCGCCTCCCTGCTCCAGGACTGTTTGAAGTCTGTGAGTTGCCTGGGCTGCTGGATGGACAGCATTTGTAAGCAACTCTCTCCCCGGCCCAGTTAATAATTCAGGAGCCAGCGCCTGCAGCCAACCCATCATTCCAACCCCGCTGCACCCTGAACGCCAAGCTAGTGGACAGGAAAGAAAAAATCACCATACCCACTTGAAAAATGGTCCTTGCTTCAAGTGCTTGCTGTGTCCCCCGTGCTGGGGTGGGAGAGAGCTGAGTTGAGACATAGCTGCTGGGCAGACAGTGAGAGAAGGCTGGAGCTGTGCCGAGGGTGCAGGCGTGCACATGGAACGGTGTTTAATTTTTGAATCCTGAGCCACATTTGTTTTCGGACAGTGGGATGTAGTTGCTAGAGTGCAGACCTTGGAGGACCCAGCTTTCTTCTTCTGATTCGGCTGTTTATCCTTCACTCACTGTCTCTACCATTCATTCATTCATTATGCAACCATTGTTGCCACTGATGAGCAAGGGGCATTGATGATAAAGGAAGAGTAAGGGAGTGACACCTGTCAGGGAGGCAGACACATACAATGAGAGCTGCCATGCTTAAGGGGCTCGAAGCACAGCTGGCTGGGGGCTCTGCATGTGGGGGAGGCCTGTCGCCTGGGTATGCCATGGCCCTAAATGCCCAAAGCAAGGAGGGCAAGGTAGAGCAATTAATGGTTAAGATCATGGACTCTGGGGCTAGACTGCCTGGGTTCAAATCCCAGCCCCACCACACATGTACACAGAATTGGCCTCTGTGTGCCTCAGTTTCCCCATGTATAAAACTGAGTTAATAATGGGAGACTGAGACAAACTACTCCTTATTGTTAAGACAATGAATAGAGACTGAGAGCAAAATGAAAAACCCAAACCCTGACAAAGACAAAGTGCTGACAACTGTAAGTAAAGCTACTTTCAGAAAGTGACTTGGCAGGTTCTTACAATGTGGTACGCACTTACGTACCAGCCAGCAGTCCCACCTGTGGGTATTCACCCAAATGAAATGCTAAACTTATGTTCATACAGAAACCTGTACGTTAATGTTTATTACTCGCTTCGTAACCTCCTCGATTGGGAAACAACCCAAATGCCTCTCAACCAGAGAACTGATGGACTGTGGAACATTATTCAGCACTAAACAGACAATGTGGCTGTTTAAATGGCTAAGTGAAGGTGGCAGGCTTATAAGGCTCCTATGTACTGTGTGATTCCACGTGTGTGACATTCTGGAAAACCATATGGACAGGAAACTAGTCAGCAGTGCTGGGGTGGGAGGAACTGGCCAAAAGGGGCAAGAGGGAGATTTTGGGGGTGTGATGAAACTTATTTGGTATTCAGGGTGTGGTGGCAGATGCCTGACCATCATGTGCATGCTTGTCAAAAATCATAGAACCGTATGCAAAAAAGGGTAAATTTACTGCGTGTGAATTCCAACAGGTTTGAGGTGGTATATATCGAGGTTTTGAAGGAAGTAGCAGGAGTCCAGGAAGGGAAATGTATTTAGGTCAGTTTGTTGAAGATCCTTGAATACTGTGTCAGACCCTTTGGACAGTAGGAGGATTCATAAGTTTTTAAGCAGTTAAGGAATATAGGTAGATTTTTGTGTCAGAAAGATCTCTGCGTTCTCTGTTCAGGAGCAGAAGCCTTTGAGTGTGTGGTCCTGCAACTACCTTCAGAAATGTTCATTGACTCCTCCCTCTTTTTGAAAAGAATTAGAATTAGTGACTAATATTGAAAAATCAGGAGATTTTACATAGAATTCTGGATTTCTGGCTTGTGTTTAGACAGGGTGCATGTTCTCCAGTGTGCCAGAGCTCCATACCTATGTCAGTTTTAGGCTCCAGGGGGCTAAAGGGCATTTGAGGGGGAATAGAGCAAGGGCAACGGTGCTTCCCAGCCCTGGCTACACATTATCATCACCTGGGGAGCTTTAAACACTTCTGATGCCCGGGCATCTGTATCTTGTAATTGTTCCCAAGGTGGTCCTGCTGTGCAGCTGGGGCTGGGAACCACTGGTCTGGGGGGCAGGGAAGAGGACAGCCTGGATTAGGGGGTCAGCAGTGGGGGAGGGGAGATGCTAGGGACTGATGGGACCAGGGGCTGAGGCAGGGGCAGGCTCCATTGTGACAAGGGTCCCTGCTTGAACAATGGAGGGGGATGATGCCGTTTGCTGAGAAGGGAGGCAGGAGGCAGCGGTCAGGGGAAGGTGGTGAGCTCGTTTTGGCCACGCTATGTCCAAGGAGTCTGTGGCCTCCAGGCTGAGGGCTCCAGTGTGCAGTGCTCAGCTTTGCTGTCCCTACAGCTTTGCCTCTGTGCACCCTCTGCCCACCTCTGAGAAAGGAGAGCAGGGCAGCGATGGGGATGTGAGGAGGTGAGGCAGCCCCAGAGCCTGCCGGGAGCTTCTCTGGTCTGCCTAGGTCATGAGTGCTCTGCTCCTGCTGAACGACTTGGCCTAGACGAGGAGGACACGTGGTGCTCTCCAACCGAGAGAGCTGGGTTGATGGCTGAAACCTATCGAACCATCTGCCGATCCATCCTGACTCCTAAGCAGATGCTATGGTTCTATTGCTTTTTGTGTTTGTTTTGTTTTGTTTTGTTTTTTGGTTTTTTTGTTTTGGTCAATACATTGTCCATGTTAGCAGTCCTGATCCTTGTGTGCCTGTGAGTGAAGCAAGGCAGAAACTGCCATGCCCATTTTATAAACGAGGAAAGGGAAGGGTCTAAACATTTAGTACGGCATAGAAGATACTTAATATACATTTTCACATAACCATCCTACCTATGCATGAAATAGGGGTTATTGTTCCCATATTCTAGGTGAGGAAACCAAGCTCATAAATGTTAAGCATTTTGCCCCAGATCACCAGCTGGAAGGTAGCAAAGCTGGCAGCTAAGCCCTCCTCTCAACATAGTTCTTTGGTGTGTTTGCAATTCGCTGCTGACTCGGCCGGGAACACACACACATACACACACTCAGCCTCTCCAGACACCTTTTATTGTCTTTGGTGCCCCCTCTGCTTTCTTTCTGGAACCTAGTGGACGTTTTTGTTGACTGTTCTGACTTCCAGTCCTCAGTGGACACCCTCACTCCCCAGGGTCTGTGTGGTCAGCCCCCAGGGAAGGGTTTCATTGTCCTGAGAAAGGGCAGACAGAGGCCTCAGTCTTCCCACCCAACTAGGACACGTTCGCTAAATGGTCCAGAGCTGACTCATCCCGGCCATTCTTGGCTGGGTTGGTTTCTGTCACCATTTAGGATTGATCATGGCATTGTCTTGCCATAGGAAGCACTGTCCAACCGTCTCCACAAAGACGATCTCTGGCCTCCCTTCTTGTCTCTTCCTCCTCTGAGATGCACATAGAGATAGATAAGGGGCACTGGGGAGCGTTTGCTTCTGGGAAGTTTCTGGGCTGAAGCTACCTGGAAACACTGCTCAAAATGAAAGGGAAAAGCTCTCTTGGAGGATGCTCTTCAGGGATGGGGTTCCCGGAACACAGCCGTCATGAGTGTCCTCTCCGAATGCTGCTGGCTCTTGTGGGCAGCACATCTGACCGAGCTTGACAGGGATCCAGCAACCCCAAGGCTGCGGTTCCCCGCGGTTGGTGCTTCCTTCAGCTGGCTCTCGACATGGACAGTTCCGGCTGTGGCTGGTGCTTGCTTCTTCGGAGCTGATCACGGTTGCTATTGGTTATAGATGGTGTTCATCACTTAGCATGGTTTCTTCATGGGAGTTTCTAACTTCAGATGGTTCTAAATAGAGTTGGTTTGCTGCTGATCACAATTGTCCCCACCAATGAGTTTTGGCACCGGTGGTCCCACCTCGATGTTTCTCAATACAGATGGTTTTGTCATTGATGGTTTCTGTCAGGGATGGTTGGTCACTGGGGCTCACAATGGTATGGCCAAGGGAGGTTGATGCACGTAGGCCTAGCATCAATGGCTCTTCATACAGATGTCCTCAACAGTGCTTCTCAGTAGAGATGGTCTCACCGTCGATTGCTGATTGTCAGTGTGGATGGTGCTCATCATCAATAGTTCTCGCTACACGGGACCCTGCTACAAATGAGGCTTCTCCATGGTTCCGAACTGTCAGTGTATACTTTTTTAAAGGCATTTGTATTGGCAATAACCACTCTGGGTGAAGTCTAGGTTGGCTGGGTCCTCACGTCTGTATTTTTCAAGAACCTGGTGGCCAGTGGGCCTGCTCATAAAGGCATACACATCTGGGCAGGCTGCTCCCCCTTGGCAACCTGGTCGCCAGCTTTGACCTTGCCCCCAGCCTTGTCCTCCTGAGGACTGGTGTTACTTTGCACACCACTTTGCACATTGCCGTCCACTGGGATGTTCTGGCAGCTGCTGGCCTGGCTGGTGGGAAGGCTGCTGACGGAGCTGAGCAGCCCACTACTCACCCGGTAGTTTAGGGCACTGCTGCCCAGGCTGATGAAGCTCATGCTGGTCAGGCTGCTGTCCCTGCTGCTGGGCAGGCTGGTCTCACTTTTCCCCTCCAGTCTGCTTGACGCTGTGGGCTTGGCTGGCTAGCCGGTTCCCTATCTGGCTGGGCGAGTAAATAGCGCACAGCTGGCTGGTCAGGGTGCTGCCGGCCTGGGTGAGGAGCCTTCTCTGCAACCTCAAGATTGGAGTGCTGCCCAACAGGCTGACCTCACTGTTCTCCTCATCCCCTGCATATCCGCTGCTCAACAGGCTGATGTCACTGTCACTGCATTTCCCCAAGCTGGACTGTTGCAGGCTCAGCAAGCCGCTCTCACTGCTCCATGGGTTTCTTAGGCTACCCCCTGAAACTCTCAGGGGCTTCTGAGTTGCTCCTGTGTCATGGTGTGGCCAAGTGGGTGGCTGGGACTCTACGCTGGGGGGCAAGAGGCTTGGAGCTTGGCCCTGAGCATTCCAGGCAGCAGACTCCTCGTTTCTACCCTGGAGGAAGGTGGGGGGCAACTGATCTGGTTTATCCAGGGGGAGGAGGCCCTGGGAGGCCTGTGAGTGGTGTGTCTGGCTTATCTGGGGAGAGGAGGCTCAATTTATAGGGTGGCCTTTCAAAGGGGAGTGTTCTGATTGGCTGGCCCGGTTCCCATGGTGATGGGTTTATGAGGCGGGGTGGGGTGGGAGGGAGAACAATGCTGACCTGGCACCAGTTACATCAGTGGCTGGGGCTGGAGGTGGGCAGGAAGGGGCTTAGGGCCAGAGAGTGTGGCGAGAACCACCTTGCTGGGGACACTGCATGCAAGGCCTATGACCTCGGCTTTGTCATGTCAGGAGGCCTGGGTGTGCATCCCAGCTGAGCCCCTTCTGAGCTGTATTTCTTTAGGATGCCACTTCTTCCGAGCCTCTTGTTCCATGCTGAGAACTTTGGGAGGACAGAGAGAATATGACAGTCAGGAGTTTATCCTATACTCTGTGCCAGACCACCAAGGCCCCGGCTTGTCTGGCTCCTCTCTCTCAGCCTGGTCCCACATCACACCCTACTCCTTCCTCACCTCAATGGGGGTCACACTGGCTGTTTTCTTATTCTGAGCTCTGGCTGGCTATAGGGCCTTTGCACTGGCTATTCCTACCACCTGGAATGCTCTTCCCTCAGCCCCTTGGCCTTCAAGCTTCACCTCAAGTGTCCCCCAGGAAGTTTCCCTGGCCTCTACAACAAGGTCCCTCTATAATTTTTTTGTGTCACTTCCTAATTTATGTGCCTCGTGGCATCAAACGCAGTTTGCAAGTCTTTTTATGTGTCGGTTACATCCTGCCAGTTCCCTCTGCTAGATATCTTAGTGAGGGCAAAGATTTTGATCTCTTATTGTCTGCTGTGACTCCGATGCCCAGCATACTGCCTGACACATAGTAGATGCTCATTAGACATTTGCTGAATGGGTGAATGAATGAACTGCTCTGGGGTGTGCATCCCAACCACCTAGGGAACTTTTAAAAAACACGTTTGGATTTTCTAGGACCATGGTTCTCTACCCTGGCTCTACATCAGGATGGTCCACAAATGCCTGGATCCCACTTACAGAGGTTCTGAGTTAATTGATCTGGGTGAGGCTTTGCACCAGAATTTTAAAATGCTCTCTAGGTGATTCCAATGTGCAGCCAGCACGGAGCACTACCGTGCCAGGAGGCTAGGTTCTGCCTGGTGTGCTTCTCGTTGGTGATTCTGTGTGCTACTCTGGCTAAGTAGCATTGTAGATGAGAACACCTGACAGGGTACTTATTAGTAGATGCTGAATAGATTTCTGCTGAATTACTGGATGAGTCAAAACAAAATTCATTGTCCCCTAAAGGGTTCATAGTTGGGTTTTAAGGGCTTGGGGAATTCATTGAAATTGTAAGCAGAATTTGTGATGAGCTACATATATGCTTTCCCACCAGGAAGGAGTCACAGCTTTTGTCAGATTCTTAAGGGTAGCCATGATCCGCAAAAGAGCAAGAAGCATAACAACTGAACTGTTGTCTTAGCATTTGGGAGACAGCTGGCCCTGGTGCTTAGCCTGACTGTATAGGTCTAGAGAGGGCTGGCTGGCTCTGTTTGGGATGCAGTGTGTGGGGAGGAGGAAGGCCCTCCTTGGAGAGTGTGCCACTCAGCCCCTTGGCAGTCATCAGTGCGTCTGTGTTAATTATCACTGTCGTCTTTATTATGAATTCCTTTCCTGTTGCCTGGGGCCATTCAGCTTCCCTCTGCTGTACACGGAGGCATCTCTTTTGCTGTGGAAATCCTGATCCTTCTGGGAGATATGAGGGGCTTCTCATAGCTGCTAGGGGTCAGAAGGGAAGGGACAGACATGGTGGCTTAGCAGTGATGCCAGAGGAGGTAGTGTGGTGGGACTGAACTGTTGTGAGAAGCAGGGACCAGGTCTAGCTTTAGGGGGCTGGCAGGAGAGAGGCAGGGTTGGGTACCAGGCACGTAGGCTGAGGCTCAGGACTGGCTCTGCCCCTACATGAATACAAAGCAGGGCAGGTGCCCCAGTGCTGGGAATTAATGGGGAGTATACTGTGACTCACTCCTGTCCCCATCCCACCTGCCCCAGTCACAGTGCACAGTGGGCCAGGGGAGTGGAGTGAACACCTGGGGGTTTGTGCCGAGACCAGAACCCCACCCCTACTCTCTGGCTTATGTAACACCAGAGTCAGTAGTAGCCCATGGATATGGCCGGACTGTGTCAATAGCTGTGGCTTGGACCCTGAACTTTATGGTCAACTAATATTCGATAAAGGAGGAAAGACTATCCATTGGAAGAAAGACAGTCTCTTCAATAAATGGTGCTGGGAAAATTGGACATCCACATGCAGAAGAATGAAACTAGACCACTCCCTTGCACCATACACAAAGATAAACTCAAAATGGATGAAAGATCTAAATGTGAGACAAGATTCCATCAAAATCCTAGAGGAGAACACAGGCAACACCCTTTTTGAACTCGGCCATAGTAACTTCTTGCAAGATACATCCACGAAGGCAAAAGAAACAAAAGCAAAAATGAACTATTGGGACTTCATCAAGATAAGAAGCTTTTGCACAGCAAAGGATACAGTCAACAAAACTCAAAGACAACCTACAGAATGGGAGAAGATATTTGCAAATGACATATCAGATAAAGGGCTAGTTTCCAAGATCTATAAAGAACTTATTAAACTCAACACCAAAGAAACAAACAAACAATCCAGTCATGAAATGGGCAGAAGACATGAAGAGAAATCTCACAGAGGAAGACATAGACATGGCCAACATGCATATGAGAAAATGCTCTGCATCACTTGCCATCAGGGAAATACAAATCAAAACCACAATGAGATACCACCTCACACCAGTGAGAATGGGGAAAATTAACAAGGCAGGAAACCACAAATGTTGGAGAGGATGCGGAGAAAAGGGAACCCTCTTACACTGTTGGTGGGAATGTGAACTGGTGCAGCCACTCTGGAAAACTGTGTGGAGGTTCCTCAAACAGTTAAAAATATACCTGCCCTACGACCCAGCAATTGCATTGCTGGGGATTTACCCCAAAGATGCAGATGCAATGAAACGCTGGGACACCTGCACCCCGATGTTTATAACAGCAATGTCCACAATAGCCAAACTGTGGAAGGAGCCTCGGTGTCCATCGAAAGATGAATGGATAAAGAAGATGTGGTTTATGTATACAATGGAATATTCCTCAGCCATTAGAAACGACAAATACCCACCATTTGCTTCAACGTGGATGGAACTGGAGGGTATTATGCTGAGTGAAGTAAGTCAGTCGGAGAAAGACAAACATTATATGTTCTCATTCATTTGGGGAATATAAATAATAGTGAAAGGGAATATAAGGGAAGGGAGAAGAAATGTGTGGGAAATATCAGAAAGGGAGACAGAACGTAAAGACTGCTAACTCTGGGAAACGAACTAGAGGTGGTAGAAGGGGAGGAGGGTGGGGGGTGGGAGTGAATGGGTGACGGCACTGGGGGTTATTCTGTATGTTAGTAAATTGAACACCAATAAAAAATAAATTAAAAAAAAATAGCTGTGGCTTGACCCAACACTCTCCTTCTGGAAGTCTCTCTTGGTTGCTTGTGAAGTCTTGGGAAGGCATATTAGGTGAGCTTTTCATTCTTGGGTCCAGTCCTCTCATTCCTATGTACACCTGAAGCCACCTGAGGGCGGTGCCCTTGTCCCTGTCCAGGCTAGGGGTCAGACCAGAGCTGACCTGCCGAGACGCTGTTTCAAGATACCCTCAGGGAGCAAGTGCTTGAGGGCCAAACAGAGCAGCACCCTTCTAAGTGCATGGTCCCAGAGCCTCAACACTCCCATGTCTGGGGAGAAGTGGGTTGGAGGGTGCTTCTCCACAAGGCCCTTTCTCTTTCTGTGGGCCAGGTATCAGCTACCTCTCTGATTTCCAGTCTTTCTTGCTGTTTGCCCCACCTCGAAACCTCTCCTGTGCCCACACACACATTCCAACCTCTTTCTCCAAATTCCCTTTCCCTCAAGACTTTCAGATACTTCATACAGATGATGGACCCACAGGACCTCAGCCTTCATCCCGGGCAAGGCTCAGACAGGAAACCTGGTGACAGACCCCGTGATCTGTACATTCCGGAGACTGGCCCTTTCCTGATATGACAGACAATGCTCTGTGTTCAGCAAACCATCCCATTTCTCCTAGGCCTGTAGAAACACATGTCACCCTTCTAGGCCTGAGATAGAAACACCTCATGTACATCTGCCTCTCTCTCCCCTTTCTTCTTCTTTCTTCTTCTTCTTCTTCTTCTTCTTCTTCTTCTTCTTCTTCTTCTTCTTCTTCTTCTTCTTCTTTTTTATTTATTCATGAGAGAAAGAGAGAGAGAGAGAGAGAGAGACAGGCAGAGGGAGAAGCAGGCTCCATGCAGGGAACCTGACATGGGACTTGATCCCGGGTGTCCAGGATCATGCCCTGGGCCGAAGGCAATGCCAAACTGCTGAGCCACCCGGGCTGCCCTCTCTTCCCTTTCTGCAGGGCCCTGGGAAGCCCAGCACCGAACATGGCGGGGCCTCCCAATGGCTGGAGCCTGAGTCCCCGAGTAGCTGTGTACATAGAGAACCCCTGCGCCCCACCAAATGTATTTGTAATGTCAGTGGGCAAGAAAAGATGTCTGTGCTAAGCCACCAAGATGGGGGATTTGTTACCACAGCAGAGTGAGCTTTACACACCTATGTGCCACGTGCTCAGACACTGCCAATGCATTTCATTGGACTGAGCTTTATTTCTGAAGGTGTCTGCCGGGGCTTCTGGGCTGCCTTCCTGCCCCAGCGTCTACCCTCAGCATCTCAGCATCCGTGTGCCCTGATGGGGATGAGAAAGAGCTTCAGTAGCCCAGAAATGCAACCCCCTTTATATTTATCCCTAATATTCCAGCAGAAGCCCTGGCTAAGTCAGGCATTAGTTCTCTGAGTATGACACACTGGGATGACTTCTAACTCAGATGTTTTTCTGATTTTCATTCATTCATTCAACAAATATTTCCTGACATCCTGTTTCTCCTTCCCTTCCACCAATACTTACTGAGTGCCTGCTCTGTGTCAGGCAGTGGGTGAGGCTCTGACCTCAGAGATGGGTAGACAGATGTAAACAAGTATCTGTTGTGTGATCATAAATGTGAGAAGGCAAGTAGAGCAGGGGCACAAGGACAGAGATTGAGGCTGTGTGTGTACATGTGTGTGATGTATGTGTCTTTATGTGCCTGTGACCATCCCGGGCCACTGTCCCTCAGGCAGAGCCAGCTGGCCCCAGGAGAAGAGGTCATAGAGGCAGCCATGGGGAGGCTGGGATCTGTGGCTCCAGTGAGTTGGAAGACAGTGGAGACTTTTCAGCATTGATAGGTGAACTGGAGTTTGAACAGGCTGCTGTGGTGGTGGTGGGGTAGTTGGGACAGGCATGGTGCGTCTGAGAGCTAGTCAGGCTATAGCACAGGAGTCCCAGGAACAACAGGAAGGGCCCAGACCAGAGCGGTAGGAGAGCTGGGCAGCAGTGCTGGGATCTGGGGTGTATTTGAAAGGCAAGTATCAGGGCTCATTGAGGGACGGGATGTGGGGGTTAGAGGAAAAGCAGGGTCAAGGCCAGGTGTGGAGTCCAGGAGCCTCTGGATTATGGGGCAAGATGGTCTTCTAGAAACAGCTCAGCTTCCTTCTGAAGCACATGGAGTGATGTGTAGCTTGGTAATGACCCAGACAGGGGCAGAGCCTAGTGACTTAGAAGTCAGATGAACATGAGCTTGAGTCTCAGCTTCCCCACTTTAGAGTCATGCTTAAAGATGTCCCAAATGAATGGTGAAGGTTACATCCTCCACAAACATGAACTGCGAGGAAATAAATGCAAAGTGCCCTGTGAGACCCTCCAGAGACAGCCAGGAAGAAGTCTCTCCCTGGTAGACCCCACAGTCCAAGTGTGGGTTGGGGCCACAGGCCCCTGGGGCAGGAAGTGGATGGGAGGGTAGCCTGGACAGGGCTCTGTGAATAGCAGAACATCCCTCTCCATCTTGGGGCTCTGGCATCCTGCAGATCACATCCCGTGTCCTCCATCTGCGGCATCCTGTGGCCAACCTAACCTCTCTGAACCCCAGCTTCCTGGCCTGGGAAATGGAGCAACACTGGTTAAAGCACTCCCCGGAGGGACGCTCTGAGGACAGGAAGCACCTGGACAGGGTCTGCCCAGAGCTTCCAGCACACATCGCTGCTGCCCAGCACTCATGGAACCTTCTACTTCAAGATGGAATATAGGTGTTGTTGTGAAAAAATACATAAATGCATACACAAGTATATATAAACACATATATGAATATATATGTAAGTACGGATGTATATGTGTGCAAATACATTCACAGTATATGTGTTTATATATGAATACATAGGAATATGTGTAGATGAATTCATAATATATATCTGTATGTATATATACATAGGTAAGTATAGCCACATGAAGACACATCTAAGTGTAGTAAATGTGCACACTTTTGAAACCACAAAACCCTCTGGCCCTCAGCATCACCCTCCAGGAGCATCCACTCTCCCCTGAGGTTCTTCACGCAGAGGGCTCTTATCCCAGAGCCTCCCCTGTGATCCTCTGATAGATGCCTTGTTCTCTTTCCAGGAGCCCCCATCATCTGGCTCCATGTGGATGAAGACCTGCATTTATTGCCTTTACAGTCATGTGCTCCCTGGACAGTGAGATGAGTGCTCCACCAAGAGACAGAGTCAGCGCAGGCAGGTAAGCACAGGGACCTCCCTGGACCAGTGCTAGGGCCGTAGAAGGACCACAGAGGGAGGACATGTTGCACATTGGGCACTGAGCTGGATGTTGGCGTGCATGGTCTCATTTCACCTCACTCCATTCTCCATCTGCCCCAAAGCTCAGCTCCCGACTATCTGACTTGGCTGCTGGGCAGTGCTTGTCATGGGGAGAGGGGGAGGCATTTCTGGGGGCCTGACATGGTGGGCATCTCCCTACTCAGGTGCAACTTGGCCCTTGAACAGTGGATTCCCGATGGCAGGATCTTGGACTTTTCTACTTTCTCTGGAGAGCAAGACAGGGAGAGCCAGCTTAACCATGGCCTGGAGAGGTGATCTGCCAGGAAGAAAGGTAATTCTTCCTCTGGGTGGGTCACATGATTGATTCCCCCCTCCCCAAGCTGTTAAAATTATTTAAGACATACAAAAATGAAAAGGGAAGAATAGGATGAAAACATCCTTGTCATCCTTGTGCTCATCACTCAAGAAAGAAGACAATACTGATAAACTCCAAACCCATTTACTGCTCCCCATGGCATTTCTCTGTGGCAATCCAGAATCTCATGCTCACCATTGAACTTGGTGTGCACTGAAAAGGATGTACCCCTGAACCAACATGGAATTGTTCTACATGCTATCAATCTTGATATAAATGGCATTCTTTAGGTACGCTTCAACAATTTATTTATTTTATTTTTTTTAAATTTTTTAAATTTATTTATGATAGTCAGAGAGAGAGAGAGAGAGAGAGAGAGAGAGAGAGAGAGAGGCAGAGACACAGGCAGAGGGAGAAGCAGGCTCCATGCACCGGGAGTCTGATGTGGGATTTGATCCCGGGTCTCCAGGATCGCGCCCTGGGCCAAAGGCAGGCGCCAAACCGCTGCGCCACCCAGGGATCCCTACAATTTATGTTCAATATTGTGTGTGATTCATCTGTGCTACCTGCGTGGCTTAAGTTCATTTTCACTACCATAGAGTATCCTATTGATGAGTGTCATAATTCATCCATTCTAACTGTTGAACATTTAGGTCATTTCCCCCTTTTCCCTCACAATAAGCGTGCCTCTGTGTGTGTCTCTCACATGATATTTCCCTTACGGATTTCTGAGAAGTCTCCTCCCAAACAGACTGTGAAAGCTTCAGCTTGTTTTAATTGCACATAATGAATAGAGCAGACACCTCTCCCCAACCCCTGGGCCTCATCGTCTATCTGAATGTTTCTGTGAGGTTCAGCTTAGGGATGGGCCGAACCACTGGGATATCTTCAGCGTGCATTACTTGGTCATAAAACATGGCCATTCAGAATGTTCAGCTTTAGCCGAAGATGAGGTCACAGAGTTGCCCCACATGGGTGGGGTGGGGGGTGGGGGCAGGAAATGGGGGGAGGCTGGGGGCACTGAAAGCCCAGGGCTCTTCACCCAGTTCCTGGGATCTGTGGCAAAAAAATTGTCTTGTGTTCTTGGTGTGAAGGGGGAGAGGCTGCCTAAGGATGAAGAGGGGCACACGCATATTCCCAAGAACAAACGTGAGAACTGTACAGCACCTGAACCGAGCACTCAGTGTCTGAAGCCAGAGGTGGGAGTTCAAATCCAAGATGTGCCGCTTATCAGCTGTGATCCTGGGCAAGTGACCTAACCTTCCTGCCTTGGTTTGAGTTCCCTCCAAAGCAGCCCTAAGGCATGGACTTGGATCCAGTAGTCCATTTGGGAAGTGGTCCCAGGAAGCCCCGTGAAGAGATGGGGCAGCAAGACAGAGAAGGAAGGAAGGAAAGCCAGTGAAGGCGGTGTCATAGAGAAGGTGCCAGTAGGCTTGGGTCTCTGTTTCTGGGTCCATCAGATGCTGCGTGGAGCACATCTCAGGCTCAGCCTGGAGGTTTAGCCATTGGCTCCCTGAGCAAGCCTCTGGGGTGCCTGAGGAAGCCCTGAGGCAGAGAGGGACAGAGGGAGGAGGGTGGCAGACGCAGTGCTTGGATAAGAAGCCGTCACTCAGCACTGTCTGTACCTGAGGCTGACCCCAGAGGGTCAAGAGGACATGGATGGGAGCATGTCTGCCAGAGTTGTCTTGTCTGCAGGGTGATTGTTCCGTAGGTTGTAGTGATGATTCTGCGAGGCAAGTCAGCACTCAGGAAGCACTAAGTATCAGTACTCCTTATGCTCCCTTGTACGCCTCCAAGGTCGTGGTAGGACCTGCTTGGAAATGGAAGCCCAGAGAGATGAGGTAAAATAGGCCCTGGCCACCAGAATCTTGGATAGCAGGGCCACGATTTGGGCCTGAAAGCCTTCTTAGAGGATGCCGTGCCTCATTCTCTGGGGGCTTCAGGCTGCAGGACATGGAGAGGTCAGCACCCCCAGAGCTGGATGCCAGGCGGATGTTTGCCTCGTCAGCCTCAGGTGGCACATAAGTACCGACTGGAGTGGGTCTCAGGAGACCATCAAGGAGACAGCAGGGTCCCCTGCACCAGGTAGGGAGTGGGGGGGGGGTCCCCTCTCTGGCTAGCAGAGGCCACTGAGCACAGAACACAGTGCAGTAACCAGTCTGTGCGAATCAATGTCTCCATTCAGCACTTTACTGAGAGGGTTTCTGGGATGTGGGACTTTCTGTTTTAAACTCAACAGTACTGAGAAACCTGGGACGAGTTGGCCATCCTAACCTGAAGTCACATATAGTCGAAATGACCCCAGAAAACCTATTTGATCTGTCAGGCCCACAGTTTTGTGAAGAGATTCCTCCTCAGATATTCTCAGGCACGCTCAGGCTCGATAACTGTCTGGCGAGATGTAAGGTGGTGGGAAGTCTGTTCTCAGATGCCCTGGCATGCCAGCCCCCAGGCTCTGAACTACCCACAAGTCCTTGCTGGTGTGGTGGCTCTGGCGAGGGCTCTGTGGTGTGGGCTCTGGGGTCACACAGACATGGATTCCACCCAGGCCCTGTCTCCTACACGCTGTGCCACCTGATCAAGTTATCCAAACCTCCTCAGCCTGGGTTCCTCTTTCATGCAAGAGGGCCAGTAAATGCTCTTGATATTCTTGAGGTCAGGGAGTGTGTGTTCGGACACTGCTGAGTTCCCAGAGCCTGCAAGAGGCTCTTGTGTTCCAGAAAGTTTTGCTGAATGGGTAAAGGTAAAGCATCTAGAGCAGTGATGGATACTTGGAGAGTTCATTATGTTTAATTACTATTCTTATTCTGTTCTGTTAAAAAAACCTCTTTGTCATCAACAGAAGGCAAGGTAGACTTGCTCATATCGGGGGTGAATGAAATGACAGGGCGGGGCGGGGGGCGTTATACCTTAAGCAGGTGCTGTGTCCTAAAGCCAGAGGGATTTGAATGCGTGTTGGGTGGGATTCTGGTTGCTGGAGTGGGGTGTCAGGATGGAGGAAGCTTTGGGGAGCAGCCCGGGCTTATGAAGTCCCAAGTTACAGATAAGGAAACTGAGTCTCAGGGGAGAAGGAGATGTCCTAAGGCCACATGGCTGGCATATAGCAGAGCTGGGATTTGACCCAGTCTTCTGGATCCCAGTCTACTGTGAGAGGCACCCAGGAATTACAGGTTTGCAGGAGAAGCAGTGCCTGAGCCATGAAGCAAGTGGAGGGCAGAGCTTGAGGGAGAGGCCACTTATATCATGGGAGGATGGGTGTAGAAAGTGTGTGTGGCTGCATGCCCAGGGATATAGGGAGTGGCAGATGGCACTGGCACGGAGCCATTGCCTCTGGGCATGCTGGATTCTGGTGCCTCGGTTTCCCTAATGGTAAAGGGAGGCAATGCTGCCAACTGCCTCTCTCCCTGGGCTTTTGGGGTACAGATGGGGAGCCCCCTGAACTCCTGGAGGAGAAAACATCACCTAGTCTGAAGATGGGCCCTGGCTGCCTGCCCTCTGGCTCCCTGGTTCTTCTCAATTAACAGCCCCCCTGCCCAACATTGGGTGGCTCACAGGCAGAGTGCACCAGCAAGGGGTTGGCCCCAAGTTAGCACAGCCGGGGCTGTCCTTGGAAAGGGGCCACCACTGAAGGGCCAGCTTCATTTTCATCAAATTATTCCTCCACGTTCGCAGAAAGGAGGAATTATTGGCAGAAAATGAGGATAGAAAGCCCCGCTAGAGCTGAGCACCTTCTAGGGGCACTGAACACTGAGCACTTGGAAGCATTCCAGCAGATTGGTTCATTTTTAATGGTCGAGGACTATAGTGCATCTGTTAATTCAAACGAGGTGACATAATATCTTTCATTTGGACTTACTACCAGCACGGTGGTGATTCGGCTCCCAGCATTCTCTGGGAAGGATCCTCTGTCATTACTGCCCATTTTCTGTTTCTGGCCAAATTGAAAGTCCACGGGAAGGGCTGCAGCCTTGGAAAGGAGAGATCAACCGAGAATAGGTCACATTGGGTATTAAGGAATGAAAATGAATTCATTCTTTCCTCCTTGAATAAGCAGCTGTGCTTGCGTCTCTGTGATCCATGAAATAGGCTGTCAGGAAAAGAGGAAATGGGCTGCATTTGAACTTCACCTGCTGATGCTGCCCCGTCGCCCTGGAGACGGGCACTGCAGCCCGGGCAGGGGCAGGGCCGAGGGGCACTCAGCCTTGAGGGGCACCCACCCCATGCCAGATGCCTGGCTTCAGTAGTCCTGGGAGGGGAGCTGCCCGAGTATCCCCAGTTTGTGGATGAGGACAGCAAGGCTCCAAAAGATCCAGAGACTTGCTCCGGGTCACTTAGGCACAGGACCTGGCTTCCGTCTGAGGTGCCCAGCGTTACAGCTGTGAACTTGGCCTGGAGAACCTCGAACCGTCACTCTCCCGTGGTCAGGCTGCTCAGCGTCAGGTGTCAATGGGCCACATGATAGAAATCCCCACTGTTGCTGCCCTGAGGTGAGGGCGACAAGAGGGAATGGACATGATGGGCTTGACACTGGGCTCCCTGTAGAGTGACTGCTCACAAATGTCTTTGTTGTTACAAACTTCTGCTTTTCCATGTGTGAGATAATGGAGTGCAAGAAGGAAGCCCAGAAAGCAAGTGACTTCCCCTAAGACCTAGTGCAAGTGGGTCACGGGACTGGGAGCCCTCCTTGGAGTGACCCAGGAGTCCCTGTTCCTTCTTCTACACTGGGTAGTAGAGAGCTTGGGGTGGGGAGGGGGTTTTGAGATGTTGATAATGGAATTACCCCTTGTCTGCTCTTTGCCTCCCTAAGACCGTTCACCAGCCCTGTGTATTTGACTCGGTTACTTGGTTCATTGTTTGTCTCCCACTCATCCTGGCACTGATGTGAGGGAGAGTTTTGATCAATTTTGCTATTTTGTTCATTATAGATACTTTTGCATTCATTTTTTATTTTTAATAATGTTGCATAAAATACTGGTTATCCTGATTGCTGAGGGTTTTTTTTAATCACTCTCTTAAATTTTTCACTTGAGTTGAGTACCTCACTTGCCTTACTCTAGTCCCAGTTCTGCCCTAGAACAGCACCTGTCACCTACTTAAATTTAGTAAAGATTTGTAGAATGAATGATGCCCTATTATGTATCAAGACATTTCCTGGATCCCCAGGGAAGTCTTCCAAAGGGAATTCAAAGTTCTTTGCATCTGAAGAAAGAAAGCCAGAGTCCCACACTGAGCTGCTTTTACTCAGCTCCATAATCTGGGAGTGACTGAGTATTTCTGCTGGTGGTAAGCTCAAGAGTAAGGGCGTGTCCCTTCCAGGATTTGATTGCGGAACCAGTGAGAACTCAGACCTCTAGGACTGCCTAATGGAAGAATGGAATGCAGGAAACCCATGAGGCTCTGAAAACCAATGTGGAATTTCCTGCTGTCATTAGAGACCACTGCACCTGTCCCTCTCCTGGATGTTTCTTGCAATTAAAAGCCACATCAGGTTGTACTGACAATCATTAGTGTAATGAGACCCGGCTCTGCAGTGCCATGAAGCCCCTTCGCCCAGGTTGAGCACCTAGGCGGAGTCAGTTTGAGGTCTGCTGTGATACCTGATGCTCCATTTTGATGAAGTATCAGATCTTGCCTCTACCTTTGGCTTTATTTCCCTCCAAATCTGAGATTCCATCGAGATGCATTTTTCTAATTAAGGCGGGAGTAAGAAATAACCTCCTATATAATTTAAAATGGTAAAATCATCGATACCTTTTCCAGCCTCAGCTTTAAATCTTAGCTACCAATGACTCCCCTATTAACGGACCTAATTAAATCCATTTTTCAGGACGTCTTTGGCAAATTTCATTTTAGTAAAACTGTAGGAAGTTCAGTCTGATTTGTCTCTGCTCCCCAGAGCTCTCCTGTGAAAATGAGGACAGGGTGGATGCTTGTCTCTTGTGTCTTATACTCACTGGTTCACTTGACAAATATTTACTGAGCATGTGCTATATGCTTTGGCATCGAACTAGGAGAGGACGAGGGAAGAGTGAAATGAAAATAAATTTCCTGTCCCAATGGCCAGAAGGGAATGGGGCCCATTCATAAATTTATTCAACCAACATGTTTTGAGTCTACTAATAGTCTACTAACTGCTAAGTCCTGGTGTTGGGGTGATGGGGTGCTGGAGACAGTTCATACTCAATGTAGTAAATACTCAATGTGGACAGGCTAAAGCAGAGGGTACTGTGAGAGCTCAGAGGACAGCTCCTAGCTCAGACTGGGAACCTAGAGGTCAGGAAGCTTCCCTGGAGCTGAGCTTTAAGGGATAAGTAGGTGTCAGCCATGTGAAGCAGAGAGAGAGGAAGATGATGCAGATGGGCAAAAGGCTTGGGAGAATACAGGAAGTGTGGAGAACTTTAAGCCATTCATTGTGGTTAGGACACTGCTTCTCAGCTCTGGGTGCATGTTAGAATCATGTGGAGGCTTTGAAAAATACCAATGCCTGCACCTCATCTCTGACCATGTCAATCAGTTTCTGGGGGGTAGGGTCAGGCTTTGGCAACTTTTTTAAAGCTCTTCAGGTGATGGTAGTGTTCAGTCAGGGTTGGGAGTCACTAGGCTAAAGCATGCAAAGCAGTGGGAGGTGAGGCTGGAGAGGTAGGCAGGGGCTAGATCCTGGAGGGAGCTGGAAACCTGTGAAGGGGTTTGAACCTTACTTGTGAGCACTGACATCACTGAAGGGTTGAAGGCAAGGGAAGAAGGAGCTCATATTTGTACTTCAGAAGGAATTACTCTGCCAGCAGTGTAGATGATGGGTGGGGCTGGAATCACTGGAGCCAGAGAAGCTGGTAAAGAGGCTATGACAGTGACCTGAACAGGAGATGATGTGGCCTGGGCCTAGGGGATCATGACCTGGGCATGGAGAAGGGAGATATTCAGGAGGGGTTGGGTTGTGTAGTGACAGGATTGGGTGGTGAAACGTGCACCCTGGGTGAAGGAGGGGAAGCAGTTTAGGATGGCTCCAAGTGACTTGGGTGACTGGGTGGGTAGTTGTGACATTAATCAGGGAGGGGTAAGGAAAGGATGATTTGTGTTCAGGACATTGTGGAGGGATTTGATTGGTAGTTGGAGCTGAGATCTGACACTTGGAATTGTGCCCTATGTGGACAGAGCAACTGGGAAGTCAACTGTGATTCCTATTGGAAGGTGTCATCCAAGGAGAGTGTGTAACCTCACAATAAGAGAAGAAAGTGAAGAGTGGTGGAGTCTTTAGGAATCTCAACGTTTAGAGGGTAGTTGAAGTTTCGAGGAGCTGAGAAAGAACTTGATGGAGAATGGTGGAGAGGGTGATGTCATGAAGCCAAGAAGAGAGAATTCTAAGAAGAGTGGGGCAACACGTGGAAAGTTGTACTGGGGCCAAATAAAATGGAAGGCAGTTCTATACATTCAAGAAAAAACAGTTTTGATGAGACACTGAGGGTGGAAACCAGACTGGAATGCATTGCAGATTAAATGGCAGAGAGATGAGTATATATACATGCTGATCCGAGACAGAGAAGCAAGAGATCCAGTAGCACCCAGAGGAGATGTTGGATTGAGCAGACACAAGACAGGATTAAGTGTAAGAAGTTTATTTTGGAGGTGATCCCAGGAAACACTAGTAGGGGAGTGAAGAAGTGAGACATAAAAGGTAAGGAAGTCAATAAAGGGTGTGTCCAGTGAACAAGTAATCACTGAGAGAAAATGGAGCTTAATCTCACTGGGTAACTCTGGAAGACGGTACAGAACATGCACTGAATTATTGTCTGAATGGTGAGGGAGCTGGGGTATTTATCCTCCAGTTCTCATCAGTCATTGGTTGAGGGCTGAACCTCATGGGTTGAGGAAGCCTCAGTTCCCAGGCAGGTGGCCTGACAGGTGCATGAGGAGCATGGGCTCTGGCAACCAGATAAAGTTCTTGTGTGAAAAGACAAGGGTGATGGTATTGGACGTTGGATCGACGACTTAATGCCAACAATAAAAACTGAAGGGATATGGGTAGGGTACCAAAGCATCTGCTACTGAGGGATTTCATTTTTTCCAGACTGAAAATAGTTTGTCATGACTGAATGGAAGGAAGAGAGGAAGAGAGGAGATCAGTGATGGAGAGTGGGCCAGGAAGAGATGGAAGGGGTTATGAATACGAATATAAGTGGAGGACTTGGCTGAAATGATAGGAAGTTGTGGTTTATAAGGAGGAGGTTGGAGTTCAAGCTCAAGCTTGAGCACATCATAATCATGGATGTGGATCGCTGAAGCAGATAGAAAGGGAGATCCATTGGACTTTACCTCCAAGGAGGTGAAAATGGAAACTGGTTCATTCACACTGGATGTCAAAGTCCCGAAGGGCTTGGGGATGGAGAGGAAGACTAAATCAGCTGCCAAGTTATTAATGAGTATTAAACATCACCATGGACCCCCCCCCCACACACACCAGGCCCACTCACAGGGTAGGGTGAACCATTTGTCAACCACTGGGTCCTGGATCTGAGAGGAGCCATGTCAGTCAGAGGAACAGATCAGTCTGAAGAGGCCTTGTCTAACTGGTGTGTCTGGCTGGAGATTTTGGAAAGAAGTCAGAGGACAGAGATGAAAGGTGGTGGTGGTACAGAGAGTCTCAAATTCAAGGGCTAAGCAGAAGGCCTTGGACAGGAACCAGGGTTGGGAACCAGGGAAGTCAATAAGAGGTTGATAGCCAAGTTCAAGATTAGTTGAAGTGCATGGTTCTGGATGAAGGCTGTGGATAAGGAGAGGAAATAAGGGCTCCTGACTCCTGGGGGAACACATGCAGTCAAGGAGATAAACCAAAAGTACAGGGTGCTGACTCTGCTTAGCTTTTCCTTGTTCCCTGATGCTTTGTACCCACCAAACCCCAGAGCTCCTGAGAATCTAGTTAGCCAACCATTGGTGAAAGGCAGTGAGTTCCAACTCTGGAGTCAGATCAAACAGGGAATGGAGAGAAGAAGCCAGAGAACCACATGACTCTGGTGTCATAAAAGCCAAGGGGAAGAAGTTTCAGAAAAAGGGGGTGAACTGCACTGCTGAATATTGCTGAAAGTCAAGTAAGGGAAGGAGTAAAATTTTTATGATGCTTTCATGTTCCTGATGAATAACTTGGAGGACCAATGCTCGTATTATTGGTACAGCAAGTTGGCGGCATGGGCTCTGTGCTAGTTAGCTATTGGTGTGTAAGGAGGAGCTCCAAAATGAAGACATGGCAAAAAGCTGTGAACACTTGTTATTTCTTATGTCCACAGTTTGGTTGTGTCATTCTGGTCTGGACCAGGTGTGGCTGACCTTGAACAGACTCATTCATGGTCAGCTGGTAGGTTGGCCCGGGGCTAGCCAGTCTAGCATGGCCTCAGCTGAGACAGCTTCTCAGTGTTCCCTATGTCTGATCCTCCAGCAGCCTAGCCCAGTGGTTGTGGTCCAGGCAGAGGGAACAGCAAGTGCAAAGACCCTGAGGTGAGAGCAAACTTGGATGTTTGAGGAAGAGCAAGGAGGCCAGTGTGGCCAATACCAGCCTGCACAGACAGGGAGGAGGGTGGCAGGAGAGGAGACCAGAGGCTAGTGCTCAGGAGAGAATATCACGAGCACTCTGCAGACTGCTGTAAGGACTTAGGGTTTTTATTTTATTATTACCATGAGACTTGTTTTCTGCTCTGTTACCCTGGCTGACTCTGGCTTGGCTTCCACTCCACAAAAGAGGTTTTGCATCTCATCTGGCCACGTTGCTCCTCCCCTCCTCGTGCTGACAGGTCCTACTTCATGGTCCCACTGCATGATGCAAGGCAGGTCAACATCACGGGTCTAGAAATCACACCACTCTTGCTCCTAAAAACCCCATCCTCCAGGACAGGAGGTTATGGCCCGCAGGCTACATCTGGTCTGCTGCCTCTTTTTGTGAATAAAATGTGATTGGAATGCAGCCATGCCCATTCATCTACCTATTGTCTGTGGCCACTTTTGTGCTACAGTGGCAGAGCCCGAGACATTGTCAAAGAGCTGGATGGCCCGCAAATCCTAAAATATTTATTGTCTGCTCCTTCGGAGATAAAGTTAAACCTTCTGGAACTTAAGAGGGAATGCATTCAATTCTCTCCTGCTTTGAGGGTTGAGAAAGTTCATGTGGGTGGACTCGCATCAGGGCAGTGGAAGGGAGCGCTTGCAGACCCACAGGGCACTCTGATTTTCCAGCATCTTGCCCCTTGACCTTCCTGCCTCCCTGGGCTGACCTGTCGCCTCACTCCCTCACAGAGTGGCGCTTCTGATGATGTCTTAGTCTCCTCTTACTGCTATAACAAAATTCCGTAGACTGAGTGGCTTCAACACCGATTTGTTTCTCCCAGTTTTGGCAGCTGGGAAGTCCAAGCTCAAGGTGGCAGCATAGTCAGGTTCTTGGGGAGGCTCGCCTCCTGGCTTGCAGATGGCCAGCTTCTCACAGCGTCCTCATGTAGTTGGGGAGAGGGGGATGGAGAGCACATGCTCTGGTGGCTTCTTCTTCTTATAAGGACACTGATCTACCATTTGCTTCAACGTGGATGGACCTGGAGGGTATTATGCTGAGTGAAATAAGTCAATCGGAGAAGGACAAACATTATATGGTCTCATTCATTTGGGGAATATAAATAATAGTGAAAGGGAATAGAAGGGAAGGGAGAAGAAGTGGGTAGGAAATATCAGAAATGTTTATGTCTCAGAACATAAAGACTCCTAACTCTGGGAAACAAACTAGGGGTGGTGGAAGGGAGGAGGGCAGGGGGTGGGGGTGAATGGGTGACGGGCACTGAGGGGGGCACTTGACGGTATGAGCACTGGGTGTTATTCTGTATGTTGGCAAATTGAACACCAACAAAAACAAATTTATTATTAAAAAAAAAGAAAACTCAAACAGAAAAAAATAAAAAGGACACTGATCTCATTCGTTGTCTCTAATTTTCATGATCCATCTGTCCTAATGACCACCCCAAGGCCCAGCTTTCCAATACCATCATGTTAGGGCTTAGGGCTTTGACACATGAATTTGGGGATGGGGAGGACACAAACATTCCATCCATCCCACTGAACATCTATTCTCTTTGTACCTGTGGCTTCTCTTGGAGCAGGGCAGGGTGGGTGCTGTCAAGAGCACAGCCACCCGAATTAGACACACCTGATTTCAAGTCCCTGTAATCTGAGGGAGATTCCAGAACCCCAGAGAAAGAGCTAATGGTAATTTCCCCCTCTTCGGGGTGCTGGGAGGCCCAGTGAGCATTGCTTGGACAATGCTTAGCAGGGGTCAGCAAAGAGTAAATGGTCAACTTTGAACTGTATCTACAGAAGGAATGTGAAGAGACCACCTTTTCCCCCTTTGTGGGAAGACCAGAAAAGTCGGTGGCAAACAGAGCCGGTGGCACCATCAAGTCCATATTCATCCCCCATCTCAATAATTTCTGCAACTCTGGGCAGGGCACCTGATTTCAGAAAAGCAGGGGAAGGAAAAAATCAATAACTCCAAGCTTGCAGCCAATAAAATCTCAGGAGTGGCAATTTCATCTTTACCGTGCCTGCCGTATCACTAACAGGGTACTCAACACGAGGGTGGTGAGGAGTTTGGGGTAAGGGAGGCTCGTAAAAATGACCGATGCAGATATTAATGATTTAATCTGCTAATGTGGCGTGGCTGCCTCCGAGAATCCTATTCGTCAGCATCTAGGAACCCATCAGGAGGAGGCTGGGTGAAAAGCGCCGGGGATAGCACGCAGGGATGTGGTACGAATGAAGATGAATCACGGAGCACAGTATTGATTTGCCTTGCCTGGAACGGCTGCTTTCTGTTTGGAAATATGGAAAGCAAATTAATGAATAAATGAGCTGGCTCCGTGAACTGCGCCCCACTGGGAGCCCTGGTGTTTAAGCCACATATGCCAACAGGCTCTGAGCGCAGACTGGGAAAGGCGGGGTTTGCGCAGAGGGACAGCACGGCTCGGCGTGGTGGTCTGAGAAACCGCACCCGGAAAGGCTTTGGAAAGTAGTGGCAGGTGTCCTGGTGTCAGACAGATTCTTGATTGAATTTTGGCTCTGCTAAAATTCCCACTCCTGCTAGCTGTGCGGCTTCTAAAATCTATGCCTTCTCTGTGAACTTTTCTTCCATTGGCAGAAAGGGGGCAGTAGGGGATCAATGGAGGATCACATTAAATCATGAATGTTCTGTATTGGCTCTACCTCTTATATGCGGTGAGTTATAGGACAAGTTTTCTGATCTCTCGGTGCTTCACATATCCCTCCAAAGTTATCATACAGAGATAACAACACCTGTCCCTGGAATACAGTGCTTTTATAACTATTCATCATTTGGCAAATAGTAAGGACTTACTATGTGTCAAATACTCCTCCAGGTGCCTGGCATAGAGCTGTGTACAAAACAGAGTGAGGTGGGCCTGGATGGCTCAGTCAGTTAAGTGTCTGACTCTCGGTTTTGGCTCAGGTTGTGATCTTGGGGTTGTGAGATCAAGCCCCATTTAGGGCTCCATGCTCGGTACCAAGTCTACTTGAGACTGTCTCTCCCTTTGCCCCCACCCCCATGCTATCTCTCTCTCAAATAAATAAATAAATAAATAAATCTTAAAAAAAAAAACCAGAGCAACAGAGCAATCCCTTCTATCATTAAATTCATTATTATTTTTCTTTTTTTAATAATAAATTTATTTTTTATTGGTTTTCAATTTGCCAACATACAGAATAACACCCAGTGCTCATCCCGTCAAGTGCCCCCCTCAGTGCTCGTCACCCATTCACCCCCACCCCCCGCCCTCCTCCCCGTCCACCACCCCTAGTTCGTTTCCCAGAGTTAGGAGTCTTTATGTTCTGTCTCCCTTTCTGATATTTCCCACACATTTCTTCTCCCTTCCCTTCTATTCCCTTTCACTATTATTTATATTCCCCAAATGAATGAGAAATATAATGTTATTTTTCATTATGACTATCCAAATGCTCCTGCTCCATTTATTGAAAAAAACCATCCTTCCTCCATTGAACTGCTTTTGCATCTTTGTCAAAAACCAGTTGGCCATACTTGCGTGTGGCTATTTCTGGATTTTCTATTCCATTGATCTCTCCGTCTGTCCCTCTAGTAATCACACACTGTCTTGATTTCTGTATAGTAAGTCTTGAAAATGGGGAGTATGGCTCCTCCTACTTTGTTCTTTTTCAAAATGTTCAAATTCTACTTTCTTTGCCTTTTTGTATGCATTTTAGAATAAGCTTGCTTATATCTACAAAAAAAATCTTGCTGAGATTTTGATAGGAATTATGCTAAACCTGTATATCAACTTGGGGAGAGTGGATATCTTTACTATGTTGAGTCTTCCAATCCATGAACACGGTATATTTCTCCATTTATTTAGATCTTCTTTGATTTCTTTCATCAACATTTTGTAGTTTTCAGCATAGAATCCTCATAATATTTTGCTGGATTTATGCGTAGTGTTTTATTTTTCTAAGCAATTGTAGATGGTATTTAATTTCAGATTCTACTTGTTTATTGCTAGTATATAGAGATGCAATTGATCTTTGTATGTTGGTCTTATAAACCCATGACCTTGCTGAACTCATTTTTAAGTTCTTAGAAAGAGAGAAAGAGAGAGAGAGAGAGAGAGAGAGAGAGAGAGAGAGAGAAAATGTGTATAGATTCCTTAGAATTTTCCACATGGATAATTATGTCATCTGCAAACAGGGAGTTAGTTTCATTTCTTCCTTTCTAATTTATATGTTGGAATTTATTATTATTATATCAGAAATCCTACCCCAAATGCTTGAAAGGACCCCTGTAGCAGAGACTGGAAAATGGGAGTCCATGCCAGTCATACCCAGCTATGTGGGTCCAGATGTCTAGATTGTGTTAAAAGAGATTTTGATGTCGGATTTTCTGTTATTTAGATATTGGTAAATTATTCAAATATTTAAACACCTGTCAGGCCAAACAGAACACATCTGTGGGCTGGAGTGAGTTTGTACCAGTTTGCAACCTGGCATAAAATAGGTGTTCTGTAAACAAAAGCACCTGCTCCTGCTGCCTGATGTCTCAGGTGGGTGATGCTCAAGAGATGTGCCAGGCTGCACGTGCAGCTGATCTGCTCCAGATTTCCAGGATGGACAAGGAGAAGGCCTATGGCAAAGCTGCATCTGAAGGTTTGCTCTGGGATTCTTGTGGCTTGGAACCACCAGGCTGGATGCTTCACTTTCTCTCTGGCAGCAGTATAGCTGTGGCTCTGGTAGGTGAGCTGGGGGGTGTGGCTGCAGAGTAATCTATGACAAGGGCTGATGGCTACAAGTGTGGAGTCAGGACTGGACCAGACAATATCGGGGAATACTATAGGAAGTGGTTGGGTTGTTAGGGGGCAAAATGGGAGATAGAGTAGGAGGGGATGAGAGAGGGCTGAGCATCTGTAATATGCTAAATCTAATGCTAGTTTGGTCCCTCTCTCCCTCCTGCACTTCTTCCTTCTATCCTGCCTTCCTTCCTTCTATGCAACATGAATTTACTCAGAGCCCACTCTACACAAGGCCCTGGGCTAGGTGTGTTTCTCCCACTTATTCCTTACATACTCCTACAAGATAGACATCACTTCTCCATTTCACAAATGAGGGAGCTAAGTGTCAGGGAGAGTGAATGACTTGCCTGGGGTCCCAGATCTGACTTCAAAGCTTGTACTGAGGGGGGGGCACTTAACGGGATGAGCACTGGCTGTTACTATATGTTGGCCAATTGAACTCCAATAAAAAAATATGTGGAAAAAAAAAAAAAGCTTGTGCTCTTTGCATCACATTCACCTTGCTACCTCAACGAAGGGCACAACAGACACTCTCGTTTACTCTAGCAGTCTGGTTCCCAGAGCTCCCATGGGGAGCAAGGAATGCAGCAGGAGCAGAGTTCAGATGGCTGCTGGGCCCATGAGTCAGGCCGACCATGAGCTGGGTTTGGGTTGTCTATGGAATGTCACATGGCACCAGCAGGAGGAGAACCTGGGACCACTATCCTTCTGTAACTCCTCTACAAAGAGACAGGAATCAGGCAGTGCCCTAGGGTCTTAACCCTGTCCTCACTCATGGAGTGATTGAAAAAAGGAGACCTGAGTACCAGGCCCAAGGAGGCTTTGTCCAGGGCCATGGGTGGGAGATTTCTCTCCAAAGCCCACCGGATGGGCCAGGCAGAGCTGTAGGGCCATGTTGTATCTCGGGCAGATTTGCCTGGGATGGGTTAGGTTGGATCTTATAGATAAGCTGGTGGCACTTAGGACCTGCCACTGAGGCTCTCCTGGGAGACACCTTCCTCAGGCTCCTACTGCTCCATCTGATTTCTATTTGCTTCCTCCTGGGTAACTAAGCGAACAGTAGGTACTGAAGGGAGGAGGTTGGCCTGAGGGAGAGTCCATTAATCAGCACCCTCTGGATTACCAGTGCCAGAGAGTCCAATTTTAAAGTATGAAGCAAGAAAGGGGTATTCATTGCTCTGCATAGCCAAAAGCTCCAGGGGATGGAGTCTGTCTGCAGGCATAGCTGGATCTAGAAGCTTGAGCAATGTCTTCAGAATATGTTTCCACCTGCCTCGTCTGGTTCCCTCTCTGCTGGCTTCTCCTTCAGGCTCCCTCATGGCTTTAAGGTGACACCAGCCCTCATCCCAGCCGTCCTTCCTAGAGAGACCATCCTTGCCCCAGAGATTCCAACAAAGGTCCTAGAAATGGAGTCCTAGGGGCTTGACTTTGCTCGTGTGCCTGTCTCTGAACCAATCACTCCCCCAGAAGAGACATGGAGTGAGATGGTTGGCTAGGCTGGGTCATGTGTTCCCTGTTGGCTTTGGTGGGACGGAGGGAGGGCCAGCCTAAGTTGAACCCCATGAACCAGGAGGGGCAGAAGTGCTTCCACAAAGGGAAAGGGATTGTTGCTCCTTGAAGAAAAACATGTGCTGGCCACAATCTCTTTCCTCCTGGACTTAAAGGGAATGTTAGCAGTCTAACCTCACAAGGGACTGAGGAGTTGGAAATATTCACTGAGCTAGGGAGGACTTGGTTTCTTGTCTCTTTGCTCCCTACTTCCTTTTTCATTTTTCCTGCTCTCTGTGGACGGATCATTGCCTTACAGATTCCTGTCTTATATCTCTATCCATGCGATGAGCCTGCATTGATGGATGTGGAGTCCCCGTCCCTGAGAGACGTCCAGAATGTCTGTTGGGGTCTGTTCAGCATCTACCCACTCTTCTAGTAGCAGCTCCTTGATTTGCTATTGGAGAATGCCTCCCTGACCCCTCGTCCCTGAGTCCATGCGACTGAGGCAGGACTCTTCCCCTTCCCCCATGCCCCAGCTCCAGGAGTGAGCCTGTGACCCAGGCATAGTCAGTCACCACCTTCTAGCCCCTGGCCACTGTGATTTTATTTTCTAGGATGGTCATATAAGCTAGGTAAGGATGAGCTAGGTAAGGTCCTCACCTTGGAGCTTTTGCTAGGACTTTTGAGAGAGAGACTTTTGGGAGAGAGGCATTCTTTTTGTGCTCAGTTGCAATGGTGGTAGGATAGCCAAGCAGTGCTAGAGGTCATCCACGACACTGAAGAATAAAGCCGATCTAGGGGGAAGCAGAGTTAAGATGGAGTCTTGATAAATTTTTGTTTTTTGAGCCTCTGGATTCAGCTTAAGCCTCAGCTCTACTCTCCTAGGATTTTTGTCCCCATGAACTCATACACTTGCATTTTGCTTCAGCCAGTTTGAGTAGGAGGTCTGTCTTTGGAGCCCAGGATTTCACCTGAGTGCACAGAGTCCCAAGTAACCCACTTCAGTTGGCTTGTGGGTGTGCCTATCAGGGTCATGTGGTACGACATGGCTCTGGGCAGAGGACTGTTTCTGGGGAAGAGATTTGTTGGTAGGCTTGCTGGTTTTGGGGATCATTCCAGGCTTGCTGATTTTGGGAATCATGAGTGGCTCATGGCATAGCTGTGTTGAGAAAGCCAGGGAATGGCCAAGGAGGTGCCAGAAAAGGATCCTGGGCAGCTCCTCAGAGAGAAGCACAGCTTGGTGGATTAGGCCAGGGTTTAGAGAGGTGGGGGCCCTGGGTGTAAGCTGTCGGAGCCTCCTCCAGGCACATCTCACCTGTGAGATGGAGACATGCACACTTTCCTTACATAGATGTGAAGGTTAGAGCCTAGGTATGCCACCCACCTAGCACATGGTAGGCTCTCCACGGAAGTAGAGACAGTCCCCCACAGGCAGTATGT
The DNA here is from genome assembly GCF_053574225.1 of Canis aureus. Lineage (NCBI taxonomy): Eukaryota > Metazoa > Chordata > Mammalia > Carnivora > Canidae > Canis > Canis aureus. The sequence goes on along the minus strand of NC_135618.1, from coordinate 58,296,271 downwards.
GCCAGGGAGCAAGGGTCTCCTTCCAGATAACTATGTCTGTTCCTCTACACCCTGCTCTCTGCTCGCCACCTCTCCAAAAACGTCACAGTTGGCCCACAGCTGGAGAGGACCGAGTCAACAGTCAACAGTGCCCGTTTTCTGAGATTCTGGGGCAGCAAGTCTCCTTCTATCTCTGTCCACCGTGAGATGCACTTCCAATGTGATCAGGCCTGGCTCAGGACCTCGATCGGAGATGTGCCTGCAGCTTGAGCACTTGAGGCACAGAGTAGGATGCCATAGCCGTAGGATCTGATACTTCCCTACAGATGCAGGGGGAAGCTCAGAGAACCGTGGGCAGGTGGGCCAATACGTGGACATGCCCATGCACGTGAGAGCCCTGAAATTTCCTCAGCCCAAGTGCCACGTTGATGGGCCCCAGCCTGGTTTCCAGTGCAAAGAGGGGACTGCTTGGAGTTTACCCTCAGAACACCCCATCACTGGCCAAGGAGTGCCATTAATAGCCTTTCATTCTGTCCCTTTCTCTTTCTGCCTACCTGGGTGTTCATATGGACAGTCAGGAAAAGACAATTTAATGCAGAAAAAATTAATTGCATTTGTCAAATGGACTTGAAATGCTCCGCTGGCTGTTTCTCTGTCTGCTTAACAGACAAGGGTCTCAGGAAATGGGCACTGTTGACTGTTGGCACAGTCCTCTCCAGCTGTGGGTCAACTGTGACGTTTTTGGAGAGGTGGCGAGCAGAGAGCAGGGTGTAGAGGCAACAGACATAGTTATCTGGAAGGAGATCTTTGCCTCCCTGGCACATACTGCCTGTGGGGCACTGTCTCCTACTTCCGTGGAGAGCCTACCATGTGCTAGGTGTGTGGCATACCTAGGCTCTAACCTTCACATCTATGTAAGCAAAGTGTGCGTGTGTCCATCTCACAGGTGAGGAGGCTGAGTGGGAAGTGATTTGCCTAAATGCAGTCAGCTGAAAGCCACACTTCCCCTTCTGGGGTGTGTGGACTCTGGATCATCCAAGGTGAATCCCAACTTGTGCCTCAGGTCTAGGGAGGCAAAGAGCATGGTTAGTTAAGATGCCAGACTCTGGAGTTGGCCTTTAGGGTTCTGATACTTCCTGGCTTACTTGGATGAACTGTGTTACCATTCTGAACCTGTTTCTCATCTGTAAAATGGAGAAAGACCAATGTCCTTTCTTCCTAGAATGGCTGTGAGGATTAAGACAGATACTCTACAGAAAGCATATATCACAGAAGTGCTTAGCATTTGGTACTCCCTGAGCAGGAAGGTCTGGTTGCTTCGGGAAGGGACCACCTGGAGCAGGATAGTGAGGAGTGGAGAGTAGCTAGAGCACCAAGGAGTATCTGCAGGATGGTGGTGGATTAGTTGGTTGTTCAGAAGATATTCCCACCCCGCCCCTCCATGTCAGGCTTGCTCAAAGGCTTGGCTTGTTTTGGTCACTAGATTGTAAGTTGATGGGACCACATGGGAGTTCTGAGCCCAGGCCTTAAGCAGCAGCAGGGATTCTGTTTGCCACTCTGGGAGCTTCTGCCTTATGACATGGGAGAAGCTTTCCTCACCCAGTCACATGCCCTTGAATTTGGGCCTCAGTCTGAGATGCAAGGAGCAGAGCTTCTGTGGGCAACCTGCAACCCTGTGAGTGAGAGAAGTGATCATATTAAGCCACTGGTATAAGTGAGGCTTGTTACACAACACTCTCCTGGCAGCCGCTAACCAATACACGGAGATACAGTGAGACCAGTGGACCTGTGATCTTGTCTGCTCAGCATCTTCTGGGTGTACCACCCCTCTCCCCTCTCCCATCCTTGGTTCATGTGGACACTGCAATAGCCTTCTAGCTAGTGTTCCTGACTCCACCTCTTCTCCCCTCCAGTCTATTTACCATCCAACAGAAAGACATCCATTAAAACATAAGTGCACCTAGGACACTCTGCTGATAATACTCCCATGGCTTCCCGTGGTGCTAGGAATACAATCTGAACTCCTTACCATGGTCTACAGGACCCCACATGATTTGGCCCTTGGCTAACTCCAAGACCTCATTTCCTTCAGCAGTTCCCTAGCTTGGCTTAGAAACAGTGGGGTAAGGGGCACCTGGATGGCTCAGTCAGTTAAGCATCTGCTTTTGGCTTAGGTCTTGATCCTGGGGTCCTGGGATTGAGCCCCATGTTGGATTCCCTGCCCAGTAGGGGTCTGCTTCTCCCTCTCCCTCTGTGTTCTCTCTCTCTCTCTCTCTCTCTCACAAACAAATAAATAAGTAAATAAATAAATCTTAAAAAACAAAACAAAACACTTGGGGGACCTGAGGAGGAGGTGGTCTCGGCAAGGCAAAGTCCTGGTGATATTTTTCTGACTGGGTTCAGCTGGTCACTTGTGAGGTTAAGATGATCAGTTCATGATCAATTTAGCTCTCATCCCTGAGCTAGTTTCTTCATCTGGCGGTGGGAGGGTGAACCCAGGAGCCCCCACCCCCTTTATTCCTGAGCCCTGCCCCCACTTCCTCAACCTGAGTATTCTGTTGAAGGAACCCAGTGGGTTCTTTGTTGGGCGGTGATGGGCAGCATAGGGATAGGGATTTGGGGTTGAATATGGTGTCCCACTGCATCCATCAGCACAGGATAATGGGCGGGGCCCAGAGAGGTCACCTCCCCATCCCCTGGGGAGCTCTGGGGAGGGAGAGTCCTGGACATGGCCCAGGGGTTCCAAGACTCATTTGCTAAATGATCCTGGGCCAGGCATGATCTCTTCGGGAAACAGTTTCTTCTTCTGTAAAATGGGTATGAGGAGAAGTGAGCTACATTAGATCAGTGTGTGACCTTTCTTTGAGCAATAAACCTCTCAGAGGTTTATTCTCTCAGAGAATCTGATACAAGATGTAGACTGCTGCCCCAGGTATAGGCATATGTGCAGGTACACCTCTGCAGGTCACTGTGATTTTATATGTAACTTTGGAGGATGTGAACCTATTGAAAGCTTTTTATGGGCTGTGGGTTAAGAACTTCTGGGCTTCACAAGGAACAGCATTGTTGTGTCACCTTGTGACAGCAATGCAGTTCCTTGTGAAGTCCAAGCAAGGTATCTGGAGCCAATCTGCCTAGGATTGAATATCCCTCCAGCACTTATTGGCTGTGTGACCTTGGCCAGGTTACTTAACATTTCTGTCCTTCCTGTCCTCATCTGTAAAAGGGCAGTGATAAGAGTACTTCCCACCCCACAGGGTTGTTGAGAGGAATAAAGGAGATTTTATGTATATAGCAGGCACATAGCACAACACCCAGTGTACCTAGTGAGTGTTCACAAATCATAGGATCTTTCATATGGGGCAAATCTAGGACCTAGAAGCTTCTCTCTTTTTGCCTCTAGCTGACAGCCTTTCAGCCTCTCCCTCCCCAGTATCAAGCCCTGCAGGAGATCTCTGTCTCTGCTTGCCCCTTCCTGCTTCTAGGATGGGGGTCTTATCTGAACAAATTATTCCTGACTTGCTGACTCTGCCTCCAGGCAGTCACCTTGCTGAGTGGATGATGTGAGAGACCAGGTGAGCTGGTCTCCTGCTTCTTTCCCTCACCTTCTCCACTGTTTCTGCTCCACCTTCTGCTGCTTGGAGGCCTCTGTTGGTCCATCTGTCTGCTGTCTGTTGGTCTCTCCCTGCCCCAGCTAGTAATGATCCAGGCTGACAGGTGGAGGCCCCTGCCCTCAGTCCTGGCGCTGTGCACTCGGTGTCATTGATCTTTTGAAATCCTCATGACGGCCTTATGCAGTAGGTACTGTTTCTTATTTAGTAAGTCTCTATTAGGCCCCGGATGTGATGCCAGACTCTCCTAGGCACTGGTGATCCCCGGGCAAACATAACTGACAAAGGGCAAAGCCTGTAGGAGCTAGCATTCTGGCCTCCGGATGAGGAAACTGCTTGGAAAGGTTATGTGACATGTTAGTAAGAGGCTGTGTCGAGCTCTGTGTGCACAGTCTCTACGACTGGATTCTGGGTAAGGTCTCAACCAGGGTAAATGCTCGAAGATGGGTGTACCAGACAGAGTGACAGCCCCCTGCCCCCGCCAGGACATCCATATTCCAATCTGTGTTTCCTCATGTGGCAGGAAGGCAGGCGTCATTGAGCTGAGGACCTTGAGTTGGGGAGATCATCCTGAGTATCTGGGCGGGCCGGGTGCAGTCACAAGGTCCTTCCAGGAGGAGGCGGGATGGTGGGTGGCAGAGTTAGGGACGATGTGATGATGGGAGGTGGAGAAGTCAGAGAGAGAGGCACTGGAAGCTGCTGCGCCACCAAGAGCAGGTCGACTCTAGGAACCTCAAAGGCAAGGACTTGGAGGAAGCGGATTCTCCCCCAGAGAGTGCACGCCTGCCGAGGCCGTGATGTTAGCCCAGTGAGACCCATGTTAGCCTCTGATCTCCAGAACCAGAGGTAATAAATTTGCATCCTTTAAGCCGCTAAGTTTGTGGTGAATCGTGATGGCAGCAATAGGCAGGGACGTCATTGGCAGGCCCGTCGTGCGGGGCACCGTGAGAGAAGGCGCTGTGGCACTTCACTAGAGCAGCAGGTGGAAGCCAGGGGGCGCCTTCTGAAGCTCTGCCCAGCACCCCGGTCATGGGCCCACTTCCCACTTTCCGTGTTCCCCCGGGCAGGGATGCTGCCCGGTGTTCTGTGACCCCTTCCGATCCCATGCTCATGTCCTCCTGACCCCTCGCTGTGTCCTCCCTGTCCAGACTTCCGAGGCCCGTCCAAGGCAACGTAGGCTCCCTCCAACACACCCCGCAGTGCCCGCTCAGCACCCGCCTTCTGCTTGTCCCCCCGCCCCCACCGGCCATTCCCACACGCCTGTTACAGCGGAACTCCGCTCCCAGGTACCAAAGTCTACGTCAGCTACTGGTGGCTGCAGAACAAATTACTGCCCCTTCCACCCACCGCAGAGGCTGCAAACAACAAGCACCTTAGTTTGTGGGTCAGGAATCAGAGTCCAACTGAGCTGAGGGTGCCTCCAGGGCCACAGTCTGGGATCCCCACCTGAGCTCACTCCTGTGGCTGCTGGCAGCTTCGGGTCCTTGCCACGGGGCCTCTCCCTAGGGCTACATAGGGTGGTCTTCTCTGCTGCAGTCAGAGCTCCGGGGATGGGATTAGTCCAGGCCTTGGTGACCGAATTTCAGAAGTGACATCCCAGCAGGTTTGCCATATCTAGTTTGGTAGAAGCTGGTTACCAGCCCTGGGGTCCACGAAGGTCCTCAGGGTTTCACACGAGGGCGTGAACCCCACAGAAGAGGGGTCCCAGAGGCGTGCTGAGGGGCTTGGGGACCACTGGTGAGGGCTGAGTGGGTGCCCCAGGTTACAGATGGGGAAACTGAGGCACAGAAAGGCTGAGTAGCATGCCCGAGGTGGTACAACCAGGCTTGGGGCCAGGCTGCCTGACTCCAACCCTCAGGCTGTCCCCACTCTGCCTGGCCAGGGAGCTCCCCTGCCGCCCGCCCGGTTTGCCTGCAGTCTGCTTTCCCTCCTCCCCTCCTCCGCCACCTCTGAAATCTGCTGCCTACTTCTGCCTGTCAGCGTGGCTTCCCCATGCCTTCTGATCCATCACCCTGTGTCGCTTCCTCCTGCTCACTGTTCTCCACTTCTTTCACCTCTGCCCCCATCTCCCCGTCTGTGCTGACCTTGCTTCTCTGCCTCGACATCTCATCTGTTTCTTGTCTCCAAGTCTGCTCGTGTCTCTGCCTCTGTGTGTGTGTCTGCTGTGTCTGGGGTGCTCTGTGTCCCTGTGTCAGCCCTGGGCTTTTGTCCACGGGTCTCCCTGTGTCCCTATTCCCACTATTCCCCCGTGTCCCTGTGTCCCTGCCTCTTTCTGAACTCATTGCTTCGTCCCTCCCCCACCCCCAGCATGTCCTTCTGTGTGTATCTGTGTTTTTCTCTCTGCACTTCTTCTGGATGCTGTTCATCTCCCTCCTTCTCTGGCCACAGTGAGCCACTTCTGGGTGGATCCAATCTGGGAGGCAGTTTTGATTATTTATGATGCTATCACTTATTAATCATCATCTTTATAACAACCTCAAAATAACCAGCTTCGAACCCCGGCCCACCGGTGGACAGTGGCCTATCAGCCTCATCCTGCTGCCGCACAGACAGATGGAAGCTCCCCACTTCTATTCATCAGGCTTCGATACGCATCTCCTTTGGAGACTGTCGGCTCCAATGTTACAATCACAGCAATATTAGAATAACAACTTAAAACCAATCATTTTTATGGGGACACACACAGTATAAAAAGACCTGCCTATCTGAGGACACATATAACATCAGTGGCTATTGTCCCATAAAGCTGTCAGTTAGAGAAACATCTCGGGGAGTCCTTGAACACCGTCACCCAACTTTAACGAGAGAGAGAGAGAGAGAGAGAGAGAGAGAAAGAAAAAGAGGGAGAGAGAGAGAGGAAGGAGAGAGAGAGCTTTGCAAATCATTTTTCAGGGAGGTCTGGGGAAAAAATGTGAGCAATCGATTCCATAGGGGACCATCGGATTTAGGTAAATGGCTCAGGCCTGGCCCCAAGTGGTACTTGACATACATCTCCTGAAATTCTGGAGCAAGCTTTGAAAGGGGCAGGGACAAAGGGGGGCCCAGCATGCATGGCCTGGGCCATTTCTAGGTTCAATTTCCCTGAATCATATCCCCAGACGAAGCTTTGTGTGTTAAGATTTTTACTGGGAAGCATTCCCAGGGAAAGTCAGAAGGGGAGAGAAATGACACAGAAAGGTAGAAGGCCGGGGCCAAAGTGGTCAGGCAAGGTCCACCCCACGCAGTGGACCTCAGGCTCAGTTCCACAGGGTGGCCCTAGAGACATGTGGGTGACACCTTCTCACTGGAGCCAGCCAGGAGAGTATTTATTCCCCCACCACAAGTCATTGGTTAAGGGCTTCCGAGGGGCAGGTGGGATATAGCCCCCAGCCACTTCTGGCCCTTCATGCATGCAGACAGAGTGGTTCCAGCAGCCTGCAGGCGGGCCTCCTGAGAACAGGGCAGGTGCTGGCTGTCGGGATGAAGCACGTCAGGAGCCGGGGTGCCTGGAAATGGTGAAGGCAGCTGAAAGCAGACATGTGCAGGGTTGACAGCCCCTGCCATGGGGCCCTGGGCAGTGCTTGCATCCAGTGGCAACACTGGTCTCTGCTGCTTCAACTCTGCTTGGGATTGGGGTGGACGTAGACAGGCCTGGGATTCTCTGGGCTGATGGATACTCAATTGTAGTTACAGGGGAAGAGTTTTTTTAATAATAAATTTATTTTTTATTGGTGTTCAATTTGCCAACATACAGAATAACACCCAGTGCTCATCCCGTCAAGTGCCCCCCTCAGTGCCCGTCACCCATTCACCCCCACCCCCCGCCTCCTCCCCTTCCACCACCCCTAGTTCGTTTCCCAGAGTTAGGAGTCTTTATGTTCTGTCTCCCTCTCAGGGGAAGAGTTTTGTACCTCCGAAGTGGGTGTCCCTGGTTCGCCCTGAGGCTCCTGAGTGAGTGATGGGCATCTTAAGATGCAAAACCTCATGAAGAAGAGTTCACAACCAGGTACGCCGCGAGAGGACCAGCCCTTTGGAGATGAAATGCAGCACATGTTAAGTCATGGGTTCAAGTCAAACATGCTCTAACGGACACATAGTGGAACCAAAGGCATAGTTTAGCAGCAGGTCTTCCGGAAAACAAGCAACCAACACAAGCAAAACCCTGACTTGCTAAGACAGAAGGTGGGAGTGGGAGCAGCTTTGACAAGGTCAGGTTATTCTACATATTGCGTTTGTGTAAATTAGAGCAAGAGCCCCCTGCTGGGTGGATGTGGCATTGCTAGACCATGGCTTGGCAGGTCCAAGGCAACTTTCTTGACAGAAAAAATGCCTTTGGGGATGGATTCCGCTGAGTGCCAGAGCACACGATTTGGTGAGGTGAGGATTTCAGCCCTCATTCACCCCATCTGCTGGGTGCCATTGTGCAGTGTGCACGCCGTACAACTCTACATGACAGTCCTGAGCTTTTAGCTGACTGTGTGCTCGGCACTACCAGCAAGAAAATGTAGATTGTGCATTTCATGAAGGTGAGGGCTAGGTCAGGGCTCTTTACCCCTGTGTCTCCTGGCACTAAATACAGTGCTTGGTACAGAGCAGGCATTCAGAAATGCTTGTTGAAAAAGTGGATGAATGAATTGTAAATGTATCATAGATGGTCTGGCATGCCACAGTCAATAAGTGTTTGCCAAACGAATGAATGACTACTCCTGTCAAGTCTTCTGTGAACTTCCGTGGCACCACAGAAGGAGAGGCAGTAGAGCATACAAGCTTGAACAAGCCTATTTGGATTAAATCCCAGTCTTCTACTGATTAGCTGTGTAATCTTGGGCAAGTTACTGCTACTTTCTGTGCCTCTGTTTCATCTTCTGTAAAATGGGGGCAATTAATAGGGCTTACTGTCAGAGGGCTCTTATGTAGATCAATGTACCCCTCAATCATGTTAGCTACCTGTTGTTATCATGACCAGAGATGATAGGTCCCCAATGCTCTGTGCTGGTCAGACCTCCTGGAGAGCTGTGTTGCCTTCTGGGTGCCGTCTTCTAGAAGAGACAATGACAGCTGCCTTGACCATGAAAGCCCCACAGGAACTTCCTTATAAAGAACTAGTGAATGAATAAAGTGTGTCCCACAAAAGTTGTTCAGAGTAGGGGTAATTTAGGATGGATAATATAATATCTAGTAAGCTCTTTTTTTTTTCTAGTCTAGGCCCTGTAGCGTAAACTTTTTTACATAAACTCACTAATTAAAAAGCTCCACTTTGACCCCAGTAGCTCCTCAGTGATTGGAGGGGAGAGACCCACAGTCCCAGGGATGAGCTCTCCTTGGATTTATCCAATCTCATACAGATTGGGAGCCATTCCCCCAGGGATTGGTTCAGAGGTGGACAGGTGACCCGTTTTGGACCAATGAGATGAGAGATGTTGGCTGGAGGGTTGTGGGAGAAGCTACCTGGACATGATGCCTGCCTGCCTCCTTGTGAGAAGGCCGTCCTGGAAGCCTCCCAATAGCTGCCTTGTCTCCATGGAAGGTTCCAGCCTTGGTTTGGAGCAGCTCCCCTCGACGACAGGGAGGGCAGTTGGCCATCTGGGATGATGCTGCCACCTCTGACACAGCTCTCCTGCTGGCCTCGTCCATCACCTGGACCATTGAAGTCCCGCTGAGGTTTTAGCTAGCTCGAGCTCAGTTTTCTGTTATCTTCTGGAGGATGGATGGCTCCTCACTGGTACCCTGGCTCTTCATTTCTTCCTTTTCCAGTCTGCTCCTTATGGTATGAACCTTATACCTTGAATTTGGCAGGGCTCAGTGTTTGGAAGCTTTAAAGCCTCTCTCATTTCTTGCATCTCATTTCTTCCTCAGAGCCACCTGTCCCCTGAGTCTGTGCATGCGTACCTAAGTAGCAGGGCTGAGGAATGCAGAGACAAAGGGCTCCAGAAGATAGAAGGGGAAAGCATGGGTTAAGATCTTTAAATGTAGTAGCTGCTGCACTGTGTGAGGCACAGTACTAAGAGTTTTACCTGTGTTGCTTTTCACTTTTCCAGCCCTGTGGCAAATACTGTGGCTATTGCCATTCACAGATGAGGAAACCGAGACCCCAGGTTGGTCTGTCACCCCTCGGAGTCACACATGTGGTAAGCAGCCTCATTTTGTGTTGACCCCACAGAGCTGATGGCTCCTAATCAGGAGCTGTGCCCCCGCCTGGGAGAGAGCACTGGCTGAGAAGCAGGCCAGGCCCTGAAGATCCATATGGGAATTGCACACAGAGTAATTTTATAGACAATTAAATCTGTAAAGATTGGCCGGTATGTGTACTTAAAGCTGTGTGCAGAGGTAATTGCCAAGTTTCCTTCCATCTGTCGAAGAGATTTTAAACAGAGGGGATGGTCTACCAGGCTGAATGCTCAGCAGACCAGTTAGGGCAAGGAAGAGAGGGGCTGGGTGCTAGGAAGTGGCATGGAGAGAGGACAGGGCTGGGGGTGTCCTGCTCCATGGGCCTTCTGTCTCAGGAGCCCGTGTGCTGGAAGCCGCCTGGACTGGCCAATGCCTGCTTTCCCACTCAAGAACTGTGGGACTCCAGGCGAGCAGCATCTCCTTCTGAGCCTCAGTTACCCCATCTGTACAATGGGGACAAAACATCTACCACCTGAGGTTGCTGCTGGGATTAGATGGGATGATGTCCCAACTGTCTTCCTGTCACATTGTCCAGAGCCTTTGTTGTCTGTTCTCTCACCAGCCAAACCTGGGGTTTATGGACCATAGTTGGGGAGATCTGCCTGAACTGAACTCTGTATTCATAGAGTTTTCCACCAGCCTCAAACACTTGGGGCCAGTCTTTTCTAAGCCTTTGGGTGACCTTCTCTGAGTGATACAGTAGAAAGTGGTGGTATGACATTACTTAGGGTCATCCACTCACTTGGCCAATAGTCTTAGTTACTTCATGGCCTTGTCCTTATGCCGTACCCTCTATCAGTTACATATTGTCCTTATAATGCCACACAACAAACCGACCCAAAGTTTATGACTTAAAACAACAACCCTCTATGGCTCCTTATGAGTCTGTGGGCCAGTTGGTGAGGTTGGCCGTCCTGGGCGGGGGTCGGAGCTCATGCATCTCCAGTCAGCTGGTGGATCCGCTGGGGACTGGTTGATCTAGGATGGCCTTAGCTAGGCTGGACATGTTGTCATGGCAGAAGCAGAGCGGCAAGAGAGGGAATCAAAATATACAAACATTTAAAAAATTCTCAGCTTGTGCCGAGTTTGCTGGAATCCTATTGGCCAAAGCAAGTCCAGGGGTCAATCTCAGTGTCCAGTGGGAGGGCAGTGCCAAAGGGCGTGGATAGAAGGAGGCAGAGATGACTGGAGTCATGACAGCAATCCATCTATCATGTATCTTCCTGGAGATCTGATTGCAGGATCTCAGACTTTCCTTCTTATTTTTCATTGTACAGGCAGGGAGAAGAACCCACAGACGCTGTTTGAACGATGTGGCTACAATCTCACAGTCTCCAGCCTCAGCTGCATCCTTCATATTTCCTAGATACGCCCAATGACCTCTTTAGCTTCTCTTTCCCTGTAACAGATGACATCTCCCTCCCTCCTAGCAAATGATCTGATCTCCTAGCTCATAGAGATGATAGAAATTGTCAGGAGAGTCTTTCAACTTCCTACCTCCTTTCATTCATTCATACTTAATTTATTTTTTTAAATGAGCACCTACTGTGTTCCTGGCACTGTGTTAGATGCTGCTGCTCAGTGATGAGTAGGATAGAGTCCTTGACACCATACAGCTTGTGTGTGAATGGAGGGGGCCATAATGAACAAGTGAGCAAGTGAATTCATTTACATGGTGATTCAGGCAGTGATGAGTGCTGGAAAGACAATGGAACAGAGAAGAGAGAGAGGCATGCCTGGTTGTGTACACGTGTGTGCTCACTCTGGGAAAGTCCATTTACAGAGATGTGACTATGACAGTGAGCTCTGAACACCACTGAAAGGCCAACCTTGAGAAGAGCTGGGGAAGGGTGTTCTAAGGAAGGAAGCAGCCAGTGCAAAGGCCCTGGGGCTGGAATAAAGGGGGCCTGTGTGGCCAGAGCACAGTCAGTGAGGAGAGTTGGGGAGAAGAGATCAGAGGGGCAGGAGCAGACTGCACTGTGCCTTGAAGACAGTAGTGAGAACTCTGGGTTTTCTCTAGGGACAGTAGAGGGTCTTGAGCAGGAAAGTCATATGATCTAGTTGATACTTCTAAAAGGGCACACTGGCTGCTGCGTGGAGAATGAGCTTTCCTGTGCCTATACCCATTCCTTCATGCATTCTTCCTCATGATGTCCTTTGGGCTGCCCCATGCTCTCCAGCCGGGCTCTGGATGCATCCGCTCCCCCTCTCAGGCCTCTACTTCTAGAGGATCTCTTCTTGGGTGTGGTCAGGCCCCTCTACTCTCTCTGTTGGTTCCTCTTCATTGGTACTAGAGTGTGTGTGTGTGTGTGCCTTTGCCTACATATCATCTTTTGCCATTTAAAAAATACATATTTTTGGACAGGTAATATATCTTTGTGGGACCTCTTCCTATGCCTGTGCCCTTTGCCAGGCACCTCAGAAGCTCATTGCCCTGGGGATAGAGTGTGCATCTCTGCCCTTTGACTCTGGGGCTCGCTTTGGCAGAAGTGACAAGTCAGTTCTGAGCATAAGTCTCGAGAGTAGCTGTGTGTGTGCTGTCCTTTTTTTTTTTTTTCCTTTTGTTCTTTATTTGTCATCATGCCTAGGGAGCCAGGAGACAGAGATGTGTGGAGCAGACCCAGCCCACCACCCATATCCAACCTGTAGCCCACAGTCCAGCCTGGCAAAGCCCAGTCTGAGATTTTGTGATCTTTGACTTTACAGCAATAGTTGATTAATATTAATAAAGCAGAAGGTTCAAAAGTGCAAGTCCTCCTCTTACCCTGTCATTACAACCCAATTTCCCTCCAGGAGACTCCCAAACTTGCCATGTATGTCTCCAGAGAACCTTCGGCACACAAACCAGTCCTTACGTTTGTGATCCCATTACACACTGTTGGGTATCTTCCCTTTCTTCACTTCGTGTGTCTTGGGAGATCATTTCATATCAGCACACAAAGAAGTTCCCCAGCCCTTTTACGGCCATATGGCATCACATTAGATGGATTTTCCATAGTTGATGGAACCAGTACCCTACTGATGGACACTTGGGTTGTCCAATCTTCCACAGGTTCAGAGGAGGCTGCTGTGCCTATGTTGGGGCATACACATCATTTCTCACACGTGCCGGGCACCTCTGTTGTATGCATTCCTGGAAGTATAATTGCTTGGTGCCTGAGCACATGCACTTATAATGCTTCCAGCTGAAACCACATTGGTCTTCATAGGGGTTGTCCAATCCACTCTCAGGGATCCTCAAGTCTCTCCTTAAAAAACAAACATAAGAATAAAAAAGCAATGGCAAGAGGTCTCAAATGACCCTATCACTACTTCTTTTTTCAACCTTGCCTGGTCACTTTTGCTTCTGGAAAAGGGCTCTGCATTCTCTGCTTTGTTCCCACACAGCCTGTCTGCTTTCTACCTCCACCATCTTATTTCTTTTTCAAAGATCATGGGTGACTGTTGGAAAGACCATTGGGCACACATTCACTGGATTGGTTTCATATCACTGAACGCAATTTCCTCTTCTTTGAATGCTCTCTTGTCTCTCATCCTGGAAGATATAAGGAATTTCTTCAGCGGTCCCCATAGGAAATGTAAAAAAACCTGACATACTCCACAGGAGGGTTTAGAGAGACCATTGGGTGGTCTTGATTGCTGTCAACACTTTATTCACAAATAGGCCAAATTGTTTGAATGGTGTATTGGGGAAATAGTTTGAATATTCAAGCGTAGTGAGGCTAATGGATAATGAGATGGGATTTCTCTGAGGATGGTGTCAAATCCCTGGATTGAGCCTGAGGTCCAAAGTGTGGCCTAGACTAGTGTTTCTCAAACTTTGATGTGCGGACAGTCACTTGGGAATCTTGTTTAAAATGCAGATTCCACTTGAGTAGGTCTGGAGTGGGGCCTAGATTCTGCATTTCTAACAAGATCTCAGAACCATACTTTGAGTATCAATGTGAATGACATTGGTTAGTGAAAGCAGTGTTATTAATAAGTAAAGGGATTGTTTCTGTCTGTAACTTTTTTTAAAAAAAGATTTTATTTATTTATTCATGACAGACACACACACACACACAGGCAGAGACACAGGCAGAGGGAGAAGCAGGCTCCATTCAGGGAGCCCGACGTGGGACTCGATCCCAGGTCTCCAGGATCAGGCCCTGGGCCGAAGGCAGGCGCTAAACCACTGGGCCACCGGGGCTGCTCTCTATCTGTAACTCTTGATGGCAATTTTAGTCTCAGGGACAAGTAGTTATGGGTTAGCACCATGGAGCTTCCCCAAGGAGTTAAGCACATTAACTCCAAGACCTTCCACTTTGTCCTGCCTGGAAGTAGCCATCGCCTTAAACCCTTAAGCAGACAGCAAAAATAGTGGTGGTCTGCATCTAGGCCAGATCAAGGCCAACCTCAGGTGTCCTGGATCCTGGGATGTCTTGGACACTTTGCTGGAGCAGAGAAAATAGGCAAGGATGATTCCCATTGGCTTGCCTTCCTTTCGCTCCTTCTCAACCTATCTGGGGTAGACAGATCTGGGATTGGGAAAGAGAAGTTCTCTGAGTGTATGTAGTGTTATCCATGGCTATGTGGCACGTGGGATCTGCAGCCACAGCACTTACCAAGCTGGTGGCCTTGGGCAAGTCACTCAGCCTTATTTTTCTGTGTGTTGGCACAACAGTGGTATAGGCCGAGAGGCTTCCCGAGAGTAAATTAACTCAGTAAATGAGTTAACACAGGACAGTACCTGACACATAGCAAGTGTTACATATTTGCTAGTAATAATAACAATAATAGGACAAGTTACCCCCGCCACATTGTCACTTCATACTTGTCCTCCTCTATATACAGTCAATCCCCAAATACCTCTGGTCTACCTACTAAATTTTAGTAACTCTTTTCACATATTTCCAGTTCTTTAAATACCACTTTCATTTAGATCACAGGGGAATATATATACATATATGTATATTTTTACACAGTGCTCATCACAAGTGCCCTCCTTAATCACCATCACTCATTTAACCTGTACCCTCACCCACCTCCCCTCCAGCAACCCTCAGTTTGTTCTCTATAGTTAAGAATCCATTTTATGGTTTCTCTCTCTTTTTTCCCCTGTGTTCATTTGTTTTGTTTCTTAAATTCCACATATGAGTGAGATCATGCGGTATTTGTCTTTCTCTGGCTGATTTATTTTGCTTAGCATAATATACTTTAGCTCCATTCATGTCAACCGCATATGGCACGATTTCATTCTTCTTTATGGCTGAATAATATTCCATTGTGTGTTGTGTGTATCACATTTTCTTTATCCATTCATCAGTTGATGGACATCTGGACTCTTTCCATGTTTTGCCTATTGTGGACATTGCTGCTATAAACACTGGGGAGCAAGTACCGCTTCAGATCACTGCATTTTTATCCTTTGGGCAAATACCTAGTAGTGCCATTGCTGAGTCTTAGGGTAGTTCTATTTTTAATTTTTTGAGGAAGCTCCATACTGTTCTCCAGAGTGGCTGCACCAGTTTGCATTCCCACAACAGTGTAAGAGGGTTCTCCTTTCTTCACATCCTCACCCACACTTGTTTCCCGTGGTGTTAATTTTAGCCATTTGGACAGGTGTGAGGTAGTATCTCACAGTGGCTTTGATTTGTATTTCTCCGATGCTGAGTGATGTTGCACATCTTTTCCTGTATCTGTTAGCGATTTGTTTGTCTTCTTTGGAAATATGTATATTCATGTCTTCTGCCCATTTCTTAACTATATTATTTGTCTTTTGGGTGTTGAGTTTGAGAAGTTATTTATAGATTTTGGATACTAACCCTTTATCAGATATATCATTTGTAAACATCTTTTCCCATTCTGAAGACGGCCTTAAGGAATATTCTTTTTTGTTCAATATTTTGTTCTATGAGCCACCACAGAGCCTGAAACATAGTCGGTGCTCAGCAAGTATTAGAAGCAAAAAAAAAAAAAACCAAATGAATGAATGAATGAATGAATGAATGAATGAATAAAAGATCTGGTTTCCAAACTGGCACCTGCTTCCTGCTAGCTGTGTGTTCTCTGACAAGTGAATAAACTTCTCTGATCCTTCACACAGAGTTGTGAAGATTAAATGAGATAACAAATATAAAGCCCTTGCTTTATCATAGTTGACATTTACTTAATGCTGATGACAAGGTGTGTGTGCCCACAGGCTTTTGTCTTGTCTGCTTCTGATTGTCCAAAACACAGATATTCACTGAGTGCCCTTTGTGTTTTCAGGCCCCATGCAATGCCAAGCAGATCAGCTCCTGCCTTTTGGGACCTACTCTTCAGGGTTTGGGCTCTAATTAAAACTTTGGTTACCTCCAATAACAGCACACGGGTTCTTTTTCCGAGGGCAGGAGAGCATACAGTTCTCTGGACCATGGTTTTCGTGAAAACCTTTCTCTAGACGCCTCTAGTGTTATCTGCTTTCCCTTCCTTGACTGCTCCCTTTGTTTTTGTTTTCTGAAAGGACAAAGCAGTCTGCCTTTTATCTGTTTATCCTGCCAAATCTGCCCCCCCATCCCACCCCCAAGAGGCCAGGCTTTGAAGGGGTGGGCGGGCTGGAGGCAGCTTGATTCGTTTTGCCAGCTAAGCTGGAAGCTTTGTGGGCACATTCTCATGAGGGAAGTATGGGACTTCCAGAGCAAATCTGGGTATGGGCCTGAGCTGGACAAGACATTTTAACAGGGAAAAACCAGTGGATAAAAAATGCAGTTTGCCTTTGGAAGTGGGGGCTTTCCATTGCCCAGGGAGGGGTGTGTGTGGATGCTTCCGGGGAAGGTCCAGGTGATGCGGGAGCAGGGGTCAGGCTGGAGTTAGTTGACAGTGAATGGAAGCTGGAGCCCTGTGCCTTTGTGGGGTGCAGGCCTCTGCGTGTGTGCACATCTGGGCACATTTGATGTGTGCTTCCATGTCATTAGTGTGTGTCGTGTGGCCTGGCTCTGTGATGTGCTTTCTGAGTGTACATGTTGTCTGATCTGTGTGACACAAGCCAGTGTGACTCTGGTGTGCATGCATATGGCTCTGAAGACTGGATTTCTCATGAACGTCTTGACTCACTCAGCCATGCAGTCTGCAATCTGCAGAGTACCAAATGCTACATCAGGTGTTGGGATATAAGCAGGGGGTGGGGCAAGAAGGGAGAGAGGAAATGTATTTGTTGCTGTCCTAAAGCCAGAATGGAATGGAGGAGACAGAGACGGACTAGGAATGACGAGAATAAATGGGAAATGGTCCTGGGCATGGATGTGCAGAGGGAGAGGTGCTGGACGCTCTTGGGGGCACATAGTGAAGATGCTGTCTGAGTCGGGTAGGTCATGCCCTGGGCTCTGAAGCTGTTATGAATGGAAGCTGTTTAGGTGAAGAGAGGATGGATTTGGGGTGACATGATTTTTTATTTGTATTTTTGGACCTCAGTTGAACCGAAGTGAATAAACCACACTTCTCAGGTTGCGTGGTGCTGACACACAATGTATGTTGAAGTGCCATAGACGTTTTCTCCTATTTCTTGTTCCATGTCACTGCTCCCCCAGAGGCAGCCACTCTAATGCATTTTAAATGTGTTCTTAAATAAGTATGTATTTTGGAGAAATATATCATGCTGGTTTTAAGTCAGTATGTGTGTGTGTGTGTGTGTTTGTGTCTGTGTGTTTAAGATTTTATTTGAGAGAGAGAGAGAGACTGAGAGTGTGTGTGTTCAGGAGAGAGAACACAGTGTGGGGAGGGGCAGAGGGAGAAGCAGGCTCCCACTGAGCAGGGAGCCTGATGCTTGACTAGGACCCTGTGATCATGACCTGAGTCAAAGGCAGACCCTTGACTGATGAAGCCACCCAGGCACCCCTCTTTTTTTTTTTAAGATTTTATTCATATATTTAGAGACAGAAAGAGAGCAGGAGGAAGGAGGGGCAAAGGAGAGGGAAGGAGAGAATCTGAAGCAGACTCAACGCTGACTGTGAAGCCCAATGTAGAGCTTAATCTCATGACCCCGAGATCATGACCTGAGCCAAAACCAAGAGTCAGATGCTTAACTGACTAAGCCCCTGTTTTCTTTTTTTAATTATGACAGCAATATCCCATTATATTTTCCTTTAACTTTATGTATCAGAACCTTCCCCTGTGGCTTTTCCTTTATTTTACAACATCTGACTCCCTCATAGTATCTGTTCCCTTGGTGTTGGGCACCTACCTTAGCTCCTGTCCCAAGTTGCCATGAGCAAGGCTGTGATGAACATTTCTACATGTATTTGGGTGGAACTGGCTAAGTCTGTCTTCATTTAGGTGGCCTTGAACACAGGGCCTTAGACAAAGATTTGGGTGCAGTTACTCAGTTGAGGAGGTGATTCCAGGAAGCAGGAATGAGGGAGCAGAAAAATAAGAGAGGGAATGGGGATGTTAAGCGTGCTGATGAGCTGATTCCCTGCGTGGCCACCAGGGACCTTGGAATCCCTGGAGGTTGCTTAGGGGGTCTCCAGGGGATAGAAAGTCCTCGTGGATGGCAGTTCCCGATCCTAGCTTTTGGTATCTGTCCCTTGTTTCTATTTTCTCTCTATTGCTTCTTTCTTTACTTGGTTCCTTCTACCAGGCAGTAATCAGTACTCCAAGGATATATCAGTGAACGCAACAGATGGAGTCATAGCTCTCATGGAGATTACATTCTATCTGGGAGATGTAGATAATTAACAAGAGAAATTTCAGGTAATTTCAGACTAAAAATGCTATGAAAGAAATAAGACATGGGAATGGTTCAGAGAGTCCCTGGCACAAGGGTAGGGGTAAGCAATTTAGATTTGACAATCAGGGATGACTGAACTTCTCTGAAGAGGGGACCTCTTCTGAGCTGAGCTGAGAAGGAACTAGCCATGGAAAGGTCTGGAGGAGGAACATTTCAGGCAGAGGGAACATGTGCAAAGGCCCTGAGGTAGGAACATGCTTCTGTTTAAGGAGTGATGAGGAGGAGAGGGAGTTTTGGGTAGAGTGGGATGAGGTGAGGTCAGAGAGATGAGCAATGGCCAGATCACACAGGACGTTGCAGTCCATAGTGAGGAGTCACCAGACAGGATCTCAGAGAAGGGCCTAGATAAGCCAGTGATCACTGGGCTGATTCATCCTTCTGGTTAATTTTGGCATTAGGCCTAACTACTTAACAAAGAGTCCTAGAACTTCACCAAGAAGGTCCCTTGAATAGGAAAGTACCTTAGAGAGGACCTGTTGTCCAACCTCCTGTTAAGGCTGAAATGCTGCTATCATATCCTACCCAGACTACCATTCCACCTCTGCTTGCACATCTGCAGTGCGTGAGGAGCTCATGTAACACCTGTTTCTGTCAGTTAGGACCTTGGTTGCCAGATGCAAAAAACAAAGAAGCCAAAGCAACTTAAATGTAAAAGGAGTTTGTTAATTCAGGTAGTAGAAGAGACAGAATAGCTTCAGATTTGGCTTGATCCAGGTCCTAAAGGCTGTCACTCAATTCAGTCTCTCTCCATCACTGAGCTCTGTTTTCTCCGTGTTGGTTCCATCTCAGACTGACTTTCTTTCCCTGGAGCGGCATAAAACTTCTGCTCTAAAGCTGGAAGGAAAGTCTTTGACCTGTTCCTGGACCGTGTGGCCTGTATGCATATCCCTGAACCAATCACCTTAGCCTCCTGATTGCTTGGGATCTTTGGGTTCTTTCTGCTGTTTACTATCAGATATTAGTATTTTTTGTTGTTCAGTCACCAGGCAGATGTACCTTGCTTATATTGTAGCAATTTTAATTTAGGCACAAATGCTATGCTTAATGAGTGTGCTTTATCTTCAACAATATTTTAGAAAGTAGAATACTGAGGTCGACTTAGCAGCTTGGTTGTTCCCTGTTCTGACTTCTCTGATCTCACTCCAATGGGAGGCTTGGTGTGAGATCAGAGGCTTGTTACTGCCTCACAAGCATGGAGAGGTGGGCTCTCCCCTTGGTATTTGCTGGTGTGGGTGGTGGTATGGCCACGGGTTTTTGTTCTGTAGTGTTTGGCTGCAGTAGCCTGGTTACTGCCTGGAAGTTTCCTGTTGTGCTAGGCTGCCCCTTCCCTTGTCTTCTAACTGGACAGATTAGGCTTTTGTCAGTGCTTATTTTTGTTTGTGGTTGTTGGTTTTTCCAGATTGCTGCATTCTCAGGTTCCAAGCAAGGAAGAGATCTGTGCAGGGTGGGGTGAGAGGGAAGGAAAACCCAACAAACTCACCCTCGTGTTTCCCCTTGGGTCCCAAGTTTTCTGACTAGTCCTTATCTCTACCTTACAGGCTTCTGAGGTTTGTCGTCTGAACCATATCCAGGGTTCTGCTTGTGCTTCACTGAAGGAAAGGGGACAGCATGTCTATCACATCTTTCCAGAAAAAGATATCTGGCTACTGTGACTTTTGAATATTTGTCCCTGTCTTCTGCCTCCATGGGAGAGTGAGCTGTTGGTCCCAGCCTTGCCCCTGGAATGATCCCAAACCAATTCAATGACAGCCTTTTGGAAACTGGGAGACTGTGGCCATGCCCCGCCCCTCTTTGTTAGTCCAGAGACCGTGAGATTTTGTGTTAGCTGCTTGGAGCTCATCAGTGTTGCCAAGTTGACGAACCCCGAGTTGTGTAGGTCACTTGATGTTTGTCTGGGAATGTGGAGAAGAACATGGGGATCGTCCCTGTCTCTTGTCACTTCTTTCACATGCTCATCCATCTGTTAGCCACCCCCATCTGTGCCCCATGTCCTCATCATCTTCACTCCCAGAACTAGACCCACTCGACGCCAGCATCCAAGCATGTTTCCACCTCAGGGCCTTTCCATTTGGCATTTGCCTCTGCCCGAAAAGCTCTTTCCACAGAAATTTTCACACCCCATCCCATCCATCTTACTAATAGAGAACTTCTCTGCATGCTCCATAAAATAATGCCCCTTCCCCACCCTGGTGTGGTTCTTCCCTCACTTCCACCCCTTGTTATAACAGAATGTCATATCCCCACAGATTTGTATGTTGAGATATTAACCTTCAATGGGATGGTATTAAGAGGTGAGGCCTTTGGGAAGTAGTTAGGCCGTGAGGGTGGGGTCTTCATCGTGGGATTAATGCCCTTATACACAGAGGAGGAGACATAGGGTCTCTCTCCTTCTTGCTCTCTGCCGTGTGGGGGATACACTGAAAAGACAGTCATTTGCAAACCAGGCAGAGGGGGCTCCGAAGACACCAGATCTGCTGGTACTTTGAGCTTGGACACCCAGCCTCCAGAGTGATGACAAGTAAATGTTTGTTCTTTAAACCACTAAGTCAACAATATTTTCTGGTTGCAGCCCAGACGGGCTAGGCCAGCACTGATATACCAAGTCCTCACTAGTTTGCTTACTTACTGTCTGGATGCCCTCTCTGGACTCAAGAAGGGGGGGGGCTTGTTTCCAGTGCCTAGAACGCTGCCTGGCAGATGGCAAACACCTGACTGACATTGTCGAATGGGTGAATGAATACTCATACTGGGTGCTGTGCTAGATGCTGTGGATGTGAGTGGGAGACACCTGTTGCCATGATTTTGGGACTCATGGGGCTGGAGCAGAAGTTGCGTAGGAACCAGCTGATCACACGAATAATTAATTGCATTAAAATGCCACAAAGGAAAAATACAGGGTGCTATAAGAACATCAAATAAGGGGCATCTGACTGATTTGGGGGTTTTGCTGTAGGTGCTCTGGACATATGATAAATGGGAATTAGGCTTATCTACTGATAAGATTATTGGCACAACTTCCTTATACAAACATATGTATTTGATTACAAATACAATTCTAAAAAAAATTTATGCATTTGAGAGAGTGCACACACACACACACACACACACACGAGCCACCGGAAGGAGGGGCAGAGGGAGACTCAGCACTGAGCTCAGAGCCTGACATGGGGCTCCATCCTATGACCCGTGAGATCATGACCCAAGCCGAAATCAAGAGTCAGACACTTAACTGAGCCACCCAGGTGCCCCTATAAAAACAAATTTATACAAATTGTTTATCCAGCATTTATTGAGCACCACAACATGCTAATGAGCACTGTCTTGAGCAATTTATGTTCATTATTTTTACTTACCCTGCAGAGCAGTTCTGTCCCTGAAGCCACAGCCGGATATCGGGCCACTTTTCCCTGCAGAGGCAAGTCACGGGGCATCTCTGTGCCTTGTTTTGTCCACTTCAGAAATGGTGATAAAAACCAGTACTAACTTCATAATTGAATGAGTTATAGATATATTTGTCGTTTTATATATGAGGCGATTGAGGCTCAGAGGGAAGAAATGATTTCCCGAGATCCCAGGCACCGGATTCAGTCCCTCACCTGCCTGCTCCGTGACTTTTCGTCTGGCCAGTCAGTGTATTATTCCACAGAAACACACCTCAGCCCTAATCTATTGCTCTAATATTTATAACAACGCGGCTACAATTCATTTTTCTGCTGCTTCAATGAATCACCTCCTGATACTTTTGATTTGTAAGAGCAAAATGCCACCTCGATTTCTATTATCTGCCTGAGCCCAGGAAGCAATCCCCAGGTATACTCTTTGCCTGGATATTTTTTTTTTTCCATGCCTTATGGCCCATGCTGCCTGATATACAGCAAAATGGGTTTGTGATTTAGCAGCAGAAAAGGTTAACTCTAAATAATGATCAGAAAGTTAAAATATAGAGCCAGAATGTTGCTTTAGTTTTTATAGGTTTTAAATAATTTCGCCTCCTTCCCTGAAGGATTTAGCATAATTCAATGAGAAAATTGCATTCAGGTCCTGTGGGCTGCTCTGACGTGACTGAATTGCAATGAGCAGAAGAGATGCAAAGTGTCTTTCCGGAGATGAACCTGCCTGAGCCATGAGCTCAGGGAGGAGTGACCCTGGGGAGCATCCTGGCTCCCCTGGGCTCCGCTGCCTAATCATGGGGGCAGCCCAGCTGGCCCAGCTGGAGCCAGTGATGGCCACGACAGGTGTTTGTGCCAGGCAATGAGGAGAGCAGGGATCATCTGCCTGGAGAAGAATTCAGTGGATCAGTGCAGCCCAGAGAGAAGTCTGATCTCACATGTTCTCTACTTTTGACTCTGTACTGCCACCTTTGCAGGGCGTGGTTAGATCCCATCCTTGCCATTGACAGATTGTATGAATTAGGATTGTGTCTGGCTGCAATGAACAGAAAACCTCACTGACTCTGGCTTAGGAAGGTTGGGGTTTGTCTGTTTATTTGGAACAAGGAAACTATATAGGCATTCTGGGGCTAGTGCACAGCTCAAAGAACCCATCAGGGACCTAGACTCTGCTTTTCACTGGTAGGCGTTATCATCATGCAGTTTCTGGGTCTCGGGGTTAGTGTGAGGATTAAAGTGGGTTAATATATGTAAAGTCTTTGGTATAGTTCTTGGTACATGGCAGAGGCTCTGTGCTTTTTTAATCAGGAAGCTTATTTCAGTCTGATTTTCCACTAAATGAGGCATCAGGAATGTTTTCCCATCTCAATAAAAATCTGCCCCATCCTTTTTAATGGATGCTGTGGGCTTCCCATTTGTTGTATAATGTTGTATAATGGATCCCCTGTTGTTGGATAGCTAGGTTGTTTCCAGTTTTCCATCCTTATCAGTATCCCTCTTCATAAATATTTGTGCACCAATCCAGTGATTTCCTGTGGGAAAATTTCCAGAAGTGCAGCTGATACAACAGGGCTTGTAGCATGTGTGTATGTGTGTGTGCATGTGTGTGCACGCACCCCTGCACAATTGTGTGTGGTCAGAAGGGGCTGGCACAGGTGCATAAGTTACGATGGTTCTTCTCCTACGTGGCCTATAGGCTCAGTGCTTAGTTCGGGTCCTGCAGAGTCTTGTCCCTGCCCTGTCCTCACGCGAAGGCTAGTACAGACCCCACTGAGGTCAAGATGACCATTTCGCACTGCCAGGTGATTGGGCTCCTTAGAGTGGGCCACTGGCAGCCTCAGGGCCCCCTGGCCTTTCTCACTCCAGGACTTCCAAAATCGAATCACCTAGTGCTCCCAAAAGGTGCATCCTCCAACACATCCTGAACCAACGTGTTCCAAAGCCAGGGAGTTTAAATCAGTAGACATTACTCCTTCCTAAGGTGAAGCTCAGTAACAGCTAATAGTTATTGAATGCTTGCTATGTGGCAGGCCCTGTGCCAAACACTGTAAAGGCATTGGGTGATCACAATACTCTTGGGAGATAGGTAATATTGTTATTCTAATCTTTCAGATGAGGAACCAGAAGCTCAAAGTGGCTGGGTAATATGTTCAAGGTCACAGACTGAATAGGAGGTAGATCCAATTGGCATTGTCTGATCATTATGTGTGGGCACAATCTTGCTTCATCCCCACTGGGCAATCTGTGTAAATATACTAAAAAATGTCACTTTTTACCAGATTTTCTAAGGGGGAGACTGGGTTTGGGGAGTTTTAAAGGGATATTATGGATGCTGACTTATGTCAAATAAAGCCTCTTGTGTGCCATGTAAAATCTAAATCCCTTATGACCCAGCATCACTGTGAGAATCCTTTCCTGTGGCTATGCCTCAGGATCTAACCATTCTGAATCTCAACAAGCTTCCAACAAGTTGAAACTTGGCAATGCCCTGATTTGCTGCAGGCCACACATTTTTGGTTAACACAGTGATCATAACTGAGGAACCGAAATGTGGATGTTAATACATGGAGACTCCACACAACATAAATCAATTTAAAAAGCAATTTACCTGCGGTTAGCAACTAATGATAAAATGATAAGATTATGCTGTGGCAGAGATAGCCAGATACCTTGCAGAATTGTTTGTTCCCTAATGTGGGGACTGTCACCACAGCTGCTTCATTTCCAAGTCTCCCTTGCTCCCAAGTGTGATCACATGACTAGAGTCACCAATGGAATGTGAGCGGACCCATTAATGGTCACTTTTGGTCTGGGACCTCTAGGAAGTAAGTTGAACTCACTGTCTAGGGAGATGTAGAAGGCTCTGAGGACCAAAGGGGTGCTGGAGCCACAAAATGGAGCCACAAGGTGGAAGGAGCCTGGGTTACTGATTCTCTGAAAGCAATGTCAGCAATTGGCTGGGAACATGCACATTTGGGAGAAAAAAGTTCAGTGTATAGTGAGCCACTGAAGTTTTGAGGTTTATTTGTTCCATCACCTAGCTTTATTGTAATGAATACATATGCCTGTCAGAAACATTTCTATAGTTGGGTGAGGATGTCTCAAGTGGCAAAGGGAAAAAGGCAAAAAGTAATGACTTAGAGCTGTCTCTGTTTAAGTGTGTTTCCTGGAGTCTGGGAGCAGCTGAACTTATTCTGGTCACCAGGGGCTAACATAGATCTGGGAACCAGTTTCACCATGTGTAGGGAGTGCCCCATACCTCCAACAAGCAATTCTCGGGACACTAGCTGGGTGACTGACAATCCAACTCAATTCTGACACTATTTGGAAATAGCATCAGATCCCATACGTTAAGAGATTATTATAAAAGAATATAACTTGGGGTGCCTGGGTGGCTCAGTTGGTTAAGCATCTGACTCTTGATTTTGACTCAGGTCTGATCTCAGGGTCATGAGAATGTGCCCCATGTTGGGCTCCCTGCTCAGCACCAAATCTGCTTGAGGTTTTCTCTCCCTCTTCCCCTTCCCTTCCCGCCTTCTCACTCTCTCACTGAAATCAATCAATCAATTTTAAAAGTAAAATAAAAGGGCATATAACTTTGGGGGCACCTGGGTGGCCCAATTGATTAAGGGTCTGCCTTCGGCTCAGGTGATGATCCCTGAGTCCTGGGATTGAGCCCCTCATTGTGCTCCCTGCTCAGCAGGGAACCTGCTTCTCCCTCTGCCCCTCACCTGACTTATGTTCTCTCTCTCTCAAATAAATTAAAAAAATATATATATATTTTAACGATGTAACTCAGGAACAGCCAGATGGAAGGGGCACATAGGGCAAGGCATGGGAGAAGGGACATAGGTTCCATGCCCTCCTCAGGAGGACCAATCTCCCCAAATCTCCACATGGTCACCAACCTTGAAGCTCTCTGAGCCAGTCTTTTTGGATTTTCATGGAAGCTTCATTGTATAGTCACTTGATTAAATCATTGGCCATTGGTGATCATTTCAACCTCCAGTTTTTCTGGGCTCCCAGGAAGCAGGGGCTATGCCTAAAAGTTCCAGCCCCCTAGTCACAGGATTGATTGTCCTGGCAACCAACCCCTATCCTTAGGTGAGGTTCAAAAGCCACCTCACAAACATAACAAAAGACACCTTTAATGCCCTTTGTCATAGGAAATTCCAAGAGTTTTAGGAGCTCTGTGTCTGGAACCAGGGCAGAGACCAATCTATATGTTTTCTGTTATCTCACAGGAGCTCTTCCTCTCTGGGAGTGGGTGAGGGTGTCATGTCTGGTAGACCTGGGGTCTCTGTGCCTGTTTGGGAGAAATGATTTTCCATGTGGTCAGGAAGTGCCATAGGGGAGAGTCCAGGTCACATTTTAGAGAATGCCAAGGTCAAACATCATCCAGTCTGAAGAACCAGCTTCAGTCTGAAGTGGAGGGAAGAGCAAGAAGAGCTTCAGAAGCACAGTCCCAGAGCTAAACCAGATGAAGCCAGAGGGCCCAAGATTAACAATGGGGGCAGGGGTGACAAGCATTGAATTAGTTTATATAAGCCATTGGCTATGTGATGGGCAATGGGGGAACTTGTCTTCCAGACACAGAAGGGGAGACTGATGAGTGTCTCCTCCACACGTGGATGGGAGGTGGGCGAGCAGCTTGGATCCCCCAGGTCAGAGCTGGTGTTATATGGCTCGAGATGGAAATGAAAGCAGGTAGTGGTGGGATCGAGTCAGGACCAAGCAAACCATCCCCACTGCATCCCCAGAAGCCTTCTGCCATTGTTGCCTGCCCAGCGGCCAGGTCTCCATCTTCTGAAACAGTACCCTGATCTTCCTGTGGGAAATTGTCCTTTCCACTCTTGATCCTACTGGTTCCCGGGGTGGGGGGCTGCTGCGATCTTCTAGCCTCAAAGTTGATGAATGACCCATACTTGAACAGTTAGCATGTGCCACCCATCCTGGCTACAGTGATTGGTTCAGGGATGGGCATACGAGCTGAGATGGGCCAGTTAAAGCCAGCACTGGGACTTCTGCTGGACCTATTGGAAAAGAGGTTCTCTTTACACTGGAGCTGTCCACTGCAGCTACATTGGGAGGGGAGAAGCTTGCCCAAGTGTAACAATAGCACTGAGACACTTCCTGACACCACTCTTTGGTATCTGGATACAGCTATGCTTGAAGCCGGACCTCAAAGTTACCTGAGTCAATCCATTCCCCTCAAAGAAATTGTTTTAAGTTGATTTCTCCAAAGGACAGCGAAAAGAATCCTAACTGATTTCTGGGTTTCTCTTTCTACTCTTTGCCCTTTCTTAGAGGCTCCCTTTTGACCTCCCTCCCTCACAAAAGACAAATGGGTCTTTATGGGAAAGGCTTCCGTCGCCTGCCTGTTTTCAAGTTGAGCCAGTTTCTCCAGGTTTGCCCCCAACCAACTTTCATTCCTTTATTTTGTTAAAAAAAAAAAAGGGACGTTGTGCCCAAAATGAAGTCACTCGTGCTAAACTCACATCACCCAATCAGACTTAATCCCTAACCCAACTAAACTTTAAGCCTCTCTCGGGAGTGTACCCCTAAGGGGTCAGTCTCGAATTTTACAGTCAGCACTAGGGGGTATTCCCCTGATAGGCCCCGTGATCCCCCAAAGGAAGGTGACCTGACTTGGAACAATCAGCTCTTCGCCAGAACAACTTTCTCGCCCCACCTCCTTCTGCCTACTAAAGCCTGCCAGCCTGTCCAGCTCATCTTCAGGGCTCCTTCCTACCTGCTAGATGGGATTCCACCCAATTCATGAATCACCAAATAAAGCCAATTAGATCTTTAAATTTATTCTATTGAATTTTTTTAAAAACAACTTAATCCTTCTTATTCTCTCCTTGGTGACGAGAGTCGCCTTCACACCTCTGAGAACCCTTTAACTCGTGCTTTGGACCTAATTTGAGGCTGGATCTGTGCCACACATGCCACGGGTATCTCATTTAATCCTTATAGAAGTCCTGGGAGGCACATTCTCTTATTCCCATTTTATGGATGAGAAAGAGACTTGCCCAAGATCCCAGAGTGGGTTGGAGGTAGCAGGTACCTGGTCTGAGGCAGATCACATAGTCAGAGGCACCATGCACTCAACAGACTGTTACTTGCAAACAGTGAAGCAGCAAGAGGGGGTAGAGGAGCTCCCCCAGGAGACTGTTTTCCTTCCCCTGGGGCCCCAGGGCCAGGCCTGGGGAAGGGCAGGCAGGGGGTCATTCCACCCCCATTGAGCATTAAGACCTTGTGGCTGCAAACAGGGAGTTCCCACTGCCAGGAAGAAAGCCAAAGGGAGTCATGCATGATTCACCACCAGTCTCCCAGGCTTTCAGGATTGTCCTCTTTAAAAGAAGCCAATTTATTTTTTATTCAAAATCCATACGAAACAATTGAACAATAAAACTGTCAGCTTCACTGTCTCTTTCAGCAGAAAACATGATCACCTCTGAAATTAAGCCTCCTCCCTTCTTCCCTCTTTCCCTTCCTTGGACCCTTCCTTCTGTAAATATTTTCTTGAGCACCTACTATGGGCCAGGACTCTTGCCGAGTTCAGATGTCCCCTCCTGAGATTTACATTCAAGGCATCTTTCTGGTTTCCAGACATGGCTGTCATCCATTATGGGGGTTTCAAGTCAGGAAACTTTAAAAGAAAACAACCAGCTCTGTGACTCAAACTGTGACCTTGAATGGGGGTGCCCCATCTCTGCTCCTCAATGCCACATATGGGAATCGGCACGAAGCTCTTCATGCTGTGTACTTCATTTCTCGAATGTTCTCTAAGAGGAAGTCTCTGTCTTGGTTGCCATTCCTTGCCAGCACCTAGAGCAGGGTCTGGCACCAAGCAGTTGCTCGATGCATTTTTGGGGAATGAACAAATGAAGAAGTGAATGAATAAATGAAGGTAAGTATGGGTTAGGACCTGCATTCTGAATGTCCAAGGATCCCCATTCAGTCCCCGAGGGATCCTTAAATCTAGAGTCACGGGGCTCCACCTCAGAGACTGAAGCCTCTTGGGCAGAGATTTAAATCACGGGAGGGGGTGGTGTAGGACCCAGCTGGAGCAACTCCCATGGCCCTGAGCTGGGCTCCGCTGAGCTGGGTGGGAGGAGGACATAGGGGGGATGCTGCTGACATGTCACTGGCAGTGCCAGCCCCAGCGCCCGGGGTGGGGGACTGTCTCTGGAGATAAATGTAACCTTTGCAGGTCACATCTTTATGCTGGCCCAAGGCAAGGCAGGAACTGCCTTCATCCGAGCTGGGAAACATAAAACCCCCATGCACCATTGATGAGCTTCTGCCAGCAGCATTTATGGACACGCTTTATCTCTCGGATGTCATACATTATTGACGCTGCCTCCCCCGCCCCTGGGCCACTGCTGAAGGGCAAAGCGGGCTCTGGGCAGGGAGGTGATGGCTCCACAGACCCGCTGGACTGGGGGGAGGGGGCCTGTCTGGAGGCTTGGCATCCTCCTCCCACCCTGCCACCATCCCCAGCTGTAGAGGGCTCCGTGGTGGTAACAGCCTGGATTTGAAAGTTCAAGGGTTCGATTTTGTCTTTCTCACCCTTTTCACCCCTCTGGTCCTCTTATTATCCTGGCACTACAAAGCAGGGAGGTCTCTATCCAGGATTGTTTGAGGATTCGGAGAGAATGTGCTCAAGGGACTTTAGAGCCCCAGAGCCTGGCACATCATAAGTCCTCAAGAAACGGAAGCTGAGTCATGTCAGGAAGGAGTTCCTAAAAGTTGGATGCTGTATGCAGGTGGCGGTGGTGGGGAGGAGGAGCCAGGACCTGGCTGAGGATCCTGCTGCAAGGCAGAGTGCTCAAGATGCTGGGCCTGGGTTGGAAGCTCAGCCCCACCACTTACCAGCTGGGTTGGGCAAGACGCTTGGCTGCTTTGCACCTCAGTTCCCCTCGTCTATAAAGCAGTGTAAAGACAGGGCTTACCTGAGAAAGCCGTTCTGGCCGTTCGGTGAGTTAACCATAGAGAGGTAGAGAGAGCTTGGACTGGCCCTTCGCCCCTTGCACACACCGTGTAAGCACCGCACGAGGCTCCCCCCGTAGCTGCCCTCAGCACTTCATCTGACTCTCGGGCGCAGATACTTTTTCTCATATTATAGGATCAACATTTGCCCCCCTCTTCATGATGGGGATCGGGGGGACAGATCTTCCAAGTCATTGTGGCAGATGGCATGATGGTCCTCCACAGGTGCACACATCCTAACCCTGGGAACACATGAAGGATTTTGTGTTGAGATTAAGGATTTTGAGATGGGAAATTATCCTGGACTATCTGCTGGGTCCAGTGTCATCCCAGGATCCTTATAAGAAAGAGGCAGAGCAAGAGGCTCTTCTAGGACCTCCCGTGGGAATACAGCCACCTCTGTTTCAGGACTTCAGACCTGCAGAACTATAAAATAACAATATTGTGTTTGAAGTCATTCAGTTTGTGGTAATTGTTCTAGCAGAGATAGGAAATGAATACAATCACATAGCAAGAAGGGAGCACTAAACCAGCCTGCACCCATCCCTGCCACGTGATGAAGCTTTGGGGCACCAGGCAGGCCTGAGTCACTCATCTCCTTTGCTGTGAACATTGGGTGCATTATAGGGTCTCTCTGAGCTTGCTTTTCTCATCTGTACAACAGGCATTATAATTGTTATGGAGATAAAACCCCGAGGTCCTGAAGACACAGACCTCTGAACTAAAAAGCCTGGCACACATTAGGTGTTCAGGGGAGAGCAGCTTCCTCTCCTACGACTCTTTTGGAGCAGCAAAAGTGGTGGCCCTCCCTTCCCTTTGCTCTTTGGTGCCCTCCCACTGCTGGGTATGTGGGCAAAAGTCCAGCCTGGGCCAGCCTGAGGATAGCGGGAGACAGCAGGGACCTGGGCTTAGGCTATTATTTGGTGGGGAGTGAGCAAATGGACCACTCTCTCATAGTCTGACCGCTTCTAGTTCAATCTGTGTGAAGCAGACCCACTCCTATGTCCATACTGATTGCTCTACCAGCTTTTTGTGCCGAGGTCTTAATAATAGTTGTATCCACATGGTAACTTACAACTTGTTGGAGAATGTTAACTTATAGAATAACCATCTCCTCCTCTTCCCCGGAAATGTTGCTGAGGCTGGGTCCTCAGTCTTCTCTTCTTCAACAAACATTTATCGAGCCCTCAAGAAACAGAATGTGCCAACCATTAGGTGCTAGGGATGTAGCTTTTTTACTTTGAATTTAACTTCTGCTGGATGGAGACTGACTGTCAGTGTGCCAAGAGGTAATTGAATAGATTGGGACATTTTAGATTCAGTATCATGGAGAAAATTAAACAGGATGATAGTGAACATAACCAGGGGAGAAAGAGCTCTCTGGGGAAGGTATTTGAGCTAGGCATGTGAAGAAAGGTGGGGAGGCCAGTGGGGACCCTGTGAGTGGAGCCCAAGCTGGGAGGCGCTGTCACAGACCTGATTAGTTCTTTTTTTTCTTTTTAAGTTTGTTAGTTTATGTACGTAATCTCTGTGCCCAACATGGGGCTGAATTCATGACCCAGAGATTAAGAATTGCATGCTCTTCCGACTGAGCTAGCCAGGCGCCCCAGCCCCCATTAGTTTTTGTCAGTGCTAATGTCAAAAGACGGATCCAGTGGGTGAACAGGAATGCACGGTTCTTGGTTCAGCACGGTGAATCCCCTGGAAGCAAACAGCCAGAGCTTTTGGGGTGAGGGGCGTATTGCAGGAGTGGGGAGCCCTGGTGAAGCTTGAGATGCACTGTCTCCAGGCCTAGGGACCGGGCAGTGCTCAGCTGAGGAGGGCAGACAGGTGTTGCAGGGTCTGCTGCTGATGGACATGCCAAAATAATGCAGCCATGCTCTGGGGGAATAGTTTTGGTTTTATTTATTTATTTATTTATTTATTTATTTATTTATTTATTTATTTATAGTTCAATTTGCCAACATTTAGCATAACACCCAGTGCTCATCCCATCAAGTGCCCCCCCCTCAGTGCCCATCACCCCCACCCCCTGCCCACCTCCCTTTCCACCACCTCTTGTTCGTTTCCCAGAGTTAGGAGTCTCTCATGTTCTGTCTCCCTTTCTGATATCTCCCACTCATTTCCCCTCCTTTCCCCTTTATTCTGGGGGAATAGTTTTGACCTGCAGGACCTCTGTGTTCCTCTGGTGGAGGAGGAAGATCAGGAGGTCCCTGTGGCCCACACCCCACCTTTTCCGAAGACTTAGAGATGCACCTATCGTGGCGGTTACAAACACGCACTCTCTAGCCAGATGCCCCCAGCTCAAATCCCAGCTGTGCCACTCAGTAGCTGTGTAAACTTGGGCGAGTCATCAGCCCTTCTTTGCCTCCGTATCCTCATCTGGAAAATAGGGTTGATAGCAGTACCTACTCCTAAGGTTTTTGAGAGTTAAATGCATGACTGTCGACTGTCTCTATCGTGTGCCCTACCTGGCGTATAAGTGCTGCGCATGCATGTGTGTAGAGTCACAAATGTACACACATGTACACACAGTTTAGATTCCTGACATCACATCCAAATAAGACTTACATACCATTATGTTCAGAGATCCACCAACAGGTTCGAAAGAAGCCATTTATTCTCAAACTTTAAATTTCTGTCCCAAACCCGGACCCCACTGCCCATAGGGAACACGGAATTGATAATATTTTAGAACTCCCATAATTATCTTATGAAAAGTATAATTACATTGCTTTGCCTTTTTTTTTTCTCCTGAGGGTTTTAAAATGTTAATATGTTCACTAGAGATGTGCCGTGACTCGTGAGGTTTTTTGGGGGCATTCTTTTATTTTTTAATATGTCAGGAGCCTCAAAGAATGGCAGGGGCTCAGGCACCCCCAGGCTGTAAGAGGTGCCTGTGGATGAGGAGGAGGAGGAGGGGTGGTATGTGTTCCAGCTACAGTGTGTGGGCGTGACTTCTCTTCTTCTCTCACTTCAGGAAGTAATTACTTCTGGGCACTGAGCTTCCTCCACTGTGCTTCTCAATCTTCATTCTCCGACTTGTCACACCACCTGCAGCCCTGTTAGTCATGTTGCAGCCCAGCAAGCAGTGTGGCGGAAGCGATTACTGTTGACATGGTCACACTGCCATGGTGTTTGTTACCCCACCTGTCGCCAGCGGTCAGGGCCCCATATGTGGCCACTCACTGGTTTTCCTCCCCCTCCTCCCATCTGGTCTGAGACCCTGGGAGAGATGGACAACCAGCCTCCAGGTGTGGGCACAGACACCAGGGCCACCAGCCTCACCCTGCCTGGCCTGCTCCTGCCCAGCTACCCAGTGGGCAGCCCATACCTTGAAGCAGACCAGCCCCAGTGAAGGAAGATTTTAGAATTTCATGGGGCAGCATGGGTGTAGGAGTCACAGAGACTTGGATCTCCATCTTGGCTTTTCTACTTGACTTTTTTTTTTTTGATGGTGTCTAAACATTTATTGAACAGGATGTCACCTTTTGGATTACATCATGTATTCTACTTGGCCTTGAACAAGTTAATGTTTATTCCACATCCTCAATTTTCTGTGTCTGTGAAATGGACTTTGGTTTACAGGGCTTTGGCAAGACCCGACTGAGATGAGGTTGAGCTACTCGTGACTGCAGACCAGCTAGCTCAGCACCTGCACCTAGTAGGTGCTTGTAAGTCATTATCAAGAAAGGGGGCTGGCCCAGCCCTGCAGCCCCAACACCCAATCTTGAGGATCTGAGGAACTCCAGCTGGCTTCCCCTAAACATCTGTCTCCCCATTCTTGGCCAAGGTCTCAGCTGTCCTGGCCTGTGTTCTTTATTCTGGCTTGACCTCAGCCTACCAAATCCAGCCCTGCGACTCCCAGAGTGAGTCCCCATCACATCATCAGGCCCCCTTGGGGAGCCTCGCTGGAACCTGAGGTCCCTAGACCCTGGTGGTGCTGGGTGAGGTCAGTGGATATGCTCTTGTGGGGTCCAGGCACACTGTCCGTAGGGCTGGTCTGTCCACCCAAGAGACCACTCCTTACCCCAGCTCCTCCTGGTTATGACAGGTGTGTCAGCAACACAGCAGCCAGGAGGCACAGGTAAGTTGTCAACTGTAACTGTCCCCTAGTGACCACAACTACAGTCAAGACTCCTAATAGGCAGTAGAGGTAGGACCCCCTCAACCACCAGTACTGAGACCTTTCCCTGTGCAAATTCTCTGAACTCTCAGAAAAAAGTCTAAGATTTTAGAAATGAAGAAACAGGGGACCAGGAAGTCAGGCTACCTGAGGCCACATGGAGTTATGGGTAAGGAGTAAGGGGACAGGATGAGGATCTCAATATTTATTACTGGCCTGAATGTCTCCGTCCTCCCAGGACAACGGCGGCTGGAAGACTGTGTCAGGAAGCCCTGTGGATTGGAGGAGAGCTGGAGGGTCTTGTTGGGGACAGGCTGGCTGGGGGCCACTTGGGGCAGCTGTTCACCAACTATTAGGGAAGGTTGTCAATGTTTTCATGACCTGTATAGCTGGTCCTGGGCGGGACTCAAACACAGGGCTCCTCTTCTTTTTTTTCTGGAAACTTCTCTTGTTTCCCTTTCATTGCCTTCATCTCCTTCTCTGCTTCTTCCCTCTCTTCCTCCTGACCCCTCCTCTTCCTCTTTTTCTCCCCTTTCCTTCAGGAGCCCTCGTGGGCAGGAGGATGCCTAGGAAGCTGTACTAGTCTGCCAGCCTGCCAGATGAGGTACCACAGCCTGAGGGGACGTGAAGAGCAGGGATTTGT